>NW_026555041.1:1212864-2425728 GCF_021234165.1 Pteronotus mesoamericanus
CAAAGTCAACATGCCCCAAACCAAATGCATCATCATCTCTTACTCTCACTATGCACTTCTTGAGTCTGTGAGAACCATCTTTTGTGGGAGTCAAAAACTCACGTCAACTTACAAACGCCCCGCAATCCTTACTGCTCTACCTCGGATGTGCCTCTAACCTCCGCGCGGCTCTCCATTTGCTCACCATCTGCTCTCAGCTTCTGCCTTCTCTAGCTCCAGGGGAATAAGTAGCTTCTTCCAACCAGTTCGCCTTCCTCCAGACTGTATACCACATCCATCTCTTTAGAGCACGAATCTGACGATGGCACATCTCTCTTAAAATCAGCCGGTGGGTTTACACAGGGCAATGTAAACAAAGATGCCTGCGCTTTCCCTGTGAGATCTACCTGGTCTAACGTCTGCTTCCTTGCCAGCTTTACCAGAGGCCATGCAGCTCTGTTCTCTCTTATTCAGCCACAACATTTCTCTCATTGCGTCTGCTTTCTTGCCATGCCCTCAAGTTCACTGCCTATGCCCCCACTCTGTCTGCAACACTCAGCTCACTTTTCATTAATTAGTTAACACCTACTCACCCTTTCCGGCTCAAGTGCCCCCTCCTCCGCAAAGCCTTTAACCTCCAGACCAGCTCAGACCTCTCCACATAAGTGTAAGTAGCTCCACATGACCCTCAAAATAGTACATGTCACACTGCGATTTTATTTTTGTCTGCATGATTATATGATTTGCATTTTATCCTTTCTTAGAGAAGTCTATTTGGGCAGAAATCATGCATTTAACAGAGGACCTGGCTATTATTATGCAATAAATGTACATTGAATAAAATGTAAAATGATATTAATATGTGGGCTACTAACAACAGAATTGCATTCACTACAAGAGAAATTGCAGTTATCCGTGAAACTGAGCAGCACTGGTTCTAGGGTTGGTTTCAGCCCAGCCTTTCCAGGGCTTTGCTCTTACAGCCCTGCCTGGCCCTGGGCCCTGTGTCTCTACCCTTGGGGCTGATAGGAGCAAAACTTACCCCATCGCAGTGTGAGCTCCGCCGACCGTCCTGCCTGTTGGCCCTGGTGCTCCTTCCCCAGCCATGGGCCTGTCGCAGCTGGACTCTCCTTCGCCGCCCCTTCCCCTCGGGAATGTGCCCCACAGACACTAGCACCTTTGCCTCCCTGAACTCTGAGCACTGCCTCCTGAATTAAGGACACCGCCAGGCTGTGGTCACGTCCGCTTCCCTGGCTGTGGGTCAGGACACCGCCAGGGTAAACCTCCCACCATGCACCACCTAAGGGATCCCAGCCCTGCGCCCTAGTGCCCGACGCCTGAAAATGCGCTTTGTCTGGCTTTCTAGTCATCGATGGAGGAGGATAAATCTGAACCCCGTTGATCATCATGACTGGAAGCAGAAAGTTTTCAGATGCACTAAGGTTTTCGCCATGACCCCCGACACAAATAGAAGCGACCCACCTGGTGCTCCGCCCGTGTGTCCCTACACTAACGCGCTCGTGGCCCTTGAGCGCGCCCTCACGCCGCACACGCCCACGAGTAAGGAGCTGCTACGCTCTCTTGGTTGAGACCTAATTTCCCTAATGGCCGCCGGCTGTGGTCTCGTGGACTGATGCTCACACGCTGCGCCCTGCAGGGGCGCAGTGCTGTCCCTTGAAAATTTTACACAAGCCAGAACAAAATTTCTGTTTTCTTGTTCCCTTTAGCACCACAGCAATTGAATGGTATTTTCAAAAGAAACACACAATTGAAAAGAAGGAAGAAAAAGGAAATTATTACAAAGCATACAAAAACTTTTTTAGAAAAAACATCTTTTCTAACTGGATCTTTGAAAATCTATATATTCCCACCCCAGCTGCAAAAGGCTGATACAGTGTAGCCAGGCTGGTCCTGGCTGGACTTCATCTCCCTTTCAGACACTGGGTATTTTAATACTTTCCATGTAGTTCTTACATCTTCAGGTATATTTCTACTCCCACATAAAGTAGATTGGGATTTTGGTATCCTAATTCCTTACGGTCACCGGCATTCCTTGTCACGTTGACCCTTCCATCCGTCCCTGACCTCCCCCCACCGCCTCTCTTCTATCCCAGAAATGGAGAAAGTGGCTCCTATGATTTCCATACGCCCACCTGGATGATCTGGGAAAACCTCCCTGTCTTAGGGTCTGCGACTGTCGTTACATTTGCTAAGTCCCTTGTGGCCTGTAAGGAAACAGTCACAGGCTCCAGGGACTGGGGTGCCTCTGCCTATCCTAAGCGGGTAAGTGTTATTTATCTATTTAGGATGAAGCCCCCTCAGTCTGGAACCGCTAGCCGGCGCGCCTCACCGCCCTTCCAGGGGGCAGGCCTGGCCCGCGTACCCGGAGGGACACCGCCTGCACCTCACACGGTCCTCGTTCACACGTGCCCTCGAGTAGGGCTGAGGTCCGCTATTACAGCGCGACTGAATTATCCCCGCGAAGATCGGGCGTGCGACAGGCTGCGCCCCTGGGGACCGGCCGCCGCGTACCTCCCGGGGGACGTGGACCGCGCCACGGGGCTCGTCTCACTCCTGTCTCACCCAGTCGTGTTATCCTGACGAACGCAAGTGGCTGGTTCCCGCTGATTCCCAGACGCCAGCTGATGGCAAAACAATAGCTATCGTCCTTGGCCCCCGTGACCACCTGACTCCAGTTACCAGGACTGGGAACCGCCTCGGGAGGGCTCCTGCCCCGTCTCCAGCGGCCTGGACCTATATTCTCTCAAGTAGGTTGGGATCTGCTGCTGCATTTGACCTCAATTTTTCCACATAAGACAAGAGAAAAAGTGCGGGATGAACCAGCTGTGCCACTGACAGTCCCTTTCGTTTTATGCAGAACACAATTGACTGCCGGTGGACGACCCTGTATAAACAGAGAGCGGGGGCTTTCGGCCGTTGACCGCGGGGCCCGAACTGTGCTCGCAGCGGAAAGTGGAAGTCTTTCACCTTGACTCCTCGCTGTTCTCCTTTGTCGTTAACAGGGTGTTTATGAACCTAAAGAATTTTCTCCTGACCTTATTTAAAGACCAAAAATTCGATGCAACCACCTCATCTGGGTTCTAACATTTAAGGATAGTTCAGGCAATCAAGCCTCTGTAGCCCAGTGAACACCATCCATTTTACAACAGAGCTGATTTTAGATTAGGAGTCAGGACTGTGACCAGAAGCAATACATTCTCTGGCTGCTGGATCTCTAAAATTAGCTAGGTAATGACATAATCTTCAGCTGATTAATTTTGTTTCTAGCTGGGACATCTGCTGTCATTTGAACACTGTCCAGTGTGACTATCTGAAGCAGATGGGGACGGCATGGAAGGCGTCAGACCAGCGTGCGGTTGGAAGTGGTGTTTGCTTCTTTTGGACACGTCTTCCTGCCGCAAAGGGCTGCCACTCACTCTCTGTGGCAGCCCAGGCCTGGTCAGCAGCCCCAGGGGACGGGAAGCACGCGCCGACAGTGGACCTGTCTGCCTTGACGCACAGCCTCCAGGATGCGGCTGCGCGTCACTCTGGTGCTCCCCGCTGTGTGGTTCAGCACTCGGCGAGAGCCCGCAGCGGCCAGCTGGACGTCATTTGACACTCTTACTAATCTTGAGAAACATTCCCACTTTCGGCCAATTAGAAAAGTTCTGGAAAAGCCCTGCGCCATGTGTCTGTATTGCTGCTGGCAGAGAGCGCCAGGGGGCAGCTTCCTGTTCACTAACTGGCCTGGGTGTTTCAGGGTAACTCCCGTTTGCTGTGGTTTCGTGAGTAAAGGCTGCCACCGGAAAGCGGATGTTGCTTGTTACAGGCACCAATGAAATGTTGGAAGTCTTTCAAGATGCCCAGATTCCCTGGAGCCACATACGGTATTTTCCCTTCTGTGACTGTTTCTCTTTGAAGCCTGGCCATGAACCTCAATTCCTCGCATCTATCCTGCTGGTAGAAATAGATGACTTTGCCAATGTCATGGCTGTGAGCTGGGCTCTGTGGCAGGAGAACAAAAGAGCCAGGATTTCTTGAGCCTAAAATCCAGTCCTCTAAGAAGAAAGTTTGTATGGATCCTAACGGCAGCCTGGACCTCCCCCTGGGTGCCAGGATGGGAGCAGCTGAAGGAGAGCGCCAGCCCTTCCAGCCCTTCCCGGACAGCGACGCACCAGCCGCACAAAACGTATTACATGCAACACGCTGTGTAACCAAAATTCATATAAATAATTACAAAGGAAAATAGGAGAGAATTTGGGGGGGGAATAAGCTTTTAGTTGAGTCTTTAAAAATGAAATCAATTCATTCAGCTGCAAAAGTAAAGAAATATTATTCCAAGCAGGTACAAATCTATTCAGGTATAAAAATGCATTTTTAAGCATTAGACATCCATCAAATGTATGAAAAGAGAGCAGAGACATTTCAAGTCACTGGTTCCCAAACTTTGCAGCCTTAGAACACCTCTACATTCTTAAATATTATTAGGAATATCTTTTACATAGGGTGTATTTATCAGTATTGACATATTTGATACTTAAACTGAGATATTTATTAAATATTTATGTATTAATTCATTTTAAAAAGACATGTAACTTGCTAACATAAATATATTTTATGAAATAAGTATATTTCATAAACAAAAAGTAGTAATAAGTATGATACTATTTTTGAAAATTTCTTTTATTTCTAGGTATATGGAACACAATTGGATTGTGCTTGCTTCTATAGTCACTCAGTTGCACTATGTTGTTTTGCTTGAAGTGGGTAGCAGGAAAGAGGATGAGGTTTTTAATAGGCTTTACAAATCATTGTGGATATTCTTTTTAACACTACATAAAAATTCTACAAGTGGCAGTTTGTTAAAGTTCTGGTGCAAGGAGAAATCTGTATGCCAATGAAGTTTGCACAATCACACTGAAATCCATGATTTGTCTGACGCTGTGAATGGAGCCGTTACCTGTGGCATCCTGCACGGGCCCCTCAGAAAGCACTGGTCCCGGCACCGCGCAGACCCGTGAGGTGGGCCCACGTCCGCCCACAATACCAACGGCCCCCTTATGGCGTCGCCACGAACCTCCTCAGAGAAGTTGCGAGTACCGAGACTGTCAGAGCCACAGTGGTGGACTCAAGTCTTCCAAAATTCCAGTTTTTGCTGAAAAATATGTATATTATCAGTTATTTTCCTTGAAGCAACAAGCCAGATATGAATACCTAAAGTCCGTTTGTCAGTCATTCTTTGAAGAGAAATGCTGTCCCAGGAAAAACTGTCAAATGCAGCCCCCACCCAAACCAATGCCTCTGCTCAGAGCGCGCGGCACCAGGAGTGTGGCGGCCACCCTGCCCTCCTCCTGAGCCCTGGGACAGCAGCTTTCCGGGCTCAGGGCACGACAAAGCCAGCAATTCCTCTGCCTCATCGAGGAGCTTCCTCCATGAACTACATGGCTCCTTGTCCAGGTGGTAGCCCACCCTCCCTGAGCTCATGCCCCAGAAGTTTAACACCAGTTTTTGAACCTTCAGTGTAAATGCCAACACAATCAAAAGAGAAAATGATGCCGAGTTTGATCTTGATGTTATTTTATGTGAAATTATGAAGCAGCTCAAAGAAAGAAAACAGAGGAGGAAAATAAAATTCATTGAGCAACCACTATGTGTTAGGGATCAAGGGATATTAGGGTGCATTTGGTTAAAAATTGTAATGCAAAAAATGAAAGCAATTAGCCATACAAAAATAAAACTGCAGCAAATTAGCCAAGGCGCAAAGGGACTGTTGGGGCTCACATGAGCAGACCGCAGTCAGGGCAGGGAACCAGGAGCCCCAGGCCGGCTGCAACCGAGGCCCACGCCCCAGCCGGCCGCCCCGCCTGGGCCTGGCAGGGAAGGAGGCCTCCTCTGCTGGCGGCCTTCCCCGTGGGGCTGGGGCCTTGGCTGCTGGCCACTACGGGCCCACTTTGTCACTTTGTCACCAATACGCACTCTCTTCTGTCATCAGTTCTAACACAAACATTCCAGGCAAAGACAGCTTCATATCAGGGGGAGCTGGGAAGGGCTTCTGGGATTGGCAGGGCGCTGGGGTCATCCCCTGGGCAGGGGGAACAGTGGTTTGACAACAGGAACGTGGGAGCTGTTGTTTTCAGGAGGAAGAGAAGATCTTATAGATAAATATCCATTACACAGATGCATAGATAGGTCAACAGATTGATACATAAGTTACCTATTACACATATATTGTATTCTTCAAAATACATTGTTAATCTGTCAAATTGTGAGTCAGCCAAATTTTTAAAATGAAGACTCTGATTGTCAGAGAGTTTAAGCAACTTTCCCCTCATCACCAAGGTGTTATTTGGGGAGCTGCTTTTGGAAACCCAGTTCTGAAGCTTCAGAGTTCAAGTCGTTCATTGTTCTGCTTCTTCGTGGGAACAGAGAGAGACACATAAATTGGGAGCCTGGCTAATTTCATATGTCAGTGAATGCTTCCTGGGAGATTATAGCCCTAGTTGGAGAGATGGCAGCATGCGAATGGTTTACGGATTAGAAAATTCCCCAGGCCCCGGGAGGTATGGGGTGAAAAAGGGAACAGTATACAGTCTTTCTCCAGATGAAAGAATGAAAAATTGTTTGCCTCTCCGTGGCATAGCAATTCAAAGTGATGGTAAACTACATTTGTTTTCTATTTCAGTGTTCCTTGCTTTATTTAATTATGACAGGGATTTGCTTTCTCTCATAACCTTTTTGTTCTTTTAGGTTACCTGTTTTCAGGCATGAGGAGGACACAGGACACACCCCCAGAAAAGTGATCGATTTTCACACAGGAAGGAGGGAGGGAGAGGACACCTACACAAAAAGGTGATCTGTTTTCAGGCAGGAGGGGAGACAGGACACCCCCTTGGAAAAGCGGGTCATTCACGGGAGTTGCTCTGCTGCGGGCAAAGCCCGAGGCGCGGCTCTGCTGCTGGTGCAGGGCAGCAGAAAACACATCTCCACGCTCACCGCCTCCCAGGTGTAGCGGCACTGGCTCCCTTGAATAACCGCTGCCGAGCTGCTGCTTTCCCCACGGGACAGCTAGCTCATGGACCATTTTCCATTTCTCGGTGACGTGACTACTGCCTCATTGTGACTTGAGTGGCCAAATGGCAAAGGAGGCGAACAGGCACCAAGCCCGGCTGCAGGATGGGGGCACTGCCTGAGCCGCCGGGGCGGCAGCAACGGCACCCGCTGCCTATTGCGCTGGGACCAGGCGGCCCCCAGACTGTCGCTGCCTGACGGGCTCTACATCTTGGTCCAGCTTCAGGTACTTCAGTGACTCATCACTATTTGCTACACTTTCCACAAAGAGAAAAACATGGTTAATAAATGAACCACGCCCCTAATGGAGAGCCAGTAGATGCAGGGACCCAGTAGAACATAGGTCTCTCTCACAAGTGAAATGGTGTAACGTGAACTTGAAAAGCAGGGGCTGCCTGTACAAGGTTGATGCCTGGTATCAGAGACTCAGAAACACCAGCTGCTGATACGACATTGCAGCCTTCATTCCATTCATTCACACGTTACTCGTTCACTCATCCAACAACTAATTTACTCAACAAATATTTATGAAGCTTTTGCGCAAGCTATTAGGCTAATTGATGGATTTAAAACTGAGAAAGACTGGTGCTTGTCCAAAAAAAAGTTACATCCATTAAAGGAGATAAGCAACTAATACAAAAGCAAGAGCAATTAAGAGCCAATTGACTGCTGCCAACAGAGAGCTGTTCTTTCACCTAAATGGAATTTGGAAAATGTTCATGGAGGCTGTGGCGCCTAAGGCAGGTCTCAGACCACAGTGTAGTTCCAAAGGTTAATGGAGAAGATTAGGACATTTAATTGGAGTAAGTGACTTCAGAAAATGCAAAGAGATAGAAAAGAAATTTTGGTTGAACTTGAGAGCCATTTTATTTGGTAGAATGTCAGCTGTGTTTTAAAAAGCGATTATAAGAGATGGTGCTGAAAGGGGCAGTAAGGTTCAGATGGCAGTGGGTCTTAAACATATGACTATAAGGGTCACTCTTCAATGACTAAGCAAAAGGGAGTCCCTGAAGTCCTTGATCACGGAGCCACACGGCCACAGCTGGCTTTGTGAGCGCCATCTAACGGTGGCATGAAGCACAGGCTGGAGAGAAGAGAGGCCATCAGACAGCAGGCTGTGTCTGAGTCCACACGGAAAGGAAGTAAAGGGTCAGGCGATGACAGTGCCGAAATGCACATGAGACACAGCGTGCATGTGTTTGCATGTGTCAGCATGTGCCGGCATGTGCACGCACATGTGCACGTGTTTGGCATGGGGTATAAGGATTTTTTTTTTTTGATAGTTGAGGTTTAAGAGGATTCAAAAATAAATTATTTCTAAGCTTCATGCTTGGGCAACTGAGGCTAGTAATGTCATTAGCACATATTACAGGCTTACGTTCAAAATCAAGAGTAGGTAAACCCTATGCTGGCTTCCTCCCACAACCACATCAAAACTACAATTAACTATAGGACAACCATCACTCAGAGCCACCTGAAGCCTAGCTAAGCAGAAGTCCTACAACTAAGGATGTAAAAAATAAACTATATCGAGACTGTTAGGAGGGTCAGAAAGGCAGAACAGTCTGGTCCCGCACCCACTTGTGGCAGACAAAAATCAGGAAGGGTGTCTCAGCTGTGGTGGTCCCCCCTGAGGAGGGAGAAGAACCAGCCCCACATCAGGGCCCCAGCCCAGGGTCCCAGTGCCAGGAAGAGAAGTCCTATAACTTCTGGTTGTGAAAACAAGCGAGAACTGTGGCTGAAGACAACGGAGACTTCCAGAGTTCCAGGCAGCCCTTCTTAAGGGTCCTGCCCAAGAACTTTCTCAGACTCACTCATTCTGAGTGGTAACATGGGGCAGCTGCTTGCAAGGTAGCAGGGACATACAAGGAAGAACTGAATTGTCTGGCGTCAGGGCAAGAGCTGGACATGCCGCGATGCGCGGTTGCTAGTCAGGCACGCCACCGCGGGAGAGCACCGCTGGGGGCACACCTCGCCCCGGCCCCGGCAGTAAACGCCGTGCGGGGGGGAAGGAGCACGCTGTAGGGAGTGCGGCGCCCCCAGAACCTGAGGGACACTGGCTGGGGCCCGCTGAGATGGGAGAAGGGCTCTGAATCCCACAGAGCCTGTCCCGGGTTGTCCTGGGTTGCAAATCGTTGCAAACACTTTTCTGTTTGTCAGAAGAGCAGACGGGGCACTTCCCTCTTACTGGAGAAGGCCCTATTGCCCTTTGTTCCAAGGCTTTTATTGAAAGTCTTACCAGTGGGGCTAGGTAACAGGAATGCATAGGTTATCTAATTACATCAGTATGGTAAGTTTCACAGAGAATATATGATGCTTTTAAGGAGACAAGTGACAGGAGTACACTGATTTACATGGGTCTGAGAGGAGACTGGAATCAACAATAGAGACTACAGAGAAAGGGAAAGTAGACACAAAGCCTCCTTAAATATACAGGGTAAGAGGTGTAAATACTGTAAATGTCCTAAAGATACAATGTAAGGGGTGTAAATAACGTAAATGTCCTTCGCAGCAAGAGCTGGCCAGAGATTTGAGGGAAGAACAAAGCACACTCTAAAGAATTTACTTTTAGGCCTGATTTCCCCAGCACCCGCCAGATCTGATTTAGGGCTGTTTTTCCTGCACTGTTTCAAGCCTGATCCGGGCCAGGGGAGGGAACCACCAAGGGATAAGGAGACTGCTTCTCAGCTATAATGAGGACTCTGGCCATGTCCAAGCCAAGCCTAGAGGTGCGGGGGCCTCTTTGCCCCTTTTCCGTGTCCCCCCAATTTCTTGTCTGCTGCCTATGTCGGTCGATGCCTGGCTTAGGTTGCTCCTCCTCAGGGGGGTCTACCCATCATTGGCAGGGACCATCACAAGGCAAAGCAGAGAGGCAGGAGCTACGCCCCTGCTGGCAGGGGCAGGGGGCAGGCCAAATCTCCTCAGGAGCCTGTTTTCTCCAAGGCCTCCTGACTATTTCCATCCTTGGGGCCCTCTAGCCTGTAGGCAGGGTTACAGCTCCTGAAACCAGGCAGGGTATTTCGCAACATTGAGGAGCAACTTTCTGCCAGACAGAAGTGCTGACAGAGGCCGTTGTTTCTTTTCTGAGCCATCCTCCCAGAGAGCCAGCTGGTGGGTGCCCTATCTGAGGCTCCATCAGCCTGGCCCGCCCAAAACACTTAACCACTTCTAGTGGTATTTCCATACACATGGCCTATCTTGGCTCATGCTGCAGAATTTCCTAAAATCTCTCAAAGGTTCACAAACCCCAAACAAGCAGCATCTGGCCTCAGCATGCCCTATATCTCTTATTAAGTGGCCCCAAGTCTGGCACTATTGGCAACCAGCTTCAGTTTAAAGCCCAACCTCTCTCAGGTATTACTGCTCCAGCACAAGGAGCAGCCTTTTGTGGATCACTTTGTAGCTCATACCAAGCGGCCCTAGACAGGGTACAGGCAGTGGCTGATCTTGGCCTGAACCAGGGGCCCTCCCAAGAGGCCCCAGAAGCAACACAACTAGTAGCCAGCTTTAGACCACATCAGAGCACCATCTAACCACCTCCACAAATGACACACCCAAAGACAGGCTTGGTAGGAACAAGAGCCCCACTAAAACAAAGCCTGCTACATGGGTTCAGCTCCTGTACAACAGATCCTCTACTGTAATTATGGCCAGTCTTTGCAACCAATCAGCCTGAGGCTCAATCCCTCCCACTGATGTGCCAAGAGCAGTCAAGGCTCAACTACAACAGAAGGGCACACACAACCCACACAGGGGTTGCACTCAGAGTAGCAGGTTCAGGTGACCCAGGAGACTGTGCCATTGGGCCCCACAGGATACTTACTACACAAGGCCACAAGACTAAGGGACATAACAGCTTTATCTAATCCATAGAAACAAACAGAAGAAGGCAGCCAAAATAAGGAGACAAAAAAAAAAATTCCAGCTAAAAGAACAGAACAAAACTCCAGAAAAAGAACTAAGCAAAATGGAGCAATCTACCATTTGCAGAGTTCACAACATAGGTTGTAACAGTGCTCAATGAACTTAGGGGAAAAGTAGATGAACTCTGTGAGAACTTCAACAGAGAAGGAAACATAAGTGGAAATAGAAAACATAAAGTACAACCAGTCAAAAATGAAGAATTAAATAATTGAAATGAAGAACACATTAAAGGGATTCCACAGTAGATTAGATGGAGCAGAGGGTTGAATCAGCAATTTGGAATACAAGGTAGCAGAAAACATTCAATCACAACAGAGAAAAGAAAACAGAATCCAAAAAATGAGGACAGTTTAAGAAGTTTCTGAGACAACGTCAAGTGAATCATCACCTACATTATAGAGTTTGAAAACCTGTTTTAAGACATAAAAGGTCTGTACTTGAAAACTGTAGAAACTGAAGAAAGAAATTAAGGAAGATACAAATAAGTGGTAGCATATACCATGTTCATGGATTGGAAGAATTAGCATCACTAAAATGTCCATATTACTCAAAGCAATCTGTAGATTCAATGCAATTTCTAGTAAAATACCAACGGCATATTTCACTGATCTAGAACATATATTTCAAAAATGTATATGGAACCTAAAAAGGTCTTGAATAACCTCAGCAATCTTGAGAAAGAAGAACAAAGTTGGAGGGATCATAATATCTGATATCAAACTATACAACAAGGCCACTGTTATCAAACCAGTCTGGTACTGGCATAAAAACAGACACATAGATCAATGGAACAAAATAGAGAGCCCAGAAATGAACGCATGTCTTTATGGTCAATTAATATTTGACAAAGGAAGCAAGAGTGTACAATGGAATAAAGACAGTCTCTTCAATTAATGGTGTTGGGAGGACTGGAATGGTACATGAAAAAAAAGAAAACAAAACAAAAGAAAAGATAGAAATGAAACCATACTACCATTTCACACCATACACCAGAATAAACTCAGAAAGATAAAAGACTTAAGTATAAGTTGTGATACCATAATATCCTAGAGGAAAACATAAGCAGTAAAACTTCAGTAATGTCATGTAGAGATATTTTTGCTGATATATCTCCTAAGGCAAGGGAAATAAAGGAAAAAATATACAAATGGGACTACATCAAATTACAAAGTTTCTGCACAGCTAAAGAAACCATCAGCTAAATGAAAAGGGAACCCACTGTATGGGAGACCATATTTGCCAATGATACATCAAATAAGAGTTTAACCTCCAAAATATATGAAGAACTCATATAACTCAACACCAGGAAGACAAATATTCCAATTAAAAAATGAGCAAAGGCCCTGAATAGATACTTTTCCAAGGAGGACATACAGATGGCCCTTAGACATATGAAAAAATGCTCAACATCACTAGCCATCAAAGTGATGTGAGTTAAAACCACAATTACATATCACCTCACACCTGCTAAAATGACAAGCATTAACAAATCAACAAACAAGTGCTGGTGAGGACATAGAGAAAAAGAGACCTTAGTGCACTGTTGGTGGGAATGCAGACTGGTAGCCACTGTGGAACACAGTATGGAACTTCCTCACAAAATTAAAAATGGAACTGCCTTTAGACCCAGAGATTCTACTGCTGGGAATATATCCAAAGAAACCAGAAACACCAATTCAAAAGAATATACGCACACCTATGCTGATAGCAGTATTATTTGCAATAGCTAAGATTTATAAATAGCCTAAGTGCCCATTAATAGATGAATGGATAAATACAATGTGATACATTTTCACAATGTAATACTACACAGCACTGAAAAAGGAATTCTTATCCTTTGAGACAGCAGGGATGGAACTGGAGACTATTATCCTAAGTGAAATAAGCCAGTCAATGAAAGACAAATACCATATGATCTCACTTATAACTGAAATCTAAGGAATAAAATAAACTAATGGGCAAAATAGAATTAGAGGTGTGGGTACATGGAACAGACTGATAGCTATAAGAGAGGAGAGGAGAGGTTGGGACTGCTTGAAACAAGGTGAAAGGAGTAGACAAAGAACATACATGCATCACCCATGGACATGGACTATGGTGTGGGGATTCACTGTTGGAGGAAGGTGCTAGGGAGGAGGAGGGGGAAGACTGGGGCAACTATGATAACATAAGCAATTAAAAGAAAAGAAACAATGACTGAAAACTTCCCTATGAAAGAATGAAGGAAATAGACATACAAGCCCAGGAAGCACACAGAATTCCAAATAAGATGAACCCAAAGAGGCCCGCACCAAGACATCTCATAATTAAAATGTCAAAGATTAAAGACAAAGGAAGAATCTTAAAAGCAGCAAGAGAAGAACAGTTAGTGACCTACAAGGAAGCTCCCATAAGACTCAGCTGATTTCTCAACAGAAACTTTTCACACCAGAGGGATTGGCACAAAATATTCAAAATGATAAAAAGCAAGAGCCTACAAACAAGATTGCTCTATCATTTATAATCAAAGCAAATAGAAAGGGCTTCCTAGACAAGAAAAAGCTAAATGAGTTCATAATCAAGCCAATATTACAAAAAATGTTAAAGAGACTTCTCTAAGAATAAAAAAATAAATAAAATATATGAATAATTGAACGACAATAATTACATACTAATCAATAATTACTTTAAAAGTGAGTATATTAATTGACCCAATTAAAAGATATAGGATTGCTGAACAGATAACCAACCAAACTCTTACTTATGCTGTCTAGAAGAGATGCACTTCAGATTGAAAGGCATACACAGACTAAAATAAAGAGACGGAAAAAGAGATGCAAATTGAAATGAAAAAAAAAAACCTGGAATATTTATATTCCAGCAATATTTATATCAGACAAAATAGACTTTAAAACAAAAGCTATAACAAGAGACAAAATAAAAGGACCCAGCAATTTTGCCCCTGGGTATTTATCTGAAGGAACGCAAAACATTAATTTGAAAATTCACCTGCCTCTGTATGTTCATTGTAGCATTATTTACAATAGCCATGATAAGGAATCAGGCTAAGTGTTCATTGATGGATTGATAGATAAAGAAGCTGGGGCACATGTACACAATGGAATATGACTTGGTTACAAAAAATAATGTTTGTCACTTGTAACAAAATGAATGGACCTAGAGGGTATTGTGTTGAGTGAGATAAATCAGACAGAGAGAGACAAATGCCATATGTCCTTCAGTTACATGTGGAAACTAAAAAACAAAATAAAAGAACAGACGCATAAATACAGAGAAGAGTTTGATGGGTATCAGGAAGCAGGGGGTTGGGGGACTGGGTGAAAAACGGGAAGGGATTAAGATGCGCAAGTTGCCAGTTTTAAAAGGCATGTGGATGTAATGTATAGCATAGGAAATATAGTCAATAACATTGTAATAACGTGTATTGTGTCAGATGCGTACTAGACGTACCAGGGTGATCACTTCATAAATTATATAAGCATCTAACTATTGTGCTGTATGCCTGAAACTAATATACTATTGTATGTCAACTGTAAGTGAAAAATAAAAAAAATATATTTTTAAAAAGAGAGAAAAAGAAATTCAGCACTTAAAAAGCAAATATTTTATGGGTAAATCAAGAAGAGAATAGTTTCGAAAAAGGAGAGAAGTTCTGGATAAAGGATGTCTTTACTCAGAGGTCACCTTTGTTTTATTAAAATTATTAGGAAGTGCTCTATTTTATGTAGAAAACCTATTTTACAGATGAAAATCCCTATCTTTCCTTGATGTGCTTTTTAAGCAATGCTTAGCTTCATTTTGAAATGGTCACTACAGAATCTAATCCCCTGAAACTTGTTATCTATTGTTTTACAGGTTTCCCACCAATCCACTGAATCCCCAAGAAGGTCAAGTGGACACACATTTTCATGAGACGCCAAACCCTTGACGGATCATGAAACCAGGCTCCTGCAGAGGCCATGACATCATTTTCTCCATGCCCCCTGCCCCGGTTTCACAGTTGGCCCTTGTCTTGTTTCTCCTGCGTCTTTCTTCCCTGTCATGCTGCATCCGCGCCTGTTGGGGACCTCCGTGTGCTTTTGCGCCCACTGGGCTCCCGAGACCATCCTGTGGAGAAAGACGTGCATCTGCAGCTTCAGTAGGACCAACGTGTCCACGTGGCATTGGGGCTGCGCTCCTTCTGGAAGCTGTAAGTGACAAGACATTGCCTTGCCTTTTTCAGCTATTAGCAGCTCCACATGCTCTTGGTTTGTGTCCCTTCTTCCACTGTCACAGCTAACAGAGTGGCATCTTCAGTTTCTCACTGGCCCTCCCATCTCCCTCTGTGACTTAGGAGGATCTTTGTGATTGCACTCATGTGATTTTCTTCCCATGGCAGGATCTCTAAGAATCACATCTGCAAAGTGCTTTTGCCATGCGAGGTCACAGTTTAATAGATGGGCATATCTGGGGACATTATTCTGCTTGCACATGGAATCCCAGGTGGAGAGTCTAGGAATCTGCATCCCCATCAGCTGCCAGGTGAGCCTGAGCAAGTAAGGAGGCCTTAGAGGTGGAGAGATGGCATGCTTGTGGTCTCTTTGGCAATAAAATTCCTCCTAAAGTGTAGCAGGTTTCCTAACTACGTGCTTCCATTCAGCTTGGTGAGCCATGATCTATGATCGAACTCCCTTTCCAGAAATATCAATAGACATCACATTTCCATTACTATTCTTGTTCCTTTCCCTATCTCTACCTCTCTAGCTGACCCAGATAATCTGCGACAAAACCCCTGTCCCAAAAGTCTTATGTTAATTACAAAATCACAGACTTTTTTCCAAAAAGAAAAAAAAAAGGTATGGGCTCCAAGGATTTGGACCTGATGCTCGGGAGACCACTTTTCAGCCTACGACAGCATCCGTTTCCCATGAAAATGCACTCCCCTCGTCCCCACATCCCCCAAAGTCTCAACCCATTACATTATCACCTCAGGCCAAGATCACGTCTCCTCACCTTCAGCTCCAGAGTCTCAAAATCACCTAAATCATTGAGTGCAGTACAGGTGAGGCTCTGGGTATGAGCCATTAGACAAGAGGGTCCCCCTCGATCATTTGTCTCTTTCCCTGGTTTTTGCTTCGGTGCGTCTGTGACTCACGTGCCTACTCTCTCCACCTCTGTAAAAGACTGGCCTCCAGAGCACCCACCCTCCCAGCGTGTCTCCTAATTTTAGCATCTTCTGCAATCTGCGTTGGTTTACAATTTCCAATATCATTGAATTATGGTTACTTTTTACTTTACAGCTCCTTTCTCCACTTGCCACTCCCCTCTCACATTTCACCATAAGCACCAGGAAGAAACCCAATGCAGCTGCAAGGCTTTGCGGAAGGTCCCAACAGCCAAACTGCCACGCTCATCACCTACCAGTTCTGCTTCCCACACAACTGCAGGCTCATTCAGGCCAGGACTTTTTTTTCTACAATGCAACAGAGACCTCCTTCCCTTTGGTTTCCAACACCATTTTCCTCATTTCCACCTGCTGCCTGGATAACAGCACCATGAATGTTTGTCTTTCCACTGACATTCTTTTTGTGGTGATGTATGTATTTTGAAAGATAGCACAGCCTTTCTGGACTCTCTTCTTCACTTCCTCCCTCACTACAAAATCCATGTTCCTACCAATAATCTATTCCGGGTATCTAGATATTCCAGCTGGGTCTATCATTTCCGTTTCTTTTTCTACCACCTCTGTCATCTGCCCACGGCCCATTCTGAAGCCTCCACTTTGCATCTTACATATTTGACACAGCCGCATCTCCCTCCCCAGAACCAAAATAGTTTAGTCTCCTTGGGCTGCTACCACATCACCACAGACTCGCTGGCTTCAAACCACAGAGTGTTTCCTCTCTCATCCTGGGGACTAGAAGCCCGAGATGAGTGTCACGGAGCTGACACTGAGGGGTCGGTGAGGCCGCACTTCCTTTGGAGGGACCAGCCCTTGGAGTGTGGCATTTCTTGACTGTGTCCCTTCACTCAGGTGCAGCCTCTCTTCTCATGGCCTTTTCTTCTTCTGCCTGTAAATATAGCTGCCTGCCACCCAGGGACACGCTCAGGACACCTCCAGGTGATAACGTGATTTTATCAACTCTCTAAACCAGAGGTTTGCCTTATGTATTTGACAATTCATAATTTTTTCACAATAGATTTCTAATATTTTAAATACTATTCATACATTTTAACATGAGCTGACAAAATAACAGTAAAATAATAATATTTAAGCTGAGTCCAAAAGTTTGAAATTGTGCCTGTTGTCTTCTGCACCTAATTATTATTTTTAGTGTTTGTCACCTAAAGGAGTATTTGTTAGTTTTTCTCCAATCATTTCTACTGCCCTTGCATTCTCTCACCAAATTCACAAATACTTTTTATCACATATAAGATAACATGATCTTCTTAGAAAGTGGAAACAGTTCGAGAGACTGGCTGGTAGGAGCTGGAAAAGGGCAAAGTGACGAATGTCTAGAAATGATCATCTCAGCTCCAAGACGCATCTGGAATATCCTATCCAGGCACAGCTCAGAGAGCACTGTGTTTCCAGACTCAGGGGCCTTGTGGATTATTACCTGGAGACTCGTCCCCCACATTCCCCGGGTACTGCTGTACCTCTGACTGCTGCGCCTCTGGGGGCTTTTAGTCCTGGGCAGGGAGGAAACATGACAATTATTGTTCATAAACATCAGTGCAAAGTTAGAAAATCTAAGGAATGGTTCTACTCATTGATCTGTAACATTTCTCAAAATAAACTACTTGGAATAAATGCTTGTCTTTCAGTCTGAAACTAGATGTCCACACAAAATAGATCTCTCACCACACTGGGGTACCTTGTGAGCAGAGAGCCATCTGAACTGTGCTGCATCAAAACTTATTGCAGAAACTCTTAAGTGAGTCTTATTTACAAATGTCTATGAAGAAGTACTTTCCACAAAAGCATAGTTTTAATTCTTATAAATCATATTTCTATTCTAAAATTTTGTGACTGCTAATTAAATACACTAAACAGACATTGATTAAAGTTACCTATAAATGGTCTTTATAAAGAAGATGATTTTCATCTACATATCTTATAATTTAATATTTTCAAGTTACATACAGTTCTCAAATTATTTAGTTTTGACTTTGCATATCTTAAGGCTTATTTAATAGATTACAAATCTTAGAAAATAAATCATAGAACTTACTTGTTTAATTATATGGGGGACTCCGGCCCACAAAGTCCCCCGATTCACCACGGATGAAAGAGTCGTTCTAGACACTGTTTGCCTGTTGAGGAAAGGGGAAAGCGAGTCCTTCCAGTGGGGAAGCCCCGAGCCCCCCAATGCTCAATGGCTTTTATTGAGAAGATTACAAGCAGGGGACAGGCAGCAGGAATGTATAGGTGCTCTAATTACATCAGTATCTTAGGTTTACAGAGAACACGTGATGTTTAAAGAAGACAAAGGCAGGAACACACCAAATTGCTTGGGTCTGTGATGAGCAAACATGGTGCCAGGTGGGATTTGGGTCAGGGTCCAGGAATTCTGTAAATTTCTTTCCCAGCCTTGAGCTGGTTATCTGGTATAGGATTAACAGAGCTTGAGGGAGAGACAAAGCCTGCTTCAAGGAGTGTAATTTACTTCCAGACCTGATTTTCCCAAAGGGCCCTCAGAGTTATTACCGGGTCCTGCCTATCGACCGCATTACCCGTGTTCCCGCCAAGTCTTATGGGGCCTCTCCCAGGCCCCAGCTTGCGCGGGACTGCAGTCCCCGATACCACTCAAAGCGGCCCCCTACAAATTAATATCTTTCAGAAGATTTTTATGTATTGAAATAAATAAGTAAAAATCCAGAAGAAAAACAAATGCTAAGGAATAATTTCTATTCAAAAATTTCAAAATTGCATTACATGGAAATAGAATTAGTTCTGAAAAATAGCAGATGAGCAAAATAAAGCTAGAAATTTAAAGGCAAAAATGACTTAAAGGAAAACACAAGTTTTCTCTTATGATTTTTAAGATGATTTGAGAGAAAACAGCTGTTAAGAAACACAAAATGTTAATTATAATGTTTAGTTAAGAAAAACAATTATGAACACAAAAACGGGGGGTAAGATTATAACAGTGTAAATGGAATCATGTGATGTTGGCGTTCAGCAGAACCCATTCTGTCTCACTCAGAGCAATCAGAGGTAAACAGCAACAACTTTCTTCAGAACTTGCAAACATGCAGAATTACAAAACAACGCTGCCCGAGCGCGCCGCTTGCACGGAGGTGGAGGCAGAGGCGCGAGGACAGCCGCGGCTCGGCCGCCCGTCCGCGCTCTTCTTTAGGGTTCCGGAGGCACGAGCCAGCACATCGGGAGACTTCACCAAATGCCACGCGAATTAGCCCATGAAACACGTGAATCCGGCTACGTATTGCCCATGTGGCCCCCGAGTTCCCAAGGAGAAGACAGCATTTCACTTAGGGTGGTAGACGCACCGCTAGCCCGGATCTCCCTAAACCGTAAAGCAACGGCTGCAGGCTGGTGAAGGTCGCAGGGCAAGGAGGTCGCATCCTCCACCCTCCGAACCGCATTTATTTACAGGAAGAGGAGAGTGTCCCCACACAGCACCTCGATTCACCATTGGGCCCTAACTCTCAGAACAGAAGAAGGGGTGCCCATCCCAGCCCTCCTTCCACAGTTTGGAAGACTTGAGAGTTTTTCGTCAAAATACACTAATATAAAGAAGTTAAGGATATTCTTTACCTAACCCTGGTATGTTTTTCGTCACCCTTCCATGTTTTTTAAAAAAGCAAAATAGATGGGGGACACGAGGCGGCATCACCTGCCAAACCTGGGCCGCTCGTTAACGCCGCGCTCCGTCCGTGCTGCGGGCGCCCCTCGCGGCGGCCGCGCGCAGCCCCGTCCAGGTCACAGGGCCTGTCCAGGCAGATGCGCGGCCTCAAGTGCGGAGGACGTTCGAGGGGTTCCCCTGAGCATCCCCTCACCAGAATCTCCTGTTTCAAACGCATCTACTCTCCTCCCTGAGGGGTCATCCCATAAATCAGCAACACATCCAATAAAACAGTTTCCTTTACTTCTAAACGAAACCATACCGTACTGCATTTAATTCCACTAACTGAATTCTCCCGTGCGGCCAGCGAGGAACTAATGCTCTGGGCATAAAAGACTGGGAACGCAGGGCCCGGGCCCCACGGATTTTGTCGTGTGTGGAGCGCATGGATGTGAGAGCAGCTGCCATTGACTCAACACGCGCGGACCTGGCTCCAGCGGTCTGGGGGCCCCGCAGTGCCCCTATCGTGTCCCCAAGTCAAAGGCGAGGTCGCTGAGGAACAGAACCCTTGAACAACTTTTGCAGGGTCATACAGGTAGCGAGCAGCGGAACAGCGTATCAAGCCTACATCGTGCTGCCGCAATGTGCTCTACACAACAGTGTCTGGCGCCTGCTTGTCACTAAATCACTGCCTTTGTTGAAGTTAAAAAAATCTTAGATGCCTTACCAATTCTCCTCCTTCACGGATAGTGTCGGCAGCCTCGTGTCCATTCATTCAACAATGCCTGTATGATGGGTAACACCGAGGGGGACCGAGTGGCCGAGAGCTGTCCATCACTGCGTGGCGCCCCACACTTGAGCAGGAAACAGAGAAAAGCATCCTGGGTCCTGGGAAAATGTGAGTCCTCCTCTGCCCCTGGCGCATCGTCAGGCTCCTGCAGCTGACGCCTCAGAAAAGCACTCAGAGAGGAAGGACTGGGGGACAAAGACGAGCATGTGAAGACATTGGAGATACTGCTGGAAAACGGCATTTTGTTCAGAGAGTGGCTGTGCTTGACATGAGCACAGATGCGTGAGCACCGACAGTGACAAATGGTCCTCCGTGTTAGTTCAGGCAATGAAGCCAACAGGAAAACTCGGAACATTAGGCAAAACTGACTTAACTGAAGCACGTTAATACCCCACCAGGCATGGGCCGACATGCACCACAGCATCAGTTAGCCCCTGGCTTTGCCTGAAATTTTCCTTTCTACCCACTCTTAAGATCCTTTGACATATGGGCCATAAAATTAGAGTAAAATTGGTCTTGACACCCTTGAGGGAGCATGTTTGCCAGCCTGCTGCTTCACTCCTCAGTCCTCCATGGAGAATCCACAAAGACCATGGGAGGCGATGATGATGAAATGTGCAAACCTGGGCTCCTTTCTCTCATCTGCACAACTGGACATTCTTTCCAAGGAAACTTGCAAAGTATATCCACATTTATCTGCCAAGATGGAATTCAAAAGTATTTATTTGTTTATCTCAGTACTTAGCAGTGTGTCTGATACTCAATAAGCTTTGCTAAACAAATGAACCTCCCAAAATACTAATTTTTATTGCTCTATAAAAGAACAATATTTTATTTTAACTTTTCAACCTATTTACAGTGAAACTTAACATAAATTCAGAAAATGAATATTATCTTTATGATGACCCTAAAAAATCCTATGTTTTCTGATTCTTTCAACAAATGTTATATTTTACTTAAAATAACTTCAGTTTTGAGTGCATTTTATGATATTCTAATGTGCTAAAAACCGTAAAAGTCTGGTCCCTCTCATGTAGCCAGAAAGCGAGCGCCCCTTTGTGTCCAGGTGTCCTGTGACCACTGTAGCATATGACCACACATCTGGTGACTTAGAACAATAGAAATTAATTTCTCACAGTTCTAGAGGCTCCAAGTTAAAAATCGAGGTGTCAGCAGGGTCTTGCTCCCTCTGGAGTCTCTGGAGAACCTTGTCTTAAGCTGATTACATCTGCAAAGGCCCCGTTTTCAATGAGGTCCCATTCGCAAGTTCTGAGTGGACATTGGACATCAGCATGAATTTAGGGGGACACCTCTTCAAGCCAGGACACCAGGTAAAGAGAAGGTTTGTGCTTTCAGGTGAGTATTATCATTGTAAGGTCAACAAAGGAGGATCATTTATGGATCATTTTATTTACTTACTAGTAATGAATTTCTTTGCTAACACAGAGAATATACCTGAGCTGGAGAAATTAGATAGGTATAACAGTCTATAGAATAGGCAACAATGGCATTTGATGATAGCTCAGGCTTTATCAAAGGAATGTGTGCATAGCATTGATTTTCAATCAATCACAGCTTTCATTCTATTATATACAACCACTCAATCAAAACTCTACTGCCTGAATAACGCCCAGTGATAACCTTTCTTCAGCAGAATTTGCAGGTGAGCACACCGATCACTAACCATCTCCTCCTGTGATGACTTGCTGTGCCCTTTCTGGTGGGCACACAGCTGTCCCTGCCCAATTCCTCCTCCTGTTTCTCATGCTGCCATTTGGCCTTCTTCCTCCTTTGCCTTCCTTCCAAAGAATCAGATGCATCAGGGGAGAAACAATTTGGGTTATAAGAAGAAAACTTTCCCTTCATATTGTTCTTTGTTTTCACACTCACTACTTTCCTTACACTGGCAATTTCCTGCCTGAGGTGCATTTTCCCCCATGTGTAGAAGGCCCATTTTCTTATTTCATTCTGGCCTCTTCGGGAATATGCGTTGCTCCCCCGGGCCTGTCTGCCCGCGCCAGGAGAGAGTCCTGTCCACCACACTCCGTGCCTTGCTCCTCTTCATTTCTTCCTTCACATCATTAATCCCAACCCAATAACAGAGCTTATTTATAGGCTTATTTGTTTATTGCGCAGAACATAAACTCTGTAAAGGCCATGACTTTGTGTACACAGCTTAGTTGCGTTCCTTGCACCGACAATAACAACAGTGGCCTTGCCCCACAGCACATGCTTAAATTAATGTTTGTTGAGTGATTGAAGGCATAGTATATCTCTGAAAATCCCTTCCTATGCTATCAAATGGCCTAAAAAATTAACATGAAGAAATGCGTGACTTACCATAATGCTCATTCCCTGATGTGTGTCTGATTCCCATAGGTTGCCCAGGATATATTTGCAAGTGACAAGGGCTGTTTTCCTCATGGTGAGTCCAACAGTGCTCACAGATACAATCCATAATATTACTTATTAAGAATCATCCTACAGTCTACTGACAAATTATTTTTAATTTTAGCACATAATCTAACCAAGAAAATACATTTTAGTAATGGTAACCAATTATAATAACTTATCATAATAATTATAATAGCTTTTTAATGCCCTCACATGAATACACAATACCTATGTACACACTTGATGTACTTTTTTCCCATGGCAAAATTTAGCTGAACATGGATTTTAGGGCATCAGTTCATCACACATGTCTGCTATCTCTGAAAATGGAGCCAACTGAGAAAAGACACAAGGAGACATGTGGAGACCAAAATGTCAATCTTGTTCCTGATCAGCTGGTTAGAAAGCATGGGTTTAGATCGACAATCAAATAATTTCTAATACCTCACCCCAGAAGCAAACTGTGTTGTCATCTGTGTCTGTGCTGGCTTTCTGCCGCCCGAAGCCAGCCCACGGGGCTAGGACGAAGGATGGCTCTCTGGTGTGGCGTCTGCTGGACATCTCCAATCTGGCTGATGCCATCCAAAATAAAATGAAATGAAGGAGAAAAGGGAAAGTCGGTATTTTTCACAGTAATAAGATAACACTGCTAAGTCCTTTATGTTCTCATGAACTGTTTTGATGCCTTTTTGTCAAGTAAACACAGTCCTGTTTGCTTTTCTATTTCCTTTTTATTTCTCAGAATGGTGCTTTCCCAACAAACACAGTAATTTCATTTGAAAGGTTTCAGTTTGTGTTTTAATTACTTAAGACCACAAAATGGACTATTGCACATCTAGAAATGGTATAATTTCTCCTTTTAAATTCTTCAAGGCTGTGGTTACTGAACTGGAACATCAAGCTTGGGATGTACCCCAACGCCAAGCACACAGGCCGCTTCTCACAGTAAGTTACATTAGTTCTTCAACTTGATGAAATCATTTGGGAGGGTCTATTTTTTATAGATTTACTTGAAAAAAGCTGCTCTCTAATTAGGTGTTGTTGTTACTGTCACCAATCATAGGGAAATAATTAAGGATTTTTTTCAAGTGGAAAAGAAAATTGTTGGATAAAATAAAAATAAAGCAGCATACATTTTAAGGGAATACGATAACAGTGAACACTGGTCAGGGCCTTCAGACAGAAAAATAAACTTTTATAAGAAAAATGTTAACATCATTATTAACATATTAGAAATATAAAATATAATTTTTACATTTTATAATAAAGATAGTTTGCCATAGTACAAAGTTTTATTATTATTAAGACGTAAGTCCTTTAGAAGACTGGCCTCTACATTTTTTTCATCATATAACTATGATATAAAAATTAATTACATCCCTCTCTATATGTAAGTATTCATATTCTATATCTATATAATGTTATGTATCTAACAAATTATGCAAAAATGGAAATGAAAAAACACAGTCTAAAATAAACACGAGTAGACTTCCAACACTCGGGCTCCGCACCCGTGATAACTCTGCTCAACCCACACGCGCAGCGCCACGGGGCAGCCCGCAGAGGACGCGCCCCCCGCGCACCGAAGCCTCTGCAGGCCGCCCAGCCCTCCACGCTCGCCTTGCGAAAGTGTCGCGTTGCGAGACGGAATCACCTCTCCCTTCCGTCCTCGCACCGGCCCGGAGGGGGCGGATCCTTGACAAACTCTCCGAAGGACCCGAGCCCCCCACCTCAGGCGGGGGCCCGGGGGCTTTTTCCCTCTTGGGACTGAACACGCAGGCCAGGCAGTCGTTGCCACTCCCCGCTTCCCAGCGGCGCCTCGGGCCTTTCCTGCCCTCCCCGGCCGGGGCCTCGGGCCGCCGCGGTCTTCAGGAAGGCGGCGTCCACCGCGTTTTTCCGGGGCTGCGGCAGCCCCTCTGCACCGAGCCCTGCCCCGCGCAGCTGCTCGGAGGGCCGGGTGCCTGCTCGCGCAGGCATCGGGACTGAGGGGCAGGAGCTCAGGCTCAGTCGGTCTGTCTGTCCGCCTTCGACAAATTCTTACTGTGGACCTGGTGCGTGGGAGGGGCCAGGCCGCATCACGAACTGACGACTAAGGCGTGGATGCTGCTCCCCCGAAGAACCACCTCACAGCTGGGGACCCGGCGCCCCGCAGCTGCACGAGGCTCTGACTGGGATGCGGACGGGGGGCCACGGGCAGAGCGGGCACGAGCCCGGCGGGCGGCCGGAGGCGGCGTACCGAGGGCGCCCGTGCAAAGGCCGAGGCTTAAACCGCCGGCCTTTGGAGCTGCGACCTCGCGGGCGCTGGAGGCAGGGAGGCCGGGCTGCGCGCCGCCAGGCCGGCACGGAACCGCGGCTTCTGCTGGACGGAGTTGCGGTGCCGGGAGTGAGGCTGGAGACCAAGGAGTCTGAATGTTGCTTCACATGTCATTTCTTTTCAGTCCTCCTTGTCCACTGTGAAAGCGTAGCCCGTCTGCGGCGAACCTGCTAACGGCACTGCAAGCTCGTGCGCTCGGCCTGCACCGCCACCGCGACTGCCTGTCCCACAAGGGAAGCCGCCGGCCGCGGAGAGCGAGGCCGCGGCCGTGCTGGCAGCTTAAAGCGGAGTTGGAAGAGCACTCGCTCCACGACTGCGGAGCCTTTGGTCCATACTTAGCAGCGCGAGGACGGCTCGAGCCTGAGGAAGAACAGTGAACGCGGGCGCGGTGGGAGGACGCGGTGCGAGGACGCGGTGCGACCGCAGGCCCGGGCGGCCGCGGGGTCCGCCGCCCGCGTGTCCGCTCCCAACGCCGGCACCCCAGGCGGTCTAGCGCTGCTCACACTTGATCACAGAGCAACGCATCCCAAACGGGACTTTTTTGGATCTTTTCCTTTCCTGTCCCCTCTTCTTTAACAGCGCAGACTTAAACATATGCCCCAATTGATTGCCTCTCCTGTCCGTGCCGCCTCAGCGGCGGCCCCGGCCGGCTGGCTGCTCCGAGGCCGTCCCGGGAGCGGCGGCGCCTGCTTAGCTTTCTCGCGGCCAAGGTTTTGCACTTACAAAGCAGTTGTGTTTTCAAATTGGAAAGCCCGTTGATAACTAAAGTTCTATGATTGCAGGAAAAAAGAAGAGAGAGAAGAGCACAAAAAAATCAAACCATGATTTCCACCTCCTGTAACCTCTTCATCTTGGGCCAGAGAACCGTTCTACCAAAAGGCTTTGCAGGCGTCCTCCCGAGACGAGCTGAAGTGCGGATGTGCGCCAGGTAATTACTTTTCCGCACCTGCTTCCTCAGTCTGATTCAGACACCTGCACATGTTTTTATGGAAAATGAAAATTTATGCAGACACAGGGACATGTAAACATCCTCATTCCCAATGAAGGACTTGAACTGAGAAATAAAGCCATTTAATTGTCCTTGGAGATGCCAGGTTCCTGGTCCCCTAAAAGGGGGATGATTCCTCCACGAGGGGGCCCAGTCCCTTCAGAGGGCACCGGAGCCGTGAAAGACCACGAGACACTAGCCCGGGACAGCCTTACACGGAGCAGCCTTGCTGAGCAGTGGTCCCTCCAACCCTCTGCCTGCGGCCCAGGAGAGCGCCCCAGGCTGCGCCAAGCCTCCCAGGAGGGCCCGGGCGGCGGCTTCCTGGGACCCTCCACACACGCTGCTCCTCACTCTGACTCTCCAGCTCTCGGCAAACTCTTCCGACGCCAGGTGGTGCCCACAGAACTGAGGCAGAGATGATTCAGCTCCTCTGAATATTTTCACTCTGGCCCTGAGACACCTGCGATGACCTTCTGAAACCCCAAGGTCGCTGGGCCTTATCCCTAGCTCACAAGGTCATACAGACTTCATTTTCCCTTTCTGTCTCTGAGCCCCTCTCCTACTGGGGGGCCTCTGACTCTCTCCTGCATGTGGGGCTCCTGTGAGCCCAAAATTAGATTTGATTTTGTCTTGTCTATCTGTCTCATGTTGATTTGATTACTGTACCAGTAATCCAGTAGAAGAACCACAAAACCTAGCTTCCTACTGCAAAGGAGGTGAGGTGGCCATGTCCAACCCCTGCCACATCAGAGCAGCTGGCTCCAGGAGAGGTTTCAGCATCTCCTGGTCTGGAAGAGGTTGGGAGGGAAAGGCTCTCCTGGCACCTCTGTATCACCTTGGCCTTCAGGGGTGTCTTGTGTGTTGGTTTTTGCCTTCTGTTAATAGTCTCAATCTAGTAGTTCACACTAAAATATTCTTTTATTTTCTAAAATGAATCTACTGGATTCAAGTCGAAGGGTAAGGAAAGAAGATGCAGAGTCCACATCTTCAGGGACCTTCGAGTCTAGTAGACAGGCTGGCATGAGAGGTGTGGGTCCTGAGTTGGTTAACCTCACTCGTAGGTGAAGTTTTGATTACGAATGTGCCTTTCACCGCGCAGCTAACTGTACCCTCCTGGAGATCAGGACCACAGCCGCGGTCCGGCGCTGCCCTCCCCCCTAGAGCGGCGACTGCCCTCATCATCTTGCCTGCACCCCAAGCCACACCCCCGAGAGCACACGGCCTCTAAGTAGTTCCAGTTATCTCTTTTTTTAAATTGGTTTCAGACAGAGCACGAGAGAGAGAGAGAAATATCAACTTTGTTGCCCTACTTATTGATGCTTTCGTTAGTTGATTCCTGTGTGTGCCCTGACCAGGGATGGAGCCTGCGTCCTTGGCGTAGGGGGATGATGCTCCAACCAACTGTGCTACCTGCCAGGGCTGCTGTTTGTTCTTGGACAAGGCCAGGCAAGTGGCACCCAATCATGCACAGTTCAAAATCTGAGTAAAATGTAAGACGGCCCTCCACATCCGTGAAGTCCCGACAGAGAATAAAAAATATTGTTTCCGTCGGCCAGGCTGGTTGAATCCTCTGACGCAAAACCCCGGTTAGGGTGGGCGACTATATGTTTATATGAAAATGCCACATATAAGTTCAAACTGGTGGTATTTAAGGGTCAACTGGATACTTTTCATCTGAGAAAACAGTAACCTTAGAGAGAAAACCTGAACCGAGTTTGAGTTCATTGCCGGTCAGAGGTACACTCCGGTGCTCAGGGCGGGATCCTTCTGCGGAGGCTGCGGGGGACAGCCCTGAAGTCTCGCGCCCAGGCCCGGCCTCCTTTCTTTGGCCCCCCTGTTTTGTTTCACTTTCTAAACATACCTGTAACTGGTAAATAAAAATGTGTATTTGCATACTAAACCTAGATGCAGCATTGCATTTTAATTCTACTGAGTAATTTTTTTTTTGATAAAGGTAATGGTAAGGGTTTGAGATATTTAATTCAGATATTAAAGGAAAACCACACTATTGTGAGCTGAAAAACATCTAAAAATGTCAGTTTAAAGAACACGTCTTCTAAAGTATATATCCTGAGACCTATTTTCCCAGGGTATCAACAACGCTTTACCAGCGTTGCCTCCACACAGCCTGACAGCACCTCTGCCGATGTGGCGGCGCGCCCGTTTGAACGCGGTGGAAAGAGTTCGGCTGAAAATAACAGTGAGTCCAAGATCACAGCTTCTGTGCCTGGAAAATAAAACCTTTAAAGTCAGGCATTTGGGAGGCTTTCTTTTTCCCAAATGACAAGACCTAGTCATGCAAGTGACACCTTGGGAACACTGTCGGCTGTGAGTGTCCCTCCCGGCGCCCCCGGAGCCGTCTGCACGGCCTCCCACGCAGAGCTCCGCGCCGTAGCTGTCAGTGGACTCCCTCCGCATTCGTCACGCATTTGCACTTCACAGAGCGGTGCTGTCCTGCTGATCATCTTGATTTTCCCTCTGTATCTCCTTCATGTTTGGTAAATACCATTCCTGCTGTAAGCCCACTACTGCTGGCGGCAGCCCTCAGAAGTGAGAGGGAGAGAAAATCCTGCCCTTTCCTTGTTCATGTTTTATCTTCCAAATTAAAGAACATGCTCCTCACTGCTGGTTACGGCTAAGAAGGCAGTCAGCAAATTCTCTCCCCAGAGAACAACTATAAAACTGAGAAAAATTAACAACAATCACCATTCCACTGTGTGGGAATTGACCAAAACATGGGCAGTGGCCTGAAAAGATCTCATGCCTGAGGGACCGCTGGGCCTCATGCGCACAGTAGGGGCTGTGGCATCTCCCCCAGGCAGTCAGCTCGGGGGCTCTGCTGCTGCAGGGGCCACTCGGCTCAGAAAGGGGACAAGGCCTACCTACGCCCAGGGTCACCGTTGGTGACAGTGACAGTCTTCACAATGGGCGAGACAAGGGGCCGATGACTGGATTGTCCTGATACTTGGGTCATAGTTGGGGGCAGCCCTGTTCCTGGATGGGGCGGCCGGCACAGCAGAGACCGGCCTGCGCACGTGCGTCTGGCCTCCCCTGGGACTGTGCACGCACACAGAGGAGACAGGACAGAGCCTGGGGGAGGGCAAGAGCTGGGCATGCTGGGAACAGACTGACCTTGGAACGTGCCCCTTGGCTCACGCACGTACCCACTAGCAGAGGACAGACGCCTTACCGGCTGGAGGCTTTTGAGCTCAGCCTCTGTCCAACCACTGGCTGACAACCAGATGTACAGACATGGGCCACCCCTAGGAGCCAGAATCTAAAATAAGTAGAACAACCTGGCAGAAAAACAGCACAGACTTAGATGGTAAATAAGATAACTGTCAGATACAGAACACTTAACCCAATGACTACAGAATAGAAGTTTTTAAGGGCATATGGGACTTTGTTCAGAATTGACTGTATCCTAGACTTCAAGACATGTCTCAATGCATTTCAAAGAATTAAAATTATATAAAGTATGTTTTCCAACACAACAAAACTAAGTTAGAACTAACAATAGTATGAAACCAAGAAACTCCAAATGTTTGGAATATAAACAGCACTCTTCTAAATAACCCACAGTTCAGAAAAGAAACCACAAAGAAATTAAAAAGCATGGTAAACTAAATTACAATAAAAACACAATAAAAAATTATAAATGAAGATAAACCAGTGATCAAATGAAAATTTAGAATTTTAAAAGCCAGTATCAGAAAATAGAGAAGTTTTCAATAAAGGTAAGATTGCACCTTAAGAAACTAAGAAAAGAGGAGCACTAATAGGAAATAATAAGGAGCAGAAATCAACGAAATAGAACAGAAATAAAATAAGAGACATATAAGTGAAACTACAGGTTGGCTCTATAAAAAGATTTTTAAAAATTGATGAACCATAGTCAAATTGATGAAGAAAAAATAGAGATAAGATGCAAATTTCTGAAGTCAAGTATAAAAGAGGGGCCTCATTGCTGGCCTTACAGAAATTAAAAGGATTTACGGACATATTGAAGCAACTTTATGCAAACAAATGGACAATTTAAAAAAATGGAAAAAGTATTAGAAAGATACAAATGACCACAATTAACTCAAGAAGAAACAGATTATGTATAGACCTATAACAAGTAAAAGAAGTAAAAAACAAGTAAAGGGCCTGATACAGCCAAAACAATTTTGAAAAACAGAACAAAATTGGAGCACTTAACCCAATGTCAAAGCCAGCTAGACGGCTACAGCATAATCAAGACAGTGTGCTGAGTGTGAGGACAGGCGCAGGCGACTGAATCGACCGTCCTCTACATCCACGGTCCATTTACAAGCGACAAAGCCATCGAGGTGCTGCAATGCGGAAAAGAGCTGTCTTTTCAACAAATAGTGTTGAGATAATCAAACATCATATGGAAAAATACTTAACTTTGAACTTCACTTAAAAAAAAACCCCTCTAAATGGATTACAGACATAATGTAAAATGAAACCACACAAGTTCTGGACTAAAACATAAAGAAAATCTCTATAATCTTGAATTAGGCAAAGATAAAGCACTAAGTATAACATATACAATTCTGATAAATTGGAGTTTGTCAAAATTAAATCCTACTTCACTTCAAAAGCCATCATTAAGAAAATGGAAATATAAGCCAAACCCTGGAAAAAATTTTGCAAATCATATATTGATTAATAAGGGACATGTATCCAGAATATATAAAGAACTCTTAGAACAAAATAATAAAACAACCAAATTTAAAATGAGCAAAATCTTTGAATAATTATTTCACAAAGAACATATACAAATGGTGAATAAGCAAATAAAGATGCTCAACATTATTAGTCAACAGGGAAATGCAAATTTTACCCCAGCACATCTATCAGAATGGCAATGATATAAAACTAGACAACACAAAATGTGGGCAAAGATGTGGATAAACTAGAGTCCTCAGGTACTGAGGGTGGCAGTGTAAAATGGTACAATGGCTTTTGGAAACAGTTTGGCAGTTTTTTAAATAGTGAAAATTTGCCATGACCCCCAGGCATGTTACTCCTAAGAATTCACCCATGAGAAACAGAAACATATGTCCACACACAGCTGAGCAAATGAGCGTTCATAGCAGCATTAGTTATTATAGGCCCAAATGTAAACAATCCGAATGTCAATCAACTGACACAAAATGTGATATATTTGTGCAAAGGAACATCGCTCAGCAATAAAAAGAAATTAATTAGTGATACATGTTACATAAGGATGAATTTTGAAAACATTCTGCCAAGTGAAAGGAGCCAGATGCAAACACTAAATATCTTATGTGCCCAGTTATGTAAAATATTGAAGAACTGCAAATTTATAGAGGAAGAGAGATGCGGTGAGATGTGGGGAAGCAGGGACTTACTGCGAATGGCAGGAGAAGAAATTTGTGGGCCGGGGGTAGAAATGTTCTAAAACTGGATTGTTATAATTATTACCCTATAAATTTACCAAAAATAAAAAAGAATATTCTGATAGTATATGCAAATGTGAAAAAGGTGAGTTAGAACATGAATCAATTTAAACCAAAGTCAGTAACAGCAAGAAGTGTTTAGAAAAAGAGTTTGCTTTCACTCTCTCTGTGTTCATCTTGACAAGTTCAAAATGTGGTCCAGAAGCTTTCAACTTCCTTCAATATGCAATTATGGATTTATCAACCATAAACTTACCTAAAACCAAATTGATCCAATTATATTTATGTAAATTAAAAATGTGCTGCTTCTGATAACTGAATCAAAAGTATAGATTCAAAGAACTAATAAACAATGTTCTTGTCTTTTTGGTAATTTACTGATTTCTTTTTTTGGAAACAATGTAGAATATCAAGCCAAACTTTAGTTAGAAATAAAGCTAGCTTACAGACAAGTTCACTGTTCCTTGGATTTTATCTATCCATGCTCTGCATCTCCATGGTACCGAGAACTAGTTGCTGGTTAAAACACACACACACGCACTCACACATGTACAAAAACTAGCATACTGACATCAATCCATTTCCTCACATTGGTAGCAGTCCAGATATTTGATAGATTTTATTCATTTTATGGGATGAATAAAAAAATATAAGTTATTTGAATTGCAATTCAAAGAGACAGACAAAACATAAAATGAATATTTTTTTATTATTAGATCATCAGGATGGGTATGGAAGTGAGTTTTTGTTGTTAAACTTCTAAGTAACCACTCATTTTAAAATAATCTTTGGGAAGCTTACTTGTACACTCAAAAATAGCTCTGTGTTTTGAAAAAAAAAAGTTCTTTTCGCCCAGGTGGAAGGCTCATGGCAATTTAAATTGTGCTAAAATTAACTGGGAATTTTAATACATCTACAGTTGATTTTTTTTATATCTAGTTAGAAAGCCAGTGTTTCTCTAAAATTTATCAAAAGCCTGTCCCAAACCATAGTTAATTATTTTGGAATAATAAGCTTGTCAAGCTGCAGATGGAATAAGTATGAAAATTCAGAATGATTATACAACAGACTAAAAAAGAAACTAAATTTAAAAATATATACCACAGAACCATCACAAAGAGTATTTGAGGACATGAACGTTGGGAAATGCCCTGTCTGGTTTCAGGAACTGTAGCCCAGCCAATAGGTGAGAGGGCCCCAAGGCTGGAACTAATCAAGGAGGCCTTGGGAAAACAGGCCACTGACGGGACAAAACCTGTCTCCCTGGCAGCGGTACAGCCCCTGCTTCCCTCACATCACCCTGCTTGGCCCTGGAGGATGGCTGGTTAGTCAATGACAAGTAAGACCTCTTGACGGAAGGGGCAACCTAAGACAGGCACAGCCACAATGAGCATCAGGGCAAAACTTAGGGGACACAGAGAAAGGGCAAAAAGACCCTCACCCCTCAGCTTTGATATGGCCTGGGCCCTCATTTAATCTGAAAGAAGTCTCCTTTTTTCCTGGCTGCCTTGCCCTCCCCTCACCAGGATCAGGTTTGAAACAATACTGGAGACAGCCCTAAACTAGATCTGGTGGTTCCCAGGGGAAATCAGGCCCAGAAGTAAATTCCTTTAAGTATGTTTTGTTTTCCCCTCAAAAGCTATGATAACCAGCTCATGCTGGGAAGGAAATTTACATTTTTTACAGACCCTGACCCTAAACCCTTTGGCGCTCTTATGTTTACGCTCTCATGTTTACTCGTCTCCTCTTGGACCTATGTAAATGGGTGGGTTCCTGCCATTTGTTTTCCTCAAAACAAATTTATTCTCTGTGAACATTAACATACTGATGTAATGCGATCACATGTACATTCCTATTACCTAGCCCCATTGATAACCCTTTCAATAAAATCCTTTGGACAAAGGGGCTCAGGGCCTTCTCTACTAAAAAGGGAAGAGCCGTCCCCTCTCCTGGAAGACAGAGAAGTGTCTGGTATGATTCAGTTTACTTTCCCCATCTGTGACAACCCCTGGGACCAGCTCTGAGGGATTCAGAGTCCACGCTCCCTCCCTTAGCTGGCCTCCAGACAAGGACCCTCTGATCCAGTGTCCGGCACTCCCACCTCACATGAAGAGATCAGAAGTGAAGTATTCAAAAGACGGATGTGGAGTCCAAGGAAATGAGATGTAAATACTGAGTATGTTTTACTGAGCAAAAGTTCAACATGAACCACAGTTCCAGGGATGCCCGTTTCTTTGACTCATCATAGCAAATTGCAACAGGATGGCTGGTGGCTGCAGTGTCACCTGCACAGCCCAATGCCAGAGACTTAAGCAAAATGAATCATTTATGTTTCATTTCTCTGGCAGATAAATGAATTGTCACCAAATTTACCAGTAATCTGATCAAGAGCCGTAGGGTACATCTATGTGTGTTGCAACATCATTAAGCAGGGAATCCGCTTGTTCTCAGTCACTTGCTGAGGCACTAGAAACATTTAGTAAGAATGCCTTCAAAATGACTTCTTTATCCTTAAAATTAACACAAAACACAAAATGAAACACAAGTAGCACATACTTAATGCCACTGAACTGTACGACTAAAAATGGTTAAAACTGTAAATTACGTGTTTTGTATACTTTGACACGATTTTAGCAATGAAGCAGATGCAGCATCCTGGTGTGCTCTTCACTGAAAAGGAAAGCAGTGCAGAGCCAGCACATGAGGGTTCCCATCAGGCCATCAGGGACACAAGCAGGAGAGGGCCCTTGTCCTGGGGAGTGATTTCAAGTCAGTAGTGTGAAGGTTATTAGAAAGATAGAGGCCCAGGGAGCTAAAACCACTCTGTGGGGAAAGGACATGCTCTTTAATCTATGGTGTTGGAAAAATTGAATATCCATATACAAAAGAATGAAGTTGGACCCTTATCATACACCACATGTGAAAATTATCTCATAGTGGAAGAAAGACTAAGACACAAGATCCAAAACTATAAAAATGTTCAAAGAAAACATAATCAGAAAGCTTAATGAAATTGGATTTGGTGATGATTTCTTGGATGTGACACTGAAAACACAAACAACAATAGACAAATAGACTAGAGAAAGAGCAAAAATAGACAAATATGACTACAAACTTTTAAAAAATTGAACATAAAATAGGAAAGATACAGACTAGGAAAAAAATATTTGCAAATCATAGACCTGTTAAGGAGTTAATATAAAAAAAAACTATGAATATAAGAAACTCCTATAACTTGACAAAAAATCAAGTAACCTGATTTTAAAATGGGCAAGGGACTTGCATTGAAATTTCTCCAAAAATGATATACAAATGGCTAATAAGCATATAAAAAGATGCTTATCATCACTAATCATCAGAAAAATGCAAATCAAAACCACAATGAGATATCACTTCATACCTGTTAAGATGTCCACTATCAAAAAATCAGAAAATTGCAAGTGTTGACGAGGATGTAGAACAATTAGAACACTTGCACACTGTTGGCAAGACTGAAAATTGTGTAGCATTGTAGAAAGCAGTAGGGAAGTTCATCACAATACCAGAGGTAGAACTGCCATGTGATCTGATCCAGCAATCCCCCCGTGGGTATGTGTACAAAAGAATTGGAAGCAGGATCTTGAAGAAATAAACTCTATAACTTTCAGTGTGGTACCTGACACACGAATGCTCATTCATTTCTCCATTCTCCTATGTAACAAACATTCATTCATTCCCTTGATACCTCTGAGCTCCGACAGCATGTCATCTGCGCTCTGGGTTCTGGGCATGGGGAGCCCTGAACCATGTTCATAGAAGAAACAAAGCCTCCCCTCTCCATTTAGCTGCCATGGAGCTGAGGGGGGCCACTCCCCACAGCCACAGGGGTGGGAAGTGATCCAGGTGAGCCAAGCATAATACCCCCTTTGCTAGTGATTGACCTAAGAGAGTGGAGAGGTGACCCAGTTAGGACCAATAATTCCTGGAAATGATAGATCAAGTTTCATAAAAAGATTTCCATTTTCACCAGATTTCCTGAGCTGACGCTGCTAGTGAACATCTTGGCCACCTGAAAAAAGGCCCTATGACGTGTGAGAGAATGAGTCCTACAGAAAGCAGTAACCCATGCCCAGAGGTGTGTCAAGAGACAGGACGTTAGTGATGCCATTCAAGCCATCGAGCCAGTAGAGCCAACTGTAACTGAAGTGCGGTCAAGGCCCGCCTTCCTAATTAAGCGGGGCGATGTATCCTTTAGCTGAAGTTCTTTTCCTCAGGTCACACCACTTGCACCTGGTCCCCAGCCCCCAAAGCCCTCTTTCCTTTGAAGCCTTCAGTCTATGGAAAGGCAGAGGTCACCAAAGGGATTCCACTCTTTTTAACAGATCTCTCAAGGGCTAATATGAGCTCTGGGCACTTTAACATGTGGATCGTCTATTAAAAAACTAATGAATAGCTAATCATTCAAAAACACCACTTGAGTGTGTACAGTGGGCAAGGAGCCAATGTCCAGGTCATACAGCAGAGTGCACCTCCACATCTGGAAAATTTACATTAGCAGGGTAAAAAGAATCAATAGTCTTAGAAGGCCAGCACGAATGGGTGCTAAGAAGCTTGAGAACCCAGCCTCTTTGTTACTATAGGTCTTTCCTTTGAGGATGGAGTTTGTAGTCATGAAATGACTACAGCCGCCTTAAAAACCACTTAGTGATGACCTACAGGCACTGAGGGGCAAACTGGGCAACTCGCAGCCCAGAAGTACACAAGCATATGTGGGTGTTGGGAAACACCGTGTCTGGTTTCAGGAACTGTAACCTCGCTGACAGGCAAGAGGGCCCCAAGGCTGGAACTAATCAAGGAGGCTTTGGGAAAGCTGGCCTCTGAGGAGATGAAACTTGTCCCCCCGACAGGGACACAGCCCCTGCCTGCCTCACATCACCCTGCTGGGTCCTATGATGGTCGCTTGTTGATGACAGGTAAGTTATCTCATGAGGAGAAACAACCTAAGACAGGCATTGGCCAGTATGGGCAGCAGAGAAGGACTTGGGGGACACAGAGAAAGGGCAGAAAGGCCTGTACCCCTCAGCTTGGCTCGGCTTGGACATGGCCGAGTCCTCATTCTATCTGAAATAAGTCTCCTTGTCTTTTGGTGGCCCCCTCTCCCCACCTAGCTCAGGCTCGAAACAATACTGGAGACATCCCTAAACTAGATCTGGTGGTTCCCAGGGAAAATAAGGCCTAATAGTAAATTCTTTAAAGTGTGCTTGTTTTTTTCCCTCAAAAGCTATAGCCATCTCATGCTGGGAAGAAAATTTACATTATTCACAGACCCTGACCCTAAACCCTTTGGTGCTCTTACGTTCACTACACTCTCATGTTTACTAGTCTCCTCTTGGACCCATGTAAATGGGTGAGTTCCCGCCATTTGTTTTCTTCAAAGCATCATCTATTCTCTGTAAACATTAACATACGAATGTAATGAGATACCCTGTGCATTTCTGTTACCTGGCCCCACTGACAACCTTTTCAATGAAAGCCTTTGAACAAAGGGGCTCAGGGCCTCCCCACTGGAGGGAAGAGCCAAGTTCCCTCTCCTGGCAAAGAGAGAAGTGTTTGGGGCAATTCCTGTTTATTCCCCTGTCCGTGACGCCCCTGGGACCTGTTCTGCGGGATTCAGAGTCCCCCGTCCCGTCTCAGCCGGCCCCGGAGAGCAACCCTCAGATCCCGGAGCACTGTGCACCCCGCGCCCCGCAGCGCACTCGTCCTCAAGGCAGTTGTCACCCAGAACAGGGATGAGCAGCGACCTGTGCTGCCCTCCCCCACGCAACAGGAGGGCAAAATCATATTCTATGAAGTACAATCCTTGGAATACAAAAAACCTACCTGGTGTTATAAAAACAATGTACCTCCAATGATTGACTAAACACACACACATCTTCAGAGACTGTACTTCTAAAAGGCTATCAAACATGCAATAAGAAAGGTCTCTTTTTCTTCAGAAAATATTTATTTTTCATTTATTCTTAATGTAAATAATGCAAATACATTGTGGAAAAGCTGTAAAAGATAAACATTGTAAAGACAGTGTGTGGTCACACAAACGAGCTGGGTAGCTGCTGCTCCTGTTCTGGTGACAGTGCTGGGGGGTGGGCAGTTGCAGTAAATGGAACAGCAGGGTCGGCCTGTGTGACCTACACTGACCACCAATGCACCGTAAACATCTGCTGACCTCGGCGTGCAAAGGCGAAGACTCAGGAAGTTATTTAAATAACTCTACAGTATCCCAATCTAAAATATCTAGTGTCCCAACATACAAATGTTTTATAATTTACTTAGCCTATTCCTACTATTATACATTTTATTTTTCCAAATTAAGGTATTACTGAACTGAAAGTGTTTGGTATTTTTTGAGCTTGATTTTATCAAATTGTCCTCCAGAAAAACTGGAACATTTTACACTCCCACCCAGCAGTGAACAGGAAGACTTGCTTCCTCATACCTCTACCAGTATGATTATTTAAAAACCTATTATGAGTAACTTAGGACTAAAAATGATACAAAATAAACATGCCAGTGAATATATATAAATAGTATAAAGTTAATTTTCTTTTTTTAATTTTATTTTAAATCATGTTTATTCTATTACACTTCTCTCAATTTTTCCCCCTTTGCCCTTCTCCGCCCTTCTCACCCAGCCCCCCGCTCCCACAGTCAATTCCCACTCTGTTGTCCATGTCCACGGGTCATTCATACATGTTCTTTATCTAGTCCTTTCTCCTTCTCTCCACCATTGTCCTCCTTCCCCATCCCCTCTAGTCACTTTCAGTCTGCTCCATGTTTCCATGCCTGTGCTTTATTTTATTCATTAGTTTATTTTGTTGAATAGATTGCACTTACAGGTGAGATCATATGGTATTTTTCTTCCACCGACTAGCTTATTTCACTAAACATAATATTCTCCAGTTCCATCCATGTTGTCACAAAAGGTAGGAGTTCCTTCTTTCTTTCTTTTTTAAAATGCAGATTGATTTTATTTATTTTTCTTAAATGTCAAGATCCATTATATAATATTAAAATTTTTAAATCCATTATAAAGTCTCAGCAATTAAAACAACATGACACCACCACAGAAATAATCAAGTAGATCAATGAAATGAAACGAGCATTCTAGAAAGAAATGCAATATATGATTAAATTGATATTTCAAAACAAGGGGTAAAATAAGGCTTATTCAACAAAAAAGATTCATCGCTCACTATTACTTGAAATAAAACAAATATAGAGCCTTATTTCATACATTATACAAAAAATATTCAGGTGAGTTAAAAATCAATATGTAAAATCTAAGGAGTTTTAGGAGAAAATACAAAATAATAGTTTTCTTACCCTGAAGTAACATATTCAAACCCAAAAGCTATAAAGTAAAATATTGATGATATGACTATATATTAAACATTTAAGACTATACAGTAATATACATATACAAAAAGTTAAAGGACAAGGAATAGAATAGGAAAGTATTTGCAACACATCTAAAAAAGGGCTAACAGTTTTGGGGGGGGGTATAGGGCAAAAATTCTACAAACATTTAATCACAAAATGGATAAAGTACACCAAAAAGTCATTTAAAGCTTTTTAAAAATAATAGAAATAGGCAAGAAATATACAATAACAGGTTTAGTTTCAACAAATAATAAAGGAACAATTAAAAATAACACATCATTGTCACAGAGTAATAAGTATTAAAAAATATTGGTAACATCAAGTATTGGTGACTATGAAAAGAACTGCATATTCATAGACTCTTTTTCTTCATCTTAAAGCAGTCTCTTTAGCATATTTTGCAATGCTGGTTTGGTGGAGGTATAGTCTTTTAGCCTTCTTTTCCTGGGAAATGCCTTATTTCGCCTTCCATTTTAATTGAGAGCCTCACTGGGTAGAGAAGTCTTGGTTGCAGGCCTTTGCTTTGCCTTTGCTTTTCATGACTTGCAATATTTCTTGCCATTCCCTTCTGGCTTATAGTGTTTCTGTGCAGAAGTCAGCTGCTAGCCATATTGGGGCTCCCTTATTATGTTACTACCTCTTACTCCCTTGCTTCCTTTAGGATTCTCTGTTTGTCTTTGATATTTGCCATTTTAATGATGATGTGTCTTGGAGTAGACCTCACTGGGTTCCTCTTGAATGGGACCCTCTGTGCTTCCTGGACTTGTGTGACTTTTTCTCCCCTCAAAATAGGGAAGTTTTCCGTCATGACTTTTTCAAACAGGTTCTCTATCCCTTGTTCCTCTTCTCCTTCTGGTATCCCAATTATACGGATATTACTATGTTTCAGCTTGTCCTGCATTTCCCTCAACACCTTTTCATTATTTCTGAGTCTTTTTTCATTTTCTTGCTCTTCCTGGGAGGTTTTTTCTACCTTGTCCTCCAGCTCGCTAATTCAATCCTCTGCATCATCTAGCCTGCTTTTGATACCTTCTACCGTGTTCTTCAATTCAGAAATTGTATTCTTCATTTACTCTTGTCTCTTACTGATAGTTTCTATGTCCTCTTTCATGCTGACATAGTTTGCAGTAAGTTCCTCATAGTTTCCCTGTAATTTTTTGTAATTCCCTCTGAGCTCACTGAGCTCATTGAGCTTCTGTAGAACCATTGTTTTGAAATCAATATATGATAGTTTATTTGCCTCTATTTCATTTTGTTCTCTTTCTGAGGTTCCTCCTTTCCCTTTGACAAGGGTGGGGGGGGTGTTTCTTTGTCTTCCTATTATTTCTGAGGTTCCTCTCTTTTGCTTCTGCTTCTTAAATTGATCTTGATTTCCTGATTTCATGGTGTAAACTTCTATAGTAGAAGACCGCTGTTTTTCTTTCTGGATCTGCCTCTGATGATGTCAGCTGTTGACCATATCTGACCTTAGGCAGTCTGTTCAAGACTTCCAGGAATCTACTGTCTGTAGCTGTCTCCTTCAGTTGTTAATCTAGTCACTCTGCACTAAACTGGCTGGCTTAGACAGCTCCTGGGTAGGGCAGAGTCCCTCCTGGGGAAGGAGTTACTGGGTCCTTTCATGCTGCTTTTTTAGGGAAGTGGTCTGCCTGAGCAAGATGGCTGCTGCCTTTTGGGGGAGGAGTCAGCACCTGGATCCCACTAGCTACTATCTCAGTTCTCTCCCCAAAGCTTCCATCCCCAGTCTCTCTTCAAGTGTCTCTAGACCACTCTGCACCCCCTTAGCGAGGGATCTACTATCTGTGGCTGCCACTCTGCACTCAGCAGGCAGCTTAGAGACACCACAGGGTGGGGCCAAGGTCCTCCTGGAGGCGGGGTTATTGGGTCCTCTCATGCTGCTGCTGCTCAGGGGAGTGGTCTGCCTGAGCAAGATGGCTGTTGTCATCCAGGAGAAGAGTCAGCACCAGGATCCCACCAGCTACTCTCTCTGTTCTCTCCCCAATGTCTCCATCTCCAGTCTCCCCTCAGGCGTCTCTAGCCCACTCGGCCCCTGCCTTTGCCAGAGACCAGGGTAAGTGGCTGCAAATAAATATTTATGCGTTGGCCCTCTAAACTGCTCTTTGCCTCTCCAGCCATCTGTCTCTGGCAGAGAGCAGCCCTGCCACTTTTTGAAGTTGGCTGTTATCTGTGTACTTTTGGGGCTGGTGCTGTATATGGGGGATCCCCGCTTATGGTTTAGACCCCACTCTTCTTAGGGGTATCCAACTGGCTGTTTAAATATTCCTCTGGCGCTGCTGCCTGTGGGCACCCCACCCGCCTTCTCTGGTCTCTACCACACTCTCTACCAGTTAGGTTGTGCTAAAGCTGATTCTTCTGTCTGTCAGAGGTTATAAGGCTCCTTTCTCGCTATTGTTCAGTTATTTGTTCCAGGTGATTTCTCCACACTTTAGTTGTAATTCCAGGTATGTCCTAGGAGGAGGTCAGTGTGACTTACACTCACTCCTCTGCCATCTCGATTCCCTAAAATGTTAATTTTCTATAGAAATAGAATTGAGTTGATTATAAGGTAATAGTTAAATTAATTTTACAGTGATTTATATCCATGTAATTTATTGTTCTAGGAGTAATATCGACTTTCCCCCAAGATTATGTCAAATAAGCCTGCTTTCCATGAATCACAACTGAACACACAATTGTTTACAAGATTAAAGTTTCTCACATATACTATTAGAACATCAATCAGGACTCGTAGATTTTAATGGCTGAAGACTACTTTTTTATTTTTAGAACATAGAAGTTTTATAGAGTTGCCCAAATAAATCAATCTGCAACTTTATGAGCAAAATTCATAGTTAGTTTTAATAGTAGTGGTTTGACATGAAAATGTATAAAGCCTGTTAAAATATAGTACAGTAGAATGAGAAAATCTTCCACACAGTGTGACTCAAGTTTAGTAATGTTGGCGCTCACTTTTAAAAAATTATTTTACATTAACTTTTATTATTTAATTGTAGTAATCTAATCACATTGGACACATGTTTTAATAGAAGTTTATGGATTTAAAAATAAATTATAATATTTATGGACTGTATATTGATTATGGCAGCACTTCCAAAATATGCTTTCTATTGTACAAGATACTCCATTAATTTTTTGTACTTTTGATTAATAACTTCTTTATTCTGAAAAGCAAATGAAAGCCATATTCATACAAACACTGACATTACAAAGTACAGGGAAAAGGAGAAGGGCGAAGGAAGCAAAAACGTTTACAAGTCTTCCTAATACTGTCTCACCAAACAAATCATACCGCTCTGCCCGCATTCAATCACTTACACAATAAACCATGAATAAACTCTTTTCCGGAGGCACGTCACTTTGAGACGTTAAGAGCCAAAAGTAGATTTGGGCGGCTTCACTCTTTTGGCAGGTCCTCTCCGTCATTATAGGCAGTGCTGTTAATAAAAACATATGCTTGTCTGTATAGCATTTTCCAAAACGCAGGGCTGAGCTGGCGGAGGCTGCGGCGCAAGAACCCGCCGCAGCCCCGCGTGCAGCCCCGACTCCCCGCCGCGGGGCCGCGGCTGCCTTCCGGGTCGGGGCCGCTCCTGGGGCGCCTCCGCGGTGAGAGCTGCCCTGCCGGGGCTGTGTCTTCCCGGCCGAATCCTGCCCCCGCCCCCGCGGCCCGCGGCGGGGCCATCCGCGCCCCAGCGGCTGGGCTGTGGCCCCTACACGCGGGTGAAACCATCAGCGATCTGCAGCACCGCCCCCCGCCCCCCTTCTTTGTCCACTTCTCTTACCAGGTCCCGGGGGTTCCCCTCGGTCACTACTGACTGTTTTCAGGGCCGAGGCGGCCTCCTGCCCCAGGGGCGCAGCTGTCTGCCATCGCGGCAGTGCCTGGCGAGCCTCGGGTTGAAGGGTGAGACATGGGACACACGGACTGGGGCTGAGGCGCCAAAGGGGTTCCCCATGCGCTGCGCTTTGGACTTGAGCGCGTGGAGCTGAGATGCCGTTTCTGGTTGAAGGCGGGAGGTCCGCGGCCACCGCGCGGGACACAGCCCCATGAGGCCATCGTCTCGGCAGCCAGGCCAACGCATAAGATGCTCCATGTAACAAGGCTTCTGTGGTCAACTATGGTCAAAACACAGTGTTTATGCGCTCCTTGTTTTAGAGAGAGACGACGTTAGTAAATTAAAAGTTCTGAGAAGTACAAACAAGCATCCTATTTTACCTCATTTTAGTGTATTCCACGCTTTTCAGCTAGAGTGTGTATCGTGTCCCCTCCCCACATCAGGGGTGCTCTCTGTGACGGATGTCACAGATGACAGGCGCTCCGTTCTCTGCCCCCCGCCCCGCCCCGCCCGCCCTGTCCTCGCAGCTGGTGCGCGGCCTACGCCTGCACTGGCCGCGTGGCCGCCCCCAGGACGCGCGCACCCGGCGCTGAGAGCCGCGGGACGAGCGCTGCGGGCGGCGCAGGGTCCGGGTCGCCTCTGCGGCCTCGGGGACACATCCTGTCCTCCCTCAGTTGTCGGCGACGCCGGCAATGGCCTCGTTCTCCATCCTTCCCCACTCCCCATCCGGGTTTTCCGAGCTACTTATTTCTGTTCCTTTTCTGACTTCCGTTTCCTTGGGGAATTGCAGTGATACTAAGAGAAGACCGCCCAGAAACTGCCCGAAGCCTTGAAGAGAACAGAGCCAGTCTTTGCTCAGCTACTCAGCTCACTCATTGTGAAAACAAGGGGTGCTCGCTGTGCGTCGGGACCTGATCTAAATATGGACACATTTGCTCTCCAACAACCTACAGAGCCGTGTGCTCACCCCCTCGGCAGCGCCGACAAGGGCAGCAACTCACCGCTTGCCGCTAGCGGCAGCCCTGGCCTCAGCCACCAGCTCCGGCACCTCCCGTGGGCCCCTTAACCGGTTTGCTCCCCTGCGGCGCTCCAGGGAATGAGCCTGCTCTGAGCGCCCGGGTCGCCAGCTTCACCTGCCCTGGGTGTTCCCCAGGGGCTCGCCTCGCTCGCCGACTCCGCCGTCCAGCCTGGCAAGTCTGGCAACAATCGCAGGCAAGGCTGACGGGTCCTTACGGCAGCTGACAGGTGCCTCGCGCTTAGCTGAGCGTTTACGGGAGGGTCGGAGACAGGAAAGGCACGTGGTGACGGGGCGGCGCCGGCCACGAGGCCAGTGGCTGAGCGCTGGGCGCAGCGTGGATGTTCAGCCGTGTCTGCGCAGGCGGGGAGGAGCGCCAGGAGGAAGGCCAGCGACGGAACTGCAAACCATGGCGCGTCAGGAAGGACAGATGGCCGGCGCTGGCGTGCCATTTAGGAAATGATCTCCCAGTAGGAGAGTAAAATTTAGTTATTGAGAGGATCTGTGGGCTTAATTAGAGTCTCCCGCACGCATGGGGACACCCTGGATCGTCCACCCTTTCATCACAGGGCCACTCACACCCCCAAACAGGGACAATTTAGACTCATTAGCCATTTCACCCACCTGCACAGCCCTGCGTTGGGCCGGGGCAGGCAGGGGCCCCCGGAGACACCCAGACAGACACAGGGAGAAAGTGCTGCGCCACGAGGCAGTGGCCCCCGCTGGGAATCTGATTTTTTCTCATCATCATTATAACAAAACAGTGAGTTAAACTATATTATTTCAAGTAGCTGCTGTGTTCATAATTTTCAACAGTGTTTTTTCAACAGTGTTTTTGAATGACAGTTTCATCAGATTTTAAAATTAGAATTGTATTAGCTTAATAAAAAGGATTGGAAATATTTCTTTTTCCAACCTCTAAAGTAATTATACAGCATGAGAATTATCTTAAAATTTTCAAAAAGAAATTCTAATAAAGTCATCTGGTGCCATGGCTTTTTTTTTTTTTAATCAGTTTAATTTTTTTTCTATAGTAATTTTATTTCAAGAAATTCATGAATCTCTCTTTCCCTCCTTCAGAACCCTATGAAGACTATTTCCTTTTCCTCTGGTATCTAATGTTAAAAAGAAAAACTTAGAAGACAACCTGACAGTACTGTGGCAGGTAGCAGGCCTTTCTTCGTATGCGTTTATCTTCCTGTTTTCCTTATAATGAAAAACTGTTGCTGGACGGTATGGTTTTTTCATTGATTCTATCTTATATACAATATAATGTTTAAAATTCAGAATATACTACAAATATTTCAGCTCTCTACTTGTATTTTTGTTGTTTTGAGAAATGGGAACCTCATTTTTGGAGCCACAGGAAAGAAGTCTTACTCATAACTGTTGTTAAAAACAAGACAACAGGTCAAATATGAAGTCATTTATGGGACACAATTCACAGTAAATTTTACACCAATTAATCAGGGATCACCTGATCAATATTGATGCAGAGGCATCGGGTGAAGATGACTCGGGCCACTGGGGAGAAGTCGGGAGGGGCCCAGGGGGGTGTGCCCAGGAGGCTGTGGGCAGCCGAGGACGGGTCGGCGGAGAAGCTGACGCCTCCAGAGCACATGGGGACAGAGGGGGCCTGGCTCGCGGGCTGGTTCCCGCTCTCTGGCTGCTGAGCTGCCTCTCTCAGGCCCTGGCCCTGGCCCTCAGGCCCTTCTCCCGCGAGGATGCCTGGAGATCGTGCTGCAGCGGCCTGCGCTTCCCAACAGACGGCGCTTTGGATGGGAAGGGACTTGGGGCACAGCCTAGGATGGGCTGGCCTGGCAGAGGGTGGCAGGTTCCTTGGGTGTCCTAGAGGGAACAGGCTCTGAGACAAAAGGCTGCCATTCTTCCCAAAGGGTGTAGCTTTTGTGTCTTACAAGATAACTATAGAAACTAACAGGAAACAGCTAGCACTCAGGTGTTAGAGTTTAGCTTTAATTAATAGGCCTAAGTGAGTAAAGCTGTGACCTGAGAGGCTTAAGTAACTGCTTTTGAATAAAGACCCTTTCCTTTATCACCAAACCTTTGCCTCTGGAATTTTTGCCCAGAGGGCAGCAGCTGCAGGCAGCATGACCCCCAGTGCTGTTCCCTTGCAATACCCTTGAGGTGATCTGCTGTCCCCTCAAGGAAAGTGGCCCTGCCAGAACCAGGCTGATCTTCCATCTGCCTATGACAGTCTTTCACCTGTGTGGCTCCGCAGAGCTCCTAGCTGCTACACTGGATGCTGCTGGACTCATGAGTCATTCAATACAGCCGGTAAGTTCCTTAAACTTCACTCAGTTAAATTTTAATACTAGGCAATTTTTTCAAAGAAAGAAGTTGTTGGAGATCCCACTTATGATTTCTCCTGGGACTAAAGTAACTGCCCATGCCAAGTGTTTGCCTTGTGGGAGGGGCGCGCTGCCTCCCCACACGGACATGCGCACGGTCCCGAGGCGGCGGCAGGCAGTGTGAGCGGTGAGTGAGGGTCATGGCCGGGAGCAGTGGGACCCACGCTGCCCGTCTGGTGAAACTCTTACGGCGCTTTCGAAGGGAGACCTCATGCCATCTTTCCTACTCCGCTCTGTTTAAGTTTGGCCATTATGAGAAAAATATAATGTCAGGCAAGGATTAGACAATTTACACATAAAAACAAAAAGGAGTAAGAGTACACAACTGAAACGGGTTGAAAAATCCAACTGTTTCTGAATTTCAAGTAGTGAGGGAAGGGATTTAAAAATATTTTCAGCCCTGACTGGCGTGGCTCAGTGGACTGAGCACTGGCCTGCAAACCAAAGGGTCGCTGGTCTGATTGCCAGGCAGGGCACAGGCCGGGGTTGCAGGCCAGGTCCCCAGCAGGGGGTGCGTGAGAGGCAACCATGCGTGGATGTTTCTCTCCCTTTCTTCTTCCCTTCCCCTCTCTCTAAAAATAAATAAATAGAATCTTTGAAACAATATTTTTAGAAACAAAGACACAGTAAAGTGTCTCTTTTGATTCAAGGAGAGGTTAGATTAAGGGAGCAGACCTCCTGCTCAGGCCTGAGAGCCACGAGGTAGCCACTGTTAGTCTTACAGAACGAAGGATGAGGCAACAAAACAGACCGCAAGGGGACAGACCGGCGGGAGCGGAGTGGAGGGAACGGCAGAGGAGGGCCGATCAGAGAACATCATCAGCTCAGCTCACTGGGAATGTAACCTGCTGGAAGCAAAAAAATGTAACCAGAAGCCTCCTCAGTTTTCTCAGGGAGTTATATTTTAAAAGAAACCTGGATGCTGGACAGGAAAAAAAAATCTTAAGACTAATGATGAGTTGAAACAACTCTTGGGCTCCAACCTGCGCAAGCCGGGAAAAAAGCTCCGAAACCCACACCGCCCGCAAGGGGACAGACGCAGCAGCGCTGTCTTCTTCGCACGTGGCCCGTCGGCCGCGAACAGGTTGACAGCCTGACTCCAGCCCTCCGACGCAGAGGTGGGGCCTTGGCAGAGCAAATCAAGAAATAAAAACAACAAAAATCAGTGAAAGAAAGAAACAAAGAAAACAAGGCGGTTTCTCCCAGAGAACTGAACAGACGTCCCATCGGAAGACGTTCGCTCCCAGCGCCAGGGCCCGGTGCCGTGGCCGCGCAGGGGACCAGGGCGCCCTTGGAACAGGCTTGGCACTGCAGTCACCCCACGCCTGCTCGGCCCCTGTGCAGGGGAGGTGACCTGCAGGGAGAGGACCCCGACGCCCTGACTCTGCTTTTAACCGCTCGCCAAGGCGAGAGAGGTCCCCGCAGCTCGCGGGCTCGGTCGGGTCGAGAAGGGGGGCGACGGCGTGGCCGGTTTCCCTCGAGGGAAGCTGGCTGAGCCCCCCGTGTGGGGAGAGGGATGAAGGGCCTTCCATGATGAGAAGAGCGGCCGCCGGCAGCACCTGGTTAAATGTGTCACACGGCCCTGCTCCAGCCACAGTTCTGTCACGATGCCACCTTGTCAGCTCTACTTGCGGAGAGGACAGAACGCGAGCAGATGCGATGTGGGCACGTCCAGGGTCAGTGCGCCCAGCCCTCCGCTGCCCACGCTCCTCCCCGGCGGCGACGGCGAGGCCACGTGGCTGGGACACAGGTGTCGCAAGGCAGAGGGAACCTCCCCTGAAGCAGCAAAGAGCAGGGCCCTCCACCCCTTTGCACAGACTGCAACGTGAGGGAACGAAGTGCGCTTTTCATTGCTAAACCTCTGAGATTTGTGAGTTGTTTGTCGCTGCGCTGAGCCCACCTGCACTAGTGTAGAAATTTGTCAGAAGTTCGTGTTCAGAATCCCAAGCAGGCATTCTGTTCCCTTTGTACTAAGAAATGCACTTATTTTTCGGGGAAAGCTACACACAGATCTTAAAATCAATTACGTAAGAACAAGAGACCACACAGTAACAATTCGCTGGTAGCATATGTTTTCTGCCCCCAAAAGGGTGTGAGGGTCACGAGCAGGAACTGCACTGGGGTCCTCCCAGGACACTGTCTGCTGGCAGGATTACACCGCGACGCAGGGGCCAACTGCTGCTCCTCGCGATCCCAAGGACGGAGCCCCGGGAGGGGCGCAGGGGCGCCGCCGCCGCGCACTCAGCAGCAGCCCGCCCGCCGCGGGCGTGGGTGGGCCGCCGGCCCCTGACCGGCCGCGCGTGGAGCGGACCTGCGCGCGCCGCGGACACTCGCTGCTCTGCGCGAGGTTCCGCCTCAGGCCTCCTGGACGGCTTCCTTCTCTGAGGTTTGACAGGTATCTGATCGTTTTTCTCTAATAAGAGATGTATTGTTATGTAAAACTAATACTTTTATATTAACTATATTGTTATGTTTACTTCAAAATAGTCTATTTTAAACACGGGGGAAATTTTTTTCTGAAAGGGCCATTTAAGAAATTTTTAACAGAGAAGATAAGTGCAAAGAAAAAAATCTCATTTCCACAGAAAAGATCAGATCATTTATATAGAAAATGAATATAGTAAGTGGCATCGATAATGTCTGTTAATCAAAATGGCATGCATGTAGAATAAAAATAATGCAAACTTAGCTAATAAAAAGCTATCTGTTTAAAGATAAATAATGTCGAGATTAAACTTAAGCACCAGTCATTATCTAGTGAATTTTTAATAATTTGTTGCTTGCTGTTGCCATGTAGACAAAAGCAATTGGAAGAAGGCTGAATTTTCATGTGGATGCTGTGATTCCAGCCTGGTATGCCAGCGCTCAGTACCATCCCTCATCCTTCAAATGTAAGCACTATTCTAAGAGAATAATATGTATCTTAATTTAGATGAGTAATATTTATAGATATAATAAATTAATAATCTTACTATGAATGATTTACTCCAGAAAACTCAGATATTCAAAGAATACTTCAAACCCGGGCATATTTTATACAGTTTTTCAACCCTAGAAATCTACATACATTACTTTTTCAAGGGTACACTTTCCAGAAAGTCTCACATGAACATGAGCAGTGGAGGCTGATTTCATGTCTACATTCACACCTTGCACCTGGCTGCACTCTGGTTCCGCTTCCTGATAGCTGCCATGTGGCAATATCTTTCCCCGATTCTGACAATGCTGTGGTATTTGGGGCATGGTGCTTAGGCAGGATTAAGTGAAGATAATTATTCTATCTCCATGAATTTACAGCTTAGCATTCCAAGTTGATATGTTAGAGCAGCAATTTTCAATGGGTGCACCACAAGAATTGTTATCACATGTAATATCTGACTATTTAGTCAGGGGCACTGACCTATTTTTCCTCAGCTGTCAAGTGAAAAAAAATGACAACAGCCAATACAACAATAGCTGTCCAGTGTGAATGAGTCAAAATTATACCTATTTTTTTGTCAGACTGGCAAAAAAATATATTTTTTGTTGTGTCACAGAATTTTAGTAGTTTATGGGTGCCATGCCATGAAAAAGGTGAAAAATTACTGTTAGTATATAATCCTCTAAGTTTAATTACATCAATAGTTCCACAATCAAAATTCTTTTATCAAAAGCTAAACTTTTCAATTTTTAAAATATCTTAACTACGTTTTTGTTTTTACATCTTGTACCTCTTCAATTAAAGTTTAAATAAGGGTTTAAACATTATCCTTGGATATTCACTCACAAAATTGAACTGATTATCTGAGGGCAAACAATGGGCAAGTCTCTTATTAGTGCACAGAAATAAAAAAGACCAAGAAGCCCCATTTTCCAACTTAAACATTTGTTGGTGGAATCTTCCATATAAAGCCATAGTTTTTATTTTGGTTATCATGTGGTTTCTTTTACATCTGATTGTCCTGGGTGGTATAAAAGAGCGCATATGAATAACTTCTAAAAAGAAAGAACTTTTGTTCTTTCTTTTGGTTTATTTTTGCTAAATTAACATATTTTAGTAATTTCTTGGTTGAAATTTAAAACGTTCTGTATCTAAATCTTTTGAGAATTCTACTGAGACCTATGTATTCTGTGTAAAGCAAATAATCACAAAGCAGAACTGAAAAATGGATGCAGAGAATGTGATATTTTAACACCATGGTTTTGAAACAGTTACAGACAACGTTGAAGTGGATAAAATGTGCCAGGTCTTAGTAACTAATGTTAACAGTCAAGAGCTCTAAGCTTATTTTATTCACTCCCCCCTGATTTTGAGACTCTGAAGTACTTTAATATCCAATGACCTGATTAGCAGTCCAAGACCGCACAGCTGCTGCTGAAATTCACACGCTAGCTCAGAACCGTGCGTGTCCTGATGTCACGAGCAGAGTCCCCAGGAACATGGTCAAAGCTCTCAAAAGCCAGGTGAGTCTCCCAGAAATGAGTGATGGTCTGGCTGTCCTTAGCCGCCAGCATTCATTAGGTGGTATTAAGCCGAGCACATTTAGTATGTGTGGAAAGAGCCTCTGTTACACAAACACACAATCATTTTCAAGGCACCATTTTACCAATAAAAAGAAAGGGGCATCCATGACGGCCACACTGCCTCAGTGCGAGTAAGCGCGTGCAAGCGCATGCAGCAGGCGGCACAAGGCTCCCAGTCCATTTCGCTCAAGACGACACTGTGACTAGGTTACTCAGATTTAAGAAATCCCCCTGTTAAATATTGGTTTGCCTTTCTGCCTCCCTTCCTCCCCCTCCCCATCCTTCTCCTCCTCCTTCTCCTTTTTGTTAGCAGGCAAAACAAGCACTGGTTGCTTTTGTTTTAACAGTGGCTGTTCAGGAAGCGAGAACAGTTTTTCACCACGAGCAGCAAGCGTAAGCACATTACCTTCCTTTCTGTTTCCTCCTTTCTCAGAGTCCAGCTACCAGCTGTTGCGATGGCCCAAGGGGGGCGGTGAGAGGCCCACCAGGGAGGGCGCACATGTTCAGCTCTGAAAAATCAACTCATCCTTCATTTGAGGAGGAAGGGGAGGGCCCAGGCAAAGGCAGGAAGTCTAAGCCAGGCTATAGTACATGTATTTCCTTCCAGACAGAAAGGTGACTTTATGTCTATACACTTTGCAGTAGCTGGAAATAGTAAAATACCACCTATGGTCTAGGGAACTAACTAATGAAATAAATGGGACTTTTTCTTGAAGAAAAACCTCAGTGCCTATTTAGGCTGGTGTATCCCTGGCCACTCCTGTGAGCCCTGTGAGCCCTGTCCAGGACAGGCATGCCTGGACATCTGAGCAGCGTCAGTCCCAGTCAGGCCACAGGCCGAGTCCTGACCGGCAGCCTCACCGGACCAGCTGCGGGCCGAGGGCACGGCGCACAGCACCTCCTCCAGGCAGCGTGCTTGCCTGCGACATGCGCCTGCTCCCCCCTCTCTCCGTGCAACGGGTGAGGGTAAAGTAAACTAGCGGGAGTGGAAGTATTCTGAAAAGGACAAATCACACGCAAAAAATGCAAGCTTTTAATGCACTTTGTTTTCCCCTACATAAAGAACGAGTCCATTTAGAACCCTATTTAAACACTATCTAGAAATGTGCCTGTTAAGCAGGAGATTCCTAAATACATATTTACATTTCTCCTTGCTACAGCCCTTGCATACATAGGACTATCTGATTTTGTGCGTCTCACACACACTGTGTAATACATGTCTAGATGGCACCAAATCCCTGAATTTTGTTCAGGTGTATGCGTCTGCTTCTAATCATCACGGAGCATTTGATCCAGGAATTTCCAAACTTCGGAACAGATACAGGAGAAACGTGACCGGCACCCAGAGCACCAAGTGCGCTTCCTGCATGGATGCAAAAAAACACACCGGCCAATAGAGTTAAGGTAATTTTTAGGCAGGTGGTTAAAATAAATTAACAAATTTTATATTTACAATAGGAGATAATGCGTAGGAAATCAGGTTTAAGAATTGAAACAACTCTCAAAATTCTACATTTGAACAAATGAAGGTAAGAGTTTAAGATCAACATTGTAAACCCATATAAGTTAAGTGTAGAAGGTGTTGATTTGATACACACATGTCTTGCAACATGATTACCACCATAGCCTTAGCCAGCACCCCCATCATGTCACATAATTACCATTTTTTTGTGTGTGATGAGAATTTAGATCTCCTTGCTCAGCAACTTTCAAGGATATGATACAGTACTGCTGACTGTAATCACCATGCTCTCCGTTAAATCTCCAGAACTTACTCATCTAATGACAAGTTTGTGTCCTTTAACTACCATCTCCTACTTAGAGACATGTCACCTGTTGTGTCCAGGAAAAGTAGCTGACCCGCTAGGGTCCCTGGTGGCATGTGTGTGAGGTTCGGTTATGTGCAATGAGCACTCAAATGATAAATAGAAAAGCAAGTTTTAGAACACTGGTCAAAGCTGAGTCCGCGGAGCCTCGCAGGGGGCGTGAAGCAGCCCCTTGCCCGTGGTGTCGGGAGGAGCCATGGAAGTTATTAGCTCCAGCGTTTCATGTCACTCGGGGCTCAGGCTGTTCCTGACACCTCGCCGCATTATCAGAGTCCAACCTGGGACAGAAATGGATATTTCTTTTTTGAAACACATTGACTTAAAATGTTTGGCCTTAAAAGAATCATCAGGTCCAGTATTTTCCCCTTTAAGAATAGACCAGCAGTATAGCACGTTTGTTAAATGAGGGCAAGTTGACACCGTTGATGGATTTTCTAGCAGGATGCCAATGTGTCATCGTTAGTCACCAGTGTGTGAAGTAAACTTAAAAATAAAAGTATAGATTTATTCACTCACTCTCACATCCATCTTTATGGATTTTTTTTCCCCAAAAAGCTGCCTGAGACGTTCTGGGTAAGCCTTTCTGCTCAAAAATATCACCCCCAATCCTATATTTGTCCATCATGAAACTCTTTTTTAAAAAAATAAAAACAGTGCTGGTCCATCTTTTTTGCTGCCACAGGGAGCCTGCAGAACATACTGGTAGACTGTTCATACTGTGACAGAATTTTAAAGAGTGACAGAGAAGAGAGCAGCTTCCACAGCCCCTGAAACAACACCATTCAATTTCTTTGCCTGGGTTTGGAAGAAGCTTGCTAAAATGCAGCTTTTCCAGGTGGGTAAAACCATTTCTACTAACTCTACGTGATTAGGCAGGAAAGAATAAGGTGTGTAAAATAGCAGCCCAGGAAATAGCCCAGGAAATCGGACCTTGAGAAGCCAGAGGACGCCCGAGGGGTGATTCAGAGGGGAAACAGAAGGCACAACAGCATTAAAAACAACGTTCTTCATTGTTGTGCGTGACGCTGTGGGTTCCCAAGTGGGCGAGCTGGTGATCTGATGCCTTCCATGCTCGGGGGGCAAAGGGAGGCGGGAGGACAGGCACCCTGCACAGTGCGGGTGCAGGGTTACAGCGAGGGGACCTGCGTGGGAGGCTGGCCCTGGGCACCCGCGGCAGGAGCGCATGTCCAAACCTGCCCGCCAGGACCTCGTGCGCCCTCATGGGGCTCGGTCCAGGTGGTCTCAACGTTACCACCTTATCGCCAGGCCCCTGGACGGGCTGCTACTGTGGGTGCGTTTCCCAGACGGGAGGCGGCGAGGGCTTTGCATGGCCCTGGGGCAGCTCGCGGTCAAACTGTGGCCTTGATCTCTTGATTACCTTCTCCAACAAAAGTGAAAGTGAACATTCATCGGCAGCATCAACTGGAACGGTGACTGAGTACCTATTCAGTGCACGGCGCAATAAAGAGAGTAGACAGATAGTCATCAATTTTAAAAATATTATCTCCTGGTATTTTAACCCCACTGATGAAAAATGAAATTAGTGACATTAAAACAGTGAGATGACAACTGCTAACAGCTAGTCTTTAGGGAAAAAAATGTGAGATTAAATAAAATGGTCTTTTCTGAAGACTGAGTTAATTCTGAAATGTTTAAAAGCATCATTCCTGTTATTTCTCACTTAAGCTATTACTCATGCCTGGATCTTTGCAGAGTGGGCAAAAAAATGTAAATTTAGACTTATTTCCTGAAGGGAGCAGAGCATACCACCCTAAGAGATGCCTTTTCGGCATATTGATTATTTTGAGTTGAAATTACTTGAGAAACAGCAGGTTCAAGGAAGACACAGATCCTTCTTTGTCACCTGAAAGCAGGAAAACCCTCCCACAGGAAGGCGCCTCCCTGTGCCGGGAGGAGAGGGGGCGTCCTGGCCGCCAGAGGCGGCAGATGCTGGGCCAGGCAGCCGAGCACACAGCACTTGCTCCTCCCGTGCTAATTGCTGGCCAGGCCCGAGCCCTTTTGTCTTGTCAATTCTTTACATATTTATTGTTTCTTCATCTAAAAGGTAAAAAAGCTGCTTGCTTGGGCAACTTCTTTGACTCTCGTATTCCTGTGGGACTCCTGTAAATACTCGTACAAAATTAAATTTGTTTTTCTCCTGTTAAGCTGTTTTATGAGAATTTAATTTTTTTTCCAGACAAAGAATATGGAAGGGAAGAAGGGGAAATTTTTACACCCTTACATCCCATTTAATTTTGGCAAGTGACTTTTAAAAATCTTAAGAAGGGATCTTGAACTGGACTGGAAATTACTTCATTTTTAAAAAGAAAATGTTTTGTATTAATTAAAGTTCAATATCCAATAGAAGTTCACTTTATTTTGTAGTATTTCTAGATAAAATTTTAGTAGATTACTATCTCTGATAAGGTGTGTTTTTGTCATAGATAAAGAGTGGGGTCATGTGATCGCTATTCCCTTCCGTTCTTCGCCCACGTGCTTTCAGTGCTGGGAAACTCCTCTCTGTCTCCCTGTTTGTTTTCCAGTCCTTCCACGCTTACCCTCACCTGAGACCTGGCCCTAAGCCGGAAATGAAACTTGTCAAAGAAGCTGGTACTCCAGTCCCCTGCGGTCTTCACACAGCTGAGCCTCATGGTAGGGCACTTGGAACTCACGTTTTATCAATTATTGAGTGCAAACATGCTCCTAGGGGATTGAAAAGGCCGCGTTTCTCTTCCTGAGTTGGACTTATTTTCAGACAGCTTCATGTATTGATGCAAAAGGACTTCTCCCTCATTCACTCAGCAACTATTTGTTGAAGTCCTGTTGAGTGTGAGGAACATAAGGCAGAGAAAACTCACGCGTGGTCCCTCCTGCCATCACGGAGCCAAAAGGATCATCTTACCAAGTCCAGCTCCTGATGCATCTCCTCCCCCTCCATCCCCCCCCTGGAGTCCCACTCGGGCTTTGCTGAAACAATCCCCCCAGGCTGACTTGGAAGGGCTCTAAGTCAGAACAACTTCCTTTGATGATTTCTTGCCTCTTTTTTAGACTTTCTGAATTTCAAGACGCACATCTATGAATTGAATTAACACGCTCATGAACCCCCATTTCCCCGGTATGACCAGAGACAGCATTATGTCCCGAGCATGAGGAGTGCGGTGTGACGCTGTGGTTGATACCGCCTGTCTCTCCTTTTGTTGCAGAAGAAAATCTCATTTCTCAGGTCCCTTAGGAGGCTTTCAATTTTCATTTCATGAGAAATTATTATGAAGTATCTTTCAGTTTTTCAAGATGAACTTCAGTTTTCAAATTAACAATTTCCCTTAGAACACTGTGGCTTTGTTAAGATTTTAGGCTGGTTACTTTAAAATAGACCTACTGCTGTCAAAACGCTGCGGTTGGAGGCGAGGAACAGCCTTGAAGTGGGAAGCGTGCATGCTACGGTGACAGCTCCGCAGTTCTTCAATGTTTTTGCTGTAATAATTAAATTGAGACTCAAGCCTACTCTAATCAAGGCATATTTTTATATAACTCACTCAATTGCCTGGGTCCCCAAGGCCTGATTCCAGGGAAGTGAGTGCCTCCTAAGGTGCGATTTAGACAGAAAGCAGGAGTCTCCACTGCACTGCTAATAAATGAAAAGCTTGTCAACTCTCTCCTACATCAAGGCAAAAACACTAGAGAATGGGTCTTAAGCAGTCGGTCCATTAGAACACCTACGCAATGCGCTGGAGAGGAGGCCGGGCCCGGAGCTGGAGCCTTGGGCACGGTGCCGCTCTGCTGGGGGCAGGTCTGCCACCTTAGGTCCGTGCTGGGCCTCACTGAGCGCTGAGTCCTGAATCCATAGAAACAGGCAAGCCATGCCTCTTGTGGATTCTTAAAGTGTAAGCATGAGATAAAAAATGTAAGAACAAAGCAGAATGCCATCCAGTGGTCGGCCCTCAATTATATTTGTTTCTTCACTCCCTCCCTTCCTTGCTGGGGAACCCCGTGTCAGACAACATAGAGCCTGCCCGCCTTGGTCACACCAGGGAGCCATTGTCTCTTCATGAATTAACAAGTGCTGTATGGTGTGGGGGGGCCATTTCCTTTTGGGGTGACCGCCCAAACATCCACTGTGAGTCAATGAGCACTTCACCGTGTGTTGTTGTGCCGCAGTAACTGCGACATTACGCTGCGGTTGTGTATTAGATGGTGGCACTGAATGCTTTAACCCAGTGTGAGATTTACCATCGTTCTCTCTGAGCTGAATTTCCTTATTCCCGCTTCTTCTGCTCTCAGAAACTGCCTCTGGCTTCCCTCAGGTGCCCCATGCAGGCCCCGCCCCCTGCTCTTCATTTCTAAATGCTGGAGTGACCCAGGGCTCGATCTGGGCTCCACTCTCAGCATCGAAATTCAGGACATCTCCTCCTTCTGGACTTGAACTTCCAGGTACATCCCAATAACTCGCACAGATGCTTCCTGCATGCACCTGCTTAGGTGTGTGGAGGAGGAAAGTAATTTTTCCTCTACTGTTCTGAGTCCTTGGCTGAGATCCTTTTAATGAAAATAAATTAATAAGAGAAGAACAAACAGAAGCTTATTAACATGTATACCTTATGAATACATGGGAGAAACCCAGGGAAAAATGTGTACCTCTGGAGGTGGCTTAGATTTTCAGGTTATTTAGTGTCTTCAACAAAGAACAGTAGCTTTGTGGAGAAGTGGCAGGACAAAGGAAAGCAGCCTTAGGGTTCCCAGGGAGGAGACAAAGGCAGGCAGGTACAGTCGGTTACACAGATTCCCCTGGTGACTTCTCGAGGCTGAGAAGGACCTGGAGTTGCCTTGGGAACAACTCTGCCCCCCGACCCCCGGCAGCGAGGAGAGAAGAAACTCCCTTGTGAACGTGTGTCCTACTTTTAGGAAACTAAGATGAGGCCGGAGAGCTTTTCTCACAGCTGCCGCTTCTCAGTTGACTTCTGCTCAAAATAATCCTTACACCAAAGTACCATATTGTGGGGTGGCATAGTTGTCAACTGTTTGGAAAGTCCTACAAAAGAATCCTTGATTTCTCCCCCAAAACTATTCCCTCAGCTCGATGAATAGCTCTACTATTGCTCACTTACTTGGATCAAAAATCTAAAAGCCATCGGGCTTCACTCAGCCTCTCCTTTTTGGCTGCCCCGTCTCCCCACATCCAATCCACTGTTAAAGAACAAAAAGTCAGTGGGCAGCAGAAGGTGGGGGTCTTGTCAGAAAGACGCCTCTGCTTCTCGTAGGGCGCGGAGAGCGCCCATGTGACCGGTTGCCTGTTTGTACTTGCCAAGAAATTGCAGACGGACAGACTGAGATCGCAGTCCTAAAGGAAGCCAGGGATTACGTCTTAGTTCAGTGTCCTGGGCTTCCGCACAAGTGACTCCATTTTGTGGTTTTCTCTTTAACGCTGCCAGCCAGTTCTACCAGGTCCCCTTTCAAAGTGCACCCCACATGTCACACTTCCCAGCACCTGCCTGAACCACACTCCTCTCCACGATCGTCTCTTACGTGGTCCCCGTGCTGGTACCCACCCTCGGGCAGCCCCGACCCAAGCAGCCAGGGCGATCCTTCTGCAGCATGAGCCAGGCCACGCCGCGCTGCTGCCCAGGCTCCGAGGCCCTGCATGGCCTGCCCCTGCCTCTCTAACATCAGGTGCCCCCATCTGAAATTGTTTTATGTGTCTGTTGATCTGAATTTCACACTGGAGGGGAAACTCCTCGAGGCAGAGAGCTCATCTCTCGTTCTCCTCCCTGTCTCCCACTTGGCATATAGTCAGCGCTCAAAAATAGTGCGTTTAGTTAATAAATCCACTCACTCAGTCACCTGAGCTGTAAAACTCCTAGTGATTGTGGACCAAAAAAAAGAGGGCACTATAATAAATCTAAAGGAGCCCTTGCTCATTCTAAAATGCATCTCTACATTTGTCTTTCTCCCTTTGTCCCAAAGGTAACTTTGCGGTCCAGTCTCCCATCTCCTCTCATCTGAGCCATAATCTTCCCATTGATTTTCCCAGTTCGGCTTTTCCCTGTCCCTTGGGGCATGTGTCCTTTTAAAAAAATGTATTTGTTGACAATCTATTAAAGTTCTTAGTTCCTGCTCACAGGGGCGATTTAGTCTAGAAGACTAGAACTGTCTTTGAAACGAAAGGTTTCTTGGATTTGAAATCTAGCCCCCCATACCCACACACACACACTTACTTTTTGTGTCACTTTAGGGAAATAATCTGAAATCTTTGACTCTCAGCTTCATACCTGTATGATAGAGGGGACACCTGTCCTATAGGGTGGTTATGAAGATAAAAATGAGTTGCCATGAGGATCAAAGAAGTTGCTTTCATCATTCAGCATCAACGCAGTGCAAAGCCAACACGCAGTAACATTAGCTATTTTCTTACAGCTGCTGCCACGCGACGTACTTGCATGTTTCCATGATGTCAGTAGTGGCCCTAACTTGCCACGACCACAATGTCGGTCTTAGTGTTCAAGGCTTCTGCCTCTGACTCCTATTTCTTACTCAAATTCTCCTGCAGGGCATCCTTGGTCCTCATCATCCTTGGTTCAGTCCGCCAAGGCCAGGGAAGAGAAAGGTCACCTGCACTGTCCCGTGTTCCCAAGCCTACCCCTGCAGCAGGGGTCGGGGAACCCCTCGGAAGTAGCAGGCATGGGCTGGCAAGAAACTGACGCATCTATTTCACTAGGTAAGGAGCCTGGCAAATTACATCAGGCCTTTGGAAATACAGTATAATTATCTCAGTATAACAATCTTATTTTGAGAAAATGACTATTTGAATTCTGGTAACAGCTTCTCCAATTATTTGTTGCGGCTGTTTTCCCTTATCATTTACTGATGATGCGTTTTGGGAAATGTTGGCTTACCGCCTAGTTTGCTAAACGAGAGCCGGGAGGGTGGTTTAGAACAGGCAGCGTGACCCTGGGCCTGGGTGAGCCGGACGGGGAAGCGTAATGAGAGAGCCCGGTTCCAGGTCACCTCTGGGCTTCCCTGGCACCTCTTTGTCTCCCTAAATATTGCCCCTAAGAATGCCATCTCTACTAAAATTTCAAAAGCTGTGGAATTTCCTTAAAGGGAGACATTCTCGATACTCTCTGCCCCCAGATATTTTCCCCTCCTCCCAACTCCTGTCCCTTGATAAATTTTAAAAAATTCCAGTACTAATCACACGTAAGGACGTAGAATCCATGGTTAGTATGTAAGTTGGTTAATTGGGAGGAATGAGTCCTTGGTACTAGCACCTATTAACCCCCAATGCTCATGGGCTTGTCAGATTTGCCAACAGAAAGCGATGTTCCCTGGAAACCAGGTGGGGGCGGGGGGGGCAGGGTGGCACGTGCGTTTGGTGGTGGGAAGGGGTGGCGGCTCCCAGCGCCCGCAGCACGGAGCCCGTGGAAGCTGTTTCGTGTCCACTGGGTTCCATGAGAAAGACCAGAGAGGGGGAACTAAGGAGAAAAAAGGGAAGACAAGCCTTGGTTCTCAGGTTTAGTTCACTGCAGAAGACTTTTTGAGAAGTGATTTTTTCAAACACCAAATCTCCTTTGTTTGTCACCTAAGAGATGTGTGACTGATCGTATAGGTATCAACATGAAAGGGTTGCCAGGCCGAGAACCAAAGTTTTGTTCCTCAACCAAGACATTTTTTCTGTGAACAATTTGGTGGAGAACCTAATTGTTTGAAATGGGAGACATTCAAGAACCAAGGTTTGACCATAAAAGGAGATAAGAGGGACACACCTGGAACATTTTCAAATGTTTGCGAGCAACCCCTTAACGGTAAAGTCTAAATTACCCCAGATCCCATGAGGGCCGTGCCCTGCGTGGAGCTCAGGGCGGCCTGGCAGATGGTTCATCTCGTCTTCTCCAGACAGTTGGAGTCAGCAATGGCCCAAGCCCCCTCCAGCTCACGGGGCACAACACTTTTATTGTCAACACTTCTTTGTTTTTGCATTTTGAGCTTTTTGTCAAAATTGTAAGAAATTTGCAAATGTGAAAAAAGCCTGCTGGGTTAAAATCAGTACATCTGCTAGCTCCCAGCAGTGAGGTATCTTTGGTGAGCATGACACACACACACCTGGGCCGGGACCCCAAGGAAGCTGGGGCCCGGGGCGGGCACTGAGGAATGCTGGAGCAGCTGGCCGCAGGCAGGGCACCACCCCTCCACGCCCTTCTCAAAAACACAGCAGCAGCTCATTCAATCTCCCTTCCCACCGTCTGCTTCCCGGCAGGTGTTGGAAGGACTGATCTGCAGGTGCAGTCGATCAAGGTCTGACCTCCATACGACCTTCCTGGGATGGTGCTAATCCGCCATCTTGGCCCTCACAGCACAGTTGCACAGAGAGTTACTAAGCAACCGGCAAAAGGAGGAACCGGGTGGCCCTGACCCCCCACCAGCCCGCTCTGTCCCGAGCAGGTGGAAGCTGCCGAGCAGAGCAGCCCCCAAGCCTTCCTTTCCTCTGCGCTGCCTCCTTGTGCTCAAGCGTAAGCTTCACAAACTCTGCCTGGACATTTCTCTGCAGTCCCTTCCGGTTTTCACCATTTCTACGTCGAGGTACCCAAGAACCCCAGTGCCGGCGACGGTTTGCCGCGGCTCTGGCGGCCCTGTGCGTCCCTGCCGCAGAAGGCCGAGCCGGAGGAGCCGAGGCCCAGGGCGCTCCTGGCTGCTGGCGCGGCCCCGCCGGCGCTGTGATCCCACGTCAGCGCGACTGCAGCCTGCCTCTGGCGCCCAGCCCTCTCCTGCGCGCGCAGGTTTTGTTTCCCGGCCAGTGGGTCTTTTTTCTCCAGTGTGGTGGTTTTTCTGGTCTGTGTGGCCCTGAAAGGGTCGCGTCCCCCCCGCGGAAGTTTTCTGCCATTGCTTTGGGGGGGGGGGTGTGCTTCCAGTTGACAGGACTGGTTTCCTGACATTCTGGCTACGGGTCGGACCACGATCTTCAACACTAAAGTAATTAAAAATTCGTTTTCTTACATAATGTGGCCTAACCCAGCATTCTCTTGGGGATCAAGAAAAAAGGCGACTTCGCCCCGCGAGGGCCTCCGGCCCAGCCGCCCGGGCCGCCGCTCCGCTCCGCTCCGCTCCGCTCCGCTCGGGGAGGCCTGCGGGCCGGCGGCGCTCGCGCTCGCCCTCGCGGGAACTCGGTGACGGGTTACCGGGGCTGTGGGTTATGTTTCCTGGGTCTCAACCGGGGTCTGCAACTATGTTTTCAACTCAGAACTGGTACTGAATTTGGCCTAGAGCTGGAGAATGAAATCTGAAAGCTGAATGTTTGGGGGTTTTTGGGGGGCGGGGGGGGAATATATGAATGTGTGTACGTGACACAGGCTTGCTGACGTTATTGTTTCAAATGATTTGACTGTTAGGACCTAGGCGTCTCGGAGACCAGTGAACGTCCAGGGAGCAGAGCGCAGGCCCGGCCGCGCTCTCCGCGCCCCCTCCCCAGAGCGAGGAAGCCCCTCCCTCCGCGGGTCTCTGGCCTGAAGGCCAAGGGCAGGGGAGACCTCGACCAGCAGCTGCCCCGCCCCCTCGTCGCGGCCTCCCGTCAGGTGGCTCCGCCCAGCGCCGCCGCGGCGGGGAGTCCGCGCCTCCGACTCGGGCGCTCCGAGGCCTCTGACTCAGCTCTGCCGGCTCGCGACCCTCGCGTCCGTCCTGGGCGCCCCTCTCCGCTTTCTGCTGTTCGTCAGGCCTCTCAGAGACCGTGGAGTGCCTTCGATGATTGATTATCATTTCACAATGGCTTTGGTGGAATTCTTACAGCGTGCAAAGCTGTGGTCATCTAAGCAAAATCTTAACCTAGTAACAGGCTACCCCAAGTACTTGTCGGAATCCCATGATTCGGGCAGCTTTGAGGGCGTGTGGTTAGATGGCGCGTTGCGAGGGTTCAGGGCCCGACAGGCCCACGGGATTCGTGCAGACGGAAGAATATTCACCGAGCCGTGCGGATGGATGTCTGACCTGCCGTTATTCAAGGGTGGGCGACCCACCCATGCTACAGGCTTCACGTCCCACTGCATGTCACCTGTCCCCTCTGGGTGGCATCCAGGGTGGGCCCTTGCTTTCCCTTGCGGGTCTATGTCTGCGCCCCCCGTGGAAAGCCCCGCCTTCTTAAGTGTTAGAAGGAGCAAAGCCGGCTAGAGGCCAAATTATCAGGGACACAGCATGAGCTGCGCGTGCGAGCGAGTCCCCGTTGTGGGAACCCGTTAATGGACCCAGACTCGGGGCTGTGAGCCCCGGGCCCAAGGCTGCGAGAGCACTGCTTTACCGGCCCGCTCCAGGGCTGCGAGAGGCTGCTTCCCCTGGTTACCCGGACGCCTGGGTGAGGGAGCCGGACCGCCTCCGCTTGCCCTACGAATAGGTACACCTTTAAAATTATCAGCACTAAGCAATTCTTTTGTTCTGAGTTTATTAGTTAAATAAGTTTCTGTTACCCATGTTGCAAAATTGTCAGCAAGAAAAATAACTTGGTATGCTACAATTTTCACAAATAATCTAAAAAGGAACAAGTAAAATAAATGTAAATGAGATTTTAAAAAGTTTCTGGTAGGTTAACTCTTTATCAATAATTATATTGTATGTATAATTAAATGGTTTAATAAATGTCTTTGCTCACTCAAAACTTTAAAAGTTTTGCTAGCTAACTTAAATGATAACCATTCATCGAAAGTCCAGAGCATTTCCAAATAAGATAAAATAATGAGGTATTAATATGGAATATATGTTTATCCTTCTGCTTATTATAGAGAAACTAAAGATATTTAGGTCCAGTAGTAAGCATGTCTTATCCCACATTAAAAAATGTACTATGAGAAATATATTTTTAGAAAATTATTAAATGTATTCATAAATGTATCAATCTGAAGAATAATAATTGCTTACTATTTAGTTCTGACTAGAAATTGAGGTTTCTAAGGATTAAGATTTTTAATTACAATGAAAAGAAACTATATTTTTGGTAATAAAATGTTGAAGGAATGAAGATACATTGGAAGAAAACAAAAGAAAAGTAGTTTTGTCCTGAAGTGGTGATTTCTGAATTAGTGAAGAGGTCAACTAAGAGAAACTAGGAAAGTCATAGGTTTGTGGAAAAGGAATCCTGAGAAAGGAAATTTTATGTAGAGTTTAGTTCTTTTTCACTCTGTTAAAGAGAAAAAGTTGTTTTTCTTTCCTGTGTTTATTCTACTCCAGATAAGCGATTACAGGAAATTTTCTGCCTAGAAAGAACAGATGCTATGTTTTATTAAAATAGTTTTCAGTCATATTGTTTTAATCAGAAGTCTGATGAATTAAAAAAACAATCTAATGAATCTTAAGAACTAAAGTCTTGCTAAACTGTATTTTTATTCGATACCTTTTTATTTTCACTGTAGATAAATAATTTAATGTTTCATAATGATATATGACCTTTTTGGTTAAGTGTTTTTAAAAAATCCCCAGGGTTCAAATTTTCACAGGAGACCTTTTTCTTAACCTGAAAATGGCTTCGGGATGTTTCGAAGGGCCCCTGAAACACCTCAAAAGATCTGATTTCTCTCTTTACAAGGGAGACATTTTGAACTTATTAGGCATATTTGACATGCTTGAATTGCACTGGAAGCTCTGTCAACTAAGAAATTGATGTGTTGTATTTGTATGTATATATTCTTAATATTAAATGAATATAATATATTGTAGATTATATAAAAATTTCCAGGAGTCTACAAAGTTCTGATACAATACTCATTTGTAATTCTTGTTAATGTAAAAGGTTATGTTACAGAAGAGCAAAGTGCTTTGTCAATTGCATTATGATCATATTTATAACCACATCATTTTAGGTTTTGCCATTTACAGACAGTCATTGTTTTACTCTGATGCTTTTTCAAATATGTTTCATCTCCATGGAGAGGATCCATGGAGAGGACTCTGACCTATTTTAAAATACAGGATCCTGAGAATATTCAAATCAAACCTTTAAACTAGATGAAGATTTACAAAACCCCGAGGAATAACTGGATTCATGAACTGCTGGCAAAGAATCAAGACAGACAATATTTAATTAAAGGAGGCGGAATGAACTTGGGATGATTATCATTTTTATAATTTTCTTTGAAATATTGCTAATGTTTAAAATCTTTCTTGTTTTCCAGACATAAGGACTCGTTTTTTCTTAAACTACCTGTGACTTAGAAATGTTTGGTAAATTATACCTTCCTAAGCAACACGGAACCATTTACATTTCTCTCCCTACCTGATTCTTCCAGACATTTATAGACTCTGAATGAGAATTATTATTTCTATGGCAATATGGTTGTTTAAAATCAGTAGAAATCTGTCCTCTTTATAACAGGACACAACTGGGAACTCTGGATGAGGCTTTGACTGCAATGCCCTGTTTGTGGGAGACGTGCCCAGACGCCGGAGGTTGCCAGAGGAAGCGAGATTGACTTTGGCAGCTGATAAATCCTCTTGGAGAAGTGACCCAGGGCCTTCCTTACAGGGCTCACGGCAGCCTTTCCAGGTAAGGAATGGAGGCTGCTTTCCTGGGAGAGAGTAAAGGGAGGGCCTCAAGAACCTGAGGGATTCACCCAATCTGAGAGGCATCACACACAAATGCTGATGGCAGCTACAGGCTGGACTTCTTAGCCTGGGAGGCTAAAGTTCAACGTGGAGACTCCTTATGAGATTCCAACAAAGCAGATTTTAAAAGAGCCTATACGATCAACTGCAGTTCGTGTTGTACTTGTGCAAGTAATGGGCCAATTTATTGAAGCCAGACCTATACAATGAATTAGTCTTAACTTGGCTATTTTTGGTAAAATGGGGGTGATTTTAGAGAGAAAAAGTATATTTTCAATAGAAATTATATACTTGTGGATATAAGATTCCAGTCTTTTGAGTTTTGTTTTGTTTTCTGCTTATAAACTGGACTAGATCCTAAATTCTCCTAGTTTCCTCCAATGTCTGCCTCTGACTCTCCAAACTGTCTCTAATTTTTTTCCCATCCTTAGAATCATTGAGAACTAAAACTGTTTTGCTTTGTTTTTGTTTTTTTGAGCCTTGCAATTATAGACAGCAGCTAGACGACATAATGTAGACTTTGGAGAAAGCATCACAACAGGCTACTTGGTGGAAAGGACTATGATCTGGTGAAACAAGTAGCATCTGGGAACCCACTAAAGGTTACTGTCCTCACTCACCGCCTCCCTACCTTCCAGGGACCCTTAATGGCCTGTCTGCTTCTATGACTTGGTTCTTCCTCTTTAATCTCGTGCACTTTGTCACTTCCAGACTACACTAGTTCCATGTCAGGCTGATGGTCATACAAGGCTGGAAGCCCATCCTGGACAAGGAAGACCCAGGCCGTTACTGCTCTGTGGATCAGAGGGTGAAAGGATTCTATCCCTCCCAAGTATAGGGGAAACATCCCTATCCAGCAGGAAGTAGTCAAGAAGGAGAGACCTCTGACCCTAGTCATTTAAGGATAAGGAGGAGAAAATCTCTCAGGAGGGAAATAAGACGGCGTAGGGACCGCATCCCAGGACGCCAAGGAAGCCAGGGGGGCAGAGGACTGCTGGAGAAGCTGGCCGCAGGCAGGGCACCACCCCTCCACGCTCTTCTCAAAAACACAGCAGCAGCTCATTCAGTCTCCCTTCCAACCGCCTGCTTTCTTGCAGATGTTGAAAGGACCGATCTGCACATGCAGTTGATCAATGTCTGACCTCCATGCGACCTTCCTGGGATGGTGCTAATCCCCCATCTTGGCCCTCACAGCACAGGTGCAGAGAGTTACTAAGCAACCGACGAAAGGAGGAAGCAGGTAGCCCTGACCCCCCACAAGCCCACTTTGTTTCCAGCTCATAAAAGCAGACCAGTCCCGGAGTCTGTTCAGAGGACCTTCCTTTCCTCTGTGCAGGCTCCCTTGTGCTCAAGCATAAGTTTAACAAAGTCTGTCTGGAAATTCCTTTGGGGTTTCCTCTTGATTTCTATCTTGGGGGACCCAAGACTCCTGACACCAGCAGTAAGTATGCGAGCTACATACTTGACTCTGGATGTAGAGTAAAGCTTTGAGCCTTCGTGCGCAAGCCCTGGAAGGTGACACTAGCAAACGCTGAGAACAAGGCTGGTTCTGATCTAATCAGGGTTAGTGGGCCTCCGAGAACACCAGAGCCAAGTGAGCCTTCGTGGACAAAGAGTGAAGCGTGGCTTGCTCGGCTGTAACCACTTACAGGGTAAACAGAACCACTTCAGCGGAGCTGCCTGTGTTGCCCCCAGCTGAGAGCAGGACAGGGCTCTGTGTGCCCCCACGTCCTTCTGTGGGAGTCTAGGGCTGCTGTATCTTTGCTCTTACTTAAAATGGTCAGAGAGACCCTCTGGCCTGAAGTACCGAAGTTTTAATGTCAATATTTACATTTTTTTGCCGCAGAGCAGGATGTAACAGTTCTAACACTCTCAAGGCTCGAAGCACAGTTACACTGAGTGCATAGTGGTTAAAATCCCAGATTCTACAGTTGGATGTGCATGCTCAAGCCCCTGCCCTGCCCCCGAGCTGGGCGACCCCATCTCCACGGACCTCCATTGTGGCGGCCTCTGCCAAGCCCTTTGGTGCGCTTTTGTGTGATGCACCCCGAGCGCAGCAATTGGCTCTTGTTGCCAGCACATGTTACACACACATTATTCTTCACGACTCTTAAGGCTCACAACCAACCTTTTTAGATAGTTACCAGTAAATGCCCTTCTTACAGGAGACACGAGGCGAGAGAAGGTTAAGCTGTTTTTCCGTGGTCACAGCGCTGGAAGGAGGCAGGGGTGGAATCAACCCTGGGTCAGTCTGACTCCTCATAAGACACAAGCCGGCTGGGCTGTAACCCATGTAGTGAGTGGGAGCCACTCAGATGGGTGCTAGGCATTTCAGCAGGGTTTCTGGGAAACTGATTGTCAACAGAGACACCTGGACCACAGAGAACAGAAGAAAACCCAACAAACAAAGCAATTGAAGCCTTGACATACTTTATTAACGTGGGGGTGGGAATAGGCCCCTCAAAGCCTTCAAGTCCACCCACATGCAAGCAGAAGCCCACCCACAGGACCCAGGGGGTGCCTGCGATGGGGATAGACCTGTCACTGCCCTTTAGTAGATGGTGACCTGGCAGCACAGATTAACCCCCATGTCATACATGCAGAGCGGTCACCAGTGGGGTACACACACCATGGTCAGCCTAACACAGGTTAACCAAGCAAGAATTTCACAGCAAGCATTGACCACGGGCTCCTCAAAATACTGAAGTGAATTCATTGGCTCGATACCAAATTCCATAGAAGTTTTGAGTTTGGGGAGATGATGACATTATTGCAGGGCTCAGGTTTTCAGTTGTTGTTTTTTTTTTTAATTAATGTGTGGTTACCTCTTGTGCACCCTCCCTATTGTGGTGGGGGAGCCTGACCCACAACTGACATATATGCCCTGACTGGGAATTGAACCAGCGACCATGTGGGTTCAGGTTTTAAGTCTTGAAAGAAGGAAAAGATTTGGATAAATGGGCAGGAGACTGAAAGGCATCCCAGGAAAAGGGAAGCATGCTGAGGCCCTGGGGGCAGGAAAAAGTGTAACATTCCTAGGGTATGGGAACACAGGAAATAGGAAAAGAAAAAATATTTGAGCAAGTAAGACATACAGTTGCAGAGTGACTCATTTTACAGAGAGCTTTCACAAATGGTCAGTCACTTCTGGACTCTGCAGAGCTCATAGGTGTCAGTATTTCCATTCACAGAGTAAGCTGAGCATTTGAGTAACAGGCACATGGGTGTGTCTGTGCTGTGCTAGCATTAAAAACAGTATTTTAGATTTGTGCATCATGGCTTAAACTGAAAGTTGAAATTCAGCTTAACAGTTACCATTTCCTGGGGAGCATCATGTGCAGGACCTTCTTTGTTACGAATTTGTAATTGATGAGGCTGTTGGGCGTTAAGTCAGGCTAAGCCAGGATTCTGTAATATGATATTAATGGTGACAGTAATTGTTTTTTATTGACATAGTATGTAAGACTGTGCTAAGTGCTTTATAGACATTATTTTCTGTTCACAGGTCCCTGTGTGGCAAGGTTTTTTTCTGGCTTGGGGACAGTAAGCACCATGCCCAAGACCATACAAAATACGAAGTGCCCGAATGAAGGGTCCACCACGAATGCCTCCAAAACCTAAAATCTGAGACTCACACCGTTTATGTTCCAGAGCTCTGCATCCCCTACTCGAGGGGCTCTGTAAGCACCCCCAGCCCTGCTCATTGAATATCGTATCAGTGGTTGCATAAGACATGCTTGCTTCTCTGAATAAGATGCCGTAGTAGCAGAAAAGGGGACTCAGTCAGAGATTAATTTCTAGGGCAAATTGAAGGGCCTGAGTCTCACTTGAAAGCAGATCTAGTTCGGGAAGCGGTGCGGGGGGTCGGGGTCGGGGTGTCAGGTGGTCTTGAGCAAGTCACAAAGGCCTGGAAGGACCGTGCCCAGGGAGGGCCTTTCCAGCACATGGGTGACAGCGCCGGACCGGAGGCGTGAAGGGCAGGGTCCTGAAGAGAGAACTGAAGAGAAGGCCCGGGAGCCTGTGCGGGAGGACAGCGCGGCCAGGCCTTTCCCCACCGAGGGTGCGTGAAAGGAGCAGGGAGCAGGCGAGAGGCGGGAGGCTGGATGCGCTCAGGGGCCGAGAGGAAAAGCAACGGGGAGCAAGGCGACCCTGAGACGTGCTGCCCGCTCGTAGCCGCAGCGCCCGCATGCGACGTGGGGGCCACGGGGAGCACGGCTGCGGTGGGGCGGGCTGGCGGCTGGGAGCCCGGGGAGCGTCACACCCAGCTGTGCCTCTCGTGGGCTGCCTCGTGGCTAATCCCCACTTCCCCGCACTCAGAGCCTGCACGATACTGCAGCACAGCAGCCGGGTTCTTGTGGGGTAGGTGACACGCAGTGTGGACCGTCCGCTCAGTGTAGGGCTCAGAGGAAGTGCCCAAGAAAATATTAACATGATACGAAAATATTTAGAGTCTAATAAGAAGACCGTTTTCGGGGCTTATAGTTTCATGTGGTAATAATTTATCTTAAAATGTAAATTTCTCTGAGCAAGAAGAAAACCACCGGAAATAAAGCAGAGAAGCAAAAAGGCTGCAATCAATATAACATGCTCTCCTCCTCTCAATATTACTAAAATCTCTCTAACCTAGGACTTATGCAGAAACAGCAAATCTCCATGAAGCAGGAGGGCACAAATCGATCCAGAGTGAGGTGGTGCGGCAATGGAAGTGTGGTGATGTGGTGGGGCAGCGTGGTGGTGCAGTGGTGCAGTGGTGCAGTGGTGCGGTGTGACGGTGCAGTGTGACGGTGCAGTGGTGCGGTGTGATGGCGCAGTGATGGAGGTGTGGTGATGCAGTAGTGCAGTGCGGTGGTGCACTGGTGCAGTGTAGTGATGCAGTGGTGCAGTGTGATGGCGCAGTGGTGCAGCTGATGCAGTGCAGTGATGCAGTGTGATAGTGCAGTGATGCAGTGATGGAGGTGCAGTGATGCAGTGATGCAGTGTGATGGTGCGGTGGTGCGGTGGTGCAGGGATAGAAAGTGCGGCGATGCGGCAATGGAGTGTGGTGGTGCAGTGCGGTGATGTGGTGCAGTGTGCTGATGCAGTGACAGTGAGTCATGCAGTTGCGCGGTGAGGACATGCGGCGGTGCAGCAATGCAGTGATTCAGCAAGGTGGGGATGCAATGCAGGAAAGGATACTGAGGTTCTGTGATCACATCTGTCTCCTTCCACTGCATCCTACAGATGCAAACATGTGCAATTTCATTAAAAGTAATCACTGACGTCACTTCAGACGTGTGCAACTTTTAGTGTTACCTCAGGAGACTCTTACCCTGAGTCCCATGCCAGCCACTCAGGTTCTCAGATCCCCTGTCCCTTTAGGATGGGAACTCAAAGAAGAGGCTACTCAGCCCCGGGCTTTTGTTCCATTTCACTCTTCTGGGGCCCCTGCGCATTCCCACGCCACCCCACACGCCGCCCTTGCCTCTCCCCGTCTGCTCCTTGGTGTCAGCCGCAGGTGCCTCTCCGCCACGGGGCCTTGACGCTTTCAGCCCAGTGTCCCTGTGTCCTGGTTCTGCGCCACTGTTGGGTGCCGCAAACGCAGCCCCCCGGGGGAAGGCGCCCGTGGCTGGGAAGCCCGGAGTCGGGGGGGCCTCGCAGGCCGTTCCTGTGCACCCCTCCAGGCAGCGGGACAGCAGTGGTCCTGCTGTTACCCTTTACTCACCCTTCGAGGCTTTTCTCTTCCAGTGGTTCCACAGAATGGAAACAAGAGAAATTCCCAGGAAAAGTCTACTTCACGTCATAGTTACCTTGTGTCGGTCGCCGCCCAGAACACCTCCCTGCCCATCGACTCGCTCACCCCCATGCTTCACAGCCCGGGCTCGCCGGAGCCGGGACTAAATCCCCTCTCCACGCTCCATTTGTTCTGGCTGCGTCCTCACCTTGCCACACATATTCTCCACACTCATAGTCTCCTTTTAGGGCATGTGTCCCATGTCACGACTGGGAATGTCCATTGTTTGAAAATGCACAGGTTGCTTCGGCCGGAGTTCGGGCTCTCTGGACTCCTGTCTGCCGCTCTGCAGCAGGCTCCCCAGCACCAGGTCTGTTTTCATCTTTATTCAGGGGTCTGGGAGGAAGTAGAAAATACCTCACTCTGGACACTGCATGAATGAGCCAGGAGATGAGCTCCTTGGGTGCGTCGCTGTCAGGGAGCCGAGCAGCCCGCTCTCCCGCAGCCCCCGCGCCACTGGGGGCGCTCTGAGGGCATGCCCTGCGGTCAGCGCTGTTCCCAGGGCTCGGCCGCAGTCAGAGGCCTAATCCCCAGAGCGTCCAAGCCGAAGACAGTAGCTGTCTTTGGAGATGGCCTTGGACACTTGACCAGGCAGCAGCTGGTCCTTCCTGACTATAAAGCAACTTTTCTGCAAAAGCAGAAAGAACCAGGCCCATAAGCTGAGCCTGCGGCCACTTTAGCAAAAACCATAACGAACGCATCCCTACATTCACTGCAGTGTTATGTACAACAGCCGAGATATGGAAGCAGCCCAAGTGCCCATCAGTAGACATTGGATAAAGAAGAGGTGATGCCCAGATACAATGAAATATTACTTGCCATAAGATTTCAACTGTGATTGAATATTTTTAAAAACATGGTAACAGTCATCTGTCTAAGAATTTAAGGATTGCTGTCAAGGTTTCTACCTTTTCCCAACATTAGGGTTTCTCCCCAGTGGCTGTGACCGCTGAGGTCGTCAGGGGGACAGAAGCCAGTCAGGTTAGCTCGAACCTGGACACCTAACTAATGACGCCAGCATGTGAGGCAAAGGAAGTAAGCAAGTCCCATTAACACGTGTGTTCAGGCCTCAGCTCAGATTTCTGTGACCTCTCTTGAACACAGACTGAATGCAGATTCTCTAAGTGACCGGGAGTGGCTGATAAGGGGGAGGGTTGTGGGTCTTAGACAAGGAGACGATCCTCTCAGCTGATACCTGATTAGTGTCGAATGGTATCAAGGACCCACTTCACGTCCTTCCCCACCTCCCCACTCCTCCAAAACATTAAGTCCCCTGAAACTTAAAATTCAACTTAGAACTCAAATCTACTGAGATTAAAGTCAGCCATCTGGGCTGAATGGGGGTCTCAAAGACCAAGTTGAATATTAAAATAGAAACATCTAAAGAATTCCTGAGTTTTAAGACTTGATAGAATGAATTATTTGCACTTGACAAAGAGCACCCACCTCTCAGCTTGCCTCTCTAAAAACGGATATTTTAATGGCCTGAGAGATTTTACCGAAATATAAGCTAGATGTAAGTAGGATCAAAGAATCTCTCCCCTCAGAAGGTTAATGTTCTGCTGAAATTAGGTCTAAATTAAGAATTAAACCTAAAACAAGAAAACAACACATATCAAAACATGTCTATCCTGACAACAACTGAAAAATGATAGAGATATGTTCACATTCACACGGGCTCATTCAAAGCACAAAAAACCCTGCGAGCCAGTTTCACGGCCGGAAGGGCGCTGCTGGCAGGCCTTCCATTTCTGAGGCCCAGTGAGCCACAGGCAGCTTCCTGCGAATGGAATTCCTGTCTTCTCTGCATCTTACACGATTCTGGAGGCCACACAATTTCCTGTGAGACCATGTGAACCCTTTGTGCTGGACCCCGCTGCTGTCCCCCTCCCTGTGCCCAGGGTCCCGCCCCCGTCCCCCACCCCCCGGCCTCCACTGGGGAAAAGGAATGCTTGACAGATGCAAAGCAGTCACTCTGTGCACCCTCCAGTGGCACTAGTGGGTGCCCTGAGGGACACCCTGGGAGTCCCTCACTGCGGCTGCTGTTCCCCCATGGCCACAAAATTGCTAATTGTCCCATCTCCATGAAAGCCGATGCGTCCAAACTGCAACTATCCTGATTATAATGAGAATCTTCTTTTAGTGTTTTACAGCTTAGTGTTTTACATTTCTATACAAAATCTAATTTCAAACTTACACTTTAGTGTCCTCGTTACAAAATAAATGGGCTAAAATCCATGGATAGTTACTGTAGAGAGAAACTCAAGTTTGACTTTCTCATGCCCTGTCTGGTATTTTTCCACCTCAACCTAAATTTAAACACATGGGTGATGGTTAATTTTATGTGTCAACTTGGCTGGGTCACAGGGTGCCCAGATATTTGGTCAAACATTATGCTGAGTGTGTCTGTGAGGGTATTTTAGAATGAGATTAACTTCTGAGCAGACCAAGTAAAGCAAATTACTTCCCTTCCATGTGGGTGGGTCCCATCCAAACAGTTGAAGGCTTGAATTGAACATAAAGACTGACCCTCCCCCAAGCAAAGAGAAATCTCTCCTACCAGACTACCTTTGAGCTGGGTCATTGGGTTTCTCCTGCCTTTTGACTCAGCTGAAACATTAGCTCATCCTGGGTCTGTTTGCTGGCCTTTGGCCTTGACCTATACCATTGACTCCTGGTCTTCAAGCCTTCAGACGTGGACAGGAATATACACCATCAGCTCGCCCGGGTCTCCAGCCTGCCATCTCAAGCTGCAGATCTTGGGACTTGTCAGCCTCCATGGTACGTGAGCCAATTTCTTATAATCTCTCTCTCTTTCTCTCTCTCCCTCTCTCTCTCTGTATTTCTCTCTCTCTCTCTCCCCCATCTATCTACCTCCCTGCCTACCTATCTCCTTCCTCTGGAGAATCCAATACACATGGGAGCTCAGTTTGGAAAGTTTTAACCAGTTTAACAAATAAGGATCCCTTTTTTTTTTTTTTTGGAAGCTGCAACCGCTTATCTATGACCTCTCTACTCTGTGATGTGAGGAACTCGTAGCCCGCTGTCTCTAGCCAATGAAGGGAGGTCCCTGTGCATTGTGTCAGGTTCTGGAAGCACAGGCTTGCCTCTAATGCCTTGGGCTATGCACTTGTGGCAGCCCAGCAGAGCTCATGTCTGTTGGTGGAGGTCATCCAGAGGATGTGGCCACTGGCTGACCCGTGGGCTTGGCCAGGGAAGTCAGGGGCTCCTTGCCCCTCCTCTGTCTGTGGAAAGTCCTCTCCGCCCACCGTTCCTGGAGCTGGGGCTGTTTCAAGGACACAGCCTTGAGAGACCACTGGGACTTGTAGCAGAGACCACTGGGACTATACACGTCCCTAAGCCCTGTTAAGGCTGCTATATAACTTGCAAGATTCTGGGGGTGGGAGCAGATTTTGCCTCTTGTGGTGCCCACACAAGCCTCCCCTGCAGGTTCCCTGCGCATCACGCCGGCTGCCTGCCCGTCTGGAGTGGACCGTCTCCCTCTCCCATCTCCCCCTGCCGTCTGTGTGCAGGGGCCGGTTCGTAAACCCCAGTCACCCTGTAAACTTACTTGATTTTACACATTAATGTTCCTCTTAGGACGGGAAGAGCCATCACACCACAGGCTGGTGACGAGAGCTGCAGGGCCTGAGTGTCACGTCAGCTGCCCCCGCTGACCAGCCCTGAGGACTTGGTAAGCCACTGCGCCCGAGCCCCATCTCCTCGCCTGGATGGCAGCGTCCGGAGCCGCCTCCTTCAGAGAATCGGTGTGACGATCCGGTGGCATAGCTCACATAAGAAGCCTGGCCTACAAAAGGAGCAAGAGGAACGTTGGTTCTCTCCTTTCTCCTCAGCACTTTTGGCCAAGCTTGACATAGCTTCCTTGCCTCTAGAGATATTTAATTCATACTTACAGTTATTTTCTAATTAACTTTTAAGAGCATCTTAAGTTTAAAAATTTTAACAAAAGGAAATTTGGCTCATAGGTCGATTTTACAAATGTGATTGTTGTCTCTTGTCAAACAGCACTTCGGTACTAGATACAGATCGGAAAGAACAATGTTGTTTTCTCTTATTCTCTACTTGTCATTAAGAGACATTATGTTTATTGTCCCGATGTGATGCCGATTTCAGTCCGGCACCAAGTTCAGTGCAGACTGTTATAATTTCCTTCATATATAAAGCAATGTGTTGTTAATTACCTGTGTCTTCTCCTTCACCCCTGCTCAGACTTTGTTTGGAATCAGTGTGAATATATTTTCAAAGAGATTACACCTTATGAGGAAAAGGTATAAAAAGAGTTCGTTAAATAGTAAACGTGGGGGACATGACTTTGTAGTCGAGTTTTTGTGCCGCGGGATGGGACCATCGGGGTGCACACCCCCCAGCCACACATATTACAGATTTCTTCTTTTCTCATTTAATGAAATATAACTGTTTTCCTCACAAAATCTAGTAAAGCGATGCTTTACTGTTTCCATCACCATCACGTATTTGATCGGCGCGCACAGCCGCGCCGTCCCCCACGCCTCTCCAGGGGGTGCCGTAGGGTCTCCTCGCCTCTCTGAAGATGGGCCAGACCCGGAGTGCCTATTTTCATTGCTAAAATTCCAACGTTTGCATCCAGGCGTAGGAGGTGGCATTTGGCCCCCCCGCCCCTGGTTGGGGGTAGTAGGCTCTCTGAGCAGGGAGGCCTGTGGCAGAGCCGTCCCGGTCCTTGATAAGTGAGTCACATGCGTAAGCACTGTCCATGGGCGACTCCCAAGCACCTGTGAATTAATCCAAATGCAAATGTTCTGACTTAAACAGAAGTATTCTGATTAATGATGCAAAATTATGTAAATGACCCAATAAGTGCTAGGATGGATTTCTGCAGAAAATGTATTTGTATGGTAAAGTGCTTTCTGTCTGTTTCCATTCATGAGCGAGAGAAGGGGGGGAAATGGGAGGGGTTTCTCTGAATGGTAGTAGCTCCCAACAACTGGTGACAAGGAGGGGGCAAGAGGCATGGCTGTCAGACGTTAGCGGTGTCTGAGGCCGACAGAGCAATTCTCTCATTAATCACACATTTAATTCTCTAAAGCTATTCAGTTTGGTGCAGCCTGCCTTGGACTAGCCCTATGTCCAATAAATGGAAAGAACCTCTGATCTCGATCCTGAAGTGGAGACAACGGAGACGAAGCAAAGCGATTCGAAGCACAGAAGCTCCCTCTTTCACATGAGAAGGAGCCGTGGGTCACACTGGTTGAGCGGACAGCTCCCATGCCGTCTGGGGCTGTGGCTCCTCCTTCTTTCTGTTCTGCCGTCCCGGCCCCATGACCCCAGGAAGGCTGCTGAGGCTCCAGGCATCACCTTTGCATTCCAAGTAAGAAGAGGAAGACTTCCAGGTAAGTCGCCTTTGTGAGCCTCCCCACCAGCCCCACCCACAAACGTCTCACTTATATCCCATCCACCGCTGCTAGGGAGGGCGTGGGAGAGCTAAGAAATGTCAAGTTTTAGTTGTATATATTGTTTTCCCAAATAAAGTAGCTTTCTGTTAGACAGAAGGAAGGAGGAGGGATGCTGGGGAGGTACCTGTCTCTCCCCAGCCTGTGTCCACGCCTCCAGCGTGGAGGACGCAGACAGAAGCTGCAGACAGTGGTGGAGCTCACGGAACAAAGGATGGGGTGTTTCCCGGGGACTCGGGAGGCCGCGGGCTTTCGCCGCTGCTCAGGCGACAGCAGAAGAAATGAGGGCAGGAGAGCTGGCAGGCGCCCCCTTTTCTCAGCCGGAGCGGCGCCCGAGCACCGCGCGCCCGCTCTGCGGGGGGTGCACATTGGCTGCCAGTGTTGGTGTTTTAGGTGCAGCTCACATACACCACCGCATCGTTCAAGTGCACAACACAGTGACTGGGCATTTGTACACCAAGGCAGTCACCCCAATAAGTCCAGTGACCATCTGTCCCCGCGCAGAGTTAGCGCTCTATTACTGACTGTCTTCTGTGGTTGACATGGCATTCCCGTGACTTATTACTTTATAACTGAAAATTTTACTTCTTATTCCTTCTCCTCTTTTACTCTCGCCACACCCCCTCCCTCCTGGCAACCAGCAGCTGGTTCTCCATATCTGGGAGTCTGTTTCTGTTTTGTTTTGTTGTTCATTTGCCTTGTTTATGGATCCCACATATAAGTGAAATCATAGTATTCCTCCTACTCTGTCTCATAATACTTTCTAGGCATATTCACGTTGTCACAAATGATAAGATTTCATTATTTTTATGACTGAGTAATATTCCATTATATACAGGGTGAGGGAAAAGTAGATTTACTGTTGTTTGTATGGAAAATAACACAATAATTCATAAATAATAATGCAGGAACAAACTGTGTTTTGCACACTCACAGCTGTAGACCTACGTTGCCCTGCGTCGCATGCGCTGCATGTTTTCACTCCTCTACGGACAGACACGAAATTGTTCGGCTCTGACACCTGCTAAGCACCATTTCTGGGCAGGGTCAAGGTCGCTGTCCTGCATGACTGGGCCCCCGCTCTGGTTCTGGGCTGCATTTAATCTGCGGCTCAGACAACGCCACAGCCTGGCATTTCAGAAACGCGCCACATCCACCACGTGGCACGGACGGCTCACATCTCAGCCGAGAATTCCGCCGCGCAGGGACCTCGGCCTCCTCTCCTTCGTTTCTCAGCAAGTCCCTTCTGTCAAGGGGACAAACGCGACTGCGTCGCTGCGTGCACTCCCTTCCGCAGTGAGCCTCCTGACTGACGGGGAGACGCTGGGCCCTGGGGAGTCATGGGGAGTCACGAGGAGTCATGGGGAGTCATAGGGAGTGGGCAAGTGCCGTGCTCAAGGAACCAGAGGTGCTGAGAAGACAGAGGGGCAGCCCCTCGCCCTCCCTTGGGTGAACAGGGAGGCTCCCTTTTATATTTAAAAGTGTTACTTTAATACTTAATCTCTGATATCCCCTTTCCCTATAAATACTTGAATCTATGATATGAGAATCCTCAGTGCATGAGTATTTTAGAAATGTGAATCCGGAGGTTATTTTTCCCTCTCCACTTGAGCAGCTCTTCTCAGTTGAGTGGCATGACCCAAGGGAAGGCTCTCTCTCTGTCTGTGGGCTCTGCCACAACGTGTCCCCAAGCCCTGATCTGGGTCCCAAAGACAAGCTTTGGCTTATAGGGGGTCTTTTATAAACACAGCTGCAGCAACGTCTTGCATTTATTTGGTGTTTTTTTCTTTTAGTCGTGACATCTAAGACCTCACTCTATTCATTCGAAAACAGCACCCTGACTCCATTTCGCAACCCTGCTAAATGCAACAAATGCAGGTTGATCAAGTCATTTATTGAAGGTCAAAAATATATAGCTTATAGGATATTCAGATTACCAAGTTTTAAAATAAAGTCAAGGAGCTACAGCAATGTATTACGGTGACACAGTGCAGTAGTCGTGGGCAAGTGCCCTCGAGCCAGATGCCCAGGGGTCATGGGCCAGCTGTGTGACCTGTGCAAGCTACTGCCCTGTCTGCGGCGAGTTTTTCTCTGGAAAATCAGGATGATGATGCACCTTCCTCACTGGGCTTTGCTATCAGGATTCAGTAAATTTATGTGTAGAAGAGTGCCACATTTGCTATTTATTATTAATTTCCACGGAAGACAACAGAGCTCACCGATTTTACTTTTTGCCCCATGTCCCTCTAGAGGTATGGTAGGAAGCAGTGGGTTATAAACTGTGTGGCTTCTTTGGTTGGTCAGCCTTTCAGATTCTGAGGCCTGGGCTCGCCCAGGACCCGCGCAGTGACATGGTCTTCCTCCGTGAACACTCCGGAGGTGAGGAGGCCTCGGAGGCGGGGCTGCTTGGTGGTGAGCAGGCAGGAGAGCCGTGTGGGACAGGGAGGCACCAGCAGGCCACGACCCGCCAATTCTACCCATCATCTCCTGTCCTGCTGTCCTGCAGCTCCTGCGGCTTCAGTGTCACTTCTGATGGCCACACGCTTCTGGGTCTCATGTTTCGTGTGCCAGTGGGCAGAGACCTGACTTGGCACATCAGCACTGTCTGGCAGAGAACCTTCTGTGGGCAGCTCTCAAGCCAGACATCCTTCCGGTTCGCATGCCTGCGCCGCAACAGGTGCAGGTGCCCATCCAGCCGCGGTGGTCAAGGTCCCCAGGCCGTGCCACAGAGGGCGGACGAGAAGAAACCTGTGTATCTGGCAGGTGTCCTGGGATGTCCTTGCTCCCGTATACTGTTAGTAAAAGTTGTTCCTGTTTGTTTTGTTGCCAGTGTGCTTTTTTTCAGCTATTTGCCAATCTGTTCTAATTAAGTTATCTCACTGGGTCAAAACATGAAAGACCCCAGGAGCTGCCATTCTGAAAGGGCTTAATTGGCCTTGAAACGAAGCATAATGTTGATGAAAAGAGGAGCAGCATCAGGAGAGCCTTCCGCTGGACCCTAATTCTGTTAAGAACCCCGGGTGGCTTGCTCAGTCTTCACACCCAGCATCTGAAGGCACAAAATAGACAGTCTAGCCTCTTGGAAATTCATTTTACAATATCTTAACTTGTGCTGCATCCTTAGAAACCAAACCCACAGAGACTGACCCCTCACTGTCCATGCTGCCCTTTGCCAGAGACCGAAAGGACCTCCCCTAGCACGAGGGAGGACACCATGGGTTTGGATGTGTGGCCACAGGAGAACCAAATGAGGAAAGTTTAGATTTTCCAAGGACAGCCAGTCACGGTACAAAAGAGAGGGAGCTCAGCTCCACAGTTCACTGAGCTAAGGAGGGTTTGCCTCCAAATTAGTCAAGATGTAGAGCCACAAGTGCCCGAAACAAATCTGCTTAAAACACAGCTTAAGCAAAATGAGGAATCTAATGGAAGGAAATAGGGTCATCTCATTATAACCAAAGAAACACTTTAGCCACTAAATGAGATGTCCCTGGGAAGCTGGAACCTGGACTTGCAGGCCACCAGGGCATTGAGGTCTGTTTCCTGTCTCTGCTTCTCTTGGCTGCTGGCTCTGCTCTCGCCCTCTGCACGGGGGGAGACGAGGTATCGACCACATCACACAGGCCCCCCTCCACCAGCCCATGCCCGAAACCCACAGAGAGATTCCTGGTTCTGTTGTTCCCCACCAGTCAATGAGCTATAGGCAAATGGCGGCAGGCACTCCTGTCTGGAGCACGGCTCCGTGGTTGGGGAGTTAGAGCTGGAAGAACGTGGCGACCCCCAAGAGGTGGGAGAGAGAAGGCCTGTCCCAGAGAAGGCAGGTGACCTGGTGAAGAGGGCACACTAAGCAGATGAACCACATGTGTGCCCCCAAGTCCAAAAGGAAGGACCGACGTGTCCATGTGAGAACGGCCTGAGTCTGGGTGGGGACAGCGGACTAAGGGAGTAGAAGAATTTGCTCTCTCCTTGCTGCTACACAAACATTTCTTCTTTGAGTTGCCAAGAATGAAAAGATATCACCAACAAAACAATCATGAGAAGTTAATATTAGCAAAAAAATTTTAGTATTTTCCTCTAATCAAATAAAAAAATATTATACTGATACCTATAAACATTCTCATATTACTGTCATTTTAAAATACCAACAAAATATTCAAATCCATACACAACATCGGTCCCTTGCATTTCCCTGGAACCCCTGCCCGGTTACCTGTGAACGCCAGACGCCTGAGCTCATCGCTGTGGCCCCGTCTGAGCAGGGCCTGGCCCCATCTCACCCCGGCCTGGCCCGTCCCAGCCCAGCCCGGCGCCCCTCCTCCAGGGTGAGAATCAGGGAGTGCTTCTTGGTGCGTTTCCTTCTTTGCAAGAAACACAATAGGCCAGTTTAGTCTTTTCTCCAAAGCTTTTTAAAATTTTGGATAGGATTTAATCTTTAAATAAAGTATAGCATAACATTGAAAGAGAAATTGATCTCCAATTTTGAAAAAGATACAGAAAATTCAGATTTTCCATAGTGACCAGTACGTTATAAGCCTAAACAGACAAAAATCCCCGTCTCTTGCATTTTAAATAGGTTTAATCTAACTCAGTTCTCATAAATAGCTGCATTGTTTTTGTTGTTTGGGAACAGGCACAGAGAAAAGAGAAAGAAACATTTTTTTATTATGGTAAAATATACATAACAAAATTTACCATTTTAGCTATTTTAAAGTGCACAGTTAGTTCAGTGGAATTCAGTCTTCATAGTGTGCAACCATCCCACCATCCCTCTCCAGAAAGGGAAAGAAATCTTACATTTAACAAAATCCTATCCTTTACCAAAAGATATCTTTCTAGTACTGCAGTTATTGAGAGGAAATAACAGGTTCCACACCGCCCCCCGCCCTCCCCCCCCCCCATCCTAAGGCCAGCTCCAGCGAGAGCGCCCCCTACTCTTTCCAAAGGGACATTTGGACCAGAGACTGACGTCCTGCTTTTGTTATTTTCAGAAAAGGGGCAGCTGAGGCTATAGAGCTTCAACTTCAAGGTGAACTTGGGGAAACAGTAGGAAATCATTCACAGGGCAGTGCACAGACTCCCCCAGGAATGCAGCACCCCCAAACACACACACACACCAACACCGAAATACCGTTTTTTGTTGACACCTTGGGAGTTTCCTCTAGTGCTTGTTTCTGCAGCTAGACGCGTTCCCCGAGTTCACAAGGGAGCCCCCTTCTCTCCGCCCACCATGGCCCCTTGGCTCTCAGCAGTGACTTAGCTGGGTGGGGCTGAGGTTCCTTGTCCGGTGGGCCGGCCACAGCTTCACTCCTGAAGGGCCAGAGTCCTTGTTGAGTGTGGGCGACACAGACAAGGGAGAACTCGGAGGTGTCCCAATGGGCTCCTGCCCCTCAGAGATTCCGCCCTGCCCCCACGGGGCTGGCAGTGATGACTGGTCGCCTCTCAACACCTACGGCTTCTGTGGGAAGACCAATTCAGTCCTGCATTCTTTCCACAGATTGATTATCTCTTCTACCGATAACCTGGCATGGTTCTATTTTCGCCATGGTGTGTTTGAAAAGTTAATGCTTTCAATATGGAACTGAAACATCCATAATCATGTACTGTTTCCTGAGTATGTTCCAGGATTTTTAGGTTATATCTTTTTTACATCAACTGGGCCATAAATTCCTTAAGGTCTTCTGCCTCTTTATCACCGGGAGAGAGACTTTCATTAACGAATTCTCCTGAGAAGTAGGAAAATCGATGGAATTCTCTTCTGGAATGTAGTGCGTTCAAAGTGCACAATTTTAGGAAGAAAACCCGATACAAATATTTCAACCTCAATTACCTTTGAATTATTCATGCTCGAAACACAGTTTGCTCCCTGGAAGATTTTGCCTGTGTCTTAGCAACCTAAACTGATGGGACCTACTGAATGCAAAGTAATGAAAAAGCACATTATGGCTGGCAAAAATAAATAAATGCTAGATTACCCACTCCAGGTAATAAAAGTTTAGTATTGTCTTCCCCACTGATCCTGCAGCAGGCAGGCAGGCATGAGCAGCGCGGGAACAATGGGCCGGGTGCAGAGCGTCACCAGGGTGGGGGTTTCAGGCGCCTAGCAACGGGCAGAACTACAAGCCCTTGCTTGGCTACTCCCATTTCTTTCTTTTTCTTTTTCTTTCTTTCTTTCTTTCTTTCTTTCTTTCTTTCTTTCTTTCTTTCTTTTTTTTTTTGTCATTTTGACTCAGTTTTTAATTAAATTCATTGGGGTGACATTGGTTAATAAAATTATATAGGTTTCAGGCATACAATTCTGAATATTATATACCTGAAACTCATCTGTATATTGCATTGTGTGTTCACCACCCCAGGTCAAGTCTCCTACCGTCACCATTTACCCCCCTTTACTTTCTTCGCCCTCCCCGACCCCCTGTCCCCTGGCAAGCAGCATGCTGCTGTCTTGTCCACAGTCTTTGTTTTTGGAGAGGACATCCAGGCCCCGGCTGTGTTGCAGCTCCAGGCCCAGAAGAGCAGCGAGGCCAGGCTGAGCGTGCCCACGGCTGACCTCAGGACCCTGCATTGACTCAGGACCCCTGCCTGGCACTAGCCACCAGTCAGTAGAGACCATGACCTTGAGGAAACACACCGGGAAAGCTGATGAATAGTCTGCTGAGGTCGTCCCCTGGGTCCTCAGATAAGAAGAACCCTCAGGATGGAGGACCCAGGCAGCTGTCTCTCAGGAGCACAGCCTCGCCCTTTCCCACCAGGGCCAGGTGGGTGTCTTTCTCCCCCCCACCATCTCTCTGTTTCTCTGTCTGTCTGTTTCTCTCTGTCTCTCTCTCTCTTTCTCTCTCATTCCAAGAATTCCAGGCCAGGTGCCACGTCATTCCAGTGTCTGTGACCACATGCTTATTTGTTCTGGCACCGAGTGGGGACTCGTTATTGTCTCTTCGTTATGATTGTGAGTATGACTGTTTTACACAGGAATGCCAGTGGCGGCAGTGTTGCTAACAGGATGTCACAAAACCTCAAATATGTCTTTGTTTTCATGGGGAAACCGCTTCATTGCTGTCCCCGTGAGTTCTGGGGAAGCTGGCCCCGAGGCACAGGCGGGTGCAGGAGCCGCAATGGGGCAGGTACTGTGCGGGGCGGGGGGCGGGGCTTCTGAACTGCGTGCAGGGGCGACACAGGCCTCACAGACCCCGCAGCGAGCTCCGGGCTGGGAGACCCTCAGAGGGGGTCTGCCCTGAGGCCTGGGGGCCGGCCCTCGCGGCATGGGGCGGGGCACCCCGGCAAGGACGGGAGAGGAGCCAGCGTCTTTGCCCGGAAGGGAGCCGAAGACCGGGCACTGCACCCTCCAGCGCGTTTTCCATTTGAATTTTCCAATTTCCTCAAGTGTGTTTCAGTTTGTGCGGTTGGAGCTCGAAGTATATAGTTTGTATGTTTAATTTTTCTAAGTGAGCTGGTGCCTATTCCTCAGTCGCTTTAATTTGGAGCTGTACAGAGGCATGATCTGTCAGGGCAAACACGCTCTTCGAATGCTACAAATGGCAAATCGCTAAACCGAGTTTTCTGGTGACCTGGACAAGGTAGCAGCGCCTGGAGGACGTCGGCCGGCCGGCAAGCCCCTCCAAGGGTCAACGCTGACTCAGGCGCCCCCTGCACTCGTCCCTCCCCCGGGAGGACACAGGAAGGGCACCGGCAGGTACTTTCCGGTGCAGGAGACAGGCAGACGGGGTAGCAGCGGACCGGTCAGGAAACGGCGCGATTGCACGGGCGCTCGGCGCCTTTTAACACACCCTCCTCTGCAGACGGAGGCTCCATCCCCGTGAAACTGCCAACGGACTTCCTCTCCTCCTCCCTCCTCTTCCTTCCCCTCTGTCTTTCCCCTTTCTGTTCTTTCCTTTCACTTCAGACGCAGACTTTGGAATAAATCTTACTCCTCAGTTTGTGGCAGATAATCATCATTCATTCATGCAAGATACACTTCTTGCCTTAGAAATATTTATTTACTTGTTCATTAATTTTTCATTTATTCAACTCTCCAAAACCCTGCAGACAAGCAAACGCCTAATATGTTTCAAATTCACATCGCATTTGTAGAATATGTCGTTTGCATATCTGTTTGGTTTATGTGAATTTTACCGCAGATCTCATTCTGTTTGTCCAGTTTGGGGCTCACTCAGGGCGGTTTCCCGGGATCTGGCCTCTGCGCCCCCACGCCCTGTCGCAGGGCCTGTGAAGTGCGTTGCAGACGTGCGAGCAGCGTCTCCGGTGACGCAGCCCGAGGCGCCGATGGGCGCGGCACCCGTGCTCCCAACCGGACCGTCCCGCCCACTTCCGGGCTGTGCCGCAGGCTTTTCATTTACCACGTGGGTCACAGCGTGCACCCAAGGCGAGCAAGGAATGCCTTCCAAAAATGGCGATGCCGTTGCACATCAGCCCGATATTTTCAGAGAAAGTTAGCTTTAGTTCTTTTTTAAAACATAACTCTACTTTTGTTAAAAGGAGAAGATTTTTCCCTGTAGAGTGAATTCAGTTTTCACTTAAATCGATGTTAATTCAAATTCACTTTAAATACCTTCCCCTCTTGCGCACGGTTGGGCAGGCCAGAAGCCTCCTCCCCCGAGCAGAAAGCTCTGCCGTCACCCCACACTCAGCAACTCGCCCCCCTTCGCAGCCGCCCCGTCCCTCCGGGCCCTCCGGGCAGCTCCCCCGTTGTGCTTCCCTCCTGGCTCCGAGCTGCGGCCTGTCCCCCACCCCTCCACTCCTGGAAGCCCAGACACCTGATTCGAAGTAGGCGCTTTCCAGAAATTGTCTTCCTTAAACCTCTTTCTCCTCCCAAAAGGCCACTGCCGCACTGATTCCTCAGCAGGGCTGTGCCGCGTCCCTTGCGGTGCGGCCACCGGCCACTGCTGACGCAGGAGTGGGATTCTTGAGCCCGGGACTGAGCTTGGCCAGGTTCTCCCACCTGCTAAAACGGGAAGCTCAGACTAGAAAACACCAAGGGAGAGCCCCACTCAAAAACCCTACACTTTGATTCATTTTAAAATAATGAGTGCCTTCTCTCTATTAAGTCAGTAGTTGTGTTACAAAGGTGTGATGGTTTTTAACTGTCTCCAGTGACTGTCCTCGTCTATGGAGGAAGAAGCATGTGGAGAGCTTAACAGTCTTAAGTTTCCTTAGGGTGCAGCCTTGCGGTTCTCATATTTGGGATCTATCTGGGTCGGATGCTTTGCAGGGATATAAATTATTTCTTATGAAAGATATAAATACCCACATGCTGAACCCTGGGTTCTGTTATAGCAAAGAATAAACAAAAGCATAGAGTGACTGGTGCATTTTTTTCTTCTTACTGTGACCAGAACTCCACTATGAACTAGAGATACATCTTGGTTTACAATTAATGCCCACTGATAGATCGAAGGGGCCATTTTTCCTTCAATGGTTGTCACTTATAAAGACAGAACAAGCCTTCCAAGTGAGGCGGAGTGGGGGACACCCCATGGGCCGTGGAGCAAGGAGGTAAGTGGGGGAGACTGCCTGCCGGGACCACTTCTGTTCTTGCCAAGGAGTGTAAACCAAAGTGTTGAAGCCAGGAACTTGTGCTCTGATGTTGGAAAGAGGCGTGGTTAGGGCCACGCCCCAGGGAGGCCACTGACAACGGCGGGTCTTCGCCCTGAATACTGAATAAGGTGTTCACTGTGATTTTAATAATAAAAACATTTCAGTCTACACTGCCATCACCACAGCCTAGGGCGCAGGGCAGAGACAAGCTGGTTTCCACTGGCCGAGGGCCCTGCGGAGCTGAGCTGCAGCCGGCAGACCCTGGCTTACAGCCCTGCAGGCCCCAGCAAGCCACTCACTTGCAAAGGGGCTGAGAGGCTGCCACTGAGAAACTTCGTGCTCAGTGCTTTGGGGACATGAAGAACCCAGGACTTTTCATTTCCTTAGAATGTTTCTAATCATTTGGGGGTGGGGGGAATAAGTAGAAAAAAGTTAAGTGACAAAATGCATTTAAACATCACAAGAGGAAAATGCATGAACTGTTATAGGTCAACCTAGACATAGAAACATCATCACCTAACACTAATTTTTCCAACACACATGCACATTCATATATGTGCCAGGTTCTCTAAAATGTTCTTTAACACTGAATTATTTTAAGTAGAGTGTAAAATTGCCTTACAGGAAAGTTTGCAATAATGTTGAACAGCAGGAAATCCCAAATGACGTGCCGCCCAGGGGACTCGCTGGGCTGGACTGTGGACATGGTGGGGCCCTTCCCCTCACCTGGCCGGTCTTCCCTGCGCCCCACCCCCCGCCACATCATCCCCGCTCTCCCTCCAGAGGGCTCGCTTGGCTTGGAGGACAGAGGGTGGTCTTCGGGAAGGAATGGGAAGAACAAGCTTTATGTGATATCCCAATGATGACGAAGCATGATGTACAGGCTGCAGCTACTGAGCCGAGTCACCTGGGGCCATCAGGGGACCCCGACCTTTACGCGCCGTAAGAGCAGGAACTCTGGGCGTGCCCTTGGGACCCAGCACCTGCAGGTCACCTGCCACGTGGAAGCCTGGCCCAGTCACCAATACAGTCATTGCTACGGCATCCGTGCGTCTCTATTCTGGAGCTGCCAGAATTACTGTAGTTTCTTACTAGCAGTGTTAGGGATTCTAACTCACATTTGCATAATTAAAATAAAAATTAAAAGACAGACTAGTGCCCTAGCTGAATGAGCGCTGGCCTGCTAAGCAAAGGGTCGCCAGGTTGATTCGCAGTCAGGGCACATGCCTGGGTTGCGGGCCAGGTCCCCAGCAGGGGGCGTGTGAGAGGCAACCACACATTGATACTTCTCTCCCTCTTTCTCCCTCCCTTCCCCTCTCTAAAAATAAATAAATAAAATCTTAAAAAGAAAAAATGAGAGACTAGTTTATCTTTTTTTAATTCATGGGGCATTCTAATATCTCTAATACTAAGATTAGATCCTATTTTATAATTCACACAAAATCATCGCAGAAATGAAGAAAATATACACAAAACTGACTTTTGTTCTCTGTATAAAGTAGTCCACTGGAAGAAAAAATAAATTAAGGGTTACATACATTTCACTAATAACCTAATATTTTTCAATGATAGAGTCACTGAACTTTTCATTACCAAAATAATAAAGGTCATATTGTTGAAATGAATTTCCCAGGAAAGTCTAACTCATGAACAATCCCTTGTTAATATAGAACAGTTATTAAGTGACATTATAGGATTTCTCCATTTTACATGGATATTGGTTTAAATCATATATATAATACTTTTTCAGGAAGGGGGCCTATAGAATTCATTAAGTAATCTTCACAGAATTTTCAAATAGATGTATGATATTTTCTGAAAAGTGTATAGGGATCCACTGTTTTCTTCTCTCAGAAAGGAAACAAAACATACAGAAAGCTGTTTAGAATTCTTCAGTCTGTATTCATTATTTCATGGTTTTGGTTAATTCTTATACTTTCTATTTGAATAAGGATTTATCTTTCAAATTACTTTCACAATAAGCTCCCGAGCAAAGGACTCGAGAGTGTTTTGTTCACTGTCGTGAACGTGAACAGGGAGCAGGGACCCTCGGGAGGGCATTATGGAATTTTGTGCTGTTTTGGTTTTCATTGTTAACTGCATTTGCTTAGCACACACAGAGGTTATCGCCCTATTCTTATAACACTGGTTGTATGATTCTCTGCACACGGAATTCCCTGCTGAATTTGGACAGCAGACAGATCTCAGGTGAGCTCACTTTTGTCCCACGTGCCCTTAAGTGGCAGCATGTTAGGGAGGAGCACGTGAGCGGAGCACAGCTCGTCGCGGGGGGCGGCGAGGCTCCTCGGCCGCTTGGAGCCGGTCCAGGCTCCGTCCTACCAGCCTCGCCGTCGGTTCTGTCAGCGTGGCCCGGGCCCGTGGAACACAGCGACGGGGAAAGGCAAGGCGCAGAGCCACAGGGCCGGTCTAAGCGCTGGTTTTCGTGACTCTCCCAGTGCTGCTGCAACAAACTACCGCACGTGGGTCACAAATTTCTTGTCAGCAGCTCTGGGGGCCAAAGTTCAAAACCAAGATGAGGGCAGGACCGTTTTCCCTCCGAACCTGCGGAGGAGGATCCCCGCCTTGCCTCTTATAGATTCTGATGTTTGCGGCCAACTCTTGACAGAGACGTCACCTCCGCCTCTGACCCTGTCATCTCATGGCCACCTGCTCCCTGGGTGGCTCTCCTCTCCTTATAAGGACACCAGCCATACTGGACTAAGGGCCCACCCTACTCCAGCATGATCTCAACTAATTACATCTACAATGGTCTTTCCACATAAGGTCACGTTATGAAGTACTAGGAGTTAGAATTCCAATATATCTCCCAAGGGGACGTAATTCTACCCATAACACTCATTGGGCTGATTTCCTCTCCTTTCTCCCACAGGGACACGGGAGTTTCCAGCCTCCGTAGCAGAGAGGTGCATCGGACGAAGGCATCCTGGCTGGTAGCATAGGAGCCGAAATTGTTTCTGATGCCTCTGGGCTGGGCATAAAATTCTTAGGTGGTCCCACGAGCCCAGCAGTGGGCTCACCGACGGCAACCAAAGCACCATTCCAGGGGGGACATCCACCGTGGGACGGCTGTGCGTGTGGCGAGCAGGGGGACAGGGACGTTTGGAGGAGACCAGAAGGCTGTTTGGGGTGGAGCCCAGAAAGCGGTATGTTTTTAAGTTTCCCAATGGTTCTCACGTGGCTCATGATCCAGACCGGTCAGTCTAAACCTCCCCTCTCCATCGCTGCCTCTGTAAAGCCCCAGTGACTACATGCCCACAGTCTAGATTTGTGTTGCCTCCTCCATGATTGGTTTCTGGTTTCTTTTTATTCTCCTGCTTCTTCCAAACTGCTACCAAAGGAATCTCTAAAAAAAAAAAAAAAAAAGGGAAGTCATCCCACTTCATTTGTTCCAGGCTCCAGGAGCTCCCTCTTTCACACACAACAGCACTCGCTGCCTTGTAAGGCTTTTTCAAAGGCAGTGTTTTCCCCTCCGCTCCACAGCTCCTCAGCCTTTTGTCTGTAGCTCTTTGCATCACCATGTTTCACTTCATGTTCAACCTTAAGGGAAGAGTTGTTTTTCCTGAACGTAATGAGCTCTCTCATGTCCTTGTGCCTTCTCAAGTGAGGTTTGTTAGATGTGACCTTGGATGGTTTCAGATGGTGGCAGAGCCAAGAATTCCAGCGAGACTCAGCACCCCATTGAATGGCCTTGCCATTCTTTTCTGTGATTCCTGAGAGAACGATGAACATGAGGTTTCAAGGTATGAATTTATTACTTGCTACAGAAAACCCCAGCAGTCAAACCTGGGGCTGCCCTAATGAACAGCGCTAGGGTGTGCCGCTGCGTGCGAGCGTGAGCAGAGCCTCCTCTTTCCCTCAAAGTCCTGAGTCTTGACCCCCGAGAGCTGCCATGTCCAGAGCGCTCCTTTGTGAAAAGAGGACAGTAAACATTAACAAGCGAGTCTGAGTGTTTGTAAAGTGATCAGGAAGAGCGAGGGCTCACACACTCTGAGTTTTCTGTTTCTGTCGCAGCCCACAGGCCGGTGGAGGTCTGTCCCGGCAGCCGGGGCGGCCGCTCCCATCTTTCTGCCTCAGCGTCCTGAGCACGTGGCTTTGATCTCCCTGAGCATCTCAGGGGGACATGGCCGGCAGGTCTGCATCCACACAGGAGGGAGGAGAGGGGAAAGACAGACAGTCGGGAGGAGCTGACTCTGCCCTGAGTGAGCTCAGCTGGGCACCAAGAGCAATGATTTCTGCTTACATCTCACAGGCCACCACATCTGCAGGGGAGTCTGTGAAAAACCTCCCAGAACCATTTCAGCCACTAAGATGGCGCAACCATCTACTGGATGGACAATGGCAAGTGTCTGCCACAGGCAGGCAAGCGGCCGGGACTCAGGGCTCCTCGGGTCACCGCCACAGTCAGACCACACAGAGCAGGCCGGCATGCACAGAGGCACGGGTCCCAGTAACTCCGCCGTCCGCAGCCGGGCAATGCTGGCTCCACGAAGGCCTGTGGCAACGTCCGGAGACGTGTTTGCTTGTCATGACTGGGAGGGGTGCTACCAAGTATCCTAAAATTCACAGGACAGCGCCCACAACAAAGAGTTTTCTGGTCCAAAATGTCAGCAGCGCTAAGGTGAATCCACCATTGCAAACATGGCTCAGCACCTGATTAATCTTATTAGCAAGTCGGCTGTTTTTGAGAAGGAAGCAGTCGAGCAAGAAGGTCAAGAGCAGAAGTACAGAAAGGAGAACCTCTCCTGAGGTTAGAACCATGTCTCAGAATGCATGAGTGTCAGCCCTCAGCCACCCCAGCCCGCTGCCCCTCTAGCCTGGCGCAGGGAGCCCCGCCCACCCTGCGCTGCCTCCGGGAGGCACACCGGGGGTGCACCCCCAGGGCCAGAAGACTGGAGTTCGGTGTCGGTCTGTGAAGTTTTCATATGTGCTAAGGGAAGAGAGTAAGTTAATCTGAAGGCTACAGTATCATAAATTATCAATGTTTCATAAATTCAATTGGTAATGCAGTCCCTTCTTAAAGCATACCTAGCTCTGTTGTCCAGAGTAATTCACTAAAAATGACCATAAATACAAGAAAACCCAAGCATTGTTTTTCCCAAATCAGAAAAAATATCAATGCCTGACATTAAATTCCTACACAAAAAATAAAAATTCCAGAAACAGAAGCCCCATTTTCTTTTTACAAAATTGAGGGGGAAACTCCCTAAGTAAAATAATCCTTCACGGAGGAGTTAAATCCCCAGAGGCTTTAGTTAGGCTGCCGTCAGGCCCTTTCCCCATCCGGGTCTCCTCCGCACCCCCTACCCCCACCCCCACCCCCACCCCCACTCTCCCGTCTTCTGCTGAGCGGGCAGAGCCCTTTGAAACCCCAGGCCCGAGTCTCTCGCGCATCCTAAGTTTCGGATCCTCAGGCTCCAGTCGCCCGGGCCCGCAGTGCGAGCTCCGCGGCTCAGCCTCCGGGGACGCCGGCGATCCCCCCGCGGCAGCGGCCTGCTCCGCAGCTCGCAACTCCTTCCTCCGCCCGGCCCGACCCTGGCAGCTGCCCCGGCGTCTCTGTAGAGCCCGGAACCGGGGGAGGGGGAGCGGATTGGGGGGCAGTCCCGCCGGCAGGCCTCCCCCGACTCCGCCGCACAGCGGACGCCGAGGCCGCCGGGCCGACCCCGGGGACCACCAGTGGCATCGCTGCCGGTCTGTCGGGCACGGTTCGTTCAGAGGAGCTTCGCAGGATCCGCGTGTTCTGATAGGGACTCAGCCGCCCCAATTCTAGGAGAAGCTGGGGAAATGAACGTCGGGGACGGTGCGGTGAAGGGATCCTCGACGTGGGGAGCCAAAGACCAGGACGCGGGGCGGGGGAGGTCCGCGGGCCGCCGCAGGTTAGCTCGGCGGGCGTTCGGAGGGCAGGCTGAGGGCGGCGGAGCACGAGGGGACGGAGAGGAGCCCAGGAAGCCCGCGGAGGTCCGCGTGGATCCCTCACACACGCAGGCTGGGCGCTGGGGGCCACCTGCAGCCCGAGCGGGTGCCCTTCACCCGCGGCGCACGCCCCCCGGCCCCAGGCCTCGGCCCAGCCCGGAGCCTAGGGCGGCCCTGCGTCCTGCAGCCTGGGCCTCCTGTCCCGCCGCTCTGGCAGCCCAGGGATCCTGCCTCCTTCGGGATTTTCTCCCGTCCCGTGGCCCATCCGCTGAGACACCGCCGCAGCCACGGAGCCCCACGGCGGGCGTCCGGATTCGGCAGCGGTCCCTGCGGGGAGAGCCGGCCGGGCTGCCCTCGGCCGCGCGCTCGCCTGGCTTCCCTTCGCCTGCGCAGTGTCCGGGCCTCGGAACCCGAGCCGTTTCGACGGCAGCAGACACCCACGTCTACGGCCGTCCTCGTCTCGGCGACGCCTCCGGTGTTTGATTTGCCTCTGTCTCCCCGGAGGCTCGTCCAGAGAGCCAGGCTGCCCCGCCCCCACCCCGCTCTCCCGCAGGACAAGCACGTCTGCTGCCCTTGGTGGCTTGTCGCCCTTGCCTGCCTGTCTCCCACCGTTCCTGTTGTCTGCGAGCGTAGGCACCCTTTCTTCCTGACTGTGTTTGCTTCTAAAACCCTCTTCTTATGTCAAACTCTGAAGCTTTCTTCTCAGCTTCTTATAGTAAAATTTTCCTCTGCCTAAAAGCGAATCTGATTTTGAGGGCCAGACTGACCTACCCACACAGCTTTTTACCAAATAACTTTAATGAGATTTTCCCAAGAAGATGAAAAACGTCCTGTGGGATTAAGGCCATCATTTTTATTATCTGTGCGTTGGTAAAACACTTTACACCACAGCAATGAACTTGACCTATGACTCCAAGTTCCAAAGCACAATTAAAATGTAACCCAAGTTCAAAATGAGGAGGGGCAGGGCGGCCCTGAGCTTGGGTGCCACTCACAACAGGTAAGCAGGAGCCCGCACTGGCTCGACCCGCTTGCTGGAACCTGCCCGTGCTTGGCGTCCCGAGGCTCTTTGTACTCCCTGTTCTGAGGGAGGGAGGTTTCCTTAGCCCTAAGGAGGCCAGCTGCCCTTCCCACGTGAAATTCTGCCAACACAAAATACACTGCAGTGCGATCAGAGGCCTCTAGCACAGCTTCCCGAATTGCAGGGAGAAAGATGTCCTCAGCCAGCACCACAAGCCTGATCACACCTAAGGCTTCAGGCAGCTTGCCGGGACACCAGGCAGCCCTCTCTGCTCGTCCCGCCTCGGGCACGCGGGTCAGAGATGAAAACGTGGGGGCCCCACCATTCGCCCAGGAGCAGCGGCCTCTGCCCGTGGGAAGGTCTCCCCCGAACGCCACGGCGTCCCAGTGTGTTAACCCGCCCTGCGGCCGTGCTGAGCGGGACCTTGCGGACACCTGTGTGACTCACGGTGCTCCCCCAAGCTGAAGGGTAATGTGGGTTTAGTGGTTCCCTGCCCCACCCATGGGTCCCTCCACTACAGACAACATCGACTCCTTTTCACCCGGGAAATGCCTGCTGGGCCAGACTCCAGGCCTTCATCGGCTGGTGTCAGATAGGGACCCCAGAGCTCAGCCTGCCCCTGGGAGGCCCCCTCTCCACTGCCTTGACACTTAGAGCCTCTCCCCTGTTTGTTTTTAAATTTTAGGATTATTGGGACTAATCTCCTAGTGCCATTTTTTCCCTATCCCTGTCAATCACCATAGAAAGAATCAGCTTTCAGAATGGGGGAGTGAGGACCTCCATGGACCACTCTCTGGCAAAACAACTAAAATTAACAGAAACCTGAAAATTAAAGCCATTGAACAAACTGAAAATTATCTGTGCGAGAGGAACCACTGAACCTCAGTCAGAGAGCGGGGTCTGGGACGTTTTACCCATGTCTGCTTCCATCAGCTCCCCCCACCACCCCAGCTCCGCAGGCTCCCCGACCACGCGGGTGGAATACTCTCGGAGCCCAAAGAAAAGCCTCATTCCCATGGCGTGGCCCAGACGCTGTCCAAACTTCCAGGCACCTCGAAAGTCGCTTTCCCGGGTATGGTGGCTGTTTGACGGAACTCAGAACCCAGCACAGCAGGGAGAGGGACCTACTGGGGACCCTGCAGGTGGCTTAGGCTGAGACAGCAGTTGAGACCAACCTGAGTGTGGCCATGAACTTAAAAGGAGTACAGGGCACTGCAAGAAGCGCAACACACTCCTGGGACCAGAAAGGTGGTCTGCATCGCGCGCCATGTGCAACCGAGGCAGAGGCATCGGGTGAAGATGACTCGGGCCACTGGGGAGAAGTCGGAAGGGGCCCAGGGGGGTGTGCCCAGGAGGCCGTGGGCAGCCGAGGACGGGTCGGCGGAGAAGCTGACGCCTCCAGAGCACATGGGGACAGAGGGGGCCTGGCTCGCGGGCTGGTTCCCGCTCTCTGGCTGCTGAGCTGCCTCTCTCAGGCCCTGGCCCTGGCCCTCAGGCTCTTCTCCTGTGAGGATGCCTGGAGATCGTGCTGCAGCGGCCTGCGCTTCCCAACAGACGGCGCTTTGGATGGGAAGGGACTCGGGGCACAGCCTAGGATGGGCTGGCCTGGCAGAGGGTGGCAGGTTCCTTGGGTGTCATAGAGGGAACAGGCTCTGAGGCAGAAGCCTGCCATTCTTCCCAAAGGGTGTAGTTTTTGTGTCTTCTGTTGTTTTTGTTTGTAAACTAACCCTATAGAAACAAGCTAACTATAGAAACTAACAGGGAAAAGCTAGCACTCAGGTGTCAGAGTTTAGCCTTCGTTGAGAGACCTAAGTGAGTAAAGCTGTGACCTGAGAGGCTTAAGTGACTGCTTTTGAATGAAGACCCTTTCCTTTATCACCAAACCTTTGCCTCTGGAATTTTTGCCCAGAGGGCGGCGGCTGCAGGCAGCGGGACCCCCGGTGCTGTTTGGTGACACAAAGTTGGAAGGAAGGGCTGCTCCCCTGAGGGATTTGCTTTCTCCCCGGGGCAACTTGAGAGGGGAGGGGGCACAGGAGCAAGGCGCTTAAGGAAACTTAAGGGTCCCTTAGGGAGCCAGGCATGAAAATAAATGCAAGAATTTTTTAAAATGTAGCAGAAAGCGCATGCTCTACATCTCAGGGACCGCAGGAGGCACAGGACTGGTTCAGAAAAGTCCATAAACTATAAGCAGCAAGAATGAAACTGAGAACAACAAACAGCCAGCAGTGAAGACTAGCTTTGGGGCAGGGGGTAAGCTGATGCCAGAGTTATCATCATTGATCTAAAATGGCCAGGTTTCAACAAAAAATTCTGAGATGCATAGAGCTCTGGAATTTAATGCACAAGAACTAAAATACAAATTCATCAGGCATTAAAGGGAGCAGAATGGGAGAGACCGCTGATGGGACGGGCTTGTTCTGGGGGTGACGGATGCCCTGAAATTAGCTGATATCAGGCTGCCCCACTGTGACTGTAACAGATAATGACCGCAGAACTGTATATTTTCAGTGGATTAACGTTATAATGATAATATGTGACTTATATCTCAATAAAGGTATTTGAGAACCACCATGGGGAGCCCAGCACCCCGAATCCAACCCACGACTCTACTCGCGCCTTATTTTCCCCCACAGCCCTTCTCTGCCCTCACCGGCAATTCCTCCACTGGCCTCAGGAACTCAAGGCAAGTCCTGAGAAAAGCCTGCTCTACCCCATCCTCTCTCCCGCCTTCACCCCCTGGCCCTGGACCCGCTGTCCCCGAGCACCCGGCCGTCCCCAGGCCCCCTCCCTGCCTCCCGTTCAAGTGCTTGCTGCTTTAACTTACACGTCTCAGGCTTCAGGACATGGAGGTATTTTATGTTACCAATTTTCTTAAGTACTAGACTAAAGGATCTGTAAGCACAGCGTTCACAAGCCTGAAGGCACAACCCACACGCGCGGGGGCCCCACCCAAGCCCCGCTCCATGCGCGTCTCCGCTCAGCCAGCCTCGCGGCGAGGCGCTCTCCCCGATGGCCCACGCGGGACCAGGCTCACCGGCCCGGAGAGGGACTCAGGGCTCACGGGCATGGCACGGCGGTGTCCGCGCGCCTCATGTGCAGTCCAGAGGGCCTCGTCCTGAGCAGCGGCCTCTCAGCCCCAAGGAATCCGAGCGCATGGGGAAGGGCCGGCTCTGAGTGGATGTGGGAATGAAAACAGGGTCCGCTTGTCTGTGTCTCATACTGTCATTGCACCATCTCACTCACAAAATGTGTCTACGCCCTAAAAACTCACTGCTAACTGACGCTTCAGATGGCCTGTTTCCAGAGTGAAACTTCCTTCACCTTCACAATTGTGCCCGCGCGTCCTGGTGGACAGTGCCTGAGGAAGCTCCCGCTCAGAGTCGGGGTGCTCTGGGGGCCTGCCCGGCCGGTGTGCCCCCGCCCCCCGGAAATACACATGGGCGAAGTGACTCGTGGCCGTGTCCTCTGTAAGGGCAAAATACTAGAGGCAGCCTAAATCCACACACGGGAGAGCAATTAAATCAATGATAGTACATCCACATAATGTGATGGAGAGGATCTGATTTCTGTGACATGCTAGTAGGCGGAAAAGCCAACTGCGAAATATTTCCTGTAATAGGCTACCTGTCACATAGGAAAGTGAAGTAAGGAAACACACATGCACCTGTCAAAGGAGCTGAAGAGAGAGGTTCCTGCAGAGCCCGAAAGTTAAGGGTGGAAAAAAGGGAGGCATAGGAATGGGTGTTGATGATTCTCAGAAAACACCTTTGTATGTAGCTGTGCCCCTGAGAACTCTAGCAAGGCTTCGCGCACCACCAAACGTGTAAGGGCTTGTGAACAATTAAAGTCTACGAGGATGGAAGACGGTGAGGGGATTAAGCCGTGTGTGTGTGTGTGTGTGTGTGTGTGTGTGTGTGTGTACACAGACCCAGGCAACCGTGTGGTGACAGTCCTCGGCGGTAGGTGGAGAGGGCAAAGGGGGAAAATGGGGACTAAGAGGCTTTGGGGCCATGTGTGCCCACTGCAGTGGTAGATGCTGTTATATTGAGTTGTACACTTGAAACCTGTGTGGTTTTGTGAACCGATGTCACCCCAATAAATTCAATAAAAAATAAAATAAAGAGTAACAAACCTAAATAAATGAATATCTTAATCACACTGGAGGGGGTGAGAAAGGAAAGAACTAACATAAGAAACTTTGGAAAACAGTATTTCGAGTAGATATGTAAGGCTGTAGACAAAAAGAAGTCTATGCAAGAATTGTGATCTAATTAGTGCTTTTGTTTCTCCCAGCGGTATCCGTTGGCAATTCTGAAACCACTTTGTGTATATACTAGGGTTTAACAAATACATAAGTGTGTGAAATAATGAGAGGCAGGTTCCTCACGGCGGGGGAGCACAGCTGGGGAGCGTGCTCCTCACAAATGAGGCGCAGGATGAAGCCTGGGGGTGGGGCTGGAGCCGGGGGGATCAGCAGGAGGAACGGAACCTCTGCATAGTCTCAAAGGGCTTCCCCCAAGATACTTCTTAATTGCAAAGAAAACTAAGAACTTTACAGTAAAGGAATCTAGCGGACACCACTGTAAACAAGTGAGCAAGGTAGCCATCGAGAAGAAACGCAGATGTTGGGTGCCCCGGGGGTGAGGTGCCGTATTTTATTTTGCTGTGTACAATGCACACCCATGTTTTTGGCCCACGCTTGCAGGAAAATATATTTTGTTTTAATTTTTTAATTCAATTATTTATTTATTTATATCTAGGTACTTGTTTTATGTATTATAAAGGAATTACAGCATTTATTTGTGAACATATTATCGTACAAGGAATTTTATGTAACAGATAATTACACAAGAACAGATACAAGGTACAAGAAATTTTATGTATGTTAACAAATCAGTACCACCCATGTATAATGCACACACTTACTTTTCACTCAATAATTTGGGCAAAAACTGCACATTATACATCACAAAATATGATACTAAGAGTACAGCATCGTTTTTGTGATATTCTTGGCCAAAACTGCCAACCCCAATATAATTAGGAAAAAAACACCAGACAAGCCCAATTTGAGAAACATTCTACAAAACAACTGCCCAATACTCTTCAGAAGTGTCAAGGTCATGAAGGAGAGGAAGGACGGAGCAGCTGCTGAGGAGACCGCAGACCAACGACAGCCAAGCGCCCTGTGTGGCCCGTGCGGGGACTGGGAGAGGGGCTGTGTGGGCCGGCGGTGAGACCGAAGGGGGCCCGCGGCTGTGTGTCTGCCCTGGGCCCGCGGCAGTTTCCCGGTGTGGCTCATTGTGCTTGGGTGACGTGAGGCGTAAACATGAGGGAGTTTGGGGAAGGATAAATAGGAACTTTTATGTAAATAAATGCTTATTTTAAAGTAAATAGTTTAAAAATAATTGCTATTTTTGAAACTTTTTTTCCTTGGGCATCTGTAGGCTAGTTTATCAGTTTTAAAAGCTAATCTCTTCTCTTACATTTTGATTGACATCTGAGCTTAGGAGATTGGGAAATGTAGCTCACCGCCCTGGAAGTGTCCCCTAATTCTATGGGCCGGGGAGGGGTAAGTTGCCTACTGCAGTTAGCAGGGTGCCAGGCCCACCCACTGAGCCCAGACTGTACTAAAACAGTCACGGAACTGGAGAAATTTTGCGAAGAAGAGTCTGGGCACATCCCAGTGTGGACTTGCAGCCACTATCTAAGAAGACACTAGGAAATATGGACAAGAACCTCATACAGGAAGAACTTGGTACAAAGCTTTGGAAATGAATTCCCTACATTCTATCCGCAAAAAATAACTAAGTCAGTTAACTGCGCAAGTCCTTCTCGTTCTAGTCAGAATTACCTGTAAAAACATACAAAATAAAATGCCTTGTGTGCTGGTCCTTATTGCCGCCACCAGCCAACACTCTCTGAAGGCTTAGAGCCGCCGGCTGCAGGGCGGCGGCCGAGAGGACTCGCGCCCCAGGCCGCCGAGGCTGCCCCCTGAGCTCACCGTCTCATGGCGGGCAGAGCGGGGAGGCTGGGAAGCGGAGCGCAAGCTCTCCTCCCAGCGCGGCTGGAAATCCTCCCACTCAGGAGTTTTCATAACCAGCAGTCCGGTTCCCTTTATTATCAGCCCACTTCAATTTCCATCATCCTTTTATCTTTCCATGTAATTATTTTATCTATGAATATTTGATGACAGTCTGCAAGAAATCCATTTTCAAAAGCTCTTTTCAGAATGTGCCTCTGAGTTTAATAATCTGAATGGGCTAAACTTATTTTTAAACTGAGTAGCTCAAAGCCTTGTTATCAGGGATGCTTATTTATTTATTTAGAATCACAGTTTCAGCAAGAAGTCTTTTAAAAGCCCTTCTTCTTTTTTCTGGGCTATAGTAATTGCCCAGAAAAATATCTCTGATTAAATTTGAAAACTAAATTCAAGTTTTAAATAATTTTGGAACTGTATCTTTATTCCTGGCACACATTTTTATTTCATATTTTTATAAAGAATAATCATAAATGCTATATCCTTATGCAGATATAGAGTTTTTTTAGATATAACATTGCTATTGGGTTTGAAAGAGCTTATGTCTACAAAATAAAGAAATTTGGGGAGGGTAAATTTTTCTTTTCATTTCTTTTTATTTTTTTATCCTCACCTGAGGACATTTGTCATTGTTTCTAGGGAGAGAGTAGGGGTAGGGGGAGAGAAATATAGATTTGCTCCTTCTCATATGCGCCCGGACTGGGAATTGAACTTGTGACCTTTATGTCTACCGGATGACCCTCCAACCAACTGAGCCACACCGACCAGGTTTAAATTGTTGTTTTAATAACGTGACATAATGTGACAGTTTTTTTAGGAGACAGTTAGTGAGATAGAGTCAATTGAATTGAGTACGGAGTCCACACTGTAACAAATTCTGAGGCAGGGAAGGGGTAAGGATCATGGGTGGGGATGGGAAGGTGGGGGGTGGAGAAAATTGGGGGCAGGGTCTGAAATCAAAGGCCAATCAGGCTGACTCCTGGGAGCTCTCAGATAACTGGGAAACGCACACAGACCCCTGCGGTAAGAGGCGAACTCCGTGGGTAGGACGGGGACACGGGCATTGCAGCGGATCCCAGTGTCCCTGCGTGCTCCAAGCGGCCTTTCCCTCTTCTTCTCACTGTGTCTGTTGTGAGGCTCCTGAGCCACCACAACTTTCTTACTTCTCCCTCAGGGTCCCACGCCCACGCGCCCCCTCGTTCCAGCTGCACTTCTCTAGGTAATTGCCCATTTTATAGCCCACATCCCACATCAGGCCTTTGTACTTATTTGTTAGCTGTGAGTTGGGAGCTTTACCACATATCCTTACAAAGGATTGCAGAACTACAGGAAAAAGTGAATAAGAAAAAAGAGGACAAAGCAGGAAACAAGAGCAGCATCGTGGGGTCATGTTGAGGAAGTAAATGCTGATGGAGAAGACACAGCTGAGACCGTGGGACCTGAGGGAAGGTCCCCACCATGGGCTGAGAGCTCAGTCACCTGGGGTCACGTTTCTTTCTCTGTGGTCCCAATCTCATCACCTAGCTTTGCAATAAGACATATTTACATCGTCTTAAAACTCTAAGTGCTATTAGATTGGGTTTAACATTTTAGAATTAACTGGTAGACAATCTTCTCAATATTCCATCACGGTCATGTGTCAGGCAGGTGGGGGAGGGGTGGTCACCGGCAAGCTGGGGCTCTGTGGCCACGGGGGGCAATCCATCCCTCAGGACAAGCTCAGTCCTGCTTGCAAGGCCTTCCAGATGAATGAGCGCGGCTCAGATTACCCAGAATCACCTCCTTTAAGTAGAGATCATAGACCTTCATTATAGCTGCAAGATCGCACCTACAACAAAATCCAGGTAGGACTGCAGCCTGGCTCAGGTGGCACATAAGAAATCATCACAGTCCAGCTGTGGCCAGCTTGGCACTGTCCTCGCGCTCCACGCTGATCCGGCCCCGCCCACACCGCCCTCAGCCCTCCCTTCACCGGACGTTGGTCCCCAATGATCCGGAGGCGTGGGGACAGGGTGGGGGGACCCTTAAGCACCTGGAAACCCTCAGACCCCAGGCAGTATCTTCCGTTTTCTCAGACCAAGGAGAGTCAGCCCCACAGTCCATACAGGAGAGGCAGTGGAGATTTAAGCAAAGAAAAGGAGACATTTATTCTACAACCAGATGCATATCCCTGAGGCACGTCCACGCGCACGAGAGGCAGGCCTGCCAGCAAGTCAGAGACACGTTCTCCGCTGAGGCCACAAAGTGGCAGCTGGGCAGCCCCCCGCAGGTGGGGCAGGGAGGCGGACGCAGGGCTGTGCCGTGTGCCTGGCCCGTGGGAGCAGCGTCACCGCATGTTCCATCCAGCCAGCCCTGCACGCAGAGCTGGAGTGAGCGAGCGTGGCCCCTCGGAGCCAGGCCCTGGGCTCGGCCGGAGCGGGTGGGCCGCCGGCAGCTGGGCCTGCAGCAGGGGCAGAGGCCTGGGGCGCCGCCCTGAGAGCTCTGGCTCCCAGAGGACACCCCCGCAGCAGGGAGCCAGGCACTGCCTCCGTCTCGCTGTCGCCCGTGCCCACAGTGGACCCTGGCATTGGTGCCCTCAGAAGGGCACACGCAGAGAGCGGTCACGTGAATGACAGGGCTTGCTCCCTGCAGGTGACAAAGGCCGCCTCCTCCTCGCCCCTGGAAGCCAGCCTTTGACTCCGGCCCGCGTCCTGGCGCTGGAGCTTCAGCCGGCCCGGCTCTGCTCCCAGCCTCAGCCTCCACCGTTCACTCAGGCCTTTTGCACATTTGGTAAAGCGGCGGCACAGGTGGGCCTCCTTCACCTTCACTCAGTCAGCACTCCTGGCTCACCTGCTTCTAGAGATGGGCAGCTTAGCGAGGACACCAGGTCCCTTAGTGCAGGCCAAGTCCCTTCAGCAGGGCCATCGGGGGCCGGAGCCCTGACGACAGGCCACCCAGGCCTGAAACCAGCCGCCGGAGCGAGCTGGGGCGGGCCCAGGGGCAGAGGGGCCCCGCTGGGTTGCGATGGGGGGTCTGTCTGCGTGGGCAGGCCCAGCCTCTCAGGATGCCCAGAGACAACAGCAGCACCACAGCCGAGGCGGCGCACGGGCGGGACCCGCTCCCACAGACAGCCACAGCGGCCCTGGTCCCAGCCCCCAGCCCACTCGGCTCGAGTGCCACCCCAAGGCACTTCCTACTCGCCGAATCGCCCACATCCCCCAACTGCCCAAAGCTGTCATCACCAGCAGCCGACAGAAATGGGAGCCCTCCCTGAGAGGTCAACGCTGCTCCACACACTGCCCTTCTGCCCCGCCTGCTCCATCCCTCCCTGCCCCACGCACTTACAGGAGGGTTTCCATAGGCCGCCCCTGAGCCGCTGCGTCCACTGAACCTGCTCCATAACGAGGAGGACAGGGTCTCTCCCCATTGTTTTAGTTCTTCCATGATCCCCACATAAACCACGAGGGCCTGGGCCAGCTCGTCGGCCCCAGAGCACCAGGGCCCACGTCAGACCAGGCGGGCGATGTGCGCCAGGACGAAGAGGTGCGGTGAATCCACTCTGCCCCCGGCACCCCCCTCGTTCCTCTCGGGCCCATAGTCAGAGCGGGCGGTTCCGGCAGCCCACATGGAATGGGGGCTCCTCCAGCGGCCAGGAGCCCGGGACTCCAGGCTCAGCGAGCCCACACTATTGTAAACTTGGGTGGGAGGGACGGCGGGTCAGCCCCTCCGGAGTCCTTCCCCGGGCGGGGCAGAAGGAGGTTCTCAGTAGTGAGTACCCAAAAGAGCTTACTCTAGCATTATTATTTGTTAACTACTGTATTCTTTTCCACAGGAACAACCATAAACCTGCTTTTGCCCATCATGTATGACCATAAAAGGCATTTCTAGCTGCATCTCAGTTATAAAAACCTCGTGTCCCCTGAACTGTATCTTTTGCTGTCCTTGGCCCACCTAAGACTCAGTGCGGCAGGACAGTCTCTGGCCCACTTCAGCGAGCGAGCGATCCTTTGTCTGTTACTTTTCTATACGTATGACTCTTTTTAATGAAAAGAAAAAGCCACATAGTGAAAAAATAAGTCATTACTTAAATGTTAGTCTTGAGGAACAGAAGGGAACTTTCCAGAATGATAGAACTGTGAGCATCCTGATAGCGATGCTGCCCTCACGAACACCGGCGTTTTCCAGAACCTGCATACACGTCAGACCTGAGCGCTCCCAGCACCGTAAGCGCTTAGCGCTACAGAGCTGCATGCTTACAAATGGTTCACATGACGGATTTTAGCGTATGTTATGTATGTGCAATCCAATTTTAGAAAGATCTGGGCATTTCACTGTATGTAAATGACTTAAAAGATGGATATTTTAAAGTTCCATCCCTGTGTTAATGGACCACCCGCAGAGCGTAAGGAATTCCATTTTAAACGTGCTTCCTCCAAACCATGAGGTCTAAGCTCAGCTTGGGGTTCGGGACTTTCATGCTTTTGGGGTGCACTGTTTCCCCAGCTCCTTCCCTGGGGCACGCCCCGAGGCCCTGGCGTGTGTGCAGTGAGGTGGAGCTTCAGGGAGAGACCCTCGAAGCTGCTGTCACCACTTCTAAGGACGGTGGTGGAGCTGCGGGAGCCCACAGCCATCTCTGCAGGGCCCCCCTCCAGTGATGCTGACGTGAAGGGATGGCCCCCCGCAGGCTGCAGACTGGGCCTGAGAGAAGGGACTGTGGAGCTCTAGACTGACAGGTGCCCGGTGACTGACCACGACTCACTGGAGAGCCTGCTCTCAGAAGGCTCCCCAGAGCAAGGCAGGGGCTGGTGGAGACTTCGAGTTTTTTATTTATCATCTTTAGAGAAAAAAATCCATCTTATTTTTAAAAATCTGTCCAGTGACCATAGAAATGCCTTTGTCCGATGAGCTTGCATCTGAAGGCAATTCTGAGCAGAGCTGAGCTAGATTCGGTCTCCAGGGAGCAGAAGAAAAGGAGAGGGACCCCAGGGTAAACACCTGGCTCTTTGCTTTCTTTGCATTCAGAGCCCCGACGTGTGTTCCAGCGAAGCGTGGATTTCTGCAAGACGTCATTTCTGAGGCCATGTAGCTCACCATCTTTGCCAGTGGTGGTCGCAGCTTAGAGCGGCTCTCTTCTTCTGCCTGCGCGTGGTCACTCAGGCCACTGAAATAGTCCTGGGTGTGCGGTCTGGCCCCGCCCCTGGTCTGTGTGTCCTAAAACTGGCATTCTTCGCTGCTGTTGCATAAAAAGAAAAAAGAAAGAAAATTACTACTGTGGAAGTGTGAACTTGTTCACTAAAAACACAGCAAACATCATCCCTCCCATCTCTTCTGATATGATAGTTTAAATTCACTGGCAAACGTAAGCTCTCAGAAAAATGCAAATTCGAGCAGGACTAAATGTTCAATAGTAAACTATAGAACAACAGGTTTAGATTCAGCATTTAGGACACCTAAAATCAATAAGAGAAAGAACAGGAGAGAACAAAAGTGTCTTAGCAAAACTATATTTGAAAGGAAAGACTGAGTTTTTAATTGACTATGAGTTAATATGATTACATAGTATTACATTTATTTATAACAGCTTTTTCTGTGCAAATTATACAAAATAATCTGGTGTTACAGATGCATTACTTTGCATAATTTACAAGGAAGTTCCTTGTCACACTTCCCTCTGGTTAGATGACAGTTGGAGAATGACATCTATTTTTGGCATTAAATTTATTTTATAAGGAATATAAACAAATAAAAATGCATTCAGAGAGGAACTAGGAACTGAAGTGCCTAAAACCAGGTCACTTAAGGAACTATTACAGGCACGGGCTTCTATGCTGGAACAGAAAAAGACTCTCAGCGATTATGAGAGGACAAATTAGAATCAGTTAACACTGTATTAAGATAAGAGTCAATATGTGGAGATTAAAAGACAAATGTCTGATACGAAAGGTTGCTCAGAGGCAAGAAAGTCCCCTTTAGAGAAGGCATTTAGATGTGCAGAAGACAGTTAAATTATGCTGTCAGAAGGCTATTTTTCCCTTGATATAGAATTTTTATTTTAGGGGTGTAATTTGTTTCCTCACTGATACTGTTTCTCATTACATATCAGCCACTATTCTTTTTACTGTTTTGCTCTATGGAATGCCTTTTTTATCTATATAATTTTAAGATTTTCTCTTCATTTCAGTTTTAATAAACTTGACTATCACGTACCAAAGTGTGTTTTTATTTGTATTCACCCTGATTGGTGTTAATTGAATTTCTTCAGTATGTAATTTTATAGTTTTCATCAAATTAAAAAAAATTTCAGACATTATATAGTCAAATACTTTTTCTGCTGCAATGTCTTCTCATCTCTTTACTCTTCTGAAACTTTAATAACGTGTATGTTATTTCACCACTAGTCATTGAATCTTTGTTGGTTTTCCCACAATATTTTTTTCCTCTCTGGATCCAGCTTCCATGGCTTTCTAATGTCTTGCATTCATGTTAAACTATCTTTATTCCTGTCACATCAGATCGGCACTAAGCCCATCTAGTAAATTTTTTAAATCCTAGGATTTTCTTTTGGTTGCCTTTTATAGTTTTCATCTTTCAGCTGGGGGTCCCTGTACTATTACTCATTGTGCCTATATTTTCCTTTAAATCCTTGAATATATTTGCAATAGCCATTTTAAAGTCCTTTATTTTGAATTCCAAACTCTCTCTCTTTCCTGGGTCTATCCAACTGATTGCTCTGTCTCTTAATTATGGATGCTATTTTCTTGTTTCTGTCATACATAATATTTTTATGTTGAAAGTCTAGATTTTCTTTATTTTAAAGAGTGTTGTGTTTTCTTCTGGAAGGCAGTTCATTAATGGTAGAGCATCTTATTCCTTTTAAGGCTTAGTTTCACACGTTGATGAGGCAGGTGATGAAGTGAGCCGTCGCTCTACTTCGATGCTATTCAATTAAAAATTTCCATAATGATGAAAATTTTTCTATATTTAGTCTTTAATACCATAACCACTAGTCATATGTGGCAATTAAGCATTTAACATTTGGCTAGTGTAACTGAATAACTATTTTCATTTCATCTTAATTAATTGAAATTTGAATAATCACCTGTAGCTATAGACCAGCCTTTTGGAAAGGACGGCTCTGAGGCCTGAGCTGCTCTCCCCGTCAGGCCCAACCTCCCTGTGATCTCAGGTAAGCACCCGGGGGTCGGCCCGAGCTCCTCGCTTGGACTACCCTCAAGCCTCGTGCCTCGTAGCGCAGCAGCGCGTGAGCTCTTCTTCCCTGTTCCACTCCGGGAGCTGCCGTCGGACCAGCCCTTTGGATCTCATGCTACTCACGAACAATTCAGCCAAAGACTGAAGGAGACCCCTATGCAGATTTTTGGAGCTTGTTTTTTGCATAGCTCTCTTCTGTAACCTGTCCCAAAGATTCTAGCTGCCTGAGAATTCCTGAGCTCCAACTTATTTTCTCCTTACTCAGGGACAACCGCTGATCCGCATTTAGGTCCCAGTTCCCAGTGTTGGGCAATGGAATCACTCCAGGTAGAAAGCTGGTGAACATGGGTCTCATCCTGTGTGTCCCCTCACCTTTTGGGACCACAGCCTTACCCTGTCTGTCCTTACGTACCTGCAAACAGTTGCTTCATACATTTTTCTCTATTTTATGATTGTTTACATTGTGAGAATAAGTACTAAATCCATTAGTTCTTCATGATCTGATCCAGAAATAAAAAGGATTCCTTTTTTTCATTTAAATTTGATCTTTTAAATTACATAAACTTTTCAACGATTTTAAAGTTAAAATTATATAACCAGGTACATGCACATAAATGTCACGCAAAATGTCATGCACAAAACAGCAAAGAAAAACAACCTAAATTTCTAGCTATTTTAGTGTCTTTGAGCAATTAAAATTTTAAAATCTGTTTAAAGGATTTCTTTAGAAACATGTTCACTGATATGAAAAATGTTCATGATGTGATATGTGATTTGGTGAATAAAATGGATTACAAAACAGCACATAAAACATGACAGAATTTTGTAAACATATCTGTACCTAGGCATAGAAAAAGTCTTCTAAATATATACATAGGATTACATCTAGAAATTTATACTCTGAAATGTTATCAGTTATTCTTGTTAGAATTATAGGGGCCGGTCTGGTAAGCCCCTTTACTGCACAGCTGAGTGACTCATTCTGAAACACATGTTGTTGCGGGATTTCGTCCTTGTGTGTTCATCGCAGCATGCACTTACCAAAACCCAGATGGCGCTGCTGCACGCCTGAGCCACACAGCACAGCCTAGTGCCCCCTGGGCTGCAAGGCTGCATGGCAGGTCACTGTCCAAAACACCCTGAAATCGAATCGGCACAAGAGAAAATGGCGCCATCGAGAGGCGGTGACGACGAGGTGCATGAGGCAGCTGCCAGAGGGACAGATGCGCTGTTTCACAGCAAGCTTTTCTTCTAAGTAGAAAGAGTGCTTTTTGAAATATTGGGTTGGCCAAAAAGTGCATTTGGTTTTTTCCCAAGATGGCTCTAGTAGCGCTTAGTTGTCTTCAACTTCATTTGAAACAATTTGGTTAGACTGTATTGTGACAGCTGTCATATCAGCATGCGTTTAAAAAAACCTTATCAAAATTAGTGAACTTTTGTGTAGCCATTTTAATATTGAAGATGGAAGAATAAGCAACATTTTTGGCATATTATGTTTTATTATTTCAAGAAAGGTTAAAAACACAACTGAAACACACCAAAAAAGATTTGTGCAGTGTATGGAGAAGGTGCTGTGACTGATTGATTAGTGTACTAAGTGTTCTGTGAAGTTTAGTGCTGGAGATTTCTCACTGGATGATGCCCCACGGTCGGGTAGACCAGCTGAAGTCGACAGTGATCCAATCCAGACATTAACTGAGAACAATGTTCTACCATGCAGGAGATAGCAGACATGCTCAAAATATCCAAATCAATAAAGTTACTGGTGACAATTAAAAAACATGTCTTTCATTTTACAGAAAAAACTAAGTGGACTTTTTGGCCAACAACAAAATGGGTAGCATAGTGAATACATAAAGGAGTAACATAGTCATTCATTATCACTAAGTATCGCGTGCCGTACCTAACTGCAGGCACCGCACCTCTACGCCTGGCAGGCAGTAGGCTTGTTTGCACCAGCATCACCTCACACGCATGCAGAATGTGTTGCACTATGAGGTTACCAGGCTATGACGTCACTGGGTGATAGGCATTCTCAGCTACATTGTAACCTTATGGGACTGCTGTTGTATGTGCGTCCAGCACCGACCAAAGGGTGGTTCTGTGGCACGTGGCTGTAGTCTGTAACGGCTGTCTTTGTGTTCACAGAATTATTTAGACTGTTAGAAGCAAATCTATGGAAACTTTTTCTTAGGAGTTTGTTCTGTGGAAATTGAAACTCTAACTGCTGGGCTCATATTGACCTTGTCCCTGTGAGCTTCCCAGTGCCACACAGACACTTGGCAAGAGTATCACCAGGTTCGGGCAGAAACCGGCTGCTGCTGTCACTCAGGTGGAAGCGGCCTACATGACTGACAGTGGGGGACGAGGTGGAGATGCCACCTCAGACCCCACACTGCTGCACCCTCTTGACTCTCAACTTAAAGCTGAACAGAGGAACTTAACAAGCTCCAAAGAACTACAATCAAAAGAGTCCCTCCTGTGAGTTGAAAAATAAACTGTAATTGCTGTTTACTTTATACAGTACTGAACAGTACATGGAAAGTGTTTGTAAAAATGATAATGTAAATTTCCTCTCATCTAATTCTTTTGGTTGCTGCTGTATTATTTAAAAGAATTCATCATAAATTTCTGCATCACTTAACATCCATTGGTATTGCAGCTTTTATTTAACATCCAACCGTTTTATTGCAAAACTTATGATTGTAACTTAAAAACACAGGTGACAACATGTCCCCTATAAGTAGGAGGAAAAGACATCATTTTGATTATTAGTCACTTGGCAATCTATTCCCACCAGATTCTATGCAGCAAAAAAGAAAATTCACTCATTTTTTCTGTCCACTTTGATGTGATCATTTCCCCAAGCGTTTGCTAAGATGGCTTTAACATCTTTAAAACAGACATTACAATTCTTTGCCTTCTTCCCCAGGCCCCTACTTCCTCCCTACACACACCCACAGCGTGTCTTCCTCTCCCCGCTCCATTGTTTTGGGGTAAATAGTATAATTTGTCTGCAGCTCTTCCCTCCCCGCCCCTGCCACTGCCGGCTCTCCTGGAAAGCGATCAACACCCCGCCCCCCTTACTGAGCGGCGCTTTCCCGGGGCAGCTGACCCGCTCCCGCCGCCCGCCGCCCCCCGCCCCCGCTCCGCCCCGCCTTCCCCAGAAGAGAGGGGGGCGCAGGTTAAGTCCAGACAAAACAGAGGTGCTGCATGGGCCTTTGGGCATGAAGCAAGTAATCTTTTCAATAAACTACTGAGTTATAAAGTGGTTTGTTATGCAGCAAATCTAATCTCTAACAACATCTATTCCTAGGAAGGTATGAGAGGCTACTTAGCCAAAGGATTTCTGAGTAGAGGAAGACAATCACACTGAGCTGTATATCCCTGCGGTTTTGGGTTTTTTTTTTCCTTTTCTTCCCCTGGGGAGTTGCTCTTTTTTGATGTTGGGCTGCTCTCCCCTAATCTCACTGTCTAACAAACAAAACCAAATGATGACCTTCTCCCTTTAGGTTCAAAGGGGACCCCTGTTTAATTCCCACTCGGCTCCTGCACCGCACTCATCCCCCCGGCAGCGGGGCAGATCCCTCCTCCCCACCCCCACCCACCCACTGTGGAGCGCGCCAACCCCACGCAGCGAGCAGCCCCTCCGCCGCCGCACGCGTTCCTGGCACCCCCGGCGCCTGGTGCCCCGCCTGCCAGGCTGGGACCCTCCCACACCCTCACCCTCCTCGCTGACCCTGTGGGTAATCAGTGCCAGCACGTGGCTTAATCAACGCTGAGCAGTTGGTGAGCGGGATGCAGTGCGTTTTCTGGCATGAACAGTACGTTTTGTTTGGTCATTCCATAGCTCTTGTATGAAATGAATATCTAGTCCCTGAAGTCTGTAGTTACAAGCATACAAAATAAAAACAGAGATAAGCAAGAACGGACATAAATGGAGGAGGAAAATTCCAACATTTTGGCAAAGAGAACCACCGGTTTTATGTAAACATCTGAGTGTCCTTTATTTATAGATAAAGATCCAATACATCGATGGATAAGAAGATGATTGGCCAAGAAGAGTTTACGTTTGTGGTCGTCCCCGAACTGTGTCGCCTCCCGTCCCCTTCACTGGACTGTGAGCTCCGGGACAGCCTGGGGTCTCCCACTCAATGCTGTGTGTAGCTACAGTTCCTGCTCATCGGAGTTCCATGACTTGTTTTCCAGGGACCTTTCTAAATGTCATTTAAATTGTGATGTTAATCATATAGTATCATAACTGAACCTTTTTCATCTTCTTTTATCCTCTGATAAAAAATGTTATCACTTATATTAACTGGCTTTGAAATGTAGTGAGAAGGAGGGCAGGACCAACAGAAAAGGCTACAAATTAGGCAAGTAAGAAACAGTTCAAGCACATAATGTTTTAATTCTCTGTGGCCCTTGGTCCCGTGTTCTGTTCTTTCTTTACCCACCTCCAGGTTATTCTGGAGCATTGAATGAAACTTACGTACTTGAGAGAGGGAAAAATTGATAAAATATTGGAAATCAGTGATACAAGTGAAAAACTCAAAGTGCGAAATCTCAGTCAATGAAGAGAGAAACGAAGAATCCTAACATCTCCAAATAATCACAGAACAAGCCTGATGGCCGTGTTCCGTACCCTTGATGATGCAGGGAAAGCCAAACTCACGTTACTCCAGAGGAAGCAGATGGGAGACAGCTGACTGCTCGTCCTGAAGGAGACCTGGTGACTCCTCGGACAGCCTCCGAGGAGAGGTGGGTCCCCAGAGGGGGAGACACCTTTGTCACCATTCCTCGTCAGTTCACCCGCCAAGTTTGAATGAGAAGAATGCGGTGGGCCTCAGGCAGGACTCTCCTTTTTGGAGTTCTTGCCGAGGATGACATGCATGATGGTGTTGGTAACTCTATCAGGTCGGGTCAGTAAGTGTGGAGCCCATTAGGCTATCAGTGTGGCCTGGATGTGCTACCCAACGGAAACACATATTTGTATCCTTATTCATATATAATAAAACCCACCCTAAAGAGTATAGATTTTTAATAAGCCATAAGAAGTGTTTTTATGATCCTTTAAGGATGAGAGTGGTTGTAATTTTCCGTTAGTAGTAATTTTTCAGAAACCATTGGCAAATGGACAGTTTCTGCTCTTTTCGAAAAAGACAAAAAACGCTGCCTGACATAAATCTTATGCTCATAAAGGGAACTTGGGTGGCAAGAAAGGTCACAGCAGCAAGTGGTTTTTCTTCTGTCACCTCCAGGCCACCTCCCCCACTCTGAAGCAAGTGTAGGCGGCAGCTCCTAGAGATCTGGAACCCAGACAGAGGAAGAGGACCTGTGGGGAGGGGCAGAGCTGGTCCGGTTTCGTGGATCTCTAGGTCGTCTACAGATGGGCCACGGGAGTCTCTGGGTCCCGCTGTAAGAAGGCGTCTGTGGATTTACGTGTCCACATTTCCAGGGAGGGCAGCCGTCCGATGAAATCACCAGAGTCTGAAAGAAGTCTCTGACCTTCAGAGAAGTTTAAGAACCCTTGGCATCGGACTTCCCAATACGGGTGATACAATTAGAAGTAAGTGTATTAAATATCCAATTGATTGGGAGACAATGAAGAGAGACTAAATATATCAGAACATGTTAAACTATCCAGAGGAAAGAGCCGGGGTGACAGACAGCTGGCCACCGGCGCCGGGGCCGCCCCGACCCGAGTCGCTCAGGAGCCTGAGCCAGGCCTGCCGTAGCCTTGGGCTGCCGTGAGGGCGTCTGAGGCAGGGACCTCACGAACACCTGTCACAGGCACCATGTCATGTGACTTCTGGAGGCTGCTCTGGATGTGGCCCAGACGCAGCTGGGTCTTCTGTGGGCACAGGGTGTCAGAGCACATCTCAGGGGACCCGACAGAGGCCCAGCTGTCGGTGTGCCTGCCTGTGGGACGAAGGAAACCTGCACTTCAGCCTCTTTCTTCTGTACACGACGCAACCACACTGCTAGCTGAACCCCACCAATGGCTTATCCTTGGGGGCTGCCTAACATTGGCCCACTATTGTCCTAAGTGGGTTACTAATTTGTGATTCATATCAGTCTAAGATGATTACCTGAAGAGATGACTCAGCGGTATTCCCGAGGCTGATTTAAGTGACAGTTTTTTTTTAATTTATTTTTTTGTTCAAATACATTTGTCTCCACCTTCCCACCACCACTTTCCCCTGTCCCCCTCCCCGATCTCCCTCCCTCAATCCTTGCCACTTCAGCTTTGTCCATGAGTCCTTGCTATATGTTCCTTGACTTGACCCTTAACTTCCTTTTCCTCGCCCATCCCTCCCTCCTTCCCTCTTGACTCTGTAGGATTCTTTTTTCTTTCAGTGTTGCTGGTCTTATTTTCCTTGCATCTTTGTTTTGCTCGTTAGGTTCCACTTATAGGTGAGATCAATGGTATTTGTCTTTCGCCCCCTGGCTTATTCCACTTAGCATAATGCTCTCTAGTTCCATCCATGCTGTTGTGAAGTGTAGTAGTTCTTTTTTTCTTTCTGCTGCATAGTATTCCATTGTGTAAATGTATTATAATTTTTTGATCCAATCATCTACTGATGGGCATTTAGGTTGCTTCCAACACTTGGCTATTGTAAATTGTGCTGCTGTGAACATTGGGGTGTATAGGTTCTTTTGAATTGGTGTTTTGGGATTCTTAGGGTATAGTCCCAGCAGGCAAATCACTGGATCAAAAGGCAGTTCCATTGTCAGCTTTTTGAGGAAATTCCACACTGTTTTCCACAGTGGCTGCACCAGTCTGCATTCCCACCAACAGTGTACTAGGGTTCCCTTTTCTCCACAGCCTTGCCAGCACCTGTTGTTGATCTGTTTATGATGGCCATTCTGACCAGTGTGATGTGGTATCTCATTGTGGTTTTAATTTGCATTTCTCTGATGGCTAGTGATGCTGAGCATCCTTTCAAATGTCTCCGGGCCCTCTGTATCTCCTCCTTGGAGAAGTGTCTACCCAGGTCCTTTGCCCATTTTTTGATTGGATCGTTTGTCTTCTTGGAGTGGAGTCGTGTGAGTTCTTTATATATTTTGGAGATCAAACCTCTATCTGATGTATCATTGGCAAATATATTTTCCCACACGGTTGGCTCCCATTTCATTTTGCTGATGTTTTCTTTAGCCGTGCAGAAGCTTCTTATTTTGAGGAGGTCCCACTTGTTTATTCTTTCCTTTATGTCCCTTGCTTTAGGAGATATATCAGTGAAAATGTTGCTGCATGGGTTATCTGAGAGTTTCCTGCCAATGTTCTCCTCTAGGATTTTGATGGTGTTGCAACTTCTTTTTAAGTCCTTTATCCATCTTGAGTTTATTTTTGTGTGTGGTGCAAGTGACAGTTCTGAGCAACAGGATTTTGGTAGCCTGTCCGTGGTGACCCTCTCAAGCCTGTCACCCCTCTCACAAGTGCAAGCTGGAGAGGATGCAAGAGTTCAGTTCACTGAGGAGGACCGGGCAGGACACGCTGTCTTTCCTTTGTCTCATTTCCTCACTTTTAAAATGAGGGTAATTTCAGTAAATACTTCGTAAAGCTATATTATGAGAGACGGTTTTCCATAAACACCCACTTTGTTGGCGAGAGTGGCGTGGCATTTCTCCTACTGCCAGGAGACTGTGACCGCCACCGCCGCCCTACCGTGCCCCTGGGCTGAGCCCGGGTCGAGCCAGCTCCCACAGGGGCGTCACCTCGGGCAGGCGGCAGACAGGTGCCGAGCCAATTCCGGAGCAGATGCTCTAATAAAATGTCTGCCCCGGGTTCCAGAGAGACACCAGGGAAGAAAGCCAAGTTCAGACTTGGAGCTCAAAGCAGCCAGTGACATTCGAGAATGTTTGGTGCAGTGATGGGACAGAAGATGGCACTGGGCCCAATCACAGCGTGTTGGCAGCACCATGTTTGGAAGAAAACGGTCAACATCTCTGCCTTTTGGACAACTTCTCTGTCTTTATGGCAGCCTCTTGTGGCATTGAGTCCATTTTAAAGAGAAGAAATTGAGACATGGGAGCTGTGAAGTTACACGCCGAGAGTTACCAAGCGGGTGAAGCGTGTGCTGGAGCGGAGTCAGAGACTCCTTTCCCTCTCTTTCTCTCTCTCTCTTCTCTCCCTCCCTCTCTCTCTCTCTCTCTCTCTGCTTCTGAGAAACCTGATAGAGGTCACGGGCTCACAGCTGTGTTTGCCGGTGGGCGGTGTTGGGCAGAGGTCACGGGCTCATACTGGCCCTCAGAGCATCTCTGTGGAGAATGGCCTGGGGTGTTACTGGATTCTTGTTGTTATAAGAACAGCCAATGACAGTCACAAGGGGCACTTGACTTATATCACTTCATAAGATATTGAAATGTCTAATTATCATGTTGTACACCTGAAACTAATATAATATTGTATGTCAACTGTCATCGAAAAATAAAGTTTAAAAAATGGTACAACCAAAGAAAACAATATGGCAGAGAATTCCTAGAGTTTTCCTTCCCATCTCCCCCTGGGTTTCAGGGTCATTTAGGGCTATCTGAGCGCAGACTCCAGCAGGCACATTCATGCCTCTGCCCTGCTACACAGCAGCTCTGACCATTCCTGCACCTGTGCCCTCCTCCAGTCTGTTCCCCGAGGCCTGAGCGCATCTTCCTGCCACGCTAGGAAATGCTGGGTTGCCATGGGAAACCCCAAACCAGGGGCTGACAACTCCTCCTGGGGGGAAAACTCAAACAACAATTTCTTCTGTTCTGAGCTTGGGCCAAAGGTCTCCAACCATCACCCAGTGCCCATTTGGTCCTAAGAAAAGAAGGGAATCAAATTGGAATTATTTGGCAGTTTGTCTACTTCTCTGAAGTTTGGGGAAAATGCAAAACAGCTGGCCCTGGAACTTGCTCCCCCAACACTTGCAATTTACTTAGTATTTAGCAGGACTGCCTGAGTTTAGCTTAAAAATTACAATAGGCTGATTTTTCTCACTTCACAAATATATACTCTTTGCCACACCTCTCCTTCTCTCAGTTGTCATGTAAATAAGATTTTATTTTTTCCCCCTAATACAGGTGGTCCTCAATCCATAAGTTGGCTGAGTTTCCCAAGTTTAATTGTAAGTGAGCTGCTGGGAACTCAGAAAACATTGTCTCAAACAGCAATTGAGATAAATGTCAATTAAGTGTCAGGCCAGCAAGATTTAACCCAGAGTGTGACTGTCTGGTCCCTCTTAACATTTCGTGCCACAAAACGGCCCTTCACTTATAATCCCACTTCCTTTGGGAGACGGATCCTCTTTTCCTGGAACATAGGCCTCTCTGGCTTGAGGAAGTGTCAGACAACACTGGGCATCATCATTTGTTATTGTGCACCTTGTGCAAAAATAAATTTCTTTCTGTGTCTATTTAAGGAACAGTACCTCTCCACTTCTGTACAGATTCACCTAAGAGAAAGCCCTGCTTTATGTCAAACAACATTGACACTGGTTTTCAGAATTTATTATCCATTTAACTTACTCCTGAAGACTCTAATTTGGTCTATCCAGAGTGGGATCTGAGAACCTCTTACTATAAACAAACTCTCCAATGAAGTCATTTATTTTAAATAGAGGTATAATTTACAAAGAGGAATAGAATGCACAGATAGTAAGCGTGCGTTTCACACCTACGATCTATGGTTTGACAGTGATGTAACCAACTGCAAACAAGGGACAGAATGTTTCAACTGCTCAGACAGTCCCTGACGCCTTCTCCATTCCCACAGCAGGCGGAGTGGAAGCATGCTCTGATTTCCATCAGCATGCGTTAGTTTTTACTGCTTCAGAACTTCATTCACATAAATACAATACTCCTCTGTGTCACAGTGTTTCTGAGATGCACGTTGTGGCCTCCCCCACTGGTTGTTTCTTTTCTAGCTGAGCAGCATTGTCGCAGGAAAGTATAATAGTGAGTCCTGACTTACTGTCAGTAGGGTCTGCGATTTTAAGTGTAACAACAGTAGGAAACCAGCTTACCACAGGCGAACTGACACAAGCGAGAGTGGTTTGCATAGCACCTCACCAACAGCATAACCAAACTGCGCTCTTTGAGGACCTGCCATCCTACCAACGATGTCATTCTCCAGTTCACGGATGTTTCCAATGTGAGGCTATTATGGATCGGACTACTACGAACATTGGTATCAAGTCTTTTGAGGACTTACATTTTCATTGATCTTGGTTTTTATCCATCAGAGTGAAAGTGACGAGTCATAGATAGATGTGTACCTTTATGTGATCAGCAAGTTCACCAGAACAGCTGCACATAATATGTGTAATGATTCCTTATTGTGGTTTAATTTGCATTTCTGACTAACTTTTTGTGTATTGAATGAATTAGAATTTAATATTCATTTTTTCATATGTATGTCCTGTCTTAGTACCACTCATTAATATATTTTCTTTTCTTTATTGAGTTGATTTAATAGCTTTATTGACATTCAATTGAAGATATAGGTACATGTCCACACCTGGCCCCTTTATTCTGTTCTATTAAACTATTAAAATTTCATACCATGTTGATTACTACAGCTTCATATTAAGTTGTGTAACTGTCATCTTCCAAGACATTTTCAAGATATTTTGGCTACTTTAGATCCTTGTCATTTTCATATAAATTTTGGAATTAACTTGTCTCTATTCTAAAAGTTGTTTTGCTCAGAATTTGATTAGATTGCATTTAATCTATGCTTTGAGCATAGATACCATGTATTAATAATATCACATAATACAACTCATGAATATGATGTATCTTTCTATTTACTTAGGTAACCTTAATTATTCTCAACAATATTTTGTAGTTTTCACCATAAAGGTCTTGAATATGTTGTTAGCTTTATTACTATATATATTATTTTTATGTTACTGGAAGTGATATTTTTCTTTTATTTTCAAATTATTTATTGCTAGTATTTGGAAATATGATTTTGTATTTCAGTCTTGTGCCCCATGACCTTACTCAATATGGTTACTTTAAGTAGGTGTTTTATAAAGTCTATAGCTGTAGGAGGCTGAAGAATGGCCCAAAGATCTCCAGTCATAATCCTCAGAGCCTGTGGATGGTACTTTACACAGTGAAGAGGGAAAGAGACATGACAAATGTAATTAAAGTGGTTCTCCTGGATTATCTAGTCAGGCAATATATACAATCACATGCACCCTTACAGACAGAGGCAGAGGGAAATCACACGGACACGGGGGAGAAGGAATACGAAGGCGGAGCAGAAATTAACATGCAGGTCTTGGAAATGAAGACAAGAGTGATGCAGCCAGAAGCCAAGAAAGGTTGGCAGCTACCAGGAGCCAGAACAGTACGGGCTCCACCCCCCGGGGTGGCCTTGCTGAATCCGACTTCGGCCCAGGCTTCTGCCTGCAGACCTGGGACACAACACATTTCTGTTGTCTTGAGCCATCAAACAGGGGCAATGCGTGACAGCAGGCACAGGACAGAGATTTTTCGTTAGCTCTACTTCTAGATATTGGGTCTTTTATACCATTATAAATGGCATTTTTAATTTCATTTCATTCAAAGTGGTTGTTGACATTGCTGAGAAATATAACTGATATTCTGACTTGTATTTCTTGACTGTGATAAATACTTATTACTTGTAGTAGTTTGTGTATTTTTATAGTTGGTTCTATAGGGTTTTATAAGTACACAAAATATAATCTGAAAATTGGAGTTTTGTTTTTTTTTCCTTTCCAAACTCTGTGCCATTTGTTTTTATTTCTTTTTTCTTTCTTTCTACTTTTTTCTTTTTTTTTTTTTTTTTGATGTGAGGGGGTGGCTACTATTCAGGGCTTCCAGCATAGTGTTTAATAGAAGGAGTGAGAGCAGCTGTCTTTGTCTTGCTCCTGATATTAGGAGGAAAGAGTTTAACGTGTCATCATTCAGTAAAACATTGGCTATCGCTTTTGGTCAGTGACCCTTGTTGGATTGCGGGAGCTCCTTTCAACCTCTAGTAGACTGATAGGTTATTTTTCTTTTTCTTTCATAAATGGACTTGAATTTTGTCAAATTCTTCTTCCACCATTGACAGAATCATATACATTTTCTCCATTGTGTTCAAACAGTGAATTTTGCTGTTTGATCTTTGATTGGCAAACCGAGCTTGCACTGTGGGGATGAATTCCCCTTGATCTTGCTGCACTACATATTGCTAGTTTTAACTCACTAACTTATTAAGGATTTTGCATATATATTCAGCCAGGTGCTGGTCTATCATTTTCTTTCCTTTAATATCTGTGTCGTGTTTTAGCATCGAGGTCCTCAGGAAACACATGGAGATGTATTTCATCCTATTCCATTTTCAGAAAGGATTTATGAAATATTGGTAACATTTCCTCCACCACTGAAGCCATCTGGGTCTGGAGTTTGTTTTAAGAAGATTTTTATTGTAATTATAAGAGATATATAGAGCTATTTATTAGATTTGATATTTTGTTTCCTGTTCATTTGATAGTGTTTTGTTTTTTTTCAAAGACTTGGCCGATTTCATCTAATTTGTTGAATTATTGCATAAAGTTGTTCATGACCTTCTCTTATTGTCCCTTCTGTGTCTACAGTGTGAGCCCCAAGATCACTTCAAGGGCTGCACCTCAGCATTCCTGCCTGTTCCCCGCTTGCAGCGTCTACCCCAGTCTGTGAGGGACAACGGGACACAGAGCAGGTGTGCGCAGGCTCTCTTTGTGGCTGGACTCCCTTAGTATTCTAGTACCCTAATACATCAACCCAGCTGTAGCCATTACAAACGTGTTAAAAGTTCTGCTAGTTTCTTCTGTGGAGCCCCTAATCCCTGTCTTTGGCTGACTTCTCCCCACTGCCCAGATGAGGAAATAATGCGTCCTTGCTCCAAGGAAGGACTTGTCGCTTCCTAGATTTGAATTTATTTAACTCTATTTCTGTCCTCAGCACTCTGATGGGTTTCTTAATCTTTGATTTTGTAGTGTGCAGCTTATTATTAGGGTAGAAGCAATAGTGTCTTGTAACTTTCTACATCCCAACCAGAAAGGAAGTCTCCCCACCTCCTACCCACCCCCACCCCGTCCCACCCCGACCTTGTCCCACCGATTCTGATGTAAGTGCTCAGGATCAGCACTGGGAAAGGCCTTTCCTGGCTGTTCCCAGCAGGGACATAAAGCAACACTGGTCTCCTCTGTGAATTCTTGGCTCCATGCATATTCATACATCTCTTCAGGGAGTGCTTCTTGCTTAGAAAGTTTCAACAAATGCAGGTTGTACTTTCACTACAAAGTAAAATGGGATATTAGGAAGTTTATACCAAAGTCTTCAAATACCAGACTTGAAAAGAACTGCTTTATGGAAATCTTAAGCCCTCATTTCCTCTTTCCCTTGAGAACGAAACTTTAAAATTAGCACTCTTTAGTCTAACTCCTCAGCCATAAAAAGCCTTTCTTTTACTCCATACCAGAACGAACTTTATTCCAGATGGTAATGCCTAAGCCAAGGAAACAGTACTGTTAATGAATTTTAAAATTAAACCAGAGATGTGCTTTGACAGTTGGAACAGGAGAATATAATTCTAGATATGTACTTTTATGGAAGTTTTATTACTTATTTATAACTAGTACTTACTGTGTCAGACTTTTCCATTCTCTAAAGAGAAAAGGAACGCTTTTCTCGATCTTTTTGTGTCCGTGCTGTCTGAACTCTGACAATCTCTGAAGAATTCACATGTTTAATGCCATCTAAAAGATCTTTAATGACATAGCAACATTTTACATTATGGCCACTGTAGTTTAAAATAAGGGCTCAATCCTTTGAGGTCATAATTCACGTCTCTGTTTGAGACACCCAAATTTATATTTTCACTCCCCTTTGTGAGGCGTCCCCTGACGTGCAGGGGGTCCCAGAGGTAGGGGTGAGGCCACCCCGGGGGCCGTGTGTTGGGGCGGCGCACGCCCGTCCTGGTGCCCCTCACACCGGCTCACTGCACTGGGTTTCCTGATTGTGCCGCAGGCACTTGGTAACTAAGATCGAAGTGCTCCCATGAACCAAATATGCCCCAAATGGTGCCAGAGTAAAACGTCCGCCAATACCAGACTTAGCACACTTTCACGACCAGAGTGCCTCAGTTCCCACATAGGACACCCTATCCTCATGAAACCAAGGCACCTAAAACCTGGATGGTCCTCATAACCCAGCCCTATGACCCTGATATTCTAACATCAGAGGTAAAATGGTGTGGAAGCTGTTTCACCTGAGCTCTGGGAAAGCACAACCACATTCGGATCCCTCGCTCGGACTCCGCAGAGGAGGCAGAGGGAGCACCCTCTGCACAGGTGCACTCCCTCTTAGAATGTGCTTTCACCTTTGCTCCCAACTCGATACCATGGATACACGGATCACATTCCTTGTGACTATGATTTTTCTTTTTCTTAGATGTGTTATTATCACTAATGAACTACAGTTAAGGTTACTTTCTTGAGCCTAGGAAACCTTTTGTGTATATCTTTTATGACTATTTATGGTTAAAATAAAAATAATTTGCCCTGGCTGGTGTGGCTCAGTGGATCACTCAGTGGACCACAGGGTTGCTGGTTCGATTCCCAGTGAGGGCACATGCCCAGGTTGCAGGCTGGGTCCCAGGTGGGGGGCATGCAAGAGGCAACCACACATTGATGTTTTTCTCCCTCTCCTTCTCCCTCCCTTCGCTCTTCTCTAAAAATAAATAAAATCTTTTTTTAAAAAAGCATTCAATTAAAATAGATTAAAACAGCAGTTTGAAAAGAAAAGCATCTCACCACTTAGCCAGAGCTGGAGTCTGGCCAGGATCCCACTGTCCATTTTTGAGGTCAATGTCATTGCTTTTGGGTCTCATCTGAAGCAGACTCTTCCCTCCTGATCCCAGAGCAGCTGACTATTATCCTTGGGGCAAGGGTTCCTCATTCCTATCGGCTGGGAAAAGGAAAGGCTCTTGTGATCAATTCCACAGGAAAACAAGGGGTGCCCAGGTGCTGTGTCTTCAAATCTCATTGGCTCTGAGTGAACCACATGCCTGTCCCCAGACCAGCTACTCTGCTCAGAGGATTGGGGTATCCCAGTTTACTGAAGCTAATCAAGCCCCAGCCTAGAGCTTAAAGTGGAGTCAGAGCCACAAACCCCGCGGCCAATGGGAGTGAGTGAAGTCCTCAGGAGAAATCAGGAAGATGAAAGGCAGACAACCCCCAACACCCACTGTGGGCTCCTTGAAGAATGAGTCTACCAGATCACTGAAGCCTCGCCATTTCTGGTGTCTCCATTCCAGCAAACCAAAGGAATCACCAGCAACTTCCCAGGGGAGGGCGGAGAGGCAGGACAGTGGGCAGGAAGCGGCTCAACCCAAAGGCCGTGCTGGGAGGTGGGCAGCGAATCCCTCCTTTCACATCCCATGAACTTATGCTTGATCATCAAGATTTCTTCTACTTAGTCAAAGCGGGATGAAAACAAGAAATGGAAACCTACAAAAGTTTTATATATGATACAGTAAGTCTTCACTCAATGTCATTAATAGGTTCTAAGACTTCAAGCAAAAGGAGGCATAACAAAACGAATGTTACCACAGGCCAGCTGATGTGAACAAGACCTGAGGCCTACAGCATCTTGTCAATGATGTGGTTCGAGGGCCTGCTGTGCTCCTTGAGTCTACACAGCAGTCACTGTCCCAGAGTCATGCCCAAGGCGACCAGGCCCACTCAGGAGGTTCTAGTGGCAGGTCACTCAGTGACGAGCCAGAGCTCACATAGGACAGCCGGGGCCCTGGGTCAAGGCATGTGACAAATACAGCTGTCCCCTCTGCCTACCCTCTCCATCTCTAGTGGAGTTTGTATTCCAAAAGTTACTTTTCTTCTCTTCCAACATGCATTTTGGGATGGAGCCATTTCAGTTTATTCAACATGTTGCAAAATTTTGACACTCAAAGAGTTGAATACCACCTTTCCCAGAAGACCCCCAGCTCCTGCTACTGATCACCCACCCTTTCCCCAGAAGTGCTGGGCTCCACTCACCACCAGGACTAAAGCGGTGTGGCCTCCTGGACACTGGTGCAAACCTGTGTGGTTATGTGGTTTGATCAGGACCTTCAACCATGCTTATTGCAGCTCAGCCATCCAGCTTCTTCAGTGAGGAGTACGTTTACCCACTTGACACTCAGTCAGGAGACTCCGGGCCCCATCGCAGGTACAGCACTGTGGGGGGGTTGGGGACAAGGGAAGTGGCGCACGAAGAGACACGATCCTTACGTCAGGTTACCAAGAGGCCAAGATCTTATACCTACATTAAAATACGATCTCAGAAATATAAAATAAAATCTCAGAAATATAAGATATGGACCTCTGGTCAAGATGGAGGCATAGGTAAGCACAGCTCATCTCCTGGCACAACTACAACAAAAATGACAACTAAAGCACAAAACAACCACACTCAGAATCATCAGAAAATTGAGCTATATGGAAGTCCGACAACCAAGGAATTAAAGAAGTCACATCCACCCAGGCAGGTAGGGGGAAAGAGACGCAGAGATGCGAAGAGGTATCCAGAGACGCGTGGAGACAAGGAGACGTGGAACGGGAGGTCCCCCACCCAGGTGTGGTGGGAAATAAAGCAGAAGGGACACCTCAGGAGTGAGGGATCCCAGCCTCACACCAGACCACCCAGCCCCGGGTTCTAGTGCCAGGAAGGTAAGTCCCCATAACTTCTGGCTGTGAAAAGCAACGGCGGTAGGGGTGGCAGATGAATCTGTGGGACTCTCAGGAGTCTCCACTTAAAAGGCCCACAACAGATTTAAGAATTATGCAGACTCACTCCTCCTGGGTCGAACACCAGGGCAGAAGCTGGAAGGGCTCCAACGGCATACAGGGAGAATCTGAAGTGCCTGCCATCAGGGCGACAAAGCTCCAGAGGCCAGGCAGCAGCACTGTCCTCTTTCTGAGGCCTCTCCCACATAGCTCTACAGAGCAGCAACGCCATATCGGAGACTCCATCAGCCTGGTTCACATGGGCTGCCCGCCCTGGTGATCACATCAGCCTCCGCCCCATCCAACTTACCAGTGCACTTTTCTACAATAGACCACACTGCAAAGACAGGGAGTCAACGCAGCTCTACCTAATACACAGAAACAAACACAAGGAGCCGCCAAAATGAGAAGACAATAAAATATGGCCCTAAGGAAAGAACAGAACAAAACTGTAGAAAAAGAGCTAAACAAACAAAATGGAGATAAGCAATTTATCAGATGTACAGTTCAAAACACTGATGACTGGGATGCTTGGGGAACTCACTGGGTACTTCAATAGTATAAAAAAGACCCAGGCAGAAATGAAGGTTACTAAGTGAAATAAAGAAACATTTACAGGGAACCAACAGTGGACTAGATGAAGCCCAGAATCAAATCAATGACCTGGAACATAAGGAAGAAAAAAAAACATTTGATCAGAACAGCAAGAAGAAAAAAGAATAAAAAGAAAAAAACACGGGTACACTAAGAAGCCTCTGGTACAACTTCAAACGTACAAACATTTGAATCATAGGGGTGCTGGAAAGAGACAAGAAAGAGCAAGAAATTGAAAACTTATTTGAAAAAATAATAAAAGAAAACTTCCTTAATTAGGTGAAGGAAATAGATATACAAGTAGAGGAAACACAGGGAGTCCCAAACAAGATGGACACAAAGATGACCACACCAAGACACATTATAATTAAAATGCCAAAGTTTAAAGATAAAGAGGGAATCTTAAAGCAGCAGGAGAAAAGCAGATAGTTACCCAAAAAGGAATCTCCATAAGACTATCAGCTGATTTCTCAAAAGAAATTTTGCAGGGAAGAAGAGACCGGCAAGAAGTATTCAAAGTGATGAAAAGCAAGGACCTACAACCAAGAGTACTTTATCCAGCAAAGCTATAATTTAGAATTGAAGGAAAAATAAAGTGCTCTCCAGACAAGGTAAAGCTATAAGAGTTCATCATCACCAAGCCATTATCTGAAATGTTAAAGAGACTTATTTAAGAAAAAGAAGATCAAAACTATGAACATTAATTAAAATAGCAATAAATTTGCAACTATCAACAATTGAATCTAAAAAACAAAAAAAAACATATGGGACAGAAACAGAATCATAGATATGGAGCTCATTTGGAGAGATATCAGCTGGGAGGAGGAAGGGGGAGGATGGGGGAATAGGTACAGGGATTAGGAAGTACAAATTGGTAAGTACAGAATAGACAGGGGGATGTTAAGAATCGTATAGAAAATGGAGAAGCCAAAAAACTTACATGCATAACCCATGGCCATGGATGAAGGGGTGGGGACTGCCAGAGGGAATGGAGGTACTGGATGCAAGGGAACAAAATGGGGAAAATTGGGTCAACTTTAATGGCATTAAAGTTGAAAAATAAAAATAAAGTTGAAAAATATATTTTAAAAAATACAAGATATAGTACAATCATAACACATATCAGCATGCATACATACACATTGTGTGGATATATTAAAACCAAGATAATAATCTTTGGTTTTATATACCTAAATGTGATCTAAACAAAATAAAAATCGGATGTGATACAAACTGTCATTGTCTGCAAGTTTCATAACCGTGTATGTATGGAAGCTTCACACTTCGAGATAACTTCTATTTTCAGAATTCATTACATTTCACCTCAAGAACTGTCCATGTCAGACAGTGGACAAGCTTGACAGGCTAAAGTGGGGCCCTAAAGACGAAAACAAAGGAACATCAAGACCTTGACCGTGTGTCTTCCCTGGACGGAGAGGCCGGAGGATACCCGGGGAGTCATTAGGCGGAGCCAAATATGCCCGGAAGGATATGGCATTGGCAATGCGCCAGTATCGGATACGTGGACGTTGCCCTCGTTTCTTTTATAGGATAAAAAACAAACGAACAAAAAAAGAAAAAAAAACACATTCTAATTTGGAAGTTCTGTGGATGTGTAGTGGAAGCTTCCGCGTTAACTTGACAGCCTCTTTGTCTCTCTGCCCTGGAACGTACACGGATCCAGGTGCTCGGCCGAGCGCCACAGGCCGGCCGCACCAGGCCCGCGCCCCGCCCCGCCGCGCTCGTCCCCCGCCGCCCACCCCTCCTGCTCTCAGGGTAACCATGGCAGTAGCTCAAGCACCAGCAACTCGGTAATTTAGGAAAAAATCCAAAACCACGGAAAAGTGGAAAATAATAAAATAAGCCTTCTTATACCCATCACATAAACTCGGCTATGTTTATCATTTTGCAGTATTGACTCTCTCTTGCTCTCTCCCCTCAGTATATACTTTTGATAGTATTCACTTTTTTAAATTATTATTCCATTACGATTGTCCTAATGTTTCCCCTTTTCCCTCCTCCACATACTTTCACCTATTAGATTTTATTTCACTAAATTACTAAAAATTAAAAAGGATCAGAGATTTAATTTTTACTCTTCTCCTTCTTTCGATTCACCCCCGTGACTACGAGCGGCCCTTTTCCCGGAGCAGACCCAGCGCCCGCGCCCTGGCCCGGCCCAGCCCTCGGCCCCTCCGCTGCTCGCGGCCGGGCTGCGGCCTGGCCTTCCTGCGCCCACGTGTCTCGCCGCGGCTCTGCCTTGTGCTGGCCGCGCTCGCCTACCTCCCGGTACAGACTGTGGCCGCGCTCGTTGGACGTCTTGTCCCGGGCTCTGCTGTCCCCTGCCCCTCACCCGGCCCGCGGCGCCTTGCCCCCTTTCAGCCACAGCAGCCCTGTGCCATCTTCCAGGGGACTGTCCACGTCAGACGCCCGCGCCTTGGGCCTGCGGGTAAACTCACACGCAGCAGGTTCAAAACCCTGCTCTGTGAGGCCTCCTGCCTGCGCCAGGCTGCGGTCCCTCCCGGGTTCCCTAAGCGCTCTGACTCGCGCCGGGGGTGGGGGGGGGCGGGGGGGCACTGTGACCGGTGCTTGTCCCACCTGCCCCCTCCATGCCACTATATCCCCCCACTTCGCTGTAGCTGCTGCTCCTACCTATAAATGGAGCACTTAATATTTTCAAATCATCTGACTTCTAACAATTTATGAGAAGTGGAGAGGAAAAAAATGAACACTTCAAAGAAAACACATTAGACCTTATTTCCATTAGTTTTCAGTTTCCCCAGGCGCTCTAATACTGTTTGCTACTCCAGCTTCTGAGAATCTCAAAGCTATTTTCTAAAGTTTTCTGCCGCCTGTAGTGATGGACTTTGACCAACAGCTAATACCAGTGAGTACGGTTTGTGTTGGTAACAAGGAAGATCCCAAAACAAGTCACTAATACGTAATGTCTGATCATTAAATCTCAGCCCAAAGTGAAAAAAGTGAAGTTTAAGGAATAGAAAGCATAGAGCCTGCCAAGTGGGGCCAGCGCGGTGTTTGTTGTTCACACCCTGAAGGTACGTGACACCTTCCTGTAGGTCTGGCCCCAGTCAGCACAGTCTTCTCTTTATCTGAGCTTCTGTTGCTTCCCCTTCAGCCTCCCAGCTTCCGCCCCCAAGAGGCTTAAATCCAGGGCCACCCATGGAAACAGAGTGTAGACACATATTAGCAGAATGGTGTTATCTAGAAAACTATGAAGAATAGCTTCCTTCTGAGGTTTTGTAGCCAATATTTTTTCTACATTTTTTCTGCACATCTACAGGGCATTTCCCCCATTCCCTGTTCTCTAGCCCACAGGTTTGGCTTCTATCCTCCTTCTTATTTCCACATGCTCCTGGGCCATGCCTGTGGAGGTCAAGCCACCACAGCACCCAGCAAGTAACCATGTGGGTACCGCCACACAGTGGGTCTCAGACACTTTCCTATAAGTAAAAACTTTGAGGAGGCATATTCTTTGGCCCAGACACAGCCATCCCTCCCTATCACTGTTCCTCTAGAAACAGCTAATTATTAAACATTTACCCGCTTTCCTGAGCACACACACACCCCTTAATGCCATAGAAGCTCAAGGAATTGCTGATCATGCTCCTTACGGCTCACTGACCCACCTTAAGGCCTCAACGTGCACTCTTGCTGTGCAGGAAGTCACCATGGGCTGTCACGCCCAACCCCGGGGCGCTCTGCCTATGGAGAAGTCTCAGCTGCTCAGTCTGGAGCTGACAGGTGGGCACCGTGATGGGCCTTGACCTTGCCTAGGAAGTGTGTGCCTCTCTCTCTCTGGCAGATTGCCACCCAATAACTGTGTTCCTTAGACATTCTTCACTATGCTGGGAGGCATTGTGATGGGAGCGTCTGGTTCCAGGGCTTGAATTTGCTATGTGTAGGGTCCCAGAACACCTTTTGGGGAGATAGGTTGCCTGACAGCAGCAGCGATCACCAGCCAGCCCCCAAATTCTCACGAGGAAAACGGCTGTACCAGCCCCAGGACTCAGTAAAGGTCAGAGTGTGAGGGAGCCCTATGTTTCTTGTGGTAAACAAAGTCACTGCTCCTTGCCATCAAATTCCAGAAGAGTCCCGAGTGGGCTTGCCCAATCTGCCCCACAATATAGTCAAAGTGCCCCCATAACTGTGTTAGAAATAAAAACAACTAAAGATCCCAGCAGCCCATCCCACCTCAAGCCACACCCTGGAAATTGGGGGCTCAACTAACATTATCAGCACTATGATCATGTTGCAACTTGTGGCTTTGAAAGTACAGTTTCACATTTGCATGGAGAAAAAAAGAGAGAGAACTGTTACAAAATGAAGTCACGCCACTTAACTACCATATGAGAAGGCAATAAATCCATCTCCGAGCACTGCCCTGAGCCGCGGCCCGCATTCAGATTTTGTCTCCCTCAAACCCCAATACTTACTGCCTATTTCCCTTTCATCGCTGTGAGCCATTTGCATTCAAGATGCTGAATCAAGAACCGGGAACATTGGAAAACAGCATTTCGGGTTAACTCAATTAGATTTCACTGGGGAGAAATTGTATCTTGCCCATTGGGTTGAGAGATATTTGGGTTTAATGATTGGTGTCCCTTTATATTTTACACCGAAAGTGTTTAGAGTGAATAACCAGGTGGTTTATTAACAATCTTCAAAGTTTGAAAAATCACATCTAGGCAAGGAGAACAACGTCTTCCTTACTGTGAAGCACCCGTGCCGCATCCTGACTGCTCGTGGTCACTGACCGTGATGACACGCCCTGTCTGTCCGACCGATGTGAGCTGTGGGCTTTCCCTGCATGACTGGGCCGCTTCACTTCTGAGTTCTACACCAGCAAAATTTAGTGTGCTGGGCCAGAAAAGATGCTCTCATTGATTCTGGTGTTAAAGCGAAATAAAATGAGTCCTGTGAGGCAGTAACTTAAAAGATAAAAAGTTTGGATTCTTAAGAATTACAATGAGGAAAAGATGAAACCCCACTACCTCCTAGCTAGCACAAGCCAGAAAACAGGAAGGGGGTTATGCAGTTCTAAAAAGACAGCTGTTCGTAAACCTCAGTCTAACCATGAGATAGGCGTCACACATCAGTGTGAGGTACTCTTCCAACCGTCCAGGTCAGGAAAGATAAAGGAAGACTGAGAGATTGTCACAGACTGGAGGAGACTAAAGAACTAGGGGCAGAAAGAGGGCAGAAGTGGAAAAAAGGAGAAGCTGAGGAGAGTTGAGTTTTGGTTGGTAACACTGCACCATTGCCAAGTTCTCTGTGTTAAGTGACCACGGGTACATGAGGTGCTACCGAGAGCAAGCTGGTGAAGGGTGCTTGAGAACACTCTGTACCATCTCTGCAAGTCTTTTGTAAATATAATGTTATTTTAAAGTACAAAGTTTAAGAAAAAAATATAACCGTTAAGACCTGCCAACACGTTCTCCCAGCAGCTGCAATATTTTGTAAGGCCGCTGAGTTTATTGAAGCTGACACCAACACAGCTGATCCATATTTATGAGGTATTTGTTCCCCCAAGTTAGTCTGCACACTGACGCATACCCAAGGCAGTGATTTTAATTGAATTATGTTTTTAATATCCTTTGTGGACTCCTTACTTAAAACTGTCCATCCTTTTCAGTTTGTCTTATCTAAATCTAATCACATACCACTTCCCGGCCACATTTCTGTATCTATTTCCTGGTGAGGAGCGTTTCCTTCTCCACAAGGTCTCCTTTAAAAGTTGATAGGTACCCCTCTGAGTCACTGGGACCTCAGTCTTACCTAGGCTTCTTGCAAATTTTGAGCATGAATGACACTTGGCGGAAGCTGTGACAGACAGGTGTCCTCTGCCGCCTCTTTGGAGACCAGCCCCTCTCACCCTGCTCCGGGCCGCTGGGAAGAGGCAAGGCTGGGAAGTCTCCCCAAAGCCCTCTCAGGCCTGTTTCCCTGCCCTGGCATGATGTGCTGTGTACAGGAAGCAAAGTAAGTCCAGCGCAACTTCTTAGCCGCGGTTCAACTGCAGCAAGGAATGGCAAAAGAGAAAGCAACGAAAGAGTAGAAGGAAGTTGAGCACGGATCTATCTCAGCCCAATTTTTGAGCCACCAGTGAACTGACTGGGTAGGTTTAGTTTAAGCTTGTGATACCTACTATAAGACCTCAGAATGTTGAGTCTGAACTAGGATCAGAAACATGAGAAATTGAGCAGAGCATCATGACATCTGTACTTTCTAAGGACATCTCCCACAATACCCTTTCCAATGCAAAATGGCCAACACCCAGGCTGAGGGAGTGAGTGGGCCGTGTGTGCGGCTGCGGCTGCAGCTGGGCGCCCCTCGGGCCGGGATGCCTGTCGCCTGGTCTTCCTCAGGCAAGTCCTGCCATGTTCTTCATTTGTCTGCAAAAATTACCCCAAAGAAAATTATTATTATGCTGCAGTGCATTCTCTCTCTTTCTAAGTATATATATTTTTAAAATAGCAAAATGGCTCAACTTATACTCAAAAGCCTCACTTGATTTCTTACAATATCTTTCTTTCTTTCCCATAGTCCCATTTTGCCATCTACTTTTTATTCCCCCCATGACACCCTTCAGTGATTTTAAAAGAATATTTTTTCAGCACTTGTCTCCAAACTGGGAATAATAAACCTACCCAATAAAGTTTGTACGGTACATAGCCAAACTAAATGCAAGTTAGTGGTTATCATTACTGGTGCAAATGGTTTAATTGAATTCCAAACATTTAATTAAAAGAACTCAAACCTGATTTTTCTCTTCCAATTAAGTAGATGTCAGTCTCCAATTGAGAATATTCAGAGCCCAACATCTACTTTGCTTCCCACCATGAATCCCAGGATGTAATTGCAAATTTATTTTTTAGAAGAATAAATGCATGCTAAAAAACAACAAACTAATTCATTAAAAAAAAAAAAAGTAATTTGTAGAAATTGCCATGATGCGGAAAGCAAGTGAGAGCTGACTGTTAAACACAGAAGACACCACAGTCCTGACTGACACAAGAGGAGATCTCCCAGCGAGCACGATCCCAGAGGAGCTGTAGTTCAGGTAAGTGGCCACAGACACCACGGCGGGACCTGAGACAAAGTCAGGAAACCTCTTCATGAACTCTAATTGGAGAAGGAGTGCAGCCTCGCTCTGCCCCTCCCCTGTCCTGAATGACAGGTGGCAGTAGGACCCCCCACGCACAGTTCGACCACCCCCAGGACTGCTCTGTAGGAAGACTTCAGTCCACCTGGAGAAGCAGTGGCCTCAGCGTCGGGACTAGATGGAGAAGCAAAGGAGTCTCCTGGGTGACTCGGGGCAAAGTAAGGTCCTCTGAAGCCGTGGTCCTGCTGCAGGGGAGTCACCTGGTGTGTCCTGGGGCCAGAGGATGGATGAGGCTGGGGATACCCTATAACCCCATCTTGGAGGGCACAGCCTCGGCCTCCTCCACAGCTAAGTACAAGAGGGAGGCTCCTGTCATCAGCACCTACGCTCGGGGACAAGGAGACAGGGCTGCCCGGAAGAAACAGAAGCAGTCAGCCCAGTGCCCAACTATTTGAGGAAAACCACACGTGCAGGGGAGGCCCCAGAGCCAATGAGAAGGAGAACTAAAGGCTGAAGAGCCAGAGTTAATAGAGTAACAGAAGGAAGTATCAAAATGCAATTGATTTGTGTCCTCTGAGAGAGTCAAGACAAATCTCCTTCAAAATCAGAGGGAGAGGCAATAGAAAAATAAGGATTTTTGAAAATTAAATATATGATGGTTGAAATTTTTAAAAATGCAACAGACCAACTGAATAGCAGAACTGACCTAGAGAAAGTTTAAATAGTGAGCTGGAAGATTCTTCTAGAATGCATGCAAAATATGGATAGTATGCATGGGTATTCACATACTCTGTCTTATATATCTACAGAAGAGAGTCAAAAGATACCAAAAATTTCAAAAAAAAAATTACAGAATTTAATTTAATTTTACAATGTAATGGGAAAATCTGGAGATTACAAAACATACCATTTTTTTGCCCCCACCCCAAATAATTTGGATTTGTTTTTAGAAAATGGTATTTCAAGTAGCTTCAGAAAAGCAGACTGTTAAATAGAATCCCATCCAGGTTATAATCTGTCTTTATGTTGAACATAATAAAACATACATCCAATTCTAGCAGCCTTGAAGTAAAATACACACAGAATTAACTAGGGAAAAGGTGTGTGCCTAGTTGGAGCCCAAGGTCTAGGTTTCCTTCTAAATTTGCAGACTATGGCACAAGGTCCAATAGTATCTCTGGAGATCAAAACGTAGACTTTTATCTTCAGTGGATATTAATTGTGAGCCCCTATGTCATGGCCCCACCACTCCAGTGGCAGTGTGTCTCCTCCTCCTGACACCTAAGAACACCTTACCTGCACCTGTTCCCACCCCACTTCTCCTCTTCCCCCTAACTTGTCAAAACCTAACCTTCTGCTTTGACGCCCTTGACTATTCCCTCCATCCCAGGCTTCCCCGACACCAGCCCTAGTTTTCCTCCACTTTGATGGCTACTCTCAACCTTTTCCCAGGATCCTCTTCTTCTGCTTTTCTTTTCTCAATGGTTAGGAAATGCCCGGAGTTCAATCCTCAGTTCTAATCCCTCCAGCCCAGATACTCCCCTGCATCAACTAACACTTCTAGACACGTGACTGCTAAACCTGTGTGAACACAAACACCCAACCACCAGCAACATCATATAGAGACACGTGGTCCTATGGGAAACCGGGGTTGTCTGTTTTCCTTGATAACGTATCTGGAAAAGGTTGACATACAAAGGGGCAAAGTTTGATAAGAGTTTGATCATCTTATCATGATAATCCAAATATTAGGTAGCAAAGAATTTCCTAAAACTCCTGTTGTCATTACTGTTTTACAAAACTTCAGGTAGTTTAGTCTATTAGCACATTGTTTTCCAACACCCTACCCATGTACATCAGTCTATTTTATATTCTGCTTGATAATCTGTATTTTATTCTTTTTTAGAAAGCCAGCAAATATAGACTTGGGATATTATCACAGACTAACATTTTATTAGTATTAGTATTCAAATCACTTGATGAGAAATCAAGTGACTGCAACTATAAGTACTTTGTTATGCAGAACCGGTCCATCTTGGGTTTTATAAACAAAAATAGTATTTAAAAGTAAAATTAAAGCATAACTCAAAAACATAGACTCCAAATCACATGACCATTGGCAGTTACAACACTCAGCACATTAGAATCTCATTCTCAGATCTCTGCCTATCTTTGTGTATTTACCAAATTGTTTTGAAGTTATGTGTCATCCTTGTTCTTTTATAGTTACAACTGTTTCTAATGTATCTTTACCTGCCAGCACCTAGAACAGTCACATAAATACAGTAAATGACACCTCACATGTCATAGAAACATAAATGTTTGTGAAAGAAAACTGAAATGAAAGGCACCAAGCACTTAGCAAAACAACACAGAGTAGTCTGTGAATTCAGATCTACATTGGATCCACTCTGCATTTTCCACTTATGAGAACTGGGGCAAATTATTGTTTTATCAACTAAAAAAATTATGGTGGCAATATGTATATCCTAGAGTTATCATGAACATTAAATAACATGAAATTAGGTAGCATAAAGCCAAATGAAGTAGCATATCATAAACCCAATATTATATGATTTTTTTCTCGGGATAAAATGATCGATGAAACCATAAGCAATGATTTTCAATAATAAATGATGAGGTGAGGAATCTTCCATTTCTTGAAATGTGGTAGAATAGAAACTCTAATAAAATTTCCTGCTACAAAACATCAGGAGGATGGATATATTTTGACAAATATCTTTTTAGAACATATTTGAGCTTCTAAGAATCTAAGAAGACAAAACTGGAGTCAAAATGAAGAGAAAGCCGAATAGAGCGGTGAGTTAGCTCTAAAGCTTTGTCTCCTGGGACACATGACAATAGCAGAAGTGTCAGGTTCAAGTGTTTATTGCCACACAACCACTTAGAGAGAGGCAGACAAAATTTCAGGCACTCAGAATGTTAGGGGCTGGAGATCAGATCTCTACCTAAGTCTCAAGCTCACAATTTCTAGACCTTTCAGGAAAAAAGTGTGTTGCCTGCCAAATGACAGGAAGCTGCTTTCAACATAAGCTCAGGACTGAAGAAATATATCAAAAACCATCTCCACAGTTAATTTAATAATGTTTTAGGACACAAAACAAGTCTCAACAAATTTCTTAAAATTATTTTGTTTGATCAAATGCAGTTAATTTTGCAGTTTGCAACATGAAGAAAAAACAAAAGCTTTTAAAAATCAAAAAATGCATGTGAATAACGTATGGGTCAAAGAAGAAATTAGAATGACAATCAAAATACACCTTTTTTGCTCATATATATCTTGTAAATTAACGTTCTAATTTGCGGCCTCTTTGATCTTATGGTAATATAGAACCTTTAAGATAAACTTATGATATACATTATAGTATATGGCTTCTTTTTTAGTTAGGACTTTATTCATACACATGCCTTTTATGAGAGTAAAAATAAAATAAGTCCTTGGTAAACACAGCTTGCATCCTCACAAAACTACATCAAAATAACAACTAAAATATAGAAAAAAATATTACTGAGAACCATCAGAAATCGAGCAAATGGAAGTCTGACTAGTGCAGAATTAAGGAAACCCCATGTACCCAGACTGGTAGGGTGGTCAGAGACGCGAAATGGGCTGGCCCCACAGGAGGGAAATCTCCTGGAGCAAGGGGTCTCAGCCACACACCAGGCCCCCCAGCCCAGGGTTCCAGTGCCAGGAAGATAAGTCCCCAAAACCTCTGGCTTTAAAAACCAGTGGGGATTGAGTTGGTGGAAGAAACTTCTGGAGCCCCAAGCAGTTCCTCTTAAAGAGCCCACACACAGCCTTAGATTTACTCCCTCTGAGCTTCAGCACCAGGGTAGCAGCTTGAAAGTCACCAGTGGCATACAAGGAAAAACTGAAGTGTCTGGCATCAAGACAAGAGCTGGGGGACGGAAGGGCATACAGAGGCCATTGTCCCTTTTCTGAGCCCTCTCCCCACAGAGCAACAGAGTTGAAGGCTGGTGCCACATCTGAGACTCCATCAACCTGGCTAACACTGTTTGTCTTGCCCTGGAGGTCCCCTGAGACTCTGTCCTACCCAGCCTACAGGCCCATCCAAGCTGTTTTTCCATATGAGTGTCTGGTCTTGGCTCATGTTTCATGGATTCCTAACTCCTCTCAAACACACAACAGCCAGCATGAGTGAGCACCCAGCCCCTTTACCTCTTGCTAAGTAGCCCCAGGCCTGGCACTAGCAGCAACCAGCCTAGATTCACAGCTTGGCTTTGCCTGGGAGTCTCCAAGCTCAGCACAAGTAGCAGGCATCTCAGATTGCTTCATAACTCATGCAGGGTGGCCCTGGGCAGAAAACAGGGTCGGGCTGACCTTGGCCTGCACCACTGTAGAAACCCCAGAGACAGTGCACCCAGTTATACAGACCACAGCAGAATACCACCACCCTGCCCCTACATAGCTGATCCTCCATGGAAGGCGGAGGATGGGACCAGTGGTCAAAGTCAGTCCATACAGCTGACTGGCCCAGATAAATCTTTCCCATTTACCTGCCAACAGCAATCAAGGCTCAACTACAAGAGGAGGGTGTACACAGCCTACATGGAGGGCACACCTCAAGTACCCAGCTTGAGTGATGGGAGGCTGTGCCACTGGACCCTACAGGACACCTGCTACATTAGGCTACACTACCAAAAGAGGGTGTCATAGCAGCTCTGCCTAATACATAGAAACAAACACAGGGAGGCTGCCAAAATGAGGAGACAAAGAAATGTGGCCTAAATGATAGAACAGATCAAAACTCCAGAAACAGAACTAAACAAAATGGAGAAAAGCAATCTATCAGATGCAGAGTTCAAGACACCGGTTATAAGGATACTCAGGGAACTTAGTGAGGACCTCAACAGCATAAAAAAATCCAGACCAGAAATGAAGGATACACTAATTAAAATAAAGAATAACTTACAGGGAAACAACAGTAGAGTGGAAGAAGCTAAGGATTAAATCAGTGATTTGGAACATGAGGAAGCAAAAAACAACCAATCAGAACAATAGGAAGAAAAAACAATCCAAAAAAAAAAAAATGAGAATGGCATAAGCAACCTCTGGGACAACTTCAAGTGTTCCAACATTCACATCATAGGGGTGCTGAAAGGAAAGATAAAGAGCTAGAAATTGGAAAGCTATTTGAAAAAATAATGAAAGAAAACTTTCCTATTTTGGTGAAGGAAATAGACACACAAATCCAGGAAGTACAGAGAGTCCCAAACAAGATGGATGCAAAGAGGCCCACTCCAAGACACATCATAATTAAAATGCTAAAGGTTAAAGATAAAAAGAGATTCTTAAAAGCAACAAGAGAAAAGCAGTAGTTACCTACAAAGGAATTCCCATAAGACTATCAGCTGATTTCTCAAAAGAAACTTTGCAGGCTAGAAGTGATTGGCAAGAAATATTCAAAGTCATGAAAAATAGGGACGTACAGCCAAGATTGCTCTACCCAGCAAAGCTATCATTTAGAATGGAAAGGCAGAAAAAGAGCTTCCCAGACAAGAAAAAGCTAAAGGAGTTCATCATCACCAAACCATTATTAAATTAAATATTAAAGGCACTTATGTAAGAAAAAAAAAACTCAAAACTATGAACAATAATATGGCAATAAATACATAATCTATTAACAACTGAATCTAAAAAACAAACTAAGCAAACAAGAACAGAGAAAGAATCATGAACATGGAGAGCATCTTGCTGGTTACCAGATGGGAGGAGTTGTGGGGGAACAGGGAGTAGAGGTGAGGGGATTAAGAAGTGAAAATAGGTAGTTACAGAATAGCCATGGGGCTGTCAAGTACAGTACAGGAAACGGAGTAGTCAAAGAACTTACACATGACCCAGGGACATGGACAATGGTGTAGGGATTGCCTGAGGGAATGGGGGTACCACGTGGAGAGGGGCAAAGGGGGAAAATTGGGACAACTGTAATAGTATAATCAATAAAATATGATAAAAAATAAAAGAAATAAAACAAGTGAATCTAAAAGATTATTTAAAACATAATACAAATTTCACTTTCCACATGTATAAAGTCCCAGGTACAAAGTAGGTATTCAACAATTGTTAAGTATTTTCATAACAGGTGATGCAATATCATGGCAGAGTAAACTTTACCCTCATTTTTAATCCTTTTATCAAGAATAATACCTTGAAACTAGCATTCTCCATAGCAACCTAAAAACCACCTTTAATTTTTCCTTTGAAAGGTAAAAGAGTCCCTCAGAGAAGGAACAGAAAGATCTGATGCTGTGCTCCAGGTCAAGCCAGTGGAAGCGTCACTGGTGATGCTGAGCGGTCATGGGCCAGTTCATGTCTCCTTCCGAAAATGAAGAAACTATGCAGAACTGCTTGTATGGACTTCAGACATGGCTCCTGCCACTGGGCAAAACAGGATGGTGGTTCCTCAAGAAATTAAAAAGAGATTTGCCATGTAAAGCAGCAAGGCCACATCTGGGACTGTGCAGGGACTCAGGCTGACATCTGCACAGCCGCATATGTTCAGAGCGGCATTATTCACAATAGCCAGGGGGTGGAATCAGCCCAAACACCCATCGCTGGATAAATAAATAAGCACAGTGTGGTTCTTACATACAATGAATATTATTCAGTCTTAAAATGGACGGAAGTTCTGATACCTGCTACAACACATATGTACCTTGAAGTCATCGTGGTCAGTGAAAGGAGCCAGCCCAAATGGGCACGCATTGCTCCATCCCACTTACATGAGTGCTCTTAGGGAGTCAAACCAGTGGAGGCAGCAAGTGGCATGGCAGGAGCCAGGGGCTGGAAAGAGAAGGAAGTGGGAAATGGTTGTGTAATCAGCAGTTTCCACTTTGCCAAATGAAAAGGTTCTGGAGATGGATGGTGACGCTGTTTGCACAACAACGTGAATATACTTAATGCCAATGAGCTATGCCTTTGAGTGGCTAAGATAATACATTTTGTATTATGTATCTTTTATTAAATTTTTTAAAAACAGCTCTTCCCCCTTTAAACCATTCAATCTGCCCAGCCTTGGCTGGTGTCTAGTAGTGTTAGCTCCAGGCTAAGGGAAGATGAGGCTCCTTATTGCCCTAAGAGCTGTTTCCTGTCCCTGCACCCTGGGCTCTGTGAAAACAAGCATATGCATTCCTTTCTAAATACAGCTTAAAGACAGGCCAGTCTGCACCAGGAGTAACAGTGAGCATTCAGATGTCGTGTGCTCCTTCTGCCAAGTAAGGTCTCGTTACATCACAATAGGTTTTCACGACATCATGGCAGAAGCCTTCCTAACAAACTGCGCACTCACTGCATCGATGGCCATTTGTAGAGCAAAGTGTGATCACTCCATGTGTAAGTTCATGGTTTCCTATGAGAAGGGAAATTGTTTTACCCAACATAACTGCCTACAGGGCAATATCACTGTCTATGTGAATGAAATTCACATAGGAAAGGAAATTTTGTTACTCGTGTTATCTTTCCTAACGTTGATTCTTATTTTTTAATTTAACAAGATTTGAAAACATGCTTATGAACGAGTGGGGCCTACTTGAGCCTCTCTAGCTAATACACCCCAACAGCATTTCCAGTCGGTCTCGGGGTAAGCAGGGTGGGTGCTGCTGAGTTGAGGGGTGACAGGTGCTGGGGTGCTTGTCCATGGGAGAGCCAAGGGCACAACACAACTGTACCACTATCTTAAATCATGGACACATGTTTTAAAAATTTTAATTACAGTTTACATTGAATATTATTCTGTATTAGTTTCCATTGTACAGCACAGTGGTTAGAAAACCGTACACTTAACAAAGTGGTTCCCCACCCCAATATTTTGAGTACCTGCCTGGCCTCACACATAGTTATTGCAGTATTATTAACTATATTCCTCATGCACATTTTTCAAAAGCAATCCACCGTTAGCCATTCCAGTTCCTACAAAGAACAAGGGTAGCTTCCCTGAGTAGCAGTAGCGAAGAGCTACATGTCACTGAGCCCTTCCTTCCTGCACAGCACATAGTTCAGTGTTCACCAATTAACTCAAGTGCTCAAATATTTATTGGATAATCAGTATACTCCAGACACTATTCCAGGCACTGGAGAGCAAAGTGTGAATAAAACAAAGTCTTGCTTTCTTGGCAAGTGCATTCTAATCTTGAACATGACATGTGCTTAATAAACTCAGTTTTATAAAAACAAGAAAATTTTAATGGTCCTTCCTCTCTTTGAGAAATCCAGGATCACCTAAATAGAACTCCAGTTATGAGGTATCCCCTTCTCTACACAGCATTCTTTTCCTTTAAAAAAAAAAAAAAAAAAGATTTATTTTCTTTAGAGAGAGGGGAAGTAAGGGAGAAATAGAGGAAGAGAAACACCCATCGCCTGCCTCTCACGCACCCCTGACTGGGGACCTGGCCAGCAGCCCAGGCCCCTGGCCTGACTGGGAAAGGAACGGGAGATCCCTTGGGTCGCAGGCCAGTGCTCAGTCCACCGAGCCACACCAGCCAGGGCTCTACGAAGCATTCTTTACACACACCACAGAACTTGTTTTTTCACTCTATGGTCTCTTTAAGTAGGACGCTATGAAAACGAATGCAATCTCTGTCTCTGTCGATGCATTTCTGACTCCTGCCCAGGAAGACCGCACTCGCGGAGGGCTCTCAGCTGCTGTTCGAGCAGTGCACTTGCTCCCGGGAGCCCCTTTCACCTGTGAACTAACTCAGCCCATGTTCTCCAGGCATGGCATTAAGGGTCTGTCTGCCCAAATGTCCCCAATGTAGGGACTCTTCTGATGAGCCCTAAGCAGCTCTCCTCCACTGGGGCACCACTGACGCTGCTTTATACACTTTTACTTTTTAATATTTCACATTCTAAGTTTTCCTCAAGGGTTTCTTGGGAGATACTGGGGATGGGGGGACATTTTCTGTGACTTTTAAATGCATACCATGAGGGAGAGAGTCTGAGTTTTCTAGCAGTCATTCAGAACTAGTACTGCATCGCTTTACGGTGACAATTCGCGTGGGCTGCTCTCGGGGACATGCTGAAGGCACGTGCACTTGTAAAGGCCTCTTGCTGGATGTGAGCTCCCTGAGCGACCGCTTTCCCTCTTCCAGACCTTTCTTCCCTGTAATTGAAAAAGCATGTTTGAGATTAAAAACATGAAGAGATTTCCAAGATCCTGTGTGCTTTTCAAATTCCACGTAACATAATGCCCTAGGGGGTGATTTTGTGGTGCAGCTCATCTCCCCTCACGACCGAGGCCCGCGTTCCTGCGGAGGCTGCGCTCTCCGGCAGCGCGCGCAGCCACGCAGCCCTGAGGCCGTCGCAGCCGCCTCTCCACCGGCCGCGTCAGGCCCGCGGCGTCGCCCTGTCCGCCGGGCCCGAGGGGGCACCGCGGCCGCAGACCCGAGCAGGGCCGGACTGCTGAGGGTCCGGCGAGGCACCGGAAGGCGGGATTCACACGTAGGCTTCCGTTTCCTTCAAATTTCAAAGAGGAAGTGATGAACTCTGGACGTGAGATCCACAGATCCCAGCGGAGGTGGGCTTCTGGGCTGAAAGACCAGGGCCTCCGCCCGAAGAAGTGAGAAGAAGATGGAGCCGTTTCCGCAGAGGATGAGCGGCCGACCGACCACATCCCAATTCCCTGAGACATTTTTAAAAAGTCAGATTCTTGGGCCTCACTCACTTCTAAACCGAGACTACGAGCCCCCAGCTCTCGCCGAGGCTCCGCATTTCCGGCAGCGGCGCAGGTGAAGCAAACTGCATTTGAGGCCCCGACGCACTGGAGACGAGGGTGAGAAAGACAAGAATCGGACCCTGGCACGTACACGTCCTCGTCCACTTTCCAGCCAATACAAAGCCACCGCGGCTCAAACTTGCGAGTCTCCGGCTCCGTTCGCTGCAGGCAGGGACTGCGAGCCTTGAGCCGGCAAGGGTGGGGGAGGGGATGAATGCGTCACCGGAAACAGCTCGCAGCCCCGCGCGGGGGCGGACCCCGGGTTCACTGCTCTCGTTCTTTGGACGTTGCTTTTAAACAGAATTAAGTCACATCGAGTCACTGGGAAGGAAAAGCTTAGTTTGACATTCAAATCAATAACACTGGAATCTCTAATTAATACGTGTTTAGCACCTGATTCTTTGAGATGCTTCTGCCCACAGGCCGACCCACCCATGGGCCAACCAAATGCATCTAATGGACAAGGTGGAGTGCGTGGACACAGACACATAGGGACACCGAGTTAGCGAGAGCGCCAAAGTGACAGCGAAGGTGAGTTCTGCTGCAGACAGATTTAGGAGAGCAACTGTGGGCTGCTGGTGACAAGATGGCATTGGAAAAACATCGGAGACCTGATGGAGGCCTCTTAGCAGGAGTGGGATTATTGCAGGCAGAAACACCGGGAGAGGCACGCTGCCGGGGCGGGCGGCGGCTGCCGTGCCCCGCAGCTCCGGCCGCGTCCCCGCAGGCGGTGAGCTGTCGGCTCATGTTAAAAGTGTCAGTAGACCAAGTTTCTTACTTCACCTCAAAACAGCGATTCTGTAATATCTCTTCTCAGGAGAAAAAGTATTCATTTTCTCCTTTTTTACCTTCTGTCCACTGTTCTAGGTTATAGCCTCTTTTTTTTTTTTTTTTTTTTTTTTTTACAAAATTTAAGTAATGTCCAGATGGATATTGCAGTTTGAGACATCCGGGAAGGATGAATCACCCACCTGACACAGGCGCCGACTTCTCACAGACGAATCAACCGTACAGCTCACGCCCTGCTCACACGTCCGGACACCCTTTCTCCAGACCCAAAGGACATCCTAAACTCACCCCTTAGTTCTCAGTTCAGACTTTGCCTCCTCTGCGAATCTTCCATCAGCATCGGCTGCCAAAGCACATTCTTTCTACCCTTTGTACAGACACGATCACACTGCTTTGTGATCGTTTTTCTGTCCATTTTTCCACTGAAGTCTAATGGCTAAGGTATGAACTTCTACGGAATTGAGATCTTGACATTAAGAAAAAAATGTGTGCCTAAAATGGCATATGACAGGTATGTAATAACTGCTTGATGAATGAATGAATGAATGAATGAGTGACACCAGAGAGGCTCTGCTGGGCCCGGCTGAGTGGACAGCAGGCTCTTGGCTGCCTCTTCTGTGACCCCCAGTCCCCCTGCCCCGTTCACGTCTGTCTCTCGTTTCAGGCCTAACTCCCTCCAGGCCGTCACCCCTCTGCCCGTAAGTCCTCTCAAGTCTCTCCAATGTTTAAAAACTTGAAATTACAAATGTTCCTGCTTGTGCACCCACTTCCTGAGCCCCCCATTCATGGTTCTTTCCACCTTCTGACAGACCGCATGCCCGTGACATCCTACTTGTCAAATTGTTGCATGAATTTTTTCTTGGCTTCTCTGTTCTAAACGAATGAAACTTTCTTCTAAAAAGCCTCTCCTCCCTGTGCACCTGTGACACTCACCTTGGGCTTCACCGTGGACATGGGCCCCTCACTGCCACCCACCCATTCCCATGTCCCTCAGGACGTCCGGTGCAGCTCAGAGCGCCCTGCTGTGTGCTCCCCGAGTGACAGCCTCTGCCATGGTGATGGGTGCTGCTGACACCCAAATAACCACCCTGCCCCTCAGGTTTAGAGGTGTTTATGTCTGTGCCTATCCATCTGCGTCCTGCCTCCGGTCTTGTACAAGGGGCCACTGAGGGAGCTGGGACACTAAGCTCCTGAGCTATCGCCCAGGTTAAGAGAAAGCGCTGGCGTAGCCTCAGGCCCATGTGCAAATGTAAAATACTGACATGTACAACTCTGAAAGTGTTACCACCTCATTTTGGTTGGGTTCTGTGTGGAGTTGAGAGTCTGAACTAGGAAAAGAGCTCTGTGGGGAGGTCACTTTTGGAAACACTGAGGCAGACTGCTGTCCTTGGTTACTGCCCCGCGATCAGGGTCCTGTGCTCTCAGCAGCTCAGTGGGGACAGGACAGACAGAGAAGGGGCCCTCAGTTTTCTACAGTCTAAACCCTCGTAAGGGATGCAAGCATAGAAAATAGATTTAGGAGACTATCTGAGAGTCAGGGAAGAGCTTCCGGCCACACACAAGATCGAGTCCCCCCTCGGGGCTGGGAAGCAAGGACAGCTTGGACCCTGGGCTTTCAGAAGGGGCCCTACAGCTGTTTCTGGAAAGCGAGGTCAGACAGAGGCCCAGAAAGCTCTAAGCGACCCATGAGCTTATTCCCAAGCGAAGTGCCTGGAGGAGACACAGCCTGTGAAGAGCGGAGCACATGGGCCTCAGAGGCAATCAGGCCCCCATGCCCGTGTGCACATGGGGACGCAGCGTGAGGTCATCTGGGTGCCCCGGGTGGGGGGGCCCTTTAGTAGCGGAGGGTCAGGAAGTGGGGATGACACAGCTGCGGGCTGGAGAAGGGCAGACTGGACCAACGAGGACAGGACCCGGCACCCACCAAGCTCAGGTCTCAGAGCAGCCCCGGGAGGAAGGATCTGCCACCCACAACATGGGAGCACATGAGTAAAATGAAGCTGATTTCTAAAACCAAGGAAGTGCTGGTCTTATACAGACGAGGCCATACACTGAGATAAGCAACTAGCAGCTGATCTCCTCTGAAAGCGCAGTGTGGCCGGGAAGAGAGTATTTTAGGGCACCGTGCTGTCCTTGGGTGTGTACGACAGCTCTGCACTGGGCAGAGCACAGGAGGCGGTCAGCCTGCCTGCATGTGTGTGTGAGAGGCGTGCGTGATGTCTGTGCGGGGCGCGCAGTAGGTGTGTGATGAGGGGTGGGTATGCTGCTTGTACGTGTGTGAGAGGGGTTTGGGGTCTGTGATCGGGGGCAGTCTGTGGGTGTGCTGTGAAGGTGTGTGTGTGAGGGGTGTGTTGTCTGGTGTGAGAGGTGTGTATGGTGTGTGTATGTGAGTGTGAGTGTGCTGGGCTATGTGAAGAGCAAGTGCTTTTGGGCAACTTATTCAAAAGGACAGGTTCAAAGCCTTACCTAAAATTACCTGTCTGTAACAAAACTTTTTTCTGAGGTCCTCAGAACTGATCGTGTGTGAGTATTAGCGTTAGATACAAAACTTGCTCCAGGAACCATTATAATTCAGCAATTTTAAATGAAATACAGCAGTATTTGCAACAGAGGTGTAGAGGAAGCATTTTGCCACATATTTAGAAAGGACCAGCTAATTCATTTTCCCAGAGCAGCCTGCCCAGACGTCCCTCACCTTCAGGAAGACTCCAGACCTGCTCCAAGGATGGAGAACCAGCCTGGGCCCTGCTGCCCCCTCCACCAGGCCGGAAGGCCTGGGCTCCCTGCAGCCTCGCCAGCCGTGTTGTCACTTTCTGTGACATTGCAGAGGGCTGCAGCCTGCCGGGGGAGGTGACAGCTTGACATTTCATTCTCCTTAACTAAGAACCCTCCTCTTCTCTCCCTCCCAGATGTCAGAGCACAGGCGGCAGCATCAAAGCGACTTCTGAGTGTGCGAGTTTTTGGGAAGGTCCTGTCGCCTCAGTGGGGAAAAACCTGCTTGGAAACAGAAAGTCAGGCTTCAACTCACAGGAGCTGAGCTGCAGCCAACCCGCAGGATTTTCGGCGGCTTAGCATCCCCTGAGTCCCCGCCCAGCTCCAGCATTTCAATCCCCACTAAGGGGCAGCCTTAGGGTCGGGTCCGGAGCAAAAGAGGGACTGTGCATGGGGCCGGAACTCGGTTCTGGGCCTCATCCGCTCTCTCCGCTCCTGCACACCCGCCGGGCCATACCGCAGAGCAGGGCCACACCCAGCGGCCCAAGCCCCCCAGGAAGGCTTTCTCTTGCTCCCACCTTTTGCGATTTTAGGAAAAAGCCAGATTCTTTTTATTTTATTTTCTTGAGGATAGGAAAGACTTTACTAACACAATCAAGTTAACCTGACATTTTATAAAACATTACGGCCAACAAGGGTATGAAATACACCTATTTCAAGTACAAATAAAAATATTCTCTAATAAACTACATGGTGGGCCATAAAACAGTAATTTTAAAAGAACAAATCATGGAGCATAATTAATTACACAACAGAACTTTTCAAAGTCATTAACAGAAAGCTATTTGGAAGATCTCCAAATATTTGGTGATTAAACATATTTCCAAAGAGCCCCCATGCTAAAGAACAGGCCCCTGACCAGCATCATTCAGCACCAGGAGAAAATGCCACAACATTGTCAGTAATGAGGTGGAGGAACAACATCCACCTCATGAACTGATGCCCTGAGAAGGACAAACATAAGTTTTGTGGTATTGTCAAAACTTAGGACATCAACTAACCGTAAGAATATATCAGATAAACCCAAACTGAGAAACAGCTACGAAGTAAGAAACCGACTAGTGAAGTGCGTAGGAAAGGCTCAGAACACAGTATACTCTCAATAAATGTTTAAAAATAAAAAAACATTTTTTGTTGGGTGTGAAACATTCCTTTTTAAATCTAGATAGCGTATGGAGTTCCCAGACTCATCTGGGTGCTGTACACATCTGAGCTAGAATGCTGTACATGGCACTTGACAATTTTGTACTCACCTTTGGTTTCAAAGCTCGGGAAAGAGAAGTGAGTGAAAGAACCCTCCACGCAGCCAGACAGAGGCCGGGCCTCCTTTACTGGGGGGTCTGGAGAAATCTTAGTGTCCCTTCTTAATCCTTGTCAGCCTGCACTCAATGTTCTTTGTAAAGGATGAGCGCTGCCCTGGCTGGGCGGCTTGCTGGTTGGAGCATCGTCCCATACACCACAGAGTGTGCATCCTCAGTTCCTGCTCAGGGCACATACCTAGGCTGTAGGTTCAATCCCCTTGTCAGGGCATGTGCGGGAGACAGCAGATTGATGTTTCTCTCTCTCTCTTTCTCTCTAATCGATGGATATGTCCTCAGGTGAGGATTAAATAGAATAAAAGAACAGTGTTCTCCATGTAAGCTTCAATGACACCAAACTTGTCACACTCCACTCTGGGCTGCAGTCTACACACCGGGGTCCCTGGGAGGCATTCCCTGTCTCTCGCTTATTGGGCCACACTCCTCTGCAGTTCTGAAGCCTGATCGTGAACAGCCTTTACAAAGCTGCTGCTTCCAACCCAGAGTCAAGATGTGCAGCCATTCCACTCCCGCCTCTAGACAATGTCATGTGGAAAACATGGCTGAACTCATATGACTTGTCAGAACACAATGCATTCAAATCAGATATTTTGACGTTGGTTTAATCACAGGACTATTTACAAGGGAGGAAGCTGAGTTTAGGAAAGGCAGCAAGGCATGGTACAGACTGGAGCTTAGAACCAGAAGCCTGCCCCAGCCTGGGCCTGCGGGGAAAGGGGTCATCGTGGTCACCTGCCCCAAAGGGGCTGCTGGGGAAGGCCGCCTGTGAGGGGCTACAGTCTTCAGCAGAGACCCGCAGCCAGTATGGCAGGGAGGGACTTGAAGGAATACATGGTCACACTCCTCCCAGCCAACTTTGTTGGTGGCCCCATGACCTAAATAGAACCACAAGCCAGAGGGCCACCCATGTGAGTAAGCCTGCTGGTCATAAGGCAGGGCGCAGAGCTGTGGAGAGCAGAATGCAGACTCGGGTGGAAAGTGACAGCTAGGTTATAAATAGCAGGAAAGGCATAGGCACACTGGCTTGGCTGGGAAGCCTTCGGTTCTGAAGTTTTCAGCATGTAATTGCATCAGCCCTTCTGCCTTTAACCAGGAAGCAGTGTGTATGTGTGCCACCCATTGCTGCGTGACAAATTACCGCTCTCGTCAGCTGCAACAACACTGTCCCTGGGAGTCGGCAGCCTGGGGCAGCCTAGCTGGGTTCTCCGCGAGGCTGCCATCAGGGCGGCGGTCTCACCCGCTGGCGCAGGTCGGGGGGCTGTTGGTGGATTTGCTTCCTTGAAGCTGAAGGACCAAGGGCAGTGGCTCACTGCTGGCTGCACTGGAGATGCTGCAGCTCCCAGAGGTGCCCACAGCTCCTGGCCACGCGGGACCCCAACACCGCCGATCACTTCATCAAGGCTGGAAGCGAGACAGAGTCGCTGAGTGGGCCTGCTATGCAGACAAACTCTTAAACAACACAACGTTAGCAAAGGGGATATCCTTGTGCCTTCCCCACAGTCTCTTGGTTAGGTGGCCAGGAACACCAGGAAGTAGGGATCAGAGAGCGTCACGTGATCTGTCCACTGCACAAAACCCCTCTTTGAGCACATCGGACTGGCGTTTAGTCCTCATTTGCAGGTGGTCTGCCCATCTGTCCTCATGCGGACAGGCCGCCTGGCTCCAAGCCTAACCACACCTGTGGCCCTCGCCCGGGCGCTCTTTGGAAGTGCCTGGGACCCCGGTCTGGCCCCGACCCAAACAGGGCGGTCACCGAGCCTGCCGCCTGTGCGGCCAGTCTTTAAAATGTGATTGTGGCTCTTCACCGTCCCCTGACGGGAAGAGGGGGATAGGAAACAGAGATTTAAACACTAGAAAAGTTGTTTCTAGGCAGTGGGAACAAAGGTTCAGGGGCCGGCTGAGCCCGGAGTAAGCCAAACGCCTTTGGGCGGCAGTCGTCAGGAAGCACAGAGATGGGAGGCGGGAACAGAACGGACACGCGAGGGAGACAGGCGGCCGTGGGGAAGGGCCGGCCCCTGGGGCTGCCTCCGGCCCTGAGCGGTCCGGGTCCGGGCTGCGCGTGTCTTGGCCAGAAGCACTTAATCCTTTCTAGTAAATCTGAGCAAGTTTCTTTTCCTTTACAAGAACAATTTCCAGCATCCCTTCTTTTCTTAGGCTTGATTTTCTTGGTTCTCCCATTTGTCTAACAATTCTACCTACCTGCTTGATTTGATTGTATTTCTAGGTCTTCAACAGCAGAGTTGTTACATTTTGCGTCATACAAACGAAAAAGATTTGGTTCCACATTTTTTGTTGTTTTAGGCCAAATCAGAAAATTATGTAACATGAGCTTGAACTGATGACTGGCTAAGCCCTAGAAACTAGGAGGTAATTGCCTCACTTAGTGAAAGGCTTTACCAAAAATCTCACATCCCTGGATATTGATTTGGTCATGACCTGTAATGCCTTTTGGTGCCCTGAAGTCAGATTTAATATTTAGAAGTTCAGTGCATTGACCACAGAAGAATTAAACACATACAAGTTCATTGATTTATTTCCTATCTCTTCCACCTATTTGTTAAGCATTTCATCATGAAATCATATTCAGGAGATTATGAATGCTCATTCTGTTTATGCTATGTACTATAAATACCTTTATATGATACAACCAATGTCATGCCCTTCATACTAAAAGATAAAACATTACAAAATCCATTTCATATTGCTTCAGACACTGCTCAAAATCAGTCTGCAAGCTGTTGTTAGTGTTTTTCCTCTCTAATTTTCAAGGCATGTTATTCTTTTTTTTTTTAAGATTGATTTTATTTATTTAGTTAGTTATAGACAGAGGGGAAGAGAGGGAGAGAGACATCGATGCACAGTTGCCTGTCACGCTCTCCCTACTGACAACCCAGGCACGTGCCCTGACTGGCAATGGAAGCTGTGACCCTTTGATTTGCAGAGCGGTGCTCCATCCATCGAGCCACACCAGCCAGGGCTCGAGGCATGTAATTATTTTTGCTATTAATTCTTGGGTTTTGTTTACCCATATTACACACCACAGACTGTTTGCCACTCATGTTTCTCCTGGGCTTATTTCCTGCTTTTCATTGAAGGTATAAAGGGACAGATTTGCAACTGTAATAAATGCCATTCAAAATCTACATGGACTAAACACAAGGAAAGGTTTCAGTGTGATGCTACATTAAAATTACAAAAGCTCTAGTTGAAACCTACTATCTTAACTACATGGAATATAGTTAAGAATGGATGCAAATATAACAAAATATAAAAGTTGTTTCTAGGTATACAATCATACATATTATTTTTCCTTCTCTCTGCATTTCCCAATTTTTTATAGTGAGAATGAGTTGTGTTTTATTTCAAAAGATAAGCTTTATTAAACAAGTACAACACATTTATGTGGAGCTGATGAAATTATTATCTCTGCTAGATGGTGTATAAACAGTAGTTTTTGGTAATCAATTGCCATTGAGAGTGCAGATAAAGCACCCTTACGGAATTTGTTATTGTGGGACAAAGTCTTAAAGCAACACAAATTTCCAGTGCGATTTAGTTCAGTTTTTGTCATTGATATCATTGTATCAGTGTTGTCACAGAAGTCCCAACACGCGATGATAACATATTCATAATAATTGTCATAAGACTTAGTTGATTCAAAAGGAAAAGGAATTTTAAGAAATCTTTTATTATACAAACACAGCTCTCATATTAGCAGGCTTAAATAATATAAGAATTTAGTATTAAAAGCTTAATACCTCCCCTGGGTCCCACAGATGAGGAGCGTGGCACATGGGGCTGTCCAGGGACACCTGGCTGTGCTCTCTGGATAGATGAGGTCCCACAGCAGCCCAGTCCCCAGCCAGCACAGCCCTGCAGGCCAAGGGCTCCAGCTCAGGACCGGGAGCAGGGAGAGCTGGCAGAGAGGGAACGGACTGTCCACATTTGGTGTTTTGAGCACCTGGCACGTACTAAGCTTTCCTTGACCCAGAAGAAAATCCTAAATCTAGTTCGTGCCGATTCTCTTCAGACATGGACCTAACCTGAACCTCTTCTATGGTTAGAGTCCATTCTATACCTTTTATAATTCATTGTGTAAAAATTATGTAATTTGCTACTACAGGATTTGAGTCAGCCATTTACATTAAATCATATTATAACATTCATAACATCTCAAGTTAAAGAACATCTTATAAATAATGTTATAAAAATATCAATGCCTGAGTTCAGTAATTCCACTATATTACAACCACCAAGGTGAGCAGCATCCTGGGATAATTCTGCCTTCATTAGGCTTTTTTCTGGCTGAGCTTCACTGCATCAATAGTTTCAATAAACCCAAAAGCTCAACAGGACTAAATGATATTGAGTGTTTTGGACATGTATCACAGGTAAGTTATTGAAAACAAATAGCCAGCCTTAAACCATGAAATTAAGTTCACTCTTCCTTACCCTTTATCATTCAATGCTTTACTCATTGTTACTAGGTGTGATGTGATCATATTAAATCACTTTAATTGTTCACAGAGAAAGGGCCATTAAGATTCTCAATGTGTTTTCTCAAGAGCAAACTCAAGCAGTAGAAAGAGACAAAGCACATCACTGCCGATTCTGCAGTATAAAGTTACTGCCTTCCCTTTGCATAATATGTAAATGATAAAAGATGTTTATTGACTAATAAAAATTTAAAATAAAGGGGATTAATCAAATAAAAATGCCTGCTGCACACTGGGAAATCAATTAGTATTTGCTAAAAAATAAAAGAAGAATGAATAAAATTTCAAGAAGATTATTTCTGGGAGCAAAACGACAGGAGTATTTCAGATATTACGTTCAAAGAAGTTCAAATTTAAGTCATAAAAATGAGCATTTTAAAAGTCTAAATAGTTTCTACCTCCAGCAGTTATTATATTTTTCCCTTTCCAATGTGTTTTATTACTTCTCCTCCACATTAGCTATTAAAATGGTCCATATATGATATTTACTTAAGCATTTTTTTGTCTGGCTCCTCATTAGAATATAAATTTCATGAAGCCACAGAAGTTGCAAGTCTGTTTCACTGATATTTCTCCAGCACCTAGAAAAAATCATAAGTAATCAATAAATATTTGTTTTCTCCTTTTCCTTCTTATCTATCTATCTATCTATCTATCTATATATATGTTTATATATATATACATGTGGCAGATTCCACGGTGCCTCAATCTACTTAGGTTATAATATTATGTGATTCTCAGTTTTGTCATTGAGATTTGACTATTTAAGACTTACTTCATTCACATAGCAAAATGTAAGTTGGAATTTCTCTCTACCCCCTTTTTGCCTGGTAGTAAGTCTCTTGTAATGTTTCCAGACAAGATGAGAGATATATGACTGTGTAATTAGGTAGATACAAGATAATTATCTTATTTGAAGTTTATGCCCACAAAGGCCTGAGTAATCATTTAGTTTCAACTTGGAGAAGGAATTCTAGAATGATAAATTCCAAACCTGCACATGCATGAGAATTAACTGAGGGAGGTTTATGTAAAAACAAAAACAGTGGGGACGAATAATAAGTCATATAAATAATATGTTATATGATAAAAAGAAATAAAGAAACTAAAAAATGGAGGAAAAGAAGCAGGAAAGATGAACTTGAACATTGCTTCTTGTATAGGCCAGGTGTAGGAATTTAAATGTGCTACTAAAGACTTACAAACAAGATAGTAGACTGTTGAACTAAAAACATGGGACCAGGGGCACTAGAAGGAGATAAACATAAAGTTAACCATTAAAAAAAAAAAACCTCCTAAATACCTTAAGTTTAAAAAAAAAGATAAAAATACATTATACAAAGAAACACAGCCAATATACCTTATAAGAAAATATGTGACAGTGTCACTTGTAAAGTGTCTCTTTTCCATGAAATGCTATCTATGCAATGTCATGCCAGCAGCATGACCCTCCCTCACACACATTTGTGTCCAATAACATCACACCAAGGACAAATTATCTTGAATAAATGGCTGATTTCATGACTAAGGCAAGGAAGGCCAAAGATGGGCTTAGGACATCGTAAGGGGTCGAAAAGCAAACAAACTTTTAATGCCATGTCAAAGGGCATAGTGGCTCGTTTGAAGGGGCTCCCGGTGGCTGAAATAATGACAATTAAAACATGAAAAAGGAGAGCAGAGTGTAACACTCACCCATTGGCCACACATGAGTCCATAGCAACACTCACAAAAGCCAGAAAACTCCCAGTGTTTTCACCATTCTGGAGGCTGTCAAACCAATTCCTCAAGTTGAAAATTGGTAATTAATGGGAAAGCAGAAAGCAGTTACTGCGAACTGAATGTCAGGATAACCAGGTGCCCCTGTTAGCAAGGAAAGTCTATTTAGACGAATTCTAGTTAATAAATGTATAAGAAATTGCATCTTTTTTTGAAAATTCTAATGAAATTAATATTAAGAAGAAAATTGATGTTAAAGCCGTTAGGTGATTGGGTGACAGGAAGTAAGTACAGAGCTTGATTCTACAAGGAGTAAAACAAGAAAAAAAAGAGAAACTGAATTCAGCTACTATTTCTAAAGTTAACCCTAATGATAAGCTAGTATAGATACTCTATCAGCATTGCTTGAAATGAAAAACTGGTAGCTTTTAGATTTTCCTAATTAGTGTTGTATCTCCTTTTGTAAATTAAATTAATACGATGTTCTCTTCTGTGATCAGGAACCAAGTAAAATCCCCCATGTACTGTCTTGTTTGGGGGCCACAGCTCATACTTTCCCTATGAAAGCCCAACAGTGAAACGTTGTCTTCAATCTTCTTCACCTTGACAACGGACAAAACTCAGCGCCGGGGCGTGTAGAAAACCTCTACAATTTTTGTAGGCATCAGTTGACGCCGCTTATTGCTTTGTGTAGCAAAGCGCTGTAGCCAATGAACAACCGCTGCGCTTTGCCCGCCAGCAGGGACTGCTTTCCGCTGACGTCTCGAGGGAGGTACAGCCACTTCGTGGCACAAATGCAGTGGGGTAAGAAATTGCCGCCGCACGCAGCCCTGACGGAGGCCCCGCAGAGCAGGCTCCCGCGGCCGGGCTGGGAGAGGGTGACGCGGGATTGAAGACGTTTGGAAAACCAGTTCCCCGGAACGCCTGCCCCCAGCCTCAGTCCAGAGAGCCGCCAGGCGAGTGCGCTCAGACCACCGCGACAAACCTGCGCGCTGGCCCCCGGCCGCGAGCCGCTGGGCCTTCTGATTCACGCTGACACTCCTCTCACGGCCTTCTTTCCGAATTTAGGCTATTGTATGAATTTCCTATACTCTTAAATTAAGTTTGTATTTCTTAGTTCTTCAATTTTAGACAGTCCTGCTCGTCCCCATTAGGTTGCCATGCCAACTGCCTCCCCTTCCTCCTTCCATCTTCCGTCACCTAGATATTAAATCCTATGCTGTCGAGTTTGACATTTATTCCTTCTCTTTACCATACCTAAATCTTTCCTGTTTGATCTATAGGTTTGCAGCAGTCAATTTTATCTGTCACTTTGGCTAGGCCTCATGCGCAGATATTTGATCAAATGCCAGTTTGGATGTCACTGTGAAGGTTTTCTCTACAGAAAAGAGACATTTAAATCAGTAGACTTTGAGTGAAGCAGGTCACTTTCCATAATGTTGGTGGGTCTCACCCAATCAGCAGGAGAGAAAAGAAGGAGGTCCTGCAGGGAAGGGAGTCCGGGACTCCTTGGCCTCACTCCAACCTTGGCTCTTCCCTGGTCTCTCGCTTCCCTGCCTCCCCTGCATACGTGCGACTTGCCAGCCCAGTAGTCATGTGGGCCAGTTCCTTAGAGTCAATATCAGTCTCTCCCTCCCCCCACGTCTTCCTCTCCCTCTGTCGCCCATATTTTATTCAAATTTAGTGTAACTGACCAGTAAGCATGGCAATATTTTTGATACATGGTCTAAGCACAAAGCACATTAAATCAGGCAGAAGAACATCAGTTATCGCTAACACTGGGCCCATTTAAGTCATATTTTTTAGTAAAACATAACCCAAAATAGCAATAAATACAAAGCTTTCAAGAAAATTTCAGGAGTGTGTAAATCACATGTCTACAGTCCAAGTGAAATATAACTGATATCCTGCATCTCCTGTCATGATTCAAGGTCATCGTAACTCCTTCCATATGACAACTGAATGCCTCATTTCACAGTATCATAATAATTCTTCATAATCTGGTTTAATTCCCTCCCCCATTAGCGCTCTTCATAAGCACGAGAACTCCCGTTTGGACTTTATTCAGTAGCTGGTACTGTCGGCGTCCCATTGAGAGAACACCACACGATGAAGGGAGGCCACTTGGGGACCCTGTCCTCTCCACCCTTCCCGCTGCCGCCACAAGAAAGCCGCAGAGGCTCCGGCCAAGGCGGGCCTCGGTCCAGCAGCCCATTCCACTCCGGTCCTGTGCCACATCTGGGGGCGACAGACTAAGGCCCCAAGCACAAGCCCTCTGGAAGGCAGAGTGGGGACGATGATCCAGGGACAAAGACGTTTGGAAAGTCAGGTCTCCAAACAGTGCCCAGCCTTACATTCTTACATTTGCAGCAGTTTTATCTGTTTGGCTAGGCCACATGCGCAGATATTTGGTCAAATACCGGTTTGGATGTCACTGTGAAGGTTTTCCCTACAGAAAAGAAACATTTAAATCAGTAGACTTAGACTGAAGCAGGTAAGAGTGGAGTTTTCATGGTTTCATGAGACAAAGATGAGATGAGTGGCCCAGGGATGGGGAAGGGGGTGACCCAGAAAATCCTCCTGGCCCAGAGAACCCTGGAGAACCAGGGTCCTTGAAGAGACAACAGAGCCCAGGTGCCCATCAGCCACTCAAAGCGACCTTTGCCCTGCATGTGATATTGACTGGCAAGGCAAGCTGGCCTGTGACGCTGGGGCAGATGTAAATGGAACACTTTCTGGTTTGATTTCCCTCTGTCAACAAACAGGCGGCTTTTCCTGCCCCATTAGACAGCTACTGAGAGGAAGTAACAGGCGTCCACAGAGCCTGGGAGCAGACAACTGGCTCGCCCTCTTCTCCAAGTGCGCACAGCAGCACATCTCAGCTCAGGGTCCAGCTCTCAGCACATGGCCCCGCTCTCCACGGACCGCACCATTGTCAAAACCCCGTGAGAGTGAGCCCTGGTGTCCATGGTGAGGGACGGGCTACAGGATGAGGCCTAAGAGCCTATTCAATGTAGCATCTGCACACGGTGTCACCAGAGATGCACTGACTGAGGAGGGAGTGAGAGTGGAAAGAAATCGTCTTTCCCCAGCCAAGGGCCCACACCTTAAAGGTTTAGATAGTCTCCTTTATTTCAGGCGATAAAATTACAGTTTAGAGAGATCAAGAGACATGCAGGTGGTCATACAGAGGCTGGTAGACCTGGCCATCAAACTTTGATCTGTCTGGATTCAAAACCATACTCTCCTCTTACAAAACAGTGTCTCACAAAGCTGCCAGTACCAACTCGTTATTGTTTCAAGTGTTGGAAGGTCTAAGAATTTTAGTCCTCCCTGTGTTCAAAACCCGGAATGCAACCTAGAAAGCAGCAGGAACGACCCGGCATGTGCGGGGACTCAGGCACGGACAGAGGGTCCAACACTGAGGATTAGGGAGGACACGTGCGAGCAGGAGGCGGGTGGGAAGGGGAGGGCGTGACAGGGATTGGTAAGAATGGGCTGGATTATGCTGAGTAACAAATATCCCCCAAACACACAGCCTTGATGCCACTCAGATCTATTTCCTTTCCACACTACAGGTCACCATGAGTCAGTTTGGGTCCCGCTGGCTTCCCAGAAACCAAGTTGATCCAGCAGCCATGACCTTGAAGTATTCAGATCTCCAAGACCAGGGTCACAGGCTCGGCTCCCACAGCCGTTTAAGGATGACCACGCATGCCTAACAGCACATTAAAGTCCTGCAGACACCCCTGACTCCAAGTGTGGGAGGGAGGGGGTGTTGTCCTACTATGTGCCTGCTAGGAGAACCCCTCATGTGTGAAGTGTGTACTGACAGACAATGTAGTCGGTGGTGTGGCTGGTGCCGGGGAACCTCTCTAATCAGCAAGGAGGAGACAGAGCTGAAATCATTCTGTGAACCTGCAGTGCACTCCCTTCCCCACGCAGTGAGCACCTGCTCTCATCTGCACCCAATTCCCTTGTAACAACCAGCACAGCACCTTCAGAGTGAACGAACTCAGCTGTCCCTCTAATTGCTCAGTTAATTACCCTTATCTTTTCTATAAAAGGTAGGGAAATGGAAGAAGGCATGCTTTCAGCCCTGGGTAATTTAGTCTCCAGTCTCCTTACCACAGTTTTCAGCAAACCAAAACTATGATTCCACCTTCTTCTCCGTCAGCCTTGGGGGGAGGTGGTCTTGTTGTACCTAGGTGCTGTTAGCATAGCCACACAGGTGACTGTGCTCGGAGAGGGGAACAGCACCGGGAAGGGGAAGCCTGGCCTCCCTCATGGGCTGGTCTCCCTCACAGGCTGGTCTCACAGACCTAAGGCTCCCCACTGATCCCATGGGGAGATCCTCCAGGTGCACCTCGAAAATGGGAGAGGACCCACTTCAAACCCTAGAGAAGCCCTTTTGAGCTTCAGAACTACGTTCTCCTTCTGCTCGGGGAAGTTCGCCTCTCTCATTGTGTTCCTTTCTCTTCGCACGAAAACCCTACTCTTCACATTTCTTCCAAAAGATGATGTAAAGAAGCCTGATGCATTTGAATCACATACCAGCTCAGTCTCCTTCAACACTATGCAACCGGGGCAACGCTACAGGAGCGGGGATGAAGTCTAGGGAAAATCTTGCCACAGGCCCAGCATATCCCCAAGAAAATAAAGCCATTCGTGAGCCCTATACCAATGGACCATTCCGGGAATGAGGCTCGATGAGTACAGGTGAAGAAACGATGCTACACCTTTCCCTTTCCCTCCACGTGACCACCTCTTTCACCAATTTTGAACACCCACAAACCCTAGGGGCCATCTATGACCCCTGCACACACTTTCTCCTTCTGGGAGAGCTCTTCCTGCCGACCTCTCGTCCGAGACAGCCCGGGGCTGTCTGACCCGTGTTCTGACCGGTTCTGACCCGCAGCCACATCCGTTGTGTCCTGACCCACATCGGGCCCCTCTAGCACCTTCCTGTCTTGGCCATTGTTTATTGGTCTAGCGTTGGACACCTTGCCAAGCTGGACTCATGAAATTGTTCCCCTGGGACCTAGCAATGTAGGGTCCCCTTCTCTGGTGCTGGGAACCACAAGAGGTGACTCTCAGAAGTCATTGCTGCCGTGTTCCCCACCACAGCTGCAAAGCGGGCTTGGTGGGTGAGAACTGAGCAAATCGAGAGGAACGGAAGCCCATGTTGGTGCCAGGACTACTCTGGCGGGGTTCACGCCCCTGATTTCAGATACTCGGAATGTCCAGCTATATTTCAACTCCTCATACAAATATATGAAATAACCACAGGTGCTTATAGCAAATTCATCCATTTGTTTTCAAAGCTTGAGTTGAAATTTAGCATTTGTAACCAAAATGGTTATAACTGTACAAAGACTAAAATGTTAATGTTCCAATGGCCCCACAATACACAATAGTTTGTATGTTTGTGATAAACTTTTAATTGACAGCATACTTTTATAACCGTTCGGCTCTAAGCAAGATGTATGACCATCAAGAAAGAAGTCCTTTCTAGAAAAATGACCTATACAATCTTTTTTCTACATAAACCCTTCACGAGGTAAAAATGATACTGTCACAAATGTTATTGGTGTGACCCTCAGAAAGCTGGAAACTGAGATACTCCAAACTAAATTCTTAAGTTATGCTTTTTTTTTTTTACCCAAAGTTTCTTCTTACCCACTAATTTGTTTCTAAGATGTGCTCTCCTTGTTGGAGGAGCCATACACACACACACACACACACACACACACACACTCTACAGTCACTGCAAAATTGTTTCCAGAAAACAATTTTGCAACTGGTCTGGCCTGTGTAAAATTTGGCTGGGGCTTGTTTCACCCCTGAAAATCTCGTGGGAGAATGTTCTTCAAGGGCAACAGTGGGTGAAGGTGGTACTGGTCCCCGTGAACCACAGGTCATGTATCTGGCCTGGGTGTCCATCAGGAAAGGGCCAGACAGACGGCCATCCTGGCACCAGCCCACGCATGTGACAGCCGCGGAGGCCTGTCACCGCTGCCCACACAGAGGCTTGTGGGTCCTGTCAGGAAGTCCTGCTGCCACAAAAAGTGTGCTTGGTGGTGTTCATAGCTGGGCATCCACCCCCTGTGGCAGGCTATCTGCCCTCCCTGCTCCCCGCATTCTCCGTGAGACCGGCCGCCTTAAAGACAAGCGGAAGCAGAAGCAGGGGTCACTGGGGTGAGTGAGGCTGAGGGGCTTTGATGCAGGTGAAAGGGAGCTGGAATTGTTTCACCTGAATGGAGAGAAAACCTAAGCAGCATAACGCCGCCACCGACAGTGCTCGCGGGGCCGCCAGGTGTGGGTGGCAGGCTCTGGCCGCGCCCGCCGGCTCTGGCTTCGGGTGAGAGTACCCACTGGTCTGAATTGAAGTGACAGACACATCCCCGAGGAACCGACTCAAAGACATTTTATTTAATACAAGCTACTGCATTTTTCTAACCTGACAAAAGTTTTTTCAGGGGGAAAGGAAAGCCAAGTTAAATCAGGCACTGACGTTAGAATGGATTTTCTCCAAAGCAATCTCTCAAACAATTAGGCATATGGAGTGAGACACGGCACTTGGCCTTCTGGCTGGTAGCAGGTAGGACTCGGGTGGAACAGAAGGTTAATGACTTGCATTTTATCGACTTTAGCGAGCAAGGCTTCTCATAATGTTATTGAATGCAAATGAAAATTGGTGCTGTTATAAATCCCTCAGTAGTATGGACGCCTAGGGAATGGAGAGAAGAAAGCATTCCTGTGCACACTTACACACACACACGCACACACACACACACACCCCACTGAACGACAGTTCACAGCTCTGAACAAAGATCATGCTGCTCAGGGCATCCTTACCGATCTGTTCACACTGCACAGGTATCCCAAGTCCCCCATCTCCTGAGGCAGATGGGAGTTGTGTACATTGGGAGTTTGTTTGCTATCCCCAGTGCAATGAACAAAGCATCCCTCACAGCCAGTTGCCTCAAATAACAATTTGGGGAAAGGAAATGATGTTTCAAAAAATACATAGCCTTCCTACAGTGCGCCCCCAGGTGGGGGTGTCCTGAGCATTTAGTCAGACCGAGGGGCTAAGCCCTGACTCAGCTCTTCATCCCTTAAAGAACCTTGGTCTTCTTCTTATGCCTCCTCCCTCCCACCCCAGCAGCATCCAAACTTCCCCCGCTCCAGAAGTTTCCTTCACTTTCCTCCTAGATGTGGTCTCGCACAGCTTACGCACCCTTGACCCGCCCTTGACCCGCTTCTCCCCTGCCTGCCTTTCAAACGGCTCGCAGGTGCATCAGCCCTCCGTTCAGACCCGCGGTTAGCCTCCTCCCACGCTCTGCTCGCATCTCCCACCTGCCCTTCACACACACGCTTTTTATAAGGGTGCAAGGAAAAGACTCAGATATACAGACATCAAAGTTTAAAAACTTACATTTATAAAATAACTAAGTCACAGGGCTGTAATGTCCAGCACAGGGGACACAGTCAACAATATTGTCATAATTTGTATGGTGACAGAACGTAACTACATTTACTGTCGTGATCATTTGTAATGTTTAAAAATACAGAATCATTATGTTGGACACCTAAACTAATATAATATTGTTTGTCAACTATAATTCAATTAAAAATACAAAATACTGGTGAAAGAAACAATATCTTGTTTTATGCTCCAGCATCTAGAACCACCTCCTAATGAAAGTAAGTGGTCAATAATATAAGATGACTTTATCAACGGGTGTCTTGTTCCGGGAATGGTCACATGAAGAAGGGACCCAGGACAGGTCTTGTCACATCTGTTATCCAACAGGGTATGAAGAGTATCCCCTCTCACCCAGAAATGAGCAGCGCCTTCTTTGCCACAGGTCAAAGCAGTAAGTTATATGATCGCCCTACCTGCTTATGAGGATATAATACATAGTCCCAAACAGGATTGAAAATCTTCAGAGAGGGGTATAGTTTAATTTCTGCATTAATTATGAGAAGGAGAGTAAAAGCATGTATAGCTATAAAGCAAATTAAGGAGAAATGGAATAAATTAAAAACAATTGATTAACCTAAAGTCAAGAAATAAAAGAAAAAAGAGCAAAGAACAGATAGAACAAATAGAAAAGAAATAGTAATACATTAGGTAAAAACTCAAATATGTTAGTATTTTATTATATGTAAGTGCTTTACATACTCCAATTAAAAGACTATTAAAAGTGTTTTAACACTATATGCTACTTAAAAGAGAGACACAGAAAATTTGAAAGTAAAAAAACAAACCAGAGATACATTATATAAACACTAACCCCAAAAAGCTGATCTGGACCTAGTAGAATTTAAGAGAAGAAACATTGCTAGATTTGGAACAGAACATTCTCTAAAGACAAAGGGTCAATTCTAAACAAAAATGTACTAATCTGAAATTTATTCACCTAATCCCATGGCCTGACATACATACAAATTCAAACAATAAAACCACAGGAAGTAGAAAAATCCACATTTATAGAGATTTTAACATGAGTCCCTTGATAATTGATTTAAAAAAACAGAATAAATCAGAAGAGACACAGAAATAACCCATGGATCAAAGGAAATTTAGAAAATATTTTGAACTAATGCTAATATAAATAAGTCATAGCAACTGTGGGCTGCAGCTAAGTCCACAGAGATGTTGTGACCTTGAATAAATATTAGCAAAGAGGAAAGACTAAAAATCCCAATGCACTAAAAATTTAACTGAAAAAGCTACAAAATGAATAGCAAATAAAAACAAAGAAGGTACACAAACTGAACTGAATGGAAGTCCTACCACTGCAGAATTAAAGAAGAAACCACATTGAGACTGGTAGAAAGGGCAGAGACACTGAACAGGCTGGTTCCACACCCACATGTGGTAGATAAAAATCAGGAAAGATATCTCAGGAATGAGGGGTACATACCAGGACCCCCCAGCCTCGGGTCTCAGAGCCAAGAAGAAAAGTCTCCATAACTTTGGACTATGAAAACCAGCAGCAACTGAGGCCATGGAAGAAAGAAACTGCTGGACTCCCTGGCAGTTCCTTTCAAAGGGCCTACACACAAACATACTCGGACTCAGTCCGTCTGAGCTCCAGCACTGGGGCAGCAGATCGACAGGCACCAGAGTCATATGGGAAGGAACTGACTTGTGCAGCATAAGGATGGGAGCTGGTGAGCTTTCTCTCTGACAGATGAGCTGGCAGAGGCCATTGTTTCTTTTCTGAGTCCTCCAGCCACAGAGATAGCAGGCAGGTGTCATATCTGAGAGTCCATTAACCTAGTTCACACTATTTGCCCCACCCTGGTGATTCCTTGAGGCACTGCCCCACCCAACTTTCAAGCCCACCCAAGATGTTTCCATGGCTTTACCATGTGACTTGTCTTAGCCCATGCTTCAGATGTTCCTAAATTCTCTCAGACAAGCAGCATCTGTCTTCATACCTCTTGCTAAGTTGCTATAGGCCTGAAACTATTAGCAGATGGCCTTGGTTCACAGCTTGGCCTCTCCTGGGCACCTCCAAGACCAGCACAAGTAGCATCCATTACAGATTGCTTTGTAGCCAATGCTTTGTGACCCGGGACAGAACACAGGTGATGGCTGACCTTAAACATGCCAACAGCAACCAAGGCTCAACTACAACAGGAGGCTGTACTCAGCCCACACAGAAGTCACTTCTTGGGGACCCAGCTTGGGTCATAGAGGAGGCCATACCACTGGACCCTATAGGACACCTATTAAATTAAGCTGCTCTATCAAGCCTGGGAGTCAAAGCAGCTCTATCTAATACATAGAAACACACACAGGGAGGCTGCCAAAATGAGAAGACAAAGAAACACGGCCCAAATGAAGAACAGAACAAAACTTCAGAAAAACAACTAAACAAAATGGAGAAAAGCAATCTATCAGATGCAGAGTTCGAAACACTGGTTATAAGGATGTTCAAGGAACTTAGTGAGGACTTCAACAGCATAAAAAAGATGCAGTTAGAAATGAAGGATACATTAATAAAATAAAGGACGATTTACAGGGAATCAACAGTAGAATAGTTGAAGCCAAGAATCAAATCAGTGATTTGAAACACAATGAAGCAAAAAGCAAGTGATCAGAACAGCATGAAAAAAACAGAATCCAAAAAAATGAGGATAATGTAAGGAGCCTCTAGGATAACTTCAAGAATACCAACATATGCATCACAAGGATGTTGGAAGAAAAAAAAGAGCAAGAAATTGGAAACCTATTTGAAAAAGTAATCAAAGAAAACTTCTTTAACTTGGTGAAGGAAATAGGAATCACAGAGAGTCCCAAACAAGTTGGACCCAAAGAGGCCCTCACCAGGACACATCATGATGAAAATGCCAAAGGTTAAATACAAAGAGAGAATCCTAAAAGCTGGGAGAGAAAAGCAGCTGGTTACCTACAAGGGATCCACCATGAGACTTGACTGATTTCTCAAGAGAAACTTTACAGGCTAGAAGGGATGGCCAAGAAACATTCACAGCGATGAAAAGCAAGGACCTACAACCAAGATTACTCCACTCGGCAAAACTATCATTAAGAATCAAAGGACAGGTACAAAGCTTTCCAGAAAAGAAAAAGTTGGAGTTCCTCACCACCAAACCAGTATTATATGAAATGTTAAAGGGTCTTTTTTGAAAATAATAAGAAGGAGATCAAAAATAAGAACAATAAAATTGCGACAAATACACATCTATCAACAATTGAATCTAAAAAATAAAATAAACTGACAAGCAGCACAGAAACTGAATCATAGATACAAAGTACATTTTTATGGTTGCCAGATAGGAGGTGGGTTGGGGGGATGAGTGAAAAAGGTGAAGGGATTAAGAAGTACAAATTGGTAATTACAGAATAGCCATGGGGATGTAAAGTACAGCACAGGGAATAGAGTAGCCAAAGCACACATATGCCTGACCCACGGACATGGACAATGGCTGGGGACTGCCGGAGGGAGTGGGGAGTCTGGGTGGAGGGGGGCAAAAGGGGAAAATTGGGACAACTGTAAGAACATAAACAATAAAATATAATTTTTAAAAAGAGAAAAGAAGTAAAAGAAAAGCAAATTATACAACAGAGAAAAATGTAAAAGTAATTTTCTTAAAACTAAAAGTGGTTTGAAAAGATTTATAAAATTTTATAAATCCAAGTAAGACTAATCAAGAAAAAAGAGAGGAAACACAAATAATCAATATCAGGAATGAAAATGCTAATCACCAGAGACATATAAGATGTAGGGAGAACATGGTGAGCTCTCCCTTCCAGAATACGGCCACACAACACATGAGACCAGCCCCTACAGGGGATCCTCATTCCCCGGCTCTTTAGCGCAAGCAGGGCTTAATGGCTCATGGACTCAGTTCCAACAGGCAGACTATGGGAAGGGAAAAAGACATCCTACAGTGGAGAAGGCTGGGAGACACCAGTAATTAGTCCGAAATTACAGAAACAGATAATGGATTAACACAGGCCTGTTACTTAACAGAGCTGAGATTCTGAAATCATGCCTATTTATGGAAAACTTTTTTTATTTGTTTGTTTTTCAGATAAATTTGCATTCTACAAAAAAAATCATTTTCTTTGTTTTAATATTTCTACTACTTTGTTCTTCTTTCTCCCCCATTCCCTTATAACCCTACAGAGCTGACATGTACACGATGTCTACAACATTGTGATGGTAGATTAATCACAAAAGGTGCCCCACAAGTGTCCCTGCCATATGCTCACTTCTTTGCAATGCGATTTTTACAGTTTCACCCATCTAGGGCGGGGCTCCATGTATCTTTCTTTTGAGTCTAGACTTGGCCATTACATTGCCTTGGCCAATGGGGCAAAAAGCAAATGCAAGGAGAGACTTGGAACTTTGAGAACGCCACGTAAAAAGTGCCAGCTAGCCTGCTCAAAGGCGGGCGACCACAGGGAGCCGTCTCAGCTGAGACATCCTCTCCCAGACCCACCACCCTCCCAGCCGCCAGGCACGTGGGTGATGCCACCATAGGCCGTCCAGCCCCAGCGTCACCAGCCCAGACTAGCAGAACCGTGGGGCAAGTCCACAGAATCCTGGGAAGTTCAAGTGTTTGTTCTCTTACACCACTCACTTTTGGGATGGATTGTCATGCAACAAAAACTAACTCATATACTCATCTTTTCTGCTAGTCACTCCAAAAAAAAAAATTAATGCTCAGATACCCACTGCCATCACACTTCCAACTCCATAGCAAGAGGTTCCTCACTGCACATCTGCAAGTGGAGTGTACCCAGACTCGGGTCCAGCTGTGACCCTCCGTGCTGACATCGGTCCTCGGGCAGCCCGCGCCTGCCCAGCACTGAGCCCGGCTTCCGCGGGTCTCCCCTGGTCCAGAACCTCTGCTTCTTAGCTTCCAGTTTGTGCCTTTGACTCAGTGCATGACTTAATCCATTTCATTGAATTTTCTAAATATAGCCAGCCCTCCTCCAAGTTCAAAGGTTTGTATCCATGGATTCAACCAACCACGGAGCGGGAATATTTTGGGGGGATGGTATGTTTTTGCTCACCTGTACTACGTCATCAGCCTCCGACGGTTGTGTCTGCACTGAACATGCAGAGGCTTTTTTTCTTGTTGTTATTCCCTAAACAATAGAGTGTAACAACTATTCACACAGTATTTACATTGCATTAGGTATCATAAGGAACCTAGAGATGATCTCACATGTATGGGAAGATGTGCATCGATTGTACACAAATATTATACTACTTCATATAAGGGACCTGGTTTTATAAAACGGTACTGGACGTGGGCATCCACGGGGGGCCTGGCACTGATCCCCATGGATGCCACGGGACAGCTATACCTTCCTGCGCTGAGACTCTGCCGGGGGAAGGACACCAAGAGGAATAAGGTGCAGGTGGTTCGTGAGAAGGCGCAGAATGCAGGGGAGACAAGCACGCCAAGGGGCAAAATCAAGGACGTCTTGCGCCACAGAAAGCGATGGTTAACGGGTCCCTCGGCTCCTCACTGACACGGCCGCCTGGTCGTCTGCGGCTCCCTGGCACCCCAGACACGGGGCCGCTGTTGCTGTGACGCCGCACTTTTGCTTTCTCATCTGCTATGTGTCTCCTGAGCCTCCACCGGTCACTTTCTCCTTGAATCATTAGAGCCACAGACCTGCCTCGGTCCCTGTGTGGACAGAGGCCCGGGGTCTGAGGCTGGTCTGGTCCATGGGCTGGTGTCAGTCAGTCACGGTCCTCCACCCCTCAGCCTCCGTCTGGATTAAGTCAGGTCCTCCCGCCCCTGCCCCAGCCCCCGCCCCTGCCCCCGCCCCTGCCCCAGCCCCCGACCCCGACCCCGCCCCGACCCCGCCCCTGCCCCCGCCCCCGCCCCCGCCCCCGCCCCCGACCCCGACCCTGCCCCTCCTCTGTGGCTGCCCCCACCCAGTGCTGACCCGGCACCACCCATCTGCCTGCAGACCCGGCTCCCTCCGTTCCCGACAGCAGCCCTCTCCCATCAGGTCTCCTCTTGGCTCCACCTGTCACATGGGCTTTGGACCTTGTGTGGCACCCCGCTTGGTGCTCTTGCTAATTTATTCCTCTTTTCCCCGCGTCTGCAGCCTTCCCACTGCTTCCCCTGCGCCCAGTGCCATCACCTGGCTCACCGCTACCCTCCCCGCCACCCACCTGGCTCACCGCTACCCTCGCCGCCACCCACCTGGCTCACCGCCACCCACCTGGCTCACCGCTACCCTCACCGCCACCCACCTGGCTCACCGCTACCCTCACTGTTGAAAGTGTCCAAACCAGAAAACACAAGCCCAAGGGGAGTCAGGACAGGGTAACTGAACCTGTCTGTGTTGGTCAAAATCATGCCCTAGGCTGTGTTTATCAGACCCCACATAATTTTAACTCGTAGGAGAACATTGTGGAGCTTTCTAAACAGTGAGAGGCTGAGCGAGGGCTGTCAACACCCCGATGAACAGTTCCTCCGGAAACATTTGAAGGCGCTCTGGCCTGAGGGAGACCAGGGGCCTGGCTCCCCGCCCCACCGCCGCTGCCCCAGCACCACGGCCCGGCCCTCCTCGGCAGCCCGGTTACGACAGAGGCAGGGAACACGCCGGGACAGCCAACAACCCCCAGCCCGAGCGTGGAAACAACAGAGACCCAGCATCTGATGAAAACCAGGGCTGAGGACTCACAAACAACCTGGGGGGCAGTGAGCCCCTGGGAGACTCCTGCGGCGGCTCCTGTGCCCTGCAAACCCGTCATCGGTCATGCCGCCTCCCTGCAGCCTGGTGAAACCACGCAGTGTGTGCACACACAACAGAGCCGTCCCTGGAGGCGAAACTAATGGCTGCTCCTTACAACGAGAATGTCTGTCCAACAAACGGCAGACAGGGCACCGCAATTCTCCATGAATCACTAGCTAGGGTGCTAGTAAGATCATTACTGGGCTGTATTTAAGGACTCTAATTGTTAAATGTAGTCCAGCTTCCCCTGAAGGCAATTCAGAGCGGCAAGGAAAAAAACGTCAGGGTTAGAAATGACTGATTCGTGCACATTATGAAAAACTTCTGCTGATAGCTGCATACCAGTTTTTCCAGGGCTTTGGTACTGACTACATATGAGGCAACGAGGGGAAAAATGAAATACTGGTAGTGCCGCTGGCAGGCGTGGGGGCTGGGCTGGCCCGCGACGAGGGGTTCGGTGTGAGGCATTCCCCGCAGAGGCCTGGCCTGCCTTCCGGGTCCTGGGCGGCGACTGTCGGCGGCCCCAGGAGTTCCACGAGTCCCTCCGCCTCGTCCCTCTCGGGCCACACACATCTGGTGCTGGCCGAACCTCCTCCGGCTCCACAAGAAACGCTTTGGACGGGCTGACGATGTGGGACTCACAGGGAGGGACAAGCCAGCCCCTCTGTGGCTCCGGACCCGCCACGTCCTCCCCTCTCTGACCGCCCATCCTTCCTTTCTGCAGCGTCGGAGGGGCTGCCTCCCGTTACCATGTGCCGATCCACACCAGACGCACCGGGCGCCCCACCTTTTACCCCAAGGACTCATTAGGGAGATTCCACTGCATAGCACAGGTGACCTGTGAACAATGTCATGGGCAGGGGCACTCACCTGCTGTGGAGTCAGAAATCTGAGTGTAGCTTCTGACTTTCCCGGAACTTAAATAACAGCCTACTGTTGACAGCCCGTCTTAGCCATAGTCAATTAACACATGTTTTGCTTGTTATATGTATTATATACTATATTTTTATACTAAGTAGACAAGAGAAAAAAATGTTAAGAAAATCATAAAGAGAAAATATATTTGCAGTTCTGTATTGTGTTATCAATACTGTAAGTTTAGTCTGTTTAGTATAATACACAGTATTGAAATGAAATGCCTCCTTATATAAAGATTAAAAAAATTTTCACATGTAAGTGGACCTGCGTAGTTCACAGCCGTGTCGTTCAAGGGTTAACTATAGTTTCTCCCTAAAATGACTACTGGTGATATTTTTTATTTCATGGAATCACATATAGTTTCATCTTCTGAGTGTGCTGAAATTCCATTTATATTCTAGATTTTTTTTCTGTTTACCATTGCTGTTACTGCAGTCGGTAGCAACACTCTACTGTCCAAATCAGTTAACATTATTGGCTGACACATAAAGAACGGGATATATTCAGTGTGTACGGCTTGATGAGTTTGGACTCACAGGCAAACGCCCGTGACACCATCAGCACCACCCAGGGGTGGACACTTCCATCACCCTGAATGTTTCCTTGCGTCCCTTTGTTTTCCTTTGCTTGTCTGTTCATTTTGTGATAAGATCACCTAACATGAGATCCATCTCCCTACCACATTTTTAAGGGCACAGTGCAGCAATGCTAGCTGTGGGCACCGTGTGGCCCCGCAGGAACCTAGAACGTGTTCGCCCCGTGCTGGACAGCAGCTCCCCACTCCCCAGCCCAGCAGCCACTATCAGCTTCTGGGCTCCCAGCAGCTGATTACTCCCTCCACCTCGGGTAAGTGGAAGCAGGCGGTGTCTGCCCTCGTTTCTCTCAGCATCACGTCCTCCAGGTTCCTGCTGTTGTCACAAACAGTGGTGTTGTCAGGGGAATGCGAATCGGAACCACAGGGAGGCGTCGCCTCGCACCTGTTAGCACGGCTGCAATAAAAAAACACCACAAAACACTGTTGGCTGGGATGAGACGAAGGTAAAACCCTTGTGCACTGTGGGTAGGACTGTAAATTGGTGCAGCCACTCTGGAAACCAGCATGAAAACTTCTCAGAAAATTAAACTAGAGCTTCCATATATAATCCAGCACTTCCACTTTGGGGCATTATTCAAAAGAACTGAAATTAAGGGCTCGGTGAGTTGGATGCACCCCCATGGTTCCTGCAGCATCATTCACAGTAGCCATGGCATTGAAACAACCTAAATGCACGTCCACAGATGAATGAGTAAAGAAAATGTGATACATTGCACAATGAAGTATTTTTCAGCCTTAAAAAACAAGGAAATCCATTAACATTTGAGCGAACTTTTTGGCCCACATCGTACACACTTTCCACATGCTTTGTCATATTTGCTGTTCGCAAGACTGTGGGACATTACAGGGCCCTGACAACAAACCATATGAATTGGAGCTTTAGAATTTGCAGAATGTTGGAATAAGGTGACACAAGGTGACAAAATGTGAGGAGCAGCATGGAACCGGGAAATCTCATGTCATCGTTCTGTGGCTGTCCCGCTTGGAGGGAGCACAAGGAATGTTGAGAGGTGGGGGACGTGCTGAGGCTGCACAGCGGCCTGAAGGGTCGGCGTGGCGGGCTCTGGGAACACACAGAGGGGAAGCTTAACCCAGGGGTTAAGAGGCGCCGCATACCCTGCCGCGTTAGGCATTTGTTTGAACAGCACATGGATTTATAAAAGTCTCCCAGCCTCACAGGAGCCTACTTGGTTGGAGTCACTATGATCAGTCGGCCTCCCCACGGGGCCAAAATTACTTAGCACAAAATTAGTTTCTCTAGTGAGGCGCTTCAAATCTGAAAACATAGGTGTCAGATCTTCTTTGCTGTGCAGGGAAGACGGATAGTGACCAGAACGGCTGTTGTTCGAACAGCAGCGGCAGCGGCAGCGGGAGAGGTGCAACGTGCTCACAGGCCATGTCAGCTGTTTGCCTTTAGTATAAATGCCCTCCCTTCAAACCGCCCTCACCAGGAGAAATCCTCTTAGAATTTAAATTGCTTTCTCTTGCCAAATATATAACTTCTCTCCTTCTCTCAACAAAAATGATGTGTTTTCCTAGATTGCAAAGCATTCTATTATCTTAGGGGGAAAACGTCTTTGAAAGGAGCAGAGCGAAGATGCCATCACGCATCAGTGAGGAAAGAGTTCCCGGCTTGGGGCTTTGAGGCACATGTGGCAGGACAGCCGCAGGGGAAGGGGAAACAGCATATTCTGGGGGGCAGGGGGCTAAGCTAGAAACTAGAAACGGGTAAGCATTTTTCTGGGCTCAAAAGTGGTTACAGATTCTTGGACTCCTCATCCTCCCTCTTTAGTACACTCATTGACAATAGGATGGGCGCTGCACTAGAGCCAGGTTACGGTCCCACCCAAGCAGGCCACCTTGACAGTAGAAGCTTCCTCTTCATCGGTGGCATACTTCTGGGGGGAGGGGGGATGTTGATTCTTGTACTCTGTTTCAGAAAGTTATAATATGAGTAAAGCTCTTTCCAACATTGATGATTTATCTGAGAGCTTCTGAACTCCAAATTCTAGAGGCCTTTTTCTTTCTTTTTAATTTGTTTTGAGATACCAGATGTTTGTGCATTACCACAATTAAAATTCAAATCATCTTCATTAGTTTCCATTGACATTTCAAAGTTCTCGTTCTCGGGTGCAACTCTTGAGTGTTTTTATAATTTTCTCATTTCAAATGCAAGTAATAGGAATTGAGTTTAACACTTGAAAATGGAAACATGTTACCTGTGAGCTTTCTTTAAAGAATAAAACTACAGCCCTGGTCAATGTGGCTCAGCTGGTTGGAGTGTTGTCCTGTAACCGAAATGTTGTGGGTTCAGTTCTTGGTGAGCGCACACACTCAGGTTGTGGGTTCAGTGTCCAGTCTGGGCACGTGCAATGACCCATCTGGATGCATATGGGAGGCAACCAATCGATGCTTCTCTCTCGCATTGATGTTTCTTTCTCTTCCTTCTTCTCTCTGAAAAGCAATGAAATAAAAGTCCTTGGGTGAGGAAACAAAATAAAAAAAGAATAAAACTATATATATAGAACTGCAGTCTTTGAAAATAATGTGCTCTCTTGTTCTTGGAACATACATGATTGATTTGAAGTTAGATACCTAAAGAGACACATGTAGACTAAAGGGAGATACTAAGGTCTAAATTAATGTTCTTCCAGCTGGATCTAGATGCTTATTGGGGAGACATTTGCACAAAACTCATGCCATTTTAAATTGATAGAATTTGTGAGAGCCCAAGCCACTCATGATTACTATTTCCGTATCTCACACTTCTCACCGGATGTTTGCAGTTTCAGGACATTAAGCCGCCTCTAAGACAAGATAACGGAAACTCAGTCCTTATGCAGGCCCGCAAGTGATTAAACTGAACCAGTAACTGGACTTTTGTCTTAATCGGCTGGCATGACCCAGCCGCCTCGTCGCCCCGAGCCTCCCAGGTGGCTCCCTGGGGAGTCAGTGCCGTTTCTCCCCCTGTGACAGTGGAAGCCTCCCTTGTTCTGCTGTCTTTAGCCACAGCTACAGAGATGGAGTGCGGGCCTCACCAAAGGGAGGGGGCTTAGTGGGCAGATGCAGCTCCGGAAGCCGGGGAAGTAGCATGTATTAACTAGGGCCAGTTACTTGGAATATGACACCAAGCCACAGTTCCTTTGAGAATAGAAACCACAACTCACTTTGGTTTCATACCCACTGCATGTAAGTATTCAAAGCCTGTTTACAGAATTGAGTGAACAAATGAATGACTAAACAGATGAACAAATGAATTAATCAATTACTTTCCCTTAACATTGGCGAATTACCCTGAGCCTTCAAAGGGGAAGGGATAAGACAGGCTAGGAAGGCTGGGAACCTGTTCTGTATTGGACATTAACTACATGCTCATTCACATACATTACTTCATAAGGTTCAAAGATGTCCCGTGACAGTGACCAAGGGCACAGGGCTAGTACATGGTGCAGTTGCATTTTTCATTCTATCTTGCATGAAAGCCTATGATCTTACCCACATCCCAACACCTCCTGCTCCATACCCAGCTTACAATGCATGGGAACGAGGAGAAAACAGGAGCTGGAAGTCTCTTTCCTCTGCCGAACCCAGGCTTGTCTCTCATCCTAAACTTGGGAGGTTGCATTTAGGAGGACACAGGATTAAACACTTTTAATACGACTTGGGGAAGTCCATAATCATGGGGGAGGAAGGGCAGGCTCACGGTGTTCTAAGGGATGGGGGAGAACGACCACAACACTCGGTAAGTATTCAGTCCTGCAGGACTGTTCTGCACCTTTGTGGCTCATAGTGCAGCAACGCTGCCTGCATTCAGCGAGTCAGTCAGCAAGGCCAGCAGTCAAGGCCTGAGCCAAATTCAGGAAATGACCCTTATTCACCTTGGACCTGGGTCCGGTCACTGTATGTACTCCTTAGCATGAAAGTCACACCCTTGTTAGCACCAGAGCCTCGCGTCCTGATCACTGTGACATGTCTCCTCCTCATGTCAGCTAATAATCTACAAACAAAAGAGAGTCTTAAATGAGAGTCTTAGGGCAGGCTAGTGCCCCTTGGCTTGCCTGTGCTTGCACTTCGGAGAATCCTAGGAGACCTCAAATTGTAGGCAACAGTTATGCATGGGGTGGGGTCGAGAGCGGGATTGGTTTTGTTTTGTCTTGTTTTGTTTTTTGGCCTTTTTGGCAAACACTTCTCCAACAATTATTAGTTTCTAAAATGGATCAAAACTGGAAAGGTTAGAGTTTCCTGGGAGAAAAAAATATTCCTTGCAGTTTTAGATTTCTACTCTATCTTATATTTCTCTTCCTCTGATGGTACCATTTGTGTTCCTGTTTATATGTTATGATTGGATAAAGTATAGCTTTGCTATGAACTCCCAACAGTGCGGATGCAGATCAGTAAATCAATGTGTTCAAGTCGAAGCAGTAGAGACACTGCCAGGGGCCGAGTGGGGATGCTGGCGGCTCTCACCACCCTGCTCACACAGAGGACAAAGGGACGCCAACCGCTTCTTAAAGGAAGGCCGAGTCTATGCAAGGCAGGCCACCCTGAAGGTGCCAAGGTCACTGTTGTTGAGGAAGCCGTTCCTATCTTGGTGCAAACACAAGGAGAGCAGCGGTACATGACAACGGCACAGAGCATATGGCACAGCCCTGCAGCCACGTGACAGCGGGGGAACACGCGGAGGTCATCTTCCTTCCGCACACACTTCCCCCAAGCACATCCTTTCACACATCAACTACCTGCACTCGGCGACGTCCCTGGGAATCATTAGTACTTGTTATTACTCTGCTCACATGGACTAGTGTGTTATGTGATTCCTATATGCAAATTGGCACAATAGACTCTGCTATACCCATGAACTCAACATGGCACATTGCTTCAAGAGCATAGCCTACAAGATTCCCAGGATAGACACTGAGTCACAGTCTAAGAGTTTCAACAGGGGCATTAACTTGTGTTGTGTCAAACAGCTGAATGTTAATGATGCCCGAGGTAGATAGGGACATGACAAGCATGGATTAGCAGTTGCTCACCCTGCCAGGCATCTGAAGCTAATGTTATATATGTTGCATACACAAACTACAGGGAAAATAGACAAGGTTTGTTAAAATTCCACTAAGCCTAGATTGTGGATCTTCACAACCTTGTCAAACCCTTGGGTATTCTCAACTGAGTGGTCCCATTGCACAACCTTCCTAGATTCTAATGCTAAAGTGAACAAGAATTAAAATTAGTGACCTGTGCTACTTTGTACACAGAGCTGTCACTACTCACTCATAAATCACAGATGAGCTATAAAATCCATTAATTATTCAAGATGCTAATGAGGCAAGAAGGAGATTTGACCCTACATGTACCACTTAGTTTTACCTAAGTTTGTGGCTAGAGATTCAGCCCTGGGCAGCCATGGGTGACCTTTATGCTGGTGCACACCTGGGGCCTGGGCAGGAAAGAGCTAATATCTCATTCCAATAAGCCATGTCAGGGTAGGGTAACAGCTGTATTTTACACAATTCACAGTCAGTCATATTTAGAACCAGGCCTCAAATTTGGTTCTCCTCACTAGAACGTCCTGCCTTCTCTGTTAAAGGCAGAACAAAAACACCATCAAGACAATTTAGGCCTCTTTTGTCTACCCCACAGAATGTCGCATGGTGTTAAGGGCTTGGTACTAGTTTGCAGAGTTAGAGTAATACATAAATATCTTTATTTTTGATAATAAATAGTTTTTAATAGCCTCAGCAATCTTGAGAAAAAAGAAAAATGTGGAGATCATGCTACAAGATATCCAACTAACTACAAAGCTACAATAATCAAAACCCTATAGCACTGGCATAAGAACAGACACATAGATCAATGAAAGAGAATAGAAATAAACCATGCTTATATAATCAATTAATCTAAGACAAGGAGGTAAGAACACACAATAGGGTAAAGGCAGTCTATTCAATAAGTGGTGCTCGAAAACTGGACAGATACCTGCAAAAATGAAACTAGACCACCTTCTTACACTATATACAAGAATAAACTCAAGATGGGTTAAAGACTTAAATGCAAGGCCCAAAATCATAAAACCCCTAAAAGAAAATATAATCAGTAAACTCTCTAATATTGCTTTTAGTAATATTTCTTTCTAATATATTTCCTTGGGCAAGGGACACAAAAGAAAATATAAACAAATGGGACTACATCAAACTAAAAAGGTTTTATAAGCAAAAGAAGCCACCAACAAAATGAAAAGACAACCTACTGAATGAGAGAAGATGTTCACTAATGATGCATACAATAAGGAGTTAATACCCAAAATTTGTAAGAACTCATACAACTTAACACCAAAAACCCCCCAAACAATTCAATTAAAAAATAGGCAGAGGACCTGAATAGACAGTTCTTCAAAGAGGACATATAGAAGTCAGGTAGACATATGAAAAGATGCTGAACATCACTAATCATCAGAGAAATGTGAACTAAAACCACAGTGAGATACCACCTCACACCTGTAAGAATGACTATTATCAGTAAATCAACGAACAACAACTGTTGGTGAGGTTGTGGAGAAGAGGCAAAACTTGTGCACTGTTGGTAGGAATGCAGACTAGTGCAGCCACTGTGCAAAACAGTGTGGAGGTTCCTCAAAAAATTAGGAGCTGCCTTAAGACCCAGCAATACAACTTGTGGGGATCTACTGGAGAAACCCAAAACACTAATTTTGAAGAGAGATATGCACCCCTTTGTTCAAAGCAGCATTATTTACAATAGCCAAGACACAGAAGCAATCCAACTGCCCATCAATAGACTAGTGGATAAAGAAGAGGTTACATATACATACACACATATACCTACATACACAGTGGAATATTACTTGGCCATTAAATATGAAATCTTGCCATTTACAACAGTAAGGAGGGACCTAGTGGGTATTATGCTAAGTGAAATAAGTCAGAGAAATACAAATACTATATGATTTCACTTATATGTGGAACCTAAAGAACAAAAATGAATAAGCAAAACAGAAAAGCTCATGGACACAGAGATCGGTCTGATGATTACCTGATGAGAGGCGGGGCATGAGGATGAGTGAAAGAGAAAAAGGGTTTAAGTAAAAATTGGCAGTTATAAAACAGTAATGGGGATGTAGGATGCAGAATAGGGACTGTCGTTAATAATTTGTAATAACAATGTATGGTATCAACTGGGATATCAGGGGGAATATCAGGGGGAATATTTTCTAAATTAAGCGATTGTCTAACCACTATACTGTATACCTGAAATTTGTATAAAATTATATTAAATGTCAACTATAATTAAAAATGAAAATATTGGTTTGTATCAGTAGAAAAAATAAGGCAATAATAAAATCTATATACCATGATACATACAAATGTTTACACACACATATATACATAAAAAACATTCTATGCATGTATAAACATACATATACATACGAGGTCTGTCCAGAGGTATCCAGCCATGTAACATGAGAAATCAAGACATTTATAGACAAAGATACAGGATACAAGAAACATTGTACATAGGACAATGATACCTCAGTCCCCTTCAGCGTAGGCATCTTGGAACCACACATGGTTCTTCCAGTTGCCAGCAGTTGCCCCATCATATTTTCCTGAATCTCATTGAGGGTCTGAAATCTCTTCCTTTTCAAAGGTGATTTTAGTTTTGGGCTGTAGGAGGGCTGAGTCACCTGGGTGATATGATATTTTGCCAAAAAACTCTTCATGAGACGTGATGCCTGAGCAGGTGTGTTGTTGTGATAAACCTGACAGTCACCAGTTGCCCAGAGCAACAGACTTTTGAATCATCCAAATAGTTTCTGTGAAGGTATGTTCAAGCTTAATGCAAAATTTGACACATATTTATTGTTCCATTCACTCACTCATTTCTAATGTAATGGCCACATAGTACACACGCTAACCCAATGCTCCCCCTGACTAGTACAGTGAAGTCTTCCTTGTTCTCATACGCACATTTCAGTCCACTCTCCTTGGCTGCCAGAATTCAACAATGTCATGCAAACCATTCTTGTTATATTAACAATGGCTGGACTTTTTCTGGATAGACCTCATATATAGACACATATATTTATTTTTCACAAGAGAAGATACATTATAAATACTATCTTAGGTGATTTTTTCCTTTAGTGATATCATAAAAATCAGCTAGTTTAAGAAATATATTTATTAAACATACTTACTAATATGTTGCATGAAATAATATGAAACAGATTTCTTCAGCGGGAATTCTTCCTGACCTTTAGAAAACCGAAGTCTCCAGCATGACCAGAGGTGGGCGCTGTGGGCCAAGCGACCACTCCCACCGTGATCCCCGCCCCCACTCCTGCCTGGGACGGCAGGACCCTACGACCACCCTTGGCTGCCCACTAGTGGTCAGCTTCAGCTGGAGGCCAAGGTTTCTCCTGAGTAAAACAAGGACACATCCTTGAAAACCTTCTAGATGGAACCTGAGAGCCGTTCAAAGCAGCATCTTCAGGCTGCGGGCCACAACCATTTAGCAGATTGTGAAATCAGTTTCCATTTTAAATGAATATAGTAGAAGAGAAAGAAATAGAAAAACACCAAGTAAAGGCAGGTATTGGATTATGAAACTCTGCTTTCAGTTATGTGTCTACATGTTTGCTTAGATTACAAAGTAAAATAAATGCAAATTTTAAAAACTGAGAACTGATAGGAGGGTTTAGAACAGCAGAATTCCGAAGTTCCCCTGGAATCCCCTTGAAGAAGGAGAAAAAGAAGGCAGTGGAGAAGGAGGAAGAGGAAGAGGAAGAGAAGAAGAAGAGGAGAAGGAAGGAAAGGAAAGGAAAAGGAAGAGGGGGGGAAAAAGGAAGTGGGAGTTTAGCACACCCCACCCCACCCCCAGAGTCCATGGTCCCTCTGACAGTGCAGGGCTCCAACCAGTGCGACAGGAACCTGTCCCCACCCCCCGGGTCTTCTTACTCTATGGTTCTGTTTGCCTGCTGCCAACTAAGAACTGTGGTGCTCAATGCCAAAGTTCATTAAAAAGGAAAGGAATGATTTATTCAAAAGTTATACAGGTTTAGAGTAATGGGGGTATGTCGCTGTTAAATCGCAAAGTCCCCTTAAAACATCCACAAACACACACACACACAGTCCTGCCTCCCGTTGCCAAACCAGGCCAGTGAGGATGCTATCTCAGCAAAAGAAAACAGGAGCCCGTAGCTCAGCTAGACTCCTGTTCTTAGTCCAAAACCGCATCCCCACGGTGGGCCGGGGATCCTTGTGCATCTTTTCAAACCGCTGGCCAAGAGAGAGCTCTGCCCAGCTGCTGCAACCGCTCTCCTGCGTCTTTCTGAGCCGCATGGTCAAGGGAGGCCTCCCTCGGCCCCAGCTGTGCAGTTAAGCCCCAGCATGTCTGCCGTGCCAGGTTTCAATCCCTGCACAGATCTCCCTCCGTAGCCCCACTCTGGTTTCTTACGCCTTTCTCGGCTGCCATTGTTAGCCCAGACAAGGGGTCCCACGATGCAGAAGCCACCCTCGCAGGCACAGGAAGCCCCTCTGGCTACATGGCCCAGGGGTCGGAGTCCTGCCCACTTCCCTGGCTCCCAGCGTATGCCCACCTTTTCATGTTATTAAAACGCTGGCCCAGTTCTTCGGATATGCAAATCAGCTCTCACAGGCCTGCTCTGCTTCCCTGGACCCCCAGCGAGAGCTATGGGGCTCTCCCATTCTGGGGCCTCTCCAGCTCAGCTCCCTGTTACAGTAGCTGCCCCGCACTGTTAGAGCAGCAAGCCTCAGACATTCTTCACTGCCTGCTGCTGGGTTCTTACGGGAAAAATGAAATGTGTGCAGCCTGACTTATTTTAATCATAAAACTGGGCATGTTTCTGGAATAATGAATCTTCTGATTAAAGACTGCAAAGTTCAAAGGCTCATCTGGCTGCAGGAAATAAAACAATTTGGAATTAAAGATGACAGAGCTGAAGCAGCTGAAACGTGACATGACAAACTGCCGTGCCAGCACCAGCCTCTCACCTCCCGGGGAGGTGGCTACCGGCCGGCCCGCCCGGTGTGGGAGCCACTACCCTGCCCTCGCCCAGTGTCCGCAAATTCAGGACACAGTAAAGTTTCTGTGTGCCTTTTTTGACAGTTAACAACTTCACTGAACAAGGCGCAATGATGTCCAGAGCCAACTGGAAGCAAATGAACTCCTCTCGCTCACTAACATAAGCCGCCTTCGTCAGCGTGGCCACAAACAGGTAGGTTTGATTTGTTGGCTGGAAAGTTCACTTTGGGAATTAATATGAGAGCTCTAAGTATACGTCCTTCAAAATGGTCCATTTCTTGTGAATATCATGAAAAATTATGTGTCTGTTTAACTTAAGATCTATCTCTTTTGCAAAGCCTCCCTTTTATTTCCAAGAGTAATAACACATATTCTAAACCATAATGAGGCATGTAAATGTACATTACACTGGACTGTTCGTTATTGAATATGTGACAATTTTTTTGACCTGGCTCATTATGCATAAGGACAGTGTTTTTGAATCATAATCCCCCGACTATAGAGGGTAATACTGAGCACAAACTGGTCTCTCAACAAATGTCGACGGAACAGTAAAGCAGAAGGAAACCAACACACATCGAATGATAATTACGTGCAGAACCTCGACACGCATGGTATCATGTGAGGCCCATAGATGCCATGATAGCAGGGACAACTGTTCTTATTTACAAATGAAGAAACTGAGCTCAGGAATATCCAATGATTCGTTGAAGCATCCTCCTAGGTCTCCAGAATGTGGAGACCTCTTCACTGCATCACAGTGCCAGATGTGAGCCTCTTCCCTGGCAGATAACCACAGTGCACTTTGCTCCTGAGCCAAGGGAGAACCTCAGAATTCTCAACACAGGGCTCAGCAGCTTCAACCGGTTGATCAACAGATGGATCGCTGTTCATTCAGGAGAAGCTGAAAACAGATTGCAATCTATGCAGGTCAGCAAAGAGTCTCCATGAAGCTTTCCAAGTCAGACATTATACTTCCTACCCATTCCCTTTAAGGAGTCTTAGTATAATAAAACTTTTTAGAATGAAACTTTCAAATAAATTTAAAACAGTTTTATTATTTTTTACTATAATAAATTAGAAAAGGCAAAATGCTAGTTGAAGAAGGAAGCTTCAAGCTGTCATGTTACCGAAAGAGTCCAGAGCCAGAGGTGCTGTCCCCACCCCCTGTCCCCACTCCCTCACCCCGCCGCCCCCCCAGGCTGCTCTCCTCAACTGTCTCTGCTCCACGGTCTTCTCTGGCTTTACCGTGGAGCTGTCCTGTCTCACATGGCAGCACAGTCCGCACCTGGGTCTTGAGCACGTGAAGGTTTGGCTCATTCCAGCTGCCATGTGCTGTGAGTATAAAGCACTCTCCGGATTTTGAAGATGTAGCATGAAGAAGAGAGGGTGAAGTATCTCGTTAATAATGCTTTATGTTGCTCTCATGTTGACACTATATTTTGGATATAATTAAGTTAGATAAAATATAGTGTTAAATTAGTTTCATCTCTTTCTTTTTACTTTTTTGCAATGTTACTAGAAAATTTAAACACACATGTAGCTCATGTCTGAAGATTGGTTATGTAGTTCTATTGGACGGCGCCGCAGCTTTGGTTTCCCTGCTCGCCTCACGCAGGGGCTTCCCTCTCCATTTTCAAGGCTGAGCTGCTCATCTTCCTTAGCGCCGACCCCCGGCCGCAGCCTTGCCTCTGCCTTCATGGTGGGGCAGCTTTGCCTTCGCCCTCAGTCCACTGCAGCCTCCCCTGCAACAGCTCTGCTGCGCCTGCTGTTGCCAGGAAACCACAGAGCTCTCTCAGCTGGATTTCAGTTCTAGCCAAACCCATCAAATTCCAGCAGGATTAGTTCCTTAAGACTTCTTTTAGAGATGCAAGCAAGTGATTGAATTTAGAGTGGGAAAGTGGGAAGATAAAGCCTTTCTCCTTTGACTTGGGGCGCACCTTCTGTGGCAGGGCATTCAGGCGGCTCCGAGAATTTTACCAGTTGCTGATTGACAAAGTGTAGGTGACCCTTACTGACAACAGCTTGTCAAGTGTCACAGCGTGAGCAGGGGCAGCAGAGTGGAGCGGCTGAGGCCTCCAGGCCCTGTGCTTGCTGTTCCCCGAGCCTGCGATGCTTTTTCCCCGCCTCACTCCCGCACTTCCCTCTGCTCCTCAGGGCCAGCCCTTCTGCCTTGCCCCCGGCAGACCTTCTGAGGTTAAAGCAGACATGCAGTCCCAGGAGATGACCACGGGCCACATGGGGCACCCATTCCCTTAGAGGACTAGACTGAGCCTGCCACACCACGGCCTCAGGCGTGGCTGTCCTGCAGAGGGTCGGTTGCCTGAAGCAACTCAGATGTTCATCTGGCCGTGAAAGAGCTGCCCAGGCTTAAAGATGCCCGCCCTACAGGAGCCAACAGCACTTGCAATACCTTCTTTGGGGTACTTTGCTGAGCCCCCAAAACCAACACACCAGTTAAGCCTCACGGACTCAGAGAAGCCCAGAGCATGGCACCTCCACTGGACTCGGAGAGTCTGTCTGCAGAACCTCCTAGTTCAGATGCAATTTACCAAGGCGATATCTTTTGTATCATAAGCAAGCTGCTGAATAACGTAGTAGGTGTTTTTAGCACGTCAGTTCACCGAAGAAACAGACCTGACAGTGAGGCTGAAGCGCAGGCTCTGCCCGAGCAGGAGGTCAGGCCAGTCCCCACCATCCGCTGCACCGCGGGTCAGCCACTCGCCCCTCGGCCCCCTCGCCCCGCTTTACTTCTGCGCACAGCACGCTCCTCGTGTGCTGACTGGTGAGTTTGTTTGCTGCTTGGCGTCCCCCAACATTAGCTCCATTGCAGCAGGGAAGTCACCTGGTGTTTCCCTGCAGTACCCAGCATCTAGAGGAACATCTGCACTCAAGAAACATTTGTCAAACGAATACATAACATCCGTACCCACAATTCCGTGCAGGGAAGAAACCCAGGCTATTATCGGCAGTCCCACTGACAGGCAATGGGCAGGTGCGTCAGCGATCTGCCAGCACACCCCGCAGCTCCTTGGAGACCCCATCCCCAAACACCAGGGTCTACAGAAAGGAATCCAGCTTTTCAGGGGATCTGGGCAGCAGTCGGGGCTTGGTTACAGAGCAGGGATTAGTGGCCTAGCTTCTACACTTCAAACGGGAAACTAACATCAGCACGCGAAAACAGCTTAAAGTAGGGACCTAGCTCCGGGGACCCAAGACTAGCAGCCTCCAACGGGCATGTGGCCAAGACAGCCTCATCGCTGGATGGCTGAACCCCTGCCAGAGGCCTCGGCACAACCGGACCGCCGCACCTCCACCGGCATTGCCCCAGCAGTCCCGAAAGCTGCTCACAGACATTATTTAGAAAAGGGTTATTGCTTGGGAAATCCCAGGCTAAACACCTTTGTTCATTAAAAGGCATTACTGAGAACTAGCCTTGTAGATATGAGAGAGAGAACACAAAACACAGCGCTTTTCAAACTTCTCGAGCAGTAGAACCCAGCCTTTACCGAGCACCTCACTGTATGTTGGAACACTTTCCATAAACTCACTTCATACTATTTGGCAGAAAGTTGCATATGCTACTCCCCAAATGAAGGAACAGGAACTAAGAGCTGAGAGCAAAATTAATATACTCAATGCGATTTTGAGTGTATAGCTATAAAAATATATTGTTTTAGTTTTAAAAGTCTTTTTCTCACATAGACAGACAGTTTGTGTTTTTAAACATCTAACTAGCAGACCCTGTGTCCAAGCCCTGGTCGTGGCCACAGAAATGAGCCTTGTAAGTAAGTCTTCAAATGCCAAGGAGCACAAATACTCATAAAACAGAAGCTACTTACACATCTTCAAACACTAACAACTAGCCTAACCCACCTCTGATAATAGACAATCTAAGAAGGTAGCAATTTTATGTTTGTTCAGGTACCCAATGGAACCTTCTTTTCCTCAAGTGTAGCAAAAACAAAGAGACAAAAAACAAATTTGGCGATCACTCCGACTGTGACCCAGACTATGACCCAGATTGGCACTGGCTTGCGGAGGAGCAGCCGGGCCGCCAACGGCCACTTGCGCTGGCACCTCCTGGCCCTGGCCTGACACACCACGGGCCTGTGCTGGGGGTCTGCTTTGAACCTCCGACACCTGGGAACCTTGCAGACTCTTTCTAGGGCTCCCACACGAAGGGAGAAGCTCGCAGCGGCGTCTAGATCGACCCAAGTAATGCTGCCCTATCACTGTGGCCGCGCACGCTGCTGTCCAACAGCCAAATGAAGCCAAAGACCATCCTTCTAAATAGAGAGAAAGAACTCTTCATCACTTGCCACATAAGCTATGCTAATAGCAAGTCAAGAATCTCACATTTTGACTAACTGTGTGAACAAAAGGTTGTGTCCAACATTAATATTCATCTCTGCGAAATACTGACATGTTTATGCTTCCTGTAGTTCTTTACTCTTCATGACAAGCAATTTATTATGCACAAAAGAATTTTAAATGTGTACTTCTGGAAGGATAGTCATCCATTTTTTACAATGAATGACCAAGGAAGCATCTGAATTCCAATTGTCCTTTCAACAAGCTTCTCTGCCCAGCCCCTGGCTACAGACTCCGGTGCCAACAGAATCTCCTCCCACCCCCAGGTCTGGAGGTGAGGGGGGTACTTAAAAACTTGGCTTGCCCTGCAGCTTTTTGACAGCCAGATTACATCTTAGGCTCAACATGAATCGTAAAACATTTTAAATCCTCTGTCTCAAAGTTGCCTTTTAAAAAAATAATAAATCATGGATTGATTGATAGAAAGCAGAGAACATGGTTGAAGTCATTCTAAAAGCAGAAATATTTTGCTTCTCTTATAAGCTGCCATCTCATTCTTAAGTTTACAAAAGTGAAGCCCTCAGGATCCAGAAGTAGTGTTTTCAATGTGCATGTGTGGTAACAACAGGAGAAACAAATGCCCGGGCCGACCTGAGTCGGCAGTGTCGCTGGCACCCCGACTCCCAGGGACGCCATCGCTGTGCTGCTGCCTGGCTACCCTGCCCCGGAAGTGTGTGCTCTCCCACCTCCAGTTTTGTATTTGTCACAATGAAACATCAGGCCCTTTCATCGAGACGGCCCCCCATTTAGCAGCCTGTGCTGTGGAAGGAGGTGTGAAATGCTGAGAAACACTCCACCAGGTGCCAGCGCCTGATGCTCCGCGGTGATCCCAGAGGTTCCATAGTGACACCCAAGGCTCCCCGGTGACCTGATGCTGGTAGGGAGGGAAAGGGATCCTGGGTGTGCGTGTGACCTGGATCAGGTGCCCCACACCTGGGAGGCTCTGCGTGCCCACAGTCCTGGTCCCCCATGCCAGGTGCTCAGACTGCCCCATTCCAGAAGAACCATAATAGAGTGTACGTTCTTTGTAAAGACCATTCGGAATTAAGTGAAACCAGCTCGAGGTAGCTTAAGTCATAAAGGTTTTGTGATGAGAAAAGGTGGGCATTTCACAGAACTGTTAGGCAAGACAGGTGGTAAACCAAGGCAGGGAGGAGGAGGGAGACATGTCTCACCCGTTGACTCAGCAATCCCGAGCTGGGTCCATCAGAGTGGCGGGTGTCCCAACGTCCCAAGCAGGGACAGTGCAGGAGGAGCGGGGTCCCAAAACTCTTCTGGGAAAGGGAGCTTCTGTAGCAATTTCACTAAGACAAAGAGCCTTTATTAGCTGCAAAAGAAAGCCTTTGTGGCTGTACATTATTCCCAAGGTTTAGAAGGGGAGAAGGAGGGACACCCAGAAGTTGACTAAAGTATATAATCCCTGAACCCCAATAGTCAGTGCAGTTGGATTAGCCTGGTGCCCACCTGTAGCCTCAACTGAAGTGCAAAGAACAAACGTACCAACAATTTTCTTTCCTCCGTACGTGGGGCACTCAGACCCGCCAGGTGGCTGCTTGCAGCCTTGTGTTCATGTGTGTTTCATAGATAAACTTGTTTTCTCATTCCCACTATACATGTGCTCTCTCTTGAATTCATCTATGCGAGCAAGACAAGAACCGAGGCAGGGAGCCCCCTGACTCGGGTCTCCCCAGTAACAGAACCCCAGAGGAGAACTGCTGCTGGTCCTCAGGAAGGTGCTGGAACCGGAGCCAGAACCAGCCATGCTCTGAGGCCTGTGTCTGGGTTGCCGGCCCGTTGCTTTGCTGCCTGTGTTGGTAGCTGAGGCTCTTCTGCTTCACCGCAGTCCCTGGGGTGCAGCGGTCACCCCACGTCTCTGTAGAAGTGGACTCGATGGCCCTCATTCCAGGTTCCAAATTCTGAGAAAGAACTGAAGTGACTCACCCAGGACCCAAACTGCATCCGGGGAACTGGGCCAGGAGACGCAGGAAAGCTCCCGGAGCCGGTCCTGCGCGTCGGGGAACACGGGCACTGTCCCCAGAAGGCGGGCGGCCCCCCGTCCCGGGCTCCACCAGCCATCACGGAGTGATCACTTAAACACAGTTTTGGCGTCAGCTGTATTAATTCAAAGAATCTTCTATTATCTTGAGAAATATGCCTACTCTAAAACACCATCATTTAATTTACACTGTGCACATGCCACTGACACAAAGGCTATTTACTATTTGTCACACTTTTTAGGAGAGAAACGCAGTAGAAGGTCGACGGGAAAACTGGCTTCATTAAGTGTCTGCACACGCTCACGCCCACAAGCACACGCTGTTGCCCAGGGTGCGGGCCACGCTCCTGGAGGCCACGGCGGCCCCCACAGGTGGGACACGGGTGTCCAGGGGCGAAGGGGAAGAAGGGGCCCTGCTTAGATTGTTCCCAGGGACCCACTTACGGAATTGGCACCTCCCATCCCCGCAAATCGGTCTCTGGGTTTAGAGGCCCTGCTTCTGAAAGGGGGCACTTCTGCAGGGGACCCAGCCCGCGCTCCGTGAGCTGTCACCTATGGCTGCCCCCCCCCAGGCACTTTGGGTCCCTGGTGCTGGGGGAGAGCAGCAGGCAGGGGCAGGTGCAGGGCAGGGCCGCCGCTGTGCCACCAGACAGGGGACAGACAGGTCCACGCCCAGCACCCACGTGGGCTCCTCTAGGCTCTCTCTTGCCTCATTTTGGGAGTAAATAGAAGAGACCAAGACCCTGAGACCAAGCATAGCGGCCCGTGCCCCAGATACTCTTCTCCGGGGCTTTGGCTGGAGGCCGCGGGTCCCTGGGGAGCTGCTACCGCGTTCACATGGAGAAGGGGTTCTGGGCCGCGCCAGGGGGACCCTGCTGGGCTCTGGACTGAAATTCTGTCCTTCCCGTCACTCCGGCCAAACGTGGGCGTTTTCCCTCGTTATTTTTATTCTGCCACACCACGACATCACACCTGTCAGCACCATGTTCACACGTGGGAAATCCAGCCCCTGGCAGAGCCTCCTCTGCCGAGGCCGTTCCCCGCCTGGACGCCTGCAGCGCCGGCGCTGCCCTTCTGCTCAGCGCCCTGCCTTCGGCGATGGCGCGGACGCAGGGCCCAGGTCCCCCTTCGGAGCAGGACCTCGCTCCCTGCCCGCGGCGGCGCTGCCAGGACTGCCCCCGCCCCAGGCTCCCGTCCCTCCGGTTCTCCCGACGACGGAGGGGGTGCGGACCCAGGCCTCGCCCCGGCGCCCAGCCGCTCCGAAGGGAACTGCGCACGGCCCGAGGCCTCCCTGTGGGCTCTGGGGCAGCCTCGTGCCCACTGCTGTCCGGCGCTCCCCGCCCCTCCCGTCCCCTCGCGTCCACCCCTGACCTGACGCCCTGCCCCCGCCTCTCTCTGAGCCTGATCCCGGCCCGGCGGCCCGAAGCGCCCCTGCCCTGCGCCAGCCGAGCGCGCCCCAGGCGGGCAGGACCCTGCGCCTAGGTGTCCGCGGCCCAGGCGCACCTGCCCGTCCGGCGTCCCAGGGGAACCGGGGACACCGTCCGAGCTCCCCCTTTGCCTCTGGGGTGGTGACATGAGTCTGGGGAGCCGAGAAGTGACTGGACGGGAGGAGAGCGGAAGATACTCAAGCGCGGGAGAGGCCGGCAGACCCAGGCCTTAGGAAAGCTGGCTTTGGCCCGAGCAGATCGGCTCCCTGGACGCAACCAGCAGCGGGACGTGCGCAGGGCTTTCCGCCACGGCGCGGGCGGAGCCGGCTTCTCCCAGGGCCCGCGGCCTCGAGCCAGCCCCGCTCCCAAACCGGCGCCTGGGCCCTTAGCGACCTGGCAGGGACTCCGGTCATTCATTTTTGCACCTACCACTTCTGTTCCGTTACTTGACATTTTCTTAGTTGGGGTTGAGTTTATTTTTTGTTTTTTGTTTTCTTATTTTGTTTTTTTTTTTAACAGAAAAACTCCCATTAAGAATGAGCAAAACAAGGTAGAAATTTGTTTCTCTCTCCCATGGAAAGCGTCCTGAGGGAGGCCCCGGGCTGGTGCGGCAGCCCCGCGAGGCCACCAGCGGCTGCGCGCCCCAGCCGGCCCCGGCCCCGGCCCCACGCCCGCGCATGTCCGCCCGCCATCCTCCGGAGCGCTCTGCGGTCCAGGACCATAGGTGGCCCTCCTGCCATCGCGGGCCCCTCGAAGCCAACAGAAGGAGGTGACAACACACGTGGGTCTGCCTCCTGACAGGAGTCCCCGTCTTCTGCTCCCACCGCGCCAGACAGAACCCAGGCCGCTGCCACACTGCCCAGCGGGGGTGGCAGTAGAGCGTCTTTGCCAGCTGGGCCTGCCCCGGGGAAGCCAGGCTTGAGCTGCGCTGCAGGACAGGAGCAGTGGGCGCCGGGCAGAAAGTCACCAATCGCCACCACAGGGACCTGCCCAGAGCACTCTCCTCTGGACGCAGCCCCAGACTCCTGGCGGCCGGCTTCTGTTGCTGCTCACCAGCTGTCCTGACATGAATTAACCCCGCACGCCTTATCCACGTGCAAAGGAAGATCAGACCAGGCCATTCAGCCCCCACCTGCTGATCTCCTTAAATTCCCTTCACTCCTCAGAACTGATTTCCAAAATCCACCCTCCGCACACTTTACACACGCAGCTCTCCGAAGACCTCGCTCCCCGGCCACAGGTGCACCTCCTGTGCCCACCTTCCCGGTCCCCACTTGCCTCAAGGCGGGGATCCCGCCGAGTCCCTCACGCACTGTCCTCTGAGGGCAGCTCGTGCTTCCCACCCTGAGATTTCTTTCTTTGCCACTGACCAAGAACTCATTCATTCTTGTTCCATCCCTTCTCTCTCTCCTCTCTCTCTCTCTCTGCGATTCTAATCAAACGTTTACATCCTTAGAAAGCCGGGTGAAGCCCCACCATCTCAGGGGTGCACAGCCTGGAATTCGTCCCCCCGACCAGCTGTGATTCATCGGAAGGTGCAGCCTCCTTGTTTCTCACAGTGAGTTAATGCTCATCCTTTACCTGCTCAGGTCTTCTCTCTCCTCTAATGAGGCCATCCTGACGTGGTGCTTAGCCTTTCCATTCCTTAGGGTTCCCGTGAAGCTGAAAGGGTATGTTGAAGCCCCGCGCTGCCCCTTCCATGTCCCCTGCATCCTTCAGAGCACCCCAGGGCACGGCCAATCTTGGCGGCCTCCCCAAGGCTCCCAGGCTACTCAGAGTACACATGTGATGACCACGCTGGCCGGGTCGCCTCTGACCAAGTCTTACTTTGCACGCCCTTAAACTTTACTTACAATGTCATTCCGTTCTCCCCAAAATGCTGTGAGGCATGAAAATCTGGCAGTATCCTTTTCTGGGTGACATGGGGTAGCCAGGTTTTTAGTATTTTAACTTCTTTTTTCATACCATTTCAGTATCTTTTGTGCCAAAGCAGAAAATAGTCTCATGCGAGGCATATAACTTTCATGGCTATAAAAATTGTCAAAGTACTTTCCAGGCAGGACCTTCTGCTGTACATGTATCTCTCCATTGTGATGCTTAGCCCAGAAGTCTCTTGGGGCAAGAAGAGGAGATATGATGTTTGATGCCAGCAGCTCCAAAGACACTTCCACGGATGCAGGACCTTAAACTGATGCCCTTGGAAATGTCCACCAGACAAAGCAGAGTGAGGAGCCAGAGCGCAGTCAGTTCTGGGCACATCTGCAGTACCAGCGTCCTCCAAGGCGTCCGGCTGCTCCCCTGGACCCTGCTCACGCAGCCTCTGCAGTGGGGCTGGGGGGTACTCGGGATTAGACCAGGCAGTTCGGGTCCAGTCTTCATCCCTAAACTCACTTCACGCAGCTCCTGAGAGGTGCTATCCAAAACGGTCCCCTGGCGCTTCCTGTACAAGTACAGATGGTTTTGACCACAATTCCTTTGCAGGATTCACCTTCCCTTGGCTTAAATTACTTATCTACAAATGATTGAGCTTGTCATAGCTCTTCCTGAGCCTGAGCAAGGGGAGGAAAATTTACCAAGTGTTTCAGCTCCACAATCTCAGTTTAAAAAATATATATTTTGTGTGCCACTCTTTACTTACATTGTGTGAATCTGAAAATATTTTATTTCCTTCAAATGAGGAGAAAGAATATGAAACTAATTTTCTAGATATTGTATCCTTCATTTAAAAAAAAAAAGATGAGCCTCTAGAAATGGCTGATAAAAGATGATGCTCTAACAGCTTGAATTGTCTGGATGATTTGGCAAATGTCACAGAAAGTAATAGGCAACTTTGGAATAAGGTAACAAATTGATGATCCCTGTCAGATTAGAGAACAGATCTTTATCAATAAGTAAATGCCAAAGCATTTCAATGAACGCGTTTTATAAACAGTGATGGAGCGAGCTGTAGCCCTGACCCCACACTCACAGGCGGACCTGGAGAGACGACACTTTCTATCAGTTGGAGCAGGAACAAAAATCGAGTCGTGCTGATGTACTGGGAATAAAACCCATGTCACTGGTAAACACTACTGTTTACTAGAGCTTGTGAAACAGGTGCCGGAGGCCGGGAAAGCCGCCTCCCCCATCTCCAGGGGAGGACACCAAGGAGAGGGACATGGACTAAGAGCTGCTCTGGGGCTGACACACCGTGTGGGCATCACAGCAGGACTGAGCCTGCCACCTGGCTCCTGGCCAGGCTGCTGTCCTGGGAAGGGCGTGGCCCTGCATGTGCCAGGCCAGGACACTCACCCGCTGCACTGTCAGAAACGCACCTGGCCCGGCGCCCTGTCTCACCTACCGGACGATGGACAGAAAGCTGTGGGGACAATGTAGTCGAAAGCTGCAGGACAGTTATGCTTTTCTAGTTTTCACACACACGTGAAAGCAGTGTAAGAGCCTGCCGTGTGGCACTTACAAGCAGGAAGTCTCTAGAAACCGGTCCTCCTGGCCCCCCTGGGGCAAGGCTAGGCCCCGGAGCCGGCACAGACGTGCCCCCGCCTCCGCAGGCACCGCCCGGTTGCTCAGCAGGCGATGTCCTCAGACAGCCGTTGCCTGCGTTCTGCTCGGTGTCCTTGCGCAGGGCCGCTGATTCGGCCGTACAGCACCTTCTATTTCCTATTCATCTCGTAAAGGACAATGTATGCCGTAAAGGAATGGTCTCTGAGCCAATATTATTTCTTTGCAAAGAGAATAAAATTCAAATAAAACATTTATGATAGTTTTTAAAAGTATGTGTCCATTGGATGTTTGTGAAGATATCCAAGTCAATGTGAAAGCATATGGAATTACACATATGTAATGACAAAGCAAAAGTTCAAGTAACAGAATATGAAGGATAAGCTTAATTTTAAAAGTAGTTTTAACACTGAATTTTCACATTTAAAAATGTGTGTGGTAACTCTACTTCTCTAAGAAAAGGCTCTTTGCTCTTTTAACGAACAAATATTTAGCATTAAGCTAGCTGTTTTTATTACTATTAAAATCGCCCAGCAAGTATTGACTTAACCAGAGGCTAGACTTCTCTTGTATCATCTTCCAAAGGTCCCACCTTTGGCAAGTACCACAGTGGACCCCACAAAAGTAACAAGTGTCAGCTCGATGAGCCCCTGGAGATGGCTGATAAAAGGCGCTGCTCTAACAGCTTGAATTGTCTGAATGATTGGGCAAATGTCACAGAAACTAACAGGCAACTTTGGAATGAGGTAACAAATGGATGATTGCTGTCAGATTAGAGCACAGATCTTTAACAGTTTCAAAGGATTTGCTGAAGCTGTCAGAGCCTAACCACTATAAATAATAGATCTAATCAATTCATACCTTATTTGACAAAATTAAAGCTTCTTGAGAAGTTCAAAACATTTTCTGTTTGAGAAATCTTATTTCAGAGTTTCTCATTTATAAGGGAAAGTTGAAGAGGCCCTCTCAGGAAATCATCACTGGGGTATTTAACATGGTCGGCATTAGCATCACAAACCGTACATGGTCAAAGTTATGACTTCCAATTAGTGACTGTGAGGCCGAGGGCATTGCTCATTCTCTCTAGGTCTAATCTCATCGTCTGTTCAAGGCTGCACACTCCCCAAGGCTGCCCAAATTCGGAGTGAACAAACTGGAAAGTGCATAGCGTGTGGCATGGGGTGCGGATCTCGATATACAGGCCTCCCTTGCTGTCAAGCTCCTAATAGCATGAAGGCAGCTCAGGGGGTTCAGAGCCATGGACTGGCTGGTTCATGATGCTTCTAAAGGAGCGTCTGGCATGCTGGGAGTGCTCAGCAAATGTTTGCTTATAGTAGGACTGATTTTTGAGGGAAAGCAGTTACTCAAGTCTATGGTTTTTACATCCTAATATGTTTTCTCTCCTATTAAACATAGAAGGGGCCACCACTACTGGTCCCATGAACATTTAAAAAGTAATAAAGAAATATTATGAACAACTGTATACTCACAAGTGTGATAGCCTCATTAAAATGGATCAATTCCTTGAAAGATGCAATCTTCCAAAACTCACACAGGAGAAATAGATAACGTAAGTTTGACCTATAGCTGTTAAAGAAATTGAGTTGATAATTAGAAAGCTTCCAGAAAAGAAAGCATCAGGCCCAGATAGTTTCCCTGGTGATTTCTACCAAATATTCTAGGAAACAATAACAATTCTCTACAATCTCTTTCAGAAAACAAAAGCAGAAGGAACACATTTTATATTCATTCTATGAGACCAGCATCACCCTGATATCAAAACCAGGTAAGGACATTACAGGAAAGTAAAAAAACAAATTAATATCTCTCATGAACATAGATGCAAATTCCCTCAACAAAATATTAGCAAAATGAATCCAACAATGTATAAAAAGACTGTGACCAAGTGGTAGTTATTCTGGTATGTAAGTCTGGTTCAACATTTAAATATCAATTAATCAATCATATCAACTGGCTAAAGAAGAAAATTTATATTAACATGATATTAAAAACAGAAAAAGCATTTGGCAAAACTCAACACTAATCTATGCTAAAAACTCTCAGAGAACTAGGAATAGAGGTGAATTTTCCCAACTTGATAAAGATAAAGCATATCTCCAAAAACCTACAGCTAACGTCATACTTAATGCAGAGAAACTAGATATTTTCCCCTAAGATCAGGAACAAGGCATCAATTCCCCTTCTCACTACTTCTATTCAAATTGTACTGTAAGACCTAACTAATGGAATAAGGAAAATAAATAAAACATGTACAGATTAGGAAGACATGATACTGTCATTGTTTCCAGATGATACAGTTGTCTGTGTAGAAAAATCCAAAAGAATCAATAACAACAAAAAAAATTCCTGTAACAAGTAAGTGATTATAATGAGGTTGCAGAATACAAAATTAAAATACAAAAATAAACCACCTTTTATGTATTGGCAATGAAAAATTGGTTTCAAAATTACAAATAAAAATGCCACTTATGTCAGCACCAAAGAAATGAAATATTTAGGCATAAATATAGCAAAATATATATAAGATCTATATAAAGAGCAGATAACTTAAATACAGGGAGGACCTTTGAAAAATTTTCCTGAATTTTTAGGGGCTGTTATCCTTACATCCACTTTTTAGAGCCCCATCCATGCAAGTCTGTATCTTTAAGGACATCACTCTCTGTTAATAATGACATTGTGACTATCTTTTAAGGACAGATCCATGAACACTGAGGAGATAGTGTCATACTTCTTATGGGAATCCTAGATTATCCACATGTAAAATATTCTCCGCAGGTGCTGTCATTGTTCTCTCTGGGGAGCGCCCTCATTTGCCCGTTTGTCTGTTCCTGCAGCCAGTCTCCAAGCCATGGGACTTGAGACAAACGGGTTGACCTCCCTGAGCCTGGTTGCCTTTATTCAATGGGGATATTAGTTATACCTATCTCACTGATTTATACTGAGACTTAAATAAGATAATCAATCTGAAGCTCTCAACTTAGTACCTTGCACATTATAAACATTAGCTGTTCTTGTTTTGTTTTTCTACCTAATTTTCAAAGCAAAAAGGGAGAAAGGAAAAGAGAAAAGAAAGACAGACTGTCATCCACTTATCCCAGTCTGCTGTCACATGGAAGTCCCTGGCAGAGCTCCCTCTCCGCAGCTGGACTGACATACATCCATGCTACCCGAAGGACCATCGGCCAAGATGAAGTCTAGAAAAACAAACATTGAAGGTGAAAGTAAACAGAAGTCAGACAAAGTGCATGGGCCTTGTCAAAATTACATTTAATTGGTACTTGCCAGGGCAGGTAAACCAAAAGAAGTCGAAGGAGAAAGGAAGAAGAACAAAGAAGGAAAGAAGGAACATTCAAACTCAAAAGTAAGAAGTAAATGACAGATAACATCTTGAATACAGATAATTCTAAAGAATACACTTTAAAAAACTGTTAAACCAGTTCAGAAAGATTGCAGAATGTAAGATCAATATACAAAAATCAATTCTATTTATATACAACAGCATTAAAGACCAAAAAATGAAATTAAGGAAAAGTCCATTTACGATAGTATTTAAAAGAATAAAATATTGAGAAACAAAAAGAAATACAAGACTTTTATACTGGAAGCTACAAAACATCAGTGATAGGATTTAAAGTAGACCCAAGTGCTGGCCAGGTAGCTCAGCTGGTTAGAGCACTGTCCCAACACACCAAGGTTTTGGGTTCAATCCTCTGTCAGGCACATAAGCATAAATAAGTGGAGCCCTGTCCAGGTGGCTCTGTTGGTTGAAACATTGTCCTCCTCACTGAAAGGTTACGGGTTCAGATCCCTGTCAGGCACATATGGGAGGTAATCAATTGATGTTCCTCTCTCTCCCCATCTCTCAATTCAGTAAACATATCCTCAGCTGACGATTAAAAAAAAAAAGAGTGTAACAGCAAATCAATGTTTCTCTCTCTCGCTCTCAAATTAATACATATTTTTTTAATGTAAAGAAAGAATTTAAAGTAGACCTAAATAAATGAAATTCTATATTCATAGATTGGGAGATTTAACATTTTAAAAATACTCTTTAAACTGATCTACAGATTTAATACAACCCCTGTCAAAAGTTCAGCTTGCTTTTTTGCATAAATTGACAAACTGATCCTAAAGTCATCTCAATATGCAAAGTACTTCAGTATCCAAAACAATCTTGAAAAAGAATAAAGTGGGAAGACTCACATTTCCTGATCCCAAACCTGACTGCAAGGCCACGTGGTGCTGGCGTAAGGGCCAATGTATTCTATTCTATAGGATAGAACAGAGGCCAAAAATACTGACCTTTGGCAAGGGTGCCAGGACACTTTAATGGGGGAAATCACACTTTTCAACAAATGATACTGGGATATATACATGCAAAAGAATGAAGTGGACTCCTACTACATACCATATACAAAAACTAACTCAAAACATGTATATGTACATGAAAAACTAGACCTACAAAACCCTTAAAAAAGAACATAGGCATAAATCTTCGTGACTGTGGATTAAGCACTGATTTCCTAGATATGACATCCAGAGCACAAGTGACAAAAAAAGATAAATTGGACAGTGTCAAAAAAAATTTGTTTGCTTTAAATGATACCACCGTGAAAAAAAGTGAAAATGCAATGGACAGAATGAGATATTTTCAAATCTTTTATCAGATAAGGAGCTTGTATCCACACTTTATTTTTTTAGAAAGACAAAAACTTGTAACTCAATCATAAAAAGACAAATGATCCAATTTTAAAGTGGGCAAAGGACTTGAATAGATATTTCTCTAAAGAAGACATACAAATGACCAATAAGCACATGAAAAATGCTCAACATCTTTGGCTATTAAGGAAATGCAAATAGAAACTATAATGAGATAACACTTCACACCCACAAGGAGAGTTTTAATCAAAAAGACCAATAATAAGCAATGTTGGGAAGGATGTGGAGAAATTGGAACCCTCACGCATGCTTGTGGGTTATAAAATTATAAAATTAGACAGTTACTCAAAGCACAGAATTATCATGTGATCAGCAATTCAACTCTGTAGTGGCTACTCTGAAGCAAATGACCCAAGACCCCCATCTTTGAGAATACGTCTCAAATCAAAGGAATGATTGTGAATTCTGCCACTGAAATGCCACAGGGTGCTTTTACACACATGAGCACATCACACCTGACAAAGTCCTTCTAGGTTCTACAGAGGCAAACCCTCCTTTAAATCCTTATCAATGTTACCACCGGCATTAGTTCTAGGTGGTGCTGGTGGTGTTTGCCTGCTCAGTACATTGAAATACTTTATGCCCTCTTATAGAATCAGTGTAAACTCATGCTCATGGAACAAGATTTGATGTTGAATTTTGGCATTTTAAATAATCATAGGTTTACTTTGGTAGTATTGCCTTGGTCTGGCACACGGCTTTCCAACATTGAAGTTGAATCCCGGCATAGGCACAACCTTAGTGAGTCCACTGAAGGGGGTCTCTGAGCTTGGACCCACGCTACCCTGCTGCACCATCCACCCCCACCCCCTGCCCCGTCTAACTTCCGACATATTTGCTGGACTCCATTCTGGGTAGTTCCCTCTGCCTGTTCCCTGCCCTTCCCTTCTCACCTCTCCCCTCCCCTCCCTTCCCTTCCCTTCTCTTTCTCTCTTTGCAGCCCTCTTCTTACTCTAATCAAAATCCTACCCTGATGCTACAGATTGCCCCATTTAATCTTCCCAATTGCCCATGTAATGAAGGTTTTATAATCCCAGGGAAACAAGGGGCAGAAATACCAGGCAGATACAAGTCGTAACAGGTAGAGCTGGGACTCAGACCGAGGACTGCAGAGCCAGCTCTGTACCTGATCCCACAGGCCAGAGTCCTGCCTCTGTTAAGGTCACTAGTTTCTGGACCTGCTCTTCTAATTTGACTGGGAATCTGGGGGCAGTGGGTGGGGTGGATAGAGCATCGCCCTATTGTTCCCTGTACCTTGACAGTCCTTGGTGCGGTGTCTGGCACACGGCAGTGCTCAGCTCACATTCCTGGGATTAAATGATAATAGCGTCCATATGGGAATTACAACCAGCTTTAGGATGATGCTTCACATCTGTCCAGAAATGTCTTGTGGCAAAAAGACTAGGCTGCAACAATGTGCTATTCACCTGCTCCTTATTACCTGGAACCATCTGCCATATTACAATCAGCCATTCCTGTCCCTCACACACCTGTGGAAAGAAGCTATAGCTCAGTCTGATCATTGGATAAAGATAGCGTGATCATTATAGTAATTTGTATCATTATCATCATTATAAATATCTATATTCTAAATGTTTTATACATAGTTTCATACGTACAACAAAGCTATTCAGTATGTGCTATTATCTGCATTTTAAAGATAAGAGAAAACCTGTCCCAAGTCACAGAGCCTGGAGGAGGACCCAATCCATCCCAGCTGTCTCAGCATCGCCCATGATTCTGCCCCTGGAACCAGGTTTGGCGCCTCCCTTGGGACAGAAGGTGAGCAGGTCCAGCAAATGCCCCCTCTCTCCCTGAGATCTCCTCAAGGTCTGAGGAGAAACCCCCCAGAGCTCCTCAGCCCCCAAAACGCTCTGTATGAACAACCATTATTTCTCTGTAAACAGAAAATATTTTGTTTTCTTAGTGCTTTTCCCTTTCGTGGCTGTCCTTGACACGTCCATAAAACTGCTAGCAGCACGCCGATCAGATCGATTCCACTTGCAAGCGCGGACTCACAGCTGCTTTTCTGTACTGTGAACCCGAAGCGCAGGCCGCCTGCTGGTCGCGGGTGGGCTGTGGACTCGGCAGTCGGCGGCCGGGGCTGGATTCATTGGCCTCTCCGCCCTAAGGAGTTCATCGCGTAGTGTCCTGTTGGGCAGCTGTCATGTCTCCTTGTCTTGTGTCATCCAAACAGTAAAAGCGTCTATTTACTGGTGACGAGAAACGTCCCTGGGTCATTCCGAAGTCCTCATCGGCAATTCCCCTTACAACGCTGAGAATCGTCGGGTGTCAATGTCAGCAAAAACATAACAACCCTGCGCCGTTTGAGGCCCACCCAGTGCCTCGCCTCTTTCTTCCCTCTCTCCTCCCGCTTATCCTCCGTGTTCGCCCGCCCAGAGCGGCGCGGCCTCGTCCCACCTTAGCGCGCAGCCTGCCAGGCTCCCCGCCCGCTGGGGAGGAGCTGGAGGCGGCTCTCGGGGGCGCTGCTTCTGCGTTTTCCCACCAGGATTGAAAGGACAGACTCCACGGATGTGAAAGGAAAGCATTTTGCGAAGAACATCTAATAGGTGTATTTACAAAGTAGTTCCCAGGATGACCCTTAGAGGGGAGATAGTCCCAGGCGTTACATCTGCAATGTGAATCCTCTGGCCTTTTCATTAATGTCTTTAATAAATAGTCTGACTTAATTTTTGCTGCTTAATTAAGTGGAAAAACGTTCTGTCCATTCTAAGCTTTGCCTAATCAATTTTAAGTAATGTTTATGTAAATTGGAAAATCTTATTTAAGCAATCAATATTATAACAAGGATGATTCTTAAAGGAAGGGGGAAAGAGCCCAGGAGCATGGCCGGTGCTTTTTTGTCAGTTTCTCTGTTTCTTTCAGGATTCTGCAAGGGAGCATCGTTTGTATTTTTGGCCCAGCTTGCATTTCCTTGGTAACGAGGATCCTGCACACAGAAGACCGCGGCTCGTTAAGGCTTGGGAACCGCAGGCTGCTGGCGCAGCCTCCGCGAGTGTGCCTGAATGCTGTCCTCCCTGATAAGGAAACACAGGAAACAAGGAGTGATTGCCAGGAACCGTGTTCGCCATTGATGTCCTGTCCTTCTGAATTTTCAGTGTTCCCCTTCACTCTCTGTTCCAAATATTTCAGTCATTTCTGACTAAAGGCAATAAACCTAAATAAACAGGTGAGTGTGGGACACGGCAGAAGCCCAGTATCCAGAGAGAGCTGCTGCTCCGTTTATTTTCAGCCTGCAAACTCGGGGGATGGTCTCCTCCAAGACTAGGCTAAGGTGGAGGTGCAGCCCCTGCTTGGCCCGAGCCTCCTCACGTCACAGCTGCGCTCAACGCCCTGGCTCCGCACTCTGGTCCGGGACCACCTACCTCCGACTGACAGCCATTCATTCACACCCTCGGGCCACTGGCAGGTTGGACCCTGCAGAGCTAACCGAGCAGGTGCGTCTAGGCCAAGGTTTTACAGGCTGGTGTTTACAGGGGAAGTTAGTCTTTAACCCTGGAGCACAAAGCAACCGATGACGTGCCATCCCAAAGGTGGCATTTCCGCCATGAATAATAATAATAACTCACATTTATCTGATTTTCAAAGCCATATGAATATATATATATATCATACTCATGCATATATAGAAAATATTTGAGGTCTGTCCAGAAGGTATCCAGCCATGCAATATGAAAAACAGAGACATTTATTGAAGAAGATATAAGATACAAGAAACATTGTACATAGGACAATGACGCCTCAGTCCCCTTCAAAGCAGGTGTCTTGGGACCTCGCACAGTTCTCCCAACTGCAGTATGATGTTCCTTCTGTTTTGGTAGCAGAAGCCACTGAACAAATTTTACCACAACATGTTTCATGCCAAGATCCTGCACCAAATCTCAGACACAGTAGTTTTTGGAATCCCCAGATCAGCCGCCAGTCCTCGCGCTGCCAGTCGCTGCTCTTTGTTGGTGGCAGCCTGTACACAGTCAGCGTCCTCGGGGTTCTGCTTGTTGCAGGCCTCCCAGAACGTTATTTGCGCTGCACTCGTTGCATTGTCCCCAGAAGCCTTCGGAATCATCCGGAGAGCTTCCACGGAGCAATGTTTAAGGTTAATACACACTTTGATGCAGATTCGTTGTTCTACTTGCTCGTCCATTTTGAATGTGACAGCCACACAGTGCGCATGCTCACTCAATAGTGTCTACTGCCCCCACCAACTAGTACAGTGAAGTCGTCATTGTTCATGCATGTGCATTCCAGTCCCTTCTCCTTGGCTGTCGGGTTATGTCACTGTTGTGCAAACCATTCTTGTTAACAGTGGCTGGACTTTTTCCAGACTATATATGTACTCGTGTGTGTGTACATATACATAAATAAATACACACACACACACACACACACACACACACACACATATATATAATCTTATCTCATTGCAGTGCAAAATGATGGTAATAGTAATAGAGCAGTTGCAGTCCCGTTTTAACTAAGGGCAATACTGAGGTTTTCTTGAGGGAGGTCAACCACATTTTCCAGGACATGGGACTGACACTTTGGCCAACCAGGCCCAGGTCAGTGCCGTCCCCATTCCCCCAGCAATGAAGCCGCCCGTGCCCCCAGTGCCTCCCGGACCTCCCGAGCCGCAGCAGCTCAGTGTGCCCGTCACCCAGGACGCCCGCAGTCCTGGCAGCCGAGCAGGAGGCGGGGCGCTGAGCCTGCCGCGCCGGGGGTGTCCACACCTCCCGGGACCCAGCCCCGGAGGAGGAGCAACTTCTCTGATGTTCCATTGACATCCCTCAATTAAATCCCCTACTCTGAGCATTTTTCACCAAATTTCTTAAGGAGGTAGATTCTTAAGGTTTCAAAATGTTACATTCTAAACGTCCATTTAATTCATATCATCCTTTAACATTACAGTGAGAAGCGCGGTATGAGAAATGAAGCAGTTACTTACCACCTCTCCCAGCCAACGGAGGGGACCGCAGAGCCCGGGGAGAACCAGGAGGGAACCCCGACTTACACCTCACAATCCCACAGGCGAGGGTCAAAGAGGCAAGAAATCACAATCGAAGTCCCTAAACCTCCAAGGAAACAAATTTGATGGTGAAACAACTGATAGTAAATGTGTAGCCCCTACCACCACTGTTAACAGAATTATTGGATACAAAATAGAAAATGATGTGTGAAAAATAATTAAAATAAAAATGGAAAAATGAACAAGGGAGGCTATCAAAAATAAGTAAGCAGATATAAAAATAATTAAACATAACTACTGGAAATAAAAAATATAACCTTAGAAATTAAAGTCTCAGTGGATGGGCTAAAAAGTATGTTAGGCACAGACAAAGAAAGAATGAGGAACTAGTGGATGAGAAGGTAGACCTGAAATAATTACTTAAATTGAAGATTGGAGAGACAGTAGACAGGCAAGGTGCAAGGACAGAGCAGTAGCCCCTGATGAGACACAGGAGCAGAACCAAGGCCTGGACAAGCGATTGACCTGAGGGAGCAGTGGGTGACTAAGCACGGATGGAGGTGGTCCCATGTGGAAGGCGCCTCAGCTCCCGGCCAGGGGGGCTTTCCAGAGCGGTGAGGACCAAGGAAAACGCAAAAGGTGAGGAAGAGGACTGAGCAGACTCCGGCAAAGGGACACAGAGGAAATTTCCATATCTCCTGAGTGTCTCTCGCTAGGCAACTTGCTTAGCATGCATTGCACTGACATCCCTTTCTCCTCTGTCCCCTCAAATGCTCAGGATCAGACAAGCTGTCTGTTCTCCCAAACCACCTGTTGGTTGTTCCAGCTTCTTGAGGGTAAAATGCACGTTCATCTCTTGTCTGCTTGGCCACGGGACAGTGCCCAGAATTCTCTAGGTCCCCAGCAAACACTGCCTTGATAAGTCCACGCGCCCCACAGGCTACAGTTCCTGCATTTGGATGGGCCCTGCATGCTCAGGTAAGTACCCCAGCAGTGTCGTGCTCAGCGTCTTTCCGATGCCATCACCTTGTTTGATGTAGCCCAAACTGCGAAGATGGTTACTTGTTTCTCCTCAGTAAGAAGAGCCTCCCGGGACCTGATCCATACAAGTTCACATACATGCCTGACTGACAGCCTCTAATAAAAGCCTGTGAAAATAGGCTTCAGAAGCTTGGCGAAAACAAGCTCGCAGACCTCAGCCAACTAGCTGAAAGGCGGTACGGAATTGCTTTATTGTTTTACTGTCCAAGGAGTCCTGTGTTGACGTGAATTCGGACAAGGTTAACAAAAGACTCATCGGCCCCTCAATAACTCAGGAGTCGTCATTCAGACAAATGTGCAATGGTAGCTTTAAAGTTTTAAAATGTGTGTACGTATATTCTACATAAATTTCAAATTGTTAAGTGAGAGAAAATACTCTGATGTAATTCCCGTTCCATTTAATTCAGAGTCCAAGAAAAATTAACCTTTCTGAGATGTTTTATTCTTACTCAGCCAGTAGCCCAACCTTCACTTTTCCCTCGAAGATTGGCCTTTAGTTATTTTCCTTTGTACTTTTAAAAGACAGAGTTTAAAGGAAAAAAAAAAAACTCTAAGTGGGTTATATTTTGTTAATTCATTTACATTGATCATTTATATTCTTAACATCGCATATGTCATCATAAAGCTAATTTCCACTTTGGTGTTTCCAGAAAAAGAGTTTTGTTGTTGATAATAACTGCTAATCATCTTTAATCATAGAAATGAAGCACAGACAGACATATTTAGACAATTATTACATTACATAGTAGAAATAAGTTTTCAAGTCTAATTATTTAGCTTTGTGACAAAATTAATTACACTTGAGGGGAATTCCAGCTTTTCTGTATGTGATAGATCGCTTGCAGGAATGCACCATTACAGGCTCAAACATATTGGGAGTGATAAAACACTGATGGTGTCCACATCAGCAAGTTTTCAGAAGAAGCATTACAGCTGCCTGTTCAAATCAATCACCCAGCAAAGGCTCGCTCCCGGCCCGGCCTGCACTTCCGGCGGGAGGCGCCCGCTGGGGCTCTGGAGCAAACAGCCTCCCATCATTCACTCTGTGAAAGGCCTCACCTTCTGCAGCACAAGGACAGGCTCCGTCAGGATCTCAACTTGCTACTATCTGACCTATACACTTTTTGGAGGTGAACTGAGTCTGTTTCTTCCTCTAACTCTGGAGAAAACAACCCTTCTGTCTGGTCAGACTTGCAGTGTGTGTGGGCCCTGAGTTCTCACTTCCCTACCAGGGACCTCTCCATTTCCTCTATTTTTTCTTCTCTCTAGAGATTGATTTCACTCCACCAGATTTAAACATCGCAAGTTACCTTCGTCCTAAAGCAAATTCCCTTCTGTCTTGACCACTTACTCTTCCAGCTGCTGCCGTCTCATCTCTTTGAGACAGAATCACTGTTGTGTCTGTTTTCAACACTCTATCTTCATTTGCTCATCTCCCCAAATTCACCCTCTTCCATCTGTCTGCCCCCGTCCCGACAAATAAATTCCAGTCCCCTCTCCTTGGGTATTGCCCTTAGTTATTCCTGACAAACAAATAAAATCTTAAAAAAGAAAAAAACGAACAATGCCAGATAAAATATAGAACACACACTTAAGTTTGAATTTCAGATAAACAACAAATTTTAGTGTATGTTGGCACAATGTTTAGATATATTTACACTAAGAATTTAAAATTACTGTGTGTGCTGTATTTATTTGTCGAAATTGATAACCCTAACTAAAGTCCATTGACTGACTCATTCATTCATTCATTCATAAATGTATTTGAGTGCAAACTTTGGGCCACTCTCTGTTCCAGCCACTAGGGCTCAACAGGTAACACAGCATGACCCCTCACCCAGCTCTCAGTCCCTATAAAAACAAACCGAGGGGCCTGTGGACTCTGGCGACTGCACTGCCTGAGGAGTGGTCCCCACACACCGCTCTGCACATATGTCCCCCGTCAAATGCAGGGATGAAAAGGAGCCACATAATGAGCGGACAAGCTCAGGGGTGGCCTATGAGGCAGACTTACAAACTCAGAGACCAGAGTAACCACACAGGAGGGTCTGAGATTAAAACTTTCTAACCAAAAGCAAGTCCTGGCCTGTAGTTGTGTCCTCGGTCAGTGTCTTCCCTGACAAAGGCCAATCTTTACCTTAACTGAGCTTGTCCAAGGTCTTTTTGCATCTACGATAACACGCCTTGGGAATGTCAAGGTAACTTCCCTTTTTCCAGACCCCTCTGGGCACAAACTGAGACCACAAATCCTCATTGTTGTTGTTATCGTGTTAATTGTTGACTGTTAACTATACTTTACCCACAAACGTGAAAGAAGTACAGGTCTCCACTTCACTCTTACCCAGTCGCAGAGGTTTCCCCGCTCTGCCCCCTCCCATCTCCCTAATCTATCCCCAGTGAGTTTCCTGTAACCCCCTCATGTCTCCTCCTTTGATTCTAATGTATAAAATAAGGTGCAAAATTGCCATTTTCCAGAGTATTTTCTCAAGCCATTGAGGTTTTTGCTTCCCAGCAATTGCTATCAGTTTGGAGAAAATAAACCCATAAAAATTCTTACAGGTTTGGGTGTTTCTTATTTTTGACAAATGGTATACAGTTGGTCAGCTCTGGAATAGTTGCTGTCTTCTTGTTAAAATATTCTTTTGTTAAGAGAACAAGATAGTCACACCAAAATGTTTACAGTGATTGTCATTGGGCTTAGGAGTTTGAATTATTTTTTCTACTTTTATATATTTTCCACATTTTCTAAATGAGTCCATATTACTTATAAACCAGTATGAATTGTTCCATAAACTCAAATTGTCAGTTACTTTTAAAATTAATTTTCAATTAATGATTCAAGCGTTGAACTGTAGCACCAGCAGGAAGCCCATGAGCTCCCTCTGAGATGCCCCTTCCTTCCAGAACTGCAGCGCTTCCCAGTCCCCAGGAAGGGGGAGGGGAACGTGGCGTTCCCATCCCCCAAGCGGGCCAGGCCCCGCCCCCGGGGTTTCCTCGCAGCCTCCCGAAGGCTCCTTCCCAGAATTCTGGGCGCAGGGCGGGATCCCAGCCGTGACTGGGCGGGGCCTGCACCTCCCCCCACGAGGCCCACCCACTCCTTTACTGTGAAAATGACCCGATGGACTCCCAGCTCAGCAGCACTTGGGGCTTCCCATTGCCACCCAGCCGCCTCCCAGGACCGTCTCCAGGGAGGTTTGAAATGGCCAGCGCTCCCACCCCCGAGGCGCCCACCAGGGACTCCTGGGGACCGACACCCACGCTGAGAACCGGCAGGTCCCTCCAGAGGCCCCCCAGGACTTTCCGGCTCTTTGTTCAGTGCGGGGGGTGGGGGGGGGGGTGCAAATTTAACTTTTAAAAGAGTATCCCACTTCATCTATAGAGGATACATAATAATAACAAAATGTGACCAAACAAATGGACTGGGGCGAGGGGGGGACCCAGATGCTGTTATTCCAAACAACAACCTCATCCCCCGGGTCCCTCGGTTGTGGGTCCTTTGCCCGCCGCCCTTGGAATTATGGCTCTGAATGGTAGAGTTTGGTGAAAAGGAAAGAAACTACTCAAAAGTTATACAGGTTTGATTAATGGCTAAATGTCGCTCTTAAACCTCAAAATCCCCTTAAAACAACCACCAGCTCACACACCATCCTGCCTTCCCCCCTTTGCCCAGTCAGGCCTGTCAGGGGGACCGTCCTTCCGAAGGAAAAGAACAGAGTCCGGGGCTCGGCGCGGCAGGCCTCTCGCGGGTCTCAGCACCCTCCGCTGCGCCGCCTCTATCTCCTGCTCTTGATCCATAACCATGTGGCACCTATCATGGCCCGCGAGCAAGAGTCCTCTCTCCTTCTTTCCTCCCAGGTGGTCTTCACACTGTTCCCCAGAGTCTGGGCCCCTTTGTCTCTCCTGCAGGCCCCCATCTCTCCTCTTCCCTGTTACATTCTGCATTAAGTCTTTCAAACCTTCCTGATTAGCCTTGGTGATGTGCAAAATAACCCTCTTTGCATAGGAGGAATGAAGCTGTCCTGGTATTGACATGCAAAATGACTCTCCAGGCTCCCATCCCCCCTAGCGGCCTGCCCTGGGGTGGGGAGAATATATTTTTCTTGCACACCCCAATCTCTGGATCCTGGCTGTGCCCTGTTAGAAAAACATGTAGGTCAGACCCAGACCCACCATTCACCGATGGACAGGACGCGGGTTTCACAAGCCTCGAGTCAGGTAAAGCCTGCCTTTTACTACCTTATCTTGTTAGGTGACTCATAGGGTGACATCACCCACCTGGGCTAACCTTAAAAATTAGAAATAAAGCTGAATGAACCAAGGTAATGTGTCATGACTCACACATTTTGCTGAAAACTTCTAATTTTTTAAATAATATTTTATTTCATAAAATATTGGTATTGATGTCATCTTTTTGCCTAAGCAATAACCATCTATATATGATTTTTAAAAATAGTGATTGCCTTAATCCGAATTTTCTTCATGAGCAAAACCAGTAAAAAGATTTTTCAATTCATATATCACAGTCCACAACTAACATTTGTACTCGAGTGTGTCAAAATGATAAAATAAGCTCAAACCTCACAGGGCCTAAGTCGCAGGATTTTAGTAAAAATAATCGATGAGGATACTTTCATTTCCCAATGGAGGGAAGTGAGACCCCCATGAGGCAAAGACACAAAATCCCGTGACCGGCTTGTCCTCCGGTCTCCCACACGCAGGCTGGTAGCTCCCCCTGCCAGACCCGGGCGCTCAACCCACAGCCAGGCGCCTCGCTCACAGGGGTCCCTGGAGCCAGGGGGGCCCCCCTCAACTCCCTGAAAGGCAGGCTGTCGGACACCCTGCTCCCTAGGGGACTGCGAAGTGGATGCCATGTACTCCGAGTGTCACTTACGATGGGGTCACTTACATACTAGTAGACTAACAACCTGTTTGAAAATAAGGAATTGGGAAATTAATTATTTCCAAAGTCATGCAGGTAGCTTTGAATCCAACAGAAATTATCAAATTCCCACAAGAGCGAATGCCTTCTCTTTCAGCGGAGCCGCTGCTAAATCCTGTGCCTCAGGGCATGAAAATACAGTGAACACATCAAAACACAAGGAAGGTTTTTATTCTATGTTGTTGCAGAAATGTGATTTTGCCACATCATTTAAAGGCAGAGGGGGAAAAAAAGCTGCCAAGGGGACAGGGAAAACCTTGGAATTTTCAACCAAAACGAATTCCTTGGGGCTGCAGGGAAAGGCGTGGGCGCGCGGACAAAACGCGAGGCCGGCCGGAGTGTCCCCACTTCCCGAGCCCCAGTTTCCATGGCCGTGTATTTACTCCCACTTCTCTCGCTGCCATGGACCCCCTCGGGCTTCCCGGACCACCATCGCCTTCGCCGCCCTCTTGGGTGGTCTTTATTCCGTAGTTTTCCCAGTTGGTGGACGGTTTCCCAGGCTGAGACGAAGTCCGCGCCCGTCCAGGCGGTCGGGAAGCTGAGCTGGCCTCCGCACCGAGAAAAGCCCGCCGCGCACCCCGGCACCCCGCGGGGCAGGAGCAGCGGGAGCCGCGGGCTCCCCGGGGCACGCCCCTCAGCTGGGCTCCGCCTACAGGTCTGACACCCGCCCGCCGCACCTCCGGGCTACTGGACCCCTCCAGCCCCGCACCCGAGAGGAGGGAAAGCCACGAGCCCTCCGAGCCTATCTGCCAGCCGAGGCCCCTTCTCTGCTGCTGAGGAGCCTCTCCCGCCCCCACCTACACCGGTCGATTCCCTGTTCTAAGTGTGTATCCGCCTCCTTGGTCACTTCAGTGTCATCAGTCCCTGTTGATGGACGTGGGCCAGGCTCGCTCCCGCGGTCCCAGCTCTCCGCCCAGCCACCCTCCGCGGAGCCCTGCCCGGCGCTGCGCGGAGCGGCCGCAGGGCCCCCGCCGCCTGCAGTCCTGGCCTTTCCGCAGGCGGCACATCGATTTCACTTGGTTATGTAACGTCTCCTATGAGAGCTTTGGAATTTTTGCTTCATTTATTAGCTGCTTCGCTGTGTTTTCTTCAGCTCCCGTTTCAGCCTCCAGCCCCTTCTCGAAATAGAAACTAGAGTCCTAGTTTCTTGTCTCAATTCTCAACTACTCTGAGTGAAACAATGATTTTCCATTTTCTCATATAAAAATAAGAGATACTTATGTTACCAAAGAAATGGGCCCGTGGGGGCGGGGGCCCAGATGCTATTACTGAAACGACCCCCGCCCCCATCCCCGGGTCCCTCCGTTGTGGGTCCTTTGCCCGCCGCCCTTGGAATTATGGCTCTGAATGGTAGAGTTTGGTGAAAAGGAAAGAAACTATTTACTCAAAAGTTATACAGGTTTGATTAATGGCTAAATGTCGCTCTTAAACCTCAAAATCCCCTTAAAACAACCACCAGCTCACACACAGTCCTGCCTTCCCCCCTTTGCCCAGTCAGGCCTGTCAGGGGGACCGTCCAGAAGGAAAAGAACAGAAGTCCGGGGCTCGGCGCGGCAGGCCTCTCGCGGGTCTCAGCACCCTCCGCTGCGCCGCCTCTATCTCCCACTCTTAATCCATAACCATGTGGCACCTATCATGGCCCGCGAGCAAGAGTCCTTTCTCCTTCTTTCTTCCCACGTGGTCTTCACACTGTTCCCCAGAGTCTGGGCCCCTTTGTCTCTCCTGCAGGCCCCCATCTCTCCTCTTCCCTGTTACATTCTGCATTAAGTCTTTCAAACCTTCCTGATTAGCCTTGGTGATGTGCAAAATAACCCTCTTTGCATAGGAGGAATGAAGCTGTCCTGGTATTGACATGCAAAATGACTCTCAAGGCTCCCATCCCCCCTGGTGGCCTGCCCTGGGGTGTGGAGAATATATTTTTCTTGGACACCCCAATCTCTGGACCCCATTACAAATACCCCTTGGGGGGGCCCTGGCTGTGCCCCGTTATGCTTAAAATTTCTTCCAGCTCTAACAGTCTATAGTTTTTTTACTCATTAAAAATAGTCTAAGGTTTTTTTACTCATTAAAAATTCGATGTGTTCTTTTGAGTTTTATTGTTGTTGACACCAGGTCAGGGAGGAAGCATAAATAAGTCAGAAGGTCCTTGAGACCCTTCCCCAACCTAGTCCATGGAAGGGGTCACTCCAGGAGGGGATCAAGGGGGTGTCGCTGGGATGGTCCCTCCGCTCCTGAGGCCTTTGCTGTTAAGCTGTGAGCATCAGTCTTTTTTCCCCTTCAGCGCTTGGGAGACAATGATATAAACACTGTCAGTACTTACTGGAAGCAAAGAGCTTCCTAAAAATCCATCTTCAAAGCTTACAATTTTCAAGCAATAAGAAGCAATTCCTTTACCTCCAAAGGGCATCAGTCTCCTGTCTTTTTAAATAACGGGAAAGGTGCAACCTGTCACATGGCAAGCCAGCAACCCGCCCCGATGAAGAAGAAAAATGAAATGGTCAACAGTTTCAGGTTGCAATTTGGAAAGAGAGGGAAGATCTGCTAACCCTGGCGTGTTCCTCATTTTCTGCTTGAGGGAAAAATAAAGGGTATTTATGAGAACTGTCCTCTGTTATTACAGTGCCATGACTGCCTCGGCCCTTCTGGAGTGTTTTATATGTTAACTTTTCCCTAATGCCATTTTCCTGCCTGCGCTCTGTGATAAATCCTCACCAGCGTCCTGCTCTCACAGCCTCGCGGAGCGGGCTGTTCTGGCCTTGACCCCGTCCCTCACCCGGATCGGGACACCCGTTACCCCACGCCAGGCCAATCGGCATTCCCCACCCACAAGCTATTACCTGTTTGTGTCCTCGCAACCACGCCTGTCTGTTTAGAGAATTCTGCGGGAGTCTACCTGCCAGGAGCTCCGGGGGCGGAGGTTAGGACTGCGGGCGGGGGTGGGGGGTTGCCTGGTGTCCGTCAGAGGAGTTCGATGAAGCCACGGTCGGCTCCAGGGGACTCGCAGGGCAGCCCCACGCGGCCTTTGGACCCGTGGCGCCCCGCACAGATGCCCGCTAAGCGCGGGTTGCGGGCCTGCTCCTGCTGGCTGTGGAGAAGCCCTGCTTCAGAGCCAGCCCGCGTCCAATGGCGGCGATACCTATGCAAACGAGGACTTCGGAGGGAAAAAAGTAAGCAGCCTGCATGGAGCCCCGGCTCTGCTTCTGGCCGGTCGCCCTCTGCCGCCTGAGGCGGGCGGGCAGGAGGAGAGTGAGCCGGCACGGCAGGGTTTCTCGGGACACCCGCCCCGTCGGAAGGGAGCCAGGCCCAGGCGCCCCGGAGCTCCAGCCGCTGCCGCCCCTCCTGCGAAATGCGCACGAACATTTGGAACTAGTTTTCCACGATGTGACACTCCCACGCATTCTCTCGTTCACACACCCCCTGCCAGGTGCTGGCTGAGGCTTGGGAAACACGTGTGATTAATCACTGCTCGGGGACCCGCCTACCCGGCAGCCCCGCGAGACCGCGTGCTTGCTACTCGCTGCCAGGTTCTGAGCTGCGCTTAGTCGGGGCAGGGACGTCCAGGGGAGGCAGACAGGACCGAGCGCGAGAGGCGGGCGGGCTGCGTCCGCCCCCACGCCCGGGGAACACGGGCGGAGTCGAGGCCGTGGGTGTTGGCTGTTGTTCACGCATGCGGTGGAATAACGTGGTTTACTCCCGCAGCCCTGACCGCCCTGTGTGCCTGGCGCTGCTTGTGTCCCAGTGGATAAAAGCGTCCTCACCGGAAGGTTTTACACTCCCGTGGATATTGGCTCAGAGGGCAGCCCAGGCAGCTGCTGGGCCCCACCCCCGTGGCGTGTGTCTGCGCAGGTGCGAAGCAAGGTTGTCCCGTGATCACAGACAAGGTTGGACAAGACAGGAGACACAGGAGTACGGAAGGCAGCCTGTCACACGACCTTGCTGAACACCTTGGCCAAGTCCTCTCGCTGGGTCTGCCGCAGGGAGGGCAGGCGAAGGTGCGAAAGCTCTGTTTGCCTGAACCCACAGGGGGACCCTAGTCACCAGACCGCAAGCGGGGCGCAGGGGTCTGCCACGGGATTCTTAGAGGCTGTGGAACCTGAGTTCCCAGAACATTATCCAAAGAGGCAAACCCTGTGCTTGAAGCCCCGGCGGTTGCAAAGGACCCAGGCAGAGAGAGTGACCATGAGCTGCACCATGAAGTGCCCAGAGGACACAGCCCCTGCCCGGCCTTAGTGGCCAGTGGCCTGAGAAGTGTTCCTGGGAGAGGTGATGCCTCAGACAGATTTTTTAGAAGAATAAAATGCAATGAATAAGTACAAAAAAGCCAAGCAAAAGCAAACAAGTAGAACCAGAGAGGGTGTCCCAGCCCACAGCCAGGGTAGGGGGTCAGCGGTGGGGGCAGGTCGGAGTCTGAGAAAGCTCAGAGGAGGTCTGATGACAGCCACCTGGAGGAAGGAGGCCACGCCAGACATGTGGGCAGGGCCCCTGGGCAGCCAGGCGGGCCCTGCAAGCCGGCTCCCTGCACAGCTCGAGGATGGTTTAAACAATGAGCTCGCTAAACTGCAACATGCGGCCTGAGCACAGGAGCACGGGAAACGGAAGGGCCTTCGGGCCTCATGATCCGGGAGGAAAGGCAGAGAACAGAATCGCGGCTCTCCCAGGAGGAACCCAGAGAGAGTGACAGCAAAGCACACTGTGCTGCCCCTGCGGCCACAGCGCCTGGGAACCGCCTCCTGGTGCCGGCCTCGGAAGCTCGGCCCTGAGGTGGCCGTTCGGAGGCCTGAGCGTGTGTCGAAATCACCTGGAAAATTGTTACGTTGCTGGCCCTACGCAGAGTTTCTGACTCATGAGGTCAGGAGTGAGGCCCCAAAATTTACACCTGGACTAAGCCCCAGGCAGCTCAGACACTGCTGGCCCGGGAACAGGACTTGGAGACCTTTGTCCCCAGGGAAGCGAGGACGTGGTCCAACAGAGACGGTGAGGCTGCGCTGCATGCACGGAAGAGCAGGAAACGGCGAACATCCTGGCCTGTGGCTGGAGGAGACAGGCTGTGTCCCGACCACGTGAGTGAGTGCAGAATGTAAGACACAGAGCAGGCGAGAGAGCCTCTGGCGCTGCCTTGGTGAATGATCACCCAGTCACCTCCAGTGTGGTCGCCAAGCCCAAGGCAGAGCCCTCTGGGCACGTGGCTCCCAGTGGCCTGCGCCTTTCCTCCCAATTCTCCATCCTGCCCCCTCCCTGCTCCGCAAACCATAACAGCCCTGAGGACCAACCAACCAGCCTTCCTGCTCAACGAAAAGGAATCTAAAAAGCCCTTCCGTGGAGCCAAAGCAAGGCTAGGAATTTTCAAGAGGGATTTTAACAAGGAAATAAAATTGTAAAAGTAAAGAAACAAAAGCATTCTCAAGCACACAGTTCTCATTTCATCTAAAAATAAAATTAAAAGGCCCAAACAAAGGTTAGCATGACCGGTACCGTGTTATACGGAGTGCAAGGTGTCCTCCGCTAAAGTGCATGCCTGCCCACAGAAACGACGGAAGCCCTGCACCCGCCGCTCAGAGCACAGCCTGATCTGGAAAGCGGGTCTTTCTAGCTGCAGTCCAGTTACGGTGAGGCCATTAGAGGGGGCCCCAACCTGCCGGGACTGGCAGCCCACCCTTAAGTAGATGCGCATACTAAGGAGGAGGCACACATTCCAACAGACACAGCCTATACGGGCCAGGGCACTCACATCAAATTTATTGGTAAATCCCTACCCAGAACTCCAACACTGTAGCCCCTGCTGGGGGTGGTCATGGCAGCAAAGGAAGGGCCGCACAAGAGGGTGGAAAACGTCTGAGCAGCAGGTGTGGGGCAGCCCGGGCCATGGGACTGGGAGGCGGGCCATGTGGCCCAGGACAGAGGGACCCGCTGGTGGTCTCACCCCGTCACCGCTGACTCAGCTCACACTCCATCCTTTCTGGTTGCAAAAGAAAACCTCGTGAGTTCTTAAAGGAAATTGTTGGCATCTTCCTTCAGGAGAGAAGTGTCCTGATTTCCATCCCACGCCCAGAGCGGCTGGGTGCCCACAGCGGCTCCGAGTCACTGATCCGCGCACCCCGTGGCCTCAGCATCCCTCCACAAGGGGGCGGTTTTGGCTTCTGCTTCTGCGCAAGGGAGGAGGGCTTCCTGGGGCTTCGTGTACCTGACCCCTCACTCTGCCGTCAGGGGACACACCGTAGTCACAGCATGGGGACCGCTGGCTGCCAAATCGTGGGGAGCAGGAGAACCCCAGCAGCTTGGGCACTGCCAGCCCCTAGCCCAGCCTCTAGAGTAACCAACAGCCGGGCGCGCCTGCGGTTGTCCCAGGAAAGGCACGTCAGTCCCCAGGTTAAACGGCAACAGTCAAATGCAACTCAAGAGAAAAATCCCCAGGCCAGTACTTTTGTGGTAATAGGGGTACGATAGCCTCATGGTGACCCCTGGGCTTCTCAGGTGGGCCCACTGTTGCCGGTGCTTTTTCTCTCCTGAAACTGAATGGTGTCGTTGAATGAGGGCCTCTCCAGGGGATTTGGCGCAGGTGTGAGCACGAAATCACCTCATCCTAGCCCTGCTGGCCTTATCTTAGGGTTCATCCCGACCCACTGTGGCATCAGGGTGACGATATGACCCCGGCAGGACTTCCGGATACCGCAGCACAGCTCCAGACGTAAGTGTGTCTCTTGGCTGTTAAAGTAAACCCAGTACCTCGCTTGGGACGCAGCCCCCCAGGTGGAGGCTGTCCCGCAGACGCCCCGCCCACCAGGGACGCCCAGAACGTGCACCCGCGCCTGTCCCCCTCCCTTTGTCTCCCAAGCGGGCAGGCTGGACTTGCTGATGTGAGTGACAACTTACCCAGTAATGACTGTGCAGCAAGCTTTGTAATAAGCACTGTCCACCCATTATCTTTCTGCATCTCACAACAACCTGGCCATTGTAAGAATACCTCTTGGGGCAGGTGGGTATTATTACCTCCACTTCACAGAGACAAGATGTGTAAACAGTGACTCATTGACTGAGGTCCCAGAGCTGGCAAGTGATGACTCAACCCCTGCGCAAGCGGCCTAACCGCTGCGCATTCTGCCCCCGACCACCAGCAGAACGGTGGCCTCCGTGGCTGCCAACCGCCTCAGCGAGCAGCCCCAGTGAGTCTGGTTGGGGGCTGGCCTTTAGCTGCTGGCACGGCCCCCACCAACCCACCCTCAGACGGTTTCACTTACAATCACATGTGTGGTTCCGGAAGGTTATGAGTTTAACCTCATCATTTAAATAAAATGAGGCGCCGGCGAGGTTTGGAAACCACATTTTCAACAGGGTCACCAGCCCAGGGACAGGCCACTAGTAAAAGCGCGCTCATGGATTCCTTCTTTCCTCGGGGACTGCGGGGCTCACACTGTCTCGGGCATCCGGGATCAGTAGAAGGAAAACACAGTCCGTCCCCAGGGCTCCTCATATGGACGCTGAGTGAGGAAGTGGTCCCCACAGGCCAGTGTGGCCAGCGCTGAGAGCAAGCAAACGGGATGCGACAGGCCAGTGGCCAAGCCCAGGCCCCGTGGAGAATGTCCGGAAGCCACGTCCCATCCGTGAGGGCAGAGGTCACAGTCCCTCCGCGTTGCATCGTCACGTGGCTAATGGGTCATGCAGTTTCCCAGAGAGGACAGGGCTCCCTTTCACTGCTTACAGAGAACTAGAGACACCCGGTTGTGGTTCTCAGGGCTTTGGCTGAGATTTTTGGCCAACTTGGGAAATTTTTTCATGTGATAGGCTTGGGGTAAATACACTCAGAAGACCCTTTGGGGGCACTGGTGGGAGTCATGCTGTCACCTCACCGGGAGGAGCTGGTCCCTCCATCCCCACGTCTCTCGGGATGCCTCTGCCCGCTGGCCAGCACCTTGATGACACTAACCCGTGGCCACAGCAAGGAGATCGTAGCTCACGAGGGGGATGGAAACGTGAGCAGGCGATCAGGAAATCTGTGTGTTCCTGAAAATGTAACTGAAATGTCTAAATGGCAGAGAAAGCCTTTGGGATTTTTGTCAGGGCCCCTCCGGTGGATTTGTCTCCCAGAACCAGGGAAAGGTTCCAAGCCAGGTTTTCTCAGGAACCGAGTTTACATTTTTCTGGGATTTCAGGCCAGGCTCCAGCTGTGCAGGGACTTCTCGTGAAAGCTTAGGGCCTGTGGGAGGACACAGGGTCCTGGCGGGCCCAGCGGCGTTGAGGAGCGCCGGCCAAGCGCAGCCCCAGGTGCGTGACCGAGACTACGTCACTGTATCCTCAGGCACACTCCGGCCGGGAGCCCATGCCCCCATTACAGGTAGGACACTGATGCCCCCATGGAGTGACTTGCTGAGCCCTATAGCTCACAAGTGGCAGAGCTGTGCCTTGCCCAAACATGGAAGTTTCCAGAGAAAGGCCTCCTGAGGCCAAAGCATCGTCAGCGCTGTGCTGGGCAGCCTGGAGGGAGCCTCCTTGAGCTAACACCCAGGCCTCCCCGGCTCTGCAGGCGCCAGGGGAGCTGCCCAAAGCGAGGCAGCTGCGGGCGAAGCCTGAAATGGAGGGAGCGGAGGACTTACCCTCCCCGGGCGTCCCACCTGCGGCAGCAGCTGCGCGCGCACCCAGCTCCCGTACACAAGGGACCCTTCAGCGCATAGCAGCCTGGCTCGGACCGACGGGAAGCTCAGGGCTGGTGGGCTCCTGGTGGCACCATGTGGCTGCGGTCCCTGCTGCTCTGCCTTCCCCTGGCTCTGGCCCTGGCCCTGAATGGCCCGCGGGAGCCCGAGGGACCCGAAGATGCTGGCGAGCTGCACTGTGGGCCCCGGGGCCTCCGCCTCACCACACCCCCCCCCCGGTCCGGGGACCCCTGCCGCCCCGCCGGCCTGGGGTAAGTCCGATGAGGCCCCCGCTGAACCGGCAGGGGCTCCTCGCTGCTGCCACCTAAAACCAGCCTCCAGCTTCCTGTCCTACCACTGCCCCCTGTTGGCAAACTGCAACTTCTCTATAGACCTGTCACTTGCCACCTCACTCCTGAACTGGGCTCCCTCTGGCTCCTCTCCCTCCTTGGCGGTTGCCCCTTGGGGTTGTCCTTTCCCTGCACCGTGGTGACCCTCCCCGCCCCCCAGATAAAGCCGGGCTGCTGCACAGGCTGCACAACGACTCTGGCTGCGGCGTCCGGGTGACAGAGGGTGCAGGCGGCTCCGTGGTGGCGGAGGCGTCCTACAGCGGCTGCTTCGTCACTGAGTGGGTGAGTACGACCCAGGCCCCAGGGACGCTGAGCCCCCCTGCCCTCCCAGGCTGACCCAGGGCCTGTCTCCCCAGGACTCCAACCACATCATGCTAGTCGGAGTCGAAGGCATGGCCGGAGCCGGGCACGGGACGGCGGTGGAGGCCAGGCTGCTCAAGTGTCCCACGGCTCACCCAGGTGCGTGCCAGTCGCTCCACGCGCTCTGTGCAGTGACACTGACAATGGATGGTCTGCCACCGCTCCCCGCACATGCGCCCTTAGGATAACGCCCACCTGAGCGAGCTCGGCGTGGGGCCCTCCCGAACCCTACCAGGGCCGGAGCGCTGCCGCTGCCCCTAGCAGTGAGCTTAGCCCAGGGCCAGGCCTCCTGGGGCTCGAAGAGGGTCAGGGAGGCACAGAGGCTCCCAGGAGGACTTGGCCTGGGGGGCCAGCTGAGTGCAGTCGCCCCTAGGGCGGGGGAGGGGGCGCTACTTGACCACCTGGCTGGGGAATCAGCCAGCACCCCAGCGTCCGCAGGCCTTGCCTCCAGACCTGGGAGCCCCAGTTAGAACAGACTCAGATATGTAATTCATTCTGCTCACGCCTCTTTGTTACTCAAAACATAGCTCAGGGGAAATGTGGGGACTGGGCCCCACTCCGAGCTGCTGTCCCAGAGACTGCGGGGGTCCCGCGGGCTGGTGGAGACTGCTGGGGGGGGCCTTCCCTGGGAAGAAAGCGAGGAGCCCTGCTTCTCCTGGCCTCGTTACAGTCTGTCTTTTCTTCAAAAAGGACTAATTTCAGGGGCTCCTACAAGGTGACTTAATTAATATTTGCTTAACTTCCTGGGACTTAATCTAGTGTATAATATGGACCTTTCTACTAATCTAGTGTATAATATGGACCTTTCTACTCCAACGGTCTAGATATTTATGGGACTTTTCATGCTTTGTAACGAAATCTCTTGTAAAGCCCAAGCTTTGTTACCTGAGTGGCTCTCCTCTTCAAACCCAGCCCCGAGTGCTCCAGGTGCTGACGTGTGTGACGCTGTCCCTGCGTGGGGCAGACTGCCGTGCGTGCCTTCACCCACCACCCAGGGGGGCTGCCAGCGGCTGGGCTGCTGCTACAGCTCCACTGGGAACTCCTGTTACTACGGAAACACAGGTGAGTGCGGCTTCCTTGATACCAGCTCAAGAAAAGTGCCCATTACCTGCCACTGAAGCTGGAGGAGGGCTAGTCACGCCCCAACCCGCCAACCGCAGAAGGCAGGTACTAAAGACGACCAATGGCCATGCCCCCTGGTGCCCCAGGCCCTTAGTGACAGAGCTTTCTACAGCTTCTACTGTCTGAGCTCCTAGAACATAGCTCCTAACATAGAGCTGTAACACTTCGTGGCCTCAGGAAGCTAAGTCCAGGTGCAAGACGCTACCTCCCACTCCAGCAGCATCCGGAGAGCCCTACTCCAAAGGCTGCATGCTCTCTCTCCCAAACCACGCTCTAAGGTTTTCTAATGCAAACAACCCTCGCTGAGTGACCACTGGCCGCTCTCGGTTCTAAGCTCTGAAAATACCTGATCAGTAACACCAAGCAGGTGCCGCTGCCCCCGTTGCAGATGAAGCTGCAGCCAGGAGGTCCCACACTTTCCTGAGGCCCCACAGTAAGTGACAGAGGCAAGAGTCAAACCTGGGGGCTGACCCAGGGTCCCACTAAAGCTCCGGGCAGCTGAACTGGCAGGGAGGTCGCAGCTGGGGACGCCCCCTTCTCGGGGTGGTCAGCACGGCTGAGTCACTAGGCTTCCATCTAGCTGCTCTGCAGCAGAGAGGGCCTGCCTCCAGCCCGCCCCTCCTGCCCCCCTCCAGGGGGAGGAGAACCGGAGGCAGGCTTCTCTTACCGCACTGCCCAGACCAAACAGGGCCCGCCTGAGAGGGGCCCCATTGGAAGACTCCAAGCCCCTTCCCATTCTTTGTCCTCAAGTAAGGTGACGCAACTACGCCCCAGTTGGCCAAGGGCCCCTGCCCCCGGCAATGACAGGGCAGCATTGCTGAGAGCTGGGTCAAAGCAGGCCCTGAGGGAAGTGGCTTGGGCCAGCAAGAGTGACAGGCCTCCTTTCCGTCCCGCCCCCCCCCAGATCGCCGGAGGCCAGGCACTGTATGAAAAACGAGCTGGTGGCAGCCAGGGACGTGAGGATGTGGAGCCAAGGTTGGATCACCCGTGACAGCACCTTCAGGTAAGGTTGTGCTAACCTGCCCCTGCCTGGCTAGATGGACATCTCTCCCTGCGCAGGGTAGTAGCCCGGAGGTCAGCCCCAGACCCGCAGGATGCTTCCTCGTCGCGAGATCCTGTCTGCCGCCTCCACCGTCCAGCCTTGCTGGCCACGGCTCCTGGGGTCTGCCTGTATCGCCGGCCCCAGCCTGGCCTGAGCCCCTAACCCACCTGTGTTCTTCCTCGCTTACTTCACTTTCTGACCTCTCTTCTACCTCCATTGTCCGTGCTGCAGCAAAAGGGGTCCCTTTAAAACCCCAGGCTGGTCAGTCTGCTGCAATGCAAGCTCGGGCTGACAACGAGGGAGCTTTAGCTTAACATCAGGGTGTGGCCTGTGGGACCCTTCCCCAGCCTGACCGCCTCCAACGTTCTGGGTCCCACCCTCTCCTCCAGCCTGGATCGCCCTTTCTGTAGTCTTCAGAGGACCTTGGGCTCCTCTGTGCGTCGCTCTGTGTCAGCTGCTCTGTCCCCCTGTGCCTCAGTCCTGGCACTTCATCTTCCTTCACGACCCATCCCCAGGAGACGGTCCCTGACAGCCTCCTGTACAAGAAAGCACCCGTTTCTCACAGGCCCATGTCTATCGGGTGTTTCTTATGCCTTCCACTCCTACCCACTGATCCCCTTTACCTGTTGGGTTCCCCAACTAAAGCAGAGCCAAGGCCGGGAAGCGTGCCCATGGTATTCACAAAGCTGTCCAGGCATGGCACCACATCGCCCCCCAGCACCCCCAGGACAGCAGCGTGGCCCGCCCACACGAGCTGGCCAGCGGCCTGGTTCTCTGCAGGGTCCGCGTCAGCTGCACCTACGCCGCGGGCAGCCACGCCCTCCCGCTTGCCGTGCAGGTGCTCCTCGTCCCGGCGCCCCGCCCTCAGACCCAGCCTGGACCCCTCACCCCGGAACTTCAGATTGCCAAAGGTAAGGCCCTCCGGGCCGGAGCGGCGGGCCCGCAGTCTGAGTCCGGCCGCTCCTCCGCACTCCGGGCCGGAAGGCCCTGCCTGGGTCACAAGGCACTTGCTGGAGGAGTCAGTGTGGGCGGTAGTCGGTCTCAGGCAACCTGGAGCCCCCAGCTCCGTGTCGTTTCAGCTCAGTTTGGCCCCTTGCAGATAAAAACTACAGCGCCTACTACGGCGCGGGACACTACCCCGTGCTGAAGTTCCTGCGGGAGCCCATTCCCGTGGAGGTCTCCATCCGCCACAGGACCGACGCCGACCTCGGGCTGCGGCTGCGCCAGCGCTGGGCCACGCCCAGCCCGGGCCCCCTGCGCCGGCCCCAGTGGGCCCTGCTCGTGGGCGGTGAGTGCTCCTCCGGGCTCTGGGGGCGGAGCCCCTCAGGGAAGCGCGCCTGACGGTGGTGTCTTTGCCAGACGCCCCTACGCTGGAGACGACTACCGGACCCAGCTGATCCCTGTGCAGGCAGCCGCGGGCCTGCCCTTCCCTGCCCACCACCAGCGCTTCAGCATCTCCACCTTCAGCTTCGTGGACTCGGGGGCCAGGCGCGCGCTCAGGGGACCGGTATGACGCCTCCTTCCGTGCTCTGCAGCAGGGCTGGGAGCCCCCCAGCTCATGTGTCTCCCCGTCAGGCCGCTCTCGGCCAAGGCTGGCCTTGAACGCTGGCTGTCGGGATTGCCTCAGCAACCCTGTTACCAGCGATGCGAGTGACGTTTGTGAACTAGACCTGGTTCTCCAGTGCCACAGTGACACAGGCTTGGGCTACTGAGACTTTCTGACTCGCTCTTGGCGCCTTCTTGTCGGGGATGTGGCGTGGTTTCAGCCTCTCCTCCCGATGAGGCGCTACAGCGGGACCTCGCCTCTCTTGCCTCCCAGGTGCACCTGCACTGCAGCGTGTCTGTCTGCCAGCCTGCGGGCGCGCCGTCCTGGGTGACCTGTCCCGTTGTCAGGAGTGAGTATCCGAGCTGTCTGCACGAGAGCCCCAGAGCTAACCCTGCACTCTGTGTGCAGAGGACTCAAACTAGAGACCAACGTATCGATGAGGCTTCACAAAGTGCTCACTTCATGATGCAGTAGAGCAGAAAGATGCTCTACTTTGGGGGCTCCAGAACCCCAAGCCTTTGAAATATAAGCTGGAAACCCTTGAGTAACTCTCAGCCATAGCTTTCTCCTGTGGATTTTAATTAAGTCAGGAGTCAGACTGGTTCATAGACTCCATATGGCCCAATTAAAAAAAAAAAAATCTGTCTGGCTAGCTCACAAACGTAGACTTCTCCAGCTGCTTGGAAGCAGGCCTGAGTGCGCCGCCTGAGGATCTGCAGGTGGACACGACTGAAGGCTTAGGCCGTGGGCTCCAGCTGGTGAGGCCCCTCCCACTTACCTGCCCACCCCCAAATTACTTAGATTCATGGCCCCTGAAGCTTTGAGTCCCTACTAGCACAAAAAGATTTTTAAAACTTAATGTAGTATTTTTCAAAACTATTATTACTATCAAGTATTGAACATTTAACTCCACTGATGTATAATCTGTATACTTCCAGAGAGCTAAACAAACTCAGGTTAACTTTTCCAAGGTCCTCTAACTGGCAAAAGACTTGGGATTCAAACAAAGCTCTACTGTTAACTGATTCCCAGTTTCCTTTCATCACAGGGAAGGGTCTCGGTATTAACCAGCTACTAAGTGCTGCTTAAGAAAGGACAGTAGTTCTAGGACAGTCCGCCCTCATGGTCTGTGTTTCCAAATGCTGGGGAAATGGAGGGAATGGCTCAGCAGGACAAATTTGAGCAAGATAGGCATTAACATACTAATATGAAGTTTAACACATACTAAGGTCTAACACACACATACAAGTTTTCTTAAGGTGATGTACACATTGAGGAACCTGGCCTTGTATTGGACCCTCACTTCCTAACCCTCATAACTCCATGAGCAAAAACCTAACCAACCCCTAGCTCTCATCTCTAACAGGAAGAAGAAGCTCTGACATCGACTTTCACAACAGTCCTGCCAGCATTTCTAGCAAGGGCCCCATGATTCTGCTCCAGGCCACTCAGGACACTTCAGAAAAGCTTCATAAGGACTCAGGTGAGTAGAAGACTTAATAGATACCTGAACCACTAGTCAAACCAAAATTCCTTTCTCACACCTGTTGCCTCTCCCTTACGTGATCAGTGTGCATCCCCAAAGAAGGGGACTGGCTCGTTTTTCTGACAGCTGAAGACTGCTGGTCTTTGCCAGGATGTGCTCATCATGCTAACCTCTCTCTCATCCACCAGGTTCTCCTGTAGCCTCCCGAGCTCTATGGGTGGCAGGCCTCTCTGGGACCTTAATTGTTGGAGTCCTGTTAGTGTCCTGCCTGGCTATCAAGAAATGGAGATGAGTTACTCAGACCAAATGTGTCAATAAAACTAGATGCCACTAGCAGCCTGTGCCCAACTCCTCATTTGAAAGGCTGGTAGCTTGAGGCTAGCTGTTTACCTTAGCTCTTTACCTGTCTGTCATTGACACCTTGTCTTTTCAACTTGTGGAAGGGAGCAATTTACCAAGAATAGAATAAAAACCATGATATCCTATTTTTGTGCTTCAGCCCTATCTTCTGATGTAACAACATTTCAGTAGAATTTCATAGTTAGTTGACAACTCAGGGTATAGAAGAACTAAATATCTCAGACCAAGCAGAGAATTTTATAAGTTCAATAGGTGTGTACACAGAAGTCTCCCACAAGATCAATCAGACTAATGCAGCACTAGTCTAGAGCCCAGGCTAAGCCTTCTAGGCCACCGTCTCTCCAACTTGGTGTGCGTCGGAATCGAGGGAGGGCGCATGGAAACCGGTGTCTGGCCTTGCCCTGGAGTTCCTGATTAGTGCAGCTGGGGTGAGGCTTAAGAACTTGCATTTCTAACCATTTCTCAGGTGATACTGATCTTCCTGCTCCAAAGTCACACTTTGAAAACCAGCGTCTCCAACATTGACTAAGAGGAGCTATTTGTTCTTGGGTTGGTTAACTGGAGGTGGCTTGATAAGAGGCTCAGGTCTGACCCAGAACCGAGGAACTTCCTAGTTTAGTAGTTCTTAAGCATAGAAGTATAGGGGGAGGCTTCTCACAGTGAGACTCCTGCCGCAGAACCACCTGGTAACCAATGCCGTGGGTCAGACCGAGGGTGATCTCTGCTGTCTCACCCAGGAGCTCTGCAAGCAGCCCTCGTAGACAGGGTCTCCCCACTCGTCTGCAGGAGGGAACCTTTGCTTGCTTGACATTTCAGCCAATTGTAAGGTGTTAGTCTTAGCTTTTACCTGGCTCCTTTGTGGTCAAGCCAACCCCACTTTAAACTGCTAAGCGGGACTAAGTATTAGCTTACTCGGCAGGGACACCACATGCTGCTTAGGGGACAAACTATCCCATGCTGAAACCCTTGTGTCGCATGAAGACCTAACAAGGTGGGTCCTCATCCCCAGTTTCTAGGATCCGAGGCAGGGGTCAAACTACTTACTCTCTCAAGCGAATCAAGGGCATCAGCCCTGCCCTTAAAACTGACGATGAGCCAGTGCCGCCTGGTGCGGTAACGGGGGCACTGGACCAGGAGCTCCTCGTCCAGAGCGCGGGCCTCCAAGTCCATGTTCTGCAGATGCTCTGCTCTTCAGGGGGCCGCTCTGCCGTGGTGCAGGTCCAGGCTGCCTGCCGCGTGGGGGCTGCAGCTGGGCTCGCTGTCTGGATGTGAAGGGCTGTCCCTGCCGACTGCCTTTGTCGGTGCTGAAGGGCAAGTGTTTCAAAGGGGAGGAGCAGTGGCTTTTGATTGCGGCAAAGGCAGTGGTTAACCTCGTCCTCTAGCAGCTTCGGCATAACATTGATTCACCTTAGCAATCCTGAACAGATAAAACATCTTAATATTTTAGATATGTTAGATTAAATACAATTTAATATAGCTGCTTTAGGTTTTTGGTTTGTTTTTTTTTTAATATCCAGTATGTATCAATGGCAAATCTCAATTTTCAGGTTAAATAGTAACTAGCAATACTACATCTTTAGGTTTTATAAGATTTGAAGTTGAAAAAGATTCACAAACCTGAATTTTTCCAAAGTTTTTTAGTAGCTAAGCCAAATACCTGTTTTAAAATTAGAATGTTTTGTGCTCGCCACATTTTAAGCATCTGTTGCCGCATCTGGCTGGAACGCACTCCAGCGTGACCGAAGTCGGTTAGTTCAAATATGCACTGGGCACGGCATGTGGCCAGGATTATATTGTGTACTGGGAGCAAAGCCCAGGAAAGCGGCCCCAGCCACTGAGGCAGGCAGATGTCAGGCCATGGACAGCAAGGGAACTGCCCAGTCACGTCGTCTCCTTTCTGTGAAAAACCAAGTGCACCTATCTGGTCACAAGCTCCAGGCTTACCCTCCAAACAAGCAAGTGTGCAGGGTCCTCTAAATGAAGCTGATCTGAAAACCCAGCTACCTTGGTTTCCCACAGACTAGGGCAGGCTGTTCCCGCAGAAGTCCAGCATTTAGGTGACTTGCTCAGTGGCACCTTGTCTATTTTTTTCTCCCAGGGGAGGGTGGTAACACCTGTACAAAATCTGGACCCAACTTAGGGGAAAAAATCCTAGTGCTTCAGCCTTGGTTTAGAACCTGCCGGGTTCTCTCTGGTGGGGCTTCTCAGGCTGATTATAGTCACGTCCTGTGAACCTCTGACGGGACCTAGAGACTTATTCCCCAAACGCATTTGACCACGGAACCCCTCTTCAGAGAGCCTTATGGGAGCAACGTTCTGCAGAACACGCCTCTGTAGCTGGAGCGTTCTGGAACCCCTGTTGGAACCTGGCCTGCTCGAGTAGGACGAAGGGCCACTTCAGGGAGGAGTCGTGGCGGTGCGCCCGCGAATCGAGGCTCCCGGCCGAAGCTGCCCCGTTGGAGTCAATCCCTGCTCTGACATGGAACATCGGCTGGGATCTCCAACTTGAGTAGCTCTCTGGAATGCCCGCCCACTTCGCTAGGCCGGAAACCTCGCTGTCACAGGGGCCCTGCCTCCAGCCACTCTCCTCCTTGGCGTTGGTCTGACTGGAGCCACGCCCCGAGAGCTGCTGCACATGACCCGCGTCGCCACCCAGCCCTTTCCTCCCTCCCCCGTGTCCTCCTAACTTAATGAAACTGATTGCTGCTTAACTCTACCCTTTGCCTAAAAGATTGTTTAAATCCAGTGGGAATAATATAATTCTTGCATGTGTTGGGGTTTTTGTGGATAAAATTGCTAATTTTATTTATTTGTGAGCCTGCACTCATTCATCTTGTGTTCATGGGGTACCATGGCCTCCTCCTCCAGCGTGGAGAAGAGCCCTCTAGGCTTCCTGCTGGCAGTGTGCAGCTTCCCTTCACATCTTCCCTTTCTCGGGGTGGACGCTAGGTCCTGTCTCTCGGGTCACGGGCCAGCTTGAGCAGCACGTACCGTTTTGTGTCACTTTGAGAAACAACGCATGCGCCTAACGTTGAGAGCTCGCATGTCTGAGCATCCTCCCCAACCCCCGCCGCCCACCTCAGCCAGTTGTTTACTCAGGAACAACCCAGAGGCGAGGAGAGCCTGCCCGCTGTCAAAGGGATTGCCCTGTTGACTGTGGTGTTCAGTGTTGGAGTTTGTCATTTGATTTCTGGTCCTTTGTCAAGTGTCTTGTCCTTGGATATTTTGTATCCTTTTGACTTAGAATATTCTCTATCACCATTCTAAGTATTCCCAGGGTTTTTATTTGTATGTGATTGATGGGAAAATCTTGGGAATCTATGGCTTTCAACTTGAGCAAAATTCTTATTTCTGGTTTACCCTCTTCCACCTTGTTTTCTGGAATTCTTCTTTGGCTGTTAAATGACCTAGTTAGTGCTTTTATTTTCACCTTTGTATATCTTTGTGTTTCTACTTTTTCAAAGTCTTGCTCTTTTTAAAAAAAATATTTCAATCATAATTTTAAATTTTGTTCTTTTTATATACTGTTATTTAGATGCACTGTCAGAAGGATGAGAATAACTAGAGTTTTCACTTCCTTATGGGGTTTATGTATGATGTACGTAAGACAAAATACATAAAATAGAACACAATGAAATGAACATGCAGACCTGCCTCCAGCCTAGAATTAAAGCATCACTAAAGCTCCCAGAGAACTTTTTGCTAACCCCTCCCCTGACTAATTTCCAGGTGAAATGATCTTAAATTGACTCTTTACTTCCTTGATTTTTCTTTAGTTTCAGCACATGACTTGCTGAGTCTTGTAGAAATATTGTATGACTTCTCATTGAAACGCAAATCTTGCTTATCCTGCATTTTCCTCTCAGACTTTTTTTCTTTATTGCTAGTATTCTTCAATTATCACTCCTGTCCATTCACAAGAGAGATAAAAAAGCCACTTGGAAGGAAGTTCTATGTGGATGTGGAACTCATCAGCTCTAATTTTGGACCATGAATTATCAATGTTCATATTTCTCCCCCATTTCAATGGAGCTACTTGTTCAAAGTAACACTGGAAGAGTATATGCCTAACACCAAATTCTGTCTTCTGAGGGGACCTAACACCCCTGAGTCCCAAGAATCTCTGGCCCCTGATCAGCCCATCCACTGCCAGAATGAAAGGGTAAACCTCCTGACCATCTGACAAAGTGATAAGGGCAAGATGACTTAAGAGGAGCAGCCTAGCCAGAGACCCTTCCCAGGTTAACTGTTAATCATTGCTTATCTGCTTCTGTAGCCCGTTTTCACATCCCTTCCCCCGCCTGGGGTAGCACATCAATCTCCCACCTGAATGCTAATCCCTTCCCCCACCTGGGAAGCCCATCCATTTCCCGCCGGGATGCTAGGGCTTATAAACCCCTGTCTAACCCCGATTCGGGGCTCAGAATTTGGAGACTGCCTCCTCTGAGCCCGCACGTGTGAATAAAGGCTTACTCCGTTCCCTGAATCGTGTCTTGAGTCTGGCTTTCCATAACAAAGGGAGTCAGATGTTTAACAACTTCAGATGGCTGTTTTATTGTGTTACTGAGTCAGCATATGAGGTATCCTGATGTGGTATGCACGTGCTGAATATACACATATTTAAATACTTGTCTAACCACCACCTTGATCAAAGATGGGACACGGGCAGCACCCCCAGAATCCCAGCCAGCAGTTCCACAAAGTGAGGCCCATTCTGAGTTCTGAAACTGTAGATCAGTTTTACTTGTTCTTGAACGTGTTTCAAATGGAATAATGCATACTCTACTGTGCTTGGACTCTTTGATCTAGTGTCTGAGATTTGTTCTTCCTGTTATGTTCTAAGTTACATTAAAAATATTAGTTTATCAGTTCTCATAGAGATGGGCACTTGAGTTTCCAGTTGAGGGCCATCAGTAACAAAGTTGCTACAAACACTGTAGCCAGCCTCCTTGCTAGCACACGCGCCCTGTGGAATCTCGCACTGAATAAGTCTGGCCCTGTGACAACAGAACACATCAAAAGTGGTGATGTGCCTGGGCCCACATACACAAGACTGCGCAGCAGCCGCCTCGGCCCTCAGGCCACTCGCTCCACAGAAGCCGCTGTTGTGCCACCATAAGAAGCTAAAGCCGCCCTGTGAAGACGGCCTGAGGCCCCGGACAGCAGCTGTGGGGCCTCCTTGGGGGCAGGCCCTCCAGTCCCAGCCCCCACCTCACTGCAGCCAGAGGAAAGGCCCTGCAGTAGCACCTGTTGAATTCCTGCTCTACCACAACCATGAGGAAAATGGGGATTGTTGCCATAAGCCACTACGTTTGGGATAATTTTTTAATTAAATATTAATATCTTAAATTATGTAGAAAACAAACAGTGGCATTAAAAACCATTGTTATAATAATGCTAGCTTTTATAACTTCCCATGCAATTCACCTTTATTGAGCTCTTTATTTTTCCATGTGGCTTTGAGTCACTGTCTAAAGTCCTTTCATTTCACCCTGCAGAATGCCCTGGAGCATATCTTGCAGATCTAATGGTAACAAACTCTCTCAGTTTTTGTTTATCTAGGAATGTCTAAATTTTTCCCTCACTTTTGAAGGACAGCGTTTTGCACTTTGAATGTATCTGGCCACTGCCTCCTGGCCTCTACAGTTTTGATGAGAAATCTGCTGATTATCTTAAGAATCCTTTATATGTGATGAGTTGCTTCTCTCTTGCTGCCTTCAATATCTCTTTGTCTCTGACTTTTGACAGTTTGATTATAATGTGTCTTAGTGTGAGTTTCTTTGATTCATTCTACTTAGAATTCATTGAGCTTCTTGGATGTTTATACCGATGTCTTTCATCAAATTTGAGAAGTTTTCAGCCAAATATTCTCTGCCCCTTTGTCTCACTCTTCTCCTTCTGGAATTCCCACAATGAGTATGTTGGTTCACTTGAATTCCCACAAGTCCCTCAGACTTTTTATTTTTCTTCATTCTTTTCTGTTCCTTATTTTCAATAATTATTGTCCTGTCTTTAGTTTTGTTTCTTCTTCTACCTGCTCTAATCTCCCCTAGAATTTCTTTTGTAATAAAAAGTGCCAGCCCCTGATAACCCCATCTTCACTGGAATATTCAGACCAGGACACTAGCCATGACTATTAGCAAAATATTTAATCTCTACAGACTCAACTTTATCACTTACTAATTAATAACTAAATTAAATTTATCTTTGTGTCTTTAAATTTTTGGCTCTTACATTCTTCTAGGTTTCTATCTCTTGATAATTCCATTTTGTTCATACAGGTTGCCTTGTGTCCCCTTGTTCCCATCTTACAGGCAAGTGGTAGGACCTGAATTCAGACCCAGGAGGTCTGGTTCAATCCCAAAGACTTAACCATTGCTCCTTCTTGCCCTGGCAATGGATTCCTCCTTAGTTCACCTCTGTGATACACGTCAACCTCTGACTTCCTGATTAGCTTGTTACCTAAGAGGATATAAGCCCCAGGGGGCAAGAGACCCAACCAGATGACAGGAGTTGAAGTGACATTAGGAAACCTGCAGACTTCAGATTTCTTATTAAAACACCTGCAAATCCTTTCTCCCCTTAGGTAAAAGTATTTGACAAAGTACTAGGCATAAAAATACCACAAAAGAAAAATCACTAGAATAATATTTTCAAAGCTCATTTGTGTCTTAGCAGTATCACTACCTCACCCGCTTTTATGGAAGAACACTGTTCCATTGTTCCAGTCTGTGTCTCCATTTACCAGTCGATGAGCACCTGAGTCACACACATCTTTTGTCTATTGAGAATAATGTCGCCACGTGCATTAGAGAGTATGATATTCTGTGGATGCGCTTTTATTTCTCATGGGTAAATATCTAGGAGTAGAATCGCTGGGTCATAAAGTAACTCTATGTTTAACATTTTGAGGAAATTTGTTACCATTTTCCAAAGCAGCAGCGCCATTTCACAACCCTATGAACAATGTCTGAGGGTCTCCGTTTCTCCATAGCTTCATGAAAACTTGCATAGTATTCTTATACGGTCCTTTGCATCTCTGTGGTGTCCACTGTAACTTCTCCTCTTTCATATCTGACTTTTTAAAATCTTTTCTCTTATTTTCTTAGTGATTCTAGCCTGAAGTTTGTCAATTTCATTAATCTTTTCAAAGAACCAGCTCTTTGTTGCATTAACTTTCTCTTTTGTCTTTGTATCTCTATTTTGTTTAATTCTCAAGTTTTTATTGTTTCTTTCCTTCTACTGACTTTGGGCTTCATTTATCCTTCTTTTGTTAATTCTTGAAGGTGAAATGTTAGGGTGTTTATTTGAGGTTTTTTCTTGTTTCTTGAAACAAGCTTGTAAACAACCTTATCACTGCTTCTGCTGCATCCCATGGATTTTGATATGTCATATTGTCGTTATTTGTTTCTCTGTATATTTTGATCTCTCCTGTTATTTCTTCTTTAAGCCAGTCATTCGCTAGTAGCATGTTGTTTAATCTCCATGTATTTGTGGGTTTTCCTGCCATCTTTTTGCAGGTGATTTCCAATTTTGAAGCACAGTAGTCAGAGAACATGCTTGGTATTATTACAGTCTTCTTAAATGTGCTGAGGCTAATTTGTATCCCAACACATAGACTATACTTGACAATATCCCATGCACCCTAGAAAAGAATGTATATAATCTGGTGTTCTGGGGTGAAAGTCTGTAAATGTAGATTATGTCCACTTGGTCTAATGTGTCATTTAAAGCCAATACTTCCTTATTGATTTTGTTTTGGTTATCTATCATTGCTGCCAATGGGGTATTTAGGTCTGCTACTGTAATTGTGTTTTTGTCATTTTCTCCCTTTAGTTCTGTTAGTAGGTACTGTGTACATTTTGGTGCACCCTGGCTGTGTGTATCTATATTGGTGAGTGTTACGTTTTCTTGATGTATTGTCCACTTTGTCGTTATAAAATGTTCATCTTTGTCTCTTGTTACCCTTTTATCTTGAAATCTGTTTGGTCAGATATAAGTATGGCTATTCTCATTTTTCTCTGGATGCCACTTTCCACGCCTTCACTTTGAGTCTAAGTTTCACTTTGTATTTTTGTCCCATATTGCAAAGTACCACTTATAAACAATTTTTAAATTAAAAAAATACAAGACAATAAAAGGGAACATAATCCTACCAATAAAAATGCTAAAGGATATGACCAAATTAGAAATAAGTATTCTAAGAATATAGGGGAAAAAAACGCAAAGTAAAAGAGGAGAGTTCCCATCCCCCATGCCAGTCCCTGCTCCTGCAGTAACTGAGCTCAAGAGCATATTGCACGTCAGTCCAGACACAAGCCAGCGTTGAGGTCCTTCTGGTTACACAAAAGTGACCCCCTCCTCAGCTCTCCTGTGCACCGTGTTGCTGCTGTATTCTTCCACATGGATATGTTGTCTGCCTCTCGTCCAGAGGCCTGTGTCTCCAAGGGACAAGGATGGGTCATCTCAGGATGATCAGAATGCCCATCCTTGCCCAGGCTGGTGTGGTTCAGTTGGTTGGGCATCATCCCCCAAAGCAAAAGATCACCAATTTGACTCCCAGTCAGGGCACATGCCTGGGTTGCAGGTTCAGTCCTGGTTGAGAGATGCATGAGAGGCAACCCATCTATGTCTCTCTCAAATGGATGCTCCTCTCCTTCTCTTTCTCCCTCCTTTGCCCTCTCTCTATAACTAAATGAAGTTTTAAGAACGCTCATCCTTAACATGAAATAAATATTAGAATCAAGAGCAGTTAATGTCTCCCTTTGTGTCCTCCCACGGGACCTACAGGAAAAATCATTTTTACAAGGTGACTTTCATTTGACCCTGGTGGGAAAAAGCAGCACCCGTCAGCTTTGGGGCAGAGCTCCCTGAGGCAGATCCTGGGGGTGGGGGGGCGCTGGGCGGGGTCCTGGTGCTCTGTGAGCCTGTGTCATGTCTGCGGAAGGCGCTGCATCGGGCTCCCTGCTGGTGGCGAAGCTCTGGCGCTGCGTCCTGTCTCCTTTGATGGTTCGTGCATGGGGGCTCGTCACCCAGGGTGCCACAGACAAGTGACAGGAAAGCTGAGAGCCCACCCGTAATGAAGGCTGGGGGAAGCCCTCTGCCAGAGGCACACTGGAATTCGATGAGTCAATCCTTTTGCAGTTACCCCGCAGACAAGGTTAACTCAACCCGTCGGAGTGGCCACGGACCCCGGAGCCCTGGGACACCGTCGGGTGACTCAGGGCCCTTGGTCTGGGGCCGTGGGCTCCATGTTCTGTGCTTCCTGTGAACGCGTCCTCCCCCTCACTCACCCTACTGTTTGCATTACAAGAATCCTAAACTGTCATTTTAGCCATTCACAAAAATCTCTGGTGCCTCAGGAACCGTCTTCTTTTGGCCACAAAAGAAAAAGAAAACACAGAAACTAACCATTGAAATACGACGGCACAACAAAATTGCTTTCCCACCGGAGGTCTGCTGGACAAGTACACTGGAATATATGAACGCAAGAGCGGACAGAGCACAAAGGCAGGGTTATTTAAATATTATGATTGCAATAAATATTCATTTCATGTTAATGATGCCCTGGATAAAATTTTTCAAAAAACACAATGAGATGCAGAATTAATTAGAGTCTATCCGGATGGACCAAGGGAAAAGTTATTCTATGAAACAGATGGTATGAAAAGGAAAAGATTAATGTGTGCATTTTAACCCTGGAAATAGATGTTTAGAAGGCATAAAAAATAGTTTCCATTTTTTAGCACAGACGGCATCCATTCACAGTGTAAGTTATTTGCATGGGCTGTTTTACTGCTCCCAATAACCTATAAAGTGGGTAATATTATTAACTGCATCTTAAAGATTTCTGAGTTTGGTAAAGTTGAGGTCCCATCGCAGAGCATGGTGTATACAGCAGCTTTGCCATAAATATTTCCTGAGTGGAAGTGGCTGCGTGTGGCGGCCCCACGCGCCGGGCGGCCGCGCGCCGCCCTCCGCTGGTCCTGAGTCCGGGAGGCACGGGGAGCAGGCGCACCCGGGGTCCGGGACACGCCCGCCCGGCCTGCAGAGCTCGCGGCTGGCGTTCTGCTCCGTGGCTGTGCAGCTTCTCCGGCGCCCGGAAGCGATCGGAGCGCCTGCGAATCCTCGGCACTCCAAGTTGGCCCGTTAATTTTTCTGATTTCAAAGATTTCCTGACCGCATGCCTTTCTCCCTGTGGCGCCCCCTCCACGCTTCCCCACCCGAGTGCCCCGCTTTATTTTCTCCACTTTACTCTGGAAATAGTGTCACAACGTGCCGTTTAACAGCCCTTGGCTCCAGGACTCTCTAGAACTAAACCTGCAACACCCACCCAAATAAGCAAAATACACAAGCTCTCCGGGGCGCCCTCCCACCCTCCTCCCGACAGAACCGTCTTTCATCAGGTATCAGGCCTGTGTGTTCAGGTGAGGCCCAGCCGGCCCGCTCCAGGAGGGGCCTCTTGGGTCTACGGGGAATCCCATCCCCTGCTCACAGCCGTTCTGCCCTGAAAGGTGTCCACCCCGCTCTGAGGCTGGAGAATTCCTGAAAGAATTTGGAACAGTCTCCTCACTCCTGAGGGGGCTGCAGGGGTTAGCCCTTCTTCCTCCAGGCGTTTTGTGTGTCTGTGACTTTGGATACCACAGGTGCCGTTTAAAGGTGGTACCTGTCCTGACAGAGTGAGAACTTGCAAAGCTTCTTGGATTCCTGTTGACGTCTTTGAGCCACCTGATCAACCCACCTCCGGACTTCTCGTCATGGGCAGTAATCAGCTCCCTTGTAATGTAAGCCAAGGACCCCGACAGATACCACAGCTCTTAAATATATAGACACAGAGACAAAACCGCAAAACTCGTTGAGTAGCATAGTATGCTGCCATCCCATAGATTAAAATAAGCATAGGAAAGCAAAGTCTTACTTGTCTCCCAAAGGTCTCTTCTGAGATTGTCATGGGGGCCGACTGAGGTTCGTTTGGTTTCACACCCACCAGGTGCTTTCCTTGACAACACTGATCGACACGTTCCCTCATGGAAGCAAAAGTGGCATTTATCATTCGAAGGCGTTTTCTCACACACCCTTGGTCTGGCCTGTGTGAGGGTGGCTCTGAGGGTTGGAACCCCCGGCCTGGGGAGCAGTTGCTGAGGTCACTGTGACACAGGGCAGAGGCGAGGAAGAGGGTCGATGATGCACCCGGCTGGGGGGGGGGCTTGGAAGGGCGGGAGAGGGCCGGAGCCTGGAGGGAAAGCGTGAACAAGGTCAGAGACACGCGACAAACGGCCAAGGTGTCCAGCACGTGCCAGGGCGCATGCTGAAGTCACCCGTCCATGTACAGGGAGGAAGTGGTGGAGCAGCGCAGAGTTGGAATAAAACCATTTATACCCATGAATTTATTAGGCAAAAAAAGGCAGAAATGATGATGGATTTCACTTTTCACTCTATATGTCAGTATAGTGTTTGAATTATTCATAGCACCTCCGTGCATTATTTATAATGTTTAATGAAAATAGAAATCATATTCTGCCTTCTATAACTATATAAAAGTAGACATTGAACATTTTAGAAAACACATGAAGTAATAAAATAACAAACATTAACCTTGCAAATGTGCTCTTCAAACTTCTTCAATATATGTTGCTCCTTTTACCAAAATAGAATTATACTTTTTGTCCTTGTGTTTCATTATTTATTTTTTGACAATTGTGTTGGTTTTAAAAATATTCTTGCAAGTTCTCTGACATCCCTGCCTTTAAGAGGCGGGGCCTGTTCCTCTCCCTGAATGTGGACGGGTCTTGGTGACCGGCCCCGTGTATCCCAGGGGTGACAGGATGCCCCGGCTGGTCCCCAGGGGGCATGAGAGAGTGAATGTGCCCCAGGGGACACCAGCCCTGCCTTACAGTCTTCTGGGGACACCCCAGATATTTGCGGAGCAAGGACATGCCATCTCTGTTGTGTTGTGCCTGAACCCCAACCTACAGGAACGGTGGCAGGTGACAAATGATTAACCTCTGTTTTAAGTGTCGGGGGAGGCTGTGCAGCAACAGATAGCAAATGCACCCATGTCACGGGCATCTTTCTGTGTATACGTCTGTGTGATCATTAAACAGTGTGGGAAGCCAACCTCAGCCACTGCGGCCAGGCATCAACTTGGGGTAATTAACGGTGGCCACAGGAAGGCCTGAGGCAACTGGGAGTTAGCTGCACCCCCAACAAATGAAAGCAGGACTCAGACCGGGCACACACACACACACACACACACACACGCTCACACATGCACACACACATGCCCATAAACACATTTATACACTCACACACATGCACTCATACCCACACACATTCACACACACATATAATGGGGTAAAAACTTTATACTATTCTGGCTTCCCATGAAATAGAATAAGAATAAGTTGTACTAACAAATGGATAAAAAGAACTCACACCTTGACAGTCTCTTTGTAAGCTGGTTCCTTCCTGCTTGTACGAGAAATGTCATGACCTCGCCTGCAGGTGACGCAGGTCACCAGTTGGCTGCGATGAGCGCCGGGACGCTCATATTGAAGACCCACGTGGGGCCAGCAAGGACGCTGCCTGCCAGTCCACAGCCCCTCCCCCTGGTCTCTTGGGTCTCCTTGTCCAGCCCCCTCCTTAGAAAGCCCCTTCCTCCACTAAGAGGGGGAGATGGGCTTTGAGACAAGCATCCTCATCTTCCAGGCAGCCAGCAGCTGGAAATAAACCACTTTCCTTTAAGTCAGCACCTGCCTCTTGAGTTTTGGCTTTGGAAGCAGCAGGCAGCCGGACCCGCTTTTGGTTACATACACACTCACACTCACTCACTCACACCCACACATTTGCACTCTCTCACACACGCACACACATAAACCCACTCACACTCACACTCATACCCACACATAGGAGAGCACAAAACCAGTCAGGCTGCGAGTGCTGTCAGCGAAGTGGAAACCCATTGTGTCTTTTACCATCCTGCACAAAAGCTTCAGCGAGGGAGCACAGAACATTCTAGAATCAGTTTGCTAGGGCAACCAGGCAACCAGTCAGATCCAGTAAGACACTGTTGAAAGACCAACTGAAGTCAGAATGGCCCCTGGATTTGGAGGATCAAGCCCCAGGGGTCACCTCTACAGGTATGGACCTCAGGCTTCACTAAATTCTCATATTTTCCTCAGGGCAAGTGAGGGGATATTTCCAATAGTTTATATGCAACCCACGATCTTAAGTCTCAGTGATTTCACCAATGGGGAGCCGCCCGGACAATCATTAAGAGTAGTTACGACGTCTGTGGTTTAGGAAGAGAAGGGGACTGACTAGAGGGAGGGCCAGGCATGGGGGTCCCCTCCACAGAGGCATTGGCCGCCCTCAGGCACGACTCCGGGAAGACAGTTCAGGTCCAGAAAAGAAAAATCCAGCTCCAGTTGTTGAACTGAGGAAGAAAATCAGACCCAAATGTGACCCATTTATCTTCTTTACAGGACTGAGACCAATTTACATAAATATTCCCCAGTTTAAAACAAAGGAACGACAAGGCAGCTTGCACCGCTGAGGAACAAAGGCCTGGGAAGGCACGTGGGTTCCGGCAGGTGGGCCTGGTGCTGGGAGATAAGTCCCGCCGGGCGCCCCAGCCCAGCCGAGTGCTGAGCGCTCGGGGGAAAGTGTGTCGTTCGTTGCCCTGTTTGCAACGGCTCCATGTTTAAACTCATATCTCCTGAGGACAGGAGAGAGCAAGAAGAATTCTATCAATGCCAAATGAGTGTTAGCCAGATGGACAGACAGACAGGGGCAGGGCCCACTTCCCTGGCTGTCTCAATGCGGGTTCGACCAGAGCTAGTAGCCACCAGACAGAGAAGGACCCAGCGGCTGCAGGCCACAAGCCTGTCACAGCGCGCTCACAGCCGGAGGTGAGCCCCGGTCTTCCGCCCCGGACGCCACGCCACGCCACCTGTCGCCCTGCTTCCTGCCTCCTCACCGGCGCAGCGCGGCCGCACACAGGGGCTCTGCGAGGAACGAGATGCTCGTCACACTGACTGGGCCCCCAGGGAGTCCTAGGGTGACACATAATTGAAATTATGTGTCACGTGTCTCAGCTCTCATACAAACTATAAGCCTGTCCCCTCCCCTCAGCAAATGGACAGGATGCAGCCTCTTCAGTTCATGTTGCCTGCGAAACCCCGGAGCCGCCTCAATGAGCCTCCTGACTTACTTGACAAATCCAGGCACAAATGTAGATAGATAGATAGATAGATAGATAGATAGATAGATAGATAGAAGCTTTATGTTAATCATGGGTGGGGGGATAATTCTGTCCAAAAGATAACTCATTTATTTATTTGGGGATTCACTTTGGGGCTGACTCATGAAGGTAAATCACTCCACTGCAGTCCTATTTAAAATTAGACTTTATACTGGCTTATGGTCCAGGATTGGGGACCTCATGATCAAAGGCTTTTCCCCAGAACCTTCTGGAAGAGCATAGGTGTCAGAAGGGCTGTCCATTCCTCCTCACCTTGTCAGTCTTGCTTTAGGGTTTTCTGCAATCCTCCGTGAGCATACAGGTGGCTTTAATGTTATTTTCCACTTGAGAATCATGCTCCGTAATTTTTTTTTAAACCAGGGCGACTTGCACACAGGCACTGTGACACCAACAGTCCATTTGGTCACCACAGGCTACTATGTAACTAACGGGACACTGTCTAGAGTGGGTGACAGGGACCAAGGACAAAGCGGCCTCGGCAATGTCATCACTGCTCAGAACTGCTATGTTTCAGGCTTATGAATTGTATATTTCCAGAACTTTCCAGTTAATATTTCTGGACTGTGGTTGACCAGATAACTGAAACCAGGGAACGTGAAACCGCAGAGAAGCAGGGACTATTGTATTTGGGTGGGAAGGTGACATTTAACAGGAAACAGCTGCCCCACGTTACTCATTTAGGGGCAAACAGCAGCAGACAGGGTTTACAGTAACCACTGGTGCAGCCCCAGCAAGTGAGCGGCCCCGGGAAAGTTCGATTAGGCTTGAAGCAGAAAACTAATTTAGTCAGAGGTTTATTTTTGCTCCCATTGAAAGTCAACAATGATAGGGTTTGTTTTGTTTATTTTTTTATAAAGTTCCAGAAAGGAAATTAACACATGAAATTTCCTCAGAAACCAGCTGTGTGACCTGAGACAGTAGCATTTCATGACTCTGTTTCCTCACCTTTAAAATGACAAGATAGAACTGTGCTTCCTGAATCTTCTCCCCGCCCAGGAATGCTGTCGTTACTTCTAGGGACACACGATGCTCGTCTCTGTAACATGTTTTACAGCTTGTGTTAAAGCTGCCCCGTTTTAGGAAGAGTGATTAGAGAGCAGGGGGCAGGGTCCCGCTCACTCTGGCTACATTAAGGGCTTTATTGCCAGGCATGGAGTAAGGAAAAGAATGTCCTGTGGATCCAGGAACAGGAGCTGAAATGCAAAATCCAACCAGGCCTCAGGCCCAGGTGCTCCCCTCCCTCCCCCTCCCCTTCCCTCCCTCTCCCCCCCACTCCCCTCCATCCTGCTGCCCCTCCCTCCTTCGCTCCCCCCTCCCACTCCCCTCCCTCCCTCCCTCCCCTCTCCCACTCCCCTTCCTCCTGCTGCCCCTCCTTCCCTGGCTGTGAGTAGCCACAGGACTTGGCTCTTCGGAGCAGGCCCACCCCACTCGCACTCCGTCCACTGTCAGCAGCTTGCATTCCCTGCTGACCCCTACCAGGACTCCTGTCCCCACATAGCCGCCGCCTGCACTTGGCTCCTAGTGGCCACATGGTCCATGAGTCGTGAATTCATGCTCCGCTCCCATAGCCAATGAGGGAGATAAATATGACCGCAGTCAGGCTTCACAAATCATTTGACCGGCTGTGCTTGGGGGCAGGTAATTCCCGCCCCTGGTCCAACCAGCTGTTGGTGAGCGGCAAGGCTGTACGAAGCAAGCCATGGCCACCTAAGTGTGGGCGGGCAGATGCCCCCAGCACGGGCCAGCCGTGGATTGTGTAACCCTGTCTTGTCTGGTAGAGTAGCTACTAGCCACATGCAGGATTTAAATTCAAAGTAACTGAAGTAAAATAAACTAAGAATTCCACCTCCACATTTACACTGGCTGCATTCCAGGGCCCAGGAGCCACGGGTGACAAGCAGCTGTCACATCTGACGGCACAGATAGAGGACAACCTGCCATCGCAGGCGTTTCTGTGGCCAGGCGTGGCCTCCACACACCAGGCCTCTCTTGTTACTAAGCAGAACAGGCAACGGCAACAATCCTTATAGCCTCAAAGTCTACCTGGTCCTTTAGGTGCCTAGAGTCTATGGAGAAATATGACAGGCAAAAATTTCCGAATTCCACACATACTGGTTAAGGGTCATGGGGCCCCAAAGGGACACACCATCAGCTGTCACCTTCTCAAACAGGCAGAGGCTATTTTCTTGTCAGTCATTTTAGATCAGCAAAAAGTTCTAAAGTACACAGAGGGGATTAGAATTTGTTTTTAATTAATTTGTCCCTATTACAGAACCCACAAGCAGAGTTAGGCTGTGAGTTTTGGTGCCTCTCCCCACAGGGGTCCCCTCATCTGCTGTGTCAGGGCAACTCTCAAAACGTCGTCTGGAAGCGCTGTGCACACCTTCAAAGCACGGTGTCTAGTCCTGGAAAAATGAGAAGCAGAACAGATTGGAGCCCTGTGCCCTCTCCTGTCAACGTAAGAAACGTTCAAACCTGCAGCTCATTTTTAGGAATTGATTGAGGCAAACTGATGGCATTTGCTGGGAATCAAAACCTCAAGGAGCTGAGAAAATGCTCCGGAAAATGGCAGTTTAGCAGCACCCTGCTTTATACAATACAATCAAGAGAAGACGCAAGTGACTACATTAACGATAGATTAGGGAGGCGGGAGGAAGCAAAGGGGAGACTTCTGGGTGGGGATATACAAGGTAAAATGGTGGACACACACTTCTTCTAAACAGGTGGGTACAGCACAGTTAACAGCCAACAGTCAACAATTAACAGGGTAGCCATGACAACGAGAGGGTTTGTCCCCTCCCCAGGCCCATGCCTGTGCTTTGAGGGGTCCGGGAGAGGCAATCTGACACTCCAAAGACATGTTATCGCAGACGCAAGAAGACAGTAGACAGGCTCCGTTCAGGTAAAGACTGACTTTTCCAGGGAAGATTCCGGCCTAGGACACGGCTGCCGCCACGACCTGCCTTTGGTTAGGAAGTTTTCCTCTCAGACCCTCCAAGTGGTCACTTCCAGTCTCAGAGTTTGTAAGGCCACCTCACAGGCCTCCCTGGGGCTCCTCAGGTTTAGTACGTGGACAACCTTTTTTGCCCACGTGTCTTTATTCTTATTTTATGGCCAAAAAAGAACCAGAGGTGCTATTACTGACCCTCCTCAGGAGGCAGCAGTGGCCAGGGAAGGGGCAGCGGGGCTTTCACCTGCCCCTCGCCCCGGGGCCGCCTCACCCGCCCGCCGCCCCCAGCTGCCGCCGCAGCCCCTACCCCAGGGTCCCTGCGTCCTGCTCCGACACTGGTTTGCTTCAGGCAGAATTGAGGCGGTGCCTGCAGTTTGCAGATCAGGGCTGTGGCTGAAACAACTTCGTTTCTCTCCTCTCAGCGGTGTGTTCATTCTGTGTGTTTGGTTTAGTTTGAGCAGTTTGTCTCCCTCTCTTTCTGCCGTAAGATATGTTTCAATCACTCCCTGCCACGCAGCCCCCAACCCCACCTCCAGCCGCCCCCCCCCCCGCCCCGTGCTTGGCAGGCAGCCTCAGGTAAAAAAAGTGGTCATAACTGCTGGACACAGGTGGTCTTGGGGTCGCCTCTTGACTCCAGAAGTGCAGGTGTCACTTTTCTGCGACTGATAGAGGGACACACAGTGAGCAGAAGGACAAGAGACCTGCTAGCCCAGACCTGCCCGAAGCCCTAGCCACCGGCCAGCATGGAGGACCTGCCGAAGGGCTGCGTGGCAGCTGTAGGCAGCAGACAGGGCGGGGGCCGGGGGGCTGGGACAGAGGAGGAGTGGGGAGAGGAGGAGGGTGGGGCAGGGCAGGGGGCGGGGAGAGGAAGGGGAGAGGGAAGTGAGGAGAGAGGCTCATTAAAGCGCCACCTCGGGAACTTCTGGGCTCATTTGTGCGTAATACCCTCCCTGGGAAACAGTCAATACACTTCCTTGTGCTTGAAGGAGTCTAATTTAGGTTTATTTCCCTCACAGCCAAAGGAATCTTCATTATGTCCACATCCTGAACCCAATTAATGGCAGGAAAGAAAATTGGCTGGTAATTTACTTTACACTAATTTGTAAGTCGCTCATGGCTTAGCATCCCATCCATTCACTTCAAGGGTGACTCGGGCTTCGAAAGGGCACTGCGGGTGGCTTGCCCTCTTCCTCTCATACTCCGTCTGCACTTCCTGCTTTTTTATTTTCCCCACTCTCTCTTTTTTATTAAGTTTATATTTTATAGCAGCAATGTTACTGTAGGTAGTTAACTAGTCATTAATAAAGAGGGAGGCACAGGGAATGAGACATGGAGCTTAATAAACCGGGGGCGTGAGCCTGTTCGCTTCCCCAGGAAGCACCAGCCTCACATCCCAGGGGGATTAACCACCCCCCTCCCCCAGTAAAAGATTATCTGAGGGACACAGGAGGAGGTGCTGGTCCCCGGAGGCCTGTCAGTCTAACTAGAGGATGAACCCATCAGAAAGCCTGCGAAGCTTGGGAAGTTGATTGGTTATGTTGAATATCTCCTGATTATAGCACCACGGGAACAAAGAAGCTCGCTCTTTCTCTCCCTCCCTTTCTCTCTCTCGACCACACTCGCCCACTGGTTCACAGGTTCTGTCACCTGGGAGCGCGGGGCCGTGCAGGTCCAGCAGCTCCGGGGGGGCTGGGCTGGCACCACAGGCTCCAGAAGAGTAAGACGTACTACGAAGCAGAAACTCTGGACGCCAGCTTTTGTTTCAACCTTGCTGAGGACATGGCTGGACCTTTCCCACGATGGGACAGCCACAGTTGGGCACTGGAAACCCAGGGGGCAGCTTCTGTTTCCCCCAGAATAACCCGGACACATCATGTCCCACGCAAGGGTCCTCGAAGTGCCTTCGTCGCCATCCCATGGAAGAGTCTGATTTCCACCGACAATGGTTTAATGTTTTGTAGAAAAATTGAGCAGAAAATACAGTTACCCTATTACAATTAGTGAGGGGGACCAAAGTGTACCACCCCAAAGCACGACTTTTGGAATATTGACTTTAAGCTGATCATTTAGAAACAAAATAGAAACAACCATTGACCCTCCCCCTGACCTGCCAAAAGGAATGCGGAGAGAAAACCCTGATTGAAGGAAGGCAGCGCCCGTGGCATTGACACGGAGAAGGCCTGTCTGCGCGGCTGGGCGGGGATGGCAGGGCAGGCGGCGCTGCTGAGGGCAGAGGAAGGCGGGGCCGTGGGGGGCGCTTAGGAACCACCCAGGGCCCTGGGAGGAGCTCCAGGTCTCGGGGGCGGGGCTGTGTTGCCCGGGTAACCACGCCTGTGCCTTGGGGATGCTTGTCCCCAGCGTGGAGGTCCTGCTCCTGGTGGCCGCTGTCCACCCCTCCTGCTGAGGGGCCATCTTTGGCGCCGCCTGAGAGGCCTGCGGGGTTTCCAGCGTCCCTTTTCACAGGATTTTGGTTCGGTTCCTTGTAGTCTGGCCCCGAGTGGGGGCAACTAGCTTCACATGGGGACTAGGGCATGGGAGGCGCAGTTGATGGAGGGACGTGGGAGTCTCCCCACCAGCCGCGATGGCGGCAGGCGGAGGCACGCGCAGGCTAGCAAGATAATTGGAGAGAGGCAGGAGCCTTCTGCTGACTTCTGGCACCAGATGAGGGTGGGACCCGGAGGAGGCAGGCACGCGAGCAGAAGTCAGAGGGTAATGGAGGTGGTGCTAGATCAAAAGAGGCCTGTCAGTCCAGTCTGGGGAGAGAAGGGATTGGTTGGGAGGTGGACCCACCCAAACCATGAGAAAGCACCTGGTCCGTCCCCACCTGAGAGGATATGGACCCCAGGGGACACAGAATCACGCTCTTGGCCACCTGGAGAAGGCCCGGGCCAGGGCATTCACAGGACCTTGCAACCCCAGAAGCCGTGTGGCCACTGGCAGTGGTGGCCCCACACGGGGGGACCGGAGGGAGCCTGACGCTGGACAGCAGCCACGAGCAAGCTAAGCTACCTGGATGCCCGCTCGGCAGCCGCCGGCGGGTCCCAAAGGCAGCCCTTTAAATAGGCAGGAGCTCTGGGTTCCGCGTTTTACATGGCTTGGCTGAGGACTGTGGGGCTGTACCCGGCTTCCCCGAAGAAACAGCGAGGACGCAGAGCCGTTTGTTCTCCCAGACCATGCAGTATCGGAACAGAACCCTCTTTCCTGCCTCCGCAGCCCGCGGCCTGCAAGTTCGCCTTTGGTGGTGGTGAGTGGTGACAACATCAAAACGTAAGCTGAGGGTTCAGACCAGGAGAAATCTAGCAGAGCTGTTTGTTGGACACCCTTGTGTCCCCTTGTTTGGGGGGGCGGGGGGGCGGCATCAAGAGTGTGTTTGCCACATGCTTGCTCCTTCGCGTCTACCTGTGAATTGCTGGCCTTCCCTTTGGAGTCCCGAGCCCTGCCCCCACCCTTAGTCCAGGATGGCTCCTAAGACTCAACTGTCCAGTGCGTCCTGGCGTCGCATCCTTGTGTCTCCCCAACATGTGCATCCATGATAAATTTTGGGCTGTTTCTCCTGTTAACCGATCTCATGATAATTTGATCATTAGCCTGTCCAGAAGAACTTGGAAATGTGGAGGGAAAGTCATTTTTGACCTCTACACCCCTGATATTAACATCTTGCATCACTGTGGTACATTTATTACAAGTGATGAGCCAGCAGGCACAGGCTATGGGTTTTGACAAATGCAAGCTGCTCCCCTCCGTCGTTACCGTATCGTGCGGAGTGATCGGTTCTGCTGGCCGGAGAATCCTGTGCTCTGTGTGTTCCTCTCTCCCACACCCAACTTCTGGCAACTAGTACTCTTTTTACCGTCTCCATAGTTTTGCCTTTTCTGTCATGGAGTGTGAATCATACAACATGTAGTCTTTTCCAACTGGCTTTTTTTCATGTAGTAATTTGCACTCAGGGCCCCTCCAGGCTTTCCCAGGCCTTGTAACAGAGCAAAGCGCCTGCTGTCTCTGGGGCCTTAGGCTGCCAGCTCCTGCTTCGGGCATGCTAATTAACTGGAGGAATTTTGCTGGAGGCTTGAGTTTTTGCAGAACAGCCTCTCGCCAGAGAGTGCTTCCCCCACCCCAAAGAGGTGGGAAATACGCACAAAACAATGACTGTTTATCAAAGATCGGCACTACAGGGGTCTCCAGACTAGGCATGGTCGGCAGGGCTCAGGGGTCAAAGGACCTCCTAAAAGGAAAGGGATTTAGAGTTTCTCATGTTTTCTTGGATCCCTTTTGAAGACCTGGGACCTGGCTGTCCACAGTCCCCGCCTGCCTCTTGCCTCCGCTCTCCTCGCTTCCCTTGGCACATAAGACCCCTGAGTTTTGAGCCTCCTTAAGGTGGGTTTGAGAATCGGTTCTCCGGCTACGGGGGCTTCTCGATCAATAACCCTTCCTTTCTCCATTCTCTGATCTATTGAATAAAGTCCTTTCTTTTGAACCATTGGGCACATGAATCATGTCCCTGGAACAGCTTGATGGCTCATTTCTTTTTAGCATTGAATAATATTCTATTGTCTGATATTCCAGTTTGTTTATCCATTCACCAACTGAAGGACGTCTTGGTAGCTTCCCATTATGGGTAAAACATCTATTGCTTGTATGACCTTTTCTGTTATGTCCTTCCAGTCCTATTGTGAAAGCCGTTTCTCATTTTCCAAAAGCCGTTCAGGTATCCTCTTCCTGATGACGCCTCCCAACACCCCCAGACGCCGTAAATCACCCCACACTTCTCTCCCAGCACCACCGCGTTGGCAGGTAGCTCCCTTCTCTCTGTAGCATTCACTGTGAGCTCTTCCAGGATGTCTCGCTTTCTACTGAGTTACTTACCCTCCCTTTGCCTCAGTTTCCTTGTCTGAAAAAGGAAATAATAGGATTATTGTGAGAATGAAATAAGAATGTACATAGTTAGAAATATTTATATTTAGAACAGTACCTGGCACACAGTATATACCATATACATTTTAGCTATTATTTTTTATTAACACCAATCTCTGTATCCAAAGCAACTAGCATGTAAATGTTACAAAACAAATAATTTTAAATCCATAATTTCCTCATGGTGTTGGTAGATATGTGACTGAATGTGATTTCAAATTAAAAATAACACTAACTCTCAGAATCTGAGCATCTATCATCGTGGGCTTTCTCCCGTTGCTGCTCACCCCGCCCAGCGACCCGCGGAAACCGAGCTGAGCTTCTGTGAGGCCTGGGAAGGTGGGGGGCCGGGCGGGGGCGGGGGAGGGGTGCTGACGAGGCCAAGCAGCCCACAGGGATTGGGCCTTTGCAACTTTCTAGGTCCTGCAACTGCACTTCCCACTCCTCGGACTCGATCCATCCCTGAGGAACTGACATAAACTCTAACCCACAAACTCTCAGGGCTCCCGCGAGTACCTAGAACATCAGCGTGTGAGTCTTCCACGAACTCTGATGGCCCAGGGGAGGAAGAGGGTCGAATCCCTTGACCAGCGGGGAAGATGACCGCGTCAGTTCCCCACACTCGCGCGGCCTGCGCCACTTGCGAAGGCAGCAGAGAGCGCCGGCGGCCCGGTGCCTCCTCCGCCCGTTCAGCAGGCCTCCCGCGCCTTCAGATAATCCCGCTGTCCCTCGTTTTCCTTTATGAAATGGGGATAGGGACACACCTCCTTCTCAGGGTGGTCGTGGGGTCAACAAGGAGGCGCTTGGCAGCAGCAGACAGCCTGTCCCCAGCTCCCTTGTCCAGGCCCGCGGCCCCGCAGGAGGGGCCTGAGGCCACGGGCCGGCTCCGCCGCGGAGCCCCCGCTGCCAAGGCCTCCTGGTTCCCATGGATCCGCCGCCTCGCTCACCGCCACCCCGCCTCCTGCTCACACATGACCAGCTTCTTAAACGTGGAGCCAAACATTAAAATGTTTTAAAAATGAAATTCCTTTGGGCCACAACAGCACTGAGACTTAACTACTTTATACATGACCTTTGATCCCTCAGTTGTGACTGTCCTTCCGCTACCCTCTCCCCAGATCAGAGGACTACGCTTAATTATCTCGTCTTGCTAAGCTATTAAATATGCATTTGCTAAAGTCATTTCCCTTCCCCTCTCACCTTTCCTGGAGATTGTGTCCTAATTGCTGATTTGCTCCCCTTCATCAGAGCGAGGTTAGCCTGCGAGCCTTGTGCTTTGCCCGCGCGCGCGCAGCCGGGGGCCCTGCGAGGACTGCGAGCCCGGGTGCCCGCCGCGCCCCGCCCCTCCCCCACAGCCGAGACCGGGCGGCAACCCAGGGCCAAGCTGTACCCTGGGTCCAAACAAGCCCCTTGGGAACTAAACAACCCGCGTCCTAGCCGGGCTCCCTGAAGGGGGAGACCCGGGTGAAGTCCGCCCGGGCCGCAGTTTGCAGGACGGCGGGACAGGCCGGCGCAGGGGCAGGGGCGAGGGCCCGAGGGCAGAAACAGGGAAGGAAAGAGAGGCAGCGCAGCGCGCGCTGCCGCGCCCGGTCCCTGGCCTCAGCGGGCGGGGGCCCCAGGCACAGCAGCAGTCCCGCCCTCGCAGGTGCTCTTCCCACACGGGTGCTCCATCCACGACGGCAGGTCCTCCGCGGACCGCGGGTGCTCCGTGCGCAGCAGGTGCTGCACCCACGCAGCTGCTTCACTCAGGGCAGGAGCACCTCCCATCACTCACGGAGGCGCTCCACCTGCCGCAGGTGGTCCGCCCACAGCAGGCGCTCCTTTTGCCTCCGTGCTCTGCCTACGCGGCCCGGGACCGTCAGGGCGCTGCCCCGAGGCAGCTGCTCCGCCTGCGACAGATTCTGAGGCACCTCCTGATACGCGGCCCTGACCTGGTCTCCCCAGGGGCAGTCCGAGCAGATTTGGCCCCGCGTGCCGGGTGCCTATCAATCAAGGGCGACCTTGCCGGACGGACGTGGAGCGCAAGGATCCCTGGGGTGTCCCTGCCATAAACTTGGCATGGGTACCCTCAGTCCTTTAATTTTCTACTTCCCATCTCATTTCACAAACCTCGCAACCCTCTCTCAAGTCCTACATGCGATGCTCCTGTTTCCAACCGAAGGGCGGACGGATAATTGAAGAGGTTCCCAGCGCCGCTTCTTGACGCTCCGGGGGCTGTCGCTTACGACAGAGGACGCCGCGCCGCTCTCCGCAGCGACCTGAAGCCGCGCCCGAAGCCAGCAGTGCGCGCCGAGGAGCGCCGAGTGCGGGGGCGCGGGCGCCCGGGGACGCGGCGGCGCGACGTCCCGGTCGCGAGGCCCGCAGGGTTCCCGGGAGCCACACCCGCCGCGGCGCAGTCGCGGGCGGCCGAGTGCGCCGCAGGGCGCTCCGCACAGGGCAGGGGGCTTCGCAAAAACCGTTCCTTCCGAAACAACCGTGCCCTGCCGGGATGTGACCCTTACGGAGCATCTGTGTCTCCTTCCAGCCCAGCAAGAGTCGAGTCAACACCTAAGTGTGCCAAGCCGCGGAGGGCGGGAGCGGACACGCACGCCTGCCGCGTGCAGCGAGCCGCGCGTTAAAGGGCAGGCGGGGTCACCCTCAGCAGGCGGGCAGCGCAGAGAGGCAGCGTGTCTTCGGGTTCGAAGGACCGAACTCGCTCAGGGTGGTCACAGCCAGACCTTGGCGGGAACCGGCTCTCGCCATCGGAGGTGAGAGAACAACGCCGCAGGCCCCTGACGGGGCGCAACCCCGACCACGGGAGCGCGGGCCCCTCGCTGCGGGCCCTGCAGGCGCCGGGCTCTGGGCCTTGTCCTTGGCGACGTCGCGTTCTCGGGTGTTTTCAGGAACAGAGCACGACGGGGAGGCACAGTCACCTGGAAAGAGTCCATCAAAGCCTTAAAAAACAAACCTTCATCATTTCTGAGGACAGGCCTTGTGATATTTTTCTGTGGCATTTCTAATGCAAAACAATGGAAATTTAGACATAGCTGATATCCCCGATGGCAAGGTGGAGAAGGACAGGACATGCCCACGAAGGGCACGTGGGGTCTGCAGTGTGCGCGGGAGACACGGTCCTGGGAGCAGACAGGGACCAGAATGGCGCTGGCGAGGCCAGTCTGCCTTAGGCGCATGGAAGGCAAAGACGAGACAGGCGCTGAGAGAGGAGCACACGCGGTCAAGGCATTAAGAGACAGAGGCGTCCTGGCCGGAAAGCTCAGCCGGTTAGAACATGTTCTGATTCAGCAAGGTTGTGGGTTTGATCCCGGGTCAGGGCACACACAAGAATCAAACAATGAATGCATAAATACCATATTTTGCCAAGTATAATGAGCCCTTTTTTGCCCAAATTTTTGAGGGAAAAATAAGGATGTGCATCATGCATAGGTATAATAATGGGTATAATAATCCCATGTATAATGCACACAAAAACATGGGTGCTTATACATGGCAAAATATGCGAGTGGAACAACAAATCAATCTTTCCACTTTCCTTCCTTCCTCCTTTGTTTTTCTTTCCTCTCTTTCTCTCTAATCAATAAATAAAATAATAAATTTAAAGAAACAAAGCCAATTTAGAGGCTACAGCACCACATTGACAAGAATATGCCGAAGGCACATCTGTAGCAGTGAGGGATTTAGCAGCAAGCTCTGGAGATATTTGGCTGCAGCTCAATAAAAATGATTAAAGAAAAGAAAAGAAAGTCATGATTTTACTCTCCTCCAATAATGACTGAGAAGTTAACCTTTGCCGTTCTGGAACTGAATACCTTGTTAGAAGTTCAGGCTGAGCTGGACAATAATAGGAAAAAAAGATTGGGGAGAGAGGTGGGGAAGAGAGGGACGGATGCTCTGGACAGCGTAGGTTCGCTGCCGCAGCTGAAACAATCTCAGCATGACTGAGTTCCACCAGAATTTGACCCAGGGTGCTCAGTTGTTGTGTCTTACAATAAAGAGCCCCCAAATCTTCAGCCTGCCAACATGCATAGGAAGTGACCCATTCCCTTCTCAAAGTTCACCAAGGGGATTAAAACAAATTTACAAGTAAGTAATATGCTTTGTCATTGACTTGGGAACAGGAGGTGGAAGGCAAATGCAAGTCCCATGGAAGACACATTCCAGCTGAGGAAAACAAGAAGATCTAGAAGTTATCAGCTTCCAGTAAGCTAATTAAAATTATAAATGAACAGAAAAGACTGTAAACTTGCTCTTAAGTGCTGAACAGAAGTGTGACCTTGAGGCATATGCAATTTATTACATTGCGAAGACTGCTGCAGGGAGATCGGAAACTCTCATTACAGTTAGACTGCAGCGTTTTCAACTGAAACAACTAAAGCACCACAGGGCATCCAACGCAGGGGATTCACCCCCTGCCTGGAGCATGGGCGCAGACTATTACAGGTGGGTACAGGCTAGTATTTGCTGAGCATTGTTCCAGAAGCAGAGCAATGCCGGGGGCTGTGTCATTTAATTGCCATGACATGCAATGCGGTTAGACACTGTGATCCTCATTTTACAGAAGAAGAAGTGGATTTCAGAGGGCTGGGAAATGTTTGTGCTCAGTTTTGTTCTCTTGGTGTGCGTGGTGTGGAGCCTGGTCTTGGGCTACCAAAGGCACCCCGTCCCTGTCTGCTGGCTGCAGGATGACGAGTGCGGTAGCAAGTAAGGTGGCGGCGCTTGGGCCCGCCGAGGCTGCCTGACGCCCACCCCTCAAGGGCTCTGCTCTGCTGCCGGTTGCCAACGGGACTGTGCGATACTGTTTGGAATGAGAGTTTCCTGACCCGCCCCTCCAGCAGCCGCCAAGAGAAGGAAGCGCAGGCACCAGTACCCTCATTGGTGTGCTGGTGGCCAGTCCAACGGGATGTCATTGGTGTGCTGGTGGCCAGTCCAACGGGATGTCTACCGGCACCATCCAAACACCGCGGAGAAAGTGGGTGGAACTGGCGTGTAGCCCTTCCCTCATTTCCCAAACCAAAAACTGGCCTCCATATTCAAGACAGGCTACAAAAATGATTAGGGAAAATGTACATTAACAAATTAGCTGCAAACAACCCATCCTTATGAATAAATTAAACTCCAAAGTATCCAACAACAAGACAGTCATGTAGTGTTTAAGGGCAAAAAAGAAAAGAAAAATAAATCATATTTATAGGACGCAGAAATGAAATCTCCTCAGAAAAGTTTCAAAATATAAACTGAGAAAAAATAAAATCGGCATTTTGCAACACAGGAGATGCTGCCGCAGTCACCAGCCCGGGGAAGCCCTCTCCCACTTCCTCTGGCATTGCTCCTTCCGTTCGGCGGTCACCTTCAGTCCCCTTGGTGTGACGGGATGGCACGGTGGTTCTGTTGGGAGCAGGACGAGCTGGTGCAAACTCGAGGCGGCATCAAACACAAAGGGCAGGAGCGAGAGAGAGAGTCCCTACTACTCTGCACTTACCTCCCCCCATCCCTGTCCTCCCTATCCTCCCCCTACCCCTCCTCCCCCCACCCCCCCAGCTCTTCCGCCATCAGGGGTCCCCAGGGAGGCGCCGCCCGCAGCCCAGGGCCAGCAGAAGCTTCCTATCCTAGGTAGGTTCGCCGCCGCGGCTGAAACAATCTCAGCATGACTGAGTTCCACCAGAATTCGACCCAGAGCGCACAGTTGTGTCTTACAATAAAATTCCCCCAAATCCACAGCCTGAGTCAGATTAAACCAAGACCCATCCAAGTGGATGCTGTGCAAGAAAGCCAGACAACCAAAGTCAACCGAAAAAACACCTCTCTGAGCAGACATTTACTGAACAGCGGCCACTTACTGAAGGTTTCTAGGCACTGCTGAGTAAGCGCAGAAGAAGGCAGCGCTGCCTTCATGGTTCTGCCACCTCATACAAATCAAACGCAGAGATTTGGGGTTTTTAATGTTTTGGGAAGGGATATTTTAAAATCCATGCAAACTGCAGTGAGGAGAAACTTCATTTTGGGTGATATGGTAGGTGAGCCATCCTGACCATCCTTCCAAGGAAAAAAAAGGAATAAAAATATGAAATAAAACATGAAAGTAAACTTCCCTTTAAATCAATATTTTTATTAAAGTGGCACAGGCCACTTTAATAAAAATGTGCCAACAATTAAATCATTGAATCAGCACAAAGTGAGCACATTTGCATGGCAACCACCCAGCTCAACAAAGGTGGCCCAGCTTGCATTTCAAGAGCCAGCAGTGTCCCCTCAGCGACCACCCCGCTTCCCTCAAGTAGGCCTGAGACCACCGGCTGCTACTCCTGCCTGACTGGGACCAGGCAGCATCCACCGCGTTGGGGTCTGGCTCCTTCCACTCAGTCACGGGGCTCATCCAGGTTGTTGCATGTGCAGTAGTCCATCCATTTTCGTTGTTGTTTATACTCTGTTGTGTGCCTATAAATATTTACTGAATGGTCAAAGGACATTTTCTTGCAGTGTTTAGCTATTATGGCTAATGCTTATATTATAAATATTATATATAAGTCATCTATATAACATGTATGGGGATCCCCAAAAACCCAGAGTTACCTTCTGGAGGGGAGGCTGCTCTTAGCAGGCTTCCCCACTAGGCAAGTGTTCTAGGAACCCATCTGTATCAGTGGACCAGCTGGTGTTGTTGTGAGAAGCTGCATTTGGCTGCAGTGATTTTTTTTTGAAGACTCTTTCATGATGGGTGATTTACAAGCACATCTACCTACACCATGCTGAGTGTTCCACAATTTTTGACCCAAAACAGCATGATCCCCGTGCCCCACCCTCCCTATTCACCCTTCTTGCCCAGGGTGACACTTTTTTTTTATTTCCCCAGATGAAAAAAGTCCTCAGAGGCAAATACTTTGCTGATGTGGGAGAGGTGTAACAAAAAACATCAGAAGCACCAAAGGCATCAAAATCAATGAGTTTAAAAACTGTTTTGAGCAGCAGAAAACATGTCTCAGTAGGTGTATTGCATCAAATAGAGACTCTTTGAAGGTCACTGAAGTTTAAATGTGTAAGAATACACAATTTTTAATAAATAAATCCTCTTTTTTGGGGACCTCCCTCGTGTGTGTGTGTAAAACTGGGTGCACACATGTGCAGTGGGCATATTCCTAATAATGGAATTTCTGGTTCAAAAGATTTGCATATAATTGCCTTGAGTAGATGTCACCACACAGAAAAATCAACTTGTAAAACACTCTTGATGATTTGGCAAGAAAGAAAGGAATAGTCGGGGAACAAAGAGACCTTCCTTCTTCCTTCCTCCTTCCTTCTTCCTTCCTCTTTCTCTCCATCCCATGTAACCTTCGTTCATAATTCAGCCTAACGCCCACCAGGCGGGCACCCTGGGGAGGAGGGGGCCGCAGTAGCACCCACTGTGCGTGTGGAAATCCCAGAGGCATGTAGAGGCCACGTCACGGGATAGGAGGGTGAACGGGGTGGCCCAGCCCAAAGATGGCTGCCGAGGAGTGAGGAAGGTGACCAGGCTGGTGGCCATAGCAACTAGACACGGAGTAGCTGCAGAGGCAGGAGTGGGGATGTTGGTGCCTGAGGAGGGCGACTGAGTGGAGGAAGCTGTGGCCACCAGAAACTGGTTGCAAAGAGGCAGCATTGATCCGATGGCTAAATTCATCCATGATAAAGGGATCTGGGATTCTACCTACTGGAGGAGGAATCACACACCGAGGGGGAGCCACTAGGATGAATGGTGTTGGACTGGAGCTGGAGACATGGGTGTGGATTCGTGGTTTTCAGCACATAGAAATAAATATAGACACAGGGGCATGCGTGTGTTTGTAAAATACATACACTCCCTGGGTTCCGCCACCGTGAGTGGGTGCACGGTCCTGCTTCTTCCTTTTCAACCTGGATGCCTTTTATTTCATTTTCTTGCTGAGCTTCCCTGGGTGTCTAATATAAAGTCAAATAGAATTGTAAAGAGCAGATATTTGGATTTGTTCTTGACATTGGGAAAAAGCATTTGTGTTTTCACCATTAGTTATGATGTTAGTTGGTTGGTTTTTTTTTTTAGAACTGTTGTCAGGTCGAGAAAATTTCTATTTGTTTGTTGAGGGTGTGTATGTTTTATCATGAAAGGGTATTGGGTTTTGTTAAATCCTTTTTCTGCTCTGTTGAGATGATCATGCACTTTTTGTGCTTTCCTTTTCAAATAAAGTCCCATTTTCAGTCTGTTTCCTCTCTGTGATTTATTTCAGTGGCTTTTGTTGCTATTTCTTAAAGTTCACATCTTTCTTATGCAGCCTCTCGGCCTCCCAGTCCCATCTCACACACTTGTCATCTCGGACACTGTTGTTAGATTATCGTGTCTCTGCTGCTCTTCGCTTTCTATTGCTATCACAGCGAATTACTGCAAAGTTGGCATCTTAAAACAACACTCATTTATTATCTCACAGCCCTGCACTCAGAAGCGGGGCCGTGTGGCAGCTCACTCCGTGTCTGTGCCTCACAAGGTTGAGCTCAAGGTTGGCAGGACTGCAGTCCCGTCCGGAGGCACTGGGGACAAGCTCATTCTGGTCTCTGGCAGAAGTCAGTCCCACGCAGCTGCAGGACAGAGGTCCCTGTCCTCTCAGGCTATCAGCCGGGGTCATTCTCAGCATCCAGAGGCACCTGCATTCTCTGTCCTCTCTCCTTTCCTCCATCTTCAAAGCCAGTAACAGGGGGTCGAGTTCTTGTCACAGTTTTACATCCTGAGGAAATTCCTTCACGTGCTCCTTTCCTGGACTCAGGCAGTTTCCCCGGGAGCTTGTCCGTCACCACCCAGCTCCAGACTGGAGGCGACCCTGCACATCCGCGGAGCCCTCCGGCTCGCTCCCGTCTCCAGCCTGCTCGCTGGCTCTCCGGTTTTCTTCCCACAGACGTTCGCTGCCGGGGCCTCCCCGGCTCCTGGCAATGTTCGGCCACTTAGGCAAGGTGGTCCTGATGTTGTTTCAAGCAAAAACAATCAACCAGAATGAACTTAAATAACTGATTTTATATAGTAAGGATTAAATATTAAAAATTTAAATTCTTACAGAGAATTCACTGACACCAAAGACTACATTCTTGAATATCAGTTTGAGAAATACCGATCTACTGGAAGAAATCCAGAATCATCACTCAGATTGACACCGTGTCCTGCCTACAGAAGCTATATTGGCACCATGGCCACCAGCAGCTTGAGATGGGTCCTCATTCGGAGACGAGGTCTTCACAGAGGAAATGGGATTAAAACGAGGTCACTAGGGTCGGCCTTGCTTAATTCCACACAACCACTGCCCTTATAGATGGGAGACATGTGGACAAACACACACACGGGGAAAACGCCATTGGAGTGGCGCTGTCACTGTGCAGGACACCAAGGGAGGGACAGCCATGGGCAGGTTCTCCCTCACCGCTCCAAGGAGAGATGTGATTCCATGCTCCTCACCTCTAGAAATGAAACAATGAGTTTCATTTTGTGGTACTTGGTCACCAAAAATAATATGGATAAACTAGGAATTCAACATGCTCCTAATTAACAAACCATAAAGATGTCAATTTTCTACAAATTAATTGCTAGTTAAAAAAATAACTAAAATCCCAATGGAAAATTTTGGAACTTGAGAAAATGATTTAAAGTGCTATCTGAAAAGATTTAAAGTACTAGAGAAGCTTAGAGTCTGGGGAAAAAAAGAATAAATAATGCCAGCAGCTTATTCTATTACATATCAAAGCATTTTAAACTTTGTGAGTAAAATATGGTTCCAAGGTAGGATTTGTTCAGACATTTCTCATTGTAACAGAAAACTGGTCCAGCCAGCCCAAACAGCAAGGAAGCGGTTATTGTTTTATGTAAATGAGAGAGGATGGCCAGCTTTGGTGACGGCGTGTCTGGAAGTTCGTGACGACGTCAGGACGACAGCTGTTTTCTCGGGGGCTCTCCGTCCGGCTCTACCGCTCCCTTAGCGTCTCTCACTGCAGCAAAATGACTATCCGAACCGCCAGCACTGAATGCTTGTCATTCACATCCAGCGAGACGAGGCGGTTTCGCATCACGTCCCATATCCATCAGAGAAGAGCCCCACGCTTGCTTCTGGTAGACCATGCTGTTGCCCACCTACCCCAGCAACCATCACAAGGTCAAGGACATGGTCATTTCATTGCTGACCTTTGAGCTACATAAAAGTGCTGTTCTTGTACAAGTATCATTGGAACCATAATGAAAGGAACTTGAAATAGTGGGGAAGAAAGAAAGTTTGATGGCATTTACCAGTAGAACGACCTTTAAAGAAACATTTTTGATAACAAATTAAATTACTTCAACAGATTGAGGACAACTCACATTTTTTTTTGTCCATCTTGTCAGCTGTGGTATGTGTTGCTCAAGAATCTGTCCATTTCTATTTATAAAAACTCTTCGTTGTCAAATTGATTGCCATATATTGTTCATTATCCTTTAAATATCTGTCATCTCTTTAATGGTAAGCCCTTATCTTCTTTTTAACTCCTGATATTCTTAAATCATGCTTTCTCTTTCTTTTTTTAGTGTTCAAACAGTATTGTTATGGATTTATCACCTTTTTTATTTCTCCCAAAAAACTATCTTTGGCTTTGACAATTTTATCTATTTTTAATTTGTCTGTTTTATTTTATTGATTTTAGCTCACATCTTTCTTCTTTCCTTGCTACTTGAGTTTAATGTCCATTTTATTAAAAAAAATTCTAATTTGTATATATAAAAACCTACACAATTGATTTTAAACCGTTTTGTTTTACTAATGCAAACATGGTAGGCTATAAATTTGCTTGTACATACTGCTTTAGCTATATCCCATAAATGTTGATATGTTGAATTTTAAGTATCATTTTGAAATATTTTCTATGTTTTTTTTCCTTTTAAAAGTTCTTATTTCAAGTGGCAAATGGTGGGGGTGGGGCAGGGTTAATGATAATAACAAACATAAGAATGTGGCAAAGTTCTTGTAATCCCAGATCCTGGTCTCTGGTTCCTAACTGGCTTTCGGTCTTTAAAGCTTATAGCAAGGAGGTTATCTACCCCATCTCCACGCCTTCCTTCCCATGCAGACCTTTAACCACGGCCTTGTCGCTTCCTTTTTTTCATAAGTCCCTTTATCTGATACTACAGCCAAAGGCAAAATGCAAAAGCAAGTGGTTGATAATTAAATTATTTGTGAAACTTGAACCTCAATGCCTCCCTTGCACTGGTAAGTTGATACTCCTTTCCATTTTTGGCACTGTCTCATAAAAGCCATGTGAAACTTGTAATAAACAAGCATGAAATTCCCATGGGCTATAAATATAAATTCTAAATATCCTCTTTTACAACCACACACAATAAAGTAGAAGCAAAATAAACTGTCAGATTTACCAAGAAAATAATTTGCTTAATGAAGCAATGATTCAGAAGTTAAGGCACTGAGTTTTATAAGTATAAATACAGTGAACTAAAAAAATATATTTTTCCTTTGTCCTAGAAAATCTTTAGGTTTTTAGAAATTCTGATTATCTCCTGCAAAATTTCATGTTGTTCCTTTGGGAATGTTATTAATATAAAGTCCCTTATGTTGAATGGCTTTCGAGTTCTTAACATTTGCATAAACTTTGATCCTCAGGAATTCTGCCTTTAGGTGTCAGATAAAGTAATCCAGTTGGGACCAGGTTAAATGAATTCATCAGAACAGGGTAAATAATTTACCAGCGGAGTGCTGCGGGGGTACCAGTGCTGGGGCTGAACCCCAGGCCGCCTGCGTCCCGGGCTAGTGCGCATCACTGTCAACAGTCACAGCTCTTAGGGCCTCAGGATCACCGGGGGTTTCCGTGAACTGTAGACTTCGAACCACTTCTCTCAAAATCCTGCGGGTATTGATTTAAAATGCAGCTTTCCTGGCATTATGGGACTTCCCGCAGTGGAATATTTGCGGTATGGCCGAGAAACCTGTGTTACTTACCCATTTCCAGATGATGTTATGCCCCTGTGCCGAGAACAGGTTTTCTGGGGATACCAGGAAACTGCGACAGCCTCTACTTAGATACTCCCAAAGGAAGCTCTTCGCCCACCAAGTTGCCCCGCCAACAGCAGGGCAGAAGTTTGAAAAGGCATTTGGAAAGCTGAGCAAAATCCCTCTTTTTCTGACTTCTAACAAGAGGTTCTAACTTCTTGGAACAAAACAGAAAATGTTTGTTTTTTTCTCCCCTGACATCTTTGGAACTTGTATTTTTTTAATTTGATGAGCAATCTACGCTTTCATTCAAGCAATTAATTACACCATTCTCCTTAGTGGAGAAAATGGAAGTGAATACTAAGAAAGTTTTGTTCTCCTTCTGTGACCTGTGGACAGTATGCTCTGTTCCCTAAGCTTTGAAGCTACTTTTTCGTTATCACTCATTTTTTATTGTTAAGTATTTCAGAGTATAAATAGCAAGCGAGAAACCACGCGATGACTCCTGTATCAGACCCAGGCCTCAGCGCCCCCTCCGCCGTCCCCCGCGCGGCCTGCAATCCCGGTGTCCAGCACCGGCCTGGGCCTCGCCCCTGCTCTGCCTGGCGGCAGGCCCTCGTGCTTCTGCTGCCCAGGGTGACCACGCCCTTGGCCTGGCACCTGAGCCATTCCCTCCTCCCCCGCCTGGTGCACCCAGGCTGCCCGGCAGCACCCGAAGGGTCCCGGCTCCTTGCCCAGCTTTCGGACGGGGTCCACCTGCCCACTGCGAGGTTTGGGTCTGGCGTCAGGGGAGGGGTGTCCTGCCGGGGGACCCCGATGGCTCAGTCCAGCAGGGGAGGCACACTCGATCTGACTCAGGGTGAACTCTGACCTGGGAAACAGGAGATGGCAGGGAAGGGATAGATTTGCCCGCTGTCCCATCTGCCTCCCCGGACGAGTTCTAGGCACCCTTCTCTCGCAGAACATCTTGAGAAGCCTGAGCGCACACGGGGGACTTCGCGCAGACAGCGCGCCCTGAGCGCGCCTCGCCCGTAGCCCTGGTCTCGGGCCGCTGCTCGCCGCTGGCCCCGCCTCGCCTCGGGCAGGGCCGGGAGGCCTGGCCGGTCCACAGGGAATCCTCCCTTCTACGTCCAGAATGCAATGCAAACCGTTTATTTTTGTGTGTGGAGCACTCTGCCTGAGCTCATGCTAAACTTAGCCTTCCTGACATTTTTATATGCAGTTTCATGCTTTATACTCTTCAAACAGACGGGTAAGAGTCTCTATCAGTGTCCCCACTGGTGAATATAACTGCTTAGGTCTTTGTTTTTCTTCTCTTTGTATATAAATAAAAGATGAATGAATTGACAATCATCTCCCATGGATTTTCAAAATATTTCATAATATCTTGCCAAGACTTCTGCTCTATTTAAATTTACTTTTTGTAGGAGGGAGGACTTTAGCTTGGTCATAATATTAAAAGCTTTAATAGATATCTCTAATTTTTCTCTATGCCAATAAAGTGTCACCATTTTAAGCCCATCTTTTACTTTGATTTTTGACATTATGTCGGCCTATATCTGTGTCTATATTTCTAAATTTATATATAAAATATTAGGCCTACCTAATTTTAATACATTTTGGACATTGAGTTCAAAATTGCAGGCAATTCAAATTACAGCATGCAATAACTTTCCGATTTAGTGCTTTTAAAACTTCATGAACTCTCCCGTTTCTGCCTCTGTGTTGGTACAGTACCGTTCTGTTAGGAGCCTTACACCTTGTAATACTTAGTGGTGTCAACCAGGTCTATAAAAAGGAAGTTCTTTCTCCACAAACCAATATTCAAAGGCCCATTTAGTGATGCTTAGTGCAAGTGGAGTGCACATACACTAAGTTCACAGATTTCTTGAAAGAAAATAAACAGGCTTGGTGCTGTGTGCAGAGGACTGGGACACATTACAGGTCTGTGGAAGTCGATGACAGGGAAGCCAGCTCAGTGCTCTCTGCCATGGAAACAGCACTAACACACGAAGGCGCAGGGTTCCGAGGCCCCGAAAACCTTCCCTCAGCTGACGGCGTCCAGAATCCTTGGGAAGAGAATACGAACCCAGTCACCCTAATCATGGCGACCACTCCAACGGGCACCGCACATTTGTGGGTGCAGTCAAGTAACCTATAAAGAATTATGAAAACCTATGAAATAGCCTGTAGAACTCCAGAAAGAAATAAGGCAGATACTAAAATGAAATGTCACGATGAACTTCCCCCGCTGCTTCGGACTAAAACTGGTGCTTGGCTTCGTTGATGCGAAGCGCGGTGCGTTCTGCAGGCCTCGTGGTGCCGGGATCGAGCCTGTCCCCCGCCCCATCGCAGAGGCGGAGCGTGGCTGAGCACCGACGGTGTCCAGCAGCGCTTCGCTAAGTAGCTGCTTTCCCGCGTCCCTCTGGCTAGATGAAAAAGAGCCTCCTCTCTGTCAAACCATTCTGGCCGTAATAGGAAAAAGATTTGAAAAGAGACCAGATTTCTCTCAGAAAGCTCCACTCTCGCGAGCCGGCGCCTGCCTTCTGCCCCACGCCCAGCCCGCCCAGCCCGGACCGCGCCGGCCTCGGCCTCCGCCGCCTCGGCCTCTCGGGGCCCAGAAGGCGGCGGTGCGGCCGCGCGGGGCGCGTGGGGCGTTGGTGCCGCTGCCCCGAGCGCCGCCGCCCCGAGCGCCGCGAGTTTGCAGGCCTAGGGCTCTCGGGGTGTGGGGCTGCGGTTCGGCCCTCCCGCAAGCCGCGGGCTTAAATACTGTAATTTGGATGGGACAGGTGAGAGCTCGTGCCCTTGACACACGCGGGCTCCCAGTATTTACGGAGACTCAACATCCCGGGTGCCACGCGCGCACTGGCGCGAGGGTCGCGCGCTCCTTACCCAGCTTCTGTCGCCCCTCCGCGCTCTGGGCACCAGGGAGCCCAGCCTCTGCCCGACGCAGCCGACGGGGATGAGCGAACCTGGCGAGTGGCGACCCCTCAGCCTTTTTCCTGTCAAGCTTCTGTGGACTCCATGTTTGGGTAAATGTAACAAGCACTTTTTTTTAAGATGTCATTTACTGTGTCTACAGGAGATGAGGCGTTTGCCACAGTGACAGCCCCCCAAAGACCTTTCCGACATGAGGGTCATATGGTAAAGTCACCCAGAAAACTGGAGCTGAAGAAATAGGAACATTTCCCAGTAAAGCAAAATAGTGAAAAATGTGTAATTTTCATAGCTGTGCTTTTATAATGAAGCAGAAAGTATTTTCATTACAATATAACTTTTAAGTGAGTTTTTTGTGGGGCTCAGAACAAGCTCCTCTGCGCATAAAGAAAAGAAAGACTCAGTGCAAAAGTGTGTGCCGTTTGGTGCATTTGGAGACCGTCAATGTCAGCTACGATTCTAATTTTACTTCATGCAGCAGGATCAAAAGATGTTTTGGGAGCAGGGTAGGGGGTGCAGAGATGAAGTGAAAACGGCAAAAAGTGCCTGTGTTGAAGCGGAAATATGGAAACAGTATAATATCTTTTGTAAATGTTTGACTACTTATATAATACATTTTAAAGAGGTCACATTATTTTTCAGGGAGATTACATTTCTTGAGTTTGAGCCACAATGTTTGAGGATCATGTGTGATTTTGTGGGATAATTATTGCGGTGGATACAAAGAAGCCCCTCCTCCCTTTACAGCCTTGAGAACAGAACCCCGCGGTGCCCCCTCCGACGGCCTGGCCGACGCGGCTCCGGGGACTGCCCTCCTGCTTCCTCCAACACTGACGCCCTGTCCGCGGGGCCAGGGAGTTCCCTCTCTTTCCCCCGGGCACTGTCACCTCCCAGGGCTCAAAGCCAGAGCCACCAGTCCAAAGAGGCTACAACTGCCTACAAAATCCAGGGGACAACTGGGAATTTCTTTGCTCACCTCTCAATTGTACTGTTTCCTGTCAACTCTGACCTTGGCATTATAAATTGAAGACCCAAATCTATCAGATTTTATGTCATAAAAAATTATCGATTCCTTTCCACTGTATGCTTCCTCTGCAGCGTCCCTTGACAAAGGGGAACGCGCTCTTTGATGTGTAATGGCACAGACCTGGTTTATTTTACTCGGCCTCCTCAGAATGTAAGATCACTTACCCGAGCAGGATCAGAAATTCCTGGGGTGGCCAAATTGCTTTCTTCTCCCCAATAAAAAAGATAGCAAACGATAAATGCAAAATCCAGGCACTAGCTCTGATGTTGTGCCAATTGGCTGAGAATTGACAGATGGCACCCAGCACAGTCCTTGGCACACAGCCCAGTCCTCGGCACACAGCAAACATCGAGCAGCACTTCAGTGTTCAATGTGCCGCTCACTAGCTATCTCGGAAAATGGACCCCTGTTCTTCCAGGAAAAGGAATTTTTCCTGAGCTCTCGAAACTGAGAGCTGTATAAATACTGAACAATTGGGGAAATAGTTAGTTTTCTGTCATTCACGGTTTTCAAGAACTCTGGATGACCCCAAACAGGGAGAGGACAGGGCAGGGGAGGTGATACCTGGTAACGCTGAGATCCCAACATCACGAATGCAGCGAGCCTGCCCGGGGGGTGGGGCAAGGAGCCTGACCAGGCCGACGGCTGGACAGGCCGGCTGGTCCTGATCCCCTCCCCATTAAATGCTCGCCGTTTTAGGATGCATCCCAGTCACAGAGAAAGAAAAGGGTGAGCAAGTTATTTAAATAGTTTAATCAGAGCAGTTTTACAATTCTAAAATTAACAAGCAGACTTGTAATAAAAGAGCTCCAACATTTGCAAAATGACTTTGCTCCCACTCTGAATCTGCCTTCCTATTTGTAAAGACAAGCATTACATTTAAAAGGACTCAAAATGGAGTGATTGATTTTATCATCTGTGTTTTCTGATGCAACTGATGAACTCCCTGAATGGATATTGCTTCAGCATCGGTATTAAAAAATGGCTGGACGAGAAGTCCTTACTCAACAGCTGGTCACACAGGTGGCAGAACAAAGAGAAAAGCCCAGGACGGCATCAGGCCCCCGTGGGCCAGGCTGTTGGTGGGCGGCGCTGGCTCCGGACCCATGTGGCACCCTGGTCAGCGCTTTGCCTACAGAAAGATCAGGATGGACATTCTCCCACGGGGACCGGCTTGCTTTGAAGGTTTCCTCTGTTTGCTTAAACTTGCATAATAGACATGCAATGAGTTATTTCTTTTGAAAGTGTTTTTTGCAGTCCTTTGTTTCATACAAAGATTTCATAGAGTTGCAGGGTTGCATCGGAGCGTCACCAAAATGAGCGCAGGAGCAGGTGGGGAGGGTGTGAGTGAATTCAGCGGATGAGAAGAGCCCCTCGTCCTGAGACAGGCCACCTGTCCCTTTAAAAAGTGCACAAACTGCTTTTCTTACCCCTCCCCCACCAAAGAAAAAGGTATGGGGAAAAAATTCACAAAATCAACCTAAGAAAAAAAAGTGGACCTAAAGAAAATAAAGGTGTTTTTCATGCACGCATCTTCTGCATAGCTCAACCCACACATAGTTAAGGCACTATTTCCCTTCAAAGCGGCGCCCGGCACTCGGCGGTGGACACGCGACCCCCGGAGTCCCTTCCAGGATGGAGAAATGCAGAGGCCGAAGGGCATGGCCGCTCCTCTGTGGCCCTCCCGCCTACCGAGACGCCGGGCATCTCAGAAGGACGTCCGTCCGACTTATGACTGAGTGTCCAGAATGGCTTTCCTTCCAGAGTTCCTATGTTGTCTGCATATGAGTTCAGATTACTCTTTAGTCTTTATTCTCAATGAAAACACACAAGGTGGGGGGAAGCCCAGTCGGTCTTCAGAAACACAGCTTCACTGCTCCCAGAAAGCATGACAGCTGGCATGTCGCACAATCAGCAGGATGTTTGTGAGAGACGGAGAGCATCAGAGAGACCAGAGAGGAATCAGAGAGTTGGAGAGGGAGGGCGCGACCGAGGAGCGGGTATTCGGGCTTCGGAGGTGACCTGGGTCTGAGTTAATTCAGCTGGTCTTCATACTGTTTCCGGAAGCAGTCCCCTGCTGGGAAAAACTCCCAGCATCTTTCTTGATACATCTTCCAGACATAAGATTCCTGTAAAAGTAAAGATAATGCATTAATTTCATGTGTTTCCCCAGAATCTGTGTGTTCCCACCAAATATAAGACAGGAACTCACACTGGTTATTACAGGTATCACATAGCCACACGCATGCACACAGGTGTCGCCGGAGAGGCCCAAGTTCACTTAGGTAGTTCCTAACTGTTCCAGACCTCACTTGCTTCTAGTAATAAGCAAATAATCTTCACCCTGTCCATAATGTAATAATGAAAACCCCATTTGTGGTACATGATCCCAACGGTTCTTTTAAAAATATATGAATCCTTCAAATCAAATCATTAACAAGTAGAAGTGAATTTTGTGGAGAATTTCAAATAGTACCCACATCAAAATCACAACTAAACTACAGAACCACCATCATTCAGGACTGCCTGACATCTAGCTGAAGGGAAGTCCTGCAACTGGGGGCTTAGAGATGAAGCCACAAGGAGACTGGTAGGAGGCGCAGAGAGCAGAACAGGCTGGTCCCACACCCACGTAGGGCAGATAAAAATCAAGAGGAATATCTGGGCTGCAGAGGTCCCCCTGCGGAGCAAGGGGTCCCAGACCCACACCAGACCCTCAGCCCGGGGTTCCAGTGCCAGGAAGAGGAGTCTCTACAACATCGAGCTATAAAAACCAGTGGGGATGGATCCTGACCCAGTACTCATCTGGTGAGAACATCATCCCGATGTGCCAAGGTTGTAGGATCGATCCTCAGTCAGGGCACATACAAGAAGCAACCAATGAATGCTTAAGTAGAATACAAATGATGTTTCTCACTTCCTCTCCCTCTCTCTAAAATCAGTTAAAACAAAACACAAAACAAAAAACAGTGTGGACTGAGGCTGAGGGAGAGGGAGGCTTCTGGAGTCCCAGGCAATTCCTCTTCAAGGGCCTGTGCACAGACTTAATGCAGACTCACTCCCTCCGAACTCCAGCGCTGCGGCAGCAGCTGCAAGGGCGCCAGAGACATGTGAGGGGGAACTGATGTGTCTGGCGCCAAGGCGAGAGCAGGAGGTAGCGTTCTCCCAGACAGAGTGCCGGCAGGGGCCATCGTTCCTTTGATGTTCACTCCCAGCCACAAAAGCCAGCAGGCGGTGCCATATCTGAGACTCCATCAACCAGGCTCACACTGTTTACCTCACCCTGGTGATTCCCTGAGACTGTGCCCCACCCAACTTTTGGTCCCACCCAAACTGTTTCCAGGGGCTTTCCATACAAATGGCTTGTCGCAGCTCATGCTTCAGATTTTCCAGAAATCTCCTGAACAAGCAGCATCTGGCCTCAGTGTGCCCTGTACTCTTCTTAGCGGCCTCAGGCCTGGTGCTAGCAGCAGCTGGCCTTGGTTCACTGCTTGGTCTCTCCTGGGCACCTCCATGACCAGTGAAAATAACAGCCACCTGCAGACCACACTGTAGTTCATGCCCAGCAGCCCCGAGCAGGGAACGGGGAGGCCCAGAGCCAGCATACCAGGTGGACAGCTTCAGACCACATCGAAGCACCACCTAACCACCTCCACAAGTTACACTCAAGGGCAGACTCAGCGGGCACCAGAGCCCCAGTGAAGTAACTCCTGCTCTGTGGGATCAGCGCCTGCTCAGCTGGTCCTCCACAGTGGCGGGAGGTCGGTGGACACAACCAGTCCTTGCAGCTAATTGGCCTGGGGGTAAATCCCTCCCATTGACCAACAGCAGTAAAGGTTAAACTATGAGAGGAGGGTGTAGAAAGCGCACATAGGGGGTGTGCACCTCCAGGGCCCAGCTTGGGTGATCAGGGAGACTGTATTACTGGACCCTACAGAACACATTACATAAGGCCACTCTACCAAGCCAGGGGGACATAGAAGCTCTACCCAATGCACAGAAACAAACACAGAGAGGTGGCCAAAATGAGGAGACAAAGAAACACATCCCGAATGAAAGAACACAACAAAACTACAGAAGAAGAACTAAACAAAAGGGAGACAAGCACTCTACTAGATGCAGAGTTCAAACCACTGGTTTAAGGATTCTCAGTGAACTTAGAGACCAGAGGAACTTAGAACTTCAACAAAGAGATAGGAAATATAAAAACAGAGATAAAAAACATAAAAAAGAGCCAGTCAGAAATTAAGAATACATGAACTGAAATGAAGAATACATTACAGGAAATCAACAGTAGAGCAGATGAAGCAGAGGATCAAATCAGAGATTTGGAAGATAAGGAAGCAGAAAACACCCAATCAGAACAGCAAAAAGAAAAAAGAATCAAAAAAAAAAAAAAAAGTGAGGATAGTGTAAGGAGTCTTTGGGACAACTTCAAGCATACCAACATTTGCATCATGGAGATGCCAGAAGCAGGAGAGAGCAAGAAATTGAAAACCTATTTGAAAAAATAATGACAGAAAACTTCCCTAACTTTGTGAAGTAAACAGGCAAGTCCAGGAAGCACAGAGTCCCAAATAAAATAAACCCAAAGAGGCCCACACCAAGACATAGCAAAGAGAGAATCTTAAAAGCAGCAAGAGAAAAGTAATTAGTTATCTACAGGGAGCTACTATAAAACTGTCAGCTAATTTCGTAACAGAAATTGGCAAGCCAGAAGGAATGGTAAGAAATACTCAAAATAATGAAAAACAGGGATGTGCATACAGCCAGGATTGCTCTACTCAGCAAAGCTATCATTTAGAATCACAGGACAGACAAAGAGCTTCCCAGACAAGAAGCAGCTAAATGAGTTCACCACTGCCAAACCAGTATTATACAAAATATTAAAGAGTCTTCTTTAAGACGGAAAAAAAGAAAATAAAAATATGAACAATAAAATGGCAATAAATGCAATTGAATCTAAAAAACAAAATGAACAAACAAGCAAAACAGAAACAGACTCCACAGATATAGAGAACATTTTGACAGTTGCCAGATGACAGGGGGCTGTGGGGCGTGGGTGAAAAAGGTGAAGGGATCAAGAAGTACCAACTGGTGGTTACAGAATCGCCAAGGGAATGCGAAGTGCAGCCTCGGCTATGCAGTAAATAAGATTCTAGTAACTATGGATGGTGTCCAATGGGGGTGAGACAAGGTATGCAATGTCTAACCTCTGGGGTGTACACCTGAAAATAATGTCATACTGTATGTCAACTACAATTGAAAAATTAAAATAAACCAAAAATAAAAGAATTTCAAAAAGGTTAAGGAATATATTACACATTTACTATGCAATTATTTTTAACTGACCATAACACTGTGGTTTGATGTTCAACTGAAATCATCTTTTATCGGATTAAGAAATCAAGGACAATATAATGATCAAAACCCAAACTTAACATTTTCAGCTAATAAAAGTTTATTTTTATGTGAACTTTTACTTTTCTACAATGATACGCTTTGCACACTCACCCAGGATAACAGGGATTTTATATTAAGATGTCATGACTAAAATCTGAAAGTAGTTCCCTGTCTTAATGTTTAATGGACTCATCTTGTTCCAAAGCGCAGGGCTTCCCTTTTCATCATTTCTTTCCAGATGTGCTCACAGTTTACCTACCTGTCCTGTGTGCTCGGTTTCATCTTTGTTTATGAGATACATCAGAAAAAACCTGCAGAGACAGAGAGGCCGATCAGAAGGGACTGCGTGGACCTACTGACGTAAACAGACCACCGTGGGCCGGCTGTTCACGCCGGCACGAGAGAAAGGAATGGGTCAAAAGTGCGAAATGAAAACATGCCATGAGGATACAGAGCTTGACCTTCTTTAAAAATATGTTTTCAAAGGAGCAACACTGTGTGCACAGAGACAGTCACACCCCGGGGGCCACCGGGCGGGCGGGTGGCCCAGCCCCCCTGAGCGTGTCCACGGGTACTCCCAGGGCAGGAACCACAACCCCATCTGCAAAACTGAGGGTTCAAAGTGTGAACAGAAGTGCCAGTGTCACACCACTGTGCCTTCCAGGGCCACTGTTTTGGCTACTCTGCCTCTCCTCTGCTTGATGTTAAAATTGGGTCAGATACTGACTAAAGGCAATATTTTACCAAATTTCAGTTAGAGCCAGCCCTGAGTAACAGCCCAGTTTCCACTTTTTTTTTTTTTTAAAGCAACATTCAATGTTTCTGATGGTGCGGAGGAGATCTGTGGGTGCTCAGAGAGAGGGAGGCCCCCTCTCTCAGAAGCAGCTGGTGGTTCCTATGGCAACGGGCAACAACAGGCAAAGGCTAGCTGCGGCTCTCCCGCTCTCCGGCTCTCCCAGGGCTCGGCTCTCCTCCTGCTCTTCCTGCCTGCCCTCCAGGCCCTGTTCTAGAAGGAAACATTCCCAGGACAGACTGCGGCTCCCTCCCCTCAGTGCACCTTCTCCTGAGGGAGGAGGGCCCTGCAGCAGGCAGGGGGGTCCAGGGGGCGTGGGGAGAGGCTGAGGGCTGGCGGGCACACTCACAGGTAATTGGCCAAGTTGTGCTCCTGTAAGGTGTGGGTTTCAAAGCCATGTGGCACCGTGTCGAAGTAATCATTGCCTATCCCGCAGATGAAGCATTTGGTCTAGAAGACAAGGAAATACGGAAATGTCAGTGTTCAGAAAGTAGAACAAGAGGACCCCACCCACCACCAGGGCAGCGGCTCTGTTCACTCCGCACATTCAAAGGTCCGCATGGCAGGAGCCAGGCGCGGGCCCATCACCCATCCACACCTCTGCGCCACATGGCACCTGGCCGTGGGCTTAGCCACACAGGTATGCAGGGGCCAGCAGCAGGCAGCGAGCGGGTGCGGGAGCGCACGGGCTGCTGGCCGAAGGGCAGTGCGCGCATTTCCTTATCATCTCCAGCCACGGTGGGAGCGCTGCATCCGGGAACACGCCTGCTCATGATGCTGAGACAGGTTAGCTGGGCAGGACTATATGTGTGCTCCTCCGAATGTGCGAACCTGGTACCCACCTGGACCACGTCTGATGACAGTGGGAAGGGACACACGACCTCCCTCGGGGACGGCGCCAGTCACTGACTCCGAGCAAACTGCCACGTGCCAGGCACTGTGCCGGGCGCACGGTTCACCAGCGGACACGCGTGAGGATACCTTCCAACGCCAGGAATGGGGCGCCCGCTCCTTCTGCCCCACCCCGTCCTAACCACGCCCCCGACACGTGGCCTGCAGAGTGGTGCTGGTGGGGCCTGCCCCTGCCGCCTTCCCCACAGAGCCCGAGGACAGTGGGCCTGGCGTCCAGGGGAGGGGGAGGGCCCTGCGCCAGCGCAGGGTGTTCTACGCCTTGTCCTCACGTGGCTGCAGAGACTCACGTCCCCTGCACCCTGGACACTCCTTCATGGCCCTGGAGGCCGAGCCAGGCCGCCCGGGACCGCAGGGCCTGTAACTGGAGACTAAGATCGCTTACGGAGTTCCCTGTGGCGGCCCGGCCTTCACCCCGCCAGGGGCCACGGTGCCGCTCTCCCCTGCCCTGCGCTGCTCTGTGTGGCCTCGCTCTTACTCGGTGTCCCTGAGCTGCACCCTCAGGGCTCATCCTGGGAACAAGGGCTCGCCCCTGCTTGCTCCACACTCTTCATCCTTTGCGCCTTGCCGGTCGCTACGGCTTCCCCCACCAGCTCCTTAGGGCACTTCTTAGCAGAAACCTCCCTTCCCCCACCTTGAAAATGCTGCTGACCGCTGTCCCACCCCTGGCCTTGCTGCTTGCCAGTTCACTCCCAGGGTTTTAGGCTGCAGCTACCTGTTAAAAGAGCATCAGCCCAACCACGGCACCGCCCTGCCGCACCCTCCCCTCCTCCCCACAGGGCAGTTCCATGGTGAACACCTCCGGGTCAGCGGGCCTCGCCCTCCCTGGCCCATCACCCAGTGTAATACTTCATCCAGAGCCACCTAAGCTTCCAAGAAAAAAGTCCTCACATCAACCTCCCTACCACCCGAGGCTTGGCACACACCCCCTCCGGTGGTGACATTCTCACAGACCCCCGCCCCCTCCCCTCCGTGGACGGGGCCCTGGTGATGTGCTCAGTGGCACAGCGGGGAGGGAGGCTGCCCAGGGGGCCTGCTCTCTCCCTCAGAGCCAGAGCTCTGCGACTTCGGAACTCGGCCTGGGGTCCCTTCCTGCCGGACCCCTCTGATCACCCGCGGGGGCGTGAGACCCCTGCTCTCAGGGCTTCCTCCCGCAAGGGTCCCCACGCCGCTGAGCGGTCCCGTCACTCTCTGTCAGTGAAGCCCACAGCTCTGAACGGACGGTCTTCCGCCCCGAGGGGTGGACGGCGCCCATGGTGTCGGCGTGGACCCAGGGCCCCGGCAGCAGCCCAGCACACCGCTCAGCCGGGTCTGCGGCCAGAGGACAGCAGCCCCAGGAGGCTGCACAGCTCTCCCTGCCCCCCCCCACCCCGCACTCGCGGAGGCCATGACAAATGCAGCGGGAACGGGCTGCTCACATCCCCAAGCAAGTCACAAACAGGGACTGACCTCCATGTCTTCTTTCACTTGCTCCTGTTGGTCTCTTAGTTCTCCAAACGCATCAATGATTAAACCTGGCGTTAAATGAAGAAACGATTTAATCTCTATCAACCAGATAATCATAATTACATTCACAAACCCTGCCAAGGAAGGGAAATGTGCAGCCACGCCAGGCAACGCTCAGAAGTTGGGGGCGCCGTGCGCACGCCCGTGCTCCCACCAGGCCCAGGCGCTCTCTGGAGCGGACATGCCTGCAGTTACGCCAGCCTTCCCTGAAAGGGGTTACAAATGAGGCCACAGGCAGGAGAAACCTTCAGCTACCTGGGCAAATGCAGATCGTGCTACAACCGAGTTCATGCTGAGAAATGGCGGCTGAGATTTGAGCTGGAAAGCAGAGAGCTCCACTAACATGATTTTCATGTGGGAATGTGGAAATCCAGCACAACCACATTAACTGGAGGAATTTGCCTCCGATCATTTTTTCCCGAGTGCCTGATAAACAAACCCTGCAGACCCCAGCCGCCTCTCCGGGGACGCTGGCTGCACATTTTCCTCCAAGTGTTTATGGCTTTGCCCTCAAATGCAGCAGATTATTGTTACACCCAGTACCAGCGTGAAGAGTGGATTATGAGTCCTTTAGGCCATTCAAGTACTTTACTAAAAAAAGTATCACTTTATGCCTGTAGAACTTAGAGATAATACCACATTTATCGACAACTAATTCAAGCCAGGATAAAGGAGTGAGCAGACAAAGGCGACAAGCGTTTTCTGAGAGAGAAAGCGCCCCGCTCTGTGGCACCTTGGGTCGGGTGGTTCTTGGTTGTTCGTGAGGGCTCTGGGCCCTGCGTCCCCTAACACCTCTCAGCTGGGCCAGGGGCCAGGCACTTAGGCCCGTTAGGGCTCATTTCCCTCGAATGTGAGTAACGCTGCCGCCCCCAGGGCTCCCCAAATGGACACCATTTTTTAAAAAGCTTTTCAACAGCCTGCAGTTCAGACATTGCTACAACTTTGTCTGATAGACCCCGCAGAGGTTAACCCCACCAGAGCTGCAACGCCATTGGCGTGGAAGCCACGTGTCACTGGGACCACCTTCCCCAGGACCCCGAGGGACCCCACGCTTCTGTTCCTTCCTCCACAGATGTCCGGGGAGAGATGCCGAGAGGAAAAGCTTTATTTGGCTCTCCCACAAAACACCTGACATTCTTACCCTCCCTTTGTGGTTGGGGAGGCTGTGTGGCTCAAATTCTAGCTCTTCTTGTGCCTGCGAGGAGCTGTTACCTTGTATTATGGCCAGGAGGATGACAATTACAAAGAAGAAGAAGGTGATGTCGAAGATGATCCGATAGATCTCATACTCATCGCCCGCCGGGTCTTCAATCTCGTCGCCGATGCCCCCTCCTGCTCGCACGCCAACGTACATGTGGAACATGTAGCACTGCGGAGAGAAACGTCACGTCCCGAGGAGCATGCCTCCCTTCCACACTCCTCAGCCTCGGGGATCTGTGGCTCCGGCCCCTCACTCCGGGGGCCGGGGGGCAGGCGGCGTCCGGCTCTGGCTCCCTGCTTGTGTCAGTGCCTGCAACCGTGATGTGAACGCTCTGCTCTCCTGGGAACAAACGCTGCTCGCCCCCGCCACACCCGCGGACCATGAGAAATGCCTCACTAGCATCCAGCACGAGGCGATCCTTTAACATCACATCAAGAAATGCAGAACTACATTTAATTGCACTGCTCAATCTTTCTGAGCATAACAGGCATAGCAAAGGGAACGTAGGAACCCAATATATAACAAGAAAAACTAGAAATAGCTAGAAAAACCAGACTCAAGAGCATGAACCCTCCCCTCATCTATCTTATATGAATATGCTGAAATACTTTTCTACCTTAGTACCTAGAATAAAGAGGACAGGCAGAGGAAGCAGCAGCTCACCGAGTGAGCCCTGACGCATGACAGCATCCCATGATAAGCAGGGGTGCAGGTGCCCACAGCTGGATAAAGGGGCCAGAAAGTGCTTTGGGGAGGGTTTCCCAGCCCTCCCCAAATACTGTCCGTATTTTGAGCTGGGAAATTCCACGCCGTGGGTTCTGTCCTGTGCACTGCGGAGCGTGTTGGAAGGCTCTCGGGACTCTTCCCCCCGGATGCCGACAGGACGGCACCCAGCAGCCAGCCGAAGCGAGGCCGGATACGGCCACGGGGTCCCCTGGGGCAAACCATGCTGGGCTGAGCGCGCTGGCTTGAGCGCCCCGTTTCTGCCGGCTCAGGACAAGCCCGCCCCCTCTGGCTCGGCTGCCCCGCAGCCACATGCCGCCGTCCGCACTCCCTGCTCCAGGATCCCAGCATCGCCGCCTGCTGGACCCTCGCCTCCCCGCGCTCCACGTCTTTCTGACTCCAGACCCTCACTGGCATGTTCCCCTCTGCCTGCAGTATCTTTATTGATTCTTATCCAACTCCTACTCGCCCTTTAGGCCCTCAATCGATAATCCTTCCATGAAGCCCCGAGACTGTTCCAGACACTGATTTACCCAACGATGCCGCCCACCTATTTTCAAGGGAGTGACCTGCTGTCACGGTGACCAAGGGGCGAAGGCCTGAAGCGGCTTCCCTGCTGAGAGCCGCCCCCATCCCCGGCCCCTTCTCTGTCTCTGGCCCTCCCGCCTCGGCCTCCGTGGCCCCGGCTCCTCGTGTGAACCCGGCCCCAGGACTGGGCTGTCTTGGTCTTTTTCCTTTTAGCACCTTCCACTGGGAAGTTTCCAGTTTCATGCTCAACTAACATTTCTGTGCCAATTGCTTAAAAAAGTTTTTCCTTCCACCTTGGTTTCTTTCCTGAATTCCAGACTTGTATGTCCCACTCACTTGTTTGACGCTTTTCTACCTCACGCCACTAGAACTGGCTCCTTTACAACACGAATGACTTTGGTTACCGCGGGAACGTCAGCGCCAAAGGCAGTGCACAGCATGTGACCGGCCCGCAGGGGCCACTGCAGGACGGAAACAGGGAACAGGCCTCGTGGGCTCGGGTGGCCTTAAAAAGCCAAATGTGGGCCAGAGTTGGCAGCAAGGGGACACCAAGATGCTCTGAGTTCAGCTACATAGTGACACGTGCGGAAAAGTCCAAGTGCCTGGGACTAATGAGCATAATCAATGAAGATTATGTCACTCAGAGAAGAGGCCTGTCAGTTAGGTACACAGCAAACAGTGAGAGTCGTGGGGCAGCTCTGCCCCTGCCCCCTGCCCCCCGCCCCCCGCCCCCTAAGCTGAGCTGGACAGGGTCCCTCCCACAGGGAGCCAGATGGCCGGCCCTCTGGAGACACCGGCGAGGCCGACGGTGCCTTGACCTGACTCCACAGCCGGGTCCCGTGGAGACCTGAACACCCAGATTCCCTGTAATGCCCACAGCGTCAGACTCTGGAAGTAGCCACCTTAAAAAGAACTAAGCATTAATTTATGAGACCTGCAGCTCTAAAACAGCGCTTGAAGCGATGAGCAGGGAGCCTGCTGGGGGAGGAGTCTCGCCCTCCTCACTGGACGCTCTTGTGCAGCGCTGAGGCTGCTGTCACCGGACATGCGTATTACTGAGGAAAATGGGGGTGGCGCACTTTCTTCAAACCCATCTTCAGAGGAATTAACTGGGGCCACAGGAGGCAGGCGGCATCGTTGTGGCGGCGGCCTGGCCTTTACTTCAGTGACTAACAGCGGCCGCTTTCCCAGCTGCCAGCTCTGCTGTGCTCACAGTCGCTCTTGGGCAGGGGACGCAGTTCGGGCAACCCGCCCGGCCCTGGCCTAGCCCAGCTCAAGCCCCACTGGGCTCCCAGGTCTCTGCATGGACGCCCACGGTGGCCTGGGACGTCCCAGCTTGCCAGGCCCTGACTGGCTGACGTGTGTGTGACTGAGACCATGCAGCTGATCCCTCCTGCTAATTCCTGACCAGGACCTGGGGTTATGATTTGGCTTCCCACGTGGAGCTCTTCCGTAGGGCGGAGGATGCGTGGGCCTGTGGCAGGGACTCTTAGCGAGCAGAGTGCTGGCATTCTGACGCCTGCGTCCAACTCTGAGGAGCCTGGTTAATGTGAGTCCATCCTCAAGAGAATGAGTCACTTTTTGTTTCTGATGTAGAAGTGAAGAAGAAACCAGGGGCTGAGGCTAAACTGCTAAAGCAAATGTGCGATCTTTGCAGATCTCTGTCTGCCCCTCGCCTCACCTGGCCACTGCCCATGCCCCTGCACACCTTCACCCTGTGGCGGTTCTAAGGGCTTCAAGGGAGGAACCTCACTGTGTTTCAGCAATAGGCTGATGGCCGGGCTGAAAAGCGAAGTACTGCCTCGTGGATTTGGTTACTGAGGCTCAATAAAACACTAGTGTTCAGGGAATGAATGCACAGCTCGCCTGGGGGTTCTGGGGCCGACACCCCGACCCGCTCTCTGCAGCCTGGGCCTCCCAGAGCTGCAGGGAGGAGGCTGCCTGGGGCGTGCGGCTGGGTGGGCAACGCCCCCACCCTCCCCCCATGGGGCTGCCGCCCCAGCCACCTGGTTAGCATTCAGGTCTGAAAATGGAAACTTCCAACCACCTTTCTCTTCCCAGAATCAATGTAAACCTGGTAAAAAAAAAAAAAGGGAAAAAAAGGCGGCGGGGAGGGGACCAGGGAGACGTAGTTCTGAGGAGCAGAAATGAACACCTTGTCCACAGAGTGCGGTAAAGAGGCAAAGAGGGGGCTAGTGCCACACAGACCGGGCAGCCGTTGTTCTTCGGGTTCACGGGCTCACAGCCTCCCCACGAAGCCCCTCCTGCGCTGCGGGGGTCGGGGTGTGGGGACTGATATCCCTGCTGCCTAGAGGGCACAGGAGGGCGGCCAGTGTCTGCTAACGGTCGGTGAAGATCTTTATAAGACCTTACACCTTAGGAAAAAAGAGAGAAGAGACACAGAGGCTGAGAGGGTAGGCGAGAATGAAGTGGAGAGACCGACCGTTTGCTGGACGGCAGCGTCAGCGAAGTGACTGCGAACAACTGCCCGGGGACCGTGCGTCCTGCCTCAGCCACCGGGAAGCTGCTCCCAAAACATGCAGGTCTGGGGGTCCTCCTGGCGGCGTCCGGTTCCGGGGGCGTGGGTGGACTTAAGCGCTGCCCTGGTGGCTCCTCTGGGCCTCCAGGGGGAGGCCCCCGCTTTCGAGGTGGACGCCCTCACCCAGGCCGACTCAGCCTTCCTGGCTCTCTAGCTACAATATACTTTTGCCTTAGGTTTTAGAACTTTAGATTATTTTTCACTCTCTTCTCCTACCATCCTCCAGATAGCTTTAAATTCCATCAGAATACTGTCGGTTTAATTAGATTCCCAGGCTCAAAACACCATGATCCTAAGTAACTAAATAAGTAAGGAAAGAAAGAAATGAAAATGTGAGTCACCGAGTCTGCAAAACTGGGGCGACTGCGCCACCTGCTGTAAGGCATGAAGCACTGCAGGGTCACTCCGTCCCTGCAGAAACCTGCAACGTCCCTTCAGACCCCGAGAACAGCCCAAAACAGCCACAATGGAAACTCAGGGTGCTGTGGATACAACGTGAAGTGAGTGAGGAGAGCCCAGCTCAGTGAGTGCTCCGGGCTTCACCTGCAAGAGACAATGCGAGGAGACCGGCTCAAAGCCAGGGTTTGCTTTTCCAGAACTGAATTAAAGAAATGACACCTGCCGCTGGCCTCCGATTTCTGAGCACAACCAAAAGCGACCCGTAATAGCTCAAACACGGCTGGCTTTTCAATACCTCACTGAACAGGCATTAGTAGGAGGCAAAATAAATACATAAATAAGTAGGGGATGCTGGATCAAGACTACTTTACCTGGCGAGCCTGGCATTTAAAATGGGTGGAAAAACAAAGAGCTTCCCAGAGAGGAAAAGCTACAGGAGTCCATCACTACCAAACCAGCCTTGCAAGAAATGTCAAATGGGCTTCTTTAAGAAGAAGAAAAAAAGAACAAAAAGGGAGCATCGATACGTAAAATAAAATGGCAATAAATAGGCATCTATCAATAATCACTTTATGTAAATGAATTAAAGACTCCAATCAAACAAGATGCAGATATAAGCCTACAAGAACATCACTTCAGAACAAAAGATACACACAGACTGAAAGTAAAGAGATGGAGAAAGATATTTCATGGAAATGGAAATTGGAAAAAAAAAGCTGGGTAGCAAACTTGTTTCAGACAAAATAGACTTTAAAACAAAGGCTATAATAAGAGACAAAGGAAGACATTTCGTAATGATAAGGGCTTCAATCCAACAAGAGGATATAACCCTTGGAAACACGGATGCACCCAACATAGGGGCACCTAAAGATAAAGCAAATAGCCCTGACCAGGTTGCTCAGTTGGTTGGAGTGTTACCCTGTACAACAAATGGTCGCAGGCTGGGTTCCCGGTCAGGGCAGATGCCTAGGCTACAGGTTCAATCCCCTACTGGGGAGCACACAGAAGGCAATGAATTGATGTTTCTCGCTCTCTCTCTTTCTTTTCCCCCACCCTTTCCTCTCTAAAAATCAATAAACATATCCTCGGGTGAGGATTAGAAAAAAGATATGAAGCAAACATCAATGGACATAAGGGAGAAATCGACAGTAGCAAGGAACTTTACCACCCCATTGACTTAAATGGACAGTCCTTCCAGACAGAACGTCAACAAGGAAAGAACAGCCTTTAAGGACCCACTAGATCAGATGGATTTAACTGTTATCTTCCGAGGATTTCAGCCCAAAGCAGCAGAATGTACATTCTTTTCAAGTGCACATGGAGTATTTTTCAAGATACGCCACATGTTAGGCCCAGAGCAAGTCTCAATGAGTGTAAGAATATTGAGATCACATCACTCAAGCATCTTTTCTGACCACATGATATGAAGCTAAAAATCAATTACAAGAAAGAAAACTGAAAAACACACAAATAACATAGGGGCTAAAAAATTTGTTACTAAACAATGAGGGGGTTAACAATGAGATCAAAGAAGAAATCAAAAGATAGCTCGAAATAAATGAAGATGAAACGTAACCACCTCAGATTTATGGGACACAACGAATGCATTCCTAATAGGAACATTCATAGCAATATGGGCCTACCTCAAGACGCAAGAAAACTCTGTGATAAACAGTATTACATTACACCTAAAGGGACTAGGAAAAAACAACAACAACAAAGCCCCCAGTGAAGAGAAGTAAGGAACAATACAGGTCGGAGTGGAAATAAACAAAAGAGAGTCTAAAAAAGCAATGCAAAAAAGATCAATAAAACCAAGAGCTGGCTCTTTGTAAAAAGAAGATGGATAAACCTTTAACCAGATTCATGAAGAAAGAGAGGGGGCCTAAATTAATAAAATCAGAAATGGAAAGAGAATAACTGACATCACAGAAATACAAAGAATTTTAAGAAAATACTATGAACAACTATATGCCAATAAATTGAACGATCGGGAAGAAATAAACAAATTCCTAGAAACATACAATCTTCCAAAACTGAATCAAGAATAAAACCCGAACAGACCAATCACAACCAAGGAAACCAAACCAGTAATAAAAAAAACTTCCAACGAAGAGTGTGGGACCAGATGGCTTCACAGATGAACTTTACCATTCAAAAAAGAACTATCTCCTATTCTTCTCAAACTATTCCAAAAAAGTTCAAGAGGAGGAAAGACTCCTAAACTCATTTTATGAAGCCAGCCTTATACTAATTCCCAAACCAGATAAAGACTTACAGAGACAGAAAATTATGGGCCAACATCCCTGATGAACATAGATGCCAAAATCCTCAACAACGTAATAGCAAACTGAATTCTGCAACACATTAAAAAGATCACACACCATGATCAAGTGGGATTTATTTCTAGGATGCAAGGATGGTACAATATCCACACATCAGTTAATGTATACTACACATAAACAATAAAATGAAGGATAAAAATCATATGATCATATCAACAGATGTAGTAAAAGCATTAAAAAAATACAGCACCCATTTGCGATAAAAATTCTCAGCAAAATAGGAATAGAAGGAGCACACCTCAACATAATAAAGGCATGGTACATCATATTCAATTAACTAATCTACCTCAACATAATACAGGCCTGGTACATCATACTCAATGAACTAATCCACAATGAACATCATATTCAACAGGAAAAAAAGAAAAAAAAGCGACCCCTTTAAGACCAGGAATAAGAAAGGGATGTCCACTCTCACCACTCTTATTCAACACAGTACTGGAAGTTCTAGTCATAGCAATCAGGCAAGAGGAAGAATAAAAGGCATCTGGATTGAAAAGGAAGAAGTGAAACTTCCATTATTTGCAGATGACATGATACTTTATACAGAGAACCCCAAAGATTACTCTAAAAAATACCAGAACTAATAAATGAATTCAGTAAAGTAGCAGGATACTAAACAAATATTTAGAAATTAGCTGCATTTTTCCACACCAATAATGAACTATCAGAAAGGGAAACTAAGAAAACAACCTCATTTATAATTGCATCTAAAAATAAAATAAAATACCTTGGAAATAACTTAATTAAGAATATAAAAGACCGGTACTCAAAAAATAAGACACTTAAGAAAGAAATTGGAGAAGATACAAATAAATGGAAGCATATATAATTCTCTTGGATAAGAATAAGTAACATTGTTAAAATGTCCATAACCCCCAAAGCAAGCTATAAATTCAATGCAATTTCTACTAAAATACCAACTGTGTTTTTTATAGAACTAAAACAAAAGTTCCAAAAATTTATATGGAACCTCAAAAGACACCAAACAGCCACCACAACCTTGAGAAAGAAGAACAAAGTGGGAGGTATCACACTACCTGATGTCAGACTATCCTATAAGGCCACTGAAATCAAAACAGCCGGGTACTGACATAAAAACAGACTCATAAATCAGTGGAACAGAATAGAGAGCCCAAGAATAAAGCCAAGCTTGTATGGTTGACTAATACATGGCATGGTTGGCAAGAATATATAATTGGATAAAGACAGCTTACTCAATAAATGATATTGGGAAAATTGGACAAATACATGCAGAAAATGGAACAAGACCACCTTCTTATACCATATACAAGAATTAAAAGTGGATTAAATACTTAAATGTAAGACTTGAAACCATAAAACTCATAGAAAAAAACATAGTCAATAAATTCTCTGAGATTACTCTTAGTAACTTTTTTTTTCTGATACATTCCCTTGGGCAAAGGGAAAAATAAGAAAAAATAAACAAACAGGAAAAAAATAAATGTATTTTGGGACTACAGCAAACTAAAAAGTTTTGCACTGCAAAGGAAACCATCAGCAACGAAAAGACAATCTACTGAACAGGAGATGTTCACCAGTGATACATCCAGTGATAAGGGTTTAGTATCCAAAATATACAAAGAACTTATACAACTCAACACCAAAATAACAAACAATCCAATTAAAAAATGGGCAAAGGACCTCCAAAGAGGACATATAGATCGCTAACAGACATATGAAAAGATGCTCAACATCACTAATCATCAGAGATGCAAATTAAAACCTCACACCTGTCAGAATAGCCATCATCAATAAATCAACGAACAACAAGTGCTGGCGAGGATGTGGAGAAAAGGGAAACCTGGTGCACCTTTGGTGGGAATGCGAACTGTGCAGTCGCTGTGGAAAATAGTGTGGAGTTTCCTCAAAAAATGGAACTGTCTTACGAGCCAGCAATTCCACTTTTGGGTAGTATCTGAAGAAACCCGGAACAGCAATCAGAAAGAACACATGCACCCTTAGTTCACTGCATTATTTGCAACAGCCAAGATATGGAAGCAACGCAAATGCCCAGCATTAGACAAGTAAAAAACAGGTAGTGGGTATGTATGTAATATATGTATATATACTATACACACACACACTGAAATATCATCATGGATGGGCCCAGAGAGAATTATGGTGAATGAAATAAGACAGAGGAAGACAAATGTCGTATAATTTCACTTACATATGGAATCTAAAGAGCAAATTAAAAGAACTAAAACAGAAACAGAGCTGTAGATACAGAGAACAGAGTGAGGGTTGCCAAGGGCAGAGGCGAGGGGGCCGCGGGACTGTGTGAAAAAGGTGAAGGGGTTAAGAAGTAAAACAGACAGTTACAGAACAGTCATGGGGATGTACCGTAGGCCGCAGGGGATGCAGTCAGTAATGTTGTGAGTGGCTGTGGGCCGCGTGGGTACTGAGAATACTGGGGAAACACTGTGAAGTACACGATCACCTACCTATCTAACCACTACGCGCAACGCCGGAAAGTAATACAAAGTAATACCGAAGATAAACTGTAATTGAAAAAAACCACCCAACAAAAACGGGGTGGTTGGACCTGCCCCTGCCAGGGTGAACCCAGGCCCTGCGGCCTCGGACGCCTCGCTCTGAGGACAGTCGGCTGCGTGCAGAGCGGTGACCTCCCAGTGCACAGCTGCAAAGAGCCAGCAGCTGCACTGCGGCTAACGCCTCGCGCCCGAGTTTTCTTGCTTTAGAGGGACATCTAAGCTGCACACTGACGATGCCTCCACAGCGTCTGTCGTGACTTGTGGCGGTGTCAACGCCCACACAGAGCTGGGGAGCAGCAGCTCGCCCCCAAAGACAGCCACCCTCCGACAGCATAAACGCTGGGCCCACGCTCCCCTGCCCTCTGCCGGGGCCCCGGGAGCCGTCCTCTCCCCGCCCTCATGCCGCAGGGCCCTGGCCCAGCCGGCCAGGGCAGGCGGCCGTCTTCCCGGCCCACCTCTGGCTCCCTAACACGTGCGTTCTCCCCACGACGAAATCAGTGGAAACCGAGGACAACACACGGACAACAGAGTCAGATACGACTGCCGACGTCGGGAAGGGACCTGGGTCCCACAGGCGTTGCCCCGTGGTGGGTGGGGCCGAAGGCCACAGACCGTGGCGACCGCCCCCCCCCCGCCCCCGCCACCGGCCCCCAGTGGAAGTCACCTTGACATCCTGCCTGCCTCGAGCAAGTCACCAAGCACCACCCAGTCCAGTGACCTCGGCACGACTTTCTGATCGAGGCTCGTAGCCGGTGAAGTTAGAGCCATTAGGTTCTCCTGCAGTTGCGTGGGGGCGAGGGCGGGGGGCGCTGCAGGCGCGACTGCGCGACAGCCTCGTTTGCTGCGCCGACTGTCCCCGCTGCCCCGCACCTTCGGGTCACGGTAGACCAACAGGGCGCAGTAAAGGCAGGTCATGAAAGGGAGATGAAGGGCCGGTCACCGTGCCGCACCCCCCCAACACACCGCCAGGGCCTGGACGGGGCGGGCAGGTTGGGGAAGACGCAGGGAGGGGTGGTGAGTGAGCAGGGGCTCCGGAAGAGGTCCCCACTAGGGAGACAAGCCGTCGCTCTCCCAGCTCCAGGGTCTCACCCCCGTAGGGACCCTTGTTAACAGTTTCTTATGTTTCCTTCCAGAAACACTGTATGCAATTTCAGCATATCCACTATACACACAGCATGCAGCCCGTGTGTGTCCATGACCTCACACAGGTAGGGTGCTACGCCACACTGTTCCCGGCCTGGCTTCTTTTCTCCCCACTCAAATATAATGTGCATGTTTGTCTTACTTTAAAATAGCCACATGCTCTTCCATTCTAGGGACGTGAAATGACTGAGTCAACCAGGAATCTATTATAATGTGTGACAGCCACTCCCATCCGTGAACACAGAGGTGTATTTGTGAATAAACATTTAGGTCAATTATGAGCAGTGGAGCTGACAGGTGAACAGGTTAAGTCCACCTAAAAATTTGATAGATGATGCAAGGTTTCTCTTAAAAATGTTCATTTAAATTCCCAACAAATATTCATGAAAGGGCTAGGTTCTTCCATCAATTCAACAACCCTGAGTATTAACAAACTTGAATATTTACAAACTTGACAGGTGAAAGTGGCGACTGTTTGGATTTTCATTTCTTTAATTGCTGCGAAGGCTGAGCACCTTTGCATAGTAATAAGCTGACTGAATTTACGTACTGTAAGTTGTCTAGTCATAGATTTTCTTCCTTTTTCAAATGGCTCATTCATTTCTCACTGATGGGACAGGAGCTCTGTAAATTGAGGACACCAGCCCTCTGCTCCAGTGTTGCCTATATTCTTCATAGTTTGCCATTTGTCTGAGATGTTGCTTACAGTTGTTCCTTTTGAAAGTAATTTCTGATACTTTCATGAGTCCTAAGGTTTTATGTCATGCTCCAAAAGGCCTTTCCCCATTTAAAAATTACTATTATTGTAATTATCTCAAAGGTCAAATTATGTTCTTTTATTGTTTCCTTTTTTTCTTTGCATTCTAGTGTTTCAGAATTTATTTTGATTTAAAGAGCTAAGTTGATCCATTTTTACCAATTTCCCCCAAGTGGTGTGTCTATGGTACCAATATGATTGGGTTATTTTTCATTTCACCATCATCTCTCTAATTTCCTTGTGTATCTGAATCTATTTCTAGACTCTGTTTTGTTCCATTGATCTGTGATTCTCTGGTACAAAAACTGTGTTAACGACTAGTCTTTATAATGTTAGTTCTCTCATTGCCCTTTTGGGATTTTTTTGTTTGTTTGTTTGTTTGTTGTAGAGGAACTTTAGCATCATTAAGTCAGTCTCGGCACTAGCAGCACCAACCCCGATTACGCAGGCTTCTCGCCTGGGAGCTCAGCGAAGGCATCTCCGCTCCCACCTGGAAGCGTGGACTCAGCCGAATTTGCCTCCCAATCTCAGATCTCACCTGCGGTCCGTTCTGACTTGCGAACATCAGAGCGGCAGATTAGACAACAGTGATAAAGCAACATGAAAACTTTAACATCTGCTGATTTTCAGACCGAGGCTGGGAAGGTAACTTAAGCCATGATACTGAATGTAAAAGCAAAAACTAATAGTTCTATTAAAATACATATTTTTGGACTTCACTAATGTCAGTTAAAGTTGGTAAGATGAACAAGTAACTAAAGCATCAAAATGTTCTCTTGGGAAATAACCTCACCTGCTGCCCTGGAACATACGAGCACAAGGGTCACATAGACCCTCCCCCACCCCGGCCGCCGCCATCACACTGCGCTCAGGAATCCACCGCCACCTGGCTGCACAGGCGGATGTGCAAAACCGGCAGAAACTGTCCTTCACGTTTCGTGAAAAGTAAAAATTGTGTATTTACTTTCGACCCTGACTGTTAAAGAAGAACTACACAGACTACTCAGACTGAGGACCTGGTGCACTTTTTTATCCTACGAGACCACACAGTACGAACTTACCGTGAGCATATCGTCACATTTCATGTCTGGTGTATCACCATCTTCACTTTTATTGTAGAATTTTCGGAAAAAATTGAATGCCACAACGGTGTACAGGTACACAACAACAGCTAACAAGCCGACGGTTAACACAAGCTGGAAAGCAACGGGACATTGGAAGCGCGTTAGAAACAGGACACACGCGACGCCTGCGTGGGAGGGGCGGCTCAGCCCAGACCTGGACTCCGACCAGAGGCGAGTGGGCCCAGGGGCGGAGCCTTTCCCGCCCCCGGGGGCTTGTTCTTATCAAGTTGTCAGGCTGTTTTATGTAAAGCTGGATGGCTGGGTTGGCTAATAAATACATGCTAACATGGAATAGAAGTAAACTCTGATACAATTCCCTATCTAAATTGATATTCAATAATATTAATAAGCAGTTAAAATGTTCATTTTTCTATCCTCTAAATATTTGACAGTAGATACTACATTAAGCTCTTTTTATAAGGTCTATTCCCTTTAAATAATTTACATTCCTAATTAAAACTATCTCATTTATTTCATGAAAGATGGATTAGAAATTTTTTTCTTTTAATTATATCCTAAAACTAAATAGAAATGTGAATTGCTTCTAACATCCGGAAACACACACTATTAATAATGTATAATATAAATATTAGAAAATAAAACTGGAAAGTCTTGCTTTAATATAAAGCAATACTCACAGTCAAAGACACTTTAATAGCTGATAAGCAGCACTACTATGAAGACAAATCTTCCCACTGGGTAATTAAATGTCACAGTTTAAAGTCTCCTTCCAACTCCATGTAATCTTTAATTCCACACTACACTCTTATAGAATAGGTGTGTGTTGAAAACGCGACTTTCACCAAGTTGTGAAAATGTACGTATGGGTGTATCAGAAATTCTAAACACAGTGAAGTGAATTATTTTTTATGTCTACTTCCTCAGATAGCAACACACCCTTGTGTTCCTAACTGTGGTGGCATTTATTAAGTCTTTTAAAAATCGAATCATAATTATCTGGATAAAACATATTATCTCAATAAGGGTTTAAGTTATACCTATAAATTAAGTACAAAGCCACTGTAAAATTTCTGCATATTTACCTGTAGGGACTATTAAGTTGTATATATTTCTGCAAATGAAAAATTGATTCTTCAAAAAATCAAGCAGTAGTCACAACAAAAGTTTAGAAATTAATTTGAAGTAGTGCCAGAACTTTGGGGCGACACACACCACAGATTCAGCATCTCTAGTTCTTCAAATACGCTAGAGCTCAAAATCAACTGACGGACTGACGAGTCAGCGTCGTGCTGTCTCTCACTGGCACCAGGTGCCACGCACGTCATACTCAGCGTCGGAAACTGAAGTAACAGATGTAGGAACAGTGGGCTGAAATTTAGGAAACTGGAGATCCTGATCATGTGAAGTTACCGTGGATACTCCAAGATTTTTGGAGGAGCACTGATTTAAAAATATGCTGGATTACAGTATTCTGGACAAGAAGGATTCAGTGAATCTAAGTAACACGGAATGTGTTACCTCCCAGTAGACACCTGATAAGTGGATAATGAATCAATAAATGCATGCTTCCACAATAAGTTAATTAATAATAAGTGTTAACATTACACTTGGGTTCCACTGGAACATAAGCTGGCTTTCTGGAAGTAAGCCACTTCCCCTCCAAGTAGTTTGACCTCGTCCAGTTTGAAACATTACTATTTTGTTGGGGTTTTTTTTGTCCAATTTAAAAGTGGAGAAAAGATCCCATGAGTATCTAGTTTTAATTAATGTAATTAAGTTAGGAATATAGCATCCGTGTTCCCTAACACAACCAGCGCATCAGGATACGGCACTGCATCTGGGAGCCCCACGTTATCATGGGAAAAACGCCTGATTAGGAACAAAGTAACTCTTCTGAGAGCTTAACATGTGCCAGAGTCTGTATTAGTACCTCCACATTCACGTTTTTAATTTTCAGAAAAACCCTGTAGGAGTCTTACCATGTTCATTTTACACAATAAGGGAGTTGAGATTAAAAATGTTAAATAAACCCTAGCTGGTGTGGCTCAGGGAGTTGAGTGCTGGCCTGTGAACCAAAGTGCTGCCGGTTCAATGCCCAGTCGGGGCACATGCCTCGGTTGCAGGCCAGGTTCCCAATAGGGGGCACACGAGAGGCAACCACACGTTGATGTTCCTCTCTCCCTCTCTTTCTCCCCCTTTCCCCTCTTTCTAAAAATAAATAAGTAAAATCTTTTTTAAAAAGTTAAATTTATTCAGAGTCACACAGCAAGTTGATCACTGAGACTCGAATGCAGGTCTAGGTGATGCCGAAACTATCAATCCTCCTGGTTTACAAAGGAAACAGTACAGAGCTTCCGTTCAAAATAATCTTTAAAACTATACATCATCAATTCCATGAGGTCTGGTTTTATTTTTGTTGGCATATTGTTGCCTTTCAGTTTTGCAGGATAAAAAAATTAAGTTCTTACCTGCTTGCCATTGTGAGTTACTGATGACAAGATGGTTCTCAATGTCTTGAACCCCATAGCAATGTCGAGAAGGTGAGCAGCAAAAAAAAAGTTGTTGTAGTGCCCAAGAATGGACATGGTCATGTACCAGGCAAGGTAGAGGAAGGACTGCGGAGACAAGACGGCACAAGAGCGTCAGAACGCAGAAGGCAGACAGCACCAAAGCTTCTGGAACTGCGTTCTGCCGCAATTGGCCTTCGCTTCGCCGTCTCCGACCACACACTTACAGAACCCTCATGATAGGGTCAGGCTCCCCTTTCACTCAGGGAACTGCTTCCACTATGAGAGAAGAAACCAGCTGCACGGCACCTCATTAACAGGTGGCAGTTCCTCGGGTTTGAGCTCTCAGGTCAGGTAAGATCCCCGGGCTCATGGCTCGGTGGGGGCCGGTGGAAGTGGGAGAAGTGGGGGGCGTCACAGATTTTAGGAGAACGGGACTCACATTCACTACACGAGTCAATGCTAAAAGGAGAGTGAGACTGGAAGACAAAAGCAGCTGTGCGAGGGAGAAAGCGGCAGGCAGAACACAGGAGGTGGGCACCCTCCTGATCCGCGGCGGCGGGGGGGGGGGCGCTGGTGAGGGAGCTGAGGGGGTCAGAGGAGGTGGCTGACACCTGAGGGCGAACATTCCTGGTTGACCTATTCAGCCAAATCTCACCATTCTCTCCAATGACCAGCCAGCAAATGGGGACAAGAAACTCATAGTATCAATGATTCAAACTGAAAATTCTAAGGGTCAAAACTGTAACAGTGCGTAACAAGCTAGCGCGGGGTTGGGTAGGCGGGGCATGGCCAGCAGCTTTTTCACTTTGCTCGCGTATGTACTTGGGCCCTATGTTTATTTCATAGGCTCTGAGGCTCTTTGATAAATGAAGGATCAACATACTTATTCAACTTGGGAGAAACTAAAATTTATCGCAATTAAAGTTTCTAAGTTTTTAATGTTTTTAGAACTTTTTTTTTCACATCTACAAAACGTGATGTATGCCATGGCCTACTGAAACCCAAGTGAAAAGACACATAAATCTGCAGCTCAGTTCTATTCTTGTATAAATATATCCTTGTTTTAATCTTTCAGCTACGGAAAGAAATGGAACAAGAGAAGGGCTTAGTCATGTATTTCCATGGTCTTTCCCAGCCAGGCTCTGTGTTAAACAAGCCAGTTTTGAACACCTTGAGTGAGTGACGTCTTCCCATCTGCAGGCGCCCGGCAGCCGCAGCAGTCAGGGCGCCTGTGCTTTGCGGGAGAGGGGCTTACGTTGTCAGTGAAGACGACCCCGAGCTTCCACATCTGATACTTCACGTCGATGGAGTTCAGCCTGGAACGAAAGAGGAGGAGAAGCTGCAGGAATGCACATGAAGCAGACCCCTGACCTGTGAGGAAGGGCGCCGTCCCAGGACAAGATTCCCTCCCACGTCTGGGGAGCGGGGAGCCCTGCAGACAGTGTGTCCCTGTGGGAGGGCTCTCCGAAAAGAAACAAAACATCGCCACCCCTGTCGTCTTTTATTTAAGAAACGTCCTTTTTCATCTTTTTATTTTCCTACATTAAATATAAGGTCAACTCACGTTGCACATGACAGTTACACCTGGAAACTGTCCTACGTTAGCTAGCGTGTGCATCCCAAGTTTCTTCACCGACTTGCATTCCAACAGACTTTTTACTTCAACTAATAAACAGCTGCACAAACATCCAGTTATTTTACAACTGTACTGATTTTGCCAGTGAAAGGGCCTTTTCATTTTGGTGTTGTTTCCTTTTGTGTTCAGAAACCTCACCTTCGCAGAGACTGCGCAGGAAGGAACTGACCTTTCCCCTCGTCCCTACAGCACCTCACTGTGTCCCCAGGGGTTTCCCACCTTCAGGGGGTGTGTGTATCTGCCTCTTTCACTAATCTGTGAGCTCCCCAATACCAAACACATCATTTCACACACTGAAAATCTCAATGAACACATGAAAGGAATAACTTTTAACATAATTATTCACGCCTTTTACAGATTAAAATGCACATATGAAAACATTTTAATTTTCATTTTTTTTAGAAGTTGCCAAATTGATTTACGGGCAGTATTCTAGGTAATACATATGATAGATGATACAATAGACTATAAAATAATATTGATATTATTTTTCTAAAGGGCTTCTCTAAACTGTTTTAGTCTTTACTTCTTTAATCATTTACTTTACTGAGGCTAATTTTAAATTGTAAGTGCTAGAATAATCAGTTGCTAATCACAGCTGACCCCTTAGGACTTTTCTCCCAATGGTTAAGGTTTAATTTACTTTAGCCTAAGATTTTTTATTGTAAGAAAAGTAACTTGTCATTGAACTATAATTAGTTTTATTATTAAATAACATTTTAAAATTTCCTTCAATATTTATAACGGGTTTTAATATAAGTACAGCTTTTACTAAGTTAAAAAGGAGGAGGTGATAAAAAAATAAACAGTAGGGCAATTAGCATGAGAACATGCCTATTCTCCGTGGAAGTGGCCTAAACCAAAGAAAGGTTTCTATCAGGATGTTTGAATTCCCTGTGGGAGATTTGTGCTTTAATTTAAAAACTATCCTTATGGTTAGTTATTGTCCGATCCGTACCATATATTAGGGTGACAAGTTTGCTCTCAACATCACTAAGCAGCATATTCTCTCCAAGGTGCACAGTGACACTGTGACACGGGTGTGGCTGTGGGGCTGTTTGGGTGGGAATGGGGTGGCCAAGCTGGGCCATCAGGGTACGGCTGTCCCTGGACCGCAGGGCAGGGTCTGGGAAAAGCTGTCAGCCAGAAGCTGAGGAGTTTTGCTAGATGGTTTTCAGACAGGAGCCCCCTCTCACTCCATGAAGACACAGAGTGCGGAGCCGGCCAGCTCTGTGGCAGCTGCAGCCACTCTACGTGCCAGAGGCGAGCTGGCCAGCTGCTCAGGTGTGTACACATCAAGCCCCACGATTCGCTTCATAAACGATGCACACACAAAGAGATACAGGGATCTTCCCATATCCAATCGTTCATGTTAAAATAATGTTCACATGGAACCAGATGATCTTTTAAAACTTGATCTTTTTAAACATTTTTATAAGAGAACAATACACATAAATATTTTCCTGGCAGTGTACATCATTCACTAGATCTTTATGCTTCTCATTTTATTATCTGTATGTAAAGGTGTTAATAAACACAATGTTAATTTCTTGGTTCTTTGCAAGGGTCAAACATTTGCTGTGTAAAACAGTGGAAAATCCCACTAATTTAGAATTACTTGTTCACAGTAAAAAACAATCTAAACTTTCCTTTGACTTTGTTTCCAAACTTATTTTCTAGAGTCACAAATATGACTATGGAAAACACATAATTCAGTAAAATTACTTAATTCTATGTTGCTTATGAGGGATCTACATGTTAGTAGGAAGGCCTACCTAGTCAAGGACTGCCACAGTTCCTGTTTTCGGTGACATTCTAACACAGAGGCCCTAGCTCCTAAGGACTGTCTCCTATTTCACCTCAGACACAGTGACAGTCTTTGAGTACTAGATTTGTTTTCTTTAAGTAAGTACCCAGGAAATATTTTGGATCTAAATTCAGTTTCTGTCAGATATTTGCCTGTCTAACTACTTTTTAACAGGGTGCACATTATTTGAATGACCCAAGTAGCTCTAACAACTTCCCAGAAAAATAAAAAAATATATGACCAATGAGATAGGTTGACCAAAACTTTTTTATATGCTAGCTAAGATATTTATCTAAGACAAAATAATATTGCTCTATACAACCCTAAATATCTATCCTTTCAAAATAATTATCGCATCCCCAACTAACTGAGACCATAAACACAGATAAGAAAGGCTCACATGGTTTTTAAGGGAAGGTGACTATGAGGATTCTCCTAAGTCATTAAGTGTTACAATAAGAAATTATATTTTTAAAAGCATGTATGCTTTACATTTATTCTAGTTGCTTAAATTAGCTACACACACACACACGCACACGCGCGCCTGTCTGGAAAAAGTCCAGGAAATGTTAATATAACGAGAACAGTTTGTGCAACATCATGTAACCTGGCAGCTAAGGAGAGTGGACTGGAATGTGCATGCGTGAACGATGACGACTTCACTGTACTGGTCTGTGGGGGTCGTAGACGCTGTTGAGTGAGCATGTGAACTGTGTGGCCAAAGCATTCAAAATGACTAGACAAGTAGAGTTACGAATATGCATCAAATTTTGCTTTAAGCTTGAACATTCCTCCACAGAAATTATTCAGATGATTCAGAAGGCTGCAGCTATGGGCAGCTATTGGTTGGCAGTTTCACCACAACATGCCCACTCATGCATCACGTCTCATGCAGTTTTTTTGCAAAACATCAAGTCACCCAGGTGACTCAGCCCCCCTGCAGCCCAGATTTGGTGCCTTCTTGGAGACTTCTGGCTTTCCCCAGAACTAAAATCACTTTCGAAAGGGAAGAGATTTCAGACTATTGATGAGATTCAGGAAAATATGACAGGGCAGCTGATGGTGATTGGGAAAACTTTGTGAGGTCCCACTGTGCCTACTTTGAAGGGGGCTGAGGTACCATTGTCCTATGTACACTGTTTCTTGTATATTGTAGCTTCAATAAACACCTCTATTTTTCATAGTACATGGATGGATACTCTCTGGACAGACCTCGTATATGTGTGTTTGTGTATAAATCAATCTCACGAGTTCAATTCAACAGGTTGACATCTTTCTAGTATATTATTATTTCATGCAAGCACTATATTGAAAGTCTCTAATTTTCAAGTAAACTTTCCAAATAATAATACAGCAGCGTATTTCTGACATACAAAGTCTTTGCTATTTAAATAAAATACAATAATAATAAAATGAACTTTGAACATTTCTATTAAAAGGGCTATATAGTTCTCTTTTTAAAATCTTATGAAAATTAACTTCTTTTCAAACAAGTATCAGCATATTTAGTTGTATATTGCATTTTTGCATACGTTTTACTTTAATTCAAGTGGCATTTAAGGATCGAAAAGGCAAATTCAATTAAAAACTTTTTTTTTTGGTTTATGTAAATAACAAAAAAGGCATCTCCAAAAATTCGTAGAAAAGAACCCAGTCATTCCACAGCTCAAAGCAGCCAGAGCGGACGGGCCCTATGTCCACCCCGCACGCCTTTCGCCTCTCCAATCCTCTGACCCTGAGAAGGAAACCAAGGCTCTGGCCAGTTCAGACTGCAGAGCGTTTCCCCTTCCGCTGGGGACCGAGCAGGGAGACACTCACACGGCCGACAGGGAGCTGTCTTTCTTCGGTTTCTTCTTCTCCCGGGCGTCACTGAAGTCCAGAGCCGCTTTGTCCATGCCGAGCAACTCACTGATCCTGTCCCTACCATAAAACTCTCCGTATTTATCCATCACCTAGGAGGCAGAAAGAAAGCAAGACTCAACCATTAAGGAAGCACATCTATGTCTGTGCATACAAACATCTAATTATTTTTTGGTTACTATATATTTGTCTTATTTTGAAGTCCGCTTAAAAATCTAGTTTATGGCTGTACCTACTGAGGAGGTAAGATCCACACAAGCATGACCTACGAAGAAAGAACATACCTGCTGAGAAGCGCTCCCGGTGGCTAACTGAGCTCAAAGTAAAAAACAGACACTGGCGGCCATTTCTGCACGGGAGCCTCTCGCGCAAACTGCACCTCAGGGAGAAAGATGCCTGCAACCGCCTCTGCACAGCGAGCCCGCCCGCCTGCACTGCGCTTCTGCCCGCGGAGCCAGCCCTTAGAGAGGGGCCCAGGGAATCTTGGTTCAATCAATAGAGCCGACTCTCCCCGTCCAATCGCAGCTGCGAAGCCATAACACCATCAGCTTAACTGACCCATCGGAGAGGCTCCATTCTGACCAATCAGGACAGTGCCTTTTGGGCCAATCAAACTGGGAGAATTTGGAGTCCTCATTTGCATGAAGACGGGCCAATCAGGGACCAGGAGTGGAGAGTTCTGTCGGTACACGCCAGCTCTCTTCTGGCTCAGAGGCCGTGTTTTCCCTTCCCACCGGAGGCTGAAGACCCTGTTTCGCCAGCTGGAGCTGAAACACCCAAGATGACACCTCGAAGGCACCTGTGCGGAGCAGAGCGCAGCAAAGCCTCTAGCAGGGGCGGGGCCTCGCCCGGGGATGCCTCCAGCCACAGCCCTGCAGTCCTCGCAGTCCCGCTGCATCACAGCTCAGTCTTTTGCCTTGAATGAGGTTGGCTCCTTCCCCGCACCCCAAAGCGAAGATCCCTGCCAGCGCCGAACTGGTGCCATAGACCCCCTGCTGGCGTGCGACCGCCCCCCTGCTCCAGGTCTCAGCGAACTCACAGCGTTGGGACTAAAACCTACCCGAAGAGCAAGTTTCCCACTCAGGGCGGAAGGCACGTGAGAGGACGAGGGTGGGCCGAAGTGAGTGGGCGAAGAAGCGGGAGAAATTTGGTAGAGACATCTACCAGATTTGTACCGCGCGCCAGGAGCTATGCTAAAAGCTTTGACATGCTTTCCCTCATGCGATTGCCACAATATGTAAATTTTGTGTTATCAGCATCCTATTCTGCCGATAAAGAAATGTATAACACACCAAAGGATGCCCAGCTTGGGACGAGGGGACATCAGGGAGCCCGGGGCAGAGCCAGGCTCCCAGAAGTGACCGCCCGCACAGACGGCGCTGGCTCCAGAGCGGGCGGCTCCAGTGCGGGCGCCACCCCGCTCCACTTCCCGTCCTCACACTGTGGGGCCGCAGCGGTTCTTCAGCAAGACCTGGCCATGGAGCCCCGTCATCGTCCTCTGGTCCTCAGTTTAATTCTCCCCTAGTGTAGATTCTGTGTGTGTCATTAGAATCAATTTGTAGCAACCTCTCGCTTCTCTGTCACGTTTGCCTGGCTTTACCTGTGTATCCTGTTTTCAGTTCAGCTCTTAGACATCCCAAACAGTGACAATGGGAGGAAGCAGGAAAAGTAACCAAGGGCAGGAGGAAAGAGAATTGGAAGCAAAAGTGGGCAGGAAAGAAGGAACAAGCATACAGGGAAACACAGCAAATGAGAACAAGGGCAAAGGGGAGGGGAATTAAGACTAGAGTGAATGAAAGAAAAATATGTAGATGAAAAGAAAGGATTAGCAGAAATAAAAATTGGCCTTTTCTGAATGTGCACAATGAGGTAAATGAGAAGAAAACATAAAAAGCCTAGGAGCATAGATTATTTAGGTTCATTGAAACAATGTGTTTTGCATTATTCTTATGGCACTAAACAGGCTGATCTGAGGGGGTCCTCTGTGGAATGTGTTGTCACCCTAGTCCCCGGGGCATACACTATGGACCATGGCAGGAATGCCATGAACAGTCTGAGCTGCAATTACAATTTATCCATTTATTTGACTCTAAATATATAGTTTCCTTCAGAGAAACTCTAATCATGTAGAAACTTCTGTTAACTAATTTTCTATTTACAGTTACTTTAAAATTATTCTTTCAAAGCCTAAGAAGTTGTTCAGTGTTACTCAGAATGCTAGGTAACAAGAGATAAAAACTTGTGCCAAAATAAAAACCAACAGACATACCTCTTCTTTCATGTAGAAAGTCTTGTTACTAAAATAAAAAGTCAATGTGCTCAATAATGTACTTGATTTACACTCAAGTGCAAGCTCTGTTTGTGGCCTCAGATTGGTTACAAAACGTATGTGGCTGCCTGTCACCGACCAATGCGTGAGTAGCACAGATCTGATCTGGTGGAATCAGAGGGGAGCCACTCTTTCCAACCGGTTCCTGTGGCCAGCCCCGCTGACTGTGCCCATGGAACTCAGCCCTCATGGCACCAGGGTGGGGGGGGTCGGTTTGGCTCAAGGGGAGTAGAGGCTTGAAAGCAGGGGGCCGCAGTCCTTTCTACTGTGCAGGCGCTGGTCCTCAACACCACTTCATTGAAGAGGTGATCTACATTAAAGTCCTGTGGTAGGAAGGGAGGGGACGACCCTTGACCCTAAAGGTCAGAGCTCTGAGCAATTGTGTTTGTTTTGTTGTTTTGTAATCCTCACCCCAGGCTATGTCTACTGATTTTTGAGAGAGAGGAAGGGTGGGGGGCAGGGCAGAGAAAGAAACATTGATGTGAGAGAGAAACATCAATCCGTTGCCTCCTGTACATCCCCAACCAAGGATCGATCTTGCAACGCAGGCATGCACCCTGACTGGAAATCAAGCCCACAGCCTTTAGGTGTACAGGACAACGCTCCAACCTACTGGCCCACCCAGCCAGGGCTGTCTCAGTGTCTTCCTAACACCCTGTGGAGCAGTGTGCATCAGAAGAATAAAACTTCACAAAAATGAGATCTTCAGCGTTCATATGCAGTTCCTTGTTGCCAGGCAACAACTTCTTCAGTGTAAAAGGGATTCTGCCTGGTGATTTATCAGCCGTCTTCATGCAAATGGCCTTCAGTTTGCTAGGTTCCCCAAGCTATCTCAGGAAAACTCCAACCAGTTTTTGTGGCTGTGGGTGCTGCGCACCGCTCAATTGCCTGAGTCGGAGCATAGGCAATGCAGCGAGCCTTATTTACTCTGTAGCTGTAGACTAGGGGATCCTTGTGTGCAAGTGCTTAACTTCTCATTCAACTCTCCTGCACTGTGAAATGACACTGACTGGCGGAAGGTGCACCCCAGGGTCTCATTCGGCGCATGAGCCGCATTAATTCAAATCAGCCTTGCACTTCAGGGGGAAAAAATAAACTTACTCCTTCTAAGAAGCATTACCTTTCTTTTAACAAATTTGTCCCAGTAGTTGTTGGGAAATGACCTAAAAGATATAAAGGCATAGATGTAAAGAGTATCATTTTAAGAAATGATAACATATTGTTTGGAATATACAACATATTTAACATAATATGAAAACACATTCTTCCTTTTACGAAAATTAGAATAAATTTGTTTTCCATCCACTTTATCCTGTAATTTTTCTACATCACTGGTGTATTGAATATCATTTTAAATAGTACTATATAAATACAGGGATGGGCAAAAGTAGGTTTACAGTTGTAATACAAATACATAATACAATAATAGAAATACAATAATAAATAATAATACAAGAATAAACTCTATTTTGTGTTCTCACAAGGGTACACCTACTTTTGCTCACCCTGTATGTACATGTAACTCACAAAAATGCTCTAGGCTAATATTTAACGGGAGAAGAACATGAATATATTTATTAATAAGCCAGTTTTGTTTTTTAAGTTACAATGTGTCAATTGTCAATATATAGACTGCTTTGTCAAGTGTCTTTAAAGTATCCAAAAATCTGTCATTGTTTTCCTATGAAGTGAAAAAAATCCCATTTGCACCAGTTGTCCTCAAGAAAACTTGGATCGTGGAACCATAGCCTGACGCTGGCACCCTGACTAATACAGAGCTTGCTGAAAGGGACAGACTTGATTTGATATAGTGTTAACAGCTAGTTGCTAAACAAACACGGAGCATTTAGAGCCAAAATTTACTCTATCATCCACAAACAAATCACCCCCATTTGAAAACCTGGAACTTACTGGAAACGATAACTTTTTAAAAATAAGCAAAACTAATCACAATAAAAAGAAGCTATTTCCCTCTTGAGTACTGTAAACTACTCCAAAAATACTGCACCATTAACACTTTTAATGGTGGGAAATTATACTTTGTGATGGATTCGTGCCTGGCACAGCAACCAGGAGCTTGGATTGTCATCTTCCAAGGCTAAATAATCAGTGCACAGAAGAGTGTGTTTCCTGTCTTCTGTTGTACACATCATAATGCTTAGCTAGTTTTGTGCCAGGTTGCTTGATGGCACCAACTGGAAGTTTATAATGTAGATACATTAAAAGTGTGAAATTCAATTTCTTTGCTTTTATTGCCACACCTCATACCCTAATGAATAATTTTTGCTTCTTCTGTGCTCCAGGAGGAAACAACTCTGCGCTACAGGCTCCGAGTCCCGGCTGCGCCCTGTGCCCTAGGCTGCGCCCTGTGCCCCAGGCTGCGCCCTGTGCCCCAGCTGCGCCCTGCTCTGAACACTGAGTGATGGAGGCAAAGTTGCACTGGGGCTGTGGGAACACACTCCAAGTCCCTTCTGATTAAGGGATTCAGAACACAGATGGCAAAAACTGATGGCCTCCATCAAGAGGCTGACAGCGCTGAGCGCTTTGATTTTCTTGGCTGAATATATACCCATTAATCAACCCTGCTAAATTTCCAACAGAGCCACAGGAAACTCCAGCCAAGTATTTCATGTTTTGGAATCTGTGAGCACTGCAATGTCTCATATATTCTTTACTTACTGTGTGTTGATTACGAGTCTATCCCACTGGCCTTTAATATCATCTTCTGAAGGCTGTTCTGTAATATACAGCCCATCAAATTCCAATTTTCGAGCTACTTCCTTTTCACGCTTAAAAATAACCAGCGGGACCTACATTTGAAAAATAAACATTAAGTCAGTTTAAATTTACTGGCATTGCCTGTGGTCACTACTGCTGCAAAAAAGCTTTTGGGAAGAAATACTTCCCATTTTACTTCCAGGGAAGTAAAAATTGAATGAAAATGCATTAGCTATATTTTAGGCAGAAAGAAGCATCTAGAGGTTTTGGAAAAACAGGAGTTAGAAGGAATATTATATATATGCATGTGATTTTACACACATAGTTCATAGGTAATTGCACTAATGAAGTCACTTTTAAATATTAAAGGGAAAAAGATTAGGCAAAACTGTTTTTCTTTGGCGTATTATCAATACATACAAGAGATTGCAGCAGAATTGAGTGCAATAAAATATAACAGTGTTACTAAGGTTCCAGAGTGCCTGCTTTTAAAAAATGCTGTTTCCTTTGAGGAATCTCTTTTATACGCCCTTGTTCAGCATGCCCACATGCTAATTTGAAATAAATTTTAATTTTAACATCAGGAAAAGTCTTTGTCTGTTTTTCAAGATGTCTCCAGAACATACTCCCTTTTCATATGTGCAGACTTTACACAAGAAAGATGCAGACATTCTGGAAGCACCCCAGAATATCCCCCATAAAACGAGGGGAGAAGAGAAGTAGAGAGGAGTTTCTGAAGAGACTTTATGGTCTGGTCTTCTACGCTGGGCCCTGGTTTTTCAGAAGTTCTAGAAGCTGCACAGCAGAGGCAGGGTCAGTGAAGAGAGGCACTGCAGTGAAGATGTGTCTGGCTATGAAAAGGTGAAGAGGTTCCAGAGGAAGCGGGCAACCCTGCGCCCTCAGACACCCTTCCGAGCACCATTCACCAAATGATATCGCCCCCTGGAGAGGTTCTGGGAGCAGCTGCATTGCTTTCTCGGGAAGTGAGACAAAATAGAAAGCGTTTCTGCCCAGGATGGCCCCGGATGCATCCCTAATATCAGAACAACCAATGTGACTGCTAGGTTTGAACGATGTATTTCTGTAGCTCCTAATACATGGGAGCACTGTGAGGAGACACAGTGAGTGGGCCACTCCTGTGGAGTCAAGTTGTAGGTAAACAATTACCAATGTAAGCTACAGTCACACCGCCCAAGGCCACCCCACTTCCCAAGGCGGCCCGCAGCCAGTGCCTGTCCGTGTGGAGTCCACAAAGCCAGGCCCCACTGTTGTCATGGCACCAGAGCGAAGCCTGTGCCTGCCCTGTGTGTCTGCCCTGTACCTCCGTTTCCCTCTGCGGCCCCCAGCTCCTTTCTGTTGTCCCCCAGGGGCTGATTTTTGGAACATTCCCAAAGAAACTCCGTGCATGTAAGTTCCACCTCAGAACCCGCTCCCCCAGAGGTCCAGCCTGCAGCAGACGTGCGCGCACAGACCGACCATGGGGCCGCCTCCTGCTGTCTTACTTTCAGGCAGTAGTAGCCGATGATGCAGAAAAAGGAGATGACGGTGTGCAGCACGGCCAGGATGCGCAGGGTGGGCTCCATGTAGCCGCTGCTCTCCTCCAGGACGTAGTGCACGGCTGCAGCGCTGTCTGGGCCGCCCTCAGGGCTGCCCTCAGGGCTGCTGTCCAGGACGCTGACTCTGGCGTTTTCACTTGCACTACGAGCGGGGAGCTCCTTTCCTTCAACCACAGAAGAAGTGGACACCTGATTCAAACCATTTAAAGTGCAGTCAGTTCGCTTCCTCTACAATAACAGTGCAAACAAGAAACAACGGAAACCCAGCCTTATCCGACTTAGCTGGACAGGAAGCCCTGGCACAACAAAGGTGCGGCTCTCCCATCCCAGTGGCAAATAACGGGCCCACCTGGGCCCTGCCTCTAACTGACCAAGAGTTAGGGAGATGGGCGCACGAGGGACAAATGAGGTGGCTGAGCCGCCTTCTCAGCGACCAAAGGAAGTGAATGTAGCACACTGAGCCAGATGGGTCAGGGCACTGCAGGCCACCCCTGCCCCTGGGACGCTCATGGGGTGGGGAGGGACGCACCTGCCCTGCTTCACGGTCAGGGGCAGGCCTGAGCTTTCGGTTCCTCTTCCATCAAAATACATTTTAGAATAGGTTTAGATGTGCCTGCTAGTGGGTCGTGAAATCTTTATATTCAATTTGGTAGCATCGTACTAGTCGTTAAAAGACTAAGATGTACGTACCTTATAAAAAAGCAAGATGAAATTGATTGCAAACGCGACAAATAAGGCTAACATTCTCATGTTGTAAAAGTTGCGAGCAAAATAGTTCTGAGGGTGAAAAAAATAAAAGGTCACTGAATCAAGAGCCTTGAAACTTGCAGACAATCAGACGAAGCATTCATTCATTACCCAAAACTACTTCCTGGGCATCTAGTGTGTATCGAGCACCATTCTTGACACTGTGAACGTAACACTGAATTAGAAAACCTGGGCCCCCACAGAGGAGACAAATGATAAAGAGGCACCCCCACAGATAAAACATAGCTCCAGGGAATGCTGAACGCCACGAGAAGAACCGCCAGGCCAGGGCTTGGGAGGCGTCCGACCCACACAGGTGGTCCGGGAAGGCTCATCTGTGGCAGCCCTTGAGCCGAGGCCTGAATGCCACAGGGCGCAAGTCAAGTGAACAATCGGGGAGGCGGGGCAGGCGGTGGGTCAGGGAGCACAAGCACGCAGGGCCAAGTCCTGCGCTCAGGGTGATCCTGGGTGCCTGCCTGCGAGGCAGGGGACTGTGGGCGAGGCCGGGGTCAGAGGGCGGCGAGGTGGAGCTTCGCGGGCCTCTGCTGGGGCCTGTGCCATCTGCGGCCTCGCGGGGGACTTGCAGGGGCCACTTAACCGCATTGTAGCACCTCCTCCCCGCCTGCGAAGTGCGGGTAGCGCACCTAGAGAGGAGCGGAGTCTGCGGAGGGGGCTGGGGGAGAGCGCAGTGTTTGTTCTCACAGCGAGTGGGATGTCCGCCGGGCACCCCACGCACGTGCCAGGGGCTCTGCGTCATCGGCCACAGCACAGGGACAACACCTCTCATGGCCTCTCCGGGCTCACATGCCATGTTGGTAGTGTCATTTCCCACACATGACAGCCTTTACTGCCACAGCTGACTGGACCAAGTGGGCCACCAACCCAAACTGGGTCAGTCACCTCAGTTCACCCTGGAAGGTGGAACTGGGCCAGAGAGGCTGAGTTAGTCACCTTGGTTGTCTGAGCTGGGAGGTGACAGAGTTCTGAGACACAGGGCCTGGGGAGGCCTGAGGTGACCGTGGCAAACTCGTGAGCAGAGAAAGTCACAGTGCAGAGAGCAAGCCTGCGACCCTTGAGGCAGAGAGACGCTTCCCACGCTGTGGCTGAGCACAGTCCTCGGGCAGCACGCAGCCCACGGAACCTCCTGGCGCACTCCGCCTGCCCTTGCCAGCGGCACGGCCGCCACCACAGCCCCGGCACCAGCAGTCACGCGGGGCTGCCTCGAGTGCGCCGGGCTCGGTGCCCTCTGCGTCCCCCCATACAGAGCAAGTGCAAGGCAGCTAAGAAAACCTAGTTAAAACTATCAATTAAATACATATAGCTGCATAAATTATATAAAATATGTCATATATGTGTATACATAAGCAGTTAAATATTTAATTGCTGGGTCGGTCCACTCCCCTCACAGGTGAAGTTCTAAAGTACAGTGAGTTTCTTAACTGTGTATTTTTTATTTCCAAAGGCTATAAAACACCAAATATGATTTAGCCTTTCCAATGGCTTTATCATAAGGAGGGCTGTTCTTAATTTCCAGGTCTGATTTTATTGGTCAGTACCTCTTGTAGGTTTATTCTACACACTTATCCAAAATTTCCTGCTCTAAAAATCATGTATAATACAGGGTGGGGCAAAAGTGGTTTATAGTTGTGAGTGGGCAAAACATGGAGTTTGTTCTTGTATTATTTATTAATTATTGTATTATCTTCCATACAAACTGCAAACCTACTTTGCTCTACTTTGAATTATACATATACACATACCAATGGCCTTTCAAATTAATTTTTTATGAATTCCATCCTCAATGAATATGAATAGAGATAGAATAGAGATAGAGAAGTACAACTTCTTTCTTTGTTTCTCAAATATAAGTGTATTTTATGAACTGGGGAGCATTTCTGAAAAATGTGTAGGACACTACAGAAAGACCTATCGTCTCTCTCTTCTCTCATTTTTTAAACTTATTTCTGTTTAAAGAATCATTTTGCCTAGACCTTCTCATTATCAGTGCAGAGTTGTCCCACTGCATTAATATTTTTATAACTGAACTTTTAATAAAAGGGCGATGTCCCGGAAATACTGAGTAGCCCACTCAGGAACAGCAGGCCGAACAGTTACGCCCTGAGGCCTCTGGGCCGTGCTGGACGGTGTGACGGAGCCTCCGCCGCCCTGCAGTGGGCCTCGCAGTGCGTGCCCAGGTTTGTCCTAAAGTCCCTGGCGGGCTCTGGATGCAGGCACTCAGCCAGGGGTTTCGGGCTACCTGACTGTGCACAGAGGCCGTGGGTTTGACCACAGCGAGCAAACTGAGCGAACTTGCTGGGCTGACTCGGTTCCCTGATTACCACTCAAGGGTAATGGATATTTGCTGAGCCTAAGTTATCCCATCCCACAGTGCATCATATTCATTCCAAAATGGCTTACTAGAAGCTTCTGTTGATAAGCTATGATTTTCTTCCAGAACGCCGACTCGGGAGCCTCTGGCTCTCCATATCTGTGTGTGTGGATCGACCGGAGCTTCTGCCTGCCCTTCTCGTCCTTTGCCTTTTCCTCTTTCTCTCCATCCTCTCCACTGTGAATACACAAATGACCATAAGCCATCCAGGAAGGAAAGGACAAACAGGTTGTGTGCCAAAACAGACAAAGGAACAATATTTAAATCATAGTGTCACTGTTGAAAACTTTCTCTTCCAATGAGCACTCGGAATTTCAGAATTGAGGGTTGGCCTCCTGCAGATGGATAATTCTGTGAAGTTCAAGTCTAAAGGGTATTTCAGAGGCTGGAAGTGTCTTTGTATCTAAACATAGCACATTTCCTTCCAATTGTGCTATAAAACATTGCACTGAAAAGACAATAGCAATGAAAACTTCCAACATACCTTACTTTTAAAATATGATTTTAATGGTCAACCTTTAAAACTGACTAGCCTTTAGGACTTAACATCGAAGACAGATGCATTTGGCTGTACACATGTATAAAGGGTGTTAGTATACTAATTATTCAGACAATAGTGAAATTAGACACACTAAAATTTGATACCCTAAACCCCTTTAGCTGCAAAATATCAGTCCTCCCTGAAAGTGTATTTATGTATATGTGTACTTGTGTATTCAAAACCCACGTATATATCATTCACACTTAACCACTTCTGTGTGTGGTTTATCTAACAGTGTTTTTAACATTAAATGATTGCACAGAAAATGACGGTTTGCCCTGTCACATGTCTGCATCCCGCAATGATCATCTACTTGGCTATGCTCACAGCTGGCCCAACAGTGCAGATCCGTGACAATAAGCAGTGCCGACTGCAAGACACGGACAGAGAAAACAGAGTGGGGAAAAAATAAAGCGCCGTGTGCACTTACTGGCACCATCAGGAACGGGGACAGGGCTGCTCGTGAGGCTGCTGCAGCCCGCTTTCAGGTTGTGAGGAATGAGTGTGCCCTGCCCGCCTTCTCTCTTCAGGTCCAAGCCAAATATGACTGAGATTACAAGTCGGATTTTCCCAATTTTTAAAACTGTGCATGTAAAATCATTTAAACTTGGGAGAAGGTGTATCAGCTGAAACAACCGGCTGCTGCTGGGAGGAAGGGGTCCCCCTCTGCCACTCCCCTCCAGCTCCCCGGGGCCTCTGGCTGTGCTCCCAGCTGTGCCCCAGGTGCTGATGGAAGGGAGGGTCCGGAGGCCCACGCCAGACCTCTGAGTCAGCATCTCTGCTGCAGGCCCAGGGATCGGTGGGTTTTGTGCATATGGCCCTGGGACTAGCTCTGAGGGACACACTCCCCAAGGACACTCAGCAACAGCCTTCAGAAAGTGTGTCTCTGCCTGCCTTTCTGAGGACAGAGTCACACGCACAGTAAGTGTTAAATGAGAACCGAGCCCCCCACAGCCGGCCGGCTGTGAGCATCGCAGGGAACCACTGCGGGACAGACACACGGTCGGATGGGACCGGAGGACAAGGCGGCCCAGAGCCCGCGCCAGCAGCGCCCACACTAATTCCTCCAGCACTGGAGTCCTCATGCTGAGCCTGTCCCCAGAGACAACAGAAGGCTTATAATCTGTCCCCCAAAGAGTGAGTACAAGGGACAAAAGAAAGTACCAGAAACCACACGTACTCAGCTTTTTCAGGTTCTGATTTGTTTTCTTCTTTTTCTTCCTTGTCCTCCTCTTTCACCTCCTGTTCCTTGAAAGTCAATGGGGAAAAGAAAACCAGGTCACACATCACCTGTGGACGTGTTTAGGGGTCCCCGTGCCCAGGTGCCCTCTATGTGGCCTAGCGCCCCAGGCTCCCCCTGAGCTACCTCCCACGGCAGTAGGTGCGACTCCCCAGGCGCCTTTGCCCTCCCACTCATTGAGGAAACGCTGCCCTCACCTCATTCACCTGCTCACATCTCACTCAACCCTTCAAGGCCACCTAAGCCCCACTTCTTGGGTCTCCTCTAACTGCTGCCCAAACTACACGGGCCTCCCATGCTCCACGAACATGACCTCTACTGTCTACGGCTTATGCCAGTTAACTTAATAGTTGTCTAGTTTCGTCATGTTTGCTTTCTCTAATAACGCTTTCGGGCATTTTGAAAGCACTGGACACAGCCTCCATTTCTCTTGGTTCCCTTGGGTACCCAGGGTCAGGCACGCAGCAAACACTCATAAAATGCCTGGGGGTGGGATGCCCATTTCCTTTCCCACTGTCACTTGGGTGAGGACCTGCCTTCACACTTAGTAGTTTAAGATAATTCAATAACTTGTAGAGAATCTTCAAAGGCTGGCCCTGCTGAAAAAAGCCAGGCAATCCTCTGTGGAGACTCAGGTCCCACGGGGAGCTTACCACATGGGCCCCAGGGCCAAGAGCCACTGTGGCTCTGAAGCAACTCACCTGAAGCTTTTCTGGCACCTCGGGAAGGGGCACAGGGTTGCTCATGAGGTCGCTGAGGCCCGCATTCGGATTGTGAGGAATGAGTTTGTACTGCCCTCCTTCTCTCTTCAGGTCCAAGCCAAATATGTCTGAGAGAAGGTCACTTTCCTCTGTCAGCTCCTTCAGGTCTGCAAGGTCCTCCGAAGGCAGGGCAGCCTCCAGGGGCCTCCTCTCGGCTTCTTCCCCGTCGCCCCTCACCTCGTCCTGCGTGGGGTCTGGCATGTTTGCTAGGAGCTCTGCCACTCGCATCTTCTTGGCCCCTTCCACCAGGCTGCCCCCCAGGAGCAGACTGCCCACAACGCGGGAGAAGCCGCGGAGCACGCTGGCCACGAAGTGGGCGAGGCTCGTCAGGACGCCCCAGTAGGAGGAGAAGAGGGCCGCGACCATGTCCCTCAGTGTCATCTTCTTCACCTTCTTCATCTGCTTCTTCAGGCTCTTCAGGCTGAGCATGCGCAGGAGGGTCAGGAGGTTGTACCTGAGGGCCAGCAGGGCTGCCTGGACGGTCAGGATGGAGAAGAAGCCCATCCCCGGGGCCTGCTCCTCCGGCCGCTCCTTCTCGCTCTCTTCTTTGCTGGCTGACCGCTCGTTCAGGTCCGACTCTGAGATCTGAGCCGCCAGCTGCATCTCAAATATGGTGTCCTCGCAGAAGTTCACGAAGAGCTCCATCTTCTCCTTCTCGCCACCCTCGTTGACCACGTCGAAAATGAACTGCCTTTTGGACTCCTTGACCTGGGGCTTCTCCCACTGAGTCCGGCTGGACTCGCTGATCTCGAAGTAAACCCTCTCGATGCGCTTGGCACTGCCCATGATCTCGATGCGGCCCAGGAAGGGCTGGAAGTAATTGAGCACGCTGTCCGCCAGTTCCAGGAAGGTCTGCAGCCGTGTGTCATTGGGCATGTGCTCTGAGAGGTTGGTCAGCAGGACGGCGACGTTGAAGCTGATGTCCTTCGCAGGTTCATGGAACCGTTTGACAAATTCCTCATAGTCCAGGGTTTCATTTTCATCTGTTTCCGCACAGGACAGAAGGAACTCGGTTTCTGATGGCGTGTAGTGCTTATGGCTTTCCATGGCTTTGTGGAAATCCCTCTTGGAAATGACCCCCTTGCCATCAGGGTCGTATTCCTTAAATGTATCAGAAGATGTCAGGTCCTTCAGTTTTAAGAACATGTTGAAGAATTTGAGAATCATCTCCACGTTGTTGGAAGACTCCACGAGCATGTCGACCATCTGCTTGCCGATGGTTCCGTTGACAACGTTACCTGGTGGCAGAGAATGGCACGTGATCAGAAGGAGCGCTCCTGGTAAAACCAGTGTTTGCAGCAAAAACAGCCACACAGGCCTATGTGACCCCTGATTCAAGGGCGGTGCCTGTTCATCTGCGTGAAGTCTCAGGGAAATTTAGGGAATTACTGTGATTGCGGAAACACATGCAAACCGTATTTACAAAGTAATTAGACTAACACACATAGAGTCTGTGAACCAAAGGTGGCTTTTACCCTCAAACTGGTCAAAAAAAAAAAACCCAGATGTTTTAGGATAAAGAAAATGAGCAAACATTTATATCCTAGCACCATACACCGAAATCCAGTCTCATGCTAATAATAAAAATGAGCATTTACACAGAACTTAAGGGCTGAAAAATTGTTTGTCATAGATGACACCTGGGTTAACATTCACGTGTCTATAAGGCAGGCACCTTTCATTCACTCTGATGTTACTATTGAGGCAACTGAGGCTTAGCACAGTAAATTAATGTCCCCAAACAGGTCCCCAGAGAGTAAGCTGCATGCCCCTCTGATGTGAGAGGCAAAGCCCCTGCCTGCACCTCTTCACGGCCCAGAACATCCACAGTGAGGAAGTGGCAGGTGGCTGGGAGGCTCCAGAAGGTTAGATCTTACCCTAAGTTACAGAGCCGTGGAACCAAGTGAGCCATGTAACACAGAAGACTACAGGAGAAGGCTGCGCAGCGAGAAGTCTCAGCGCCCCAGAGAGGGGCGACCACCGTGGCCTGCAAGCCGCACAGGGCAGCACCCAGGCCCGGCACCTGCCAGCCAGCCGCCCGGACGACCGCTTGGCCTCTCTCCCCTGCGGGTCCACCCTCGTGCAAAAGCAAGGCGGTGCTATCAGACCCAAAACCTGGTATTTAGGTGAAAAAAGCACTTAAACCAGGAGCTGGCACATTCTAAGAGGCTTACTTGAAGTTGTCGGGGCTACGGTTGCCGCTGCTGTCCTGGTTATTGTTCTTACTTGGACGGACATTTGAATGGAAGGGCGAGGGACCCTGTGCTGGGGCAGTAAGGCAGCCGCTGCCCACAGGGCTCGCGCGAGCGCTCCTCTGCGAGTCCGGGCCCAGCGCCGCCGCACAGGGCGGGGCTGCCCCCGCAGCCAGAGCCCCACGTTAGGGCAGGGCGGGCCACAGCAAGGCACACATCTTTTCAGTTGCTGTGGCCGTGTTCGTAAGCTCCCACTGAACCTCCACTTCAGTCTGCCTCACAGAGGAAACGGAACTGGGAGGAGGCCTCGGCCGAGGCTCTGGCGCCAGGCCGTGGGAGAGCAGGGAGGCGCGCGCGGTGCGGCAGCCGGGGCCAAGCCTGAGTCAGGGCCACTACTGCCTGATTCAGAGCGAAGTGCGGCAGCAAAGAAAAGAGGGAGAAAAACCGAGAGAGGCTTGCGGAGGGGAGGGCGGGGCTGCCCCCGTGGGCGCAGCGCCCTGGACCCGGGGACTCCCGCCCTCCGCTCAGCGCAGCAACCGCAGGCTGCAGTTCGCCCACGTGTCTGTCTGCACCGCACCCCCCGATGACGAACAGCACCTTTCCCTGCCTCCTGCGGAGCGCGGCCTCTTTAGGGTAGCACCCCGAAAAGAAAAGTGGTGCTGTGAATGCTACAGTTTTCATTCCAGATACTAAACTGGGACACATAGGGCATCCCTTTTCTAAAGACTAACTTGAGAAAAGATAATAAAGCCCCCAGTAAATCCAGGCAGCTGTCGCATCTCAGTGGGCAAGTTTGATTCTTTGCAGCCTGCTGACATGTGGATCCTTGAAAAAAATAAAGGCAACTTGGATATGTATAAATAAAGATTTACACATAAATGAAAATGGAAGTCAAAACTACCTTCTAACATGGACAGCAACATGACCACCATATCCTTCTGAAGGTCCATGAGTTCTTTCAAAAGCTCAATTTGACTGGAATCCTGAAAATATTAACATATCGCATTTGAGACAGAATGGGGAAACTCCGCGAACGTCAGCCTTCCCGTGGAGAGCACTGCTCTGCCGTAGTAGCCGCTCCGCAGCGACAGAGGAAAAGCCAGGTGTGAGCATGTCGCTTATTAAAAATATGACCTCAGCACTAGAGCATTTACAGGTGATGCCACCCCCGTCCACTGAAGTGGTCACGTGCCCAGCGGCAGGCCCCACAGGAGCGCGGGGGCGGGGCGGGGTGGGGCGGGCTGCGGCCGTGGCCGGCAGGACGCAGGGCGTCTCTCTGCACGTGAGACTCCTCTGTTACCTGGAAAGTCTGTACGGCCCTTGTTTTTTCTTCTTTCTAACGTGTTATACAAAGATGATGTATGTTTTGTAAAAGTTAATTTATCCAGGAAAAAAAGACATATAAAAGATATAAGATATGAGATAAACTTACATAGTCAAACCAAAAATGTACAAGTGATACCTACACTCATAGTGTACAATGTATCTTACTTATCAATTGTATTAAGCTTTCTGATACTTCTGTTAAAATGTTCTGGTTTTTTTCACCATGAATACATTACTTAACATAGATACGCCGCGTCTGAACACCACTGAGCTCGGATCCAGGGCCTGGAGGTGCGGGGCGCGCTTACATCTATGTTACAACCCCACAGGGTGTGCCGCCCAGGAAGCTACGTTTCTGTGTTGCTGGAAGAACAAGACGTTTTCCTTCTAAACAGCTGTGACCTTGACGATGTCCCCAAAACTGAGTGGCAGTGAGTGGGCACCAGATGTCAAAAAGCGTGGAAATGCATCTGAATGAGAACTGTCTTGTGAGCACAGAGCCGGACGGTGACAGGGTTCCCTCGGACCCGACTCCCGTGGGGCCTCTCCTCCAGGTCGGCCTCTAGAGGCGTGGGTAGCACTGACCCAGCGCCGCCAGCCTGAGGCCGCGCCCCGGGACGGCCGAGCCTGCTCCAAAGGCCTGTCAGAGAAAGCTCACGGCTGCCAAAAATCTGCTGCTTGTGCAGCCAGCACCAGAGAACAGGGCTGTCCCTCGGGCTCTGTGGCGGATGGGAACCCAGCTTCTGCAACTGCCGTCGAGGTGGCTCAGCTGGCCCAGCCCCACTCCCAGGGGCCGACCCTGGGAAACTTCACACTCCCTGCCGCACGGGCCCCTGCCCCCCCCCACTCTCCCCTTACTGTAAGTACACATCCCAGGGGAGCTGAGCTTACACGGGTTGTCCGTCCTGACCACTTCAATCAGCCCAGTTTGCTGGTCTCTGATGCTTTGCTCCTGCTGCAGGGCGGGTGCGGGTGTGAGGGGCCCCACTCAGCAGAGGAAAGGAGACTTGGCGTCGGGGGACACAGTGGGTGCGCCCACTCAGAGGACATGTGAGGGGCAATGTTCTCACTTTGGACCCAGCATTCTTCCCTCCACCTGACACCTGGCAGTGCCCATGCCCTGACCGATTCATCAGCTCTCAGGACACCCGGCAAAACTCACCGCTGCAAAGGAACACATTACTCAGGACTTACTGTAAGAATGTTTCTATTTGTGTGTCTCTTAGCTTCAAATGAAATAGATGCAGGGGTGAGAAAACCATGCTGATATTTTCAATATGCGTTCTCAAATTAACATTAAAATGCGGTGGACAATCTTATCTTTGTAGCGATTTTTTTCTCTTTGGCTTTCACGAAGTTAAATTTCCGACTAGTAAGTGAAAGCCATTGATTGAGAACAGCTGCTTATTTAGACCCTGAAAGAAAATCCTGCCCCTTCAACAAGGGACTTGCAGCACATCTAAAATCTTCCCCCCGCTCCTGTCGTCTGAAGGGAGGAGGGCCTTCCAGGAGTGATCACGGGGGAGCAAGTCTTATGAAGGGACTAAACGTAAAATGGGACTAAACTCCTTTATGTCCCTATATATTCAAGTCTCTAAGATCTTTTGTTCTCAAATTTGAATAACCTCTATACTCAGCTTGCATGAAATTATTTTAAGACATTTTCTGTAATGGAGAATGAAAAGTGTAGGGAAGCCATCTAAGAAAGGCTACATTCAAACAGAGGCAGCGTGCTTGGTTCGCCCAGGATCGCCGCGTCCGCGTCGTGGCTCAGGGCGGCGGAAGGCGGCGGCCCTACCTGCGACAGCTTCATCTGCATGTGGGCGAACACGTGGAGGAAGCCCACGACAGCGTCCCAGAGCCTGCTGTGGGCCAGGCTCTGCTGGTTGCCGGTGCAGGGGCCCTGCGGGGAAACACAGCGACAGCGTCACTCCTGAGAGCCCCGTGCTGACGGGGGCTTCCCAACACTAGGGGACAGCAGCGTATCTAATCACCAACAAGTCACCTGAAAAGAGAACCCGAAACGAGGGAAAGACGAGCAGTGAAAAGGGAACAGTTCCCTCAGGAGATACTCACACTCTCCTTCAAAATGTTTAATATAATAAATCCCAAAGAGTTTCTCAAGGATTTTCATGTTGTTTCAGTATAAATCATAAAACACTGACAAAAATGGTGAATGATTTCACTTTTGTCTGGCTCTGGGTTCTCCTATTTAGAGAAGGGGAGAGCTGCTCGGTCACGTCGGTCAGCGTGTGTCTCCTTGTCTGGGAAGAACCTGAGTCACGTGTGGAACGAGGTCAGCACTTCTCTCTATGGCACGGTGGCCCTTGCGAAGCTCAGGCACAGAGAGATGGTGCTCGTCAGTGCGTTCTTCGCGGCACAGCTGCTCTGCCAGCCACACGCCCATGGGCAGCCCAAAAGATTGACAGCTAGTATGGGTGGAAACAGGGGTTCTGTGACAAAGCTGACACCGTCAGCATCAGAAAGTAGCCTCACAGGGGATCCCATCGTAAATCTCTGACTGGGCAGGTCCTGGCGCGGAGTCACGCCCCAGGCCGGGGATTTCTTTGGTAAAAGGCTCCTCTTCCCCTCAGGCCAGCCCGTCCATTGTCCATTCTTGGGTCCAGGTGAACACACCTTTGAAAGGCCAGGAGGGGTCCTCTTTCCAGACGCCTCTGAGGCTCAACAGCCCAGAATCTTCGCTGCCCTGCAACCCAACCCCTGCCTCTCTTTCTCCCACCTCCATGCGCTCTTCCTCCCCTTCCCTCCTTAATTCCAAATGCATTAAAACCCCTGCAAAACCGGTATTCTCCAGAGCATGAGACCAAGCTCCTGAGCCGACGTCGTCTGTTTTCTTCAAATAAACTCATAAAATTTTCCTACAGGTTTGGATGTTTCTTACGTCAACATTAGTTATTAGCTTGACAAACCCAGAGCCTGAGACAATCCATGGGAACCTGACTGTGCCCTCCAGGCTTCCGCCCCCGCCCTGAGGTCACGAGCAGTGGAGGCCACGATGCAGTGGGCACAGGGTTTGCATGCAGACAACTTCTAGTTTTACTTTTCAAGAAAATTGTATACCTCTAAGTTTTGTAAACATATCCACATCAACCAGAAAAATAAGTAACAGGGATTTCATTTTTTTTAAAAAGCAGATATACAAGAGAGTTCTTAATTTTCAATTTATTCATTCCTTTATACAAATGACTCATATTAAGTTTGAATTAGAGAGAGCGTTAAGACTTCAGAGATTGCTCTAGAAACAGTGACTGGAAGAGGTGACAGCACGGCTGAGATGCTGACGTTGGAACCTGTTGGAACCTGGAACTCTGCCGCGGCCTGCAGCTGGGCCAAAGGGCCAGCAAATGGGGACCCAGCAGGTCCCCCTCCCCAAGGCTAGAGGGGCTGAGGCTGCCGGGGCAGAAGCTGGAGAGAGGCCTCGGGCAGGTCCCCCTCCCCGCCACCCCCTGCCCTGTAGGGGGCAGGCTGCTTCTCCGGACCCGGTCTGCGGACAGAGGAGGCTGCGCAAGACCAAGCTGGGTGTGTAAGGTCTGTTATGAGACTGTGTAAAAGACACAGTTACAAAAAAAAGATGTTTCTTTTCTGAGCTACCTGGAAAGGAGGGAGCAACCTGGCCCAAACATTGCCCCAGAGGACTGCCTGAAAGGATGATGCAATTCCAAGGCAGACTGGCACCAGATGCGGAGTCTGTGGAAAGATCTGAAACTGTGTCTGAAGAGAGGCATTTCCAGGCCCTGGACGCACTCAGGGGCAGGTCCGGGAGGTCCTGACTTTCAGGTCCCTGGAGAGAGACATCCCTTCCCACAGGTACCACCCAGGAAGCCTGAGGCTGACCCTGGGTCAGGGAGGAGGGGCAGCCCAGGTCACCCTGCTGCCCCCCACTCCCCAGGTCAGCCTGACCTCGGCGGGCTTCACAGTGGACAAGAGTAGAGTGACCGTGACACTGACTACCCCTGCAGTGAGACTCCGCTGGTGACAAAGTGACAGAGACTGGTAAAGACAGAGCCCGCAGGGCAATCTGAGGAGCGAGTGCTGAGGAGGAATCAGGCTGCTGGGACCTCAAGGGCGTGCACTCAGCCCACCCGGTGGGCCCGGCCGTGGTGCCTTCACCGTGACTGCTGGCCCATCTGGCTGTGAGGGAGGCTCTGGCTGCAGAGCCACGGACCTCCACAGCTTCCCTGTGGTTCACGGTCCAGGTGGCACCGGGTCACTGAGTGCAGTCCAGCGACCGGGTGCGTCTGGCTACACAGATGTTGGTGTTGGGGGAGCTGGGTGAATTGTATATGGAAGCTCTTTGTACTGTCTTTGCAACTTTTCTGGAGAGCCAAAATTATTCCAAAATAAGTTTTCATTAAAATATGTACTTCAGAAATGATTAATTTATATAAAATATCTTATAAACAAGGAATGAAAAGTTAAAAAATAAATGAGCCATAATAAGCCATATTCCTTTACCTGCTATCTCTTGCATGTTCATACAAACAAGTTAAAATAATTTTGCGTATAGTGAAACATTAATGGATGCTTGTAGTTTTATATAAATTCAGGAATCTGACTTATGTTAGGAATTAAGAAAGCCCACGCTTAATAGGCATTCAAGTCTCATTTATTATCTAGAAACCATTTTCCTGTTTCTGTAAAATTCGCTGACTTGATAGTGTCATCAGTTGATCTTACTAAATCAGGACAATTCACACTGAATGTGAATAATATGTTTCTAGACAGAGATGAGAATATTAAGGCAATAATGCACGCCAGGGGCGATAAGGAAACAGGAACAGGAGTGAACTGAAACTGATTTAAAATTCACTGTGATCTGGCCTAAAGAAAAATTATTAGAATTATCCTGTGTGGCTTTTCCGTCTTGTAATGCTGAAACTGGGATCCTGTTCTCTGCCCAGGGAGAGAACAGAACAAGCGAGCCGCCTGCGAGGCAGGACCACGGTCCACCTGCCCTCCCTCCCCGTGCGGAGCTCTTCCTCAGTCCGTCGCCCGGTAGTGCCCGAACCTGTGCCACCTCCAGGACACGGTCCGCTATTTTTACGTAACTCCCCCCAACAAGGTTATGTTTAGTCTAAGGAAGCAATCTGTAAACCGCGTCCTCCTGTTTAGGACTGGCACATGGCATTGCAACCCTGCGGCTCCCCGATCCAGAGTGCTACTGTCCGTGCAGACAGAAGACAGAAGGGAAAGAAGACGGGCTGGCCTTCCAGGAAACCGCAAAGTTCTGCTGCTTGGAAAAAAACACAATTTTATAAAATCTTTTCAAAATCTCTAGGTTAAGACAAATTTGGCCTGAAGAGAATATGAAATAAACCAATGTTTAAAATAGAATTTTCCCTCTAATATATCATACATGATTATGTTACATAATTACACACACATATATATACACACACACACTAAGGTGAGGTTATTAACTACTAGTCTCTTTGTCACAAAGTTTCTGTGAAAATTCCTCCCCGCTTTTACTGGAATACTATAAGGGTGGGACTAATGCCCGCCCACTCGCAACACTCGCTGAGAGTGCGCTGCACACAGCAGGCCCTGGGCAGGCCAGCACCCTCACTGTGGTTCCTGCCGCCAAGGAGTGAACGATGTCTCAGCCTGCCAAAGGGCAAAGCAAGTTCATACCGTATAAACTCACATCTCAGCCTAGTCTTGTTACTCAGCCTGATCTGGCTAAGCGTCTACAGACGAGGCCCATCAGAAATGGGACGGTGGCGGAGGAATACCTGCGGCATGCTGCAATTTTCCATGGAATTCCAGGCTAACCAGCTGACTCTTTTTCTTTCCTTCTCTCTTGAAATAGCAGAAATGTGTAAATGTTTACCTGAATATACTCGGTGAGCGTGTTAAAGACTTGTTTGGCCACTTGAATGGCTTTGGAGAAATTCCGCTGTCCTTGCTCGTCAATGACATCTTTCCCAGAATAATACCAGTAGAAATCACTGATAGACTCCTGCAAGAGAGAAGCAGAGGGTGAAGGCATGTCCTGAAGCCATCGCTGGCCTGTCTGGTTCGGGAATCTATAACAGGGAATCATTTCACAAAGCAATTTGGAAGTGAATAAAAACACCTGTGACATTTTCCTAAAAATGCAATATGGCAGTGTCCTCCCGAGATAGAGTTAACAACTGGAGAGGAGCAGCAGAAATCTTAGCTTTATGACCTTCTATCTCTGATGATCTTGAACTTCACAAACATAAGGACTCATAAGATTAATTCATATTTATCCCTTGAGCAGTTAGATGTTTACTACATCAGCACAGAAATTAGGCCGATCATGGAGTGATATTTTTTGGGTCACAGACTGGCTTCCTATCCCTCCAGCAAAGCTCCTGACATGTCCCTGGTGAGAACTCAGCATGTCTCGCGTCTGTAACCGCCCCTGGGCACACTGGCTGGACTGCTGGTAAATACTGACAACTGTAAGCAAACATCTAAGTAAGATCAGTCTCTCTAGGCAGGATATTTTCAAGAATAACTTATATTCGGAAGGAATGTTAGTTAGCTAAATGAATAACACAATTTAGCCTCGTGTGCAAACTACATTTGGGTTTTGAGACATGTAAAAAAATCACAAATATGTTTTTACCAACTCTTCTTAATGTACACATATGCTTCAAAAATAGATGCTTTCCCCCATTAAGCTTTAAGTAAAAAAGTGTTGTGCTTTTATACACTTAAAGGTTTAGGGAAAAACTGGAAGTCTGTGTGGATTTTCCAAGTATGATACTGACCTCTCCTGTAAATAAGATGAGAAGTAAAAGTTTCAATGCACAGGCTCTCCTCGTTGAGGAGGCTTCCACCTTCAGAACATGTAAATATGTTCTTATAAACATGTAAACAAGTCACTAAAATAGAGAGTTTTTTAACTGACTGAGTTTTAAGCTGAATTGTGAAATTAATTCAAATATTAGGACAGCTGAAGAGATCTAACATGAGGTTATTAAATGTAAGTATATACGTAGTTGGAAAACCTTTCTTTCCCATTCCTGAGAATGTTTTGAATATTCTTCCCCCTTTTATCTATCCACTACAGAAAAAGCACAGCATGTAAGTGCTTTACAAAATGAAAATAAAATTTTAAATGCCAACAAGCTACAATATGTAGAGGGAAAGATAGCACTTATAGACAGAAAATGATGAGCAAAGTAGAGCCAACATCAGAGACAGAGAGACAAAGGGCCCATTTCTCCTGAAGGCTGATCAAAGGCGAAACATCCAACTAGTCATAAACCAAAACACATCACGACATGTCACCTTAACGTATTAATCCACCATGTTATTTTGGCTAAGCAACCCCTTTAATTTGTCGCTTTCGCATGCGGCAGGATACCTGAACCCTCAGCAGGTAGTCCACGGTGGAGATGATGATGTTGACAGTGGTATTGTTGCCAGTCTGGGTTCTCAGATAATTCTGAAAATCTATATAAGACCAAAAGATACCATTAAAGCTCATTCCAAAGTTTAAAGTGACTTGTTATTTGAATAACTCTAAAAGCAAATGATGTCTCCAGCAAAATCATTGTGGCTAAGAGCAGTTTTAACATGAAATAGTTCGTGTTTTCCATAAAAAGTGAGTGGCCACCCCATAAGCGTGTCTGGGTGCCCACAGAGCAGACACTGTCACTTTTTGTCCGAGAGGTGGCTGACACGGTTCCTGACTCCTCCCTCTAGAGCCCTGGGCCGGGACTGGGAAAGGGCCCCCCTTGTAGCAGGCAACAACTACACTACTCCGTCACCCTTTCTTCCTCAGGACTGTGCTCAGTAACTCGGTAACTGAGTGGAACTCCCCACCTCGCTCCCACCCGCCTGGACGCAGCAGCCAGTGCAGAGCTGGGTCCATCAACAGTGGGCGGAAGCACTTATACGTGGGGATCCGTGGGTGCCTTCCCCAGGTACAGGGAAGGGGCACAAGGGGACAGAGCTATGTATTTCTCTACAGAGACCTCTCCAATCTGCATCTTTTTCACCTGCGACCCGTCTACTCCAACCTAGGAGCAACTGATGGGAGTTAGTGAAATGGCTACAAAGGGCTTTGAAGCAGCAGTGCAACATGTAAAATGTCACAGGGCCAGGGCCCGCACACACAGCGCGATGCTCAGGGGCTGGCCGCTGGTTCCGGGGAGGAGCCTGCCTGGGAACTGACCGGCCTCTGTCATCACTGGCTTCAAACATGTATTCCTGGTACCATCATCCAGCCTCAGGTCTCACAAACCTGAGTTGTGTCCCTCACAAAGCAGTTGCAGGAAGCGGAAGAGGTCACAGGTGAACTCGTCATCCTGAAGAACCTTTTCTCCTGCAGGAAAGTCCAGACGTTATCAACCACCTGAGCGAGTGTGCCCCGCCCTGGCCCCACCTCCACCACACTTGCAGGTGGGTCTAGCATCGTTCTGAACGGAAGCAGTCACAGGTCAGGGCCGCTCCTCTATCTGAAGCTCATATGACCATGCGCTTGGCAGATAGATGCACATTTTCTTTGTCAGAAAAGAATATTTGAATCTCAACACTCAGATTTCTCTCTGTCAAAAGTAGCAGCATGGGTTTGGCAACATTTTAGAAGCAACCTGAAGATTTAAACATTTTTCTTTCTTTCTTCTTTTTTAAAAATAGATGTGTACAGAAATGATTTCTGCGTCTAGCACATATGTTCACGTTAAAGCCGCGTACTCTGCAGCATTAAAGACTAAGTGTATTTGTGGGGCAAGGGACACCGCCGAAAGGCTCAGATATTCTGCCTCTGTTCCAACTTAAATGTATTTCTATCGCAAGCTACTCTGAAAGCAAAGACACAAAAAACAAACAAACAAAAACCAGCACCACACAAATGCAAGTTGATTTTAAAAACAAAAAGTGTCAGTGAAAAAAATGTTCAACATATGAGCATATGCTCTGGAATCTAAATTAGTTTAGAAAGCAAAATGACAAAAAAAATGTTGTTTGGCAAGTGAGTGAATGTACTTATGTATTTAAAAATAATAATATTAATAAATTCTCAGACTGGAAATACTTTGGGTTAAAAAAGAACATGATGCGATGACCACGTGTTCACTTCAACTGAAAGTGGGAACAACAGCAATGACAGAGCTGATGGACTTACCAGTCTGCAGTCTGTGACTTTCAAAGTGACAGGCTTCATGTAATGGAAGGGTTAGGAAGCAAAACCATTTTTGAAAACTAATATAAACATTTAAAAAAGTACATGATGTCACTGTACTGGTTTCCCTGTGAGCCTGTAAAATACAATCTTGGGTGACCAGACTAAAGTCACCAGGTCCACAGACCAGCCCTGTGGCAAGTCCACATGTTAAACGCACCATGTCTTGAATCTCATTACATGGCTGATAAGCCCATTCCTTGGTGTTTAGTTCATGATCGGATACGGAAAGGAGACCAGTCTGGGCCTATAAACTGAACTCTTCATCAATAATACTTAGCATCATTTCATGAGCTGTTTTAATCAGAAGAGTCTTTAAAATGATCCTTAAGTCAAAATATCAGTAGTTACTTACATGAGCTTTATTGATTCTCGTGAGCCCATCTAAAATGTTTTTCCCCCCAAAATCAAATCGATAAACCACGTACATATTTTCAATGTTCATATATTTCATGTGGAATGAGTAACCCTTGATAGAAAGTACTCAGAACAGTTACCACTGAAATAAAGACCACGAAGTCTACCTGTGGACCTGAAAATGCCCAGCACACTGCCCACTGATTTGTAACATAAGGTTTAGTCACTGCTGGCAGGCATAGTGTTTTCTCAACTGTGTACACACACCAGTGACCTCACTCTCATGAGGATGTGCTGCACGCAGCAGATGATCTGGGGCAGGAGGCGGAAGCCTCCATTCCAGCCAGGCGAACCAGGTGCAAAGGGGTATGACTGCGCAAGGCACACGTTTGCATCTGGTTAAAATGCTGCCACCGCCCATGCTGCAGGAAGGAGGGCAGCTGGAGAGGGATGACGGCTTTATGTCTGCAGGAGGCACAGGAGAGCAGCCCACGTGGTAACAGGTGCAACACAAAGTTCACTGGACAACGGAAACTGAGATTAACAACAAGTAATGAGACGGAGTAAAATGGACTTGAAAGTGCTCTTACTTTCTTAATTTGTGTGTGTGATAGCTGCATGAGTGCCAAAAGTAACTATTATGAAGAGCTTTCCTTTGCCTTTGTTTTAATTGCAAGGGGTTTAGAATTTCTAATACCATAATAAAGGGAGAGCTATTGCAGTGTCACTGCTGATGACGAGTTGGTTCTTTGTGCCTTAGTTTTCTCATCTACAAAATGAGGATATTGTGTACGGTCCACTTCACTGGCTCTCCATCACCTACGTGACCATTTTCACACATTGTGGGAAGCTCGGTATTAGTAACAGTGGCAGTAACACTACATAAAGGAACAGCATTCCTACATGATAAATATAGTTTCTTGAACATATTTAGTAAATGTGTTTGTATTTTCAAAAAGCCATCTTAATTTTACTGAACCAAGATAGTCTCAAAAATATAAATTTTCACTTTGAAATAATGTTAGGTAGACCTTATTTATTCAAGCTGCCACTAAATATTAATTCCTACTTTTGAGATCTAATAAAGTTAACATTTTTAAAAACCACTGTTCTATTCACAAATTGGTTTACTCCACTAAAAGTACACAATTATTTAGTTAGAATATTCACAGTCACAGATCAAAGTTTATGGCCTTATATCCAGACAAAGCTTGGTTTAATTGTTATTAACTGTTAAAAATTAATTACCAGTAGTTGTTAATAAAATAAATGCAGTAAGTAAAAAGACCACCTAGTGTGCCTATACATAGAATGAGGGCAAACAGAGTTGCGAGGAGTGCAGTCCTAGCAGCTACAGGTCCTTCCACGGCGATGTCTCCAGCACCGCAAAGCCGAACGCGAGGCTGCTCACATCAGGAACCCCTCACGGCCGTGGGGGAAAGAATTCTGGGGACTGACCTTTAGGAGACTGAACTATCTACTTTGTACCATGCAATACTGAAGAATCACCAAGAGCAAGAGTTTTCAATAGTGACAAGTCAGGTGTTCAATTCCATGTGGGTGGTTTCAATGTCACTGCTTAAATGGCTTACGCATGGCTGCTCAATGATGTCACGACTCATCTAACAAACAAGGGCTCGCAGCCAGCATGTAGGTAGTGGCTATGCTGTGCTAGGCACAGTGCTAGGTACATTTTCTCATCGTTTCATTTCAGGGGCACAATCATCCATAGGGATATGAATCCCATTTTGCGGTTTAGTAAACACCTGAGAAATTTAGGAGCTTGACTAATGTCCCACAGCTTTTAACCTTTGATCAAGCGTCTGAACCCAATAAACTTGAACAAACATTCATCAAGTGTCTCCTCTACGCTGAGTACCTGGTGAGGTGCTGGGGATGACCGACTAACGGACATCATCCCTAATCTCAAGAAGTCGCCAGTCTAAAGCGGGGATGAGCAGCAGCGGCCACTTAATATTGCAAAGTCTCCCAGAACCCACTAGGCCATAGTTTCTAAACTTCGCCAAGGTCTCCTCCTTCAGTAACCAGGGAGATCTTTGGCTAACGGCCTTTGACCACACACTGGATGCTACTTAACGAGTGAGTTTCTGCTTGCTTTCATCAATTTTAGGACCCAAGGAAAACATTTTCGCGAAGTGTGGCTTTGGAAACGTCAATGGACTGTTCTGAGCCTTTGTTTACCGTATGGGGATTAACAATCCTAACCTCCTTACTTGCAGGGCTGTTGGGAGAATCACATTGGTTCAAAAAAGCACAACTGCTTTGAAATATGCAAAGCTGAACAGGAATAAATGTAAGGTTCAAGAAAACTAGATTTCTAGATATAGCAGTTCCATGGGCTGTGGATATGATACATTATCCATACAGTCTACTAAGTGCAGATATATAAATTAAGGCAACAACCCAACACCAGTGCATGAAGCAAACCCCTATTTCGAATCCCAAGAAGTAAAAACAAAAGTGACCGCTTTGTGAAATAGATTAGGTGCGTCCCGTGGCTAAGATTCAAGTACAGGGTGGCTGTGGGGCGAATATCCCTTTGTTTTCAAATGCGACTTGCAGGTTCTTTTTCCTGTCACCTTCTCTTGCTGCCTCTCAGCGCTCGGGACTCCAGCTGAAACCCCGATTGTCCTCCCTGCGTCCCACACACCAGCCTCCCTGCTGGCCCGACCTTCAGACTCGGGCAGCGCCGCGCGGGCGCAGGGGGAGCAGCCCGCCGCCTGCCGCCGCCTGCCGACGCCTGCACCGGGCCCGCGGAAAGCACGCTCGCGGGAACCCCCTGCAGCCTGGCAGCCGCCTGACCTCGGCTACGCGCGGCCCCGAGGCAGCCACCGGCCCCTCACGGCAGGGCCCAGCTCGCGCGGGTCTCAAGCCTCGCGGAGAAGCCGGGAGCCTGCGGGGCGAGCAGCCACCCCCGCAGGCGCGCGCCGGACCCGGGCTGTCAGTCAGGAGCCGAATTCCCGGGCGCGCTCACCCCGCGCGCACGGCCGCCTCAGCGCGCCGTACGCTCGAACGGCCGCCCGCCGCTTCAGGAGGCGCGCGCAGATGCCCGGGGCACAGGAGGCCGTCGCGGCCTCCCACCGGCCACTCACCTGTTCCCGACCCCTGGGCACAGCCCTCCCTCTCCACCGGCCGCCTGGGCCCGTGTGAGCCGCCCCGCGCCCCAGCCGCCAGCCCGCGGCTCGGCTCCCGCGCACGCACACCGCGGGCGCCGCGCTGAGGCCGTTCGTCCCCAAGCCTGTCCACAAAGTCCTGCGCCCTGAGGAGCCCCCGCGCCCGGACGGCGCCGGGCGCATCGCGGCCACTCACACCGACGCGCGCTCGCGTTTCCTCCAGCAGACGGTCGCCCGCAGGAAGGGCAGGCGGCGGCGGCGGCGGCGGCGGCGAGGCCCCTGAGAGCCAGGCCACTAAGCGGGGCAGCCCCGGGACAGCGACAGCCTCGGCGGGCCGAGGCCCCTGAGAGCCAGGCCACTAAGCGGGCGGGGCAGCCCCGGGACAGCGACAGCCTCGGCGGGCCGGCCCCCACAGGCTGCCAGGCATCCTCGGGGGCGGGTCAGGGAAACCGAACGCCCTGTGCTTCAACTCTCCCTACAGACACACCAGGCAGAGCCGATGGAGGCTCGGGAGGGCTAACTGGTAGTTCATGTTTTCTGTCCACTTTATGTAAACCAAGCCATGTCTGAGGAATCAGGTCGGCCTCACAATTCAGTTTGCTCCGAAGGCCACGGCCGGGGCAAAGCGAGCGCCGCGAAGTGGGCCGCCTCCGTCGGCCGGAGCCTGGGAGGAGGCGGCGGCCGTTCGGCTCCTCCTGATTTACCGTAGCGAGGCGGTTAAGGGGCTCAGAGGAAAAACAAACTAAAACCCCAGGATGGAATGAAATTTTAACTATCCATACAGGGGTTTTTTTTTGCTTTGAATGTCATTATATGTTAAAAGAAAACACATATAACTAAAAAGCATACAGAGAAGACATGATCGCATCACAGGTCTACACATCCATGAAACACTTGCTGGAAAAAATGTGGGTGTCTGTTGTTGTTATTTAAAGACAAGTGGGTGTTCCAGGCTTCCGTAGAAATGTGGACATTTAGTTAAGGAGGGATGAGGACCCTGGGCCAACATGACAGTGACAGCAATAGAAAAAGGAATATATACCAACAGTCTGAAATCTTTGGGTACAAACCTGTAAGAAACAAATTTCCTACTGGAATCTCAATACCACATTAGGAATATTATTTGTCACCACAGAAAGTTCAACAGTGGTTTTAAAACTTCCACAATGACTGCAAGAACTGGCAACAGATTGGGGCCTTCGAAGGGAGCAATGGACAACAGGGAATGGGACAAAACAACGCCACCCAAACCAGAACACGGGGCAACGGGTGGGCAAGGGGCTTGGGCGGCAGGATGGGGAGGTACACGTGTGAGGCAGGACGCCCGCATTTCAGCCCCGGGCCTGCGGGGCCCGGGACAGGCCGTGGGACCTGTGTGCCTCCGTCTCATCCTCATCAGTAAAGAGGACGACACCTCACTGGAGGGGTGTGGGTGGGGACCGGGGAGTCTGTGTGCTTAAGTTAGGGTCCCTTTATCCTCACGAGGGAGACACCACCTCGTGGAGACAGATCAGACGGGAAGCTTCGGCTCTGAGAGTCTACGTTCTCAGCGGGGTGGGGCGGGGGGCTCGAGCTGGAGCGACCCCGTGGGCGCCAAGCTTGGACGTCCCAGGCTTTGCTGTGTATGATTCCAAAGCAAGGATTGACCTGCCCTCTCCAAGGGGGCTACAAGCATTCCTTAACCTTTGTAGTAGCTTTAAAAAATGGCTGTGTAACTCATTTTAAAAATATGCCAAAACACAGAGCCACTTTAGCTGTTCTTAATCAATCTGGAAACAGGTGTCACCTCTTCCCTTCTTTATTTCCATGTAAGTCTTTTAGAGAATATTTGAGATTTCAGTACCATCTTTGTTACTATATGAATTTGGAGACTACATATTCCTACCATTCTGGTGTTCTCTGAATTTGGTCTCAAGAATAAAAATTAGTTTTTATGTTAAGAATGTTTTTGACAAGTACTGTTCTCAAAAGACTAAAGAAAACCCGTCGCTCTCAGTGCGTGGAAGGGACCCAGCAGGGCCCCTGGGCAGCAGGGGGCTCTAGCCGAGCCCACCCTCGTGCCCGCTGATTTCCGGTGCTCCCGCAGACTAGCCATAAAGCCACAGTATGTCCCAGACAGAAACGCCACGGGAGTCACTGCGCACACCCAGGTTCACTCAGTTTCACAACAGTCGCGAACACTGGGTCTGCCAGGATCATTTAAACGAAGGAAACAGAACAGAACACATCCAAAAACATAATTTAAATGCTTGTTGCTCTTTCATGTCTAATATTTTAATAATTGAGTATCCTCATAGGAAAAGGAATAAAAAGAAAACCTTAGTACATACATTTAAAAAAATAACAGGATGCATAATGGTAGAAATTATATAATCTACTTGTTAAAATGGTCTATGAAAAGAAAAAGGCACAAAAACTATCACTACCAAGACTATACACAAAGCCAGCAACAAATCAAGAGCAAAGAAATAAAAGGCAGCTCATTTTTAATAGTTACCAGGCTCATGAGTGATGACTGAGGAAGGAAAGTACATTTATAGTAGTTGAAAGAAAAGGAAATGGGGAAAAAGAAAAGTTGAGATGTTGGTTTGGTTTTGCTGTTTGTAAGGAAATAAAATAGAAAACGTGTTAATCAGTTTGGGCAGTTATTCTGGGCGTGTGTTGAAACAACATGGACGAGTCAAAGCAGCCCCACATTGGGAGATGTAGGCATTCTCATGTCAGAGTGGCTGCTCCCACCCAGTTTCTGATCAGGGATCCCAAACGCTGTTCCCATCCAGCTCTGGCTGACAATGGATAGGAGACCCAGGAAATTAAGCCTGGGGGGCCACCAGTACCTCATGCGAGCTGATAGGAACAATGACTAAGGGTGATTCCTGAAACTGTGTTCAGAGCCTACAGAACATTAGGGAATAACTTCAAGGAAAATTGAAATATTTCTAATTCCAAAACAAGAAAGTCAGACTGCACAAGAATTCATTCATTTTTAGGCACTTTACACTGGAAAATGCCCCAGACCTCAGTGACAGAGGCAGGCCCTCAGGCCAGGCGTTGTGACTATTGTCACAAACACAAAGCAGTTTTTCCTTGGCACTCAAGAAACCTACGCAAGTTGCTGCTGGTGACTTTTCTTGAAGGTAGATAACACAATTAAGTTACAGTATGACTAATACTTGGTGATGAAACATACAGATTCAACTGCCAAGCAGAAAGTAAAATCAGACCAAGAACTATATAGTACCAGCAGCAGCTCTAGAATATGTCTAAATGAGAGTTTTTAAAATATAGTAAGAAATAGGCACTAATACTTTTTCCTATTATGAGAACAAAAATAGATTGGTTAATTATTATTTCAGGAAGGCAAGCAGACTACAAATGGCAGATGAGAGGAGATTTATTTTTTGCAGCAAGATTAGTATTATAGAAGACTCAGTGTATATATTGATAACTCCAAACCAGACCAAAGACAGATAAACACATAGAGCCTCACTAAAACTAATTAAAAAATAAAACACAAAAGATTAAAAACAAATTAAAAATAGTGATTTTTTTCTTAATAAATATTAAAATGAATGTACAACAATAGTTATTTTTGCTTTAACTACACTGTGTGCTAATTTTTCTGGTTTATACACACATCTAATTATAGAGGAAAAAAAACTCAAGAATACATGAGTCATTTCTGTGCACGTGTAAATTGTCTGAACAAATACTACTCTTGAGTGTCTTTCCTCAAAGAGCTGGGCCTGTGAAGATGGCTGGCTCCATGAGCTACAGGGTCACTGTGCTAAGGGACGGGGTGGCAGGGCTGGGGGTTGGGGTAGCGGCCCAGGCAGGAGAGCCTGTTTGTTGACGCCCATTCTCTAACCTGGAACAGCCATGCACTTCCTCATTTTGTGGGTAACTCTAATAAGGGTCTTTTTCTGCTCCCCAGCCAGGTGGAGGCCACGACGGGAGACAGGGAACAGTAAGAGGGGACGACCTTGTGGAAGGTTGGGTTGGGTGTGACCTGTGAGTGTCCAATTAGGGGCTTTAAACGAGTTACATAAGCACCCTGTCCACTAAAAGACAGCCTTGCACCTCTCTGTGCTGACAAGATGCTGGATGGCTGACCCATGTCAGGAAAGCAGGGACACAGGTAACCCTTTTAATTTAAGTAATCAATACCTGATCCTTCCTCTGTCACCATTCCAAGTCCTTCAGCTTTGTTCTGTCGCTCAAATGCATTTAGGTCGAGGACACTACAATAACAGGAAGAAACACACTCAGAGGATCCTAGAAAATCTTTCTTCACAAGAACCAATGTCTACAAACTGGGTATCTTGAAATGTAAACCAAATGTTAACGCATACTGGAAACATGCCCCGGTCCAGTGCCTACCAGCCAAGGTTCCTGGTGCCCTGGGGATTGGTCTCTCCCCAGGCCTAGGCTGACGTGACTCCCGTGAAAGTCAAGCATGAGCCACTGGTGGGCTCCTACTCTGGGCGCACATTAGGAAGGTGGCAGACATACTTAAATACAATTCTAATAACCTTGTTTTTCCAGGTGGAATAGGTTATTACGTTAAGTGTCTATCAGGTCCTTAGTCAACTGCTGTCTGAATGATTTTAAGTGCCATAAACATAGAAAGTAATTACCATAAATTAGTTGATTAAGGACCATTTATTTAGGAAAAATGAGAAATGGTCCACAAGCTCCCAAATAAAATTAAATAGAATTTCCTTTTTTCTCTTTTAAAAATCACACACCACTCATGTACAAATATGCAGAGTTCACATTAATTCTCCAAGGTCCCTATCTAAGCACAGGGGAGATTCTTCCAACACATTATCAACATTGAGTAATTTAGTAATTAAGATATTACTAATACCTAACAATAAGACAGGAAATAAGACAGTTAACTTTTGCCCCCCTTTAAAGTATGTTTAATCACTAAAAGTCCTTCTGTGTATAATTATTGTCCACAGTGTAAGACAAACACTGCGAAAGACAGCGCTGCGGAGCCAGTGCGGAAACTGCGCGCACTCACCTGCAGGACTGCATCAGGCCAGCGAGGCTCTGGAAGAAACCCACATCCTTCTTCTCCTTGAGGTAGTCGAGCATTTTCTGCAGCAAATAGAAACCACAAGGCCACTGAGTGCAACTCGTTATTGGTAAGTAGAGAAACAACAAAAACACATCTATTCTGAAATAAAGACAAACTAATATTCAATGCGTACACATTACCAATGTCATCTTTTTCCGTAAAACGGTGACAGCATATCCCAGCCAGAGAGTGGCCCAGGTCTACGTGCAGCACATGAACATGGCTTGGAACAGGGTGGTGCTCTACACAAACACCAGAAGCACCATAAATATCCGTGAGAATAACTCTTCATTCTCTTCTCATCACTATTTAAGTGTCTGAAGATTCAGGCACTTTTATTTCACTGGGAAGAAGGTCTGTCTGGTTGCTAGTCACAGATTCCATACAAAAGTGAGTTCCTTAAACCACGGCCATCCAAGGGCTGTAACTACCATGTGCTGATGGTACAGACAGAAGTTTGGTTTCTGTTAGCATAGTCTCTACCGAGGAGTTATTTGACTATTGTATTTTTCTCCTCTGTACTCAGAATGATGTCCAGGTTCTGTGGTTAAACATAAATGTAAAAAAAGCTAAAGGAATGCATGGAGTGAATATCGTTAGCTCATTTGATGCTCATTGTTGTGCATGAAAATGGAACAGCTTTTTTTAAATTTTTTTTAAAATTTATTTTTACAGAAGCGAAGGACGGGATAAAGAGAGGGAGAGAAACATCAATGTGTGGCTGCACCTTGTGTGCCCCCTACTGGGGACCTGACCTGCAACCCAGCCATGTGCCCTACACTGGGAATCGAACCAGCAACCCTTTTGATTAGCAAGCCAGCACTCAGTCCACTGAGCCACATCAACTAGGGCTGCAACAGCTTTTTAAAAGGTGGTGTAATGTGTTGGAGGTTTCAAATAAGTACATACACCATGAAAAGTTCACAGAAGGCATGCCAAGCTTCTAAAAAAATAAAGTACTGATCTCCAAATTTTGATTATGGAATAATTCCTATGATTAGGCTGTCTAAACAGGGCTCAGCTAAATAGTCACAATTTTGGTAATAAATATTCAAAATAGTCAAAAAATTTCTGAAAAATTTTTTTCAGAAATCAGACTCAAAGGTAATATAAAATTAAATGCGTTAAGGCTGCATACACACATACATATGAATATGTACACATTATCTACCTATACACATATATGTATATACACATATAACTATATATATGCGCATATACATATGCACACATAATATATACATACATATACACCTATACACACACACGTATATATACATATATAACTGCAGGCACACATGTATATAGACACATATATATGATATATGCATTATATATGTATATACATACACATATATACCTATATACACCTATATACACATGCACACATATATGTATATGTAATCATATGTACCTATTGTATACATATATATATGCATATATAGAAATATGCATATGCCTACCCATGTATATGTATACAAATACCCACAGAGATCCACAAAACACATAGCCATTTGGGGAAGGTGGTGATAAGTTACTGGTCTATTAAAACATGAAGCACTCATTAGTCATTGGTCTTTTAAAACAAAACAAATATGGCTTTGAGGGTCAAAGGGAGGTGACAGAATATCACCTTTTTTTTAGAGAAAAAGAGCAAAGATCTATGTAAACAATAAGTATATAGACTGCCAGAAGTAGGCTTACAGTTGTGAATATATGAAACACAGTTTATTTTTGTATTATTTAATTACTGTATTTTTTCCATATGATGTCTCAAGGTTCCTTTCAGCTGTAAGAATATCTGGATATGTGTATTATACAATTAAGTTATTTTCAAGTAAAACACAATGCAAGAGAAATTATTTGACAGATATTGTGAAGAGATTAGGTAGATTTTCTTTATTTTTCCTTTTTAAAAACTTATACAGGTTTTTACTATGGAAATAAAAAAAAAAAGGACATCTATAAATTAGATGGGGAAAAAAATCTTTGTTTTCCCTGCCTTCTAACTGAAACATCCCTTTCAACTAGTAACCTAAGCACTGCACAGGAGGGCCAGTGGCTACTGTCATGTCACTGACCTTTTGTACCAGGAAACTGTACCGAGCACGGTACAGTCACTACAGCTATTTGAAAATAGACTGATCACTTGTCCTCCATGTTTATTAGACCAAGGTCTAAATATTTTACTTAATGAACTCATAAAGAAACACACTGTTATCAAAAACCTGTTTTATAACATTTGATAACTGCATTTCAGTACATTTGGCTTCTGTAAGTCTGTGCAATTTGACTTTGTGCATTTACAAACATCGCACAGATGGAGTTTGGAGGCCTCACTGAAGTGGTAGAGGCATTAAAAAGAAAGGGCTGAGGGCTGGGGATGGGGTGACGTCTGTGTTCTCGCCTGGTCCTAAAATGCAATGATTACATTTACAGAGCAAAGTATACAATTTGAGAAAAACGTACAGATGAGTTTTTCAGCTATGCTGCATTGCTACTTAACCTGGTCCCAACTTCACCAAATTTTCTCTGCTTCACTTTTCTTAGGCTCCAGGATCTTCTAGCAGCACATTCAGGCCCTTTCCCATGGTAGCAATTCCGAGATTCGCAGCAACCCACAGTCAGCATGCTAAGGCTTCTGTTAGCCTTTCTTTCCTTCTACGGGGGGAGCCCTTTACCTGCCTCACAGAAATTTACCCAAAAAAGAGTGGTTCTTAGTTCCATGCTCATGAACCATTCTTTCTCATACAGAAGCCAAAATATGAAAGGGAGATTTTAGCTTTAGAATAACATGATCTGTTACTTAAACTATGTTGTTTTGCTGTTTTTCAATTGGCACAAGAATTTTTATCTGAGTTTAGGACTACACTGTAGCCACGTGGATGGCAGCCCCCAGGTGTGTGGCACACAACCTGAGACAGCCTGTTTCTGACAGTTGTTTTAAGTCACCCGAGTACTCTCATTTTACCAAACTCCCAGACCTTGGCCTTCAGACGGCATCCTTCGTCGCCCTGGTTGAAGTTATTAAAACCCCAGCCCAAACCTTTAAACAGAGCATAGTTCAAAACTTGGTTGCAAAGTTATTTTTCTCATTTCTTAGGAGACTAGAAGTATCTACAACTAATATAATTCTTGACAGTGCATTCTGCTTATGTGTTCACCTACAACAGGCTTCGTATCAATACATAATGAAGTCCAGAGGATCACCTGTCAGGAGCTGTAACCTGACCCACCACATGCCCCGCTAGGCCTGGGTAAGAATCGCCTTTTCACTAGGAAGCGCCCCAGCTGGCGGCTTTGGCAGGGTCCCTGGAGTGAGCATTGCGGGTGATGATGACATGCACGTGACTTAAGACTCTGAAGAGAGCTGGTGCCCAAGCGGGGCGTTTAGTGTGCCTAGAAGATATTTGGATGTGGGACAAGGTGATCATAAAGTAAAGACATATTTCACATAGAAAATGAGACAGCCTGCAATTAATAGTGCTTTTAGGATACTCAAGTAGCTCAACAGGAGGGCTACCTGCCCCATTGCTTGAAAAGTGCATTATACGAGTGGCTTAAAGACTTTACCTGCTGTACTGTGGAGTTGCCGCCATTCAGGATAGCAATTCCAAGTTTCAAAGTAGCAGCTACCATCGGTCCCGTTTCACCTTTAAAATACAAAAAACAGTGTTCCTTACATCATTTTACCTGCCACATTAGCCTCTTCTACCTCAAAATGTGCACTTTTAAAATTATTACCACCCCTACAAATCTCTATTTTGGTAGAGGGGGACAGACTTACATATCAAAAAATATTTTAAAGGTAATAATGCATATTTTGCCATCAATGTTTTACCAAATGTTGGGTAATATAGACAGAACTAAAACTATATGAGGACAAAAAATTATGAAAAAACAATTGATTTTGAAATACTGAGACCGAAAAATTATTAAAATTCGAAACTATGCTTATTGAAATTAATATAAGCCACTTAAAATTTTCCTTATGGAAAACTTCTCTCCTTGCTCCCTGAACATTATGTTTGAGCAACTTTCATTATTTTCATGTCCTCACTTTTACCTTAATATGTCGTAGCCTTGCTTTGTTAGGATGACTAGTCCCAATCTGAAGTTATTCAAATGATAATGGCAAAATTTTAAATCCAACTAGTTGACTATCATTTAGTGTATATTTTCTTTCATGTTATTCACCTATACTTATCTTAGAAAAATAGAAATAATCCCCATATTTACAGAGTGTGCCAGCATTAATTTCCCATTCTGTCACAAATTATAGCAAAAAGGTTTTCAAAAAGAAGATACTATTAATGTAAGAAAAACCATCCTGAAATGGCTAGCTACTGAAAAATGTATGTCAATATTACTTTAATTGTTAAAAAGGGCTCGCTTTAAAGGTCTACACATTTCTATCAAGGGTCTGCAAACCGTGGTCTGCAGGCCAAACCCAGCTTGTCATGGGTTTTCATAAAGTTTTATTAAAACACAGCCACTCCATCTGCTTCCACAGTGTCCGTAGCTGCCCACCCACTGCTGTGACAGAGGCCCCGCAGCCAGGAAGCTGAGAGCATTCCCCTGGCCTTTCCCAGGAAACGCCTGCGTACCTGGCTCACGCAAGCAGCTCGCTGGAGTTGGGTCACAATAGAATTTCCAACACTTCTTAAGCAGAAATAAAATAGATCTTTCAAAAAGACTGCAACAAGAGTCAAGGTTTCCCTGAGCAAAGGCAGGCTCGGGTCGGGTCCATCACTGACCTGGGCGTGACCCAGAAACGCGGGCACAGACGGGGTCAGTGGGCTCGACTGTGGGGTGCTGCGCAGGGAGGCGGTGCTGCCACACCGCCCGGGGGCTCACCTTTGCTGGCGCTGATGGTCTGCAGCACCATCTCGGCAGCGCCGCGCTCATGCAGCCGGGCCTGCTGGTATAGGAGCTTCTGCTTCTCCATCTCCTTCTCCTGAACACAAACCCCAACCATTTATGTTGTGGGCGTCGGTTAGCAAGTAGCTTCTCTAAACCACACTGTTAGTCATCTCCTCATGTACGGGCTCTATGGCAACATCATGGACCATTTCAACACCAACACTGCTATTACACAGATGTTCACATGTTCGACTCTTGGTTTTATGTCAACTGGTTTACCAGGAATGGATTGTCTCAATTTTAATGATTTGATCAGTCCAAAGCCTGTACCATAGTTTTGAAGTAGCTGTACTTCATCATTGAAACTTGCACTTTCTGAATTATACATTTGTGCATGTTTGTCACATTTTGAATAATCTCCCATGTCATGGCCATAACTTGATACTGCTCAGCAAATGGCTCGAGTTGCAAGGTATCACTGAGTGACAGAAAAATGTTAACTGAGACGTGTTGGAGTTTAAGCAAAATTGAAAGCTGATATGGGTAAAAAGTAGGCTTCAACAAAGCAGCAGACTTATGAGAGAGATCTCCCCGGTGCCCCCCAAAGAATAAAGAAGCCGTGTGCCTTTATATTTTGTATTCTCTGGTGGCAACAAACAATACTGCATGGTGCTGCTGGGCAATGGCTGGAGTTTGCTCTGTTCCACTCAAGCTACCACTGAAAACATAAAGAAGGAAATAAAGAGAAAATATAAAGGCACAGCGAGTGCAAGACCGGAAGGATCGTCACTTGAGCTGTCCAGCTCACTGGAGAACCGAGACGGGACTAAGCAGTACAAGTTGCAGAATGAGAGTTGCATAGAGCCCGGTAACAGCGAGCCCGTCGGTGGCGTGGTAGGGAAGCTTGGTCAATGGGACATGAAACGCTCAGTTAGTATCATGTCCGTCAACACAAAGGCCAAAACATGTGACCTCAGAGCAGGAGGAGCTGCAGCAGAGGGACCGCTTTGCTGCCATAAACTTTCCATCAAAGAACGGCAAAGAGACACTGGAAGATGGAAGAGGTTTAAAAAATGAAGGCTTGCTGGTTACAGAATATGAAAAATAAATAAACTCAAAGGAGGGGGAAAAAATGGGCTCAAACAAATGAAAAAAGAAACCTTTAAACCAAAAGCAACCGACACAGACATCAATGCTGTTACCAGAGAGTTCTCGCCGATGCTGGCAAAATTGTTTCTTAAATCTTTGATAATATCGTGCTGCGAAAACAAAATCGATCAGGGTTTTTTTCACACTATAGTTAGAGTTCCTGCGGTTAAATTTTTATTTTTTCTTAAATTATGTGATAGGCCTAAATGGAAGCAGAGAAAAGAAAAAAAAAGGAAGCTTTGCTTTGTGGTAGCCATGCTGACATCTAAAAGGTTTGCCTTCATGTTTAAACCTCTTCCTGTGAAGTCAAAAACAGAACAGAAACAAAACCACACAGACACACAAAACCATATTGTCATCGCAACACAGTTTCAGAAAAACTGAAAGAAGACCCTTCCGTCTGCCCTTGAGGGGTTGTTTAAAATCGGTGAGCAACATTTGATTCTTCCTTTTAGACCCAACAAACTTTCATTGTCTGCCCACTGCCAGAGCTAGTCACAGAATTTTGCTTTCCAGCTTCACCAGCTCCTTTGTGAGAGAGGGTCTCAGTGAGACAGTGATAAGAAATTATTGGCCCCGGAAGTGCCCTGTCATATCCATCAATGACAGAAGCAAGGGGGTAAGAAAGATCAATTCTTTCTAGACCCAAAAGAACATCAAGATAGTCATCAAGACATCCAAGGAAATGGCAGCACACCATATAGTCTTGAGGGGAAAAGGAACAAAAACCACAATAACCTTTGCCATTTCTGCTAAGTAGGAACAGCAGCTCAAAGACCTGCCGGAGCACTGCATGTGGTGCACTCTGAGGCCCCTGTGTCCTTTCAGTAATTTAAGTCACGTGGGGCGGATGGATGACAGGAGGATCAAGAAATAGACAGGATGTCAAACTGTCTTCTTTAAAAAATAAAATTTCCAGGGCAAAGAGCACTCTCATCTACAGCACCTAAACTTCTATAATAATTGTTTCAGAAATAATGGAGACATTCATTTGAAAGAAATGTTGAACCAAAAAAGATGCAGTGATCTAGAGTTAGGAAGGGCCGTCCGCTAGGAGGCGGTGTTGGGCCGGCCCCACGGAAGCCTGTCTGCAGCTGACTGGGCTGGGCCTCCCTCCCCAGGGTCCTCGCCGTCCCCCTTTCAGGTGCTTTGCCCTTTGAGGACTGCTTCTCAGGGTGTGATTTAACCTCATCCTCGGAAATTCTACCACGACATAAAAAAATGAAACCTTGGCAGCTGCTCCAGAAGTTTTCAGATAATAAACAGATGGATTAAGTGGAAAGAAAAAAAGCACTTTCATTTCAAATGTACCACAGACTTGCTTTTTTAAGCAGATTGAAACAGATCTTTTAAAACTATCTCACTAAAGGATATTGCACTTCAAAAAACCTTTTTAACAGTAAGGTTCCCCACTCCAGATTCTGTTTAAAACTGCCAAGGGGTCTTAAATTAACATTATTCCTTCAACCCATGTTTAGTCTTTGAGTTATTCCAAGGTTACAAAGAAAGGTTAGGGCGGGGAAGGAAAAGAGCAGCCCCACAGTCTGAATTTTCCTTTAGGCAAACAGCTCTGATTGCCCAGAGTCACCAAGAAGTATCACTGTTTTCCTAACAAGATTGCTGTGAGTCTTTTCAAGGTCAAGAGTAGTCATAAATCAGACCATGATCAAATCACAGGGGTTAAATGGAAGTATTCAACATCATGACGTGCCTTCAGTATAACTCAAGTTTCTCATAAAATTGCAAATGTTCTTACATATGGCCTAAACGTGCCTCACACTTTTAGCATTTGATGGAGGGGAAAGCTCAAAGGCCTAAAAAAAAATTCATTTGGTTCTTCAACAACTTGCCTTATATGAGAAAAAAATATTGAAACAAAAAGAATAAATTACATCTGTTCCCTGATACTTGGTGGAGAAAATAATTTACCCTCACAATGGAGATGAGCAGGCATTTTCACCAGGGCAGCCGGTGACGGCAAAACAATTCCCACTGCTCCCGAGGGACCCTCCTCATGCACGCGTGCACCAAGGCTGGGCCACAAATCAGACTCTGCCTCACGCTGCTTTTTTTTCTTTGCGTTTCCAATCGTACGGCAACTGCTGAAAACACTTCCACAATGTTTTCGTCTTAAACTGAATGTGGAAGTGAGTTATAACGTCGGTGAATTTCCTAGAGCTGAACTTGTTTTAAAAATATTTCCCATAATTTAACATTATAAATATTTCCCAATACTTAATGTTACAAGTCAACATTAAATATTCTTATCTGGCATCTTAACTCTAGTCATAACCTACAAGGTGATGTTGACCCTCAATATTATAAGGAAAAAAGACTGAAATATACGTGATTCCATTGGATAACTCTGAGGACAAAATGAAAGGCAGTGAGGTGGCACCAATACTTTGGTTTGTGACACAAATGGGCCAGCTATGACTAAGGAAAACAAACGTGTAGGTAAGAGGCGCATTCTGCACTTCAGTTCATTTTGTTCCTATCCCAGCTTCTGGAACTATAGGTTGGCTCCATTCATATAGAGTGCACTCACGGTGCTAACAAGACATTTCCAAAATTATAATGTTGTTTCATAATAAATGGTTCCCTAAGTTTTTACATTTTAAACTTAATTTTTTTTCAATTAAATGAACAAATCTGAAATGCCCTGGGCGTGAAGCAGCTGGGGGACAGTGGCCACAGCTGTTTTGTTTGTTGTTCATCTGTTTGTTTGTACCTCACCAGCACACACACACGGTACATCCAGCACAGGTCCCTGCACATGATAAATGTTCCCCCAAACGTAAATGAATGGCAGAACTAAATGATGTGGTATCATGTAGTATGCATAGTTAATCTGAAATTTTACAAATGTGAAAAATGTATCTAGTTTCATTTCAGTACATGGTCAAAGAGGTCTAGCATTATACACATAAAAACAAATAATTCTCAAATTGTAATTTTTAGATGATTTCATTTTTTCCTACACTTTTCATTATTACCTATTCTGTCTGTGACTGAAATATCAAATAGCATATCATCTTCCAGATTCTATTTCTCAATAGGATAAGCATAGTTGCTAATGTTCTTTTAAAGTAAAAAAAGAAAAAGTGTGGTTTTCACAAAGTTTGTTTAAAAGCCTATCAAAGTTTTACTAATATATGCCCAGAATCAACAATAACTCTAAATCAGAGAACTAACGTTCGATTAATGTTTCAATGTGCTGTGCACTGTGACTTCACAGCTTACTTTTCCCTGTATCATGTGTACTTGCCTTTTGGCTGGATTCGACATGTTTAAAACATTAATACTGTGCCAAAGCAGTAACACCCAGCTGAGTGGGAGCAATCTTCTGTTCCACGGTCCAGAGCGAATTCCTCCTACCTCTCAAGAAGCTCCATTAACAAACATTAACGTCAGAGGCTATCAAAACAGCAAAGTTAAATGGACTTGTCGTCAGAGGAAATGTGGTTCATTCTGAGCACAGCACTGACTGGAAGCCGCCTCTGCTTACCTGTCTGTTTTTTTGTGAGCTGTCAGAGCGCTGGAGACAGCCTTGAACACAGCCTTGAACACGGAAAGAAAGGGCTCTACAGTCCCACTCGTGTGTCCTAACAAAGGACAGTGTTGGGGAGGAAGGGGCCTGACAACCCTCAGCGTGTGGAAGGATGTTTCGGTCATGATGGTGCCAGAAAGAAGCGTGTGGGAAAGGAAAGGTTGGAATTAAGTTCACCAAAGATGAATCGTAACAGCTCATTGTTTGGGCTCTGAGGGCTCTCAACACGAGTAGTTCCAGTGTCTGTTATTCTAGTTTTCAAGAATGATTCTTAACCCTGCCCCAGATCCACCTGCGACACAGCTGAACTCCAGGCAGTGACAGTCTCAGATTCCCTGCCAGGGCCGCTGCCCAGCAAGGGAGGGGCTTCTCCAGAGACTGTCCTAAGGGTACGCAGTCCCTCCAGCCCCAGACCCTTGGCACTCGTCCAACACCAAGCCCTGCTCGGATGAACTTTACTATATAAATTCTCAAATAATTACTTTTCCTGAACGGCTAAGGACTTTTTCATTGTATCACACATTGTCCTCTTTGCAAAGATCTTCAAAAAAAGGCTTCAGGAATTTGTTTCTCCCAAACAAGGAGACTGTCTTTCTTTTACCAACATAGTGATCTGTTAAATGTCTGTGATTGTAAGTTGGCTCCTGAAATCCTGGAGGGAGCGAGTGGGGCGGCCGCCATGACCTGGCAGACAACAGCATGGTTTCTGGGTCAGGCTCATTCCCGCACGGCTCCGCTTCATGGCGCTAAACCCTCCGTTCCTTGACGATTGTGCCCCTTCATCTGACTGTATGATGTAGAATTGTGTGATAATTACAAATCCCAAATTAGGAAAAGGTAGAGATTCATATATATGTACAAATGATAGACCTCATTTTCCATCAAACATTTTTATTGTGACATTCCTATTCTACAAAAACATAGGATTTATTTTTCTTTCTTGCTGCTCCACCAAAGAACAGAAGAAAACTAATGGAAATGCATTTGCTTCTAGCGGTATTTATGCATTTAGAAAAATTATGAAATTTCTCTGAAAATGAAAAGAACTTACTTTTTAACAGCAAATCAGAACATTTTAAAGGCAGTTATGACCTCTGTTAATATCTAATTCAAAGCTTTTCATTCAAAGTAGAAAAGGTGAGGTACAGGGTACTTCAGTGTGACCTGCTGCTGAAGGTCACCGAGTCGCCCTCAGAGGAGAACGCAGCCTCCTGCCTGCGGGGTGCTGTGCTCACCACCCTGCGGATGTTTCTCTGCAACTTCAGTCCTTGTATGAAAGTGAAATTGATTGAATACAACAACAATGGCAGGTGTGTGTAGAGCTAGTTGTGCTAGGCCATGTTTTGAGTGCCTCATGTGCATTAAGTAATTTAACCCTTATTACAATCCTCTGAAGTATAATTAGCCCCATTTTACAGATAAGAAAATTGAGGCTTAAGATCTCATAGGTGGTGGAGTTGGGCTTCAACAACAGGTGGTCCATCTGCCTGTCCTCAGATGACCCTGCATCCCATTCACCGTACATACTATGGTCAAGCATGAGCTTCCATTAGGATTATTTTAAAAACAAAAGCACATTAAGTCAAATTATTGTGTATATCAAAAATGCACAATTGCATGTTTAAATGTATGTCTGCTACAGAGTTTGTATTTAGGTCCACAACACTCACATGCACAAATTATCATTATATTACAGAGGGCGTGCTTTCTGGGAACTTACCTTCTACCAGGACCTGTCCTCCAGCCCTCCCCCCGTCACCAAGCCTAGGCTGTGCCTTGCTTCTGAGCCAGACAGCCCTGGAAATGATTCAAAGCATCACCGTGGCTATGGAAGTTGGTTGCTACCACACTGCCACTTGCTAGGAAGCCCCTGTGCTGAGGCACATGGAGGGATGACAGTTCCCGGACACTCTGCAGGCTGGACCCAACCTAGGGCTTCCCCAGGGGTTGCATGGAAAGGCTGGTTACTATCAGCAGGAAGTGTGAAGACATTAACTCCCTGTGACCTGTGACAGACAAGAGGTGGGTCAGACCAGCAGACAAAGTGCTCAGCCTCTGTTCCCAGAAGGCACTGATCCAGGGGCACGTGGCCTCCCTGGGAACCGACACACCTGAGCCACTGCGGACCGCTGAGTGGCCTCCGGTTAGCTCAGGTGTGCGAGCTTGTGTCTGCTCTCTGTTGCCCTCCCTGTGCGGGTCTCTTCCTCTCGCTCACACTTCCCCGGGATGGTGCTGCCCCTGCCCCAGCAAAGTGCTAGCACACAGGCTCCCCACTCTGTTTCTGAGGGAACCTGGCTGTGACATGGGGGCTTGACTTGAGAGTGGCAATTCCACTATACAAAATCAACACATGGTGGTCAGACTGCAGCAACAGGCACGCGCATTCGAGAACACTGGCCACCAAAATGCCTGCCCCCTGTCCCCACAGAACTTCTGCAGTAGAGACTAAAAAACTGTAAATTCTCTTGAGAAAATAAATAATTTTTCAGTATTTTATGTACATACCTACATCTTTAATTTGTTTATATTCAAGGCTATCCTTTTCTAAGACTCGAGAAGCCTTCTAATTCAGATTGCTGTGTCCCATGAAAGGAACACTATAAACCCATTCCAGGATTGATTTATGTAGCTGTTAGAACTGGCTTACAGCCAGTTCATTCCTGCAGAATTTACAAAAAAAAAAAATCTTATTCAGAATTAGACAGATCATTGGCGGGGCCAGATGCAAGTGCTACTATCACTGGGAAGAGAGCTACAGAGTGTCGGTCCGTAAGAAGTCTGGACCTGCCTCGGTTCTTCCACCCTTAACAGTGCACACGCAGGAATGTGAGCTGGGTTCCTTGGCAGGAATGGTGTCATTTTAGTTCATGCTTGAGGCCCACTGGGGAGAGCACATAATTTAGCCTCCTAAGATGTCATCACTGAATGTCAACTCTGCCGCAGACATGTTTAGTATTTAAGACACAAGAAATGTCTTTAATCAATAGTACAGAGTAATAGGCCCCTAGGGACTCATCAAAAACTCCTCACTGATTAGAGATCGGGCATCTGCCAAAGATGTGGAACTGGCCTAACATTCGAGCAACATGTTCTCAAGGGCAAGTCCATTCCCTGTCCCTCTGGTTCACACAAGCTCCACTGTCATTAACTTCAGCTCTTCAGTAAGTAACAAATCTATCTTAATGTTTCACAGAAATGCTTTCCCTGCACTATCACTTAATTGCATTCACTCAGATCTTAGAGCAGAGCAGTAGAAGTAACCATCTGAAGGACGTTTCTGTATGTTTTGCAAAATCATAGTTTAAAAATATACCAAAGCTCTCAGATGATCTTGGTGAGCAAAACCCAACATGCCCAGAAGCATTAAGTTATTTGACTTGAATCGTTATTATTAGTATATTATTTATTATTATTTGCTTTGGTTAATAAAACATTCCAAGATAAAGCATTCAACTGCAGTAATTAACATTTCTGGTAATTGCCAAAATATTTCTTTCCTTTCAAATAATTTTGACCTCTTTATAGAATTTAACTGACTTTTTAAAATAATTTTAATATTGAAGTAGACTCAATTCTAAAAAGGTTATATATAATAATGAACTAAATATGCAATCAATTGTTAAATGAGTAGCTGCGGGAAAAGTATTGTAGATGAAGCAGGGGATGAAACCATCAAGTTCAATTGGGCAGGTTTAACAGGATCACACAAGTAAAGAGCACGTGACGGCAGAAGGTAAGAGCCAGTAAATCTTTGGCATTTTAGTCCCCACCCTGTCTTCTGTGTTTCTTGAGCTTTACTTTATTCTTCGTGGAATTTCCCTTATAATGACACATTTTTTAAATCTCAAATTATTTTTGTAATTCTAGCTCAAAATGTACTTTTAGCAAATTTTACAAGTGCTTAGCTAGCCAAAACATTAAGAGGTAGGAATAATCATCAAGATCTTCCCTAGAATGAAATCCTGAACTCAAGGTTGAAATTGTGGAATATGATCTCCAATTACTAGCTGTAGATATCACTAACACAGTGGAAGAGCAGACTTGTTTCCAATGTCACCAGGAATGCCACTTATCACGTCTGTTTTTCAAGTGACGAGGCTGGTATAAGAAAACATCGAGAGGCACAGGCCAGAGGCTGCCCTGCGAAGTCCCCAGGGAAGAGCTCACCGCCTGCAGGGCGGGACTCCTCCACCCAGCACGGTGTGCTACTCAATTCCAAATTATGAACTACTGAAACTGTAAGAAGAATAAGCCTGTGTTAAGGATAGGATACTGGAAAGACCAATTGTACTGGGGCTAGAAGCTTGTAGAAAGATCGCAAGACCTTATGTTACAAAAGAACCTGTGATGTTGGGTCTAACAAAAAGGTAAATGTCACAGAAACCGAAACTCAGACCCGGACAAATACACACACATGTACAGTTTACCTTGCTGCGCTGGGATCCTGTGGCCTTAGGAAGGATGAGGACAGAAGCAAAATAGCAATAAACAATTGCTCTGAAGACCACAAGTGGTTACACTTCAGAAACTATTATTTGCTGCTCACAGCTCATTCTAATTTACCTCAGTTTCTTATCAATAAAGATGGATTGAGAACAGAATACACATATATTAGACATGATTACAGTGCCACACAGGAAGTTACCCTGAGGGCATTTTTCACAGCCAGCAATAGTCATTGGTTTTTCTGAAATTCGTTAGTTTTCGTACTTCTCACACAGTGACTTCAGTGTAGCAGAGACGCCCATGTCAAACTGTCCCTGAAAGAGCCACTGTGCGTCTGATCCTCAACGACCCTGTTTTGCGGGCCCACTGCAGTTAGAGACTGACCGCTGGGTCCTAACGTGCTTCCAGACTTCTGGCTCGAAGTCCAGATGAGTTAACCAATAGCAAAAGTAAAAAGAATCTACTCTGTTCCCTTCCACATAATTTCTTTTTTTGAAACTCTAAAAACAAAAAATAAATAAGGAGAGTGGTAGTTAACAACACCTAGTTTTTCTCATTAAAAAGCAAAAGTCTAGTCTAAGAAAGGGGGGAAAATAACGTTTCCTTTCTTTCTGGCTAGATAACATTGAGCAATTCACATTATGCAGATATTTAAGGCTGAAAGGTTTGAGAACATAACCATAAGCTAGAAGGGGTCCTAGGAAGACCGTGCCCCCAGCTCATGCAAGCAGGCCGGCCATGCGCACCGGCCGCAGGTGTGCAGGGAATGAGTGACCTACTGGGCAGGAGTCACAGGAGGCCAAACATTTAAGATTCAATTCAGAAAAAATATCAAACGAAGACTTCAATTAAAAACTTGATGTCACGTTGCTCTTCAGTGAGTATTTTCCTCACGTGTCTATCGGAAAGTTTGGACACAGCCTCTCCCGACATGGGGCAATGTGAAGCCTTCCTGTCTCAGGGCTCCGCAGGGGCACTCATTCTGGACACACAGGCGCACTGGAGTGTTTAATTAGCCTGTCTTCCCTGGGGGTAACTGCAGCACAGGCCAGGGCTCAGGCCGGCCCCCAGCTTCTGACATGCAGTTCCTTGACACAACAAGCTGCGATTAAGCCATGAAGCAAGAAACATAAACGTCAGTTATGAGCTATGGAACAATGCTTCCAAGGAGAAAAAGGCAAATCTAGAAAGATCCATCTTACTTCAAAGCTCTTCACTTCCTCTTCACCATCATCATCTTCTTCATCATGACAACTCTGATGCATAGAGAAATTGAAAAAGTTAACAGGGTTAGAATGCGGTGAGGTACAAAGTACAAAAGAATTTAGCACAAAATACCAAAGCATTTGCATTAATTTGTCATCAGCATTGTTTATATATATGTAATATATTAGGTGCAGTAACCTTAGATTATATCGATGAGTTCACGACCTAAAAGAAAATTTTACCGGGCCTTTACAAAATTACAATGCTAACTATCAACTTCATACATCTTCTTATAGAGACACTTACAAGGCCAATATTATACTACACATACTGCTTATTCATGTGTTTGCCTTGCTCAAACCAAAATGCAAGTTTTAAAGATGAGCATCATTGTTTCTTCATGAACATGCTGCCATTACAATGCATAAGTACTCGCAATAACTATGAATGAAAACTAAGAGAAAGCAGTGTCCAATAATGAAAGTAAATCTTGTCATCACTTTTTAAGTTCATTCTTTATTATATTTTGTCCAAAGGAAAAAAGTGAAAATGTAACTGCTCATAATGGTCTTTTATACAAAAATCATATAACTGACTTTTATTATGTTATTTTTCCCAAAGTAAGGTGGGCGTTGTGCTCATCTGTGTGCATGTTTGTATCTATTTCCTGCAGCCACAGCAGTTTGGGGTGGAGCAGACTTCAGGGCACACGGCGCCTGGTTCAATTCATGCTGTCCCCAGACCTTAGCTGTTCAGCGCAGGGCACATTCCTGGTGTCCTCATGTTTAAGGGGGGGGAATAAGAAAAGAACACCCAAGTCTTGAGTGGATCATAGAATTAGTATATGTAAATTGTTGCCACTTCAGAGCAAGTGTCTGAAAAAATAATAAGCGTTTAATAAATCTCAACTACTACTATCAATGCGGTTTGGAATTAGAAGGATGATGTGACCAAAGGAAGCTGGTAGTTAACCAAGACCCATGGCAGGAAAACACCTGTAGTTCTTCAAAGTAGATCATTCCAGCTGCTCTAAGGATTTCTTATGGTTGGTAATCGCTCAGTGTGCCAGGGCAGTAACAGAGGCACAGGTGACATTTAAGTTACAAATCAGAAAAAGACTTTACTTCAATGATCCACAGTGCTTTGATTATGGGACAAAGCTGGGACGGGAAGGAAGGGACAGATGTGATCCCTCCACTCCTCACTGACAAAATCTAAAGGTCTGTCACGTTCATTCACTCAACCACTACATCCTGAGCATCACCCTTACACACAGAATAACATGAATGTGCACACAGTTTGCAAAGGGGAAACTAAAAGAGCATAGACCTGTGACAGTTACATTATGTGGAACGGTGTCAAATAGCAAGTTTCACAAGAAAGACCAGTGTTACTTATTTCTTCAGAGGACCAGAAAGTTTCCACTGTACATAAATGTCACGCTGCTCCCAAGTCATGCATTATCCAGGAATTTTGAAACCAAGAACCCATGAGAACTTTAGCACCACCTATCTGGAAGGCAAGCCTGTGGTCCTCCATAAATACTGTGCATCTGATGTGGAGAAAACGGTACTTGGGCTCATTTGGTCCTTAAAATGACCTTTGCCTTGCTTCCCTCCACCTGTGTTAGTAATCAGGAGTGAAAACATAGGCGCTTGATTGGGTAACAGGTGTGCTTACTTTTTAAGCAAGTGTTTAAGCAGGTTATACTACTACTATAAAATGTCTCTTTGGGATACAAAGTTTTAAATTTTCTCAAGTACATTATCTTCTATGTAAGTTTTATTACTTTCAGGGACACTGGGGAGGAACAAGGATTGAGATGAAGAATATATTCAGAAAAATCATGATTTGATATTCTTTTAAGCTATAAAATTAATATATGTTTGCTTTTGTATAAAGGAATTTAGAGCTCTAGCTGATATTTTTTACAAAGAGTTATTTCGAAACAAAATATTTTAAACTTAAAAGTAATTTCCTGAGAAAATTGAGATCTGCCTCTGATAAGGTTAAAATTTGTGATTTTTTAAAAAAACCTCGTCAAATTCATCAAACCCATGGAGTAACTTTTAGTGATTGGCAGGAGAGTGCTGGGACCACTCGAAAATTATAGCAGATCTCAAGCAAGATTTTAATGTGCTGGTCAGAAACAGAAGGATTTACAGGCAACGGCATAGGCATACACTTTTTAATAGCAAAGTGCATCCATATAATATATATGGTAATGCTAGGAGTTCTATCAGGCAGTTCTGACATACAGGATTTAGCTAACTGGGTTAAAATGATAAATTTTAGGCCAGGATAGAATGATTCTATATGCTGGTAGCAGGGATGGGGAGGGAAGTGAGTAAAACCCATACACATAGGGGCAGAATCATGGAATAGGGAATTTAGGAGGAAAAGCTAAGAGAAAACTAAAATAGAGGATACTTCAGACCATTCAAGTATCCAGATCAAAGTAGGGCAACCTGGTCAGAACCAATGTATTTCATGGATCCTTAAGTCGCCTTTCTGACCGTGTGACTCCTCAGGAGATGGACGAAGCAGAACCAGGAACTTTGAGTGTGGATTTCAATCTGCTAAGAGCTTATGGGTGGCAGAGGAGGGAATCTCAGAGGAAAGCAACCCTGGCCCTTTGTAATTTTAACCAACAAGGAATGAACCCCTGGGCATCAATGTGCATCTTAGATATTGTGACAGGTTAGTAAGAGGAGGAGGAGGAAGAGGAAAGATTTTCTCAGCCAGAAACTCATTGTGTGTTTAATTTATGATGGTGTCATTCTAGATCCTTCTACATGGCTATCTTGTTTAAATCGGTAAAACTATTACATTAGGATGAAACAGCTTCAACAACTGAGGAGGGATGAGGGGCAATATAGATTCACTCTGACAGCCACCAAAGAGAACACATGATTTTTTAAGTCCAAATGTTACCAAGCCAAGAGGAATGAAAATTAAGACTGCAATGATACCACTTTATACCCATTTGGTTGGCCAAAATTAATAAATTGTAAAATATCAAAGATTGGAGAAGATGGAGATCAACAGACCTCTGGCCATTGCTGGTAGAAAAGGAATTTAAGGCAATAACTTGGGAAAACAGCTTGGCATTTTTTCTGAGTTGAACATTCATTCGTCCTATGGGCTGTGACTGTGTAAAAATGGGAGACAGGAACAAGAATGGGCATTTCAAGCCGTCTGCATGTTAGCAAACACACAGATGTAGCAGAAAAGGTGGCCATCTGCGCAGATGCAGGCAGTCTGTGCAGCTGCACAGAATTGTCACAGGCGGCACAGGACGTCCACAGGACTCTCACCAAGCAACAGTAGGAGAGCCAGGAAATACTGGAAGATTACATACAGCATCTGCCCCTTTACGTGTTAAAAACAACTAAAATTATATATATATATATGTGTGTGTGTGTGTATATATATATATGCAGTATGTGTATATGTAATATATGTGTATTAATAAATACATACAGCAAATGAAAACTTTACCAAAGGAAAGCAAGGGCACCCGGAACCTAACATTCAGGATGATGGTTTCCCTGAGCAGGGACATAGGGGTTCATGAGGGAACCATAAGTTTACATGCAAGTCATTGTCAAGGTTTTTGCTTTTCTTGTCAATAGTGACTTCATGGGTATTTCGCAGAATGTCATGTAAAATAATGTATTATTTCTACCTTATTAAAAATGACTGAGAAAATAAAATGAGACCAATGATAGACCTGTGATGGGCGTATCATGAATTGGAGCCATGATCAACCTGACTCTGTGCTCCTCCACCTAAAACTGGAAGAGAAGCCTAACTGAAGTCAACAGTGGCTTCAAAGGTTCCACGATGCTGAAGGAGGACAGGAAGACAGAGGCTCTTGAACTGAGTTCAAGGTTCAAGACCCAATGCACAAATAATCATGCAAATACAACATGACTGTTGGTAAACTCTGAGAAACAACGCAGTCCATTGGCATCTCACATTGCTGGGCACTGATTTTCTAGATGAACACAGACGTCCAGACACTGCATTCTGAGTCCGACATTGACCACCAGGCCTGGCACCTTACAAAAACATGGGAAGCACACTCATCACATCTGCAGTTAGCATAAATGGGCAGAGGTATCCGACACTGGATGATGAAACTGACCTTAAAAATGTTCTGGCCTTGGGCAATGGTCTGACACTATTAAAGAAATGGTGTCATACACTTAAGTTAAAAAGTACATCAACTCTCAAAATACAGCTATACCCAGTGAAACTCACCAGAAATTCATAAATGACATAGATTGATAGGCAAGCACAAAAGGAAGAAATCTCACGATCTAGGTGACAAAAAGAAATTACTGAATTCTTATAATTTTACAATTGAATATAACGTATAGTATCCTAAGGCAGAACAGCGAGGACACAGTCTAACATGCATGTACAGGTAACTCACTGCCAGCATCCTGTGTTTATTCATTTGTGGATGGCACACGGCAGGGCAAGTGGAGGCAGTGTGGCTTCCTCACTCAGGTGTCTGGGTAATCAAGGGAAGCAGTTTCTCACAACCTTGAAGGAGCCTGATAAAATAGTGTTCTCACAGGCTTGGGACTGGGTCCAAGAATGGTTTCCATAACATGAAGTGGCCTCGCATTTGCAGAATCACACTATGTTAGGTAGTATTTTGGCCTTTTGTCAGCTTTGTCGCCAGTACTTAAAGAGGTAGGGGCTTCTCACTGGGTGCACAGGCACACAGCTTGCAGCTTGCAGCGTGCATGGCTCGTCCACCCGTGAATAAAGGCACGTCAAGCATCCCCATGCTCCACACATTTTCTTCCGTCTCCCCAAGTCCAGAGTGGACCTGCTAGGCCTTGACCAACTGCAACACAACTAGCGTAGTTGGCAGGATTCTTACAGTATGGATATGGAGGCGTCCCCGGGGTCTCCTACGGGAAGCCTTGATGGGTGGCCTGCCACTGGGAGGTAGCACCCAGTGGCAAGCCTCCTAGCATCATGGGCCCCACCCAGGAAGTGGCCCGATGTCAGTGGCACACCTGACACTGTGAAGAAAGCCCTACAGGAGGTTGGGGAGATGCTGGAGAGGCCCAGCACCTGTGCAGCCACGGGGGCTGTGGGCTGGGTGTTTCTTTCAGCTTTGTGAGCTGAGACAGGAACTGTGCTTCGTGATGTAATGAAACTATACAAACTCCAAGGATGAGAGGAAGCCCTAGAAGCCAGAATTGGTGCCCTGTGAGGGACAGAACAACGATGCCAAATCCAGTCTCCTGCCACAGCAAGTAAGCTGGAGTCAGAGGAAGATGACATTGTGCAGAACCACGTTCCTGGAAGGCCCGCCCCATAGTAGTACAGAAGATGAAGTCCCAACAATTTATGGTGCCTAGGGAACATCTCACAGGTCCTGTGCATACAGAAGAGTATACCACTTGCCGGCCCCACACACAGGCCAAAGTGATCAACCTTGCAAATCAGTTTCGCCAGTGACCTGGGGATTCCTTAGCTGCGTGGCTCTTGTGCCTGTGGGATTTAGGGGTGGACAGTATCATGTGTACTGATACTGAGATGGAAAAGTTAGTGTCCATCACAACACACCCCTCCCTGCACCAGCGGCTGCAGAATAGCCAGAGGCACGGTAGGGGGCAGGGCTCACATTCTTTGATGGAGTGGGTAATGGCGGCTATCCATACTCTCTGGGCAAATGCCGGTGATGTATCAAACATGGTGAGCAAATGGCAGTCCTTTACAGACAATGTGCAAATCCTACGGGAGTTGGACACGCTCCAGGCCATGTTCAATCTGTACACAGGGCCATGCTGATGAATGTTTCTCGGCTGGAATGCAGGATCTTGTGCTCCAGCATGCTCCCCTCACCCCCAACTCCTTGGCTCTCTGATGGCAATTCTCGCGCTGTATGTCGATCGTGGTATAAATGCCGTCATGACAATGGTGGCCGGTTTGGGAGAAGTGTGGAGTCTTGCCGCCAAGAAAATGCTGTTCATCTGGTTTCTCAGACTCCCACTGTTCCTTGGTTGAGCAGTGCCTTGTGCAGAGACCAGAACGCAGATATGGTCACATCTTTAAGGCGCTGGAGCTTATCGCACCAAGATTGACAGAAAGCTGAATATGTACCTGTTAGAGCTCTGGAAACAGTTGCAAGCTGGCCAACTACTTCCTGAGGCCCTAGAAGAAACTGGTGCGGAAATTTTGGGGGTGCACCCAGAGCGCTCCAAGAACCCCGTGCAGTCCAGCTGGAAGATCATCTGGCCACACCAACCCCCAGGGATACAGGAGGAGATATCCTTTGGACTTTTGGCTAGGGGAGAGGCCAATGGCCCCATCTGCAGGGGAAGGGCAGGACCAGAGGCCGCATGTTGAACTGTCTATTCACTGATTCCCTGCAAATGTTCAGCAAGTGTTGGCTATTGTGGACACAGGAGCCGGATGTACCCTCATACATGGAAACCCTGAGAAATGTCTCAGGTCTGAGGTCTCTGTTGATGGTTATGGGGGACAAAGTGTGAGGGTGAGGGTGAAGGTTGTACAGCTCTCTCTGGGTATCAGACATTTGCCCCCCTGTGAATACACAGTCTCTGTGTCCCCCATTCCTGAGTCTATCCTGGGTATTGACATACTCTGGGCCCATGGCTACACACGACTGCAGGAGAGTTTCACCTGCGGGTGCAAGTGGTGAAGGCCATTCTGCGGGGACACGCTGACCATCCCCTGTGCAGTCGCTGCTCCGACAGGTGATGCTGGTGAAGCAATACCAGTTGCCCAGGGCACATGAGGAAATTACTGCCACTATAGGAGACTTGGAGAAGGTGGAAGTAGGGCTGGTCACAGTCCTGTTAACTCTTCCATGTGGCCAGTAAAAAAGCCAGATGGCACATGGAAAATGAGAGTTGATTACCAGGAACTCAGTAAGGTCATTCCTCCACTGAATGTGCGGTCCCCTCTGTGATGGACTTGACAGACCAACTAGTGAGCTGGGAACTTACCACTTCGTAGCTGACTTAGCAAATGCCTTCTTCTCCATTGCCCTTGCTCCGGAGAACCAAGATCAGTTTGCCTTCACCTGGGACGGCCGACAGTGGACCTTTACAGGGCTCCCTCAAGGGTACTCACACAGCCTGACCGTCTGTCCCGGGCTTGTGGCAGAGGTCCTGGCAAGGTGGCCACGGCCTCCAGAAGTGCGCCTGTCCCATCGCATTGATGATGTTCTACTAACCAGCGATTCTCTTGCAGAACCAGAGAAAGCAGTGCCATACGTGCTGCCCCACCCAAAGTCACGTGGCTGGGCTGTCAGCGAACCCAAGCTGCATGGGCCTGGATTGCCTGTCGAATACTTGGGGGTTGTCTGGTCTGGTAAGGCAAAAGTCATCCCTGGTGACAGCAGTGACAGATAAAATTCAGGCATATCTGACCCCTACCGCTGTGAAACAGCTTGAGACATTTGGGGGCCTGTTGGGGTACTGGAGCGCCTTCGCGCCACATTTGGTCATCCATCCCTTGCATGCTCCGGTGAAAAAGGGAGAAAACTGAGACTAGACCCCCGACCTCAGAACAAGCGTTCCAAGGAGCAAAATGCATCGTTAAGAGCACCCAGGCCTTACATGCTCTGGATCCTGCTAGACCTCATTAGCTAGGTGTGCATGTGGCACAGGAAGGGTTTGGATGGGGTTTGTGGCAACGATCAGAAAGGCTACGTCAACCCTTGGGTGTCTGGTCCCAACTATGGAAGGGACAAAGGTATAGTCCTCCTTGATTGAAAAACAGCTGGCTGCAGTCTACACTGCCCTGTTGGCCATGGAGGCTATAACAGGAACTGCCCCCATGACAGGACCACATATCCTGTTGTAGGGTGGGTCCAGGACTGGGTGGCCAAGCCTTGTAGTGGGATGGCTCAGATGCCCATGTTGGCTAAGTGGAGGGCTTATCTGCAACAAAGGTGTACTCTGTCTACTAGCCCTTTACAGGCTGAGCTTTAGGAAGTGCTAGGTACAGTTACTTACGTAGATGAGTAATCTGTTCCTGTTCCTACAGAAGAAATGGAAACTAGCCCCTTCCATTAAAGGCAGGCACCTATTCCCTCAGATGCCTGATACACTGATGGGTCCAGTAGGGGTCAGCCTGCCATGTGGACAGCTGCAGCCATTCAATGAGACAGACATGATCTGGTTTGACACTGGCATGGGCCAGAGTAGCCAGTGGGCGGAGCTCCAAGCTGTGTGGCTTGTGGCTACTAACGAGGCACCACCCCTGACTATCTGCACAGAAGCTAATGCTATGGATTTCCACATGACATACAAACAACTGGATGGTTATGCACAGGCCACTGTGGGGACAGGCTTTGTGGCAAAGGTTATGGGAGTCAGGGCACCAGAAACAACTCACTGTATGTCATGTGACTGGGCATGCACTCTAGCTTCCCTTGGGAATGATGAAGCTGACACTATTCAAGGTCTAGTGGCTGGAAATGGTACCTGCCAGTCCCTCAGGAAAGGAAGTAGCTCATTGGCTGCACTGTCGCCTCTTACAGGTGGGACAGAAGACTATGTGATCTGCTCTCAAAACTTGAGGGTTACCTGTCACCTTAGCAGAGGTACAAGAAGCTTGTGAGGCCTGTGTTGTCTGCTCACGGGAGCATCCTGGAGGCCTGTGGTAACTGCTGGGCAGGTGGCGCGGGGACGGGTGCTGCTGACCCGGTGGCAGGTGGATGTCTTCGGGCCCCTCCCCAGTTCAGAGGGATGTAAGTGTGTTGGGCATGGCCACGGGACTCCCAGCTACCTATCCTGCACTGCACCCAGATCAGAAAGTGGTCATAGCTGCCCTTGAATGGTGATGTGCTGCTTATGGGTGGCCCTTAGTCATTGAAAGTGATCAGGGGACGCATTTTACTGGGGCTTTGGTACGACAATGGGCTTGTGACCTGCAGATTGACTGGAAATTTCAGGAGACCTATCATCCCTGAGCTGCTGGGATGAGTGAACAGTACAATGGTCTCTTAAAGCAGGGCCTGTGAGCTGCAGCTGCCACCCCCATTCTGAGGGGGTGGACAAAATTCTTATGGACCGTCCTCCAGACTCTAAATGAGAGGAGCTGGGGGAGGGGTGGCCAGCCCCAGTGGAAGCCCTGCTCCACTGGGCTGCAGCCCCCTTCAGCTGCAGATGCAGGCTGAGGATGCTCTGCTGAAACCAGGCATGGGGAAGCAGGGAAATACTCTCTTGCTACACCTGAAGGCCTGGAGTGAGGGCAAAGAGCCACTTGGACGTGGCCTTTGGAAATCAAAGCCCCCCACACGCATTGAGTGGCTCTTGTTGTCCCTTGGGGACAAAGGGTAGAGAGCAACTTGCAAATAGTGCCCCAGGTGATTGGGACCTGGCCCCCAATCTTGAAGGTGACATATCCAGGGCCAGCTGACCACGAAATGCTGCTCCATGGCCCCTTTGTGATTTCCCTCTGGCCTATCATGAGTCCTCCCATTATTGCATGCAGATGCTGAGCCCCGTGCTAAGGCACGGGAGGTGGTCTTCATGCCCAGGGAGGCCCACTCTGCCGGCCCGTTCTGTCAGCTGACCAGAGGTTCACCTACATATCACCTGAGGGCCATGACTTGCCCTTGCTGGTGCCTATAACTATCTGTCCACCCCTGGGGTGCAGAGCAGCACCTCAGTGGACTAGGTTCACGTCTCTGCCTCTGTGGCTGACCAGTTGGTGTGCAGGCCTGCGCCCAAATGCCCTGAGCATGTCCACCGGCCTCCCATGGCATGTCTCTCCAGCTTCTGTCTTAAGTCAGACTTGGTGCCAGAACCAGTGGAACAGCGGATATCCCTTGGGGAACGCCACCTGGACTGACATGTACACTGGGGCAGAGCAGCAGCATGACCGGCCCTGGCTGCTAAGTGGCTGCTCCATATGAGATGACTTGGGGCTGCTCACGGCTGAGGCCGTGGAGCTGGCTGGACCAGCTCCCTTCTACATTGAGAACCCAGAAGTACAAGCCTAGGTGGCTGGACTCCACCAGGCCTGTCAGACTCGGACTCTGAAGCATTTCTGGGAGGCATGGAATGGTGCATGGGCTGCAGTTCCCATGGGAGCCCTCTGGGAGTGCAGCTCACATGGGTGGCCTCACCTGCCCAGAAATTGGACTGGCCACTGCACCCGGGGATGGCCCCACTTGCCTGCTCAAGTTCAGAAAACTCTTGTAAGCCACCAACAAATTGGGAAGTGTTTAAAGCACGATACCAGGTAAAGCATACTGCCTGGTGGTTTTATCCATTTGCTGTTTTTTCTCTTCAAGCTGCTTCCACAGTCACTTAAACTGAGATAACTGCTTTGGCTTTGCACACTGCCCATGCGTTGAATGCAAGACCAGTCTGGCATTCCTTAAGCCTGTTACTTGAGGAAGTGTATCAACTGAGAAAAGTAGCCTTGCAAAATCGTATGGCCTTAGATATGCTCACTTCATCCCAAGGTGGAGTGTGTGCCTCAGTAGGAGCTGAATGCTGTGTACATGCTCCTGATGTCCACCACAATGTGAGTCAAGCTTTATAGGCCTTGGTCTCCGAAACCCATGACATTGAATGCCCGACAGGCAGTCCTTTGTGGGAATGGTGTGCATCCTTAACCACCAAATGGCAGTGGGGTTTGGCTGTCTTGGGCAGCAATGCCTGTGTCTTGCTTGCCTGTTGCTGTAGCCTGTATTGCTTTTGTGGGTTATGGGTGCAGCCTCTGCCCTTCTCGCCAAGGGACCGTCGCGGAAGACACCCTCACATAGATCGTGTGGTGAGGAACCCAGAAAGGGGGACTGTAGGGTAAATGGAGGCAGTCTGGCTTCCTCACTCAGGTATCTGAGTTACCAAGGGAAACAGTTTCTCACAACCTTGAAGGGGCCTGATAAAGTATTGTTCTCACAGCCTTGAGTCTGGGTCCAATAACGGTTCCCATAACAGGAAGTGGGCTCGCATGCACAGAATGATGCTTTGTTAGGTAATATTTTGGCCTTTTGTTGGCTTTGCTTGTCTCCAGTACCTAAGGAGGCAGGGGTTTCTCACTGGGCGCACAGGCACGCAGCTTGCAGCACGCGTGAATAAAGACATGTCAAGCATCCTCACAGCTCCACACATTTTCTTCTATTTCCCAGAGTCCAGTGTGGACCTGCCAGGCCTTGACCAGCTGCAACACGCACACATTGAGACATTCATTATGCACGTGCAGAGTAAAATGAACTAAGGATGAAAGCTTGGCATTCCTGGGACATATTTAACACTAAAATGAATAAGATTATTTAGAAAGTAAAAATAGCAGTCTCCAACCATAGACGTTCACACCACAAAGTCAGGAGATCAAGACAGATCAACTTAAGAATCACAAGCAAAAGAGAAGAGTCTCACAAATAATGGGAAGACAAAGAAATATGCCCCACTCGAAGGGAAAGGAGTAATCCCCACAAAGAGAACTAAATGAAATAGAGGCAACTAAACTATCAGATACTGAGTTCCAAACAACGGTTCTAAGGAAGCTCAATGAGCTCAGTGAGCTCAGAGAGAATTACAAAAAACTCCAGGGAAACGACGAGGAACTTACTGCAAACTCTATCAGCATGAAAAAGGACATAGAAACTATCACTAAGAGACAAGAGGAAATGAAGAATACAATTTCTGAATTGAAGAACACAGTATAAGGAATCAAAAGCAGGCTCGATGAAACAGAGGAACAGATCAGCGAGCTGGAGGACAAGGTAGAAAAAAGCTCCCAGAGAGAGCAAGAAAATGAAAAAAAGACTCAAAAAGAATGAAGAGGCATTAGGGAAATGCAGGACAACCTGAAATGTAATAATATCTGTATAATAGGGATACCAGAAGGAGAAGAGGATGAGAAAGGGACAGAGAACCTGTTTGAAAAAGTCATGATGGAAAACTTCCCTCATTGGAGATGAGAAAAACTCACACACGTCCAGGAAGCACAGAGGGTCCCAATCAAGAGGAACCCAATGAGGCCCACTCCAAGACACATCATCTTTAAAATGGCAAATATCAAAGACAAACAGAGAATCCTAAAGCAAGTAAGAGAGAAAGAGGTAGTAACATATAAGGGAGCCCCAACACAGCTAGCAGCTGATTTCTCAACAGAAACACTGCAAGCCAGAAGGGACTGGCAAGAAATATTTCAAGTCATGAGAAGCAAAGTCCTGCAGCCAAGACTGCTCTGCCCAGCAAGGCTCTCAATTAAAATGGAAGGTGAAATAAGGAGTTTCCCAGGCAAAAGAAGGCTAAAAGACTACACCTCCACCAAACCAGCACTGCAAAATATGCTAAAGGGACTGCTTTAAGATGAAGAAAAAGTTTCTATGAATACTAGTTCCTTTCAGAGTTGCCAATACTTGATATTACCAATATTTTTAATACATATTAATCTGATTGTGACAATGATGTTATTTTAATTGTTCTTTTACTATTTGTTGAAACTAAACCTGTTTTAGTATATTTCTTGCCTATTTCTATTATTTAAAAAAAGCTTTAAATGACTTTTTGGTATTCTTTATCCATTTATTGATTAAAGGTTTGTAGAACTTTTTTCCCTAAAAAAAAATAAACAGGAAAAAACCTATTAACCATGTTTTAGATGTGTCGCAAATACTCTTCTATTCTATTCCTTGTCATTTAACTTCTTTTACATGTATATTACTATAGAGTTAAATGTTTAATATAGTCATATTGTCAATACTTACTTTATAACTTCTGGGTTTGAATATTTTACTTCAGGTCATGAAAAATATTAGTTCTATTTTCTTCTAAAACTCCTTAGATTCTACATACTGATTTTTAACTCACCTGAATATTTCTTGTATAATATGTGAAATAGGGCTCTATAGTTGTTTTATTTCAAGTAATAGTGGTCCATGCACCTTATTTGTTGAATAAGCCTTATTTTCCCCATTGATTTGAAATATCAACTTAACCATATATTGTTAGACAGATATATACGTTTGTCTCTAGAATGCTCATTATATTTCATTGATCTACTTGATTATTTCTGTGCTGATGTCATGTTGGTTTAATTGCTGAGACTTTATAATGGTTTTAATTTTTTTTAATATTTTATAATTAACTCTGACATCTGAAAAATAAATAAAATCAATCTGCATTTAAAAAAGAAAGAGAGAGATGGAACTCCTTCCTTTTGTGACGACATGGATGGAACTGGAGAATATTATGCTAAGTGAAATAAGCCAGTTGATGAAAGACAAATACCATATGATCTCACCTATAAGTGGACTCTATTCAACAAAATAAACTAACAAACAAAATAAACTACAGGCACAGAAACAGGGAGCAGACTGAAAGTGACCAGAGGGGATGGAGAAAGAGGACAATGGTGGAAAGAAGGGGAAGGGACTAGACAATGAACATGTATGAATGACCTATAGACATGGACAACAGAGTGCAAACTGACTGTGGGAGCAGGGGGTGGGGGTGGGATGGGTTGAGGGAGGTAAAGGGGTATGGATTGAAACAACTGTAATAGAATAAACATTATTTATAAGTAAAAAAAAAATTTTTTTAATGATTATTTAACCATGAAGGGAAACATGATGGAAAAACAAGGGCCTCACCACATATTTGACTGCCTAGCAACAGAGATTAGATTCAGCTTTAGGGCCCAGCGGAGCAAACAGGGAGGCAGGCTGCTCTGCAGTGACAAAGCCGGTGAGCCCTTCAGTTCAGCCCACCACCAGGCCAAGGCATCTGCCCGTCTGCCATCTAGGACGCCTTGGTCGTCTCCCAACACAGCTCCCTCTTCCTGAGTCTTCATTTTTCTGGCTGCAGCCTGCGCTCCAGCCCCAGCCACGCCCCTCGGTTCTCTGCGGGACCCTGCCCAAGCCCTCTTCTGATGACAACCTCCGACCTTCTCTGATCTGCATCTGGTCCCGAGAGCTGCTGGGAAGACAGCACTGCTGCCTAAGCCCGCCTTCTGCATCGCTGGTGCCTGTTTTAGTACAGGGTCTGGCAGAAGTAATGCCTGCTTGAGTATGCTTGGTAGGGTAATAATATGGATGCAATAATATTTAGTTTTAATTTGAACATTTCACCTAAAATTTCACATGGTATGCTTGAGTGTGATATTGTTACATTACAGAATTACATGCTTATGATTTTGTAATAAAACATTTTGTAAGAAAAGACCCTGTAGCTTTTGGTCAGAACTCCATGCCAACCTCCTGCACAAGGAGGAAGCATCTTCCTCTTAATCTTTTAATCCAGTGTCATTTAAAACTATGGATTTCAACCCATTAATTGGCTGTAAAGTCTATTTAATAAGTTATGATCTCAAGCATTTTTAACAAATATTTTATTGGGAAGAGAGGGAGAATGGGAGAGAAACATCGATGTGTGAGAAAAACACCGATCAGTTGCCTCTCACACACCCCCGACCAGGGACTGGCCCACAACTAAGGCCATGTGCCCTGACCAGGAATCGAACCCATGAGCTTTCAGTTTGCAGGACAATGCCCAACCAACTGAGTAAGACCAGTCAGGGCTCACTCATTTTTAAAAATTTAAATAGAATAGAAAATATCAAACTGTACTACTCAGAGGAATGGTATAATTTCATGAACATTTTCTTTCCAAGTATTTTTATGTTTCTATAAAAATGATGGAAATGTATTTCTTACTATGGGTTATGGTTTAAAAGGGCAGTTTTCTACCAGTGAACCACAAGGATTTTTAAAACACAGAATACCTATTTAGTCAGGGACACTGACCTCTTTTCCCTTGGATTGTCAAATTAAAAAAAAAAAAAAACAAGACAACAGACCACAGAACAGCTGCCCTGTATAAGTGAATCAAAATTATACTTAGTTTTTTTTTTTTGTCATATCAACAAAAAATGTACTTTTGGTACGCTGCAGAATTTTGGCAATTAGTTTGTGTGTGCCATGAGATGAAAGAGATCGAAAATGCAGCTTTAAAATAACGCTGGACAACTGCCCGGGCCAACTCACACTCTGTAACCTGCCCCGCCCCCGCCCCACCCACTCGAAGCCACACTCCACAAGTTAGCCCCTCGCCCATTCTACTGGGTTCTTCCCACCAGGACAGAAGCAGGTTCGAATATCTCTTAAAAAAGTAAACAAATAGCAAACAAAATAATCTCCCTTCACCTCCCATTCTGTCTTTCTCCTCCTCCATTTTCTCAGGAATGTCTCTGCAAGTCCCTCCCATGTGAAACTGCATTTCCCCCCCGCCCCGCACACACACCAGTGTCCTCTCTAGTCCTGCCGCCTGTGCCTCCCGCAGTCATGTGGTGAACAGGTACTCGGCCCTCACTGTCCAGTGCTCAGAAGGCAACCACACTGACTGCACACGTGGCCACTGGCCCCTGCACATCCTCACACTACGGAGTCTCTCCTGTTTTTACGGGCTCCTCTCTCTCTCCACCCCTTAAGCACCACATCCTCAGAGGATGGGCCACCAGCTTCCTCTCTGCTTGTGCACCTGCTGCCACCATGACCATGGCGGCAGTTACCCCACAATGTGGATGGAGCCCAGGTGTGTACATGTCAGCCTTCCCTGAGATACTGAACGCCAGACATGAACATCGCATCGCATCTGCGACCTCTCCCCCCAGCCATTGCACACGACTACTGCGCGCACCACAGAACCTGTCATCCTTGCACTGCAGGCCTGCGCCCTCCCACTCCTCCCCACTCAGCGCGAGGCACCGCCAGCGCCCCAGCTGCCAGGCCCAAGGCCTGCAAGAACCGGCTCCTCCTCCAGACCCGTCCCCAAGGCCAGCTCCCACGCGAGGCTGGTGCCACACACACACACAGTGAGCACCAGCTGCCACCATTGCTGCCCGGTCAAGTCATCCTTCCCCATCGAGGGCTTTCTTAAACCTCAGGCTAAGCAGAGCTCTCTACAGGCTGTGCAACCTGTTCCTCCACCACCACACGCACCAGACCTTCTGTGATCATCTGTTCAAGTGTTCACTTTCCCATCAGACAATAAATTCCAAGAAGACAGGGTGTGTACCCTTCTTTCTTATTCACCATGTTATCTCCAGCACCTTGCTGCCCAGGGAACATTTGTTGAATGAATGGATGTTTGAAAAGTTAGTAAGCTCCCCATAAATGTTAAAAGAGGAAACAATGATCACCTGTCAAGGAAGGGAGAACAGACTTACGGGACAGGTGGAAAGTTGAGATGAACACACCTGAGGTGTCTGAGGTCCAGGGCATTTTGTTTTAATCCAGAAATGCATACATTCTTATCCTCTGTCAGATAAACTAATTTCACTTTATTAAACTTTAAAATTAAGACTCATATTTATTTACCTTTGCCATAATATCTGCATAAGCCATGTATAAAAAATCTTCCTCCAGTTTGCTAGGAAAAACAAGAAAAAAAACATTGTTTTTAAGTAGAAGACTGGTCATGTGCAAAATTACCATTACATAAAATATCCAATTTTTTTTAACAAGTATACCTTTTTAAAATGAAATGAACACAGAACTTAGGCAAAGTAACCATCTAACAATATTGTACGATTAGAAAGCAAAGATCTCAGACCTTAAACAGTGGCCCCACCTTACCTTCTAGAAGAGACCCGCGTGTCTCACAGAGAATGATTTACACACAAATGCAATAACTTTCATTTTCTTGAAACTACAAAACTTGAAACAAGCACATTTAAATGAGGTAGGGGTTTTTGACAGAAGTGACATTTGACCCTTGATGGAAAGACTCCCCAAATTATGCTATAAAATCGTAACTATTTTTAAAAATTAAGAAAAGTTTAAGTGTTTATTACCCTCTTTTTAAGAAGTATGGAAACCATTAAATTATGAAGAAAGGTTTCCATAAAAAAATAACTCATTGCAAAGTTATTTTAGCAGTTTTAAACTTCAGCCATCAGAAAAATCCACTTATGAGAAATAGCTCATTACCTGACAATGCCAGACAGAGTTGCTCTAGGCTTAGGGATGAGATGACTTTGTTAGTCAGGAAATAATGAGAGAGAGAAACCGTGAGAGAAGGAGGGGTCGCACTGGTCGGGGGAGAAACGCATGCCATCGTGGCATGTGCTGAGGCCAAAGGTCTGCTCGGAGCTCTGAGGAGACTCTGGAGACATGGGCTGATAACTAATCACCTCCCAGCTTCCGCAGAGAACGAGGGGCAGCCTGGGCAGGGAGGCTTTCCTCCCTGGGTGGGGAGGCAGAGGCAGGCTTCAGCTTCTGAAACATCTCGTCTGAGAGCCCGTCTACGCAGGGCCCTGCAGGAGCAGAGGTCGGCCCATTTTGGTTCCTGGGCCCCTGAGCGTGTTTCTCATGTAACCCACAGAGGTCTGGCCCTTGTGGCTTTGGTGAAGTCACGTGAACGAGACCGGAGAAGCCAAGGACAATGGAGGATGCCCTAAAACAGACCCCACAGAAGGAGCCTGTTTTAGGCTCCTTTGAGGAGACAGCCTCCCTGCTCCCGGAGGTTCCCTAAGACCTCCTGAACAGTGGCAACAATCCTTGGTCACTACCGGTATCCACACATGTTCAGTCCTAAAATTTGCTTTCAGCCCTTTGTTTTGTTTATAAAGGTTGTGATAAAGAGAAAAATCATTGTTAGAAGATTCAGAATCAAGTAATGAGCAAGTTACAAAACTGTTCAGAGAAACTGGAGTAGGTATTAAAGCTTGAAATAGAATGGACATGGGTCCCCAGGTGCATGCCAGACCCGTCCCATCTTTGGATGAGGCTCTCTCCTAACAAGACCAGATGGCACAGAGACACGAAGATGTGACACACAGACTCCCGCACGGCTCCTTCGCGCCTCTCCCCTGGATCACACGGACCCTCTTCCTGACCATACCATTTCTCAGTCAGGGCCGTGCGGCTGAACAGCAGGATCAGCTGATGCAGAGGGTCGACTCTCTTAGTCCCTTCCTCCTCCTCCGGAGGTTCCGCTCCGGGCTTCTGCAAGAGTCACATTCAAACACTCACATTTCAATGAAATGTCTCATCGAATCCAGGGCAAACAGGTCAGCAAGGAACAAGGAGTAAAAGAAACCTTTCTCTTCTTCTGAGGTAGTGTGTGTGCGCGTGCACACAGACGCATGACAGGGTATGTGGTGTCTGTGTGTGAATGTGTGCACGTGTGTATGAGCTTCTGAGTGCAATTGTGCATATGTCAATGTGTGTGCATGTGTGCACATGTGATATGTGAGTGTGCATGTGATTGTATGGCAGTGTGTGTTTGTGATAGTTACTTTTTTCTCACTTTGTTACTTTTAAGACTTAAAAAATAAGCTACTTTTAGGACTTAAAAAATGTGTACCATCAGGAAAATTATTAACCGTTTTCACTGACTGTTGGATTAATACTGACTTTTTGTTCAATGACAATGAATTTTACATCTTCATTAACTTATTCATATCATTTTGATTCTACGTAAGTTATGCTCTTTTCCAGCTTTAAGGTTCAGTGTTGCAGGAACTGGGTAAATTTCTACAATATATCCAATATTCTACAATTGTTTTTATTATTTTTTTTACTTTTTTTAATTATTTTTTGTTTTGTTTTGATTTGTTTTCTTTCTTTTTAAATACATTTGTCTCTGTCTATTGTTTATTTTTTATCGTATTTTTTCCATTAACATTTATCGCCTTACACCCTCTTCTACCTCCACCGCACCCCTCCTCCGCCAATCACCACACTGTGGTCCAGGCCCTGACTCTTTTTCTGTTTTGGTTGATCCTTCCACCCCCATCCCCCCACCAGGGCTGTCAGCCTGCCCTCTCTCTGAGTCTCTCTATTTTGCTTGTTAGTTCAGTTTGTTCATTAGATTCCACATATGAGTAAAGTCATGTGGTACTTGTCTTTCTCTGACTGGCTCCGTGACATTTAGCACAATGTTCTCCAGGTCCATCCAGTCGCAAAGGGTAAAAATTTCTTCTTTTTTACAACTGAGTAATATTCCATTGCATGTATATACTATATTTGTTTTATCTACTCATCTACTGATGGACACTAGGGTTGCTTCCAAATCTTGGCTATTGTAAATAATGCTGCAGTGAACATAGGCGTGGATATATTCTTTTAAATTAGCATTTTATGATTCTTCAGATAAATTCCCAAAAGTAGAATAGCTAGGTCAAAAGGCAAGTTCCATTTTTAATTTTTTTATGTGTCTCCATACTGCCTTCCACAGTGGCTGCACAGTCTGCATTCCCGCCAATGTGGAGGGTTCCTCTTTCTCCACATCCTCGTCAGCCCTTGCTATTTGTTGATTTATTGATGATGGCCATTCTGACAAATGTGAGGTGATATCTCATTGCGGTTTTAATCTGCAATTCTCTTGATGATTAGTGACACTGAGCATCTTTTCATATGTCTATTGGCCATCATATGTCCTCTTTGGAGAAGTATCTATTCAGGTCTTTCGGCAGTTTTTTAATTGGACCGTTTTTTCAGTGTTGAGTTTTCTAAGTTTTTTTTTCTTTATAAACGTTGGATATTAATCCCTTATCAGATGTATTGGTGAATATGTTCTCCCATTCAGTGCGTTGCCTTCATTTTGTTGATGGTGTCCTTTGCAAAAACTTTTTAGTTTAATGTAGCCCCATTTATTTTTTTCTTTTGTTTCCCTTGCCTGAGGAGATATATCAGAAAAAGTATTGCTATGAGAAATATCGAAGATTTTACTGCCTATGTTTTCTGCCAGGATTTTTATAGTTTTGAATCTAACCTTTAAGTCTGTAATCTACTCAAATTTATTTTTGCATGTGGTGGAAGAAGGTGGTCTAGTTTCATTTTTCTGCATGTGTATGTCCAATTTTCCCAACACCGTTTCTTGAATAAACTCTCTTTAGCCTGTTGTATGTGATTGCCTCCTCAATCAAATATTGACTATAAACGGGTGATTTTATTTCTGGGATACCTATTCTGTTACATTGATCTGTGTGTCTGTTTTTATGCCAGTACCACATTGTTTTGATTACTATGGCTTTTGCTTGTTGGAAGTTTTTAAATTACGACTTCAGTTTCACTAGGTACAATCTATCTATTCAGATTCCCTGATTCTTCCTGAGTTAGTTTTAGAAGATTGTGTGTTTCTGGGAATTTATCCATTTTGTTCAGGTTGTCCAATCTGTTGGCATGTAGTTGTTCATATTTTCTTACAATACTTTGTATTTCTTTGGGGTCAGATGTTACTTATCCTCTTCCCTTTCTGATTTTATTTGTTTGGGTCCTCTCTTTTTTTCTTGAAGAGTCTGGTTAATAGTTTGTCAATCTTGTTTATCTTTTCAAAGAACCACCTCTAGGATTCATTGATGTTTTGTATTGTTTTTTCAGACTCGATTTCTTTCTGCTCTAATCTTTATTTCCTTCCTTCTACTCTGGATTATGTTCTTCTTTTTCCAGTCTCTTTAAGTGTAAAGTTATATTGTTTATTTAAGAATTTTCCTCCTTCTTGAGATAGGCCTGTTAATACTATGAATTTCCCTCTTAGGATTGCTTTCCCTGTGTCCCGAAGATTTTGGATTATTGTGTTTTCATTTTCATTTACTTCACAGAATCTTTTGATTTCTTCCTTCTGATCTCATTGCTAATGCATTCATTTTTAAAAACAACATATTACTTAGCTTCCATGTCTTTTGTATTTTTCCATTTTCTTTTTGTAATTGATTTCTAGGTTCATAGCACTGTGGCAAGAGAAGACACTTGATATTATTTCAATCCTCTTAAACTTATTGAGACTTGTTTTGTGTCCCAACATGTGGTCTATCCTAGAAAATGTTCAGTGTGCACTTGAAAAGAATGTATATTCTGCTGCTTTGGGGTAAAATGCTCTGAAGATATGAATTAAATCCATTTGGTCTAGTGTGTCATTTAAGGCTGCAGTCTCTTTGCGGATTTTTTGTCTGGAAGATCCATCCATTGAACACAATGGGATGTTAAAATCCCCTACTCTGACTGTATTTCTGTCAGTTTGTCCCTTTATAACCATCAAAATTTGCTTCACATACTTAGGTGCTCCTATGTTGGGTGCATAAATGTTTACATAGGTCTTATCTTCCTGTTGGATTGATCCATTTAGCATAATATAGGGTCCCTTTCTGTCTCTTGCTATTGCCTTGGTTTTAAAGTCTATTTTGTCTGATATAAATATTGCTACCCCAACTTTACTTTTCTTTTGCATTTGTACGAAATAGGTTTTTCCATCTCCTTACTTTTAGTCTGTGTGTATCTTTCATTCTAAGGTGGGTCTCATGAAGACAGCACATATATAGGTCTTGTTTTCTTATCCATTCTACTACCCTATGTGTTTTGATTTGAGTATTTAATCCATTTTCATTTAAAGTGATTACTGATAGAAATGTATGTATTGCCATTTTACTTTTTAACTGTTTTTATTCTGGTTTATTTTTTTCCCCTTCTTGTTCTGAGAGGAAGTCTTTTAACATTTTTTGCCGTATTTGTTTGGTGGTAACAAATTCCTTTAATTTTTTTTTGTCTGGGAAGTTCTTTATTTCTCTCTTAATTTTCAGTGATGGCCTTGCTAGATAAAGTAGACTTGGCTGTAGACCATTACTCTTCATCACTTTGAATATTTCACACCACTCCCTTCTGGCCTGAAATGTTTCTGTTGCATAATCAGCTGACAGTCTTACAGGAGCTCCCTTGTAGGTAACTAATTGTTTTTGTCTTGCAAAATTGTTTTGTCTTGCTTTTAAGATTCTCTCCTTATCTTTAATTTTTGCCATTTTAATTATGATGTATCTTGGCATGGGCCTCTTTGGGTCCATCTTGTTTTGTATTCTCTGGGCTTCCTCTTTTTTGTCTCTTTTTCCTTCACCAGATTAGGGAAGTTTTCGTTCATTATTTATTCAAATAGGTTCTTGATCTCTTGCTCTTTCTTCTTCCAGTTTCCTATGATGCAGATATTGTTAAGCTTCATGTTGTCCCAAAGGTACCCTCATTTTTTAAAAATTTTTTCTTTTTGCTGCTCTGATTGCGTGTTTTTTCCTATCCTGTTTTCTAAGTCAAGGATTCAATCCTCTGCTTCATCCAACTTACTGTTTATCCTTCTACTGTATTATTTATCTCAGATATTGCATTCATTTCTCATTACTCTCTTTTTTTTGGTTTTTATGTCTTTTTCATGCTGTTGAGTATCCTTATAATCACTATTTTGAACTCTGTATCTGATAAATTGCTTGCCTCCATTTCATTTAGCTCTTCTTCTGGAGACTTGTTCTTCATTTGGGGCCTCTTTGTCCTCCCATTTTGGCTGCCTCTTTTGTTTGTTTCTATGTACTAGTTAGATCAAAAAAGACTCTGATAGAGACCTATGCCAAGCGCTGCCTGTGACTGGCCCTGGGCAACCTCTTTGAAGCTACCAATGATCCACAGCTTGTGGCTTCCTCTGCTGGGCCTGGATGTATGCAGACCGAATCCAGTGTGCACCAAGAACAGCTTTTCACCAGCATGGATCTGGGGGAGGATTAGAAAAAGTCTCAAAGCACCCAGAGATCTGCCTCTACCTGCAGGCTGTCTGTGAGGCTTAATCACTGAATTAGCCTCTGGCTGTACTCCTTGGCAAAGCTTCAGAGGGCGGGGCTATTGCTTACCCCTAGGCTCATGCCACATGGAGGGGAATGTTCTGCCTAAAAAAGATGGCTTCCGCAGTATGGGGAATGACTGAAAACAGGGATCCTGGCAGTTTACCCTTCAGCTCTCTCCCCAGAGCCACCATCCCCAGACTCTCTTCACAAGGCTCTAGTCCACTCTGCCCTCCCTCCACCAGAGCCCAGGGTAAGTGGCTGCAAATGGAGTTTTGTGTGTTGGCCCTTTAAGAGGGTATCGGTATCTCCGGGTGTCTCTCCCTGGACGGAAACCCCAGTGCTTTTCACAGCTGGGTGTTATCTGGGTTCCTTTCTAGGCTCTGGTGCTGTAGGCTGGGGAGCCCAACTTGGGGTTTAGACTCCACACTTCTCAGGGGGAACCCCCCAAGCCACTGAAATATCCCTCCAGCACTTCAGCTGCTGCCTGTGGGAGCCAGCCAGCCCTCTCACACCTCCTCTGGATGCATGATGTGTTTCTTCCATAAATCCTTGGTTATTAGGCTTCTCTCCAGCTAGTGTTCAGTTGGTTATTCAGGATAATATTTCTATCATTTAGCTGTAATTCTAGTTTGGTCCTGGGAGGAGATTAGTGTAGCTTCCACCAACTCGGCCACCATCTTTGATCTCCTACCATTGTTTTAATAATAAAGACACCTAAATTCAATTAAGATTTTAGGGGGCAATCAGGATTCAGCTTTTATGATTTGAATTAGTTTATCTATTATATTCTCCTAATAATTTATTACTTAAAGAAATAACTTTTAGGCAAGATGTCTTTAACCTGGGAATCGTGATGCCTCTAACTAGTCTGCAAAGTCCTGCAGGACGGCCTCCTTGTAACTTGTCCTGAGGAGACAGTTTTGATCAGATTTGTAAACAGGCCCACAACCTAGACAAAATTAAGACCCCCCAAAATCAGTGCTCCCCAAGCACCCACTCATTGTTGTGCCTGACAAAACCCTCCTTGTCTTTGATGGCATCGGCATGACTCCTGTCCTGCTTGTGCCAGTCTATCATTTTCAGCTCTGCCTAGCTTTGTAAAATAGCCACTTTTCATTTGCTTTCATTAACCTTCAACTTATTTTTGGTGAATAACTTCGTTTTGGTTCGGCCATTATAACTTTATCCTGGTTCTGAGGTGTTTAAAGGTGCTTTGAGGGTAACTTTAAGAGAATAACAAAATCAAAGTCTAATCAATAATTCATTTTAAATTCAAAATTCTCCCATAAACACTGAAAGCATCAACAATCAAGAATAAAGTTTCCTAAAACCAATCCACTGTGATGAGATTTTCTCTTCAATATTACATGTAATGGTTCACACCATTAGACCCAAAACACTTTCATTTTATAAGCCTATTAAAGACATACTGCTAAATCTTCTATTAGTTTATCTTCAAAGTAATGTTCTTCTGTTTCAATCCAGGACTTTTCGTATCCCTGAAGGAAGAGATTGACGGCCCGATGCCTAAAAGATAAGCACAATTTCAAACACACTGTTGGTTTTTTAAAATAAATTTAAAAAGTATTAAGTGATGCGTTAGCACTAAATTTCTGTGCACTAAAAATAAAAATAAACTTCCTACAGTTGATTGGAGAGGCATTCTTTGTAGGGGACAGAGTGAGGTTTCTGAGACCACACACTGATATAGGATTTAAATCCTGGCTTCACCACTTTCAAGCTTCGTAACATTGGTCAAGTTACCTAACTTTGCCAACTTTCATTTTTCTAGTTTATAAATCTAGGATAACCTCATATGCACTTGAGCTTTGTGGGACTTAAAACGAGATAAAAATATAAAGCACACTGGATAGATGCTCATGAAATGGTAGCTATTATGACATGAAGTGGCTTTGGGTAAACAAGGTAATAACTCTCAGCAGAACTACTCAGTACATGAGCCAACATCAGATACCAGTCTCGAGGATTACAAACTGGATGTGCCAGGGGAACTGCCTGTGGACGCCTATCCACAGGTTCAGTCCTGGAACAGCAATGAGAAACAGGTGCCCAAGAAATGGAATAGCAGAGACTAAAGCATCAGTAAACCCATCGCAAAGTTATGAAGAGATGTAGATAGGATTCCAATAAAAGAAAGAGAATAAGAATGGATGGAGTAAGGGAATCCCAAGGGAATATCGAAAGTGCTAGAATGAGACGATGCCATGGCAGGACGGGAAGCTGAGCTTCACGACCCAAGTGGCAGGCTGAGGGGCCCAGGGGCCGCAGTTAGGGCTCCGAAGGGCCTTGGGAAGGGGACAGGGGAACTGGCGCCGGAAGCCTCCATGAACTCTTGTAGCTGGGAGAGGCATGCGGAGGGGGCCCGACCTCACCGGCACATCAGAGCCACGGCGGGGCCTTCAAACAATGCCCCGTGCGGCCCTCCGAAGCCCCGATTCAGTGGCCAGGGCCCGGCTATTTCTCACAGGCAGGCTGGCGCCTTTGCTGCCTGCACTAGGTCTGAGAAGCACTGGAATAAGGGATGCCAGTTTGAAAATGGCATGTCAGAGAGGGTGGGACAGCTGACTCTGTGACAGCACAGAGGCCAGCTCAGAGCCCGCTGACACCAACCTGAGAGGAGGTGGTGAGAAGTGCGTGAGGAGGTGGCCTCGAAGGGAGGGTGAGGCAACCAGTTCAGGGAAACCATGATGAGACCTGGAGAACAGCTGCAATGGAGTCACCAGAGAAGAATGTCCCATGTGACTAAATGGTGACACAGTGTCTGAGGCAGAGAATTTAGGAGCAGCTCACAGTTTTACACTCAGTGTGAGGAGATGGAAAAGAGGCTGGGGGTCTTGGTGACAGGAAGGTGTGATGTTTTGTGTTTTTAAACTCCCTGCCTTATATCATTCATTCATTCACTTACTGAATGTCAGCATTCTAGGTGCTGAGGGTATAAAACTGGGCAAAACTCTAAAGACTCGCAAATCTGAGTGAGACAGACAAGCAGCTTCTGTACGTAAAAGTCACTTAACAGTTGCATCACTGAGAATAATAACCAAGAAAAACAGAGTCATTACACAGAAGAGCCAATACGTCTCCTTTATTCTTCTCCTGCACTATCGTACTTACATACCATCGCTTACTAGGAAACATAACTTCAACATGTTACAAGCATTAAACAGCTCTGACCTTGGCAGGTTGTAGAGAGGGGCCATCCGGAAGCAGGCCACCACCGCTCTCTTCCGCTGCTTCGAGAGCAGCTTGTGCCAAACGGCCTTCTTCGATCTCTGGGGGTGCTCCACCTGTGGGTCACAGACAGGCGTGTAAGCCCCAGACGCGCCGCCACAGCGTGAAGTGAACGGCTATGGCTTTTAGCTAAAAACTTTTGCAGTTTAAAGTCCAAAGCACCTTAAAACTATGGAAAAGCCCACGTCCTAAAAGTTACCTAATGCTAAATTTGAAATAATTTGAAATGTTACTTTTTTTTTAGCAAAAATATATTTTCCCAATAATGTGTACTAGAAGTGATGTCATCACTGAGATCAAGATACATAAAACCTTTCTATAAAAATATCAGTTTGCATCCTTTTCAGAATTTGGTTATGGTTCTAAAATGTATTTTCTGCCTATACAAAAAATTAACCCATTTTTATTTATGTACCGATTTTAACTAATTTTATAAGAGTCACAGTAATAACATACATAGAGGCAGTTGAAGAAAATTCTAATGAAAATTCTACGGTTCCTTAATATAATAAGGTAGCAATAAGATGACCAGGCTTCGTGAACACATTACTGGGAGTGAGTAAAAGGATGTAACTTTGCAAAAATGTTAAAATACATAACTATTTTGTTAGATAGGGACGAATACGAATTTAAAAGCTGTAGTAAATGATGCAAGCAAGCTATTTATTTAGCTAATGGTGTTTGGAACTCCAAGAGAAAAAAAGAGATTAATTATAAGTATTAAAGAGAAAAGTCCCAACATGTAATTCTAAATTAATTAGTAATTGCTAGGCAATTTAACACTTTACTTCCCAGACTGTAATATCTCCAACGCATGCACGTAGATTTCTGGAAGAAATAAAAATGTTATGTTAGCTGAAAAAAATTAAACTAAATTTATTATCCTTTGCAGTAAAGGGTCAAAACATGACTGTAATAATGCTTAAAGAAAATCTTAAGAATATTTGGACTCTAGTGGTTTAGGAATTTTAAGAAAGCAACATAAGTAATTTGACACCACTTGTTCCTGTGACCCTCTTCCTCCACAGCATCAATGAACACTTTTTGACAGTTATCCACTTCAATTTTCTTCTCAATGACCACACTAAGTGAAACAAAACATTGTTGAAACTTAGCAGAAAACCAAGGGTAGCGTTGTTCAACTAGACCTAACACATATCAATTTAAAATTCCATTTTGAAATCTAAGACTGTAAATGGTAACTTAGGAGACTATGGCATTCTACTCAACATGGGTGACAGTCAACAAACTTGATTAAAAGCTTCTGCATTGTAGGGAAAGTAGCTGCCCTGGCCAGGTAGCTCAGTTAGTTAGAGCATTGTCCCAATATGCCAAGGCTGGGGGTTCAATCCCTGGTCAGGGCACATACAAGAATCAACCAAAGAATTTATCAATGAGTGGAACAACAAATTGATGTTTCCCTCTCTCTCTCACATCAGTCAATAAAAATATATTTTAAAAGAAAATATAAAAATATATTTAAAAAAATACAGTAGTGAACATGATAGAAAAGGTCTCTGCCATCATGAAGTTTGCCACTTGGCGTAGTATTTTATTGCACAAGAAAAGACCTTAAATAGTGAGTTTTCCTATATATCAAGTAGTTAGGTGTCAGTAGAATCTGTGATCCAAAGACAGACACCGAATGCCTGGGTGTGCTGATGAGCCTGGCTAGAGTTTGCATTGGGAAGTTCTAAGCAGGCAGCTTACTCTTGTGAGTAGAATTACCAAATGCACGACACAAATACACATTCGCAAAGGGTGCTGACACTGAAGATACACTAAATCAAGTATTTCCTGTGCAGCCACTGTTCTTGCACTGAGTTCAGCAAGTGAAAGTACTCTTTGCAAACTCAGTCATAAGTTAACATTAGAATAGAGGGACTAAAGGCATGAAATCTCCACATAGGTAGCTTCTACTTTCCTGTCCTTTGAAAATTGATGATTTCTTTTTACTCTTAACATGTGAATAACACTGTCCTTGACTAAAACCTGACTCCCTTAGCTTCTTCTAGATAATTTCTACTTCTCCTTTGAGATTTACACGGGGATCACCTACCCCACAGCTAGATAAAGCCTAGGCCCTTTTGCATCCACTTTAGCACATTCTGTACCCGAGCATGCTGTCTCATCACACGTGTATCTACTGAGGTGTCCACGTTCTCTCCTATAGCTCCAGCGACTGAAGTACCGGGGCTGTGTCCAGCCCAGTGTCTGACGAGCGTGATGCCTCCGTGAGACAGTGCCCTCGAATGGGGCTGCGCCCTCCAGTGGGGCACATTCGCAGAATGAATGGCAGCACAATGAAATCAATCTCACTGCTTCACACATGGCATCGTTCATTATGATTGGATATATTTATGAAAATATAACATCCAAATAAAATAGAACAATTAGATCTCAATATGCTTCATTTAATGTATCTAAAATTCATTCAAGCAAATCCAGATGAGTGCGTGAAAACCAGGAGGAATCAAAAACATACGATAAAGCAATGATGCCAGAAGGGGGCCTCTGGCAGCTGTTTAATTAACATTTAATAATCTTCCTCAGTATGTACATGGCTCTAGAAATACAACTCGGACCTTACGTGCACTTCAAACTCTATTACCTCAGATCCTGCTGTCTGCTGATGGATGATAACTTGTATTTATTTGATGTTTCGAGAAAATATTATGAAGATAGGGAAATGTTAAATCTCCCATATTATATTTTTACATTATATTACTCATACTATGGTGTTACATAGTGAAAACATGTCCGTCATCATATGGTGTGTGAATCCCTGAGTTCTTTCTCACCCAGTGTGGTGACAAAGCGTATGGCATTGGAGTTACTCAGCTGGCTAGGACAGGGGCAAGAGATCATCAGAGAACACGTATCAGGAATCAAAGAAAAATGTGTACCATTGCAATGCTACTATGTTCTGCAAAGCATCAGGTGACAAAATTCCTGCGATGACAGGGCACTTTACTATTTTATGTGCCACGTCAGGCTATCACACAGCCTGTCACACAGGCCCAGTGACAGATGACACTGGTTCACTGCATGATTCTGTGGAATTGACCTCATGAGAAATAAATAAAGAGACTGTCTCTGTGTCACAAATATTTTACTTATACCACAGGGTCCCTTATACAAAAATATAAGTCACCAAGTGATAATGTTTAAGATACTAATGGTTTGGAATTCTTGAGCAAAGTTCATGAATGGGAAACTCAGACACACAGTGAGCCTTATAGTTCAAAACAGGATGCAGCTGAAAATTACATAAAAACACTACTCTCAGATGGTTTTAATATCAATGCATTGTTCTTTAAATGTAGTTTCTTGCTGATCTTGGAGAAAATTAGCTCAAAAAGATCTCTAATAAAAGGAAAAACTTAAACATGAGACAAAAATTTAAATATCAAACCAGTAAAAGATAGTATCTCAATGTTGTTATGAGTGGTAATGAAAAAATGACACAGCATAAAACATTTGAAATCAGGTGGAACTCCTGAAATTTTTGGTAGAATGACTTAAAATTAAGTATATAAAACTAGTTATCTGTATAATTTTGGAAATATTTTGAATAAAATAACAAAAGCCTTGATCTCTCCAAATATATTGTCTACATATTGGTACAAAAATTATAAGCTTAGAAATTGTACATAGTAGGTATTAAGTACTCCTGAGTCATCCATTCTTTATCATGAATATGCTGAACATGTAACTTTTTGGCCCATGGTTAACAATTCCACACATATCCTCTTTTAAAACACGTTTTTGCTGAGTTGGGCAAATATGGTTGAATCAACACAAAATCTAACCTGTTCGAGGTGGAAGAGCACGTTGGCTATGTCCAGGACTCTCTCCACTGTCTTCTCGGGGTCTGAGCTGTCTTCAGTCCTATTAGGTAAGTCTTTGTAAAGCGCCATCTGCCATCTAATAGCAGGGTCCTCCAGCTGCAGGACCAAAAAAAAAATTTCAGAAAAGACAAGGCTGCGATGTAAAGAGGGGAAGACCCGTCCTGGAGGAGGGCATCTGCGATTGCACCTGAGCGCAGCACAGCAGCAAAATGCTTTACAGAGATCAAGACAGAAGAGGGATTTGTACTCAGGAAATTCATCATCTAGTGTGAAGACCAACATTAAACAAATGCTTACAACTGGGATGAGGGCCACTGAAAAGAAACATAGGATATCACGAGGCTTAACCCGATCTCTTGGTGGTTGGGAAGATTTCCCCAAACAAGTGAAGTTTCAACTAGGATTTAAGGGTGAGTTGGAGATAGTCAGGAAAAGGAAAAACACAAAGTTCTTTCATTTTTCTCTCCTCCTTTCCCAGTCAAACCTTGAAAGATGTACAACATTTACTTTTATAGACAATGATACAGGATCACAATTATCTATAAATACAGGGACAAGGGAGCTCAGTCTCACTGAAACAAAAATATCAATTAATATAACCCATGGAGAGGTGTACAATCATATTCTTATAGTTTACACATTCTTTTTCTTCATACTGTCAAGTTCCCTGAGTGGAAGGTATAACTGAATCCTGTAAGTCTCTAACAAAGATTATCGTAAGTCGTAGAGCTGGCAAAAACAAGCATCTTTACAGGGATAAAGCACATCGCTCCAAAGAAATAACACAGAATAACTCCGCCATTAGGAACAGCAAAGCAATCCCTAGTCCCCCTCCCCTTTAGGGTCTCCATTAAAAATGGGAGCCTGAGGCGATGGAGCAGAAGTGAGTGGATAACATCGAACCCTCGCGGCTCCCACCTGGGACAGCCTAATCTGAAGTGTCAAAAAACAGCTGGCACCTGGCGACGCGTGCCGAAGCGGGGCTCCGAGCCCTGGACGACTTATAAATGCCATTTGTCCTACGGTGAGACAAAGTGTTTTTCTCCATGTGCTTTTTTCATCTGAGGACTGTACTGGTATATTTAGATTTTAGTAAGCACCCTTGCTCATATTTGGCAAAGTAAGTGCAGTCTTTATCTTCTCTAATATAAAATTATTCTCCCTGTCCCCAGAACTACCATTTCTACAATTTCAAGACAATGTAGTCAGAAAGGAGCTAGGAACAAAAGCTTCATTTTTTGTAAGTTTGTTTGTTTCCCTAATACGTGCCTAGCCCCCACTGTCAAAAAGCATACAATGAAATGTCAAAAATAATGTGGATACATTACCTCTTCATAGTCAGGTCTCATTCATTGGGAGGAGAACTATTAATTACAAACACATTTCCTTCCCTATTCTCCTCTCTTCCTGACCCCCAGCATACAGCACAGATTGTCTGAAGAACTCCTACCAGTAACCTCTAGAATATAACGGAAGGACCTCCTTCTGTGAACCCAAACATAACCTTTGTACGGGGCATTTCCTGAAAGCAGCATAAAGCCCGACATGCCGTGCCTATACTCGGCAGTGCTCGGCCTGAGCCACAGTCCTCAGAGTGTGGTCTCAAGTCCCTCAGGTCCTGAGGACCTTTCAGGGGAACGCGATCCCCTCTGACACTCATGTGTGTAACCTAAACTCAGCCTTTGAGGTTCGGCTGAAGGCTTCATGAACATCTTTCAAATGTTCAGACGCTTTTGGTGTCTGGAAAGAGGGCATGTTCTGGTGGGAGTTAATCTTCTAGTCTGGGCAGGTTCTCACCAAACACGTGCCTGAGCTCACATCCACATGCAGGTGAAATTTGCTCTAAATGAACATTTGTGGTTGTAAATATTCTAATGGTATGTCTCACCTTTATTGCATTATATTCCAAAGTGTTAAAAGTAAAAGAATATGACTTGAATCTTTGGAAAGAAATATTTTAATACCCAGAAAGACATACATTATATTGTAGTCACTACTTTATGATGTTTGGACACTTTCATAATCAAAAGGATTCCTCAGAAGGAGCACATGCATAGAAGCAAAGAGGCTGAGTGAAAAGGATAAACTGCTAGACTCCTTACATAGCAGGCTCTGTAAACACATGGATGATGTATCCATTAGGATCAAAAAATTTCCAAATAACAGTCCACGCTTACTTGAGTACAAAAACCACTTCCAACACTTTGGTTTTTAACCCACTTTAAAAAGTAGGTGTTACTGTGGTTTCCATTCATGTTTTCTTCTAAATGTACACTTGCTTTTCTAGGTAATTCAATTATCCCTATTATAGCAATTCTTAACATCTATGTACTAAGGACTCAAATACAGTACACATATGTAATTTCTGAGCCCTAGATGTCTAATTTCAAATTCTTATAGACACCTGTTTCCACCTCCCCAAGGTCCTCAAATTCAGTCAGGTGAAGGAAATTTCCAACCTTTCTGTCAACTAATGACATGTTATTTTCAAGGATTGACAGTCTCTGATGAGCTGCTTTAAAAACTCCTTTGTTACCTTGAGAGCCCTTAATACAAAAGGATTTTCAAGTAGGTTAATAACTGATTAAAATTTTATATTTCAGTACCTGAACTGTTAAATCAAGAGCACTGTTGTGAAGAGAGACTGACCAGCGCACAGAGGCTGCATGTGCTTTAGAGTGAGCGGGCTTACCTTGCCTTGTAAGTGGATATTGCTGCGGATTATGTCCCGGACTTCATCCTCGGTGTCTTTCTGTCAAGAAAGAAACATCACCCAGGGGCCTGACCGCGCATCGCCAGAAACCACGCAGGCCCCGTTCAAAATAGTGTGTCTAAACACTATCTCTAGGGATTCGAACGCATGCCACAAAGTTGGGGGTGTCTTTCAGGTTATTTCTTGCTACTGCCCTGCCTTGAAATAACCCACTTGAACTCCACAGCAAGTGTGTTAAGGCTCAGTGGAACTGCGTCTCCAGTTCACAGCAAGGGTTGGGTGGGGAGAAGCATGTTCCTTGGGGTTCAAACCGAACTCAGTCCCCCGGTGAAACGTCCGCAAAGTAATTTAGCACTTAAAACACGCCCTGCGTGCAGTGCCAAGGAGCAACCCTCCAAGTCAGGCGTCAGCCAGCAGGGCCGCGCCTCCGCAGCCGCCCACCAGCCTCCGCTCAGAAACAGAGGGCGCCGCGGGGCCCCGGGGCAGGGAGAGCGTGGCCCCCCACCGCCATAAACAGAGCACGGCCCCGCGCGTTTCTGAAAATTTGTGCCCTCATAAGCGCCACTACGAGGATACAGAGCAGGCCAAAAGAAACCCGGGGGACTTCACTCGGGGCGCTTGCAAAGAGGGGCTGCGGACCACCCCTCGCACGGGGACACCGCCCTCCCTAGCTCTGAGCGCTCCGCTCATCAGCGGAGTCTTTTCCGTTTTATGTGAGTCCTAGGGCCCGCGCAGGGCACACTTAGCAGAGCGTTTACGGCGGGGCGCTGGCACAGACACAGGCCTGCGCAAGCCCGGGGTCTGCGGCCGGGCCGCCCGCCCTGCGGGCGCACCTACCATGCTCAGCCGCGTCTTGGCCAGAGCGATGAGCTCCTGGTCGCCGGGCGCGCAGATGTTCAGCCCGACCGGCAGCAGCCGCTTCAGGGCAGCCACGATGAGCGAGGTCTGTACGGAGTAGCGGTCTCCCTTCCGCCGCATCTTCTTCCGCTCCTGGTCGGACACCGCGGCCTGCGGACGGGACAGGGTTGGGGTCTGCCTGCATCTCCCCCACAACTGTGAATGTTTCTAGTTTGACTGTGGTTTCGTCTTCCACATTCTCTGCTGGTCCCTGTTTCTGAAAATCCTACTGAAAACTCTTTTTCTCTTTCCTTTTTAGCAACTTTGCTGATTTTAAGTCCTATTCTCAGATTCCCAGTCACTACAATTCACTAGTGTGCATTTCTTTTTAATCTTAGAAGGAAAATACACATTGTTATTCTAGAGAAGCTTATGGATAAATGAAAACTCCATGGTAATTTTAGATAGTATATGTTTTATAATTCTCAATACTTAAGAAAAATTAAGAATGAGTGTATTTTTGTTCTGACAAATGCCTGCTTGGCTTGCACACACGTATCATACACGAAACTATTATAAACTATATTTCCCTTCTACGCAGTCCATAGGCCTGTCTCCTCAGGGCCCTAACCCTAACCTGGTGCAAACAGACAGGGGACACTGATCGGTGATGAGGAAACATCTGGGAATATCTCTGGGTGGCCTCTTCTCAACCGTGAAGAGCCATGCCTGCTCGGGGGCCTCTCACGCTTGTGTTGAAGGTTCTGTTCGTGCCACAGGGTCATCTCAAATGTCAGAGTCTAATCTTCACTGGGCAGTGAGTACTCTTCCCATTAAGGGGTTATGTTCTAATGTCAAAATTAAAATAATTGTCCCCTAGCCACTTCCTTGTGCATATCGAATTTCTTTGTAGCCATAAATCAAGCATTGAAGAAATTTTCATAGAATGACATTTAATAGTTTTGGGCTACTGAGAAAAAAGCTGAAGAGGATATAATATACAAATAGTTTGCTTTCTCTAAAAGAAAGGAAAATATATCACAACAGGATGTTGAAAGTTTCCCCCATAAATAGGGAAACAATGGAATCATCTTACAGTAATGGCGGCTTATATATTATGTTGTGTTAACTACATATTTCAATATATCATTACATATATAGTGTATACCCCCTTAGTAAAACAATGCAACAGCTTAGTGTATTTGACTCTACTCTGTGAACTAGAAACATTATTTCTGGGGGGAAAAAGGGTATTGCATTTATGTAATATAAAATTTCAAGAACATAAGCAGGCAAAATACAAAAAATAAATAAAAATAAGAGGCAAAGCATAACCACAAATTTCTAAGTTTTTCATCATTATCTGCTTTCCATTTTGTCTTGGAGTGTTAGCAGTCATAAAGTAAAAAGACTAAAAGGTGTGAGAATATTTGGGGAGAAAAACATTAAAATGGAGAGGCTCCCATTCACTACTTTGCTTCCCCCCCCCGAAAATAGGAGTAAACTTTACAATTAGCCGGTGTGTACAGATGCCCCCACAGAGCCCCCAGGGTGTGCAGTGCGCAAGCTTCGCTGGGAGCAGCAGCAGATGAGAGGGGGCAGGGGCAGAGGACTCAGTAGAACACACAGACGCCACCTCCCAAGATCTGTGATCCGTTCGTGAGTATGACAGTACCTTGTCATCCCCCAAAGCAAACTCCGGCCTCCCCTGCCCTCTCTGCAGGTCGCGTTACCGCTGGCCTGCACGGACACGGCGGGAAAAGCCACTGACAGCTTCCAGGTCAAACACTGTGAATGCGCAGCGTCCACACAGCGTCTCCTGGGGGCGCGTCTCCCCCATTGCAGCTCAGGCCGCTGGCCCCAGGGACAGAAAGTTACCCTCTTTCACAGGTGTTGCAGAGCACAGTCACATGAAGCAAGGAGAAACGTCCCAGGTGTGCAAAGCTTCACATCTGGTTACTGTGTCATTGTGTCAAACACATGGCATTTCAAGCTCCGAACAAGACTAGAGATGGAGAGGGGTGCCCGTGTACGGTGCTGGGGGTCGCCCACGAGGCTGCCCGATGGCAGGTCCCCCGGGGTTCAGTAAGGGGCCCCTCCCACACAGCTCTCTTCCCATCACTTGCAGAATTGAGGGGGCTGACTTCCTTGGCCAGAGGCCACATGATTGCACATCGTGGGCCATTTGGCGGCATACTTCCTGTGCTACCCACATGACATACTCATTTTTGTATTTAGCGATAATTCAGTAACAAAGGCATACATTTTAAAGTGTTCTGAGAGGAAGTTCCTCCCTTTCCCAATGCACGTGACGCAGAAAACACAAATCTAGGAGCCTGCTTCCCATCTTCTAGGTGGGAACCCAGAATTCAACCATGTGCTTCTTCAATGGTGCAGCCAGCTTTTGGGGGGCTATTTCACCCACATGATGCACATACGTTTACTCTTGATGAACACAGTGCCCCACCGCCAACCAGCGGTTTTGTTTTCCACAATGTCAGTTACCGGCAGTGAGCCATGGTCTAAAAATATTAAATAGAAAATTCTACAAATAAACAACTCAAGAGATATCTTGAGAGAGGGGGAGACGACCTCATTAACTTTTATTATGATATGCTCTTATAACTGTTCCGTTGTATTACTGTTGTTGTTAATCTTTACTGTGCCTAATTTATAAATTAAACTTTATCGTATGTTTGAACAGGGTCAGGCACTCTCCATGGTTTCAATCATCCACAGGGGTCTTGGAAGGCACCCCCTGCAGGTAAGGGGGGTGGCTGTATATGATATTGACTAGTCACATGTATAGTATCCTGATTGGCTATTTTGCAAGTGTGTGTATTAAGCAAGTCTTTCTATTCTGACACTTGACTCCCTGGGGCCTTGCTGGTCCTCACCTGCCCGTCCCAGGGCAGTCGGTTCCTACAGCTAGAAACTTACTTGCCTGCAAGCGTGCCTTTCATGTTCGAACCAACCAAGCCAGCGTCCATATCCCCCAGTCACTTCCTCGGCCTGGGCCTGACCTACCTGCCCTGAGGAACGGGGCCAGGTGCCAGCCAGCCAGCGTCAGCTGCTGTGAACCAGAGCCCTGAAAGCCCTGACGCGGCCTCACTCTGCCTCACCCTCACCCGGGCCTTCCCCAGAAACCACAGCAAAGGCTCTTGCGCAGGTTTCTCCTCCCCCACGCCCACACCGCTCCAGCCCGCCCCGGGCTTGCCCACACACCCCACCGCGCACTGACTGCTTCCAGGGCGCTGTGAGGACAGCCGTCCCCCGACAGTCGGTTCTGTGCGTGTCACACCACATGTGAATAGTTCGAGTCCTGGGCACCCTTGAAACTGTGTGTTCAGTAAACATTACCTGATCTATCAAATTCCAGTTATAAACCATCAACAACCTAAAGACCAGCTGATTCAAGTTGTGTTCAGATGATTTTTAGCACCGTGACAGTGTGTGTAAATACCTTTGACATCTTTGACTTGGTGTCAGTAATCAGGAAAGACATGTTGTTGATTTCATTCTGGACGACAAAGTTCTGCTCTTCTCTTTTGAAATTCTGAGGAGTTACAAAGGAAACTTCAGTTAAAAGCACATAACTAACAAGTCCATGTGATCAGAGGTGACGCAGGTCCCAGAGATGAATATTCATCTGCTATGTAAGGTTTACCAAGAAAGGGACCAAGGATTTGTTGAATATCCAATGGAGGCTGGACAGGGCCAGCAGTTCTGGGAACTTGATATAAATACACGTTTCAAAGGTAGGAAAACTAAGGTTCAGAAAAGGTTTGTAACACAGGCACACATCCACCACCGGTGGAATGAAAGCGTAAACCAGCGGAGCGGGGAAGTGCACAGCCCGCCTCCAGGGATGGGCGCGGGCCGCCGAGGGCCGTGCACTAGGACGGACCTTCCGTCCTGTTGCTGGTTTACTTGCTTTTTCAGTTCCATGACCTGCTCTCACTCCCTGTCAACCTAGGGACACAGGAACACTGGCAACGGGAAGTGCCAGGTCTGGCACAAATAGAGCCCCTTTTTATTAAAAACTCATAAGTATGTCATTCTGTAACAGGACAATGCCACACTCAAGCACAGCGTAGGGCATCTTATGTGAAATGTTCCAATTAAAGCTATAAATGACTACACCCATACTATTACCCTGCCCACCACACTCAAGCAGGCCCTGCTTCTGCGGGCCTCGCATTTGGGCGGTGGAAATGGAGGAAACACCAAACGAGGGCAGAAATAATCAGAGTTTTACAGAGAGGCCAACGATCTAACCAGAGGCCTTCCTTTATGAGGTGAGCAAAACTCACGTTAAAAATTCCATAGTGAGCATTTAAATATGTTAGTGAATGATGAGTAACAAAAGACTCTTTGTGGACAGCAGTGAAATGGGTAAGCCTTGATTTCCATTTGGGTATATATTCTGCTTTCACTATCAGCAATAATAGAGCTGCTCATATAGCCTCAGATTTAAATATCGGGGGATACATATACGTCCCATATTAAGTGGTTTGTGTTTAAATATACCCATAAGATTTAAAAGCACATATTCAAATTTTTTTCTTATTCTTGAAAGTATCCTTAGACAGTCATCTAAAAACCCACTGATCGCAATAAATTCTGTTGTTCCAAAACTTCGCCTTACATACAAACTTGAAGAAGTTTCTTTGGTTTGTGATTGATAAAGTTGAAAATTCTCAGTTCTTCAAGGAAAAATATGCAGCTTTCGGTTTTCTTAAGTGATTTATCCTGGGCTCTGGATTTCCAAACTTCCTCTAGAAGTTCCTGAATGGTCTAATGCATCTCCTTAACAGGAGTTACTTGGGGTAGGAAATCATTGACTTTGTTTAGAGGAACATAATTTCTTGTGACATCACAGACAATAAAGGTTCATGTGAAGATAAAAATTCACATGTTAATAAAGCTACTGTTTTCACATATTATTTCTGTGTGATGGTATTTTTAAAGTACATTTTTATACACATTTTGGTATTAAGTTTAACAGACTCCTCAAGGTAGTCAACAAATAATACTTATATACTAAATATTAAGTATAAAATTTTTTTTAAAAATAGTGCATTTGCAAAGTAATCTGATTTGTATAATAATCTGATTAAATATACTAGGAAGACACCTCAGAGGATGAAACTGAGGTTGCAGAGTTTATTTTTACTTTCTCAGAGTCTCCCATTTACAAAGTACTATAAAATTATAATTGATTCAAAATTGCACAAATTTTAAAATAATTTGGGACAATAATAAATGCTCACCCATATTCCGCTAGTTATTAAAAATTATAGAACAAGATAAAGTTTTTAGGGTTAAAATCATTTTCAGATTTGAACACAGATCATTCTACTTGCACCACACGAAGCAGCGAACATTCATTAACGATGCACTTTATATGTTCTACTACAGGGATCCCCAGCAAGAGTTTTATTTTATTCTAACACGTGAATAAAACAAAATTCCTACAAAAATGAAAGTGTGTGATGACAAAAGAAGTGTGAAGCCATGACGCAGTGTGTCCTGTGTAAACGCGAGTCTGTGCTGGCATCTCTGGAACCCAGGCCGGGCGTTCCCGGGGGAGACGCCCAGCGCTGGCGTCCCGGGTCCACATCGCCCCGAGATGCAAGGCAAACATGACCCGTGCATGGGCATAATTACAACTCCCTCTGATTTTTTGAAGATAAATGACAAAACTCAAAAGAAGTTTTATATTGCCTCAAACTCCCCTGGGGAACCTCCTATTGCCTCTCCACACCATTAAGTGACACCCGGAAGACAAATCTGAGAACACTAAGGGGTGGGACAATTGGCTAGTAATCTAGACAACTGGCTAATAAAATGTAGGCGCTGCCCACATTTTCCTACTCACGTGTGATTTTGACCAGTAGATAAACACTTCGGCCACCATGCGGAAAAGGTCCTCGGCTTCCGGGGTAGGCTCTTTGAGCCACTTCGCCCTGGACGACAAAATAAATACAGTGGTCGCTCAGTTACAACCTAAAGTAAAAAAAAAAAGAAGAAGGAAACAAAGAAAAAGACCCTCTCAAAGTTGAATCTGAAACCAGGGAGTGTAGGGTCGCAGCTTCCTACAGAGCACACGGGGCCTATGTCCACAGCTATAACATTTACAAGAATTTAAACAGCAGAACTGTCAAACTGCTGACTTTTACCTGCAAAACAAAGACTATTCCCAGATGTGTTTCTGACGGCAATTTAAGATGCTCCATGGGGGGAAGTGGGAACATATCTAGAAATGTTTGGTTATGTTATGGATGGCATCATGAACAAGCTCATCGCTAAGTAGTCAGTGAAGGAAGCCATTCATTCGGGACATGCAAACCCAACAAGGTCATGACGGGATTTGAGAAATTAATCACTTTCGAACGTTATACCTGTTATTGTCCACAAATCTAATCAGGAGAGGGTAGAAGGCATACAGGTCCCTGGCCAGCGTAGTGAATTCATCCAGGATAAGAAGTTCAGCCTCGGACATGTCCCCCCTGGCCTCGGCTTTCAGATGGTCTTCCTCAGAAACCACCATGGCTGCCTTTTTCTTCAGTTTCTCCATTAATGGCAAGAAATGAGTTTTCAGCAGCTGTGGTTTCACTTTATTTATTATAGGCTGGGAAAACACTGAAGAGAGATGTTACTGTTGCACTCTGTGTACACATTTTCAAGAGGGTAGAATGTAATTACGATCAATCGAAGCGCAACTGCAGCCTCACTCCCAGCCCCCCCGCCCCCCCCCGCGGTCCGCCCCCCCCACCGCCGCATAGCACAGCTGCCTCAGAGTGGCTCTTCCAAAAGTGGTTACTGAATTGAATGTGAAGTTCTTCCTTGTTTTTACAAAAGGGTAAATGGCTGATTTAGAATAGAAAAAAAAATATTAATTCCCTATGAAATCAATTCTTTTCACACACAAAAAGGAAAATCCCCCAAATGGAAAGGTTCCCTGGCCATTCCTTAAAGAGGTGCTCACCTCTCAGTAATCATTCCAGACTATGTACCATTCCCTCACTGAACGGCCCACCCCATCCCTGTGCGAGAGCTGGGTTACACGCGTCACTTACTGCTCATTTATTTAAGGGTAGGTGTACTTGTAAGCAAGCGTTTTAGACTTGCGTAGCAAGGGAACACATACATATTGTAAAAATGCATAAAAGAGAAATGTTAAAATTAATCATGATCATCCTACCTAAATTAGTAAGACATTCATGTATTTCTCTGGAGGTTTTATAAATAAATAATTTCACAAATATATATTTATATGCATTTTTAATTCATAAAGATACTCTTCTTTTCATCCTTCATGATATCGTGGGCATTTTCCAACTCACAAAACACTGTTGACACCTTACAGCTGAAAGCTATCCTGTGGTCTCCTATAGGATGTGTCCACTGAGTTAACCACGCTCCAGTGCTGGGCGTTTAATTGCTTCCATAAGTTCTTTATAAACATGGGATATTAACCCTTTAATATCATTAAACATTAGCAACTATGTTCTCCCATTCAGTGGGCTGACTTTCATTTTGTTGATGGTTTCCTTCGCTGTGCAAAAACTCTTTAGTTTGATGTAGTCCCATTTGTTTATTTTTTTCTTCTGTTTTCCTTGCCTGAGGAGATATTTCAGATAAAATATTGTTATGAGCAATATTCTAGATTTTACTGCCTATGTGTTCTTCTAGGATTTTTATGGTTTGGGGTCTAACATTTAAATCTTTAATCCATTTTGAATTTATTTGTATGTGTGGCATAAGAAAGTGATCTATTTCATTTTTCTGCATGTATCTGTATAATTTTCCCAACACAATTTACTGAATAAACTCTCTTTAGCTCATTGAATGTGCTTGCTTCCTCTGTTGAATACCAAAGGTATGGGTTTATTTCTGGGCTCTCTATTCTGTTCCATTGATCTATGTGTCTGTTTTTACGCCAGTACCATGCTGTTTTGATTACTAGGCCTTATACACCAAAAAACAAACAAACAAACAAAATCCAATTACAAAAATGGGCAAAGGACCTGAATAGACACTTCTCTAAGAGGACACACAGATGGCCAATAGACATATGAAAAGATGCTCAACATCACTAACCATGAGAGAGATGCAAATTAAAACCACCATGAGATATCACCTCACATGTTTCAGAATGGCTACCATCAATAAATCAACAAACTGCTGGTGAGGATGTGGAGAAAGTGGAACTTGGCACTCTTGGTGGGAAGGCAGACTGGTGCAGCCACTGTGGAAAGCAGTATGTAGATACCTCAAAAAATTAAAAATGGAACTGCCTTATGACCAATACCACTTCTGGGAAAATAAAGAAACTCAAAACATTAATGCAGAAGAACATAAGCACCCTATGTTCATTGCAGCATTATAAACAATTGTCAAAATACGGAAGCGGCCCAAGTGTCCATCAGTAGATGAGTAGATAAAACAACTATGAGACATTTACAGAATGGAATTCTGCTTGGCCATAAAAACGAAGAAAATTTTACCTTTGTGACAGTATGGATGGGCTGGAGAACATAACGCTAGGTGAAATAACCCAGTCAGGGGAAGACAAATGCCGTATGATTTCATTCATATGTGGACTCTAATGAGCAAACTGAACTAACAAGAAAAATACAGGCAGACTCGTAGACGGAGAGCAGGCTGACAGCCCTGGGGATGGGGAGATGGCGCAAAAAGGAAAAAGCACTCGTGGGCAGGGACAACGGTCTGGCCACTGTGGGGGAGGGGTTATTAGGGTGGTAAATGGTAATGGGAGAAACAATTAAAAAAACCTTAAGAAAAAGAAAAGAATCATGCATACAATGTCAGCACAAAAAACAAAAATAAACTCCTCTCACGTACTCCACATAAACAGGGCAACGGCACGCGGACGGCAAGGCGAGCGCCCCCCACCGCCCTCCCCACCCCGCGAGGTGAAAAGCTGCAGGTACGAGGCAAGGCACTCGACGTCTGACATGCGCCTCTTCAGGAACAGCACGGCAGAACCAGGAACACTTCTTAGCACAGAATAAAATATTAATAAAGACTAAGATAGAAAAAGTCTCGTCTTCTGTATTTCAAACCTCTCGGGGAACCAGGCAGCCCTCAGGGGACGCCCTCCTCACCTGCCAGCCGCTTCATCCAGGCGCCCTCGTCGATCCCCAGGTTGTTGTAGATGATCTTCAGTATGTTCCCCAGCAGCGTGTTCATGTGCTCCGCGTCCAGCGCCGTGCAGCAGGCCTCCGCCCGCCCCGGGTGGCTCTCGGGCCCGTGCTCCCACCAGCGCGACATGTAGCTGCACAGCAGGGGCAGGATGACTTCCATCACGTGCGGCATCTGCGTGTAGCGGATCCCAGACTCGGCCAGCTCCACGATCTCCTCCATGAGCTTCTCCAAAGACGGTATGTTTGGACAAACGTCTTCCACGCTCGCTGGCAAGTTGAGGGCTAGAGGGACACGCACGGAATAAATGGTGTTCACCGAAAGAAGAGGCACAGACAACCACTTCATGTGCCCACACGCCTCACCTGGGCCCTTGTCCTTTCTTGTACCTGCCGCGCCGACCTTCCCCTCTTTTTCCACGTTCCTACCCTACCCCCCATCCCTTAAGATCAGCAAATGACCACCCCCGTACCTCAGGGCAGACAAGAATCTCAGCGTCTCTGCCCACAAGCCCTCTGTCTGCTCCCACATTCACATCCTTTCAGAGGAAGCAGTTTGGGGGCCCCACGCGGGGTCCCAGCTGCGCTCCAGAGCCCCCGCCTGCCCTACAGTGGGGACTCGTGGGGCGCGTCACGCGCAGCCCTGCCCTCTGTCAGCTCCACCCGGCCCCCCGCCGCCCCCCGCCGATGACAAGCCCCCCGGCCGCCCCCCGCCGCATCTCTCCTGGGCCGTCCACTCTGCAGTCGCTCCTCCCACGGGGCCGCCGGCCCCCCGCGTACATTCCCAGGCGCTGGCCTCGCCCCCTCGCCCCAAACCCCTCTCTCCTCGCTCCCCCCCTTCGCTCTGTCACGACTCTTTGGAGCTGTTGACGCCCTTCACTCACTCTTTTCTCTCTGCCGAACTTCCACATGTGTTTTCCGTGGGACCTGTCTTTAGCTCTCCCCCTGTTGGGCTTATATGTGCACTGAGGCAACTGTGGCCGGTCCTAGGGACCCCCGCTGTGCGCTAGCAACCCCCAAAGCCAAGGTCCTGTGTGTGTGTGTGTGTGTGTGTGTCCGGTCCTAGGGACCCCCGCTGTGCGCTAGCAACCCCGAAAGCCACAGAGGGGGGGTGTGTGTGTGTGTGTGTGTGTGTGTGTGCGGTGTAGGGAGGTCGCTGTGCGGTAGCAAGCCCGGAAAGCGAGTGTGTGTGTGTGTGTGGGTGTGTGTGTGTGTGTGTGTGTGTGTGTGTGTGTCTGTCTAATACGAATGTCTCAAAAGCAGCTAGACCACTACGGCTCTAAGTGTACACTCGACTTCCTCCGCTCTGACCGGCTCTTGGGCGTGTACTCTGTGGGGGACGTTACCCAATCAGTCCCCCAGGGCGGAAGCCTGGAGAAAGTCTAGGCCGCGACCTCCGACGCCTCCGCAGAGCGGGCCGCCCCAGGGCCTCTCCTAAGCAGCTCGCTCCAGTCACGAGGCCCAGGGCCGTCTCTGCCGCTGCCGCGGAGCCGGCACCACACTTCCGACTCCGGCCGCGGAGGGTCCTCGCTCCGGTCGCACCCTGCGGAAAGCCGGCAAGCCCCACTCCTTCCCCAACCGGGGGCGCCCACCTCACTTCTGCCGGCTTTCCACTCTTGTCCCACCTCCTGCTCCTTTCCCTCCTGAAAGCGACCTCCACCTCCGAGAGCCAGAGGCCGCCCTTGCGGCGCCCGGTTCCGGTGCCCGGACTCCAGCGCCCCCTGTGGCAGCTCTGCGGCGCCTCTCCGGCGGCTCGGCCCGCGCTGCCTTGTGTGTCCCCGCACTGTTCACTCTGGATTCTGTCACCTGTATTCATTCGGCCTCCCTCCCTCCACTGCCCCTAAAAGTCCCCGAGGAAAAGAACCAAGTCTCAGGCATCTTTGTGTCATGTGTCTCCCATCTACCACAGCGTAAATCAAAATATTTGTGCAATGACTGAAAAAAGGAATAGAAGGGAATCATTAAATTCAATTCCTCTACTTGTTATGCAAATACCCTGTGATTCCTTATCTATAATGAATGTACAAATTGGCTTCATTTTTGATTCATAGCTAAACTATTAATGAATCAAAAATCGTAAATAAGACAACTTAGTAAGACATGTTTACACAGATGATTAATACAAAATCAACCAAAATTTACTATTTACGAATACATTGTGGAAATTTTGTAGAAAAACATTGCTAAATCACATTTAACATAGTTTTAACTTCCTATGTTATATGAAATTAGAATTATAAAATAGACAAATTAAATAATGAATATTCGCAGTTTTAGGAGTCTGTCTTTGATGAAATACACTATCCCATCTGTGTGGCCAGCCGCTGCCCGAAAATACAAGTTACACAGAGAGACCCTCTCAGCAGGCAGCTGCGTGAGTGCGACCGGCAGGAGGTTCTTGTCTTAGGAAGCCAACCGGCCCCCAAAAGAACTGGCCTAAGAGGGCACTTGTGTGATGGCCAGGTTTCGAAATGCGGGACACCCGTAACAGTGTCAACAATGAAAACTGTTTTAAGAAAAGGCTGATTAAAGGACTAATTTGCTTCTGCATTAATAACTACTTGTTATATAACTCAGTTCAAGTCCTAGTACATAACTCTAATAGGTTCCCAAAGGTTAATTCTTGAAATCACTGGTAATGGTTCTTGAAGCTTTTTGGCTAGAACAGTGAAAAAATTGGATGTATCTGCCTAGAAAATTATCAGATTTTCCAGGATGGAAAGTGATGTGATGCATATAGATAGGTACTATACACACAGACAAAAATATTGCAAGGATACACATACTAGGGTCAGGTGCAAATTAAAGTCAGTGATTAAATGTTTTAGATTTATGTTTTTAAGTTTTGTAAATGATAAAACTTGGAAAAATTATTAGGAAAAAATCTCACATAGAATAAAAGTCTCCCAATGTAGACATATCTGGGGAACAAAGAAAAGTGAAGAGTACAAATGCATAAGTGTAATAAATACGAATGTCATACCTTTACCTATGAGAGAGAACTGTATCAGAAATCCTATTGACCTACTATTTCATATCTGCTGATCATTTTTTCTTATCCTTAAGAGTGCTGATATGTCTGTGGCTCATTAAGTTAGAAGAAATTAAACTAATTTTCTTTCAGAAACACTACAGGAATAGTATACAGCACTCCAAAAATTCTAAATAACAGCACTTAAGAACAAAGCACATTGAGGGACCATCAACTGAAATGGCCCGTTAAAAACCACTGCAGGAAGAGGCACTGTTTGTCATGAGGCTTTAGCTGCGCATCCCAAACACTGCACACGTGTCTGCATACCTGCTCTTTCCCGTGAAGACTTGGTATTGTAGATGGAGTAGCTATTATGTTTGTCAAGATGAGTTTCCAGAAACGCCACAGGGAAGGCGCCCGCGAAGGCCGCCAGACACTCCCCCAGCGCAGAGCGCTGCCTGCAGGCAGAAGGTGATGGTGGTTTTCAGTCTCCCAAAAAGCCCAAAGTACATTAAAACTGGTGAGTTTAACCTCAGAGGGACAATAATAATGCAACTAATAGTATTAATCCCCAAACACAATTTCTTATTGTAAATCATCATGTATTTTCAACAGCAAAGTCCCTGCCATTCAAAAAAAGTTCAATTATCTCTTGGCTCAAACAAACAGTGCAAATCAAGATAACAAGAAAAACCCTGTAAATCCTCCACAAGCTTGGACACTTCTTTCTTTTTTCCCTTTCTCTTTAAACATAATGACTTAGGACGAATTCTTGCTATATGAATAAATAGATTAATAGAAATTTTAAAACAAAGTACAAAGTGATATAACTTTCTGAACATTTTACTGTATGTAATGAATATCAGGTACCTATGAAACATTAAGACATACAAACACTAAAGCTAATTATACTTGGAACTGATTCATTGTTCTCCAGGGCAGGAGGGGCCTGAGGAATCAGGCTGCGGCCGGGCCCCACCACCAGGGAACTCCCTCCCTCGGTCACCAGCCGAGCCCAGGGCCGCACTGGTGCGCAATGTGCTTATTAAACAGGGAACAGGATGAGCATCATGTAGTGTGGACTCCTTAAATGATTTTATATAAATATACTTTAAAGTCAATAAAATGAATATAATTAAGATTATATAGTTCTCTTGGGCAGTTTTAAATTTCTCACTGAAAAAATCTAATATTTAAATTAACAATGTTTGATTATCTGTTTTAATCTTTTTAAAAATTAGGTATTTAGTCAGCTAGGAGAAAATGTTCCTTCACAGAATGGCGCTGAGTAAAATAGAGTCCAAATCAAAGATTTAATAACACTGCATTATTAAAAATAATTTAGGAATCAAGGAATTACACAGATCATAGGTTTTGATTTGGAGAGACCTGAGACCCTATCTTATCCCTAGCACTCACACCACTGTAGAAAAATTGCTTACTTTTTCTAACTTTTGCTTTCGTTAACTAAAAATAGGGATGCAGAATGGCAAATTTTAAGAATTTAATAGGTGACAATGTTTTATGTATGATTTCAAGATCAGTAATTTAGTCCCTTACATCTGATTGGATTAGTCCATTCATTAACAATTCATGTCAATTAATTAACTTTAAATTTTTGAATCAATTAGTAATTCTCAGACTAACTCTGATCATTTGTGTTGGTAATCTAGAAATAGCAATTTTTTTTAGATGGCTTGTACTAAAATTACTTAATTTTTCTTAGCATAGTGTTACTTTTTCATTTTTTAAAAAATGAAAAAATGAAAATGAGATTGTACTCATCTCCAAAATTTTATTTTTATATTCTCCCCAGGTCATTTTATAATTGCAAGCTACACACACATTGGCAGATTCCTCCATAAGTCTCATAACACTCAAGTTTAAATTTTATATTATAATCTTCAGCATAATTGCTTTACATTTTTTCCCCATAGCTCAGCTGTTTTTTATTATATCAACTCAAATGTATCTTAAAGATTGTCTAACTAGTCCCAAAAAATTCAATACACTAATTTGGTTTAGTTAATAACTAAGGAAAATGTTATAAAGTGAAGACTCGTTATAACACCTGAAACAGCTATTAAGGCAACGTGAAATATAAAATCTTACCTTTCTACATAAATACTTTTGCTTGTCCCCAAAGCATACAAGCTGGCCAGAATTCTGTAACAGGACACCTGTACATCTTCCACTAAAGAGAGAGGGAATCTCACATGAAAAGAAACCTCTTGTTATTTATACATTGCCCTAAGAAAGTTTAGGTTAAAAACAAAATCCCATATTAAAGGCACACTAATATTTTAACATTTGAAAGAAGCAATGACAAACAATATGTAGAATGAAATGTAAAAAGTTTCCTTCAAACCAAGTTATTTTCTTTCAGGAGTTCAAAGTGTTCTAAAGACTTGTGCTGTGACTATGCAGAACATTATCAGGAAGAGTCCCTTTATAATTTTCCTCCAGGTATAAGAATAAAAGATTTCTTCAAGAAGAAATCACACACAAAAGTATCTGGGAGGACAGGGGATTTGACTCTCGTTCCAAAAGCACAAAGACGGTGTCTTTTCGGTGGAGCCCCAGGGGCCGAGCACGAGGAGCCAGAGCACAGGGTGCGTCAGCTATTCCCGAAGTGGCCCGATGTTCATGGGGTCAGTCCATCCCTTCGGTAGTTTTTGAAGCTCAAGAATCATACAATATCTGGTACATGATCTATGACCCGGTAAGAGCTGTTCAGGGGCACGGAACTCTAAGAACCTTGAATTTCTAATCCCAACTCTGCTACCAGTTCCTGGAGAAAACACCACAACTCAATGGGGAAACCATCAGTTTCTCCCCCAGACCCTCCTCCCTGTCCACGCTCACTGCGAGCCGCGTGCCTGCTGGCTCCGTCAAAGTGTGCAGCCAGTGCTGCGGCACCACCGAGGAACTCAGCCAGTGTTACCCACAGCCGCTGTCACCCAACCCCTCCAGCCGAGTCCCGGGGCTGGGTCCGCAGCCAGGACTGCCTGACAAGGACTCACATCCTCCCTCGAGTGAGGGCAGGCCCTGCGGTATTTTTTTTCACATAACTTTGGGCTTCCCGTGGATATTTTTAATAACTACAGCATTCCAGCCCAAAACAGCTGGTGAGGTCCCCAGGGAAAAGAGACTGACACCTATTTTCAGAGGCTGTCTGGGCCACCCGAGTCGGGCAGTGACTGGCATACACGCTGTGTCCCAGCAGCCTTCGCGTCCATGGGCGGTGCAGCCCGTGGGAGCTACTGCATCGACTCAGCGACGCTGAGAACATTGTACGCTGCCCATCCCATGGTCAAAGCGTGTTAGAAAGTGGCCATGAAAAAAACCCACAGAAATAGTCACCTTTGGACTTTGTGCTTGGACAGCGTGGAGGAGGCTGTCCAGGACTCAGTGACCCACCCCTGTAAGAACGGTCCCTGTAACTCACACATCAGCCTAGGACACTGTGCAAACCAGCACGTCAGTGTCTCAGCAGCATCTGAGTAGCCCAGACGTGGCTTCCACAGCGTCTGGTTGCGCCACTCGGGTACCAAGGCTGTAGGAGACAGACTCACGTACCTATCAGGTCTTCTCCAAACTGGTGCTGGCCAATGTGCTCAAACAGCGAGGACAGCACGGGCAGCAGCGCCACCGTGGTGTAGTTGATGATCTGGGTGACACCCCTGGGCTGGTGGCGGGTGTGGGTGAACTGGCCCTGCTTCAGGTTCTCGAGCGTCTGCTCCAGGTCCTCAGCAGCGCTGTCCAGGAACGCCCTGAGCGCGCTCTTCACGCTCTCCAGTCCCGTCTTCATGACCGTCCTGGGAGGAATGGGGCGCGGCGGCAGGTGAGCCACAGGCCGCGGCCACTTGGCTTCCTGCACAGCACCCACTCCGCCTGCCAGCTTTTAAATCCACTCTCAAATACTTTTTCAACGCACTGAGGGTTCGGCCATGCTGCTCTGTGAGTTCACGACTGCCCCTAAGTTCCTTCGCAGCCAACTCGACCAGAACCTGGGAGCAAAGGGCAGGGCCACCGCCTTCTGGGTCCCACCAGCAGAAACTTTGAGGGCACTTACTTTATAACTGGCCAAACCCAGCTTCTGAGGCAGTTACTGCAAACCCAGCAGAAATGGGAATGTTCCCCAAGGCAATGGCTGTGAAAGGAACATTTATTGGCAATGGGGTGCAGCTACCTTGAGCTTTGAGGGCAGCGATCGGCCTTTCCTTGATTGGCCTCTGAAGGCCGAACGTTAAACACTCTACTGCCACTGCTTCTGGCAAAAACTGAAGACATGTAATGCCATCTTCTTTCTTCGTTTATCATACCAAACACCACAAATAAAACTTTAAACACTAAAAATGGATAACCAAAAGTATTGTGGAACACTCTCTGTTACACAACATTCAGAAACTTTTATTTAGATTTATTCTTGGTAGTAATTGAATTTAATGCTGTGGCTTAGAGGCTGGATCGGTCATGCTCGGTGGACTGATTCTGCCTTCGGTGCACATATGGGATTTGCGGGTATGTTGCCCGTGGGGCGGAGCAGAAAGAGCTCAGACTTGGGGCTGCTCTACCTCCACACTCACTTGCAAACTTAAGCTTCATTTGACTCGTCTGTAAACTGGGAACAAACCCTCATGTTTCCTATAAAACTAAACATTATTGCAGGCACGGAGCCTGGCATCACACCGCGCACTAACGTGACCTCTAAGGCTGTAAATTTCTACCTCACAGGACGTGTTCCCAGGTAAGTCCCCACTTACATACCAAGCTGCTAGAGGAACTATTTGAAATTTAAGTAACAAAGGCTGTAAATTTCTACCTCACAGGACGTGTTCCCAGGTAAGTCCCCACTTACATACCAAGCTGCTAGAGGAACTATTTGAAATTTAAGTAACAACTTACATATGATCATAAAAATAATAAAATGTCATTGCATTAGTAATTTACAAAAGATTTTCTTTCCACCTAAAGCCCTTCTTACAACTCCAGAGTAGTCAAGACAGTAGGTCCATTTTAATATTCTCTGATGTCATTACTACACTCACTGATTTAGATAAAAATATATCCATGTACCTTGCATCCAAAGTCTGGCCCAAAATATGAAGACAGTTGACAATTGATGTTGCATCATTTCCTAGAGAGGAAAAAAAAATGTTGTGTAAATTGCCCTGAGAATGTGTCGATGTTCTTCTATTAATATCTGTGTTTCAAAAATTAGTCCACAGAACAAATGAGTAATACTAACTCAATTAAAAAGATGTTTGATAATCAAGTTTACAATCATGCAGTTTCCTGCTCTGGGTGGTTATGCGAATATACGCAGGGCAGCGGTGAAGCAGGCTGGGTCACGGAGCCGACACACTCAGGAAGCGTCCAAAGCAATGCACCGGGGCGAGAAGTTCAACCCAGCTCCTCTCGTGCACCCCTCCACATTCCAGCTCATCTTCGCTTTGAATCACGCTGCGTGGCAGCTTTCTAAGTCAGCTCACCGCCTTTATGGAAGCGGTGAGCTGGAAGTTTAACCAATTTAATTCCATTTTAATTACCCCAGTGTCTCTGCTTTCTAATTGCATTCAACTGCATTCAGATGAATTGATTTGCCTGAATGTTATTGGTTTTTGGTGAAAAAGCAGCACCGAGCAATCACATAAAAAAGCATCAGAAGCCAGAAAAGTTCATTTCTGCTCTCATGAGGTATTTAAAATGGGGCTGACTCTTCCTGAAAGTTGAAATTCACTCATTTTGATTGGCAGGAATATGAATTATACAATTACTATATATGATTTTTGATTGACAGAAATGTGAATTATATAGTTACTATATATATACAGAAAAGCAAGTTCCAAGTTACAAAATTATTGACTGCTCACCATGTAGTCTGACATTATGACTTCTTCAGTCTATATACAAGGTGTATGTGTGTGTGTGTGTGTGTGTGTGTGTGTGTTCATTATATAGCATCATCATTTCCTGGGGCCTAAGGTTAACAACTCCTACTTGAATGTACATTTTTAATACATTGGGATATGTTATATTCTTTACACAAAAAGTACCCTAATATGAATGAAACACACACGGACATTAATAATTGCTTTAGAGAGCCAGCAGGCCAGCTTTGTGACGTGATACGAATAAGGAAAACGGCAGTCGTTGCTGAGACCTCAAGTTCTCCCAGGACAGGCCCATCAGCTTGTGCTTTGCATCTCAGAATTCCCGGCGATAGTAAAGGCAAAGCCGGCAGAAGGGCAGGATTTGTTACGTCCCAGCTCTGGTGGTAATCACAGGGCTTGTACGGCAGTCCCTGAAAGCGTTACTCATTTAATTATCCATTCACTCGACAAACGTTAAATACCAGGCACTCTCAAACTTCAAGTAAAAAGCAAAAACAGTTCTTAAGCTACTTGCATTTTAATGAGGAATATGAGAGCAAACAATAAAAAACTAATATGTAGCATCAGGCCACAGTAAAAACATACGGCAGGAAATAGGGATTAGAGCAGCAGGAGAGTACAGGCGAGAGGTCAGGAGAGTGTCAGAGGAGCAGAGCTGTGAGCCTGAACGGGGGAGGGCCCCGCCACGCACGCAGCTGGGAGAGGGACCACGCACAGAGGCTCTGGCGCAGGAGGGGCGCCCGGGGCTCCAGGCGAAGGTGTCAACAAGGCAGCTGGCGTGAGGACTCAGGGAAGAGGTGACGCGCGAGGGGGCAGGTGGGAGGCCAGGCCCCAGAGCCTGACTACGAGGGCAACAACTCTGGGTAATTTTTTTTAGTGCAGCATAAAGACATTCTTAGCTTTTGAACAGACTGGCATCTGGCTGACACTGGATGACGTCCCAACGTGCAAAGCTGGAAGGGCAGGAGCGGACCTTAGTTAGGAAGCGGCTGAGGCGGGGTCAGAGGGCTGATGGAGGTGAACTTGGATCAGCCTGGCAGCAGGGAAGACATTAAGAGCAAGCTTTTCAGTGTTTCCTTATGGATTAAATGGGGGCGAGAGGGGCGGGAGACGAGAATAACGGCCGGCGGTTTCGGTGCGTAGCTGCGGGAATGGGGCTCAACAACGCGCAGAGGCCGGAGGGGAACAGCCTGGGAGGGGTGGGGTCGTGTCCTCTGCGGCCCATAGGTTATCTCCACGGAGACGTGAGGCAAGCGATCGATAGAAAAATCTGCAGTGCAGAGATCCGGTGGGAGCTGCAAACGTGGGCACCTTGCACATATAGATAGCTTTTAAAGTCATGGGCCTACATGAAATCGGCCAGTGTGAGCAAGTGTATATATAACCGAAAAGAGGCCCAGGGCCTGGGATGCCTGGAGGAGAAAAGGTGAGGATGGCGCACCACAGAAGAGGGGGAGGGAAGGCCCGTGAGGGAGGGTTCATGGGCATCGCGGCGGGGGAGGCTCGGGCAGCTGCCACTGACCGCCGGGCAGAGAGGGGCCCAGCGCCTCTGACTCGAGCTCCTGCCCCTGCTTTCCGCCAGGGCCCGTGGGGCGGGGCTTCTGTTTGCTCCGGTCCCCGAGGCGGCCCTGCACCTAGGAGGCTGCTGGGCGAACCTCAGGCACCAGATCAAACACAGGGGCAGACGAGATCTGTGCGTGGGATGAAAATGCGTCTGGTGAGCGTCAGGTTTCTGTGACAGTGGAAGCCCCACACTGTAGGCTCCGTGAACCCGCCCATCTCGGTGCCCTCCAAGCTGGACACCAAACACCTCTAAGTGGATCTCAGTGTCAATATGGCACACAAGGACGTTAAGGAACGCAGAAAAGACATTCATCGAATTTTCAGCCTTTTATGGTGCAGACCGAGTGCCAGTACCTATTGACTATGTAGACAGCTAAACAATGGTTAGTCTTGAAGAACTAAAGCACGTAGGGAGGCTTTTAAATGAAGAACCATCTCAATCCCACCCTTCTCGAGGCAACCCAGGTCACTGTAATCAGAAGCGTCATCAAGTAAGAGCAGGGAGAGTAGTGAAAAAGGGAAACAAAATGCTAAAATTTTGAAGTGACGGCTATATTTTAATGTATTAACTATATGTAATTGCTTAACTGCTCTAAGTAGTGTAAAAAAAAACCACACACACAAAGTTTGATAGTTTTAAACTCACACTTTCTCAAGGTCCAAACTATTAACTTCCCTTGTCTTCAAACACAGCTAAAGACCCAGGGAAATGGCGGCGGATCGAGCGCCCGTCTGACGTGGCGCCTGCGTTTGGCCTCGCGGGAGTGGCTGAGCGTGAGCGGCACTTCCAGTCGCCCCGCATCTCACCGCGCAGATGGCGCGCAGGGCACCGACGCTCATGAAACAGTGCCACTCTCGAAATAAAAGAAATGGCGTTAAAGCGGCCAGAGTATCCTTTTGCATTTTAATCCCAATTGGCTTGTGGTTCGCAGTGGCTTGAACACAAGGTCTCTGACACTCCGGGGTCTGCGCTGCCACCCAGCCCGGGCCGCCCAGTGCAGCGCGGTTCTGCCGCTGGCCCGCTGCAGTCGCCAGCGCGGCCCGCTCCCCAGGGAGGGCAGGCACAGGCCACGCCGACGTTCCGCCTTCTTCCCCACGTCTTCTGCGTGGCTCCGGGCACAGTATTTCACGACATTCTCTTCTCTGACTAATGATTAATCTTGGCAGAACCCCTATTAATAGCATAAAATAAAGTCGGGCTGGAATATTACTTCTCTCAAAATGATGCGGGCACTGAGAGACTTGACGTATGCCAGTGACTTTTTATCACCTCCAGACTCTGTGATATTGGTAGAAATAAAATTACCAATTCCCTAACTTTGGGAGATGTTTCGGTTAAACTGAAAACATATTTCTGATAATTACACATTTAATCATTGGCCCCAGTCAGGAAAGTCTATCATAGGAATACGTTCAAATGAAAGAAGTATCTGTATCGCTCTAATACTATCTTCGAACATTATTTTCATTACCGTGTCTGAATCTGATATTTCTGACCAAACCCACCTCTCCACAAGAAGTGGGTTACTTTTTATAAAGCATATGAAACAAGTCCAGGAAACTCTTCTCTTTGCCATGTATACTGTCACAAACTACAGAACGTCCGAGTTAAAGACCTCGGGGCCCTATCCCCCGGGGCCCCACAATGGTCCCAGCAGCAGATGCGCCCAATGGAACGTGGCATCCTCAGAAAGGGGGAAGCCACCGCACGTGTGCTCCGTCCCGAGGGCCTTCCTACTTTAATGGCTGTCCTTTCAGCCCACGTGCCCCACAACAGTAAACAACACTAGCACAGTGTGAGCATTTTTAGGGGAGATACAAGCGTACCCTGACTCTCCATCTCTCCTGACCTAAGATCGCGGTCCTCACGCAATGCGTGTGTGGGTTTTAGGAGCAGATACTGAAGGAGCAACATCCATTTAACCTGCTAATTTTTTAATCAAGGAGAGAGTCCAACTGGTAGAGGTCACTATATTACTTTATTTGCTGTTAAAACTCTTTCAAAAATAACATTAAGATTTATGTACCAGCTTAAGTTGTACATACTTAGGAGAAAGAAAAACAAATAGTTAACAAGAACTAGTGTTTCCTTTCAACACATAATTCTCATCTTGTTCAATATTCTGCAGCTAATTCTAGAGCTGAATTACTGACGTGACATGTTGACTTCTAGGGTCATTTTAGGTCAAATCAAAAGAAATACTGGAGCATTATACTTATTATATTACAAAATGCTTGCTTTTCTCCAGGCACTCCAAGAAGTCTCTGTTATTAAATTTGGAACTTCTCCAGTAACTCTGGGGACTGTCTGGACAATTTACTAATATGATTTAAAAAAAAAAAAAACTCACCTGAAGCTGGAAAGGTAGAAAAGGCCCCCAAATGGTAACTGTTCTCAGTGTCCGTCTTCTCACCTTTCTCCTCAGACGGAAAAGACCAGGGCTGCTGAGTCTAATTCCCTTGCTGGATTACTCGCTAATTACAGGCCATTCTGGGTCAATGAAAGGGCCCTGTTTGTTTTCACGGGCTACTTAAGGATCTTAAACATCATTCTCATAAATTGTAAGGTAAGTGGATATTATATTTTTCTTAATAATCACAAGCAAAAAAATGTTGAGTTCGGATTATTCATGAATGTAAGAAGATTTCACACTGGGAGCACATTTCTCCTTGTAGACACCTGCCCATTTGTCTGCGAGATAAGTGCAGGCTTCCTGAAGGCAGGCCCTGGCTGGGTCATTCATTCAGTCATCAGAGATTTGTAAAACGCCTACTATGTGTCAGACCCCCTGCTAGGCACTGAGGACACAGCAATGAGCCCTCAGAGGGCTGAGCGATCTGTGCCAGAGAGCGACCGCGCTCTGGCCGCAGCGTCAGGGACAGGACGGGCAGGGCAGGGGTGCTGAGCGTCCTGACAGCAGGACCAACGTCGGGGGCATGGGAGGTGACCCAAGAGAGGAGTGTGTACGTTGAACCCTGAAGGGAGAGCAGTGCCCTCCGTGGTGAGGGTGAGGGGTTGGCAAGGGGACCGCGCCTGCAGGGTCCCTGCGGCAGTGGCAGTGGCAGTGTGTGCAGGGGCCCGGGGCAGGGAGGGAATCACCTCGGCCCAGGAGCAGAGAGAGGCCCCCGCGGCGAGCCCAGTGAGCAAGAACTGCCTCGGAAATGCGGGTGGAGGCCCCCAGGGGACAGGCCGTGAAACGCTCCTGCCGCGGACGGAGAACTCTGATCTCCATCCTAAAGCAATGGGAAGCCACTGACCACTGACCATGCAGGACGCGACGTGAGCCTGTGCCCTGGGGAAGACAGGGCCGGGCGGGGCCCGTGCAGAAAGCTCGGCCAGGGCGCTCAGGGCGCAGGCGGGGCGGCCGAGGCTGGCCTGGCGGGGGCGGGGCAGCGCTCCGACCAGGAAAGCCTTCCTCCGTCCCCACCGCCTGCGAGAGCGCCTTGCACGGGGCGGACGTGCACTGAAGCCTCGCTGCGTGAGCGCACAGAGCGAAGGTCAGCGAGGCCTCGGATGTGGTTTCATAGGTGAAACCACGCGCTTAAGAAGCGCGGCCCTGCATACGCCGTGCCCCTGGCACTGCCCCTGCGCGGCCTCCCGACCCCCGACGCTGCCGCCTCTGAGGATGATGAAGGGAAAGGCTCCACGGCTGGCATACGAGGGTTTGTGTAGGTCCTCGCTGCCTTGAAGCCAGGAATCGGAGCTCCACTTGGCGAGGGTGGGGGGCGTGGGGAGTTGAAAGCCCTGGTTCCTCAGTGGACAATGGGACCTGGAAGCGGGAGACCGGCGTCCCTCCTGCTGGGCCCTGCCTGGTCCGGACTGACTCCCCACAGGCCAAGAGCGCGGGGGCTGACAATCACTAGCGGGCACTTCAGAGTTCAGGAGACAAGCCTATATATAAACTAAATGCTGTTTTCTCCATTATTTTTCCCATCAAGTATTTTAATGGAAATACAAGAACTACACATATATGGCTTGTCCCTTTTTAAACTTTACTTTTTTCTAATATCAAAGAATTGGATTAAACACCTCAAAAGGACTATCTGAGGCACAGGAACACTACAAATCCCTTCAATTATCAGAGAATGTGCTTCAAAGGCCAGGAAATATTTAGATAACTTACACGCACAAATGGATTAAGTCCAAGTTTTGAGATTCCTCACTTTATCGATGAGAAACATCTTCCAACTACAGGTGAGGCTTGGAGATATAACTACAATTTGGCATCCAACTTGGACAAACAGTCCAACTAGCTCACCACCGCAGGCCCCACCCGGACAAGGGCTCTACTCCCTGGTGTGTTATAAAGCTCCTCTTGGTCGCATGGCACTTTCCTAATACGTCTCAGGTCACTGTCCCTCTTTCTCCCCTTTACCTTTGCCCGCGGACTCCAAGCCGGAGGATTTCTTTGCTCACCTCCCTTTCCGTCGTCTAGGAACACCTGACAGGTGACGGCTCACATGGCACTTTAACGTACACTGCCCAACATTAGACTGAAACACGCAATAGAGCTCTAAGATTAATGGACGTTATTTTAACCCAGTTCAAAAATTAAAATAAAAAAGGTTCAGAGACTTAAGTCCCTTGTCCACACCATTCAATCGGTTTAGTTATACCTGTAGGACTTGGCGTCCAGGATCTCCGATTCAAGGCCACACCCTTCTCTCCAGAACACCAGGCGAGTGTCTGAAGCCAGGTTATAACTGCATCATCTCAAGTTCACGTGTCTTAGATGTAAAGATTCTGATAATTGGACATGTCCGTATTAGAGTATGTTTGATTAATAAAGGCCTCTTGAAATGTTATTTTACAGGAAAATCCCAAAGCAAATTTGAAATAATAGTAACAGACACTAGAATAATATAAAGAATTCACAAAAATATGATGTTGAAGAAAAGGTAGATGATAGCTCTCCATTAAGTTCCTGTTAAATGTTTTAAAAATAGTATTTAAATGCTAAAGGATTTAAAAGGCAATGCCTAAAAGGAATATCAAAATTACAGAGATGGAATGAATGTTAAAGCCTAATTCTCTCTCCAGATAGGTATCACGAGTTATATATTCACAAGGAGAAAAAAAGAAAGTTAAAGAACAGTCAGAATTAATCCATGGCAATGGACGTCTCCATAGAGTTCCTTTTTTGAGGGTTATAAAATGAGGAAAGGTACAAGGGAGGCCTCGGGAATCCTAGAAGCAGCCTCTGTCTTGGCCTGAGCAAATGGGTATCGACAGGTGTAGCGTTTCCTCGTGCTATGGCACCAGACTGCCCTTTAGATTTGTGCATTTTGCTGCATGTATGGAATACCTCAAACTCTATTAAAAGGAAATTATAGAGAGATATAAAACAGGAAACCAAGAGTTTCCAATAGGTAAGAAGTTAGGAGCAGCACAAAAGAAGTATTACACCCATTAATAAGAATGCAGAAAGTGTAGCTGAGAAACAGGGTCCTGTTGAGCAGCACGTGAGGCCACACTCTCTATGGACCAGCGGAGACGCTGGGACCCACTGTTGTGATGAGAAGGCTGAGACTCTTCCTGACCACTCTGCCCCAACCTTTTCATAGAGATTTTCTATATTGAAGAGAAGTGGACAAAAGTCAGTGAACTCTAAATTATTCAGAAGATAATTTCCAGCCATGACCAGTTTGTCTTAGCTGGGCTCGGTATCGTCCCACAAACTGAAAGGTCGCTGGTTTGATTCCCGGTCAGGGCTCAGGCGTGGTACCCAGGTACCCAGGTCCCCGGTGGGGGCCACGTGACAGACAGCTGATCCATGTTTCTCTCCCTCTCTTTCCCTCCCTTCACCTCTCTCTAAAAAGAAATAAAATCTTTAAAAAAGAAAACAATTTCCACATTGATTTTTGATAACTGAAACATTAATGCAAAAACTCAGTTTATAGGAAATGTAACATTTAATTACTAAACTTAAGAGCACCAAATATTGGATATAATAATATTGGAAACCAAATACATCAATTATATTTAGACACTATCATTTCTCAAAAAAATGTACCGTTGAGAACTTACAGGTTATTTGTTCTGTGTGTGTGCACATGCGTATTTGTACGGATATATATGTGAACAGATATGGATACACACACACACACACACACACACATATTCCTTGCTTCACTCATTGTGCTTGCATAGAACTGACTTCACCCTTAGTTTTTCCTGTAAATGGAATTAAACTTACAACATCTTTTTTGGTACACCCAATGTTTTCCTACTGGAATTACTGTAACACTGTCTCCAAACCTACCGAGTACAGGGCTAACGCCTGCTCTGTCAGCTCTAACAGCGGACGCAGGAGGGTCCCACATGCCCTGCCGGGGGCTGCAGAGTCCCACAGCCCCCGGCAGGGCTGGCCACCCATGGCCCACAGGAGCAGGCGCTCAGGGCGTGGCTTCAGCCACATGAATGCAGATGCCAACACACAATGGCTATGGGTGAGCGGTTCTGGGGTCACTTTTGTAGCTGAAGTCCTCGGCCTCACTGTCTCTACTTGGAAGCTCCAAAATCTGAAATGCAGCCGACGTGCAAATCCGCGGTCAAGGGCATTCACTGCAAGCGCAGTCACATGTTTCCATTTGTAAAAGCTTGGCGTTTAATCTATCAGGGATAACCCAACACAAATTCCAGGTCCCCGTTTGCCTGTGCCCTTGGAAATAAAATACAGCAGAAGCTGCCTTTTCCAATCATTTGCTCTTCGATAGTGCAATGTTTGGATTTCCAAAGGTGCTTTGGACGAACATAAAAAGGTCCCGTCCTTAGTTTCACCACAGGTACAGCTGCTTACACACCAGTGGGGGGACCTGTGTCGGCCAAGGACGGGCACATGCAATGGCACACGGGCGCTCATGCAACGACACACGTGCGCTCATGCAATGGCACACGACACAGTGCAAACGGCAAAGGAAACCAGGTGGGGCCATGCCGGGGTCTGTTCAAAGGTCTCCTTACCAAACAGTGAAATCCTATGCCTGACAAGAACTCCAAGTTTGCAGAACAGGCTGAAGACATAAGAAAAACAAAAGAGGAAGGGGGAAGGGAAAGGGAAGGTAGAAAAGACAGGGAAATTAAAATAAAATAAAAAAAGAAGAAGAAAAAAGAAAAATAAACAGCTGATATATGAGCCGGAAAAAGCAACATGATGTCACGCAGAAAGTATCAATTCTCTGAGCAGAATGTGAAGTAAAGGTACTAAAGAAAGAGTCTTTCAGTGCATATCTTTAACAAACATGGTTAAAAAGCACATATTATAAGTAAAGAAACCAAAAAAAAAGAAACAACTGAAAGCAAAGCTAATATAAAAGCAATCTCTATGAACCCCATGAGAATACATTCAATAGCTGTAACTACTGAAAAACCACAAAGAAAAGATTTAATTCTATTTGTCCAAATATACTACTGAAATTCTAGAATTTGTTGTTTTTATGGACATCATTTAACGATAGAAATATGGTGCTTCGGGCATGAAATGTTACATTGGGTTTTAATGCTTCAGCATTTGAAATTTCCTTCCTCCCACCCCGGCCGGTGCCCCTGACACAGCCATGGCTGGGGCCCTGGAGCCTGCGGGGTGGGGCCAGGACCGAGTGCCTGGCCACGCTCGGAGGACAGTGGCACGGGGGGCTCTCAGCGCTACGGCGTGAGTGGAGCACGTCAACCTCTCACCTTCCGTCGCGCCCTTCCTGGGCCCTCATGTCCTCTCTTGGGTCCACAACGGGAGGACACAAACAGGGTGGCCTCCATTCGACAAGATGGCACTGAGGCACCGTGGCTCTCAGGCCAGACCCCAGAGCCTGGGCAATGTCCTGTCTCGTTACCCGGGGCGCAGTCTGGAGGGTTCCTCACAGGCCCCTCTTCTCAGGAGCACCCCGCGCTCCCTTCCGCGCCACACTGCCTCCGGCCGGCCCCTCGGCACTCAGCTCAGGACACGTGTGTGCCAGGAAGCCCTTGCGAACATCACCCCCAGAGCTCCCCTGTCATTCCCAAACCAGGCTGAAAGAGGTCCTGCCCAGCCTCTGCCGAGCCTCTGCCATCACCTGCACCCTCCCACATCACAGTTGGCATTACCTTCCCATCTACCTACACCGTGTGGACTCTCAGAGAGCATCGTCTCTGCACAGCCGGGCGGGCCCAAGCGCCCACCTCGAACGTGGGCCTGAGCGGCACGCCCCCACTCCGCCTGACTGCCCAGGCACACAGGACAGACAGACTGTGCCCCGGGACACGGGAAGGCCACCGCTTGTGATAGGATGGCCGAAAGGAGACGGAGAAAGCCCTCTTTGCAATGCTGACCTCTTCTACGGAAGTTCTGGCCATCCTCTCTCACGTCAATAACAATGTGCAAAAAGGCGCTGATGGAAACGAGTCACACAGGGCGCGGTGCAGCTCTTCCAAGAACAGCTCACCGACACGTGTCTGAGTGCAGGTGAGGTCTTGGGGAATCTCCTCAGTGCTTCAGGTTTTTAAAACGACCATCTACTCTACTAGGCAAATGATTATAATGACATTAGCCCCCCTGAGCCGCATCACTTGAACAAAAAAGACAGTAAAACAAGAGCACCTTCCTGCGGGTGCCCTCACCCACCGAGCTCCACGCGGACCGACCCCACCAGGGTCCGCCCTGGTGGCAGGGACCGCATGCCTCCTAGAAGCGCACCTGTTGGGGTCCCTGCGTTCCAGCCTGCCTGTGGGGGGCCTTTACCTCTCGCCAGTAGGCACTGCCTGGCATCGAGGTGAAACCGTCGGAGATGAAGCTGAATTCACGGGGCAGGCACTGCGTTTCACCCCATTAACCGCGCGGAGGCTACAGTCTGTGTGTGAACAGAGCTGCTCCATGGTTACATTTAACGTCCGAGCGCCTGTCAGAGAAAAGCGACTTCCACAACATCAGCTGTTGCTAAGAGTAACCGATGGGCCACCGGCTAGAGAGACCAGCGTTGGGAAGGCTGGATCCTGCTGCGCTGTCCGCCTTCCAAGCCTGAGCTCGTACAGGCTGCACGGTTCGACATCAGGGGCTCGGGCCCATGGTTTCTTCAGAACTACGTCTGTGACGCTGTGGTCCCTTTCCACACATCCCCGTGACCAGCGTGCCGACGGTTCGCAGGCCGGGATGCTTCTGTGGCACCAGCGCCGGCTCCGCGCCATGCGCGGCCTCCTCACTGCCCCCCCGTGGGCAGCCCCCTCCGAGCTCTCCGGACCCCAACAGGCAAGTCCCGTGCGCCCCTCCTGGAGAGCGCGCCACAGCGCCATCACTGCATCTCAACCCTGCGGCACCCTGGCTTCCGTCCCCTCCTCCCCGCTGTCCTCCGCGCTCTTCAGAGCCCCGCTTCCCCACCCCCCACCCCGGAGTAATTCTGCGCATTTGGAAATTAAAACCTTTTTGCTTCTCCCTCCATTTTCCTTCAGTTTCATCTGCTCTCAGAGCCTCGAGCATTTCATGGGTAAAGATAATCCCCGAATAAGTCATTTCTCGCCCTGCTCTCTCCACAGCACCAAGCGCGCAGCCCCCGCCTCCTGCGGGACAGCCTCAGCGGGCCACCGTCCGGCCAGCAAGCCCCACCCCGTTCAGCCTCTCCTTCTCGAAAGGGGCTCTTCTGAAACTTCCTGGGGGAGCCAGTGACACAGGAGTGTCCAGCAGCCCAGCCTCGGGACTGAGGCTTGCCAGGCCCCGCTGGTCCTTCTCCGGGTCCCCACCTCCAGCCTCCCTCACCTGCACGGCCCCTCCACACCCAGCACCTGATAAGTCCCACTTTCTGTCCTCACACCTACACACTGAGCACCACGTGGATGCAGCCGGTCCCCCGTACTTCTGGGGTCACTACCGTTAGGGACCGTGCGGTCGCACATCCCAGAGCGAGGACGGCATCTGACCCCCGGCAGGCACTCAGGAGCATCTGTGCACTGAGGCCGAGGGGCGCCCGCACCCCAGCACCCCTCCTGCCGATCCCACTGTTCTACCAGCAGCACTTTCTGATCATTCTCCTCAGTGAAAAGTGTCAGTGGCTTCTTAGTACTAATGAATGAAGTGAAGAAATTAATTAAAAAATTAAAAAGGAGAAGGAAGATGCCTTATTCCGGCAGTTAATATCAGCGACAAACATTCCGTAATGAATCTACAGAAACTGTATTTCCCCCAAATCACCACAGCTGTGCTGCTGTTGGAATTTATTCTGTGAGGGGTCCGGTCAGTGATGGAAGGTGAGTCAGGCCGAAAATTAAATGGAGCAACAAAACACGATACAGCAGGTGGGAGAGGTGCAACGTGTACGATTCTCATTGTGTTTTTTCTATGCCTTCTGACTGTATTTTCTCTTCATTTATGTCACTGAGTGGCATCTCAATGACCGATGCCCTCTGGGGACAAACTTCCTGTCACAAAGGCTGATGGGCCCAGGGAGGACAGGGACGCTCGGTGGTGGCCCTGGTGCCTGAGGTCGGTGGGAAGTGGGTGCCCTGGGCACTCTCTCCACCCCCCAGCACCCACCCAGGGAGCGCCGGCCCCGGGCTGGAGGGGGGCCCTTTGAGGTGAGCGAGACGCCCTTCGGATGGTTCCCCGTTATTGTAACTACAACGAGTTCTACCAGCTTCACAGGAAGGTTATTATTTGATGAAGTTTGGGGACGTTTTAATGTTGCTGCAATCCTGTATCACATGACCAGCCACATATTAGTTGGAAGATAGACCATGTATCTGAGTAAAGAGATGAGGTTAAAATTCCACTCCAGTCCTCATTCCCAATGTCATGTAGGCAGGAATCTTGTTTTTCACCCTCTGGTGTTTGGCCCCACCTCACTTGTCCAATAGGCTGACACCACCCTGCCCTCAGCATATCGTCAATGTCCAGGCTGGGAAAGCCCAGGTCTGGTTTATGTAGGTGACTCGCTTTCACAGAAAAGTTTTTCAGGTGCGAGCTGAGAGCCCGGCACGGACCCGCACATGTAGCGGTGCTGAGGGAGGCCTGTCCCATCACTGATTCTCTCGTGTACAAGCTCTGGTAGAATTCTGAGGAATCAGGCTTCAAATCGCCAGGAGAACCACAAGCAAACCTAGGAAGGACACTTAGACCTAACTGGAAATGAGAACACGTTGCTAACGCTAACACGCCATCTTGTGTATGGGGGAGGGGAATTTTTACTTCAATGTCTTCCAAGAGTGGAAATTATTTGTTTTAAATATTTAAAATTATAATTTCTGTAAATGGGATTTCACCCTCCTCAAAATCAAGGCTGGCAAAAATATGAGATTCGACAGGATTTTAATAAATCAATGTGAGAAGCACCGTCTCTCACACATCCCAACACAGGGCCCCTCACCAGCCTCCACCTGTGAATTTGTGTTGGGGGTTTTATTCCTTCCACTCCTCAAAGATAAGGAATCTCAGCAGCAAAAGTAAGGAACCTCAGTGCCTAGATCGCGTAGGTCAACCTGCGATTGGTCCTCGTCAGAGCCTGGTTCCGAGAGGGCGGCCAGGGCGGCGGCGGCCCCAGCGCAGCCCCGCCAGGCCCCCAGGGCCCCTCCCCAGGGCAAGTGCGCACAGACAGCAGCCTTCGCGTTGCAGCCATTTACCTTGTCACCATTTCTTTCTCCTTGTTTGAGGCGTGTCCTCCGGAGCAGAGTGGTCTGCTCGCTGCAGACAGGAAGTACAAACGATGGTTTTTGAAATACTGATCAATTAAAGGCAGAACCACCTGTGAGGAAGGAAAAGCAGACAGGTGTGCACAGTGGAATTTTGGGGGATGAGCGAGCGCGGAGGCTCCGGGGCAGGCAGAGGCCTGTCCGCATGCAGCAGGGCCCCGGTGCCCACAGCCGAGCTGGACCATCCCCGAGGCTGGCTCGCAAACCTTGCCCTGCTACTGCCGCTCCCTGTGCTCTATGTGTGGGGGGGGCGGGGGAGGGATTGCGGGATGTAATTATGGGGGAAACACTAAATTTTTAGCTGTTTGAAATTATTTTTAATATTTTATCAAAATGAGAAAGTCTTAATAATTTCATACACTGCAGTTCAGTGTGAGGACAGCAACTGACCTCTGTCATGTAATTCACCCTGTAAGGACTCTCTGTACAGTAGGTGCCACCACCCCTTCTCTGCAGGTGGAAAACTGAGATGTAAAACTGAGATGTAAAAACACGTGACTTACTCAGAGGTCGCACAGCCGCTCGCCCAGCTCCACCGTGCCCTTACTGGGCCGCCCTCAAAGCCCACGTGCCATTTCCCACGCGGGCTCTGCGGGCCTTTGGGTGAACCCCCCGCCCACTCGCACCACCAGGCCGTGCCCACGCCACTCCCTCTGGCTGCAAGGCCCTCCCCACGCGCCCATGGCAGGCCGCCCCCTGCCCCCCCGCCCCCCGCAGACCTCACTCCAGGGTCTCCAGCGTCAGACGTGCCTTTGCTCACTCCTCCACTGACAGCCTCCCTACCCTCTCTCTCGTAACACCATCTGCTGCTTTACACTTTCCCTGAGCGACTTGGGATTAGTTCTCTCCCTAAGAGTCCACAAGGTACGAGAGAACCAGAACCGTCTCCTCGTCCTTCTCCCACGGCAGCCCTCTCTGGCCTCTGGGGCACCCACTGCCGGTCACCAGTGCCGTGGGCCTTGCTGGGCACACAGCAACCAGTAGACAAACAGTGGTTGAACGAGCAAACAAAAAAAGTAGGAATAATTGGTGTTACCAGTATCTAGACTCAAGTCTATCCAACTGCATTTTTCCCCACAATGTAGTACAGCATATTTATCTATTAAAGGAATGTGTAAGTTTTGGGATCTTCCTACGAAGTCATGACATTGTCTGAACGTAGTGACTGGCACATCATGGGCACTCAGTAACTATGTGAATGAATGAATCACAGACTTAGTGGAAATGAAGCCACATTAGGCGTCTGCAAACAAAATCACTAGGGTGCTGCGCACGTGGGCAATGTGATACCAGGATGTATTTTTAGATGTGATTAGAGGCCATGAGTTCAGCATTCCTGGCACCTGGGTATCCAGTCCCCATGGAAACAGTGACTGGGCATGCACGGCTCAGAATAAAGTTAAGATGCTTCCCACGGACTTTGAGTGCTACACTGAGTGCAAGAAAAGACCAGAGAAATCTCCCTCACAGTAAGGGCCACAATTCTAACAACATAGACCAGAAGCCAAATATAAGTCAATCAAAATAATAAACCATTTTTCAAATGATTTCTAATAAGTACTTTGCAAAGTACTTTGAAAGTAAATTGGCAGAAATCATGAGGTCTTTAGGTTAATGCAACAACACACTGTCCAAAGGAAAGCATCTAAGGCCCTCTGTGGTGGGGACAGGGACACCCCAGGACACCATCTGACGCCTTGCAGCCCAGGCATGGTATGAACTCTAGGTCAACAAACCAAAAGGCAAGTTTGCAACCAACCTGGCACCCGCCCCAGCCAGCTGAGAGAGCCACCCGTGCTCCGGGCAGGTGGCAAACTCCTGTTGAACTGCACTCAACGGGACGGATGCCGGTGAGGGACGCACTCCACGTCCCAGCACCTGGCTGCCTCCGCACCTCAGCGTGCCTGCCACAGGGCGAGGGGGACCAGGCCCCATGGCAAAGGCGCTTCTGCAAAGGCCCTTATATCGTGCACCCATTCAGCAATTAGCTAGTGTTTTTCCTCTTCACGAAAGAGATGCTCATCTAAAAATCTTAGTCACAACAACATTCAGCTATTAAGAAATAGCTATTTTCCTTCCGTTACATGATACAGTCAGGAAAAGGGGACACTGAGCCGGGCCTCCTGCAGAGCCACGTCACCTGCAGGCCGAGGCAGGGAGGGCAGGGCGAGCTGCGGGGGCAAACCACCCACAGGGGTCATGCAGCAGCCGGTGCCCCCAAGGCCAGCGCGGGAGAAGCCACACAGACAGACAAGCGCGTTCCGACAGCAGGCAGAGAGCTGTGGGGTGTTCTGCAAGCAAACGCTGGAGCAAAAACAAGAAGGGCTGTATACTGTACTTTAGCGAAGAACTTGATTTCTTGTTCATAAGGGAAATGCTGTCCTTTGCTTCTGCTGCCGCCATCTGCAGACAGGAGAGAGTTTTCAGGAACACATTGCACTTCAGAATTAGCAGATACTCACCTCGCATGGGAAGTTAAGAACACACGGCTCAGTGTGCCACCCCACCAAGCTGAACGTGAACAGCCAACCAAAAACACAGAGGCTAACTTGGGCAGTGAAATAAATGAAAAAGGATTTCACCAATAGCCAAATTCGAGTTAAGGAGCTGCTGCACGGAGCCCAGGTGCGAGGTTATGAGCACTCACACTCACTCCCTGGCTCAGCTCCAGGTCTCACTGGCACACGGCTGTGGGGGCGGGGGATGAAGGGGGCGGGAACCGAATTCAGGGAAAATGCCCGACTCAGCAGGACAGCCCGCAGCGGGGCTGACGGCAGCCAGTGGGAGCTGAGCTGCTTTCTTCAGCAAAGCAAAACGCCCAAGTTCTCCGCAGGGTTCGGAAACAACTGCGAGATTCAGAGCAGTTGGCCTCGGCGCGGCATCTGGCTTAGAAGGCGGCCTTCCCCCTCCTTCGTGCGCGCAGGGGAGGCCTTGCACGCACACACACGAGAGGTAACGCTAGGCCGTGACAACCCCGAGGACGGGCAGCGCGCACTGGGAGCTACGCAGCCCGAGTCAAGGCTCCAGTGAAATCTGTGAGCAAGGCTCCGTAGTTTCAAGAATCAACCCGACTTTCTGAAAAAAGTTCTTTTACAAATAGAAATCAAACAATTAGAGATGCACATTATTAAATCTTAGATGTACATTCAGGATAATTTTTAGGGAATTTTGATAATATTTGTAACATCACAACAATGTTCTTCCCATGAATACGTTTTTTAAAAAACAATGGCTTTTAAGGCTTGCTAATTCCATTTTTGTTGTCACTTTTGCACTAAATATCTCTCAAGCATGTCACACAAAATGGCTGGATCCATATAAGGGACTCTCTCATACAACATCTGTCAAGACAGAATTTTGTACCTAGTTAAATATGCTACTATTTCAATGAATTAAATAGGAAATATCTTTCTTTCATTATACATTTTAGCAAAAATGCACATGTGCAAATGTGAAAAAGATCTGGAGAGAACGTGATCTCTGATAAAATACAAAAATCAGGAGGCCGCATGCGCACATTGCTCCTGTCGCCACCAGCCTGTGTGTAAGGACGAGTACACCACAGCTGCGTGGCGCGGCGGGGACCACACAGTGACAGAGAGGGAAGGCGCTGCGCAAGTTCTACCTGCAGTAACAAGGGAAAACGGAAACCAGGGAAGGTGCGGCCGCCCGGGCCCCACCGCTCCTCAGACAGTTCTCTCTCGGCGCCGCGCGGCACGGTTTCCCCGGCACGGCCTCCGGAAAAGGTCCATGGAACGTCAGCGCTGGGCAAAGCTTGTTTTGTTTTCTTCATGAGTCTAGCCTCACCTTCTCCCCGTGGAGGGAAAGCAGTGTGCAGAGCGGGCGAACCTGCTGTGTCACGTGCTGCTCACCACTCTCCACCCCACCCAAACGCCGTCCTGGTCGCTTACTCAGACGCTTGTGTACAACGACAGTAAGACAAAACACAGTCCCCCTTCAGCCTTCCGTATCTGCTCTCCATGCAGGGAGAGGTAAAGAACCACCACCAACTCTCCAAAGGCTCACTGCCCTGCCCCTGCTCCCTCACTTGACAAAGACTGGCTCTCAGGGCGGCTATGACATCAGATACTTTTAAATGTGGAGGAGGCATTTTAATACTTAACTTTGTGCAAAGCAGCTTCAAACATTCACCACAGCCTCCTTTGTGTTCTTTGGTTAAATTTCATTAACTCAGACTGGTTTGGCTACTAGTCAGAATGACTCATATTTTTTTTTAAAAAAAAATCATTGTTTAAATTACAAAGAGATTACATACTATAATTCAGCTTCAATAAATAACTTGTTTGAAAAATGGTTAATAAGAAAAATACAACCTTTGGACTATAGATAGGTTGAAAGACAGGGAGGTTCTTGAATAGAATAATCAAAAAAGGTGAAGAGATTAATAAGCATAAATTATCCGTCTTAGGAATCGCCGCAGGGATGCAGAGCTCGGCCCAGGGACTGCAGTCGGTGGTGCACCGCAGTGACCACGCTGCACCGGGTGCCAGGCGGGCCCTGGACTTCTCAGGGGATCACTTCACAAGTTACCCAAGTGTCTAACCACTGTGGTGTCCTCCTGGGACAGAATGTGGTATGCCAGCTGCATCAAATATTTTAATATTTTTAAAAAATAATTTAAAAAAGAGACTAATGATCAACTGGAAAACCTGTAGTCACACTTAGAATACGGGAGGCCGGAAACAAGAAAACAGCAGAGCACACGTCTGTACGATCGCTAATCTGACGCTGAGCCCCAAACCATGGCTGCTCCGGACACAGGGCCAGTGTCCCGGTGAGGAGGGGCTGACGGCGTGCTTGTTGCTGGGGATCTAGGGCTGTGGGTGCTGAGGAAACGTGTTGAAAACAGGAAGAATGAGGGTGAAAAAACAGAAACAAAACCTCAGGAGTGGAAAAGAAAACTTAAAAATCACTGGTAGAAGAGCACCCATTTTCCAGAAGGACCGAGTCCCTTCACAGCCGCAGCCGCAGGTGGCCTGGTGGGAGAGGACCAAGGACTAGGGCCGTAACCCCACTGCGTGCTGACGGGAGTCAGGGAACGAGAGGAGTGAGTGGCAGCTGCTGGTGAAATGTTCTGAATCTAAGATTTAAAATGAGGATTTCTTCTGAACGCAGGTGTCGCGAGGCCAGATGGACAGAAGTGCTTCGTTCATCCGGGAGGGTAACACACTGGCCTGCGCTGCAGGGCCTCTGCTGCAGACACGCGTGCCCACCCCGGCTGCACCTCGCAAGGCCCTGGCGCTGTCTAGGAATCGCAGGAATCCACTGAGTTTTTGGTTTGCTTTAAGGGCAGGACACTTGATTTCATAAGGAAAGGTGTAACTGTACCTTAAGCTATGATGTCTGTCCAGCATATCTTTCAAAGTGAAAAATCAATGCCAACCAAGTTTACAATAGAATTATGTCAGATTTTTTAGGCTCTCAAATACAGCCATCCCTCCAACACGTCTGCCCACTGAATGCTGGGCCGGGGTCGGCACCAGGCTGGGTGGAAAGCATTCACGCCACCTGCGCACAGGCCGCAGCGGGGCCGCGCTGCCTTGCACCTGACATGGGAACACTAATAGTGGCCGGGCTGAGGTGGCCTAAGGCACCCACCAAACTCCAGGATGTACTGATGGGCCTCGTCCACGTAGCGGATGAGCTGCTGCAGGAAGCTGTAGGCGAAGCGCTTCTCGATGGACGGCGTGTCCAAGTCCAGGTCCTTGAAGCCCCTGGAAGAGTGAACGCGCTGTGGCAAGGACTGCCTACGAGGGCTGTTAGGAGGGGTGTGTGTGTGTGTGTGTGTGTGTGTGTGTGTGTGTACATATAGCCAGCAAAATTTTATATGTGTTACATACACAAAGTTAGGAGATTATCTTGTGTTCTGTACCTAAAGGCAAAAATGAGATTTACCTTAGAAGGAACATTGAATACTTTGCTATAAAACTGTACCTAATAATTCTATTACTATGCCGTAAAATGCTGCCTTTTCAAAACTAGAGTGCTGCTGTTGCCTGGATTTTGCCTGGATGGTGGGTAGGGATTTAACACAGGCAGTACTCCAACCTGCTTTCAGGATCTTGGCAAACAGCTGAGGGTGCTGTGCTTCTGACGCGTGTGACTGCGCGCAGCAAACAGCCGCCCTCCCCGGGGTGCCCCACCCATGGCCCACGGGCTACATGCGGCTCAGGATGGCTATGAACACAGCCCGACACAAAATCGTAAATTTACTTAAAACTTCACGAGATTTTTTTGTGTGTGATTACATGTCAAATGTATTTAATAGATGGCCCAAGACAACTCTTCTACCTGTGTGGCCCAGAGACGCCAAAAGTTTGGACACCACTTTAGACGGCCACCTGCCTCAGGTTGCCATGTTTTCGGCCTTCCGGAACCTAGGGGGTGTTTAAATACTGAGTCTGGGGGAAGAACGCGCCACTGCAGCAGGGGCGCTCCTACCTGGACACGGCGTAGCCGTTGATCTGCAGAAACTTGAGGATGTCCTGAGCCTTCTCCCTGTCCTTAGCTTTCTCCTTGGCCGTCAGCGTGTCGTAAGGCACCAGCAGGGGGTGGTTGCCCCCTCCTAAGAGGATGTCCAGACGAGATCTCACGATAGCATAACAGGACGAGGCCACACAGCTTGGGGAGCTGCTTATTGCTCAGGCCTCTTCCCACTCCATGCCACTACGCCCCAGGAGGGCTGTGCACATGCCTTCGAGGGGGCTGTCAGGCCCTGAGCACGCAGGCACCCGTGAGAGCCAGTGCCTGATGCATCCACAGACACACAGGGAGGCGAGGCCGGGCTGGCCCACGCAAACGGCAGCTGAGTGTGGTGCTGGCAAAAAGCCACTAAGCCACGCCCTGCTGGCCCCTACAATCGTGGCAGGCTTCCACGGACGTGCTTCGTTCCCACCCCATGCAGAGAATACAAAATCGAGTCTCACATAGTTTTAGAAAATAGTACCTTTGGACTCCAGTTCCATTTTCTTTTTCTTTGCCCATATATTATGGTAGTTTTCAGCCATCATTTCTGCCATAGCCTTAAATGAACAAATTATTTAGCAACTAAGTTACGCCTTAATAAGTAGAAAAGGGGACCTTTGTTTTCCAATATGTAATATAAAAACACGCTTTATGTTAATACATCATGGACTGTCAGTGCTAAAATACAGCCAGAACATAATCAAACGCAATGGGTGCACTCGGCATCTGCGCCCCAGAAACTGCAGCACTCGTGAAGTGACGCAGGAGGCAGCGCAGGTGACTTGATGGGGACGGTTGTCATTATTTATGTTTAACGGCACATGTTTTATTAATTTAATAATGAAACCAAATGAGCTACAGACTTCAACCAAAAAAAATATTTACAAGTTATTATTTTAATTCCCAAAGCTTTAAAAGGTCACCTAAACCTTATTAACACTGACGGCAAAAAACATCAGATGAATCTAGATCCGTGATGTTAACCCTTTGTCATCTCATGCACACATAAACTAATCACTAAAACTCTGTGGCACACGAAAAAATACATTTTTTGCCTATCTGAACACAAAAAAAAAATAGGTATAATTTTGATTAATTCACAATTGTTTTGTTGGTTATTGTCATTTTTTTATTTGACAATCTAAGGAAAAGAGGTCAGTGCCCCTGACTTCAAAGTCATGTACTGCACGTTTTAAACATTCTTGCGGCAGACCAGTTAAAGATTGCTTGTCTAGACGGCCATCTGTCCCAAAGTAGGTGAGACGGTGGACGAGCCACATGAACCTTTCTGTGGACCTTTGAGTTTTGAGAAGGTGACTTCTAAGATCTTTTCCACCTTTGATTTTAAAGTTTACTTGGTCATTTTAATACATTCATAGGGGAGCAACTTAACAATGTATAGATATTTTTCTTGGTAGTACTTATTTCTCATGATAATACTAACAATTCTAATACAGTTATTTGATCGTTGTATTGGCCTACTAACTTATGTTCCATGGCAAAAAATTTTTTCTTTCACTCGAATCAGCCATTTCACAGCCATTCCTCAGTGACATGGGAGAGAGAAAACCATGGACAGAGCAACTGTTAATTTTTTGAGGAAACTCCCCACTGTTTTCCACAGTGGCTGCACAGTCTGCATTCCCACCGATAGTGCGACAGGGTTCCCTTTCCCCCACCTCCTCACCAGCACTTGTTGTTTGGGGATTTATTGATGATGGCCATTCTGACAGGTGTGAGGTGATATCTCACTGTGATTTTCATTTGCATCTCTCTGATGATTAGTGACACTGAGCATCTTTTCATAAGTCTAATCAGTAATATAGTAATAACTATGTATGGTAATAGGTAGGTACTAGAAATTTGGGGCAATCATTTTGTAAAGTATATAATTGTCTAACCACTATGCTGTATACCTGAAATTAATGCAAAATAATACTGAATGTAAATTATAATTTAAAAATAAAATTTAAAATAATAATTTTAAAAAAAGCACGCATGAAGCAAGCACAATGCCATCAGTTTCCATGGATAAACAACTAGGAACTCATATTCTTTAATGAGCACCAAGATTTTCCCTGAGTGGTGCATCATTAGTGACCAATTTATCTTCTTCTCATTTAATGATATGAAAATATTAAAGAGCTTTAATTTCATGGATAGTATCTTCAAAGAAAATACGTTAGCTGGAAGAAACATCGTAGAAAAAGTTGTGTCAATTTTTACAGCATGAAAAAGCTGGGATACGTAATCTATAAATTCCACGCACCCAGCGAATGACGACCACACTCAAACAATTCATGCTGCAAAATGTGTGCAGGGAGTGCCACAGTGCGCTTTTAAAAAAAGGAACTTGCGGGATGTTTTAAAGAGCTGCCAGCACTTACATGCAGGTCTCGGGACAGCGTGACGTTGCTCATGTCGATGGCCCGGGGGCTGTACCCGTGGGCAGCGTCTATGGAAACCTAGACAATCGGGGGAGCGGCACCTCGTTAAACTCCTGTGGGAAGAGATCTTAGAGACATTGCAGGGATGCAAGGCAAACGCACCTCCAGCCACACACCTCCTCAGGCAGAGCTGGCGAGCAACTGCGCCAACTGATTTCACAGCCTATGTGGCAGATTAAATTATATTGAGTGTCTGACAAGTATTTACAACTGCTAGTAAATACTTGCAAGTAATGATTCCCAACATCTCAGGGGCTGCCAACCCCAAAGGCTAATAACCAGAATTCAACAAATTGTGCAATGATTCTAAGATTCTACAACACTTCCTTAATCAATAATTCATTGTATTCTTGAGTTTCTTAAAAATTCTAATTGGCTGCAATGAGCTTACTCTTCCTCACATTAACAGTAATTAGTCAAAGAGGTCAATATTTACAAGTGTCTTTATGGGCTAAATGTTAAGCTAAAATATAACCAACGTTTTCCTTTTGAAAGTGTAACATATAGTACTTTTCTTAGGTGTCCACATCCATATCTACTTTAAATATCTAACTTATCAACCATTTCTTAATAAACCAGAAACCAGCTGACCTAGCCTAACACTGCCCTTCTGCACTCGACTCACATCTTCAGCTCTTCACTGCCATCTCCATTGGGTGTCCATTCTATAGCTGTATTAATTTTCTATTGTCACTGTAAGAGGTCACAGCAAATTTAGTGGATTAAAGCATCACACGGTTGTTAGACGTTTGGCACAGGCCTCCACAGGCTAAAATCAAGGCGTCGGCAGGCTGTGCTCCCCTCCAGAGGTTTGATGGAGGAAGGCTCTCCCTCCCTGCCTTCCCCGCCGTGGAAAGGTCGCCCGTGCATCTCGACTCTACTGCCTGAGCTCTCGCTGCTCCCTGAGAGCCAACCTTCAGCTCTCCCTGCAAAGGATGAGGAAACCCTAAGATAGCTGGCGGGGAGGCCGTGGACACGCCCCACAGCCTTCATTGGGGGCCGTCCAGACTCGGCCCGGGCCCCTCTTCACGGCCTGGCCGCACGGGAACCGCACAGCCTGATGGTCACCCAGTGCCTCCACCGAGGCTCACTGGGGCTTTTACAGAAGAAACAAACATGGCTTTCCCCCTCTAAACTTCATATTACTCTTCAGATTTTTCAAATTGTTTTAAAAAACCCAGTAATTCAATAAAAGGTCAAAATGACCTCACAGCAACGCGTGCAGCGGCGTCCCCGCCGCCGGGCCTCACCTGGCTGGTCTGGGAGACGCGCCGCGTGCGACTGTGCAGCGCCATGCTGTCGCCCTCCCGCGTCCGCTCGATCCGCCAGCCCCAGGCCAGCATCGTCTTCAAGGACTCTTTGATTGGCCAGCGGTAGATTTCTTTTTCCTGGAGACCCAAAGGAGGAGAAGACAACAGGGGTGGAAAATACTAGGAATCCAAATGAAAATAAATAATACAGGGTCTGGCAGAAGTAACACCTGCTTGCATGTGGTTGGTAAGGTAATGATATGGGTACAATCATTTATAGCTTTCACTTGAACATTTTGCTGAAAATGTCCTATGGTGTGCTTGACTGTGATATCGTTATGCTGCAGAATGACATACTTATGATTTTGTAATAGAAGATTTTGTAATAAAAAGACGCATTACTGGTGCCAGACCCTGTATTTAATGCTTCGCTGTGAAATAGACTACCTTCATTTTTTTAAAAAATTCACTTACAGGTTCATTCATAAAAGAGGGAAGTAAAAATTCTGAAAAGCAGAGCGTGAGCCGAGCCCCATTTGACAGACACGGCTCACAGGGATCCCTGCTTATTATGGCCTGGAGGCGAATGTCCTTTCGTCGCCCAGCTCCTGGCACTGTAGGCGGAAACCGGAAGGAGGGACACGCTTGGGGAAAAGTGCGAAATCACAGCAGGTGAGCGAAGGCTCTTGTACCATCGGAATAAAGAGAGACGCAACTCCCCTCCTCCAGCACCAAGCTTCCAGCACCAAGCTCAAAATCCTTTCATTCCATTTCTCAAGACACTGACTTCTCTCAAAACGAAGGTATAGGAAAACTTATAAATAGTAATATTAAAATATTACTTCACTGTCCCTCATAAAGGAACTCTTAAAAATAATAAGAATATTTTCTACAGTCCTTAAAAATACAGGAGAGAAATCAAAATTTAAAAAGAACCAAAAATATTAAGTAGAGGAGAAAAAAACCAATTAAATACAAATAGAAAATTGGAATATAGACAAAAAGGAACCTTTGAATAAAGGTTAAAAATAGCATACATAAAGTAAAAAAGAGATTTTAATAAGAAATTACATAACAAAGAAAAAAGTGAAAAAGTTATAACTATATAAACTTAAAACTCTCACCTTTTCAGATAATAGTTTATATGGCTTCATTAATGGTTGAACTTTAGATGAGTCTGAATATGTTTCCCCATAAATCCATCCATTGGCCAACTAAAAAAAAAAACAAACATGAAAGTTGTTTTGTATGTGTTAATGTCAGAGAGTGTTGGTGTGCATGTGTTTATGGGCTAAATGTTAAGCTAAAATATAACCAACTTTTTGCTTTTAAAAGTATAACATATAGTATTTTAAGAGTGTGCTTGATAAAATAAATCTAAAATGAACCAAGATAAAGATTAAGGTTTGACTTTTATCCAGGGTAAGTTAATAAACAAATCTCCTAGCCAACACTAGTTTGAGTAATCATCACCTGGAACAAGTCTTTTTATCCAGAGAGTAGAAGCACCCAGTTGTCCTTAAACCGACGGATCTGAGGCTGAGTCAGGGAGGGGCGGCCCAGGTTGCATGGCCCCCCTGACCCTCCCCTGACTCCTCCTGGGCGGGACCCCAGCTCCGGCATGTGTGGGAGAGAGGGCCACAGGAGCGGTGTTTCATTTGAAGCGTCCTGAATAACGCTACCTGTTTTGCCCACTGCTATATCCACACCGCTTGACACATTTGCTCCCCACGACTTTGTCCAATTTCGCCTCTGCCTGTGGCACCCGGGTGACTGGCGGGCACAACCCGGTAGGGCCTCTGTCACCCTGGTCGCCACTCCCCCTCGACTAACTCACTAGCTAGAAGAGTGTGTAAAACAGACACTTAACTCTTACCGCCTTCCCTAGTAAGTCATTAAATTACTCCGTGAAGAGCCACGGGTTTATAAAACAGAAAGGGGGCTGTTAGGGGCGGAGGACAGGGCGGCGGGGGCCAGGGCGGGATCTGAGGACAGCGGGCGCCGCCGAGCCGCTGGGTAACAAACGTCCTCTGGCACGTCCGCCACTGGACTGTCACCTCTCCCCACCACTACACGCTCATTTTAGCCTCTGCGCCCCCTCGGCTCAGCTTCCCATCCCAGCCAGCGCCTCTCAGGTGCAACGAGGCTCAACTTGAGTGTGACTATTCGGCACAGCGTTTCCTTCAGAAAAGTCTCATCATGTCCCAGGTCGCACCTGCTGGGTCCTCTCATCCAGGCTGGCTTTTGGGGTTTTTTGACAACACAAAGCAAGCATGTCATCCTGCCATGTAATCTAGTCTCAGTGACCAGCATATCTATTTGGTAATAAGAAATGCAACAAAAGAGTTAAGGGCGTGAACGATCACTAAAGTCCTATTAGTAAATTTCAAAATTTTATCTAATATAAAATTACACATAAAGTTAAAGGTTCTTTAAAAGATTTCTGGACCCAGATTCACTACTTTTTTCCTGAAGCCCCCGATGATTATTATTTTTTATTCCCACAAACAATGTGTGTTTAGAAATTCTATCTATGACAACAAATTTTTTAAAATTTAAAACTGCACTTTTTATGAATATTTGTGTTCGTGTGTGTATCATATGTGTACCAGTGGCAGAGCTAGCTAAATGTCACATTAGCAAGTCATAATTAGATGTTCTTCCCTCATCTAAATAAAGCTCTCACTTCAACAGAGAAAACTGCCCTGGTCAGAACTGCCAGGCAGTGGGCACCAGCCTCCCTTGGGGCCGACTCAGGTGGCCCTGGCGTTACCTTGTCCATGGACCATCTGTCATGGGAGTGTTCAGCATATTTGTTAATGAAGTATTCCAGCTTCTCAGGAATTGTGATACTGTGAGAGAAAGAGAGAGAAAAGGCTTGGTTTTCACAGGACTACAGAAACACGCACATTAATAATTTACTTACAGCTTCTGATTTCTTAAATCTCATTCAATGCATAGCTGTTAAAAAACTGTTTTAACAAAGTATTACTTTCCCATATGATAGGAACAATATAAGAAAAGTCAAGCAGGTGAGGTTCTATCTGCTTATTATATGCTAATTTGTACTTTATAATGTCTTATCATGAGTTATATAAAATAAAATTATACATGGTATAAATAAAAATAATTAAAATGTATTGGAAGATGAGGACAATCAAGACATGGTTAAAGATCTGCTTCTCCCCCACACTCATTTTTTGAAGTCATTTTTCTTTTTTGACTTAAGTCTCTTCTGCAACAACTCTACATGCTGAAATCTGACCTGTTACATTATTTAAGTGTACTAAAATTTTAACTTAATTTTATACAACTGGTAATGTGTTAATGGTTTTAATTATTAATGGTCTATACATGCTGTTCTAATTGTTACTAATATAGACTATAGGCAAAGGTAACTAACTCATGCTTCATAATTTTATAACATTTATTCTTGATTCCTTTTATGTTTAAATAAGTATTTAATCTCCTGAATAGATGCTGAGTGTATACAATTGATGACCAATTCTGATGGTAATTGTAAGACTTGCAAATATCAAATATATCTATGAGTGAACAATATATAGAATTTCATTCTTTACCAAATATGATCTATTAATGCAATTAATTTGAGAATAGAATTCGAACTAAAATCTAGTAATGAGATGGTTCACTGTTCTTTTCCACAAATGTTATCAGTCAGTAACTGAACTAGAGGATATATATATATACCTAAGAAACAATATAGAAAAATCACAGAAACATAGGAAGTATTGAGTTTACTGTTAAAAGCTAGTCTATTAAGAGTCCCCAAAGGAGAAGCCTAAGTAAATTAATACACATGCTCAACACCTAATTAGATTTAATTAATCAAAACTGTGATATTGTCCTGATGTTATTTTAAAATCCTGGATTATATTGTATGTTAGTGAACCACAAACTTACCCATGTAGGAATGTGAACATGTGGTTTTGGTTTCCTTACTTGGGAAGAACTACAAAGGAATAAGCACCTAAGCCCAGCACTGGGGTGGAGCCTTTCCTCATGGGACTGTCCTCAAACACCAAACACGCAAATTTAAGGCATCATCAAGCTGATGGAACACCACTGGGTTGGAAGTGACCTGGGTGTGGGGGCTAAATCAGCTGGTGGGCGGCCCTGACACCTGACCTTTAAACCCCAAAGCAAGTTCAAAGGGTGACTATGAAGGGAGGACCCTGTTGGTACTAATCTCACCGAGTGACCACAGCATCGATAAGGTTAACGTGGCCTGAAGAGGCAGCTTTCCTTGCAAACAGGAAACCATGGTCCCACTTAAAGACAGTAACAGCCACAAAAGTGCTGCGACCCCACACACCTGAGGAACCCAGGCATCCTATCTGCTGAACAATGTACGCAACTGAGCATGCAGACGACGGTTCCCCACGTTAAGTGACCTTTCCTCGGCAGTGAGGGTTGTCACACTGCATTCCAACTGCACACTAACTTTCCCACGGGTGTTCTCATTTGATACTCCCGTGACCTCAAGCCGGGCCTTGCACGCCGACCATCAGGGGCAGCCCTAGGCCTCGCTGCGTGAAGGGATGCAAAGCGACAGCTCACAGGGGATGCGCTGCGCTGCGCTCCTGCCCGGGGCCCCCGCGTCCAAGGTGCTACGCAGAAGCAGGCTGAAATTGCAATGGACATTTCAGGTCAATTTTCAACTAACAATATGACTGATGTCATGTTCTTTCTTGATTCTCATTACTAGGGCTTTCCCCTGTGGTGTTAAACAGAGAACCCTGATTCTACTAAGCATGTCCAAAAGGCACATCTCTTCCATTTCTGATAATCAGGATGTTCGTCATTGTCACTACCATTTCATCAAGGAAAGGGATCCCCAGTGAAAGATACCAATTCAAAGGGGGCACGGGTGAGAGAAAGTTCACTTTAGTACCTTAGTCAATTTCAGACTTCACACATCATTTACAATAAAAAGCTGCTGCAATAGAAAGAGTCCATACTTTGAGGTTTCAACAGGCTGCGGGTTAAAGTTGCCTTCGGCGTCCATGGAGGACTGCTTTTCCATCATGCTGACGTAGTTTGACTCCATGTAGTCTGGAGGCAAAGCCCCGGCCACAGCACTCAGGCAAGGCAGGGCCAGTTTGAAAAGTTCTTGCTCATATTTCTGGGAAGAAGTGGAGGACCAAAAGACAAAGGTATGTCACTATTTAGTCAAAGCTGTCGACATGATCTCTGTGGTGGATAAAATATCGCAGGGAAAAGTCTGAATCCCTCTGCCCACCGCACCCTCCCCACCCAGTAGCTGAACTCGTGGCAGATCCTGCCTCCGGAAAATGGAACATTCAGCTTGAAACCCCACAGACACAGAAGAAGCTGACAGTTTCATGCTGTAGCTGCAGACCAAGAAGGAACAAATCTGTGCTTCTCTCAAAACTTATTTTTCAATATTTGAGATGATGTAGCCTGGGATATTCTAAGTGTGTTACAAAGTGTGTAACATGGTGGTACAACATGACCATAATGTCCGCCAACGGGGACTGTACTTCCTAGTTATGGGTTACTTATTGTTGCATCACGTTGTGAATACCATCGTGAAAACACCTGTAGGGAAACATTCCGGGAGTGAGAAGCTGAACTGTCCTGTGTTACAAAGCATAACAATGAAATTCTGAGCTGGGAAGGCAGTGTTACAGAAAATGTGCATAATCAAAATTTCTGGGAAGAGGCATTCGTATATTAATCACATCATTCCTTAAATTTGTATTTAGAGATTTTTTTAATCAAAAATAATCATCTAAAATTCAATTAACCATTCAATTTTAAATTAATGTTGTAAATTCTTTTAAAAATATCTTCTACATATGATTTTTAAAATTACTCTGTCTACCAAAGACAATTCAGCAAGAAAAAGTATCATGAAGTCACTATTAAATGAAGGCACAGATGAACTATCCCCTAGTCGGAAGCGAACTCCGGTTACCCAGCCCCGGTCATCCAGTAACGTCTATGCGGGAAGTCCAAAGGACCGTGATTAACAATCTAAGCACAATCGCACGCAGCATGATGTCCTCATCTTGTCCGACGTGCAACCACGCAGTCACTGAAAGGGCGTGGACTCTTGCTTGTAAATACAGGCCCTGGGAACACGGGAAGCGGCGCTGGGTGGAGGGGCTCACATCTCCCCAGCAGCGAAGCGGGCAAGTCAGTGAGCCCCCGGACAGTACCCGTGGGAGACTTAGCATGTTATATTTTCATACTTGATATGGTTTGTTCAGGTTTTGTAAGACTGGGGAGGTGACTAGGGGGAGTTTAGAAACAAAATAAGTCCAAATACATCAGAAACTTATCGACCTATGTGCGTAATTTTCTAAAATGCTTAGTCGCCTTAAATTCAGAAAGTGTTATGATCACCAGAAACATGTTACCACAGCCATTATGAAAAAAGTCAATATGAACTGCATTGTCAACATTTGCTATAAATGCAGAAAAGAAAAATTATTAGAAAATAAAATTATGAGTTTTAATAAGTCTTATCAAGAACTTACGCCTTTAATTATTTTTTATCATACAAATAAACCCACAAAATATTAAATTACCTTTTGAGACAAAGCATCAAAAATTCCCCAGAACAATTTTCTTGATAAATGAAGTTCTTCTTCTGAGGCAGCTCCAAAGTTTCCCCACCCTCCAGGCAGACAGTAGTATTTCCAGCACCTTTCATAGTGATTTGTCAGCAGCTATGTGGGAAAACAATTACAAAAGCAATAAGCTAAAGCACCTTTTACTTTTCCATTTCTTCCCATGTGGCATTCTACTACTATTTAATAAGGTGAACTGAAACGGAACTGCTCGATGCACATGGATTCTTTGGGAGAAAGCTCCTACCACACGTTTCACATCTCTTTGAAACTTAACACTGATCACAGTCTGAAAATCGGATGCCCCATTTTACAAATAACTTACCTTGCACAATCTTCACGAGTCTGTTTGGTTTTCAGCGTGTCTCTGTGTTTTACTTTAGTGGCTCTCACCCAGTTTTATGAACTGTTACCCCCTGAACTCCATGCACATGATGAAGGGCTTAATGCCAGGGTGACCTGAAGCACAAGCGTCCCCAGGACATGGGACCTAAAATGTACCCTCTAAAGGAACTATACCCCTGGACATTTGAGCTTCCTCTCTGCCGACCCTAATCACACACTTTATGATTTGACATCTCAGTAAACTCCCAAAGCTGCCCAGTTCAATAGTTTCTTCATCTAAATATATTTCTTTGGTGGTTACAGATGCAATTTGTAATCCTACTGAGTGTCTGTTTTCCTATAATTTTTTTGTTTAAAACTAAACTGGAAATTCAAAGACAAGATACTGAATCTTTCAATTATTTGGTAGCTCTTGGGATAATTTATTCTTGATCTGTAAACTAACAAATATTCACAACTAGTTGCCAAGTTAATAAAATAATGTTTATGAATCAACTACAGGTTTTTGGATTCTCCTTTCTATATCTAAGGAGGGAAATAAATTAGTAAGGATTACTTGTTAAAAAGATAACTACATCTCTTGGAAAAGAAATATTTCTTTTAGTTTGGTTTCTCAGTTACAAAACACACAAATTTAGAACTCTCAAATGATAAAACACTGAGATCTAATTTCCTTAGATTGTAAAGAGGTATAATGTGAAAGAGTTTTATCACATAAAGTGATACCGTATCTTTTTTTCAGGGATCTTCTAGCTCATTGATATCAAGAAAATTTTGCAGGACAAGAGCAACCCTAGATTAAAAAAAACAAGATTAAAATGGGATTTCAGCAAGGATATAATTTACTTTACATAATTTGTCCATCTATCTAAATTTATTAAACCAAAATCAATTTTCATAGGGGTTGTTTTTGCTAAATATCTAAGCATGCTCAGCATAACAGCAGCTCAAAAACTGGGCACATTTGTATCTCAAAGCTCATTTTTGCAGCACGTTACTGGGTGTCCAGAGGAAGATGAAGTTCACTAGACAGCAGTGCTGTGCTGTGCTGTGTGGTCACCTGTGAAGTGACCGCACACAGCCATGGCCTCCACTCATAGACCACGCCATCAGTCTGCATCTGGTGTCTGAATCCTGAGTCTGGACTCGGCTGTTGGACAACAGGAGGTACCCCCGGGGCAGTAGGACAGCATGACACATGGTCACTCAGGAGCAGAGTGACAAAGCAGAGAGAATGTCAGCGAATTCCCCCCTACCCCTCGAGGCAACTGGAACTGCATGTACAGAAAGGCTACCTTTGAGCTTTATCAGATCATATTTGGAAACTGTTGTTAGATCGCTAACTTAGGAAACGCTGTTTTTAGAGCCTGCTCCTCATCCCTTGAGGTTGCTAATTGTCGAGGCCAGGCCTGTCACCATGTTTTCCAGCCTGAGAATTTCTTGGCTTTTCTTTTTCTTGTGGCCCATTTGTTCCCACTGATTCCCATTTTGACTGACTTACAGAAAATCAATCTTAGAATTTCTATGGTTTATTATTGTCTATTTATTTTAGGTTGATGCACACATACCTATACTTACACACCCATTTCAACAACTGGAAGAAATTTGCCAACATCAAACATCAAACATGATGTATCTGAGAGATGTACATGTTGTAACAGGAAACAAAGTCAGAAGACCCAGTAATCAAATAGCTACAAACGCCTCCTATCCTTACCTTAAGAGGCATCTTTGCGTGTTCATTTAATAACGGGACGTCAAACACTAATCTTCTGAGCAAGTGCTGCATCATGGAAGGTCTCAGTTGGCTGGTGGAACAAAACTGATTTCAATAATGGAGTTAACATGTCTAAACTAAGTGGACAATTCATTGGACTAAGTTGAATACGCCAAGAACTGTACGTATCTCTCTCTTCAGAGAACGTTAATTTCAGGTGTTCATCCAAAGATTAACCAACAGTCACACAATTCTATCAGGGGCTCCATTTGCCCCTCATCTCCACCCCTGGATCAGAAGACCTGTCTTTATTTGCTACAGGAGATGTGTCTCTTCCGCTCACTCCCTTCTTAACACACACGACCCGGAGCTCACGGTCTCCATTAACTCGGCAAATGCATCTTCCCTCACTCCTGTGGGTGGGAGGGTCTCCAGTGACAAGACTGGAAGCAGAGAGTGAAGGGGAAGATGACTAACACACAGGGCACATCCCGTGTCCAGCAACACTGATGCCTTCACCCCATTCAGTATGTAGAAAAATATCTGTGAGATAACATTTTGATTCCATTTTACAGAATTTTGGGGTCAGGGAGTGACAGTACTTATCTCCTAGTCTCTCACCTCCTTCAGCCCCATCTGGCTGTGAGGGAAATCCTTCCCTTCACCATACACTCCTGGGCAGCAAGCCTTCCCTCCCACAGCTCCTGTCCAGTCAGAAAGGAGCTCCGTCCTCACTAGGGCCCCCAGAGAGTGTCCCTTTCACGGTCAGCATGTCAGAGGGAGGAAATGTGTTCCTGGTTCTCTCAGGAAGACACATGAAGACGTCAACCTACAGAAAGCGGTTTCCCCAGCTGGCGGAAAGAGTCGGCCTTCATCACTGCCACACAGAAGTAACGCTTCCACATTATACTGTATTATTACTTATATTTAATAGGATCTCTTCTTTTTCTATCCTGGAGGAGGATTTTAAACCTCATACAGTCAAAAGGGGAGGATCCATTAATCTGACACTGAAGTGGCCAGGGATGCCTCTCAGTCACCTCACCCACCAACACCCAGGAGAGCACAGTTGGTCCAGCGCCACATCCGGGGGCTGGGGGGACACTCCTGAGCTGACTCACACGTCAGTACAGAGGACTTCCTAAAAGAAATTAAGTTTTGTATGGAAATTGTTTCCAAAATTCCTAACAATCTGTCAAGGGCCACAAAGAAATCCTCTTCCTTAAACAGGAGGAGGCTTGGGGTAGGGTTGGCGCCCACTCACCCGCAAATTGACAGCAAGCAAACTTCAATGGAGTCCCGCTGGGCCCTGGTCAGCGAGCAGCCCTTAGACAGCCTGTACACAGTGTGGAGCAGCGAGTCGATGAGCGAAGCATGGTGCTCGGTGCCAGCGAAGAGCGGGGCGCACCTCCTCAGCAAAGGCAGCACGGCTGTGCAGAGGTAGCGGTTCAGGGCCAAGGCCATGTCCGTAGCACTCAAGGCAGCCTGGGAGGCAGTTGGAGAGAAACAACAGAAAGTCGTTTGCCTTTGGGGAGCAACATCTTTGACATGTTCTATTTCACCATCTAGAAAATGACAAAAATATGAAACATGGAAATCTATTCTTCAGTTGTACCTTTAAATGTGGTTCACGTATTTTTACCAATAAAAGCAGTCAACTTTCAACTGCTTATCAGTAATAAAAATAAAGTGATTATTTCCTCAAAGAGCACAAGAGCCAAGAGGTGCTTATTCTACAACAAAATATAAATAGTAGGAGAAATGAAAGATAAAGACAGTAATGATATCAAAGGATATGAATACTCTACTAGAGGAAGAAAAGAGTTTATCCTCAGAATGTACCTCATATTAATAAACTCTGAAGTCTATTTATGAATACTATTGATATTGATATTTCTGCTCATGTCTGTCAGCATCATTAATCAAGGGCTCTTTGTCTACTGTTATTATCTCTATTATTTAGGTCCAGAATTTCATGGGAACATACCCAAAGAAAAAATTTAAGTTTCATGTTTATGACTAGTCTCATCTCATGGTTTTAACAAAAGAGCTATTGCCAACTAAAAACCTATTTCCCCCTGCAATCAAAAAGACTCATTTAGCTGAGAACAAAATAAGGTACTATTAAGACTACTAGACAATATTTAGAGCTACAACTTATTCCATAGTCTTTCAAACAAAACATTCACACTGATAATGGCAGATTCTCGATGTGGGCCACTGGGTACTCAGGACAGATTTTAATCCATCTGTACTTAACATTCATTTGTTAATGAATGCTACTGTAATGAAATACAGAAGAATGCTACTGTAATTACATCACTCAATGTCTGTCAAACCTTAATACTCTAACTGCTTTATTGAGAAGAATAGTTGTTTAGGTCAACCCAGAGGTTATCAGGAGCCATTGGGGCCTCCCAAATCAGGTTTATGTGAATTTCTTCCTGTATTCCATTGCACCTGATCAGAATTCTTATCTCATTCTTCAGGCTGTAGTCTCCTCCACTGGTCAACGAATTCCTTGAGGAAAGAGTCTATTTTATTTTCTGTTTACCCATTGTTTGCCTAAAAATGTAATAGGTATTCAATAAACATTTGGTGACAATAAATAAATGAATAAATACATCTATGAAAAAAGTATCACAAGCCAGAAACTGAAGAGTCAAAAGTCAAGGAAGCCAGCAGCTCACATCATTACCGTGTCTAAGGAAGCGGCGGCCCGGAGATCTGGCAGAAAGCCAACCTCTAGGAGATGGAGGAGAAAATCTTGAACCTCAATTCCATAGACCCTGTCAAGGAACAAAACCATGGCTGCCTTGTGATCTGGGCAAAACCCCGCAGACATGTCAGGCTCCACCACATTCCCATCTAAAAGAGAGAAGGCGACACGCTGCAGTCAGTGGCCCTGCCATCCCGGAGGCAGTTACCGACAGCTGCTTTCCAGCCTCCCCGCATTTTCAGTCAAGCTCTCTGTCGGATGGTTTTCTGTTATTCTACTGAACAAGCAAATGCTGCGAACTTGCTGAGGACATGTGATGGTGCAATTTAAATCCGAGGTCATTTAAACACGATTTGCATGTCCATTTGTTAACTACATATGTGATAAGGACATAGCATTATGCTAGATACTGAGAAGGGAACAAAAGGTATTCTAAATCCACATTGTGAAGTTAGGAGTTAAATCTATGAAAAGTTAAAATGTAAAGTAAGGTTTTGACTCTTTTCAAGAATAGGAGCATCTTTTATACATTAATAAAACTCATAATCCACTATGTGATAATCATGGCAAATTTACATATTTATAGGATAATTACAAAATGATGAAACAACTCTATGAAACCAGTTTGACTTTCAAATGAATTTTGTTTCATGGCCATAATTATAGTAGAATCAACAACATTTAAAACATGTTTGAGCCCTGACTGGTGTGGCTCAGTGGATTGAATGCCAGCCTGTGAACCGAAAGGTTGCCGGTTCGATTCCCAGTAGGGGCATGTGCCTGGGTTTCCTGCTAGGTCCCCAGCTGGGGGCGTGTGAGAGGCAATCGATCGATGTATCTGTCACACATCAATGTTTCTTTCTCTCTTCCTCTCTCCTTTCCTCTTTCTCTAAAAATAAATCAATAAAATCTTTTTTTAAAAAAAACATATTTGAGAGCCATATTATTTTCTCTATCAACAACCAGTGTTGATGCCTATATAAATTACTATACCCCTTATTACAAGTCCATAGATTCATAAGTTGGGGACCATTCATATGAGGAATTATGGGACTGTGCGTCAATTTAAGTATTGGGACAGTGTGTTTCCTGTTTGGCCATGTGATAATTATGCCAAATGCTGCTCGTAACTCTCCAGAGGTTCCACAAAGAACACCACAGACTCTTTACTAATGACGCAACCTTGAACAAAGAAGGACTCAAATAAAGGTGATACATGACCATAATCATTCCAAAACAAACTTTTTGTTTTCATTCATAGTCAATGAATGAATTTGATATTTTCATCATGAAAATAAGCAAATAACAATGTTTTAAAGGAAATGAGATTAAAAATTAAAAACTAATGTTTTTCACCTATTAATTGGCAAATTTAAATGTAAACCAACTAAAATTGGATTTAAAATCCAAACAAAACTGATTCAACCTAGTGTTAAATCAGTGCACTAAAATTTTCTCTTGTATTTATTGATTTGAGAGAGAGACGGGGGGAGAGAGAGAGAAAAACAACGATTTGTTGTTCGACTTATTCATACATTCATTGGTTGATTCTTGTATGTGCCCTGACCCAGGATCAAACCCACAACCTTGGCGCATCAGGACGACACTCTAACCAACTGAGCTACCCAGCCAGGACTTAAAATTTTCCATTAAAAGCCTATATGAAATTCTAGCTCAAGTCTCCTAAAAATCGACACAAAATTTAAATGTATCAGATTCTATTATTTTAACATATAGCTGAGCTTAAGAAAATGGTGAGCAACTCACTGACCCTAAGGTAAGTTTGTGTTTTAAACACTCATCCTTTTAAGGAATGTGATGACTGCATCCACCTGGGACCCTGAACTCCCTGATGTGCTACAGAGGCTGCAGTCTATTCGCCATCTCCTCAAGCCCCTGAAGACAACAAAGCCCACAGACGGCCTCCTCTCAGACATCTCGTCTGTGAACTGGACTGAGGACGCCAGGGCACTGGCTTTACCCTTGGGGTCTGCAGGGTTCTTGTGTCAGAATTAACTGCCTCGGACTTTGTCTGACCTGCCTGCACCCAGAACTGTGGGAGCGAAGTCTCCTGTGTGCTCCTGAGACAGCTGCTTGCCTTCAAGGTTTCTGAACCCCTCCCTCTTCCACTGTTACTCTGGGCCACACTCCTGTTCTAGAAGTGTGATAAAATGTTTGAGGAAGGCCCTTAGCTAATATCAAGTAGAGGTACTGATCTTTAGATAGGAGGCTGACTTTATTAAACATGCTTTTGAGTTAAAGTTGGAAAACTAATCCCAAGCAGTTTCCACACCAAAAAAATGGCATGTTGGATAAGGACAATAAGCATTGGGGTCAAGCAGAAGAAAATTATTTTAAAAACATTTTCTCCTCGGTCTTGAAAAAAGAACTTCTTTCAACATACTGGCAATTTTTAAATCTCTAAGCCCAAAGCTATGATCGCCATTTTGGGGGTGGGGCAGGGAACAATAAAAAAGTGACTATGAAAACTATCAGACAGAATGAGTTAAGGAATTGTGGTCAAGAAAGACAGGCAACTCTGGGCCCAAAGAATAGCAGCAGGGAAATCAGGTGCAACAGCTGAAGGGCTTCTTTCCTAATTGGAAATACAGCTGTTTAAATGCAATGAGACTAGGAAATATTTTACAAAATTATGCACTTTATGGTTCTTTTCTTGTTTTAAAGAAAGTTAAGTAGTGTCCCCAGGCAGCAGGGAGGGAGATTCTGAGCACCGGTGACATATGTCATCCAACATCCTACTGACCTACAAAGAGCAGGCCTCACCTTTGGCTACTGTGGGCATCGGGAAGGCGATGCTGATCACTCCTACCAAGTCGCCCAATGGGATGAGGGATCTCAAAATGGATCTGATCCTGATGGCTTCTCCCTTACCAGCATGAATCAACTACAGGAAGAAAAACAAAGGAACATTAGAATCACTTCGCAAAATGAATGTTAGAGTTCTATCTACAAGTTGAAGCTTGGGTATCTGAGTCTAAAATGATTTTCTGTTAAGCAAATATATAAAGGTAGATAGACCTCGCTCAAAAACTGTTTTCAGGCTTACAGACAGATATTTACTTGCCTACACACTTTTCATTGACATCAACATACACTGAGTTACATACTATGGTCTAGGTCAGCTGGTCGACCCGTCAAAATAGTAGTTTCTATCCTCTTTGAGGTACTGAAAAAATATTGAGATTCTAAAAAGTCTATTAATGCTTATCTCACCAAAATTACATGCAGATACCTATCCACAACATGAGTAATAATGCAAAGGAATTCATTATCTTTAGGCCATGGACATATACTAATATTTATGATTGATTTAGCTTTTCTTGCTTTGTAATGAAAATATAATTGCATATCCATCTATAAGCCCACCCTGATTTCTCCCAAGGATGGGTTCACAATATGGAGGTAAATGGAGATCATGAATCTAACAGGTCTTTGAGACCATCACTGGCTAATGAAATACCTATGAAGACACAGCTCTGAGAGAGCAAAGGACCTGGGCCAGCCCCCAGGACAGACCACAGGCCTCAGAGCCAGGCAGGTGTCTGTGTCCCTCAGCACAGGGTGTGAAACACAAGCACAAGTTCTGACACACAGGGGTCCTCAGATGACAGCTACTAAGACTAATAAACATCAGAAGTGCCAAGGTGAGTCCCTTGTTAAGTCACTTAGATCTCTCCGCCATAATATGACAAGACAAGAGACTTCCATTTGTTAGCGTACTTCCTTCCTTGGTTCCTTTGATCTTTTACTTACAGGGGTGTCCAACCTTTTGGCGTCTCTGGGCCACACTGGAAGAAGAAGAGTTGTTTTGGGCCATACATTAAATATACAAACACTAACAAAAACTGATGAGCACAAAAAAAAAAAAAAAAAGGTTTTTCTTAAATTTACAATTTTGTGTCGGGCCACATTCACAGCTATTCTGGGCCCCGGGTTGGACACCCTGCCAGGCAAAGAACAAATATTGTGATGATAAAGGTATTTCTCTATAATCACTTCCAGAATAAAGATTTTTGAAAGTCTATTTATATGATTAAAATCACATCAACAGCAAGTGAAGTTTTTATAAAAATCAGGAATTAGGTTTTCTAATATTCTGACATTTCTCCATCCTGTGATTCCTCTCCATTCACAACAACAAATTATATCCAGAAAGCAGGAAAGTTTTAACCAATGGGTGTGAGAGACACTGCCCCCGCTCAGGAAAATCCCAGAAAACAAAAATCCCACAGATGCTCAGGGTGGGAGACAGTGTGACCTGTAAACGCCAGCCGCCCACTCACTGCGTGGACCAGCCTGGAAGTGAGTTCATCTTCCGCCCCACGTAACCAAACCCCACCTCGCTTCCCACGAGCAGGCAACGAGGCTAATGCTACGGGCCCTGGCAAGCATTTTTTAAATGAATATAATAGAATGAAACAGCATAGATGGAAAAATAAAGATGACAATGTCAGGACGTATTTCAGAGTAAAAGTTAAGTATTGATTCATGAAACTTTAATTTCATCTTGGTCAGAAAGGCCAGAAAACACTAATTGATCTAGGCTGAATAGCTCTCTCCCCCGCAACCCACCCGACGCACTTCCCCACACTAGGGCCCCGCACAGAGCAGCTCCCTCATGCGGACTAAATGCTGTACAGCAAGAAAAGGATTCAACAGAAGCGGCCTTTTCTGCGTATGCTGAAATAGGAGAGGGCGATAGGTAGAGAAAACGCGTTCTCTTCTTCTCCCAGGGCCGGAGGCCAGTCGAGCTCCAGAGAGCGGTCGGGAACTGACCGTTCTACTGACGGCCTGCGCTCAAATCCCACTGCTAATTTTTACAACCAGCAAGACCTTTCCAGCTACACTCACTCTCATTCGGCAATTAGGCTGCCCTGTGACCTTTCAAGAGCACGAAGAGCCATGCCTGGCGCTGCGGGGACCCCTCTCCCTCTGCTGTCTCCCCACAGAGGAGCAGGGGGCTGCTTGGCCCTGGGCACTTACGTGCATTTCAGGGGCACAGCGCCCCAGCAGGTCAATCAAGGCCGCGTAAAAGGTCATGATGGCATTCCCCATGTGGACAGTGTCGTCCTCCTCTTCTGTGTCACTTTCGCGGATCATCCCAAAGAAACAGAAGGCAAATCAAACAGGGATAACAGAACCATGCTCCTGGTTTACCGCGTATCCTCAGGGGACAGGACCACCAGGTAATTCACTCTGATGCTTTTCGTGTGTGTGTTTAATTTACAGCTGGACGTTTTAAAGCAAAATGACAGTTTGTTGAAGACCCAATTTGAGATTCTATCAACAAGAACACACTTGTGGGAACCTGAATACGAAGGTCCTTTCAAAAGGGAAAAAGAGGAATTGCCAATGTGATGAGTGTGCTCATTTGTAGCAGCAGCTTATTAACAAAGAAAATAGTTGACGGAAGGATTTGGTAAGTTTGGAACACTTTTGTGAACAGATACATTTAGAGAAAAGGTGACAAAAGTCTGTCCTAGAAGGTCACATATGAAAGGCATCCAGTGCAGTGTTTTCCCCAGAGCAAGCCCTGCACAAATGTGACTCCACTCACTCGGCTCTTACCCACCAACCCACTCCCAGCAGCCCTCCCAGTCTGGAGCCCTGGACTGGAGTGGACAGAACACCTGGGTCCAGGCTACACGTCAGCAGGGTTCGCAGGGCCACTTGGAAGTTTGGAACTTTGCCTCCAATAGGCCCTGTTATTTCTCTACCAATAGTGCCAGCAGTGGGGATATATGACTCCCTAGCAGGATGGTCACCTCCCAGGTTTAAAAAGTAGGAGCAACATGCCTGGAACGACCTATGTCCATGGATGAAACAAAGCACTAACAACCCACACTGTGGACACACGTAAGGGGTTATCGTCTCCCCTCTGTCACCAAGGCTTGAGCCGAGTGTTTCACTCCGAACACCAGGCCACGCCCATCCCTGGACTAAGGCCCCCAACTCTCCTGCTGGCGGTCTCTTCCTCTTTTATGACTGTCTGAACGCATTCTAACTGGCCTCCCGTGAAGCCCTACTGCCATCACCTGGAAGAACCAGATTTTTCAGAGTCCCAGGGAAAAGTCACTAAGTACAATTAGGTCCCACAACCTAATTCCTCTACTAAAGCCAGCCTCCCGCAGGTCCCCTCTGTGCACCCAGCCTGTTCCAGCAGCAAATCCCACCCACTCTTCCACATCCAATATCCTTGACTTTCAAGGGGAGATATCATGAGTTATGTTGCAATTAACGGAATGCAAATTCCATGTTGTACAGTTTCAAGTCAAGCAGCACAATTTACTCCCAAGAGTGTGTGTATTAGACCTACGGGGCTCTGCTGGACCCGCTGGTTGGTGACGGGCCATCTCGAGAAGGGTCCTCAGCTATTTTGATGGCCTCTTCCACGGCCGCCAGAAGACCGTTCCCGCCCTCCCCCCGCAGAGCGGGGCCGAAGCACTCGGGCCTCCGGATGAGCAGCCGCACCACGACATTCGCGTTCTCCTCCACGCTCTCCCCTGGGTAAGCACACACCGTGGGCCACACGGACGTCATGTTAATTCATTTACATTTAGAGAAAAATAACTAAAACCAATGAGCACGGTGGTAAAGCCAAAACTAAACTCAGGTTACCAGTTTTTCATGCACAAGACAGTCATTTTCTGTTCTTGCACTTAAAATTTTCAAAGCAAAGTATTATTCGAAGCCATAGTCCTAGGCATTATTAGAATCCAATTACAAAAATGTATCTGAATATACGTTCCAAACTTTTTTATTCTAATAATGATGTATAGCATCACTATCAAAACAAATATTGTAAAATAAACTGTTAACTGTAAAAAATGATTATAAAATACTCAATTTCTTTCCTAATATTTACTTCTTCCTTCATGACAGTACCGGGTTAGATCATTATTTTGATAACTATTTTTATGCAGTTGTACCAATGACCGAAGAGGACCCCACGGCAGCCAGTCCTACCGTTACAGAAGACAGCGAATCGGAGGAAGTCCAGGTACCGCTCCCCTTCGACGGGGTTCCACCCAATGTCCGGGTACCCCCTGGACACCAGCATCTGGCAGCTCTGCAGTCCACAGCCTGCCAGGTATCGCACGACCTACGGGCAGGGCGAGGAGCAGAAGCGTGACCCCTCGGGTGACAAGTCAGAAGCTTATGCTAGACGTGGCAAGTGGTGCCGCCCAAGGGTGGTTTGTAACAAATACAGCTTTGAAAGTTCTTTTTACTCGCATGACAAGCCACATGAACTCCCTTTAGAAAAAACTTACATTTAGAAATATTCAAAAACCGTAACAAAGTGCTACCCTAAAAATATGTATGAATAAACTTCATGAAAGAAAAATATTCCTAAATTTTTATCATTTAATTTGTGAATTTTACCTACAAAAATAAATCACAATATTTGATAAGTTTCTGAAATGTCTAATGATATGTAGCCCATCCGAGATAGTAAAGATCTAAGACACAAAGAATGTTTAAAGCGAATTACATCCAAAATGACATATCAGTTTAATGGGAAAGACAGGAGTGTGTGAGAAGAGCCACAGAGAGACAGAAAACTCGGCTGGAGTCCAGCGGCCTCGGGTTCACATCTGACCTGCGTCATTTACTGCACTGTTCTGAGCAAGTTCCTTAACTTTTTAAGATAGTTTTGCTGTCTATAAAATGTGTGATAATACCACCTACTTTCAGTATTGTTGAATTGAACACATCAAAATTTCTGCTTAGCTTTGCCTTTTTAAAAATTTTAATTCTATTTTTTCCCATTACCACTTACACGCCCCCACCCACCACAACCACCACGTTGCTGTCCATGTCCATGAGTCAGCTTTCTGTTTTTGCTTAATTGTTTTTGTATGAATGTTGATGCTTGACAATATTTCATAACTGATCCAGTTTTAAAAGAAACCCCTAAAGTAGGCATTATCAATGGGAGTAGATTGTTAGATCAACTTATTAAAGAAATTAAGTTACACGTGGCTCAAGCTAAAGCCATTTTGAAAAGAAGTAACACAGCTAAAAATGTCTTATATCATTTCTCTCAAGGTATAATTCATGCGCAATAAACTCATCCATTTGAAGTGTCAGCTCAACGAGCATTGAGGGGCCCACACATCCGTGCCCGTCACCGCCCTCCTGACACGGCTCAGCCTGGACAGCCTGCCTCTGGTCACAGCGCACTGGCTGGCACATTGCACAACACATAGGCACGCAGCCATCCAGCAGGTGCTTGCTGCACCTGGCTGTTTTCATGCAGACTGAGGGCCCTGAGAGCCAGCTGTGTCGCGGCACAGGTCGGCCCCTCGCTCCTGGTTACCGCCCTGCAGCGCCCCCTACCTGTGACACACCCAGGTTTCACCACCCGCCCATCGGCTGACGGGCATTTGCGTAGTCTCTAGTATGGGGCTAGGAAGCAAAGCTGTCCTCAAGCGTCACAAACACATCTGCACGTGCACACGTGCCTGCAAACACCTAGGAGCGGAACAAGGCCTCTGCCTTTTCTCCTCCCCACAGCTGCAGACGATGCTCCAGTTGCTCTACATCCTCCGCAGCATTTGCTCCATCACCTTTTCAATATTAGCCATGGTAAGCAGGGTGTGGATAAAAGGATTCTAAATTACACATCAGAGAGAATTCCTCTGAGGTTGGTGGGAGTGGCGCATCAGGAGGGTCTGAGAGATTCACCTTTTCACGCCTCCGATCGCTGTGCACTGAGCACCCACCCAGGGCCAACGCTGTCCTCACAGATGGGGACAGAGCAGGGGACGGCACAGAAGGAAAGCCCCAACTCACAGCTGGCTGAACTTACGGTGGAAAATGTTTTTTTAACTACATAAATACATAGATTTTAGTAAACTAAATTTATTTTAAAATGTAAATATAATTTTAAACTATATTGTTTTAAGTATAAATGAAATGAAAACATATTTTGTGTATATGATGGAAAACATATGCTTCTGACCATAGATCATAAAGCCGTAAAGAGGACAGGAAGAGCTTAAGGAAACGGAAGAGGTTTCAGTTCACAATAAACAGCGTGAACACGAAAAAGCTGAGGGGAGGTGATGACTGGAAGGCCGTCTGCAGGAAGCCACGGGGACCACTGGCAGTGGAGGGAGCAGCGAGCACCAAGGGCCTGAGGCAGGAGCTGCCTGGCACCTTCCCCGACAGCAGCGGTCGGTGTGCTGGGGCAGAAAGAGAGAGGTCAGCAGCTGGGGGTGAAGCAAGGCCAGTGCGCAGGTTTGCTCACTGGCGGCCGCTGCAGGGCCTTTCGTTTTTGCTGAAAAGTGAAGCAGAAAGTCTTAGAAGAGCTCTTCTGGGCAGGAGAGTAATATGGCTCTGTAAGAGTATCTGGCTGCCACTTGGGGAGCAAAGGAGGACCTGGGCCTGGAAGACGACTTTGAGTGCACCTGCAATTAAAATATGGGGGAAATGTATCTACTTTCTGGCAACACGTATGTGGCTTTCGTATGCTTAAGAGTGCATGGCTTTAGTATATCACTGATGCCTTAAACTGTAATATATAAACTCCTGTATAATATAAAGTGTATGTATAATAAAATGTATGTATGATAAAAATGACATTTTACTTTTGCTTTATATATGTATTTTTAACTTTATTTTCCACTTACAGTTTGCATTCAACACCCTTTTGTATTAGTTTCAATTGTACAGCTTAGCAGATAGACACCCATACAGGTTACAAAGTGTCCCTCAGGTAATTCAAGTGCCCACCTGGCACCATGGACAGGCATCACGGTGTTGTTAACTACGTTTCCAATGCTTCACCTCACAGCCCTTGACTGTTTTGTCGCTATCAATTAGTACTTAGTCCTATAACCTTTGTTTATCTGCCCTCCAACCCGCCCCCTGTCATCTCTCTTTGGCCTCCATCAGTCTGTTGTAGCTATAAGGCTGTTTCTGTTTTATTTATTCACTTATTTTTTGTTCTTCAGAGTCCACACAGAAGTGAAATCACATGGTTTGTCTTTCTCTGTCTGGCTTATTTCACTTAGCGTAATACCCTCTCGGACCATCAATGTTATCACAAATGATGAGATTTTATTCCTTTTATAGCAAAATAACATTCCATTGTATATATGTACCACTGCTTTTTTTATACACTTGTATGTTGATGGACATCTGGGTTGTTCCCATATTTTGGCTTTTGTAAATAATGCTGCAGTGAACATGGGGTGGATATATTTTTTTGAATTAGTGTTTTGGGTTTCTTTGCATATATACCCAGTTCAGAAACACTTGGTCTTAAGGCAGTTCCATTTTTAATTTTTTAAGGACTCTTCCATACTGTTCTCCGTACTGTTCTCCACAGTGGCCGCACCAGGGTACATTCCCACCAACAGCACACTAGGGTTCCCTTTTCTCCACATCCTCGCCAGTACTTGTTGTTTAATTTATCAATGATAGCTTTTCTGAAAGGTATGAGGTAATATCTAATTGTGATTTCGATTTACATTCCTTTGATGATTAGTTATGTTGAGCATCTTTGTATATGTCTACTGGCCAACTGTATGTCCTTTTTGGAGAAGAGTCTCATCTCTTCAGGTCTTCTGCCCACTTTTTAATTGGATTGTTTGTTTTGCTGATGTCGCACTGCCTGAGTTCTTTATAAATTTTGGATATTAACCAAAACATCTGATGGGATGCTTCAATGACAGATACCTTCTATCTGCTGATTCTGTTGACTGTTTTCCTTGCTGTGGAAAAGCTTTTTAGTTTGATGTAGTCCAATTTGTTTATTTTTTTTATTTTGTTTACCTTACCCGAGGAAAGATGTCAAAAATATTAAGAGAAATGTCCAAATAAAATACTGCCTAGGTTTTCTTCGAATAGTTTTATGAATTCAAGGCTTATATTTAAGTCTAAATCGATTTTAAGTTTCTTTTTTTTTTTTTTAGGTAGTTGGAAATTCTGTGATCCTCGCTTTCTCATTCTTTTTCTTCATCTTCTTAAAGCAGTCCCTTTAACATATCTTATAGTGCTGGTTTGGTGGAGGTGTATTCTTTAAGATTCCTTTGTCTGGGAAACTATTTACTTCGCTTTCCATTTTAATTGAGAGCCTTGCTGAGTAGAGTAGTCTTGGCTATAGAACCTTTCTTTTCAGTACTTGGGATATTTCTTACCATTCCCTTCTGGCTTGTAGTGTTTCTGTTGAGAAGTCAGCTGCTAGCCATATCGGGGCTCCCTTGTAATGTTACTACCTGTTTCTCCCTTGCTGCCTTTAGGATTCTCTCTTTGTCTTTGATGTTTGTCATTTTAATGATGATGTGTCTTGGAGTGGGCTTCATTGGGTTCCTCTTGAATGGGACCCTCTTTGCTTCCTGGACTTGTGCGACTTTTTTCCTCCTCCAATTAGGGAAGTTTTCCATCATGACCTTTTCACACAGGTTCTCTATCCCTTGTTCCTCTTCTCCTTCCTGGTATACCTATTATACGGATGTTATTACATTTCACGTTGTCCTGCATTTCTCTTAATGCCTCTTCATTTTTTTTTTTTTAGTCTTTTTTCATTTTCTTGCTCTTTCTGGGAGCTTTTTTCTACCTTGTCTTCCAACTCACTGATTCAGTCCTCTGCCTCATCTAGCCTGCTTTTGATTCCTTCTACTGTGTTTTTCAATTCAGAAATTGTATTCTTCACTTCCTCTTGTCTCTTAGTGATAGTTTCTATGTCTTTTTTCATGCTGATATAGTTTGCAATAAGTTCCTCATAGTTTCCCTGTAACTTTTGGTAATTCACTTTGAGCTCAGTGAGCTCACTGAGCTTCCTTAGGATCATTGTTTAGAACTCAATATCTGATAGTTTACATGCCTCTATTTCATTTAGTTCTACTTCTGGGGATTCCTCCTTTCCCTTTGCTGGGGGAGGTGGTGTTTCTTTTTCTTCCCATTATTTGTGAGACTCTTCTTCTTTGCTTCTCCTTCTTAAATTGATCTGTCTCAACTTCCTGACTTTGTGGTGTGAACTTCTCTCGTAGGAGACCGCTTTTTTTCTTTCTTTCTTTCTTTCTGGATCTGCCTCTGATGATGTCAGCTGTTGACCCCTTCTGACCTTAGGCAGTCTTTAAGGGACTTCCAGGAATCTACTGTCTGTGTCTGTCTCCTCCAGTTGTTAATCTAGTCACCCTGCCCTCAGCAGTCATGGTGGGGCAGAGTCCCTCCTGTGGGTGGGGCTATTGTGTCCTTTCACGCTGCTGCCACTCAGGGGAGTAGTCTTCCTGAGCAAGATGACTGCTGCCATATAGAGGAGGAGTCAGCACCAGGGTCCCCCCAGACACTCCCTCAGTTCTCTCCCTAACACCTCCATCGCTAGACTTGCATAAAGCATCCCTAGACCGTTCTGTGTCCCCTTTAGCCAGGGATCGACTATCTGTGACTACCGCTCTGTACTCAGCACCTGGGCCTGCACACTACCGGGCCAGACTGAGCCTCCTGGGGGCGGGGTTATTGTGCCCCTTCACGCTGCTGCAGCTTTGGGGGAGTGGTCTCTGTCTGAGCAAGATGGCAGCTGCAGAATGGGGCGTGAGTCAGCACCCGGACCCCGCCGTCCACTTTCTCAGTTCTTTTCCCCAAGGGTCCTTCTCCAGTCTCTCCTCATGCAGCTCCAGCCCAGGAGCTGCCCCTGCCTCCACCAGAGCCCACGGTAAGTGGCTGCCACTACAAATTTTTGCGCTGGCCCTTTAAATGGCTCTTTGCGTCTCCAGCTGCCTGTCTCAGGTAGAGAGCACACTGAAGCTTTTCACAGCTGGCTGTTATCTGTGTACATTTTGGGGTCCGGTGCTACAGGCTGGAGATCCCTGCTTACGGTTTAGACCCCGCTCTTCTGAGGGTGATCCAACTGGCTGCTTCAATATACCTCTTGCATTGCCGCCTGTGGGCGCCCCACCTGCCTTCTTGAGCCTCTACTATGCTTCTTACCAGTTAGGTTGTGCTAAAGCTGATTCCTCAGCTTTAACATCAATGTCTGTCTGAGGTTTTAAGGCTCCTCTCTTGCTATTGTTCAGTTGTTTTCCAGGTGATTTCTCCACAGTTTAGTTGTAATTCCAGATTGGTCCTAGGACTTCCACTCACTTCTCCGCCATTTTGAAGTCTCCTCCTTAAGTTTATTCTTGTATGTGGTGTAAGAAGGGGGCCTAGTTTCATTTTTTTGCATGTTATCTGTCCAATTTTCCCAACAACACTATTGAATAGACTGTCTTTACCCCACTGTATGCTCATGCCTCCTTTGTCATAATGTTAACTGATCATGTAGGCATAGATTTATTTCTAGGCTCTCTACTCTGTTTCATTGATTTGTCTGTTTTTATGCTGGTACCATGCTATCTTGATTATAATAGCCTTGTAGTACAATTTTATATCAGGTAGTGTGATACCTCCAACTTTGTTCTTCTTTCTCAAGATTGCTATGGCTATTTGGGGTCTTTTGTTTCCATACATATTTTTGGATTATTTGTTCTAGTTCTGCGAAAAATGCCATTGGTATTTTGATAGGAATTATGCTGGATTGGTTTGAGTATATGGACATTTTAATGAGGTTAATTATTCCTATCATAAATATGTAGTATGAAATTGCGTTTACTGGTATCTCCTTTGATTTCTTTCTTCAATGTCTTACAATTTTCCAAGTACAGGCCTTTTTCTTCCTTGGGTTAAATTTATTCTGAGGTATTTTATTGTTTTCATACAATGGCAAATGGGACTGTTTTTTTAGTTTCCCTTTCTGATAGTTCATTACTAGTGTATAAAAATGCAATTGATTTCTGAGCATTGATTTTGTATTCTGCTACTTTACTGCATTCATTCATTAGGTTTAAAAGTTTTTTGGTGGAATCTTTAAGGTTTCCTAAGTATGATATCATGTCATCTGTGGATAATGACAGTTTTACTTCCTCCTTTCCAATTTGGATGCATTTTCTTCTTCTTCCTGTCTAATTGCTGTGGCTACAACTTTCAGTACTGTGTTGAATACGACTGGTGAAATTGGACATCCCTGTCTTGTTCCTGATCTTAGGGGAACTGCTTTTAGTTTTGCCCTGTTGATTATAATGTTAGCTATAGGTCTGTCATACATGGGCTTTATTATGTTGTGGTTTGTGCCCTCTATTTCCACTTTGCTGAAAGTTTTTATCATAACTTGGTGCTAGATTTTGTCAAATGCTTTTCCTGCACCTATTAATATGATCACATGATTTTAATCCTTTATTTTGTTTATGTGGTATATTAGTTGATTTATGGACATTGTGCCAACCTTGCATTCCAGGACTAAACTCACTTGACCATGGTGTATGATCTTTTTAATGTATTACTGGATCCAGTTTGCTAACATTTCGTTGACAATTTTTACATCTATATTCATCAGGGTACTGGCCTATAATTTTCTCTCTTTGTAGTGTTTTTGTCTGGTTTTGGAATCAGGATAATGTTGGCCTCATAAAATGAGCTTAGGAGTCTTCCTTCCTCTTGAATTTTTTGGAAAAGTTTGAAAAGACTAGGTATTAGTTCTTCTTTGAATGTTTGGTAAAACTCACCTATGAAGCCATCCAGTCTTGGGTTATTCTTGACAGCTTTTTTTATTACTGCTTCAATTCTGTTGGTTGTATATGATCTATTCAGATTTTGTTTTTCTTGATTCAGTCATAGGAGCTTATATGTTTCTCGAAGTTTATCCATTTCTTACAGGTCGTCCAATTTGCTGATATGTAATTGTTTGTAGTATTTTCTTAAAATCTTTTGTATTTCTGTAGTGTCGGTTGTTACTTATTCTACTTCACATCTGACTTTACTTATTTGGGCTCTCTCTCTCTTTTCCTTGATGAGTCTAGTTAAAGGTTTATCAATCTTACCTTTCCAGAGAACCAGCTCTAGGTTTCATTGATCTTTTGTATTTTTTAGACTCTATTTTGTTTATTTCTGCTCTAACCTTTGGGCTTCTACTCACTTTGGGCTTGCTCATTGTTTTTTTACTAGTTGCTTTAGGTGTAAGATAAGATTGTTTACTTGATATTTTTCTTGTTTCTTGAGATAGGCTTGTATTGTTATGAATTTCCCTTTTAAAACTGCTTTGGCTGTGTACCATAGATTTGCTGGATTTTTGTGTTTTCATTTTCATTTGTCTCAAGGTATCTTTTGATGTCTTCCTTGATCTCAATTTTAACCTATTTAATAAAATGTTGTCTAGCCTCCATGTATTTGAGTGTTTTTCTGTTTTATTTCTGTAATTGATTTCTAGTTTCATACCACTATGGTCAAAAAAGATGCCTGAAATGATTCCAAACTCCATAAATTTACTGAGGTTTGTTTTATGATTTAACATGTGGTATATCCTGGAAAATACTCCATGTGTCCATAATAAAATTGTATATCCTGCAGTTTTAGAGTGTAAGGCTCTTAAAATATCAATTAACACCAACTAGTCTAATATGTCATTTAAGGCCATTGTTTCCTTGTTGATTTTTTTTCTGGAAGATCTATCCATTGATGTCAAAAGGTTGTTAAAGTCCCCTACTGTGTCTTTATTACTATTGGTCTCTCCTTTTGTGTCCATCAAGATTTGCTTTATATATTATGTTTATGTGCTCCTATGTTGGGTGCATAAATGTTTACGAGGGTTATTTCCTCTTGTTGAATTGATCCCTTTATCATTATGTAATATCCTTCTTTGTTTCTTATTATAGCCTTTGTTTTAAAGTCTATTTTGTACAGTACAAGTATTGCTACCCTGGCTTTTTTGTTTTGTTTCCATTTGCATGAAATAATTTTTCCCACCTCTTAACTTTCAGTCTGTGTGTATCTTTTGTTCTGAGGTGGATCTCTTGTAGACAGCATGTATACAGGTCTTGTCTTATTAACCATTAGCTACCCTATGTATTCTGACTGGAACATTTAATCCATCTACATTTAAAGTGATTATTGATAGTTATGTATTTATTAACACTTTATTCTTTATGTTCCTCTTTTTTCTTTCTTCTTAAAGAAGTCCATTTCCTGTAATACCTGTTTGTTGGTGAAAAACTCTTCTAGCTTTTTCTTGTCTCAGGAGTTATTTCTCCTTTACTTCTCAGTTATAGTTTTGCTTGGTGGAGTAGTCTTGGTTGTAGGTCTTTGCTTTTTATCACTTTGAATATTTTGGGTTTATCTCTTCTGGCCTAAAATGTTTCTTCTGAGAAATTAGATTACAGTCTTATGGGAACTCTCTTGTAAGGTAACTGTCTTTTTCTTGCTGTACTTGCGATTCTCTCTTTGTCTTTAACCTTCACCATTCTAATTATGATGGCTCCTGGTTTGGACCCCTTTGAGTTCATTTTATTTGGGACTCTCTGCACTTCCTGGGCTTGCCTGCCTTTTTCCTTCATCAGGTTAGGGAAGTTTTCAGTCATTATTTCTTCAAATAGGTTCTTGATCACTCAGGCAGTCTCCCCCTCTTCCGGTACCCCTATGGAGCAGAGGCTATTACACCTGATGTTGTCCCAGAGGGCCCTAGACTACCCTCATTTTTAAAAATGCTTTCTTTTTGCTGCTCTACTTGGGTGTCTTCTGCTACCTTTTTCTCGAAACTGCTGATTCAATCCTCTACTTCAACAAACCTGCTGTTTATTCTTCCTAGTGTATTCTTCATTTCAGTTATTGTAGTCTTCATTTCTGATTGATTCCTTTTTGTGGTTTCTATACCCTTTAATATGCTTACTCTCTCTTTAACTTCTCACTGAGCATATCCATTCTTTCCTTAAATTCCTTGAGCATCCTTATAACCACTGTTTTAAACTCTGACAGTTCGCTCGCCACTATTGCATTTAGCTTTTTCTGGGGATTTCTCCTGTTCTTTCTTTTGGGGCTTGTTTCTTTGTCTCCCCATTTGAGCAGCCTCTCTGTATTTATTTCTCTGTATAAGGCAGATCTGTATTCTCCCAGTTTTGGTATGGTGGCCTCAAGCAGTAGGTCTCTTGTGGGGCTCAGTGACATAGTCTCTGGTCACTAGAGCCATGTGCTCCAGGGTGTCCCTTGTGTGGGTGATGTGAGGCCTCCTACTGCAGTTGAGTCTTAATCGCTGTTGTCCTGTCCATGGGAGGGGGCTGACCCTCAGGCTGGCTGACAATGAGGGTGGATCCTGACCACAGTGAACAAGCTGTTACATGGGCAATGACCCCATGAAACAAAGACTGTCCCAGCAGAGTCTGGTGACTTCCGGGATCTTTCTTTGCGTGTTCCACTTGTGGAGCTAAGTGAGTCGTGCTCTGGTGTAGTCACAACCCCACAACCAGGTGTGTTGGTTCCAGGGCCTCTTGGGAGAGACTGGTACACATCAATGTCAGACGCTGCCTGTAACCAACCAAGTGATCCAGTTTGTGGCTACCTCTGCTGGGCCTGGGTGTGTGTGGGAAGGTCCAAGATGCACACCAAGGCCAGCTTCCACCAGCACCAAGCCCAGCTACAGGTCAGCAAAAGGCCGAGGCACCCCAAGATTCACCTCAGCCTGCCTTCCCCCATCAGCTGTTAGGCTCAGTCACTGAAAGAGCTTCTGGCAGTAGGCAGATGGCATGAGGTAGGCTCTCCATGGGTCATCAGGTAGGGGTGCGTGGTGTTCGGCAGGTTGATAAGAGATTCAAATTTGGCACCAGTGCTGGGTCCGAGGCTGCTCAGCAAGTCTCAGGGTGCACCAAGGCCAGCTGCGACCTGCCTGGGACCCGTGGACCCATGGTGGGGCAGAGTCTCAGGGCATCGTCAGGATGTGGTCAGCAGAGTTCATCAGGCCAAAAGAGACCAGGTTTTAGCCGTGTGGAGGGCGAGTGTCACACAGGAAAGCAGGTGCAGCTACAGTGCACCGGGCGAAATGGCCCTTCCCCTCCAGCCCCATGCCTCGGCCTCGGAGAGCGTAAAAAACTGGAAACTGCGTAACTGCAGCAAGGGTGACAGAAGGTACCATGGAAGGACAAAACCACACAGAAATACAGTAAAGTTGATGAACTTTTCAGAGAAAAATGCATGTGGTTAAGAGGAAATAACTTACCTCAAATTTCTTCTTTATAACTAATAATATATGTTGCACTTATATATAATTAGAGTAACATAATTACAACAATAAAGTTATATTTACGTAATCCTGAGAAACAGCGTGAGCAAGCACGCCTCACAGCAGCGCCGCGGCAGGGAGGTGCCTTACCTTTTCCAGGTCTGGCTCGCGAAGCGCCAGGGCCAGTTCATTGTTGTCCATCACCGAGGCTGCGGCCACGTCCAGCGGGGTCGACCCTCTCATAGCCGGTGAGGCTGTTAACCCAGACGAAGGGGGAACAAAACCTGGATCATACTGCAACCACGCACTTCGTGCAAAACACGCTTTCACTTAAAACTTAATTTCTAGTGCAGCACACATTGCACTCTACTCTGAGTCAATTTACATTATACTGCAACACATATATTCTTTTTACCACAGAAATTAAATGAAAATCAAACATTTACTTACCTAGACCAACACTGCTATTTTCCAGTAAGTAACTGAGATGGTCAAACATAGCTTTCTGATTCTGCCGACTTATACGACAGAAGTAACAGAGGAAACGGCAACAGTTGGCCACCATCTTGGGAAAAGTGATCTCCTAGGTAAAGAGCATTGAATTAGCTGTGAAAGCAAACCGTCTGCATCGAATGCAGTTCAGAAGCCCAGGTCCCAGTCACGCTGCCAACCGTGTGCCCCCATCTGCAGGGCCTCAGACACCGAAGAGCTGCACGTTCCCTTGCCTGGGGCTCTTCCACGGTTTATACGTCCCACCGCCAAGACCTCAAGCCACAAAAATCAAGCTGGCATTAATTCCAAAACCTCATTACCGTCAGTGGCTTGATCTGGAATCAATCTATAGCCCTGAACTGAAGGAGGCATGAGCCTGGCTCGGGGGCCAGGTGGAGTCACCGCGATTCCTGACTGAGCTGCGCCTCCTTGTGAGCTCACGCAGTCTCCCCCACTCCCGTTGTGTAGAACTGGAGTGAGACAGGCAGCAACACTCCACTTTACGTAAGAAAAGGGTCTGTCACTGCGACAGTCTGTGAAAAACACCCAGGGTGATGCTGGGGCCATAGCTTCTCATCCCCGGTGCTGCTTCTGCTGCTGCGGCCTTTACCGTCCTAGGTGCTCCCAGCCTCCCTGACTTGCTTGCGACTTCTCCGCTCTAAGGGGCACCCTGCCCAGAAGCCTGGCCCTGTCTCAGACGTGTCCCCGAGAGCCAGACCTTGTTCCAGGATCCCCAGACAATGCCAGGAGTCCTTCTTTAACGAGTGTTTAAGAAATACATTTCTTAGTTTGTCTAACTGGTAGATTGAACATAAGAATTATAGACTCATTTCTATATTTTGAAAAATACATTGTAAAATTTTTAAAAATACTGAGATGTGTTTTGCAAATCAGAGGTTATGAAATTATACCAACTTCAATGAAGGTATCTGTTATATTTCTCTATTCATTTGGTTTTAAAGAGCTTCATTTTAAATTTTAATCCCTTAATAGTTCACAGTCTTTCAACAAATACGCCAGAGGATCACCCTCAAGTCTCAGCCTGGATCGGGACTTTAGCGAGACCACCTGCCACCAAGGGGAGCGGCTGGGTCTGAAGGACATGTCTGTGTGGTGGATGATTTATAATTCCAAATTTTAAAAAAGCAGTACAGTATTAACTTTCCAACTTTCTAAACATCCCCAAATGACAATAGGTTAGGACACAACAAATTGCCCAGCTTAGGATAAAAATTGTTGCAGATATTAAAGGAAAAAATGCTGGCAGCATATCCAACTCTCACTCTGTAAGGTTTTGTTTGTTTTTCAAAAGGTGTCTCTCCAAACATTCCTCCTGGGAGGATTTAAGAAACGCAGGTCGCGAAGCGGCTGTAATAGCGGCGCCCCGGGAACCGGAGGCCCCCTCACCTTGGACTCCCCACCGCCCAGGACGTTCACCATGACCTCCATCACCGTCTCGTGCATCCCCAGCGCCCTCATGAGGTTCGGGTGCTGGTAAAACACTTTATTATTCATGATGTCCCTGCAAAGAAACACAGGTATGGAGGGAAGCACAGGTCAGAGCACAATTTCGATGACAATTAACCTGATCAGCGGGTTAGAAATAATGACTGGCATACATGGAAAAGTAAGAGCAGTCACAGTTAGGCCACGAAAGCTAGTAAGTACAATTCATTGAGTTGTCCTCAAAAATATTGGTAGCCTACCAAAAAGAGTATGTAAGTTGCATAAGCTTCTTGTTTACATGAAATGCACTACATGCAGTTTTGGACACATAGCTCCTAATTTAATATATATCCAAGCATGTTCAACCTTCTTTTGCATAAAAATGAATCAGTTTTCACATTCACAGGAATATTCCTATATAAGTTATTGATAAATAAGAATATTTGCTTTTCCTACATGCTATGTTGGTGCTGTGTTCAGTATTTGTATGTTTAATGATAGTAGCATTCTTTCCTGTTACATTTATGTTATTCTGGTGAAATGTTTTTAAAAGATACACATTCTCCAAGGGAAACTGAATACACATGAAGCCCAGGCACAAGCCGTCTACCTCATGAAACCAGACGTTCAGTCTAAAGCAACAGCAGCAGTGGGGCCTGGGCTGTTTCTTCTCAGTATCACTGCCTTGCCTCATGTTACAGTATGCGTTTAAAGGGACGCGTAAGGATCTTAATGTTTATCACTGCACATGAAGAGCTATTAATTTTTAACATGAATAAAATCAAAGCTAGAGCTTTTTCTTTCCTGTCAGAACTCGAGCCCAGAAACGAGGTGCTGTTGCGGGAAAACGTAACCTGTGCCTACGACTCGGGTCCCACGTTGGGGTTACCCATTCAGTGAGTCAGGCGCCAACGTTTTGTAACTCAGGCTGCACGGAGGACAGAGAATCACAGAATTCTCCTATGATTTTTTTCTCTTCCATTATTTTTTAGTTTTAGTTTTTCTCTTTTAATTTAGTTGTCTTGGTTTCATAGAGAGAGCCTTAAGACAGCACAACTCAGAAAAACGAGCGCTCAGGACTAGCTCAGGCCTGGTCAGCTTCACACAACGGCAAATGTGGCCATGACAGGGCCCACCCCTCCTGTCTCAGCACGTGTTCAACCAGAGGCCTCGGCTCTCACACCCCCGGCACAGCTGCGGCTCCGTCCTCGTCAATTCAAACCCTTCGCACGACCTAACTTTGAAAGATACTTCACTGAGAATCTCGTTCACCTTTGTTTTAGGTAAATTAAATGGATGTATAATTCTACCACCCAGCACACAGGCAGTCACTTATAAAAAGTGCCCTTTTGGGGGATATTTCTAATTTCACAAAAAGAAGCATTTTATGTTCATTTAAGAATGAGAGTGCTTTCCAGTTCCTCAAATTCCTCCTTTCCATTGGCTAATTAAGATTACTTATTATGAGAAACCTCCTCAGGTTTGACATGAGGCATTAAAAGAAAAAGACTGATGCTCATACAACCATAAATTAAGACTGTAAAATCCGCCTCTGTTGTTCAGGCTTTTCTGTGCTCCCTCTTTGTCCAGTTAGTATATTTATTTTTTGTGTACAAACATTATAACCACTTTGGAATATAATCTTCCATTTTATTTTCATGATTTCAAATAGTCAATAGATCCACAGGCAATATATAGCATTGTTTTATGAAAATTTAAAATGTACATAAATGATATCATACAATCCAAATCTTTCTGTACTTTCTCTTCCTCACAATTATTTTTTTTATTTTTGTCAAAGAAAAAAAAACTATTCTCTATTTTTAGGGTTTTTTTTTTTTTAAAGAATCAACCGGAGGTTTCTTTAATCCTTTTCATTATTTTTTCCTTCTATTTTATCCATGTCGGTAGTCATCCTCATTATCTCCTCTCCTCTTTTATCGGATATTTATAGAGCTAGAGCAGCTTTTCTTGGTCTAAATATTTGTCTCCTGCATCACTTGTCAACATTTTACATTGAAGATTTCTTTTTTTAAAAAAAATGTTATTTACTTACTTTTAAAGAGAGAATAAGGGAGGAAGAAAGAGAGGGAGAGGAACATCGACGTGTGGGAGAAACGTCAACTGCTTGCCTCTCACAGGTGCACCAACCAGGACTGAGCCCGCAACCCAGGCCTGCGCCCTGACCAGGGGTCAAAATGGTGACCTTTTGCTTTGTGGGACGACATTCAACCAACTGAGCCACACTGGTCAGGGCTACATTCCAGATTTTTACATGCTTCCGTTTAAGTGAGTTTCTTGGGAACATCATATAGCTTAATTTAAGGTTTCATTTTTATCTGGTATGTTAGTTCCCTCCTATTTTCATATCCCCAAGTTATGCAAATGGTCGATTGCTCAGATGTCTGCATGTACGCACCAGTAACATACTCTCTAAAACTGTCTCCCATTCTTTCTCTCTGAATTCCATTTTTTCTTCAATATACAGCCATTAAAGGTCTTTCAATGAGGGGTAGCAAGTAAACATTCTGAAATATCTTTGTTTCTCTCTCGATCCTAAATGTGGGGTATGCACTGTAATCTCCAAATCTGCACAAAGTGCAGGCTCACTGTGTTGGCTTCCCAGCTGGGTAACCATCATATACTGAGTCATGTTGTCCAGCTCTGCCTTGGAGAGCTCTGAATATTGTTTCTTTGTAAGCATTCTGGCTTTCCCCTCAATTTTCTTCTAAAATAGTCGATTTAATGTTGGTTTTATGCTACATTATATCCAGCTGTGGACGTGGAACTATTGGTGCTTCAGGAACCTGTGAATGCCCATCCTTCATCAATTCTGAAAAACTCAAGCCAGAGGCTCTTCAAACACTCCCCTACGTGGCTCGCGATTGTCTGTTTCCTAGTCTCCCCACGAGCACAGGCGGGCCCCCCTCCAGCCATCCTGCGCATCTCGTCTTTCCATCTCCCAGTGCTGCATGACTAATTTCCTCAGAGCTGTGATCTAATTTATTCATTTTCTCTTCTGCTACATCTTATCTGTAATTAACTGTTTTTTGATGTCAGTTATCACATTTTTCATAAGTTCTATTTAGATTTTTTCCAAATGTTCCTGGACTTTCTACACATCTTACTGTCAGAGATTCCACTTATTCTTTTGTGTCCAGCATCTTTAAGCTCTGCTTCCAGCAGGCTATTATCAGAAGTTCTTGGGGGAGGTGCTCTGACTCCACAGCTCACTGTATCTGCAGACTCTTATTTACAGTGAATTGCTTCCTACATGCTTTGCAGGCTTTGGTTGTGGGCTAATCTTTTGTAGTATTTAGGTTTTTCTTGCAAGGTGTCAGAGTAACTTGAGCTGAGAAAGCATAGCACCAGGCCACTTTTTATGTTAACTTCCCAGCTTGGGGATCCTCAGACTATGCATAAGGCATAAACATTAGCCCACAAATGCACTGGAAGCACAGCCTTTGATGCTGAATTCCCCAGTTCCTCGCTCTCTTCTAAGGGCCCAGTGGACACAGAGAAACCTTATTAATTTCTGCTGGTGAGTATGTGTCTCCCCATGGATTTTAATGTGCTTTTATTCACCTGTACTTTTGTATATGATCACACATTACTGAGTAATTAACGAAGAAACACAGTCTAAGATGTTGGCTGTGTATCGTAGCCATCTTAGCACCTAGTTGTAACATTAGACATGTTTCATTAGTGAGCAACTTCCCTACTTAGTGTCAAGACATAATCCCTAGAAAAACCACAATCTAATTTAATGACCATGCAAGCTAAAAAATCTATTTTTATTCATGTGCCTATTGTTCTAGTATTGGGATAAACAATGAGAAAGAACAGACATGCAAGACAAAAGGTTGTAACAATTAAATTTACCCCAGTCCCCGAATCATAAGCTTCTCTTCCTCCCTGCCCATCCTCACGCTCAGCAGCGAGCGGATCTGCCCGAGCGAGGCCAGCAGGCTGATGGTGTCCTCCACCGACACTGCGCTGATGGTGTAGGTCTTGGGCAGGGCCCGCGCCAGCCCCCCGACGCCGTCGTATTGCCGGTGCAGCAGCACGAACATGGCCCGCACCAGCTCGGGGTCCTCGATGACGGACTCCTGAGCCCACCGCACCATGGTCTCAGAAATCAGCTGCTGGAGAGTAGCTGCGGCGCCACGGCCGGTGGTTTTCAGAAACAAAAATAACGAGAGAAGACTAGTTAGTTGGGCATCCCAGCTGCACATCTCGCAGTCCCAACTCGTATTTATATTTGCACCAGAAAGTTTAGGGGTACTATGAAGAAAATAAACTTCATGTAAACATTTATAAATATTGATGTGTGTGTGTATATATCAATAAAGATGAGTTATAGAGATGAGAGAATAAAATACACAAACTAGTCTTATTATTAATGGATTTTAGTTATTCCAACATTGCAGCCACTTATTCAAAACTACTGTTGGCAATCCATACAATGATCGATATGAGCTATCCTATTTTACTTTTATTTTATTCATGCCATTATTTTCCTCCCAGAAGATCTGATATCACATACCCTTATGAAGGTCAGTCATGGGCCTTCAAGGAGCCATTTACCCAACTGTCTCCTCATTCAAGTCATTTTCAGTAGTGACCTCATGTGACTTTATTTACATTTAAATTTGGATCCCCAATAGTCACTTAAAACATCTTCAAAAGGATTTGACTGTAAAACTGTACTAAAGTGCAAAGTCATTTCATATATAGAAGATTACTTGCTAGGTAGTGTGTAATGTAGTACACTTAAAACAACAGGTTCATTTTCCACACCTGGTAAAATAAATACTACAATTACCAAAGCTAAGTAGGGTTGAAATAAGCAATTTAAACATAATGAGGTACTTCCTTCCTATCATTAATAATGCACTGGCTGATTTTCAAAATCAAAAGCTGTTCAACCTGCTTAAACCTAGTTAAGAAAATAGATTTAAGGAAAAACAAAAACTAACAACTTTAACCACTTATAAAATGCAGATAAATTACTAATACACTTCCACATTTCTCAAAACCATGCTGTCATTTTAATAGCTCAAGATCATAAACTTAATAACAACAAAGTGATTATAAGAAATGCTGAACCCTGGTTTTGAAGAAGACCTGACTCAAATTTGGTGGTGACACTAAAGGACAAATTTAGCAGTAATGGTATAAATAAAACACTTCCTCAGTAAGTTAGAAAAAGCCCCACAGTCTCAGGAGTTCACTTTCTTCCTTTCAGCACAGCCTCTGAAAGGGAGTCTCCGGGCGGTGAGGATGGCGCGTCCAGTGAAAGGAACACGCCCCAGCCAGGAAAGCATCCACTTCAGAAAAGACCTCAGAACCAGCACATAGTTACGGATGATATCTATGTGCACTTCAAGAAAAGGTTTAAGGTGATGTAAGAATACTTGTAAATCAACTGCAGAGTATTCAGATACGAAGACTAAACTACCCCGCTTGGCTTTCTCCTAATAATCTCCCACCAAACACCTGAAGTCCCCCTGCTGGGCAGCCCGTCCACCCTCACAAAGCTGCTTTCTCTCCAGGTTCCCGGCAACCCCCTCGGACGCTGCTGCACACTCCCTGCGCCACCGGCGCCCGCTCGGGAACCAGGCTCCGGGAGGCTGCAAATCAGCCCCTCACTGGCTCGTCACGCAGGACCCAACAGGCCACAGGACAAGCAAGGCCGGCGGCGGAGGCCCTGCCAGTGGCCCTTCGCATGCTTACAGGACTTGTCGGGGTCGCTCGCCGCCGGCTTCTCAGCCTGCCTCTTCTTCAGGTATGTCACCTTCTCCACCAGCGACAGCAGGCGCCCTCTGATGGTTAAGTCGCCGTTCCCATCTGGAGAGCCATCGTCATCCAGCTCAATTCCTAGGAGGAGAGAAAAAAGGAAAGGAAAAAATATTGAAAAAGAACATGTAGAAGACATGGGTCTCAGGCTTTGCCACCTTCTCCACTCACAGGTGAAGCGACGCCTCTTCTGTGACCTTGGAGGACACTGAGCGAGAGCTCAAGGGGGCGCCCTCAGTGACAGGCACACGCTGCTGTGCCTGCTCCCTCCTCCTCCTTCCCTGCTCCTGTGGGCTTGGGGCCAGGGGTGGCCGGTCCAAACTACAAACCGAGCAGAGGACAGAAGCTCTGTCTCTGGAGACAAGGTCCCTTCCGCTCCTTGTGCCCACGCGGGCCAGTGTCTCTGACCTCGGGCGCTGTCTGCCTACACCTGAGGCTCTGCCTCCATAAGTGTCAGCATTTGTCAAGCTGAGGTGCAGGGAGGGAGAACAAGCCAAATCAGGTGCCCTAGAGCAGGGGACGCTTTATGTCTGAAGCAATAGTTCTGCCATTTTACAGCACCCCGTTATCCACACGATTTACGGCTGAACTTTATGGCGGTCATTCAGTGGTTCTTCATTCATGAGCTGAATTAATGTGGAAGGCAGTGCTTTTACTCTCTTTTAAAATAAAACTAATACCATGGATGCTGCATGTATCAGTTAAGAAGTGGTTAGCTCATTTTCGCCCACTGGGACACAGACGTTATCCGCACTCTGCGTACAGAGAGAAGGGACATACACCCAGAACACCCAGTCAACTCCACTTTTAAAGTTCTCCAAATGAAAGGGGTGGAGGATTCCCTTAATAGACTTGGGCTACTAACATATAATTCATGTAGGATTTCCTTAGACATTAAGTTCATGAGACACGCTGGCTGTCCTTGGCCAGTTCTAAAAAGTGGCTCTGTGGTCTGTTTAAAGACAGCTGCTTGTGAACAAATTTCTTGAGACTCAGTCAGCCTAACACTTGGCTCTCTGTCCAAAGCACCTGGTGACAATTCCTCACCATGCCCACCCCCGAAGCCCCACCACTGAGGGAAAGAGGGGAGAGAAAGAGAGAATTTGTCATCATCTGCTCCGTCTGATAGCCTTTCTCTCCTCTCTATCCCTCCTGACTTCCCACATAGGGTCCCTTAACGATTTTACTGTAAAAAGTATTCTTAGAGGACCCATAACAGGCATCATGCATCTTTGTGAACCTTTCACATACAGATTCACGTCTGCACCAGGACGTGTGCAGAGCTGTAAGTCACAAAGACCTTACCACAATGCGCCATCAGGTCTTCATGGAAATCCAAGAGCTGGTCTCGGATTTCCGCGGGACACGGGCATTCACTTTTGTCATCCTTAAAATGAAGGAGCATATTGATCTGAAAGTTTAGAACCAGGAAGAGAAGGAACAAGTATGAGAGAACAGTGGATTCAGGAATGACCCAGCAAAGATCGTGAAAACCAAAAACGTTCAAGACCTATTTTGGAGTATTCCTATATTGTTGCCCAACAGATGAAAAATCATTATCTATCACTCAGATCAAAAAACGCCACAAAATAAATCAAGCCATTCAAAGCTTAATGTGCTGCAAAATAGTCACATAATTTCCTTCTCCTCACCACTCCACAATGTCTTAAACCCTTGTATACTGAGAGTTCTTAAATCAACTAAGAGCTAAATGTTATTTAAAATATTTTATTCTGCATCTCCTACATTTCCATTTCTCTACTTCATTTATACACTTTATTGAATATTTATAAGAACTTTTTTTGAAAAAGATACAGCAGTAAAGAAGAAGGGAAAACCTAATCATAATAAAAAAATATTACAATAGATAACTAGGCATTTGTTCACAATTCACTTAAAAAAACTGCAAGAAACTTTCTTCCATTTTTTAAAATTTTAGACACAATATTAAATTTATCAATGAAGAAAATAAAGGTATGTTGATATTCTGTAATTTTCCTGTAGAAAACAATTGTATGTTTTCTTTTTAGAGTCTTTCATGTGAATTTTTCTATACTTTTATTTTGAGATAACTGTAGGTTCAACTGTAGGTATTGTAAGAAACAATAGGAAGAGATCCCATGTACCATTTGCCCAGTTTGCCCGAGCAATGGCAGCGTCTTGAGAAACAGCAACACAGTGTCACAAACAGGGTATCACAGTGACACAGTCAACACGCAGAACAAGCCCATCACCTCCAGGGACCCCCCGCTCCCCTGTTGTATCTGCTCCGTCTCTCCTGTGCGCTCCTCGCCCAGTTCCTGCCAACCTCTAGCCTGCTCTCCATTTCTGTATTGTTGCCCTGTCAAGCATGTTACAAAAATGGAAACATCGCAAGCATGTACGTATTCCCGTGTGACCCTCCGCATGTCTTCAGGGTCTAGAGTGATGTCGCATCCCTGATATTGGTAATCCGTGTCTTCCTCTCTCTTTTCCTTTGTCAGTCTTGTTAGAGGTTTGTTGTTGTTGTTGTTGTTTACAACATTTTAAGTAATCAGCTTTAGGATTCATTGATTTTTTTCAATTGTCCTGTTTTGAGTTTTGTTAATTTCTTCTTTCTTATTACCTTCCTTATGGTTGCTTTGGGTTGATTTTGCTCTTCTAAATTCTTGAGATGGCAGCTTAGATTACGGATTTGAATGTTTTCCTCTTTTTAAGTGCACTTTCTCTCTCAGCACTACTTTAGCCTTTTTCACAAATTTTGATATGTGGTATTTTCATTTACTTTTAGTTCAATGTAGTTTTTAATTTCCCTTGAGATTTCCTCCTTGAACAATGGAAATTTTAGAAATGTTGTTTAGTTTCCAAGTTTTTAGAGATTTTACCTGTTATCTCTGCTACTGATTTCTAATTTGATTTCACTGTAGTAAGAAAAAACATTCTGTATGAAAAAGATCCTAATTTAAATTTGTTGAGGTGGTTTTATGGCCTTGGATATAGTCCATCTTTGTGTTTCATGGGTGTTTGAAAAAAATGTGTATTCTGTTGTTGGGTAGAGTATTTCACAATATTCAAAGATCCTGTTAGCTGATCATAGCACTGCATTCTGCATGTTCTTGCTTATTTCTGTCTAGTTTTATCAATTATTATGAGAGGGGTGTTGAAGTCTCTGACCGTAACTGTGTATTTGTCTATTTCTCCTTTCAGTCCTATGTTGACCTCACATGTTTTCCATCTCTGTTGTTTAGTGCATATACATTATCATTGTGTAATGTTTCATCTGTCTCTGGTGATTTTCTTTGCTCTGCTATAGACAATCTTACTTCCTTCTGACTAATTTTTCATACTATTATCTTTCTTCATCCTTTGACTTTCAACCTATCTCATTATGTTTGAAGTGAGTTTCTTATAGACAGCATAGAGTTAGGCCAAGCTTTTAAAATTCACTCTGCCAATCTCTTTTAATTGGTACATTTGATTATTTGTATTCATGGATCTATTAATAACTGAAGTCTCCTACTTTAGCTGTTTCATGTGTGTTCTAATTTATTTTTTCTCAATTTGCTGTGGGTTCTGGGACAAATTTTAGGATCCCATTCTGAATTATCCGTGGTATTTTTTCATGTATTTCTTTTCAGAACTTCTTTAGTGATGGCTCTGGAAGTTACATTATACACACATGATCTACGACAGTCTGCTGGTATCAACATGTCACCAGTTTGGTGAAGTGCGGAAACCTTACCTCCTTTATGTTCCTTATTCCACTTCATTTAAAATACAATTGACTTAAAATAATTGGCCCTTGAATGATGTGGGGATCAGTGGTACCAACCCCTCTCACAGCTGAAAACCCATGTGCAACTCACATCAACCCTCCGCACACGTGGGTTCCCAACTGCAGACTGAAAGTACAGGAGACCCCAGAACAACATGGGTTTGAACTGCACAGATCCACTTACACACGAATTTTTTTTTTAGAGACACAAAGGAGAAGGATAATGCATTGTATTTACTTGTATCTTAACCCTGTTTGTTGTTTTTTTTTCTTTCTGCCAAAATTTCATTCTTTTGCCTTTAAATTCTTTCTGTTTAAAGAACACCCTTTAGGCATTCTTTCAGGGTGGTCAGCTACAGTCAAATTTTCACAGGGTTCCTGCCTCCATTTGACAAGGTCTTGATTTCTTTCCCTGTCATTTCTGGGGATATTTCTCTGGGCATAGAATTCTGGGCTGACAGTTTGTTTTCTTTCAGCTCTTGAAAAATACGCCCCTTTCTTCTGGCCTCCACGTTTTCTAAGCAGAGATCCAGCCACTCAAATTACTTTTCTCCTAAAGGTATCATTTCTTTCTCACTACTTTCAAGATTTTTTCCTTTGTCTCTGGTTTTCAGAAGTTTCACTACGATATGCCTTGGTTTAGATTTCTGTGGGTCTCCTGTTTGGAGTTTACCCAGCTTCTTGAATCTCTTTCTGTATATCTTTTGTCACATTTGAGAAGTTTTCAACCGTGAGTTTTCCAAGCATTTCTTCAGCTCACCCTTTGTCTCTCAGCCCTGGGACTTCAGGCCTCCCTGTTACGTTGATGTTGCTCCCTGAGGCATCTTTGATTTCTTTCAGTCCATTTTCTTCTTTTCAGGACCATAATTTCTTCTGTTCTTTCTTCAATTCAATGATTCTTTCCTCTGTCTCCCCATTTGCTGTGAAGTCCATCTACTGAGGGTTTTTAAGTTCTGATATTACTTTCATTTCTAAAATTTCCATTTGGTTCTTTCTAGCCTCTATTTATTTGCAGAGACTTCTTTTCATTTTGAAGCAGTTTTATAATGGCTGCTTTAAATGGTTTGTGAGATAATTTTAACATCTTTGTCATCTCAGAGTTGAGGTCTATTACTTATAGTTTTCATTCAAGTTTTTTCTGGTTCTTGGTATGATGAGTGATCTTCAGGGGAAACCTGGACATTCTGGCACTGTGTTATGGGACTTTGGGCCTTATTTAAACATCCTGAGATTATGTGGCTCAAGAAGAGCGTTGGGTGCTTCGTCACTGCCAGGTGGGAGTGGAAGCCCATCCCCCACTTGGCCTGCCTGGACCCACGAAGGAGGGGGGACCTGCGCCCACGGCAAGGCTGGGTGTCCCAGTGCCTCTCACGCACTCACGCAGCCCTGGCTGGTGCCTCTGCTTCTGGGGCCTCTGCTGACACCGTGGGGGGCCTTGGGACGGAGCACCTGTCCCCCTCCCCCAGGAGAGGCTGGAAGGCTGGGACCCTCACGCCACAATGCTGCTGGGGTGGGGGCTGGGCTCCAGGGCTTGCTGTGGCATTCGGCTGGAGGCATGCAGTTAACAGCTAAGCGTTTTCTGTCTTCCTAGAAACAGTTTCCCTGGTTTCACGCCACACAGAAGGCTTTCTTGGGGGGCTTTCCTTGTCTAGGCTACCGGCATTCTGGGTGCCTGGCTTCTTAGCGCCAAGTGTGGGACAGTCTAAGGCAAAACGAAAGCCCAGGAGCTCTCCGCCAGGTTGTTCCTCCAGTTCTGAGCCCTGTACCCAGTCCCCTTTCCTCCCTCTGTCTTTCAGAGGCCTGCCGTGCTCTCTGTAACCCCGGGGTGACGGCTGTCCTGCGCAGGCAGAACAGCGAAGGCACACCTACCGCACCCCTCCAGAGGCAGCAGCCTCACACGCGGAGTGGCCGGGGAGCAGCTGGGCTTGTCCTCTGCTCAGCAAATGGTGTTTACAGCATAAGCCACACTCTGTCCCTCCCCTCAAAGAAATTACATTTTGCTGAGAAAAGTAAATTCTGCAGCTAGTCCCTAAACACTGGCATCTTGAATCTGGGGGGAAACGGTAAGAGTAAGATACTGAAGACACCATTGAACTTCTCACACTATGAGTCCCCTTCTGAGGAAGATTCCAGAAAACCCAGGTCCCCAGACTCGCTCACTGTTTGGTTCAGGTACATGTCTGTGGTTCTGCTGTACCCTCGGGAGACCTGTGTTTGGAGCTAAACAGGAGGAAAAACCACAAACGGGGGAGCAATCATCCAGCAAGAATGGTGGCCGTGACATTTGGTTCTTCTTCCAGGGATGGACCAAAGAGAAGGTGTCTTCTTTGTAAAGTATAAAAATGTCTAACCACTATGCTATACACCTGAAACTAATGTAAAATAATATTGAATGTCAGCTGTAAATGAACAGTAAGGAAATAAACACATATTTAAAATAAGGAGTGTTGAGCACTGCATCCTAGGAGTCAAGGGTCCCTGTCGGCAGTGGGACTGGGCCGGCCACGGCCACCCACCGGCGGCTGCACACCATGCCGTCGGCAGACCCCAGGACGCAGCGCACTGGCCTCCTCGGCGAGGCCACTGTACACCTCACTGCGTCTAGTAAGTCCCTTACTTGTTCAAACTAGCCAAGTGGATTCACTGGTGAAACTAAGAACACTGACTACGCCAACCTGGCCAGTTTAAAGAGAACAGGGGAAAATGCACTGCGACTTATAATTGTGCAGCGCATGCATCCTGAATGAGCGACAAGCCAAAGCGAAAAGGAAGAATTTTCCACTCATCCTTGTACCTGTTCCTGAGGTGGGGACCTGAATTCCTTTGTCTTCCTGGCTGTGAGCGCGGCCGACATGTTTAAGGCTTGCATAACTTCATTATAGCGGAAGCGCTGGTTGTCTTGCAGCTTAGCGACAAAGTCATCCGAAAAGGCCACAATGGCTTCTATCCGGTGTCGGACCTGGCAGTCGCAGAGGTACTGAAGGAGCAGGCACATCTAAGAAGACAATTAAAAAGACACGAAATCTGAATCTTGAAATAGTTTATGGGTAGCTAATCAAAATCCGGGCCGAGGTGCCCAGCTGCCAACTCTGCTCCCTTACAAACAGAAGCCTGGTTTGGGGCAGCAGGTCCCTTGGAACGAGACGGAACCCACCTAGGCCACAATGGCAAAGGCAGGCCCCGGTGGGGGGCACTCCCCGGGCTGGCCCCTCCGCAGCCATCGTGCTGAGGTTAGTGAGGGAGGTAAGAAGTCCGCCTGTGGTCTCCTGGGAAAGACTCTCCATCATTAACGACAGGCTGGAACACTCTGTTCTCAAAGTGAGAGTTACCGGGTCACGGCGCACTCACTGGAGAAAGAGGGGTTACACCCTTAGGATGAAAACCACGGACTAGGCAGCACAGTAGGACCCTGCGTTCTGGGTTCGAATGGCACCATTGAGTTCTACCAGTTCTAGGGCTGTCTACCTCTGGACTTTGCACATAGTTAATTTAGTGGTTTTATGGCATAGTCCCTAAATGGCTAACTGGATATTCTCTTACAGGAAGCTGAAAGGGTTTTTACCTGTATAGTAAGGCCTTAGAGACATGCCAACCAGAAAATGTTATGCCCGAGTTTAGGAAAACATTTAAATACACTAATACCAATTGTGATTCAATACAAGGCACTATTAAAAAAGCCTTTAAAACGCTTGATGTCACCATTCATGAAAGCCATTTCTGTCAATGGTGGCTCTAAAGTAGCCCTGCTCTATGCCCCCTCCTTGGTATGAGTGCCAGCCCTCGGCCTGGGCCTGCGTGACAGCCTCCTGACCCCGTCTGCCCTGGACCAGCCGGTCTCTCCCTCTTCCCTGTTTTACTCATGGCTGCTGCACTGTGATTTCAGGATGAAATTTTCTTCCTGAAACTCTTCATAGGTTTTAATTGCACTTAGACTAAAATTCATAATCCATCACGTGGCTCCCATCAATGTGACCCGCCCTCGGCCTGTCCCACCCTCTCTCCTCGGCCACGGCTGAAGCCACACGGCCTCTTCCTGCTCAGGGCTTGCGGTGCCGCAGGCTCTGCGTGCAGAGCTCCTTGCCCACACACACACACACTAGTTGGACCTCAGCCAGAGGCCTCCCCTGTCTCTCTCACAGCCTCCTATTAACCCTTCCTACCCTTCTCGTCACCCATCCTATTCCCTCAGGCCGGGTCACTAGCATAGGCAGCAGCAAGGTATTTGACAGAAGTGCGTCAGCAAGTGTCTGGTTCCCTGCAGGACCACGCTTCTGGAAGGCGGGGCTCCCCTCTGCCTCCCCCAGCACAAGCACCTGGCTCAGCGGGAGGCCTGCCTGCGGGATGGAGAGGGAAGCAGCGCGCCAGCGACGCACACGCCCAGGTGGTCCCAGTAGACCAAAGGGGCTGAAGAAAGGTGCTCAGACAGCTTGAGCACAAAGACAGGCCATGCCTGCGCTTCCTCAGGAACACACACAGAAAGTGACACCTGGCTGCAGGACAAGTGCCCTGAGGTTGGCAAGATGCGGGAGGGGTAGGAAAGGGTCCAAATCCCTTGGATTTCAGGCATTCCAACAACACATGGGGAGATGCATGTGCAGAAACCAAAGGAGAGGCACGCGGAATGGGGACGGGCCTGGAGCAAGGAGAAGAGCTGGCAGACAGAAGCCCGTGTCCTTGGCCTTCAGACAGACACATGCATACACTCAGACACACAACTGTATGCACACAGAAATATACACACACGTGCATGCATGTGCGCATAAACACACATGCACAAAATATACTCACATAAACATACACAACCACACATATCCATACACACATGCACACAATACAGACACAAATATGTGTATACATACCCCATACACAACTATACACACACAGAAATGTACATGTACACACATACACATAACTATCCACACAAATACATATACACAAATGGACACACACATACACATACATAACACAACTGCAGACACATGCAAAGATATACACACACAAATATACAGATACACAATGCACAACTATACACATACACCCAAAATATACATATACACACAACTATACAGATACACATACACACATAAACACATCTGTACAAATATACATACACACAGTGATAGGCCAGACTATCAGACATGTATAGCAGACAGGTCTGTATCTGGCCAAGAAAACCACTTTGGTAAATATACTACATTTATCTTTTATTACCTATAATAAATTGACTCAATTGGAAAGTTCATTAAATCCATTCCAAATAATAAGAAAATCAGATTCATGGGTCCCAAAACACAACTGGACATCAGTTAGCTTTCCAGTCAACTACACGACACAGGAACACACACACAAAGAACGGCCTCGGTGCCGCGGCCTTCTGCAGCCCTGCGCCCCCCGCCCCTCCCCGCGCCGCTCGCCCGCGGCTCCCCCCTCACCTGCAGCTTCACGGGCTCAGGCAGCTTCATCTGCAGCAGCCCCTCTGCTGCATCTCCACGTGCACCCTCGAGCCTGGCGTCATCGGTGCGGGGCTCCACGGGTGGCGCCTGCTGCTCTTCCTCCGGGACGGCCTCCTTGAACACCCGGGGCTCTATCAGTTGCAGGATGTGCTTCAGGTCCTCGCCTTGGAAGATACCCATGGTGAGCAGCGTGTAGAAGAGCTTGATAAGTGGCACGAAGAGGAACTCGGTGGTGCCTCCTACAGGGTCCCGCGCCCGCAGCCCGCCCTCCCGCACAGCCTCAGTCAGCATCTGCATCGTCTTGGCCTTGAGTGTGTCCAGTGGGAACTCGGGGCTGTCCTGGTAGCAGTCGTGGTTGAGGCTCACGAAGCTGGGCGAGGAGAAGCGCATGCGCGGCCGCAGCGAGGTGCTGAGGCCAATGCCGGGCAGCCCGTGTTCCTTGTGCTCGTCCGGAAAGAGCGTGATGCTCTTGGTCTCGTCGGTCATAGGCACGATGAACTCGTTGTTCATCATGAGCCGGGCGGTGGCATAGGCGCTCAGGTGGATGTCGATGAGCAGGTCGTAGTAGCCAGTGCGCAGCAGGCCGGGCATGTACTTGCTCTCAATGGCGTAGAGCAGCTGCGCCTCGTCCACGTGGCTGCAGAGCGCATGCGCCACGCGGTGGTTGCCCAGGGCGCACACAGCCGAGTAGAGCCGCAGGGTGTGCGAGTGGAAGCGCAGCAGCTCCTCCTGCTCCGTCAGCTCCAGGATGTCCACGGACCTGCGGGGAGGGGCACCCTCAGTCACGGGGGAGCCTGGGAGCTCACGCACACACGCTCTCTCCGGCTCCCCGCCCTCTCCCGTGGCGTGCGAATGGCAGCATAGATCGCTTAATAAGCAGTGCTACGCGTTTTACGAGAGTTCTTCTATACAGAATTTTATGTTGAAAATTTCCACCCACTCCTGCCTGTACCCTCGTCATCGTCCATGCTCCCGAGGTCGGGGCACCTCTCAGATACTTGGGTCTCAGCCTGCACCTGGGGACCCCCTCCGTTCAGAATGTGAGCACTCCTTGAAAACCCCAAGTCTCATTTCCAACTGGCTCACTGGTTTCCAGCACCCAGAAAACTCGGCCTTAGATTCAGGAGTCTGCACCCTTTTCTCAGGCCTGTGAGCTATCCGCCTAAGCAGCCAGAGCAGGAAACTGGACTGATTCCCCGGACACAGCCTCCCTTCGGCCGACCTCCCTCACAGACCGCACGCATGCCGCCTGCTCTCCACCAGGTGTGCCGCCCCCGGCCCCGGAAACACACACTACAGTGACATTGTCACTGAGGAAAGCTCCTGCTGGGAAACGGAGTTCACACCCGCTCCTAATTCAGGTCATTTTGCTTCTGCCACAAACCATGACCTTTCAACACATAAAACATCAAAAATAGGGCCAGAATATGCCTAAAGTCTTTCCTTTGAGAATAGAGTCCATTTTAAGAACTCCTTTAGAGGAGCCACGGCTCCTTTAGAAAGGGGTCCTTGGCGAGGCTGCCACAGAAGCTCATCAGAATGGGGCTGCCACACACTCGTTCACCAACATCAGCTCGTTCCCAGAACCCAGCCGGGGACTCAGGAGGTACCGAGCAGTCACCATTTGGTGCTCGGCTTTGTCAGACCCCAGCCACTCCATTATCCTGCCCATACCCAGCCACTGTGTTGGGGTGCCTGGGTCACAGGCATTAACATGAAAAGCCACCGTGGCTCTATGGTGCAGTTGGTCCAGACGCCACCTCCCAACTCTCAGAATTGGAAGCTTCCTGCACTAAAATCTGAAAGCAAACGATTACCCACCACACAACCGCGGGACCCGCTGCCAGCACCCGATTCTTGGAGAGGTACCGATGAGCAGCCCCGCCTGCAAAGCATGGTGGACAACGACCTCCAGGTCTTAGCCGGACTTCGACCCCCGGGGAGACAGTCCCCCGCCTTGCAGCCGGGAGGAAGGTCAAATGCACAGATGTGTTCACTGCAGCAACACCGACTGCCTGCACTGCAGGCTCTTCCTGAAGGACACGGTGTCTCCCTCACGACACGCCAGAAACGTGGAAGGACTACAAGTCTCCCTGTTGCTGCCGCTCCTGACCCATGCCCCACCCATTTCTCGCACGGCGATTCCCTTTGAACACACCTCTTCCTTCCAGACCACACTCTAAGGGGAGGGTCAGGTCTGCTGCTCACCCCGTGTTGTATCCAGGGCAGGAACACCACGGGCACTCACGCACGTGTGTGCAATGCAGGAGAGAATTCTGCAGGATTTGTAGTCTGCATCTCATAATTTCAACTCACAACAGGGCAAACCAAGGCACACACCTCAACTAATTTCGTTTGTCTTCCCTTGTAGTAATATTCATACTTTAATGGATTATGGCTTTAAGTGGAGGACCGCAAAAGAAATGACGCGTTATGTTATCTGCTGTGAGGACGATGGCACACACATAATGCAGCACCTGCTTAGGCCAGGCTGTGGGTTACGCTGCCGTCGGTGGACACTCCCCGCCCGCTTCCCTGAGGCTGGGTAACCCTATCTGCTCCACTTCCTTGGGGCCTGACTAAATGACCGGCTGTGCCCACAAAACCCAAGCGGACCCAACGCCTGCAGCGGGCGCCGAGAAAACTCTTAGAGGCCTGCAGTGTCTGCTGGTCCTCCTGGACAGCCACCCTCGGCCATGCAAATGACCCGTCCCGGATCGGGGCTGCCCGCCAGCTGGCTCTCAGGGTCAGAAGTAGCCAGGGCCACGCTACAGTCCACCCCCAGTCTGGGCAGAGCTGCAGGGGACCCAGGACCCGTGCAACACGAGCAAGGGATGCTTATTTGCAGCCACTGAGGTTTAGGGGTGATCACTGCATAAAAGCTGACTGATGCAACTTCCTGTACTCCTTCAAGTCCCCAGGGGATGACTCAGTATCACTCTTCTTCACTCAGTACTACAGCGTGTCAGTTACACACCAAGCACCGTGCACGGGTGACAGCAGGTGGCCCAAACAGACACGACTCCTGTCCGCAGGGGGCTTGCTGTCCGGCGGAGACGTGAAAACAGAGGGCTCACGCACATCTCCTGTGACCCCAAATTCTAAAATGGTAACTACTTGCCATGCTACAATTGTTTGGGGTATGAGAAAAAGATTCTGCGCACAGCTAGTTGGCATTTATTTCCCTTTTGGAATTTGAATTTGAAACTCATCAGATCTTCCTTTGGCTTCCAGGAAGCCCGAGGCCAGCGTGGAACCGGACCCGACCAGCCACACAGAGCAGTGTTTAGTGACTGCCTGCCGAGCCCCGGCTTTGCCGCTCCCGCTTTGTTCTCTGCAACCTCATCCCCGGGGCACTTTCTTAGGCATTTGCATTGTATACATTTTAGGAAACTGACTCAAATGCTTTGGGCGTAGGAAGAGTTTAAATTATCCATTCCCTTGTCACCAGTAATTAATATAAATCATCCACAAATTTGTCACAGGTAATTCATATGAATTCTAAGTTACTCCGACAGGAGCATATGTTGGGTGTCTGACTGTGGCATGCCCACATATTAATTAGTATCCTAAAATTCTCCGCTTAGTAGAGAGATAATATTTCCCCTCACAAAGAAAAATTCCTTCCCAAATGTTATCTTTCTTTTGGTTGCCGAGTAATTCTTTTTAAACCAGATGCTAATTTCCAATAAACGTTTTCTTGCATAAAATAAGAATGAAATTAAAATAAAATTCAGTCATCTAAAGAGAACATTGTAAATGACACATATTTCTAACTATTTCACTTAAAATAGGTAAATATTTAACATACACATACATCTACCTGCCTAGATTTTCCTTTGGGTTTCTTTTAAAATATCTTTGATATAATTTACATATGATAAAATTTATGTATATACAATATATAATTCCCCGGTTTTAGTATATTCACGGATTTGTGCCACCAGAACCACAGCCTGTGTTCCAAGCACTGTCCTCGCCCCACGAGAAATGCGGCGCCCGCGGGCGGCCAGCCCCAGGCCCCCAGCCCTGAGCAGCCATCACTCTTCCTTCCGGCCACAGAGCCGCAGTCATGGCTTTTCAATGAAATGGAATCCTGCAAATATGCAGCCTTAGTGAATGGCTTCTTTAATTTGATAAAATATTTTAAGCTTCGCCTATTTTAGAGCATGTATTACTTCATCCCCTTGTATTTTTGCCGAATAGCACCGTCTGGAGAGACCACACTGTACTTCCTGATGCCCCCGTTGCCGGGCGTTTGGGCTGCCCCCCTCTTCGGCTGCTGTGACTCAGGCTGCTCTGAATGTGGGCGCACGGCCTTTGGTGCCGTGCGGCCGTATCTTCATTTCTCCAGGGTACATACTCGTTGTGAGTGAAACGGATGGGTCATATGGCACGTCGACATTTAACTTTTTGAGAAACTGACAAGCTGTTTCCCAAGACACACACTGAATTTTAAAGCTATTAAAATTTCTTTTAAATGCCAAGCATGTCTAAATATGCACAATGGGCCTATCTCCTGCCGCTGTTCTAAGAGTGAAGACTTCAAATACAAGAACAGCAAATGTTCATCTTTGCATTTTCCATGCAGTGTTTCCACTCTGTGACTGCACTTTTTGACGGTATTTTGGGAGGCCAGTCTTGGCCCAAAACGCAGCACCTTCTTATCACGAGGCTGCTGAAATGAACCCTCGCAGCCTCAAGGGCTATCGCACAGGAAGCTGCGACTCACGAAGCCGCCGGTGCGTGCAGGCCGCGCTCCGTGTCACCACAATCGCTGTCTAGAGCGCAGGTCCACCTGCTCCCAAAGCTCTCAGCCTATTTTCAGTTTTCTTTCATTCATGTCACACCGTCAAACAGAGGGTTAAACTGCCTTCTGTGATTCCGTCTCTAACACCCTGCAGTTGTACGACACCGTTTCACTCCCGAAGCCCCGAGTCAGCCTGCGGGGCGCCCCCAAGACCTTCCTTGCTGCTGCCATGAAAAAGCAAGGGAGCAGAAAGGAACAGTGCCCTCCCAGGCTGCCTCTTCTACAGCGGCATCATCGCTATTTCAGGAACATGGTTGGGAAAATGATGGAAACTTGGAACATGTAAAATAATGCCTCTGTTGGACACAAGAAATAAGGTCTTTTTAAACCTCACTGTGTGTCCCCGGCGCCCCCCCCCCCCCCCGGAGCCCCTGGGACGGTGCCAGAGCACCGGCGGACCTGTTCTCCTCGGGGATGTGCAGGGACATGAACTGCAGCGGGTCCACGCACTGCACCAGCCAGCCCTGGCGCTCGCTGATCCGGGACACGTCCACCTTCAGGAACTGGTTGGGCATTCGGCTCCACAGGACGTGCGACAGGAACTGCACGTGGAGGCGCGGGGGGCACTGAGGCACAGGGTTTCTGTGCTCGCTCTTGAAGAGTCCCGCCGAGAGGGGCATCACGTTCTAGGACAGGAAGCAGACGAAGGCCGTTAGGACACTCCCTGAGGTACCGGCGACTAGAATTCTGCAGAACAGGCCATACACTTAGGACCTGCTGCATGTCGGCTGAAGTCAATACAAGAAACACAGGAAATAAGTCTGAAACTCCTGAAAGGAGAAAATATGAGGGACAGAAATGCCTCGCAGTCCAGGGCAGACACCGGTGTGGGGAGGTGACTGCCACACCCTCGCTGGCCCTGGAGAAGGCGGGTGCAGCCAAGGGCCCCCACACCGCTCAGACTGGCCCCCCAGGCTGCTGGCAGTGCCACCTTCCTGGAACCAGGTCTCCTGCTTGTGGCTGCATTAGCATCTGTTCCGTGTACGCACTAAGCATTTCTGTTAACCCTTGATTCTTCCTTCGCCGAGAGTCCCTGACTCCAATTCATCAACAAGTGTCAGTTCAATTCTCTGTCAAATTCTGTTAACTTCTCCTCTCGAACACCCTCCCCTCTATCACTGCGCCCCCCCCACCCCCGTCCTCTCCCGCGTACACGGCATCACGTTGTTGACCTGCGCTGCTACCGCCGGCCCTCCCGCTGGGAGCGCCGAGGCCTCTCCCCGGTCAGCACTGACGTTCTTCCCCCAACGCTTGATCACGCTCAGTCTCCCGCCTCACATTTCTGGGGGGCGGCCCTGCACGTAACAGGAGCCGGTTTCGCAGCACGGCCTGCCCACGCGGCCTGGGGCGCTCCTGTGCGCGCTCACCCCCAGCCACATCAGAAGGCGCCTCTGGCACGGCGCACTGCGTGCCTCAGCGCGGCACTTTCACGCGTGCGTATCTCTGCCTTCTGTCGCCCCGCCCCCTGTCAGTGTCCCCAGGTCTCCTGTGCAGCAGTTAAGGACCAACCAAACGTCCCCTCTTCCTGAAGCTTTTCCTGACCCACCCCACGCAACGTAGCTGTTCTTTCACTGATGTCCCCAGAGAACCCGTCCACACCTGCGCCCCGCGCATCCCCAAGGAAGCCCCGCCTCAGCTCTGTGAGCCCGGCCGCCAGCTCGCCTGCAGTTCCATGATTACCAAGCTGTATGTAATTTTGCATTTGTGTTCTGTATAAGCCAAGTTTTACTGACAATTATATTTATGATGAATGAAGAGGATGAATTTTTAATTACATTCTCCTAATGACCTGAAATAGACTATAGAATTTTTAAACATGGCTAACTTTCTTTTACAAAACAGTTTATAGGGTTAATAGCAGTACTAATAAAATACTGAATTCATTTAAGAAGTAAATGTTATTCCCTAACAGAACACAATCCACATATAATACCAAGAGTGAGTCTTTCTTACCTTTATCCTTCCCAACTCAAACTGAAAAACGTTGGGACTTGTAGCTTGTGCAAAAACCGCAGGGAACAACTTGGTACTTGGCTCCACCTTAAAGAAACCAATGAATTTAATAATAAATTCACTGTAAAGGAAGGAACAGAAAGAAAACGCTGTCTTCACAACAACTAAGGAATACTTCACAAAAGGGAACCGGAGATGTGTCCTTTCTCTCACGCGATACTGTCTTCCAATAGTTGCTAGGAGCCTTTCGCTTCTTTACTACACAAGCACTTACGGAGGGAAGGACTCGGCGCCCCAGAGGGCACACGGCACAGCTCATACTCAAGCAGAAGTAGAACACCTAATTAACTCGTTTCTGTTTTCATTTCTTTCTAGTTTATTTTTTGATCTTACAAAATGCATTCTCCTCTAATGGGTAGCAAGGCTTCCCTGCAGAGAGGCAGACCGCGCCCACCGGTACCTGGTAGTAGGTGCTCAGCTCCTTGCCGTTGGCCGTGAAGGTGAGCAGCCCGCTGGCGGCGTCCACCACGCAGCCGATCTCCAGCCCGTTGTTGTTGCGTCCCTGCCCGGGGCTCATGCTCTCGCCCGCACACACCATGTAGCAGTTGCTGCGTTTGATGCTGAATTTCAAAAAACATTTTGATCTTTGTACGACCACGTGGGTAACAGAAAGCATGTGTATCTTGCAAACTAAACCTAAATTATGCTGCGCAAGCAACAAGCTCATGCTGTGATGGGAGAGGTGCACATGGGCCCGAGTCTGTGACTCCGAGCAGAACTTCACCGGCGCCAGGGGGCGCTCTGAATCAGGTCTTACGCGTCCCTAAGTCCACGCCTAATGGAGACAGGTCAACAAGCTGGAACCAGGTAAGAACTGACCTGCACCTTCCCTCCAAAAACTCAAACCAAACTGGGCCTTTTTCTGAAGTTCAAAAAAGTTTATTTAATAATCATCCAAATTTGTAATTTTCGTTCTCACAGGTTTTGTTGTTTTTTAACCACTGTTCTGAGGTGAGAAGCATTCATTTTTAAACACTATCAGAGTCCTTAGGAAAATTCTGTCATGAGCCATCAGTCATTCAATATCTTTACAATTTGGCTGAAAACATATCCGTTCATGGACAATTCCCAGTGATCTCTTATGAGAGACAGACTGAGCTACAATATGCACAAAATCAGTAGTATTAAACACAAACCCCACCTGAGTTCTACCCTCACCAAAACCTTCACCAAAGATGGTAACAAAACTTAAGTTATTTGTGCTTTGTCTGCCACTATACAGTAGCTATATTAATGAGATCGGCAAAAAATAAAAAATAAAAAAAAATGTCAAAGGCAGGCAAAGAACAAGAAGATGAGATACTGTCAGTTTCTGAATAATCAAAAGTCAACTGTGTTTCTTTGCACCACTTACGTAAGAGTCAACAGCCCTCATCTAGACTGTTCCTACACCAAAATCATCTATTTGGTCGCTTGTCACTAGATGGAGTTATTTCCTTATGTTGTCGCCTTCTCCGGTTAGCAAACACATCCCCCCCAGGGCAGCCCTGGAGACAGGAGGCTCGGGGCCCCGCACTGCCGTGAAGCGCCCTCGCTGGACCTTTCTGCCAGGCCCACTGACTCAGGGTCTAAGCTCCAGTGTCTCAGGTGTCGAACCCTGAAGGCAGGAGAGCGAGCTTCTAGTCACCAAAAATGAGGAGCGGAGATAAAAGAAAAGCCACGTATGGAGGACTATTTCTACGAGACCTGTCACAGCGGATCAGAGAGGATGCACGGGCACAAAAGGTAGATGCAAGTGGTCAGATCTTCTCTTGGCTAGTTCTGCAAGGAAGATAGCCTTCTTCACTTTTTTGAAGGTTTGGTTTGAGTTTGTTTTACAAATGAGAAAGGATGGCACAGAAAGTGTAACTGACTTACCCAAAGCCACACAGCAAGTCAATGGCCAAGCTGAGGAAAGAACCCACTGCTCCTCAGTCCAAGTTCAAATGTGTCCACCTGGTCTACACCACGAGCCCCTCACATCTCCGACTGTCTCCCCACCACAAACCAGCTCCCACCATACGTATCGGACCATGTGCTAACTGCCTCATGTTCACCCGTCCACAGCCCCAGCCCGAAGGCTGAGGATCGTAACCCAGTGTTAGTCTCGTACAAGGCCACCTGAAGAACACAGGATTGTTACCCAGAAAGAAGCACTGCTCTCACTTTAGAATGGTTCTCACTTTAAATATACTCAGATTCCTCACTGGCTTGCATGAGCAACAGAAAGAGTGCTGATATTAAGGTTTTGATTATATTGCTCTTATAAGTAGAAATATTACCCTGGGCATGAAATCCAAGACAAAAAATTCCTGGGTGTATCAACATTTTCATCCGATGCCATTGGCAAGAAATGGAGAACAACCAACCTTTCGTGCACTTTTCCTTTTTCGTCTCCGAGAGTAACGGTTACTGTGCGAACTCGGTCCAAGTCGAAGCATGTGTCGTACTGGTGGAAGTCAGATGTGATCCAGCCCACCCAGACGCTGGCCGGTTCTTGTCCAGGGAAGATTCTCACTGAGTAATAGTACTGTCAAGACAGCAAAACTAGGCGTTGGCAAGGAAAATGAAATGAAACTTCAACCTGCAATGTCTTTGAATTGCCAAAGACTATATTTATTTTAAATCATCGAGCCTAATTAAAATGCTATTGGCACCAAGGACTAACACTGCAAAATAAGAGTTTTAAAACAGAGATCCTGAATTAAACTAGAAATAGTAGGAAAAAGAGAAAAGACTATGTGAGCAAACATGGTAAATGATTTGATACTTTTATAGTCCCAAGTGTGTATGCGTGTGTTGTGAGCACACATGTATCATGCATGCCATATGTGTGTGTACATATACAGTATAGCTATGTAATGAAATCACCAACTGTTAGGCAGGTACACTTCAAACTCTGCCAGTGTGCACAGCACGCTGATCTATGCCAGAGAGTCACACCTGCCATCTACCTGTGAATGCACTTCACCTATCCTGGCGCAAATGTGCAATATAGTCACATCTTAAAATCACCTTAACTATCTATTTTTTTTCCATTTCCCATTGCCACAAGTTGTTCTGAAAATTTCAAATGACAGGCAGCAAAATTTGATCTCTAAAAAAAATAAGTGATCTTCTTTTAGACATACTACAAAGATGAAAGAATTTATAGTACTTGGAAAAACGAAGTCACAAATTCAAATTTTGCCAAGAAACAAGATGGCAGAATCAGGACTGCAGGCATCAGCAAGGACGCTTCTCCTAAAACAGCTCCCTGACTGCACATACACACATTTTCCACCTTTTAGTCCCCCCAAATAAGCAATTATTTTGAAAACAAGCTTGCTAACTATGACGGCTCCCAGTGGGCTTTCTGAAACACAGGCACACCGAGAGACCAACGAAGCACAGGGCCCGGGCCGCGCCCTCGTACCGTGGACGTCTGCATCAGGTAGTCGTAGTCGTCCCGGTCATCCGCGAGGACGTCTTCAGTGAGCCGCGCGGAGTGGCTTGTGCTGTAATCTGGCTTTGTTTTCCTAAGCAGAAATCTGAAAATATTACAGGACTGAGAATCAGCAACAGTGAACGTTCTGCCCACTTCAAACATGAGCACACAGTCAGTTTAGTGGAGTGATTCTCAACCAGGGTGATTTTACTCCCCAGAGGACTCTGGCAACATCTGGACATATTTTTGGTTGTCACAACGTGGGGATGAGGCCCAAGTGAGTGCCACTGGCATCTAGTGGGGGAGGCCAGGGACGTTGCTAAACATCTTTGAAAGCAGATGGCAGGCTCTCACAACAAAGATTATCCAGCCCAGAGCACGCTGAGGTGGAGAAACCCAGATTCAGTGCAACAAAAAGTGATAGAACAATCTGCTTTCTTGTCTGCAGAAAATACTATTTACAGAGACTATTCTTAAGTTCAACAAGAATGTAAATATAGACATCTTAAAAACTAACTCTTGGGAGAAAATACTTGTCAACCACATATCTGATAAGGGATTAATATCCAGTATATATAAAGAACTCTTAAAACTCAACAACAAAAAACAAAAATGCCAACCCAAAAATGGGCCAAGAATTTGGAAAAAAAAATTTCTCCAAAGATGATCTACAAATGGCCAATAAGAATATGAAAAGATGTTCACTATCACTAATCATCAGGGAAATGCAAATCAAAACCATAATGAGACATCTCACTTCACACCTTATAACTCCTACAAAAAAAAAAAACGAAAGTAACAAGAGTTCACAACAATGTAAATAAATTTGGACCCTCGTACAGTGTGGTAAGATCATAAAATGGTACGACAGCTATGGAAAACAACATGAAGGTTCCTTACAAACTTAAAAATAGAATTACCGTTAATCCCACTTCCAGGTATATATCCAAAACAATTGAAAGTCGGGTCTTGACAAAGTATTTTTATACCCATGTTGATAACAGCACTGTTTGTAATAGCCAAGAGATGGAATCGAGCCAAATATCCATCTATCAATGAATGGATGAGTGGATAAAAAGAAGCGTCCTGTATATGCAATGGCATATGGCTCGGCTTTACAAAGAAAAGAAGTTCTGACACAAGCTGCAGCCTGGATGAACTGTGAGGACGTTGCGCTAAAGCTCATAAGCCAGTCGCAAAGACAAAGGCTGTATGACTCCACTTAAAAGAGGTGCCAGAGCAGGAAAGCTCACAGAGACCGAAAGCAGAGCAGTGGTCCCAAGAGCCTGCAGGGGCTGGAGAGAAGAGGATTTCAGTTTTGCAAGATGAAACTACCGCAAAGGTGTGTTTCACAACAAAGGGAACACGCTCAGGACTGCTGCTCACTTAACTGCGCTGCACACTCCAAGTTTTAAGTCCACTTACAAGTGGTGAAAATGATACATTTTCTTATGTGGGTGTTTTTTTTTACAGTAATGCATGGAAAAATGCATAAAAATGTAACTCGGGATATATTACATCTGTGGTAACAAATCAGATGACAGACAGGTTGCTTCACTGTCCCCAGTAGGGGACGTGTGTATGAAGAAGGGCAAAGGGAAAGGAAAGGCTGGGGTGGGAAATCCCAGACCCCCGCGGTCCCCCGCCCCACCCAACAGGCACACACGGAAACCACTGTGCACAGATCAGCAACCTTTGCTTCAGACGAGAGGGCTTCTCCTGCGCGTAATCTTTGTGGTTATTAAACTCTGGTTTTGGAGCTTCTTTGTCTTTGTCAGCGCGATCGGGTACCAGGTGGCCATGTGCTGTTTTCATCAGAACCTCAAAGTCGGAGTCCGCGTCGTAATCCTCCAAGTCGCTCTTGGGCCCGAAGAGGCCGGCCCCCGGCAGCGCCCCGGCCGCTGGCCTGGAGAAGACCTCCGCACACTCGATGGGCATGCTCAGGCGGTAGAACATGATGTCGGTGCTGCTGTTCTGGGCGCCAAATGACTTCTGCGTGACCTTTAGACACGGGGAGCTGTCCACGGTGCCGTCTATCCTGGTCACCTAGCAAACAAAGAAGTGATGGTTCAATTCCAGCCATCACTGCCGGCTCAGTGGTCCTAAAGACCACTCACGGCACATCTCAGTGCCCCAAACACAGCCAACGCAGCGGGATTTTGTCAGTGAGACAACTGCACAGGGTGAGCACTGTGTTAGACACACTCGTAGCTCTGCTTCTAACTCAGAAGACAGCCTGAGAAATTCATGTTATAACTGTACACATTCAAACAGAGCCTGACACCACCTACACAGAATGAGAATTAATAAGTAAGCATCAGTCTCATCAGCTACTCATCAAGTAGTTAAAATCAAGGCTGATGACCCAATTCTTAGATTCCACTACTATATAACACATCGGCGCCACCATTTTCAGTAAGTGACAATAATTGTTCAATACGAACGCCCATGTGCAAAGATATTGCACTCCTGGTTTTTGGCACTGGTCTGATATTTAATGAAAAAGCAAACCTCAATATGTTCATGGTTTGATGGAACTTGGAGAAACTGAGGAAGCCGCTTGCTTAGCCACATGGTAATGTCTCTGTTCGTATTAACGGCAAATGGTTCATAGCCCTCTTGTAAGCCACAGATGGTGAAATACTTCAAGGTGCTCACGTCCTTGCCGAAGTTCATCCTTCCCACCTGAGCCACCCCAAGGCTGCATACAGGTATGAATCCTAGAAGAAAGAAGAATCCAAATGTTCAGTATGTGACCCTGTCAGTACAGAATGACCAAAAGTATCACTGCAGAATTGCTATCATTTTGAGAGAGGTCCCTACAGTGAAGACAGCAACAGAGTAAAGAGAGAACCAACATTAAGTACTAGTTGTAAGGTCAGAAGAGCAGTATTTGATCTTAGCATCATAATTTACTAACTGCGACCCCCGGACAAGTCCCTCTTCAACCTGGACTTCTGTGAAAGGAGATAAATGCTAAGCAGCCCCACAGTCCTCCAGGACCCCAGGGGACACAGTCACAGAAGGAGCACCGCGTCCCGCAGCCCTGGCTCCGGGGCGCACAGCCCCACTGCAGAGGGGAAGTGAGAAACATAAGAGCCCACGCGGCGGCTCTCCCGTCCGGCTAACCTGAGCGACACAAACCCCCAACTCAGAATTCTTTACACAACACTCAAAGGAAAAAGGACTGGAAGAAACATTTGAAAGGTTTTCATCCACTCATAGCTGCTTTTGACTTTAGAAGAGAATTCTGCTCTTTATTAAAATTTATTTGTTTTTTATTTATTGATTTGAGAGAGAGAGAGGAAGGGGCAGGGGAGAGAGAAAAAAAAACAACACATGCATTTGTTGTTCCAGTTATTTTCACTGGTTGCTTCTTGCATGTGCCCTGACCAGGGATGGAACTTGCAACCTTGGCATGTAGGGATGATGCTCTACCCAACTGCACTGTGTGGCCAGGGCTGAGAATTCTACCCTTTTTTTCCTGGGCCATACTAGATCTAAGCATGGAAAAAAATATATACATAAATAATTATTTTGATAGAGTTGTTAAAATTCTACTGAAGCTAATCCATTTGTCTCTTTTCTTTCCATGTAGCAATCTTTGTAGCTTAATGCAGTCTGACCTAAACAAGACAGGAAATCAAAGAGTGAGTTAAAGGAAACAAGATACTAAATCAAAAGCAATAGCAAAAAAGCAATAGGGGAGAAACAAATAATACATTTCATAAGCTAATCTAATGTGTGACAGGGTTAGTAAATCTTTCCACTATTGAATAAGAGAGGAAAATTTACCAATTCTGTTCATTGTTTTGTTTCATTTTTAATCAACTGTCTTTGGCAAAAGAACAAGATGGTAATTTTGGTGGAGGGTGTTTATGTCCCCTTCATTTCTTTCTATAATATTTTATACAAAAGTTCAAGTGCTCAGCACAATAAACAAGGTCAGTATTGGAATGCAGGCTACAAATCTGAGAACCTAATGTGCAGATCAAAAAGCAGTGGCTGCTAAGAACAGGCTAACAATTTTCTACCATGGTGATTCTTACTCCTTCCCTTGTTGACATTAGTGGCAATAAAAGCAATATATAACCTTCAAAATAGCACAAGACAACAGAAATTACAGCTGAGAATTCATAATGATTTCGCCCGTTTTGTAATGTGAGTGGAAATAGACGGCTGCACAGCACTGCCGCCTCCAGGGCACAGGACGCAGGGCGCACCCAGTTCTGTTCCAGGAGGAGTGAACGATGAGCTTCTAGTTACGTTTTAGAAATGGCAGCTGTGTCTGCAGCTGTGCCAGCTCCTGAAGGGGTAACCAAGGAAAGTTGTTTTAAATACTTGCCCCCAAGGAGTCAGAGAAAAGGGCTGGATAAATATAATATGTATGTGTGTATATATTTTACATACAGAATTTCTTTCATCCATCTTACCACATGGCTCTTTAGCCTGCTTTAATAGACACATATGGCTGAGCTGTCTGTCTTTTTGGCAGTAAAAAGGAGTTATGAGCGTGATAAGGAACACAGGGCGCAGACAGAGAGACAGGTGTCAGAGCCATTTGAAAATAGAGCAATTGCAAAGCTTTTTTAGCATGTGGGCAATCACAAGATATCCCTGTGCCAGAAAATCTGCTGGTCCTAAACTGTGTATCTTCAAACTCGTTCCTGGCAGGCCCCCCACCGGAGTTGCGCCCAGGGAAGGCCCACCGAGTTTCTTCTTATTTAGGAAGCCGTGCAGGGTTACTGAGGGGGAAGGGAAAACCCACAGGCGTGGATCGGCTCCCCCCACGGCAGAACACGCACGACCATGACTGACCCTACAAAGTTAAAAGCTATGGCCAGGGCTCCATAAACCTGAGACCCTGCCTCACAGGCTGAGAGGCCACTTTCCCCACACGTCCAACAATGCGAACTACACAGCTTCCAGGCAAGTCACCAGAATGCTCTGCTAACTCTACAACAGACCTATCGGTACAAGTTTCAAGTCCTTTTTTAAATTTAATCATCATTTGATTTTACACTTAAAATCAAACAGAGTGGTGCGTGTGACTTTGTCACCAGACTCACCACAGAGCCCACGGGCGCGGTCACAGCCGCGGTGACTGGCCTGTGCGACGCGCTGCAGCGTGAGCATCGACCATGCACTGAGGGAGCACAGGGGGTGCTCCCCCCGCATCACTGTCACGTCCTCCTGAGAGGACCTGTGGTGTCAGCCAAACAACTCACCACGGCACCTCGAGATTTTCACTCCCAAAGAAGGAAAGCACGGTATGCAAACATTTTAAATAACAACCAGTTAAAAAAATAAAATCTCTGGCCATACCCATAATATGTGTATGACGGTGGAGAGACAGGTTAACACAGAAAAAGTCTCTCCCCCCACCCACGGCACTGCTCCTAAATACAACGCACCAGAGCACCGATTGAGGGGTGTCTTAAAATCCAAGACTGTATATATTCGAAGAATAGAATAAACCCAAAAGTCATTCTAAAAAAATGCTTTAGCTCATTTTGAAATAATAGTGATATAGTATTTTATTAAATAATCTTGCGTCTATGCTGTAAACAGCAATTTTCAACCTTTTTCATCTCCTGGCACACACAAACTAATTACTAAAATTCTGCGGCACAAGAAAAAATATATTTTTTTCCGATCTGACCAAAAAAAAAATAGGTACAATTTTGATTAATTCGCACCAGACGGCTATTGTTGTGTTGGCTGTTGTCATTTTTTAGTTTGACAATCTAAGGGAAAAGAGGTCAGCGCCCCTGACTAAAAAGTCAGGTGCTGCTTGTTGTAAAACTCCGTGTGGCAGGTCGGTTGAAAACCGCTGCTCTAGCCACACAGTCCAACAGAACCTCCCGGGAGGCCGTACGTGTGCTACACCTGTGCTGTCCACCAGGGGCACCACTAGCCAGAGCTCCCCACTGAGCCTTCCAAAACCCGCACGCAGCAAGCACCACTCAGAAAGTCAATTTTTAACTTCATTCGATTTAAATGAACGTAAATTAAAATGACCTCCTGTGGCCAGGGGCCCCTCTGGAAGCGTCTGCTTCACTAAGGGCCTGCAGCTGCACAGCCCTACCAGGCCCTCGCAGGTGCACGGGCAGCTGCCTGCTCCCAGCACTGTGCTCACGTCCACTTTCTGCACTTCTTTATTTTCGAACTTCTCCACTGATCAGAAGTTATACAAGTGCTGACGCCCCTGGGCTACCGAGTCCTGCATGAAGACAGGACAATGTTTTATTCACCTCTGTCATCTCAGCATCCAGCGGAGGGCCTGAACGAGGAGGTTCTCCTTATCTTCTTATGAAATGAATGAACAGAAAGAAGCTATGCTAGCTCAGAGGGAAGGTCTGAATAAAAATTTAACATTTGTGGAAAATGATGGTTTTCGCTGCCATTTACCTTCTTATTGACGTTCATAAAAGCCATCTCAGCCTTACTGAAACCCTGGCTAAGTAGTGTAGATGGTGCTTCTGCTAAAGTGACTTCAAGGGTGTGGCATCAAATAAGCCATGCAGGCAGTGTGGGACTCTCAGTGGCAGCCCCTCTACCCTCCCCTCATACAAAAGTAGCAGTCATATGGCATCAGAGCAAAGCGCCTCCCTGTGCCGCGAGCCTGAACGCGCTCACCGTCGCCGACGTCGAAGTCCTTGAACGCCAGTTCTGAGCCTGAGTCGTCGAGCAGGATTTCGCCGTTCAGCGTGAACATCATGGTGTGCTCCGTCATGTCGACCATACAGCCCACGACGTCGCCAGCTTGCCAGGGGCGCCCATAGTGCTCATTGCCCTGGTGCCACCGCTGGGCCTGGGACAGAAGGGTCATTTGCCACCCAGGAAGCCAGCAGGACAGACCCCGCCCACCACCTGCAGGACTCCCCGCAGCCCCTCCTCCCGGTAACGAGGGCGACAGCGGGGAGCCCCCCAGCCAGTGCATGTCCACTGCGGGGCCCTGGACACGGGGTGTCTGGGAATCCTGAGGCCCTAATAGCAACACTGTATGCACCGACTCGGGAAAAACCCAAATGCTATTTCATGATTTTGAGAGTCTGTCATTTTAAAAATCTACTCCACACACTTTCTATTAAAAGAAAAACTCTTTGACTTTAAAAATGTATTCATCTCCCTACTGTGAATGCTTCCCTGGACATGGGTGGTTTTTCTCTACTCCCCAAAATATGAAGAATTATGAGCAGAGAATCCAGCTGGGAATTTATCATTGAATGACATTCTAATTTTCATCCATTTCAAAATAAAACTGCACTCCTTGGAACCAATGGCACTGATACTTAACAAAACAGAAATTTAGAAGCATTTCAATATACAAGATGGGGCAAAAGTAGGTTTACAGTTGCAAAACAGAGTTTATTCTTGCATTATAATTTATTCATTATTGTATTATTTTCCATAGGAACTGTAAACCTACTGTTTCCCCAGCCTCTATGATAAAACAAAAGGTTCAAATCAAACCTAAAAATGTTCCTAATATGTTTGCTGAAATAGAAAGCTAAAGATTGAATATACATACTAATATTGTTAGATAAACACAGGTGAGATCTCATATACTTAAAACATAAAACATAAAACGGTTTGATAAATAATATTTCTACTGATCTATAGGTACAGAATTAGTTCTATTGATTCATTTCCCAGTGAAGTCTTTTAACCTTCCCCTTACGCATGAAGTTCACTGTGAGCTGATGCATAATGTAACACGGTCACCAAGCAAAACAATATGATTCATCTGGACTACACAGTAGTTTTTTAAAAATTTATTTAACCAAATTAGGTATTGAAAGGTGTTAAATTTTCCGACCTGAAATAAAAACCAGGGTTCAGGAAGCATGATGTTCCAGAACAAAGTGGGTGGGCTGTCCTGGAAGACACAATACTAACTTCTGGCCTGGAAATGCTTTCCCGCACAAGCGTACTGAACACCCACAGTCAAGTCTCCATGTGATGGCTTATTTATTCTAACTTCCTTTGTTCAATTAGATTTTCCCCCTCATATGAAAAGGAATACAAAGCCACAAAAGAAAAATCAAAGAATACAGATAAAAGAATAAAATATCTATAACTTTATCACCCAAAAAAAGACTATTACTATTCTATTGCAGCTATGTTCATATATATACACATTTTTAATGTTTAAATAATGTATACAAATAAAAATAATAAACATTTATATGATGTTTAAGTAAATGATAAAATAAGCACCTGACCAGCTTCCCCACAGCTTAAGGAATGAAAATCACTAACAATGTTGAAAATCAAAACTTTTTGTGATTGCAAACCACAATGCACTAGCTGTTCTTATAGTTATTAAGTGTGTCTACCATCACGAATTATCTGTCACTCAAGGATAAATTTCCTCCAGGGAACTACTGTGTCAAACTGTATGCATTTTTAATTAGCACATGTATTTGTAATACTTTTGATAGACATGGGTGATTCATGTTTTTGATAGTGATTTTACTGTATTTGTGGGGTAGAGAAAAATGTTTTTTAAACTACAAGGACAAAAAATTCCCTAGGAACTACGTTCCCAAGTTCGCGCTCCGGAGAGCGCTGCGGTCACTGTCCTACCAGGGAGATTCCGGGGAAAGCCCGCACGCGGCAGGAGGCCCCCCTCCACGCGGCCAGGGGCGGGCCGGCGGGCGCTCACCTTGAAGCCGTCGAAAGCAAAGGCGTGCTCGTCGGAGCCCAGCTCCTGGTCAGGCTGGCAGCCCGGCCGGCTCCAGCCAACTCGCATGTCCCCGGCCGTCACAGCCTCGAACTCGAAGTACCACCTCCCGGCCTTCACGGCGTAGGTCTTCTCGGCGCGGAAGATCCGGAACCGCTCGCCGGTGCCGCTGCACACTTCGGCCCGGCCCGCTGCGGGGAAGGGGCTCTGCTGACCACCGCGGGCGGGGGCCCGGCGCGCGGGGCGGGCGCCGTACCGGCCTCGGGGAATCCCACCCGCAGCGACGCCTAGCGGCTCCCTGGCTCCCAGAGGGGTCCCACTGCACAGGGCGGCTCACGGGCGCGGCCGGCCACTGCGGGCCAGCGCGCAGGGCACAGGGCTCGCGCGGGAGGCGGGGAAGGCGACGCCGCTGCCCTTCAGCAGGGAGCCCTCCTCCCGCAGGACAGACCCGCCCGCCCCTGGGCGGTGAAGGCGAGAGGGCAGGAGGCACAGACAGAGCCGCTGCAGGAGCGGCTGAAACTGCTCCGCGGAAGAAAGGAACGGGCACGTGTGGGTGCGAGAGAAAAGCGAAGACTTGCCAGGCAATGCGGGGCAGGGGAAGCTGCGAACAGCACAGAAGGGTCACCGTCGCAAACTCCCAACCGCCCATCTTCGCTATAATGTGCCACACACACACATTGTGTTTAAGATATTCGGGGAAAAAGTAAAAGGGCCAAGTCTAACATCAGAGTCAGTGTGATTGGTACAAAGGGAAAAAATATCTGTGACACGTGTGGATTGAGAGTGGACACTGGATTAAGGGTAAATACACAGGTATTGATTGGGGATGCACACGTATTGGGAGTGGACACACAGGGACTGAGAGTGGACGCGCAGGGACTGAGTGGGTGCACGTGGGTTGACAATGGACCCACGTGGGTTGAAAGTAAATGCATGTGAATCGATTGTGGAGGCACATGGACTGGTGCATGCGGACTGAGAGCGAACACAGGGGGACCGAGAGTAAACACAGGGGGACTGAGACTGGAAGCACTAGATTGAGAGCCAGGAAGGGGACACCTCAGGCCATGGAACCTGAAGCCAGGGTGGCCCTGAGCGTGGAAAGCCCTGGAAGTGACGGCATGGGGACAGGGTCCACTGAACTGACATCTCCAAGGATGCAGTCAGCTCAGCAAGGGTCTGGGTTAGATAAAGAGAAGGAAACTGAAGCGATTTAACCAAAGCCACACAGCTAACAAGTGGCAGAACCCGGGGGGCGACAGCCTGTGCCCTTCACACGCTGCCTCCGCAGCTGCACAGCGATGGGAGATGCTGGTTGAAGGTTAGCTCTCACCTACCAGCCTTTCCAGAGAATGACCTTATAAATAATAAAAGTTTAAAAACAGCTGAACCACTAGATGCATATGATCTAATCAGAACTACACAAAATCTAGATAAGCTCTGAAGGTCCGCAGTAAACACACAGCTAGGCCATCTTTAACAACTTAAGATTAGATTGAAGTGAAGACAATGGACTCAGAGGTCTAGCACATACTAGGAGCTACTATAGTGAAATGACCGATTATTGCTTTTTGATGACGTGTGGTGATTACAGGCTGCACAGTGGAGCTGTATCTGCTGATAAACCTTTCAACACCTGCGTTATGTTTCTGGGTAAGCGATGCATTGTTTTTCCACCTTTTCCCCACAACACATGTAAACACACACATACACGCAAACACCTGACCAGCCAGTGTACTCCAAGCTGCTCTCATTCAGCAGCAGCAATAGCGTCAAACTCAAAATGCCACCTACTGCACAGACACTTGGGAATTCCTTTTCAGAAAGGAAAAAAGCTTTTGTGTCATTACCTTTATGTCAACATTTGAAAATAAAATCATACACTATACTTTAATGTGAACTAACAGAAAAAAAACACCCCGTTTTCTCAGTGTGAACATTCCGGTTTTCAGGATTGTAAGGTGCTGAAACACTCACAGACGCATGCTCCCTTCTCACGTTTCCAGGGCATCGCCTCCACCCACAGGCACACGAGGCGCAGGGGCTCGAGGGAAGCCAGCGGCTCTCACACTGGCTTAAGTCTAACATGCTGGAAGGCCAACTCAGTATAAAAATATAACAATGTCTTTAAAAGCGCACTGCAAACTTCTCTTGGTAGTAAGAGTTACCACTAATGCTCTCCTCTACTACCAGCAATGAGGACGAGGGGGTTCCATGGGAAATGCGTGGCAACGAGAGGTAACAATGCAGAACGCCTTAGCCCCAGTGTTTCTTCCTGCCACTAGTGAGGCTCAGTCTGGACTTGGAATGGAAGTGTCTCCACAGCCTTCATTACACCTCTCTCCACGTCTGTGTGTCTTGTGGCTCATACCCTGCCTCTCCCATGTCTATTTAGGGGAGGTTACAGCCATGGTTTAAGAAGCAGCAGGTTACCATTCTGTTTCTTGATAAAATATTAATAATAAATGGAAACCTGGATCCAGAGAAGTTATAAGAACAGATCCAGATAATCTCAAACCAGTTTCTCAGAGTCCCCTGTAGCACTGAGCAGCGGGGCACAAAGCAGGTGCCGGCTGGATGGAAGAACAAAACCTGTCCCGAGCCCGGACGCAGGCGCTCAGGCACGCAGCTGATGGCGGCACCACCGTCCCCAAAGCGAGCAGCTCTTCAGCTTTGCTGGATGTTAAACACTCTACATCCATATATGTTTGGTAGGCAATTCTAGGTCATGTGTGTTACACAAATGATTTTGATCTTGTTATGAAGAATAGAATCAAAATTGACATTAAAAAAATGAAGTCAGATGCATTCCTAATGCATTTTATCAAGGCTGTTGCTACTCAAAGGAGAAGAAATTCAGGAATTATGTCTTCAACAAACTACCTCAAGATTAAGGATAAGGTATGAATAATGCTGGGTTCCCAGGTCCCCGGGGCGCTGGCACAGAGAGGGCGCCAACGACTGATCCCTTAGGGCCTACCTCCTATACAAGCACTGCGCTGAAAACCACACATTTAAAAGACACTGGCCACTAGAGGGCAGGCAAGATCTAATCATGCACTAAAATTTTAAATTATTTCTAGTAAGGTATGAAGGGAGGCTCTTCTCTTTAAAATTTCATACATATCCAAAATCCTTTAGGTGTATTTATAAAAGTAAAAATTATTGATATTAACCAGTCATGCTTTCAACCTCCTTGTATTATTTCTAATTAAGTAATTCCAACTTTGATAAAACCTTATAATGAAGAAAAATTATTTTCAAATGTTTAAAGTAGTATTCAGAACAAGACTTCAAAAATAGCACAATTCAAATACTGAGTTCATATTCATCTTGGCATAGGTAGCATTTTTCTAATAGAAAATAAATTATAACCTGGATTAATAACATAGAATTAGATTCAGTTGTAGGAAAAAAATTATGCTCTTAACTTTTTTAATGTCAGCAAAAGCAGTACAGTCAATTATAAGGTAATGTTTTTAATCTCATCCTAGTGATCACTAGACTTACTTTATTCGATAAAATCTCTCACATCTATCCTTAATTTCCATTTTCATCACCCTTACGAAAATCACAATTTTGCAACCCAAGCTTTTTTTCATTTCCATTTTCATGAAATAGCTTCTATCACTTTACTTTCAGTCTACATGTACCTTTCAATCTGAAGTGAGTCTCTTTTAGACAGCAGGTGTAAAGAAGTTGTTTTCTTCTTCATTCAGCCACCCTGTGTCTTTTGATAGAAGCATTTAATCCATTTACACTTAAATTGTTGACATATATTATTTATTGCCATTTTATTCATAATTTTGATATTTTTTTCTTTTTCTTCTTGAAGAAGTCCCTTTAACATTTCATGTAATACTGGTTTGGTGGTGATGAACACTTCTAGCTTTTTGTCTTGGAAGCTCTTTATCTGTCCTTTGATTCTAAATGATAGCCTTGATGGGTGGAGCAATCTTGGTTGCAGGTCCTTCCTTTACATCACTTTGAAAATTTCATGCCAGTCCCTTCTGGCCTGTTAAGTTCCTACTGAGAAACCATCTGACAGTCTTATGGGAGCTCCTTTGTAGATAACTGTCTTTCTCTTGCTGCTTTTAAGATTCTCTCTGTCTTTAACATTTGCCATTTTAACTATGGGACTCTCTGCACTTCCTCGGCTTCTCTATTTCCTTGGCCAAAAATACGGATGCTTTTTATCGTTTTTTCAAAAAGGTTTTCAATTCCTTGCTCTCTCTCTTCTCCTTCTGGCACCCCCATGATGCAAATGTTGTCATACTTGAAGTTGTCCCAGAGGCCACTTAAACTATCCTTTCTTTTTTGGGGGGGTGGTTCTTTTTGATGTTCTGACTGGGTATTTTCTGCTACCTTATCTTTTAAATCACTGATCTGATGCTCTGCTTCATCTTCTCTACTATTGATTCCTTCTAATGTATTCTTTATTTCTGACTGGTCCTTGGGAGGTTTTCTATCTCCATTTTTGGGTCCTTTCTCTTTGCTGGAGTTCTCGCAGAGTTCATCTATGCTTCCCCTAAGTTCATTGAGCATCCTTATAACCGGTGTTTTGAACTCTGCACCTAGTAGGTTGCTTGTCTCCATTTTGTTTAGATCTCTTTTTGGTGTTATGATCTGCTCTTTCATTTGGGACATGTTTCTTTGTTTCCTCATTTTGGCTGACTCCCTTTGTTCACTTCTATGTATTAGGTAGAGCTACTATGTCTTTTTGTCATGGTAGAGTGGCCTTATGTAGTAGGTTCCCTGTGGGGCCCAGTGGCACAGCCTCTCTGGTCACCTGTGCTGGGTGCTCCATGTGGGCTGTGTGAACCCCCCTGCTGTAGTTGGCCCTTGACTGCTGTTGGCATGTCAATGGGAGGGGCTCACCCCCAGGCCAATCAGCTGGAGGACTGGCCACAAGCATGGTGGCAGATCAGCTGTGTAGGGGCTGCACCCAGGGAGTAGAACTTACTTTAGCGGGGCTCAGGTACCTGCTGAGTCTTTCCCTTGAGTGTGTCACTCATGGAGGTGGTTGGGTGGTGCTTCAACATGGTCAGAGGCTGTCCACCAGGTGTGCTGTCTCTGGGGACTCCCAGAAGGTGCAGGCCATGTTCAGGTGCTGCTTGTGCCCTGCCTAGGACCACCGGTAGGAGCTACAAAGTGATCTGCAGATGGCTGCTGCTTGTCCTGGGTTTGGAGGTGCCCAGGAGAGGCCTAGCTGCAAATCGAGTCTGCCTGCCATGAGTGCCAGGCTGGGAGCTGCTTAGTAAGAGGTTCTGGGCACACTGAGGCAAGGTGCTGCTTCTTTGGGGTTTTTTAGTGTTTGAGAGATTTTAGGAAAGGCCACAGCATGAGCCAAGACAGGGTGTTTGTATGGAAAAGCCACTGTAACAATTGGGGTGGGCCTGCCAACTGGGTGGTGCATGGTCTCAGAATCACCAGGGTGGGTGAACAGCGTAGCCAGGCCGATAGAGATTCAGATATGGTCCTATAATGAAACACACAGTCTCTGCCAATTTTAAAATATGAATATTAATACTATAAAGATAATAAACAAAAACCTCATTTAAAATGGAGTTGGGAAGGCCTGTGGAGGGGTCACTCATGCCCTACCGGTCACCACCCAGCAGGAAGTCGTCTACCATCACCGACAGGGAAACATCCTTCTACCCTGCTACTCCAGCAGGAAAAAGGAGCCTCTTCTCACCTGACAACCACTCAGCCAGCGAAAAGGCACTACCCTTAGAACTTCCCAGTTTCCTCCAATGGTCTCCCTGTTCACAACCTCTGACTGCCCCCCTTTCTCTATAAAAGAACACCCTTCTCCCTTGCTCTTTGGATTTGTGGGTGGTTCATCATTAGACCACATGTCCTGAACTGCAACTCTTTGTCATTCCCAAACAAATCCTGGGAAATATCTGGTCTATTTGTTAAGGTCAACAACACCAGCTTATACTGCAGGAACAAAATATTAATAAGGTGATCGTTTTAAACCATATTCTTAAAAAGTATTATTAAAGGGAAATGTATTCTTCATAAAACCTTTCAAAGTCCATTTATTTAACATATATTTATTGAGTGCCTATTCTAATGTGTTTTCCTTAAAGCAAACTATTGTACTAATTAATATTACCTACATGAATGAGTGTAAATAGGGAAGGGTTACAAAACACCAGCTCCCACTACGATTTACTCCCACAAACAGCTAAAGCCAGCTCTTCTGAAGGACGTCAGGTGGACTGAGGGTAGGGGGCGAGGTCAGAATTAGAGAGTTAAAGGTGCACCTTAGACTCTTCCCCTGCAGGGTCACTGTGGGCCTGAGCCACTCTGCCAAGAGACGGGTCCGATCTTTCAGGAAAAAGTGCCCGGGCCCGCACACTGCATACAAAATCCCACTCAAAAGGACCCTGTCTGGTCCGCTCCCCCTTACTCATTTATTTGGCTTTGGAAACCATGCATGGTTCTGCAAGCAGAGGGGACACGTAGCAGCTGAAATACCGTGGTCCTGGTCCGGCGCCTCCAGGCTGTAGCCGTACCCCAGCAGCGTGCGCACGGCCTCGCGCAGACTGTCCTTGTTGGATTTCTTGGTTCTGTCGTCGAGAAGGGTGTAGGGCACAAGACGAGGGTTCCTTCTGTTCTTTACGTCCTATGGGAAGGAAAAAGGGGCGGTCACTGAGGTGACACCAACCATGTTTAGAAATGAGACAGTAACTACAACATAATTAACATCAATAAAAAATACATCCTTGGATGAGGAGTAAAAAAATACTACAAAATATAGAGCCCCTGAGGGTAAACACTGCCCCTTCCCCATTCCCATTGTCTTCTCAGGCTACAGAAGTTACTGAAACACTATCAATACAAAAGATTTAATCAAATGAATGGCTGCATCAGTTTAAAGCAAGGCCACTCCACAAGAACAAAAATGAAAAATAACTGTGGCAGTAACAAAAGCCAGCTTGAAGGATGTCTTTAACCATCTGCCAAATGCCATGGTCACAAACAATGGGCTAATGTAGAAAACATATGCTTTCCTTGCACAGTTGACTGACAAGCCTTGGTTTCAAGGAGAGACAAGTTAGTACCAGTCACAGCGATTTTGACTCGACAGTCGACATAGGGCTCCTGTCCCTTCTTAACAGAAAACACACTGTGTTACAGAAGGTCATTCTATGACTTCCACTGCCTTTGAAAATATGCACTAAGTTTACCCTATCAACCAGTGAAACTCGGTAACTCCAGAAGTATAGACTTAACTACAAAATTATTATAAAAGAGGCTGCCAGTTCAAAATGCGGTTAACGTGGCGTTAACAAGGACAGCAAGCAGACTGCCTCGCTGTCCGGGAAAAGGACACCTCTTCCTGAGCAAGGACGACGGATGCCTCTGCCCTCGGGCTGCAGGCCTTCAGGCCCTAGCGCTGAAGAAATAGCTTCTTTCCACTCACTCACTGCGGCTCTGTGCCACGTCCCAAATTGCCAGAAGCACACTCAGTTCCAATTTACCTGGGCATGGAGGGGACCGGGGAGGCCGGAGGGTTGGCAAACCTCCCCAACAAGACAAGCCACGCGGTGCAGAGGGTTTGCCCCGGTGGGCAGGAGTGAGGAGGGCTGCTCCCACTCTGCTTCCGGCTCTTCAGTGGCATGCGCTAAATACCTCGCCCCAACGCAGGAGCACCTGTAACACCCGGGCACACTGCTCCAAAGCCCCGCAGGATAAAGAAGCCGTGTAAGCACTTGCAGCTTCCAGACAGGACCCTGCACCCCTCCTTTTCAACACAGCTTCACCCCCACGCTTCTATACAGAAGCTTGGCAACCTGTCCTGACTTCTGCTCTGGCAGGTGGCGTTGGAGACCTGGCTGGTAATAGCCGCCCCCAGGGCCCCACACACGCGTGTGTCTGAGCTCAGCTGTGCTCTAGAGACAGAGAGGAGGTAGTAAGTCACCCGCTCTCGAGGAGTCACCATCTGAAGGAGGCCAAGTCAGTGAGAGGGTGACGCAAAAGCTGGCAGCACTGCAGGACCCCCCACAGCGTGTGCACAACCTGTGCCCAATGTGGAGGGTGACGGGGAGGGAGCTGGGAGAGGGGAGAAGAAAGCATGCAAGTGAGGGCTTGGGCCTCTCAGACAGAGTCTATGATTTTATAAGGCGGAGGGACCACATGTCCAGGAATGAGCACCTTGGGGCGGCGGCTACAGGGAGTCCTGGCCTGTGTGCGGAGCCGCGGGGTCATCAAGGCGGGTAGAGCCCCACTTGCTTATAAGGTCAGGTTCTCCCTGTCTCTCCTCTCTCTCATCTCTCTATCTCCCCCCTTCCCTCCCTCCCTCTCTCTCACACACACACATACACTCCCTGCTTATACTGACTCAGTGTTGACATTCTTATGAGATACAACTACTAATTCAACATGAAAATACCCTACCATTTCATGAAGTAAAACAAGGCTATTCGACTCCTCTTTAGCTCTCCAAGGGACAGATGTCAGTGGCTTAGAAGGATCAAAAGCACATTTCTGAAGTATCACTCAGACCGCATCCTGAACCACAGCCTAAGTGTATAAGAAGTAAAACCCACTCCATTCTGAAAAATCTTGGCCAAGGCCGCCTGCCACACCCTGGCCAGAGGCCCTGTCACACATGGAAGTGAGGGACGCTGGCTCTGGAGCCGCAGGCGGGCTCCCCACCTGCCCCGCACCTGCGGGCTCTGCAGCACTGGGGGACCTGCTCCCCCAGGCCCCCTGCACACCCGGTGCGTCCTGCGCACCCACCCTTCATGGGCTGCGGGAGTCACAGCAGAAAACACCTGTGGGCTTCAGGCACGGGCGCCTGATACTGAGAGAGGGCGGATGTATTGCATTTGTTAGGTGCCAGGCACTGTTGTGACTTAAATAATTGACTCAAGAGGAAAACAGAGACACAGGGAATTGAATTTAAATGGCCTGCCCAACAAAGGTCACACAGTTCCTCAGAGGCAAGGCTAAAATGTGCTCTTAACCTCCACTATCCGCCACCACGCACGCTCCACGCCAGCTAGCGACTCCCCAGTGTCCCCGGTCAGAGAGACCCATGACTGTGAAATCCAGAAACTTCTGAAACTCAGTTTTACCAAGTTTAACAAACACTCGTTTGGTGGCAAAACATGCTCTGAATGGATGCAAGGCTGCTTTCGTCGGTCTTGGCATTGTCCTGCCTGCGGGGGCGAACGGGTGAGCCCCTGGCCTGCTGACCTGCCAGGGAAGATGCGAGGCACCTCACGCCACGGCTCCAAGGGCGGGAACGCTGGACTCTGAAAGCCACGTGGCCTGGGGGCTGCCACTAGAGGGTCATGGACCTCTTCTACTATTAGTTTACTTCACTCTCTCCTATTCCAAAAGTTTCTCCTAAAATACAGTCTCAGTGAGAGACATGCCTCAAAGGCACATTATAAATCACTGTTCTGATAACAGCCACTGTGCACCTCACTTAATACGCAGGGTTGTGGTCATTGGACAACCTTGGGCCCAGCAGTAAATGGGCGCTTCAGTGTATCTGTGCACTAAGGTGTTTGTATGAATTTTAAACCATCATTACTTCATCTCTCCTGTCATAAATTATGCTACTTACCCCTCAGTGACCCTCAGCCCGCATCTGCAGCGCCAAGTCCCCACGCACCTGCTGGATGCCGTAGGTCCAGCCCTGCCGGATCCGGTCCCGGGCCCATACGTTATGAGCATTTTCTGCCAACTTGTCCACCATCGCTTCCTGAGACGGGGTGAGTTTGATGAAGCTCAGGTCCATTGGGGCAGGCTTGTATCCACTTGTCAGCTGGTAACTACGGAGAAAAGCAAAACTCATGTAACTGGCCTTTCCAGAAAAGTCAAGGTTTAAAGATCGCTGTAGTACCCTTTGCACGATCCCATCTATTTCCAGGTGTTCCATAAACCACAGGGGAAGCCCCTGGTAACACACCAATCGGCAGGCCTGGACCCCCCCACCCCCACACTTAATCCAACGACTCGTTAGGAGGAAAGAGCACACCTTCCTTCTGGTTTTATTTTTTCACCAATAAAACAGAAATAAGACAATTCACATATCTCTCAAAGCTGAGAAGAAATTATCATTGCTTGTGTTCCTAATAGCAGAGGTTTTTGTGTAGTATAAATCAAATTTTTGGTTATCTATCAGAACACTTGTTGGATTTCTCAACCAAAGTTCTCAAGTTTCAACTTTTAAATGTTATTTTAATGTCATGTGATTTAATAAAGCTGTGCATCCTTTCAGATACTAGCTACTCATTATCCTATAGGAAAATTCTAATGCATTTAAAGTTTACTTCCCTACTGTCCTTCCTATGTACATCATCGAGGAAGCCCTCAGGAAGAGAGACTACGAAATCCATAACCACCCAAAACGTCACAAAAGCCTAGGCTCTTCCGGGACTCTTACCAGAGGCAATTTCCACACTCTGAGCTAGAGAGAATAGGTAATAAATGAGTATAATTTTTAATCTTTCGGAACAAATATAAAACTGAAAGTGGAAAATTTTCAACACAGCACAACACTTGGGCAACAGCACTGCCCTGCTCCGCGCAGATTCACGGCTGTGCGCTGAGCTGCCCCTGAGGCTGGTGCACGGCCCACAGGCAGCCGCTCCCCCTCCTGCTCCATCACGCTGCCTCCCCTACAGGCACCTGGCCTTGAGGTCCCGATCTGTCCTGATCCTCTCTCCTAAGCGCCGTTGTACTGACATCTGCGTGTGGCACACAGCAGCTTTCAAGCTACAGTGTTTGAGAGAATTAACTCTGTTTACCAAGTTAAGATAGATACACACCTGCTCATCTCAAAGATTATCCTTTGGCACAAAAAGGCAATTCACCAGATAAGTGTGCTAAATTAAAAAAATAAACGGCCTGGCTCCGTCTGCTCCACGCAGTCCAGTCTTCAGCAGGAATCCTGCCGGGTCGCGTTTGTGACCCCCCACCTCCGACGTCGGAGCCTCCTGGTCCAGCCCTGGTTTTCTTTGACATAGTTCAGTCATGACAGCTAAGTCAGATGACAGTCCCCAAGGATCCAGTGTTCCCTCCCCATCAGGCAAGTGCCCCAAACATCCGTAGCACCCCAGGAGGAGGATGGGGTAAACCTTCAGTTCCAATCCAGCAGCAAATGCTCACTCAGCGGCAGGAGGTTTCAGACCCTGCCCTAGGAAGTAACTGTCAAATAACACAAACCCAACATCCACGTCTTTATAGAATTATGCTCTGATGGGGAAGCAGACAGTAAACAAAGTAAATGTAAAATAAAATGCTAGACGATGGAATTTCTATGGGGACAAATCAAGTAGAAACGGGGGCCAGGGAGGAAGCACACCTTTCGAGGGGAGTGGAGGAAGGCCACTTCGAGAAGACGACATTTGAATCAACACTAGAGGTAACATCAGACACAAAGCATTATTTTAATTGAGTTTGCACTGAATAGACTAGGGTTAAGTTTCTATGACCAAACTGCACTCTGGCTGCAAGGCTTGGGATTAAATATGCAACTGAGCCCCATCGGTGAAAATGAAGAACATGACATGTTAGCACACATTGAAACTTGTGATCTGTGAAAGTTACTCACCATACATAAAAAATGTATAAACTCGTTCTTTTTTCCTTCATAATGACAGCGCTTCATCATTACAGAAACAAACCCCACTGTATTTGTGACAGTGTTTTCACTTGGTGAGTATTTACAGAGCTGGACCTTGCACGTGTGTTTATGTCCATATAAACAGCCTCACGTTCAGCACCATCTCAGCATTTGTTTCAGAAAGTCATTCAAATGTAATGTACTTCTGTGCACCGTGAACGTCATTCCTAGCCTCTTCTCTGTCCCACTGTGCCTGAGAGCCCCTCAGCCCTCCGCTGCCAGTGCCCACCGGCGCGTCACAGCACCGGGGGAGACGGCGGGGTGAGGGGCCTCCGCGCAGCTGCGGACGCCCCTCTGACGGTGCTAACCGGCATTTTCATGGCTCGGCCTGGCCGCTTATTTCTCAGCAGTACACACAGCAACCAGTTTCTGACCCACTAGGTTCTGTGCTGACTTAATAATAGGTAAATGCTAAAGACAGACATTTCCTAGTGTTAACCCATCCTTTCATTACTGGAAAAAACTCAGCTTCATCATAATACAGTTCCTTAGAAAAGCTTTTTGGGGGTGGTGTGTGTTATGTACGTGTGTAGATATTAAACTATTAATTCAATTCCTTTAACAGTGCGCACTCTATTTTACATTTTCCTTCCTTCTTCTTGGGTCAGTTTTGATATTATACTAAACAGCTGTCCATATCATTTAACTTTAGAAAATTTTGGCATAAATTTATTGTATTTTTCTACCTCTCCTGAAAATGTTCCAAAACTGCTAGATGAAGTCTTGTCAGAGGTTTTTTTTCTTGCTTATTCCATGCTTTCTTCAAGTATTGCTTTATATATGCAACCCACATTTTCATATAAAGTCTATTTTCCATTTGTGTGTTTTTAAATTTTCATGATGATACATTCGACCCATAAGCTATTTAGAACTATGTTTTAAATTCCTAAATATGTCATGCTCTAAATGATTTTTTGATTTATGCTATTATTCCTTGTGATTCAGTGAATATGATTATTATGATATCGAAGTCCTCAAGTCCTAAAAAATGTTAAATTTTATAAATATTCTATGTGTGCAGTGTTCTATTTATGTCTAGCTTTTAATTTGTAGGGGTTTAAATTCTATTTATCTTTGTTAATATTTGTTACACATATCAGTTTCTGAGAGTTGTGTCATAAACTCACTAAAACTGTACATTTTTAATTTATTTTTAAAAGTATTAATATTTTGCTTTTTTGATTTCTGAAACTGTTTTTTGGTACACATATAAGTAGAGCATAATGCTTTCTTATCTTTATACAGTGTGATCTTCTTTTCTTAATTTTACTTTAAGAACTATTTTGCCTTTTGAAAAGGTTTCTCCCTGAGTAATATCGCTTGGTACCTCATGTTCTCATTATCCCAGCCTTTCTATGTTCTTAATTTGTGGATGCACCAGCTATAGCTGGGTTTTACCTCTGTGAGGTGTGTCCAACAGAAGTTATCTTTTTTAATCCAATCAGACAATCTCTGTATCTTACCTGAATAATTTAATCCATTTACATTTGTTGTGATTAATGATATATTTAGATTTACATATGTCAGGATATTTTTATTTTAAAAAACAGCTATTCTTGATACATACAAAAGACTATGCCTTAAAGCATAATAAAATGAACTCCATTCATCCATCACCACGTTGAGAATCAGAGAGCAGCTAACAGCACTGTATCGATCTGTGTGCTTTTCCACCTCATACCCCGTGGGATACGTTTTCATCCACCCTTGACATTATTTTAGGTTCATCTACGTTCTCATTTATAATAATAATTCATCACACCCAACTTAATTCATCTTCCTACTGAATAACATCCCTCTCACTCCCTCTGACCTCTCCCTTACTTTTATATTACTACAATAATATTGCTAGGAATAATAGCTTTCATGTTTGCTGGTATGGAATATCTCTAGGAGTAAAACTGCTGGGTAACAACGTAAAAATATTTAATTTCACACAATGAGGCCAAACTGTTTTAAAAATCGTTGTAAAATCACTCCACACTTTTAGGCTTGTGCTGATCTGCACTTATATTAATACTTTGAAATGTGAAGTTTTCATGGAAGATTTAGATATAGTATACGCTGTCAGCAGGTATGAGTAGTTCCCATTTAAAAGCCTCACCTTTCCCATTTTCCCCACCTATTCTCAAATAATGAACAGTTCTGAGAGTGACACAAAGAAAAAGGATCAGTAAACAAATAATGAAGAGACCTTAATTCCCCAATGAGGCTGGCTTACTGCAAACCCTGTGCCCCATCTATCGATCTGTCTCAGACTTAGAGGTCAGAATTGAGATAGTTGTCCTAGGGACATATATTAAACTATTTCAACAGGAAAAAAAAAGCCAGACTTTTTCTGACAAAGGATAATTCCGTTTGAGATGATTGTTTTGACAATACAAAATTGGTTTTATGGAAGATAAATGCTATAAATTGAGTAAGGTAAATTCTGACCCAAGAATTTTGTTTGTGATATTTTTAAATCATTTATTTTTAGAGCAGTTTTAAGTTAACAGTAAAATCAAGAGGAAGATACAGAGATATCTCACTACCTCCCCCTGCCTCCACATATACACTGCCCCCCTGTTATCAACATTCCCACCACAGCGGGGTGTCCATGTTACAACTGATGAGCCCATTGGATGACTGACACATATCATCCAAAGAAGATGGGTTTTTTTATGGCTCATTCTTAGTGTTGCACATTCCAGGGGTTTGGGCAAACATACTCAACATTGTAGTATCATACGAGGTATTTTCACTGCCCTGAAAACCCTCTGTTCCCCGCCCATTCATCCCTCTATTCCCGCAAATGGGCAACCAAAGCACTTTCTAACATCTCCATGGTTTTGCCTTCTCAGAATTTCATACAGTTGGATTTATACAGTATGTTACCTTTTCAGATTGTCTTCTTTGCCCCAAGATTTTGGTAGGAAACACACACACACACACACCACATGTTAAAAATAACTGATTATATATATTATGCTGGCAAAGCTAATTTGAAACTACCATTTCATTTTCTTTTCCCTATAGACATCATGTTAAACAAGGTATCTTTAAGTCAAAGAGTAATAGCTACAACTACCAGTTTTTTTCAACCTTAATAATGCCCGTATTATATACTTTCCAAAAAACTGAGTGAGTGACTTTAATGAGAAGATAAGGAATTCTTTTTCAGGTAAGGTACTAATTTTTTTGCCTTTTTATAACTAAACAAGACACTAGTGAGTTGTTACATGTAGATTGTAACACATGACTTTTGATGATAAACCACTATAAAATTTTGGTTCACTGAACTGAATTTTTTTAAACAACAAAATTATTTACATGAATAAAGAATGCAAATGACCTTGCAACTTTCCTTTCTATTAATAAATAATATTTATCCATAGATATACACTATAATTAAAAAAGAACAGCTGTACTCTAATATCTTTTAATACTGATTTTTATAAAAAAATTAAGTTATGTTTCTTTGAACACTTGTATACCAAAAGTAATTATAATAATTCAGAAGAAATTAATAAAAATTTAGTGACTATATCACAGAGAAAAAAATTGAAAAACAAAAAATTAAAAACTCAATTTAGATATATACTGCGTTACACAGAAGTATGATGAAGTAATCAGTCAAAATATATTTTAATCAGGTAATATTCCTGGGGTAAATAGATTAAAAATACAATTGAAAGACAAAGTGATATATAATCTTCTATTATTAACAGGCTTACATGTAGTTTTTAAATAGATAGTATCTATTCACTATGTATCTGCTTTCATTTGATACACTAAAATTAGCATAAAATGTCATGTAAAAATATAAATTGAGAACTATGTCATAAAATACCTTCCTCTAGAATTAATTAAGCAAAAAAAAAAAAATAGAACTTAAAAACGTGAAACTTTTTTTTCTACGATTTTTTTAGTGGGCACCTTAGTGAAAACGTGGGTGGAACTAGAGAAGCTGCTCGACGTGGCAGCGCAGAGGGGCTCGGCGGCGGGGCGCGAGGGGCGGGGCACGGGGAAGATCGCCCGCAGCCGGGCGCCTGAACCGGGTATCACGGGAGTATCCCCAACCCCCAGGCAAGGCGGTGGCAGTGGGAATAGCCCCCCTACTCCCTTCTGGTGCCTGACTGGGGGTGGGGCCAGGGGAAAGCAGGCACCTGCACCGCAGGGCAGGATGGCGGAGGGGTGGGGGCTGGACCAGAGAGGCCTGTCCGACTAACCCGTGGAAAAGACGGGTTGGAAGGAGGCGCACCCTCCCGGAATGCGTGGACGTTGGGGAAGTTAACTGGTCATCCTGAGAAAGCAGCTGGTCCACCCACACCCCGAACTAACACAAACCCAGGGGAAGGACGGACTGCGCCTTTGCCCACCTAGCGCCCTTGTGGCCCGAGACGCCGCACGGCCAGTGGCTGCGCCGGCTCCACACGCAGCCTCCAGGGGGGCGCCTGAGCCGGACAGCAGCTGGGAACAGCTAAGCTACCTCAGTCACCGCCTAGAAGCCACCTCGGGCTCCAAAGATGGCCCTTTAAAGATGGAGCAAGGATCCTGCGAGCTGCCTTTTGTTTTGCTCTTACTGGGGATGCCTGGGTTTTGTCTGGGTTTTGCAGAGGAAATGAGCTTTGAGACGGGGAGTCCCCATTGTTCCTGACTGTTCAGCATTCACATAAAAACCTCTTTCCTGTCTCACCAGCCTCTGCGTCCGGAGTTTGCCTTTTGGTGGGGCCGGGCAGCCGGACCCCACTTTGGTTCTGTAACATGGAAAACACGATTCGATTTTGATTTTATGTTTTTGGGGAGGAACTGGGTCAGTGACAGAGACTAACAGGTGGCTACTGTGTTTTTATCTCCATGATATCATTTAACACATTTCCAGGCCTGCTATATACAATGTATGAACCTCAGTAAAGTAGTTCCAATTCTTAAGTTAAAATAAAAAAAAAAAACAGGAACAGGAAACAGCTTTTATGTATTACATATATATTCATTTAGCACCTAAAACTCCTGTCTGAGGCAGGTATTTTTAGGGCCTGTGCACAGAGCGGAGAGCAAAGGCGTGCGGACATTGAACAGGCATTAAGAGGTGGCCCCGACTTCACAGCAGGCAAAGCCAACGCCACAGTGCTCACGGCCTCCGTCCTCACACGTCCAATGGGGGTAATGATACTGTGGACAGCCAGGGCCGTGCCAACGCCGACCAGCTCGGCGGGGGACGGGGGTGCTGCGTGGTGGCCTTACAAGTTCACAGGCCGCAGGTAAACACATAGGATGGTCTGAAGCTGAAATTTTCTAAGTAAAAGCAGGCCATGGCAGCTGTCACATCCTCAGCGGGTATTTCTCCCTGACAAAGGTCAGCCTGTACCTTAACGGAGCCCGTCTGTCGTCTTTCTGCGTCTAAGGCAACGTGCCTTTGGACTGTCAAGGTAACTCCCCCTCTTCCAGACCTCTCCCAACACGACCACCACACCAGAGCTGAGAGCACAAACCCCCTCATTCCCATTGTTACCACGTTAATTGTTGACTGTGAACTGTCCTCTACCCACCTGTATAAAAGTAGGTGTCTGTCATTTGACTTTTTGTCCAATCCCAGAAGTTCCCCACTTTGCTTCCTTCCGCCTCCCTAAACTATCACCAGTGATTTCATGTAACCCCCTTCACCTTCTCCTTTCATTGTAATGTATAAAATAAGGTGCAAAACTCCCATTTTTAGGAGCATTTCCCAATCTGTGTAGACCTTCCTTCCCAGCAACTGTCATCAGTTTGGCTCAAATAAATTCATAAAAATTCTCTCCAGGTTTAAATATTCCTTATGTTGACAATACCAAAAGCATAACTATTCCTAAAATACAGGGTCTGGTAGAAGGAAGGCCTGCTTTTGTGTGGTTCATAGGGTGAAAATATGGGTGTAATAATTTATAGTTTCAATTTGAACATTTCACCTAAAATGTCATATGGTGTGCTTCAGTGTGACGTTGTTATATTATAGAATGACATGCTTATGATTTTGTAGTAAAAGATTTTGTAACAAAAAGGGGTGTTATTTGCGCCAGACCCTGTATATTTTCTTTGCAAAACCAAATAAACTTATATTTTTGTAGAAAGTAGAAAAACACACCACATCAATTGGAAATAAGGCATGTGTATGTTTATCACACACACACAGGGAAAATAACAGCCTTTTCATAACACACTGCCACATACTTTCTGAGCTTCGCTTCCTGTCTGTCCACAACGCGGAGACATGATGGTGCTCCTCGTGTAGCACAGCACGTTTCTACTCTGAGCCCAAGAGTGTGGCTGAGTGTAAGCAACGCGCCTAGGCCTCCGTCACAAGTTACTTGGGCACGCTAAGTCGATGCATGGACTACTGAAGACCGTTAAATGTTCAACTTACTTCTTGGGGAGCTTCATCTTTTTCACCTTTTCTTCAGCATGTTCATCTGATATACCCACATGACATCCTAATGCCAACAGAGTCCTGGAAAACAAACCAGAGAAAAGCACAATTCCACCTTGTGTCCTGCCTAATCCAGCGCACAAGGGCGGGAGGAAATAAGAGATAACAGTCTACCCAAAAGCAGAGCACAGTTCTTTTGCATGTGTGCTTTTTTGAAGAACACTTCTTTATAAACTATTTACTTTTGAGTAATGAGTAAAACATTGGAAATTTAAATGTCACCAAAGGGAATGTACTGAAAAGCCCCCTCCGGTCCCTTCCCTCTAGCCTCGTCTCCCCCAAAAGCACTGACAGCTGCCACCAATTCTTCTGCTTAGCGCACGTGCACATACGAAGGGAGACGTGTGCGGGCGCGCGTGTGCATGCTGTTTATTTTTCCTTTTACACAACAGGTATGTGCAAGAGACAGTTCTCTGCAATCCGTTACCTTGACTTTACAATATAACTTTGACATACTGTCCTTTCCTATACAGCTGGTTTATTTTTCAACGGCGTGAGTGTTCCATTAGCTGGATGTGCCATGATGTTGTTACCCGATTCTCTGCTGTCAGTCTTTCGTTATTACAGACAATGCTGCCAGAAGTGGCCTCAGACATTTAATACGTGCACGGGGTCCTTCATCTGTAGGGCGCATTCCTAGACACAGTGTTGCTGGGTCACAAGGTACATGCACTTTAAAGTTTAACCAGTCCTGGAAAGTCTTGACAGAGATGACTGATGTTCCCACCAGCAACGTATGACATGCCCTTTGTCAATAGATTAAAAAGGTATCTCACCATAGTTTTAATTTGCATTTTTCCTAATGTTTGTGCATTTGAGCACCTTTCTCATGGGTTTAAAAGATATTCGTATTTTATTCTTCCCGTGAAAATACTTTTTGTTCACTTCTGTACTAGATTTCATTTTCATAATTGCTCTTCAAATGCCTGAGAAGTAACTTGCAACTATTTTTCTTTCCTCTGTCACTTGTCTTTTTACGGTTTCAGGCGGGGAACAAGGGCAGCCTAGGCTGAGGGGGTGCAGCCTGACACTCCTTACTCCTCACAAAACCGAAACACAAACAGGATAAAAGTATCATTTCAGACGTAACATGAGCACACATCAGGACAGCCGACCGGTCAGAACAAATCCAGTCCACAGGCCGTCATGGACAGACAGGACATATGAAATGTTACCGTCTTTCCACATACATTTTCTGAATTTTTCTATATTCATATTTAAAATTATTTTCCTCCCTTTAATTCACGCCAACTCACTCTCTCATCTGCAACAATAGCAGCAAACTTCAGGGGGATGGACGACAAACACACACCCCACAGTGGCTTTTCTCAAAGTGCCCCTCGGGCAGATGGCCCGGGTGCTCGCTGAACAGAAGACGCTGACTGGGGTTAACGGAGTTTGGGGAATAAATGGATTCCCTCGCATTTGAGAGAGTCACAGTACCCAAAACTCCAGTAGCAAAAATAACATCTTATTCAGTTATTTTAACTCAGTATCTCTTAAATATATGAGAACAGTGCTTCTCAAACTATAACAAAGGACCAATTTTATTTTTTAATTTCCAGTCCATCATGATCTGATTTTCTGATAAAATACAGTAAAATTGTTAGAGAAAATTAATCTTTCAAAATAAATAGGCCTTCATTTTGAAATACAAGCCTACATTTTATATGTTATTAGGTTCAATGGACATAAAGTCACTCCCTTAAGTTGGTATAACAGCTCCTAACACTTTTTAACCTCTTTAATTATGTCACCTCAAATCGGTAACAATTCGTGACTGAGCAGGTCCCAGCTCTGAGCGGCACTTTATCAAGTCACCAAACCCTCACATGCCACAGGGCGGAGCACATTCGTGGAACGCTCCCCAGAAAATGCCTGTGTGGAGCGTCAGACACAGCGGCGAGGCCGAAGTCTAATTCCCACCGCCCTGACCCTGTCCCCGCGCGCATCAGGGAAAGACTGAGCGCGACGAAAACCGCTCCGCCGCTGACCGAGGAAGCGCAGGCGCCTGACTCCTTTCAGGGCGCCAATGCGGGGCGCGGGGAGAAGTTCAGAAACTCACTTCAGGGTCTCCAGCGACATCTGTAGGTTGTAATTGCGTTCCTGCTCGGGCAGCTGGGAGAACTCCACCAGGCACGGGTGCTGCCTCTTGTTGTCGTCTCTGACCTGCAGCAGGGCGGAGAGCGGCACGGAGTCCGCAGGTCAGGCACGGGCAGAGGCCACCCCAGCACGCGGTGCGCAGTGGGGGCGGCGCCGCGCGGGCCGCCCGCTGCCCCAGCCCCCTGGCACAGCCCCGCCGGAGGTCGGCGCTAGAACCCCGGGCGCCACCTGGGCTCTTCGGGTGGCGCTGCTGCTGGCGCTGTGTCCGCCCTGCTCTGCCCTGACACCCACACGCTCGCGCCCTGAGCAACGGCCACAGTTTGCTGAAATTGTACCCTCGCTGGGTTGGTCCCCACCTGCTAAGGGACGGTCCTCGATCCTTCCGTATGCGACTGTCGTCCGTGCCCCTGCACGGACGGTAAAACCAGAGGACCGCGGGTTCGGCCTGTCCTGCTCTCGGAAGCAGCCCCAGCACTGAGCGCGCGCCCAGCACGCGGTTCACGCACAGCCCGTTCTCTGCGCCGACACAGAGTCTGTGTCGAAAGGGCTTAGCGACACACACTTTTAGGTGTTTAGAGTCGCACTGCTTCGGGCCCCGACGTGTCTCCTGGCCGCCCGGTCAGCAGTGAAGGCTCCGCGAGGCCTCCCGGCCCTTCCTTCCCCCGCCAGACGCTCCTCCCGGCTGGCACAGCCCCGCCTGCCTCAGCCAGGCTGGTTTGCACCCTGAGAGTTTTCATATTAACCCTTGAAAGTGTATGTTAGAAATCAGGCTAGATTCAAGATTTTCGCAGTGAACTCATGAGAAAGCTGCCCTGTGTCACTGCGCTAGTAACCAGACTTTCATCTTCTCAGAGACCCGAGTGGCCTCACAGCGGTGTGGCTCTTGGGTGGCAGGCGCATGCTGCCCGGGAATGAGCAGTCCGACTCCCTGGGGACAGTCGCCAGGTTCTATAAATGCCACAGGAAAGCATGCAAACACGGGCAAAACTTTTTAAAAGTCTTTGGGTTCCCCACGTTAAAAAGGACATATTTATTCTTTTCTTTCTGGTGACTGGTACAAATGAACAGGATTTACAGAAAGGATACATTATACACTTATTTAAATGTGTACCTCTGGACATGGAACCTAAAGTTACAAAATTTAACTCTGAATTCCAAACACGGATGTGAAAACGAACATGCCCCGGTCCTGAGATAATCCAGCCATTCAAGTGATTCCCACCCCGTCCCCCGCGTCCTCCCTGGAGTCCACGCCAGAGCCAGGGACCTGCCGGTCTCCTCCCTGCCTCCCCTCAGCCCCCACGGGAACACCCGCCGGCACCGCTCTCAGCCCCGGGGCAGGCACCCCCCCATCTCACCTGGGCCACCTTCGTCCCCACCCCACAGCTGAGCTCCTTTCCAATGCACAGAGGACGCACGCCATGCACGCCTCCTCCCCCTCCATTCTTCAGTGCTCCTCACCCCCTACAGACTGAACCCTGTCCTGCCACAAGCCCTTTGTGTACCTGGACAGACCTCTCACCTGCGTCCTCTGTCCCAGGAGCACCTCTGTTGTCTTCTGGCCGAGCTCCTGGGACGTCACCACAGTGCCCTAACCCCTGGCCAGTCACACATGCAAGTGCCCTGCTCCCTGACTGCAGAGAACTGATTGACTCATCCTGAGGGCCTCAGCAAAGATTCACCTCCTCCTGGAAGCCTTCTCTGACTTCCCAGGAGAGACCTAAGTATCTCCTCTCCACTTTGTCTGCATCCCTGCTAAGTACTCAGCCTGGGACTGTTTGCATGCCTATCATTCAACTAAACTAGAAGCTCCTACAAGGCAGACTGACTCAAAGTCAGGGGGTTTTGGAGGTGTTTTGGGGTTTTTTTTTTTTTGAGACTCCAGCACCAAACCAAGGCCAGGCAAACAGTAGGCATATAATCAATGTTAAAGGATGAGGGGAATGCCGGGCACGATCTGCCGCCGTGCCCCACAAACCAGAGCTCCAGCAGGATGCTCCTGGGAAGGAGGCCCACAGACATCAGAGGACAGGCGTCCTCCGCAAAAACAAAAGCAAAAACCAAAATATTCAGCTCACTGGGACATTTAAATTACTCCGAAGCTAATCATACTTGAGTCCTTCAGTTAAAATGTTACCAAATGCTCGGTATCAGCCTAAAAACAGGGTGTGTCTATGTTTAGAATCACAGAGGCCATGAGGGCAGGGCTCACGACCACTTCTCAGAAAGGAGTCTTCTGGAAGCCCATGAGGACGAGGGACACAGGGAAACTGTTAGATGAAAGGATACGGGCCCTCCTCACATGTGAACCTGAGAAGCTCTCAACTTTGGGATCTTGTGACGGGATCCCTGGGCTGGGCCTTCCCCCCACAGCCGCTGCAGCAGGGCGGGTGCCCCAGGCTCACAGACCGAGGCTGCTGTGATCTGCCTCAGGCCAGAGAAGGGACAGCTGGGGACAGCTGGGGACCGCTGTATCAAGGACAGCTCTGAGGAACTGTACCCCCTGCAGGATCAGAAACTGAGAGGTGGCTCTGAGCACAGCCGCGGGAGGAGGTGTGGGCGGAACTGAGGTTCACTGGAAGAACAGCCATTAGCGCTGGCCCAGTAGCTCACGTAGTTGGTCCACCGTCCAGATACCATGAGGTTGGGGGTTCGATCCCCAGTCAGGGCACATACAAGAACTGACCGATGAATGTGTAAATAAGTGGAACAACAAATCGTCTCTCTCCCTCTCTCTCAAATCTATAAAAAACCACTGTAAGAAATCATTATAAAAGAACAGACGCTTATGAGAACATGCATAAATTTCAAAACTATGTACCGGGCCATACTGCCAGCCAAGCTCAATTTTGTTCATAACCCAGAGCTCATGGATATTCTCTGCCAGCTTTTCTCGGATCCTCTCCAGGTGGGGAGGCAACACAATCTAAAATTGAAGAAAAGGAAAAGGAAAAGAAAGCACATAAGAAAAATATACAATAAAACATCACTAATTGCCCTCACTGTAACTGGACTACAACTGTCTCATACACCATTAAAATGTAATAATATAACTAGGTTCTAAACAATCTAGTATAACCTAGTTATAAAAATGTAACTAGTTATCTAAACATTCTTTATAGATAAATTTTGGGACCCTTTCTATGGGTGGGGTGGCAACTTAGGTTCCCAATGTATGAACCAAGGTTAAGCAGAAGGAAAGCAGAGCTTGGTGGGCCAGCCCCATCAAGAAGGGGTGGGCCGCCCACTGGCACGCGTGTTATTTAAGAGGAATCGTGCAAAGTCCTTGTTCCAACACGGCCACATCGCAGACCGGACCGGGGGCCCGGTCCACTCAGCAGACAGACACGACTCCCTGGCATGAGCATCTGATCAAGTGACTTCTATCTTCTCTTCACTCTGTTATTTTTAGTGGTTTCCAAACACAGTCCTCAAGGGGTAAAACTTACATGCTCCCATTATAAAGAGGAAGTTTAGTGACTTTTCCATAAGGAGCATAAAATGATTTTCAAGGTTAGGTGTTGCGTCACCCACAACTGCTCCCTCAACAAACAGCAGCGAGGGCCCAGGATGTGCATGGAGGGCGGATCCTGCGGGAGCGGGCTCTCCGACCGCCTCTCCCTGGCGCAGGCGGGGCTGCCCAGGCGTCAGGACATCCTCGGTGTGTGACCCTGATACCCACTTGTCCGTCCCAGCCCACGCTCCTCCTCCCACTCGGTCACCACTGAACTTTGGCAGCACCGCGTGTAGCCTGCCACCTCGCAGCAACACCACACAAACTGAATTTCAGCCACTAAAAAGGTTTGTGAGTTGTTTTAACACAGAATGTAAAAAGCCACTGAGAGAGACGAAAAAGAAAAAAGGATTCAAGGAGCTAAATGAGTGATTCCAAAAAGCTGAAGCTTCTGAGGTCTGGTATGAATTCTAGTTCATACTTTAAAAGCAATGCCTTTAATCTTGAAAAACTAATAAGCTTTGAATATCTAACCAACCCCCTCGAAGTTATTTTGCCATCAAAATAAAGCAACATTTAGTTTGCTGTCAATGTCAGGACTTTCTCACATCAATAAAGCAGAAAGGCAACAATAGTGGCTAACATTTCTATAACACAATAATGGCTAATGTTGTGCTAACAGGTTACTTACTAGCTTGATTAGACAGGCTCTTAGCATCCCCATCAGCCAAATGAGTAACTCACTCTGTGCCCCGAGGAGGCACCTGATCCCAGGCATTTTGACTGTAAGCCCATGAGCTCAGCTCTACCCAAGGTCAGGCTCACTTCAAAAACGTGAGTGCACGTAGCTGGGAGAAATGAAAGCTCCACGCCTACACCATGTAAAAAGCACTCTCTAGAGTTCTTACGTGTTCCCATTACTGTGTTAGGAAGCTGGCATAGTGCCTTAGGACCACTCACAGAGAATAAAACAGTAGAATAGAAAATAGGTAAGATGGCACGGCAAAGGGGAGTGTCCTTCTGGGAGACTTGTTCCAGTCACACCTATCGACTGCATCACAGAGGCGGCGGCCATACCTGGCTGGTGTCCACGGGGACCGGCGTGAAGGCAGCCTGCGTCAGGGGCACGGTGGGGCCCAGCAGGTCCCGCGTGTAAGTCCTCTCTTGCTTGTACTCTCGGCTGTGCTCCACTTTCAACTTCTCCTTCGGCAGGACGGCTTCGTAGCAAGGAGCGTAGCCAGGGGGAGGAAGGAATTTAAACTCTCCGTGTCTCCCCCCAAGCAGAAAGCGTACCCTGAAAAGGACATGTCGGTGTCAGTTAGGTCTCAGGGCGCACAGAAGATTCACAATCTACAAAGCACGAGGAACGAACTGTTAGCACAAAATTGACTTAATCTGAAGCCACGTTTTTTCCACTAAGTATCATCATCGTGCTGGCCCCTTCCAGTCCAAGAGCCTCTAATCATACGAGGCAAATGGGACCAAAGGAGAAAAGCTGACTGAACTGGGGCCACGGATCAGCAGGCGCACATCCCACACTGGAGCAGCAATGAAAGCACAGGCGTCACACCAAGTCCCCGGGGACGAAAGTCCTGTCCACAGGCCTCGGCCATGTGATGCCTCCGGGTGCCTGAATATCACCAGAGAAGGAGCAGACGTAGTCTAAGCCTCTGCACATCTCAGGCCTGGGCGAGGTCACATCCCAGGGTCCTGTCGCGCAGTGATTTGAAAGGGACTCAAATGGCATTTCCACTGCTGCAGAAAAAGGTAACCTTACTTCTTAAGCTTATTCATCCACCAAAACCTTACTAAAGTCTTTTATATATCATACTCATTTAATGAAAATAATTTAATCTGCGTCCTACTGAATAATCCTTTTTGAAACAGCTAAATGCTGATTTCTTGGGCTCTCAGCTTACAAAAATAAATCCAAATTTTCATCTTCTTTGTAATTCTTTTTCTAATTTGTGTTTCAGTTCCAGGCCAAAAAATACAGTCAAATAAATAAAATAAAAAGCAAAAAACAAAAAATGGGAAAAAGCAAAAACTTTAAACCACACCAGAAGCTTATAGAAAAAAACTTCTATAAACACACAAGAAAAGGTCACTGGTGTATGGATAGCTAATATTTTATCACCACTCTGTCCCTTCCGTATGGAGCTTCTGTAACTAGCGATTACTCCTCCGGGTAGAATCCAACAAAACGAGCAGCCAGAATAGATGGCTGGTCCATCATGGGAAGCGAGCGTCCTCGCTAAGCAGGTACAGACACACAGGTGTTAACACAATAGGTCACCGGGGCCCTTCCCACAGTGGACCAACGTCTGTAAAGTTCTCTCTGCAACACTCAGAAGAATTATCGTTTTAATTTCTCTTTCCATCTGATAATAGCAAAAAAGCGAAGGGTTAGGTGAAACCACTGAGTCGGCTGATCACAGGCAGGTAATTCACAGGTGTACCAGCTGGAGGTTAACACAGAGAGCAGCGGTCTTGACCAAAAACAAGACCACATTTAGTTTCTGTAGAAATGAGGGGCTTTGGGGTGTGGAAATGTGATGAAAAGGAAACTAATAAAACTAAACAGAAAAAAATAAGCAGTATCTTTTACAGAGTGTTGTTCATTTCCCCTTATTAAATAAAAAAGTGAACTTACATGAACTTGAGATATTTCAGGACACTGGGAGGAGGGGCGAGCGGGGGGATGGAAATGTGGACGAGGCCCCCAGCCTCCCGAGATCCCCCCTGGGGTGAACCCTGCCCCTGCCTGTAAGGAACAGGCAGGTGCCCTGGGGACAGCCGGGGGAGTGACAGGGAAGCAGGGTGATGGCAGTGCGGTGACCGGGGAGCACAGGCAAGACGGGGAACAGACCAAAAACACAGAAATACTAACTTTATTCCCGCAGAGAAACTGACGACGGGAAAGAAGAGGCCATCAATGTTGAAATTCTCAAACATGCCTTGAACAGGCTGTCCATTGATTCGGAATGAGATGCTTGGGGCGCTCAGGTCTAAACAGCAGCTGATGACATCATCCGTCCGCAGCAGGTGCTGGTTTGGGGAGCTCACCGTGCTCGCGATGCAACCTTCAGGAAAACACGAAGGAGGGAAGTTGTGTTTATCTTAGAGAACCATCCTCAGGTCTGAGCGGGCAGTGACCAATCCGTGCACAACACTAAAACAGAAGCTGGAATACATACGGATGTTTCAGGTTAAGTCCTTTGTCAAAAAGATGCCGCCTGCTTTTTCAGACGCCGTGCTTTATTATAAAATGGCCCTTCTGATATGCAGAAACTTCTGCACATAGACAGATGGCACTTTATGCAAAAATTATCTTAGAGCTCATAATACAGTGATGTCAGAGGGAAATCCAGGGGAAGACTGAGTTCAAACAGCTGCTTTACCAGCTACCCCTTGTGGGGCCGTCAGCACTGACTTAGCGTCGCTAAACCTGGTTTTCTCTGAACCAAAGGCCATCACCCTGTGGGGTCTTAGACACAGCAGGTGGTGCATGTCAGTCCTTTTTTAAACTACTAGATTTCCTCTGTTTCATAAAATAAAAATACACAAGAGTAATGAAAGCAGAAAACATGACTGTTCACTCATACGTTGTTTGCTAGACACAAATACATGCCAACTGGTTTGCTGTTTCACCATTTACTTCACGTAAGATCTTGGTCGGCTTCTCAAGCACAGCAGCACACGGCCTGAGGCATGAAAACGGTAGCTGGTCGGCACCGGCGGTGCTGCGCACCAGCCCAGCCCACTCCTGACGCCCTCGGAGCTGCTCTGCAGACGGGACCCCGGGTGCACGGGGAGCCCAGGAGGCGAGGCTCTCCCACACACTCGCCCACACACACACACAGAGCTTCTCCACTTGAGCAAAGACAAACATACATTTCATGATACAAGCCTTGCATTCCTAATGACACCCTTTAAACTTCTGGCATGTTTTACTCCCAGCATGTTTAAAATGCTAGCAATAGAGCAGGCCTAGTTTTAAAATGTGTGCATTTTTAGCTTACTGATATTCACACCTGCAAGCAATAAAATCGCCATCAAGTAATTCTTCCAGAATTCCCTGAATATCATAAAGACAACTTTTTAAAAAATTACATGAAAGCAATGCAGCTCTCAGAAAACAGTCCATATATACACATCTGTGTATGTGTGTATGTGCGTTTATGTACATATATACATATGACTCATTTTTTATACATACTCAACTATGAAAGCTGAGAGTTGGTAGCTGGTGAAATGAACTATACATTTACTTTTAAGCAGTTCCACATTTCTGAAACAAAGTGTCACATGACTATAGACGGATTCCTCACAATACAGGTTACAAATCACAGATTCTTGAGGTTGAATTATCTACCAGGAGGTGGAACTTAGTCTATTTTTTCCAATTATTTCCCAGGGACTGTATTTGATTCTTTTTCATGTGGGAAGCTAAAGCTCCACAAACACCAATTAAAGTAAGTCGGAAACAAGTTAAGTTTTTTGCAGTTGCTTCATAAATCAAAATGGCATTTTAAATACGAAAGTCCAGCCTTATCTAAAATTTTGCTTTCCATGGTTTCAGTTCAACATGGTCCACCAGGGTCTGAAAACAACAAATGGAAAATTCCAGAAGTAAACAATAAGTTTCAAACTGCATGCTGCTCTGAGCACCGTGATGGGATCCCGAGCTGCCCGCTCCCCCCACGGGACGGGAGTCGTCCCCCGTCCGCGGGTCCGGCTGCCCGCGCTCCCTGCCGGCGGACGCATGGCCGCCCTCGCGACGACTGTGGGGCCATCGCAGTGCTCGCCGGCTGGGTCAGGGCCCCGAGGCGCACGGGCGGCGGTGCTGGTGATCCGGACACGCCGAGGGAAGCCGTCACGGGCTTCCTTCAGGTGAAAAGGCTTGTTTGTATAGCAAAGGTTTTAGAACATACAGGCGTTTAGTACAATCCACACTTTCAGGCATCCACTGGGGGTCGTGGAACACATCCCCGGCAGATGGGGGGGGGGTTGCTGTACATTGTTCATAAGCAATGCAATCCTTTGAAAATGCACTATAACTTTTCTTTTTTCCCCCAGTGAAATTTTGCTTTTTACTTTACACTGTCATTCATCATTTCAACGTTCAAATTCTGAATAATAAATGTATCCGATATAAGCCGCATCAGCAGCTTTCAGAAACGGACAGCAAGGCAAAGCCTCCCTCCAAACGCGGGGAAAGAGAGGGGACAGCACTCACCTGCCCAGAGATGCAGACCATCAAAGCCGTAGGAAAAGAGGTCATCTCCCACGCCGTTGCCGCCCCACTCCTCGCCCCCGCCAGGGTAGGGCGAGTACCCCTCTGTGGAGGCCCAGCCCACGCGCAGGTGAGTGGCTTCGGCTGTCACGAAGGGCTCCGTGTGGTCCACCGTCAGCTCATAGTACCACTTCTTGTACTGGGCGGACCCTTCACTGATGCCCAGGAAAATGTTGGGCCTCATGCTTGAGAGAGACAGAAACGCACGTGAGGAAACCCGTGCAGGCTTCCCTCTGGTGAGTTCTGCACCTCACTCTTCTGAACATCAGTGCTGCTCTTCCGAGATACCAAAGGCGTGTTCCCTAAGCACGACACAGTGACCAAGACAGTCACGGGGATGCGGCATGGCAGCCGGCCACGCAGAGAACGCACAAGGAGCAGCCTCTGCTTCCTGGGTCCCTGGCCACGGCACTCAAGGGACTAATGCTATTTTTTCTCAATTGCCCTTGAGCATACTTCATTCCATTAACCCTGGTTATGGAGAGACACTCAGTATAGTCTGCCCTTAGAATCAATGGAGTTATTGATCCAGGACATGAAGATGTCTTTGTAAGCTAGGCTTCATGTCAGGGTATGAGGGCGAAGCAGGTCACGTTGTTACTGAAGGAGCAAGGCGACTGAGCGGCTGGTTGTTCTCCCTGCCTCCACATGAACACAGGCGTTTCTAGTTAGCTGTATGCAATTGGATTTCAGAAGGGGACTTGCACCTTGTGTCAACGCTAGGGATCACCAAGGTCTCAGGAAACTCCCCGCATGGACAGCAGCCCTGTTCTATAGAGCAGTGGCCCCCAACCTTTCCGGCATCAGGGGCCAGTTTTGTAGAAGGTGGGGGAAGGGAACAGGAGGCAGAGCTCAGGAGCTTGGCAGGCTCTGGTTCCTAACCGGTCCGCGGCCCGGGGGTTGGGGAGCCCAGCTGCAGAGAACCAGGAAGGACGTCTCCAATCAATCCTGTTTTAATAGCACAATATAAAAGTGCACACCAAATCCCCACATTTTTGTTTAAAACCATGAAGTAATCAGTATTCCCTGGACAGCCGCTAGGTGCAGGGCATCACAGGCATTACTGTATCACAGAGTGTTTTCTTCACTATGAGCTGTATTTTTATCATTATTACTATTATCATCTTGTACAAGGCAGGCAGCATGGCATGCACTCAGTCTCTGGAGCGAGACCCTGGGCTCTGGGCCCAGGTCCCAAACTTCAACCTGTAAAACGTGGAGAGCAGCACCCAGAGAAAACACGGGACAGGGCAGGGCGCCCGCAGAGCCTGCCACACGGGCTGCGCCCCGTCCTCCCTGTTTCCCACCTTGGAAGCTGGGTCCACCTGAAAATGTAGTTTCATTGGCTGGTTATTTGTGCAACTTACTATCTTTTGGACATTCTAATTCAATATTTTGATTATATGTGGAGAGCACTTCAAAGTTCTTATCAAAGGGCAGTGTTTTTAGTCACAGTTCAAGATGTAAAACAGAATTCTGTCCAACTAGATCTTCCATGGCTGTCCCTCTGCTCCTGAACATCAGTTAGAGTCCAGCTACACAACAATGTGAGACAGAAGCTCTGATGCATCTGCCTGGGACAAACGCATATTTGCTTGGTTCCTCTATTTTTAATAGAAAATAGAAAAAATTCTTCTTTGTAGAAAAAAGTTCTTATACTATTAACTAGGGGAATAGATTTTTAAAACACTGATAAAACAAATAGAGCACCCGATGTCTCCGCTACAGAACCAGCGTGTGAATTCCTCAGTCAGGCCACCCATCTGTGACACTGCCCCTCGGAACTGACCTGCTGACGTGGTTCACAAGGCGCGTCTGCAGCAGCAGGTCCCGTCCAGGAAGGAGGTTGTCGCAGATGAGGTGCTGGTTGGAGCGGACAGCCACCCCGTGGCAAACGCAGAGAGAACACAGAACGTCCAGGACCTGAGGGGAGAGATGACCGCCAGCTGAGTCCAGTTCGCCCTCCAGAGCCAAGGACCGGCAGCACCGGGCACAGACGCAAGTGCGCCCGCCAGTTCCCTCTGACGCAGCCCCTTCACCACGCAGCACCGCGGCCCCTTACTTAACAGCTGCCCTTCGCCCTCTAGCTGAGGACAGCCACTCTCCCACCGACACCAAGAACAAACACTAGGCGCTATCGCCTGATGACAATGAGGAGGAAGAGCTCTCATGAAACATCTGACGCACTTTTTAAAAGTTATCTCATTTTAAAAATACACTCAAAGTTACATCAGAATCCACTTACGGCATGACCAGGTTCACGCACCTTGTGATTTCTTCCGTGCTTGTCTAAAAGTGAAATGATGGATTTAATGTGCCCTTCTTTGATAATATTTAGAGCTTCTGGACTTTCTACTAACACGCAGTGCAAGACTTCCAGAATACCTAAACATTAAAAAGAGAGAGAAAGGGGGAGGGGAAATACGCGGTCAGCTTGTCTACAATGATCGATTGCCTTCCCTCTGCTCACATCTCTCAGTTTGAAGCACAAGGCCGGGTAAAAGCAGGTTTACAGTTGCGAGTGTGCAAAACAGAGAGTTTATCCTTGTATGATCATTTGTTAATTACTGTATTATTTGCAGTACGAACAACTGCAATCCTTCGTCTGCCCCACCCTGTCTAAATCCCCTGTGCTCCGCGTGCAGGTCACATGGCACTCTGACAGGGGCAGGCTGTGTCTGCGTGGGGGCTGATGACCGCAGACGAGGCAACCACGGTTGTCTGGTGAGGACAAGGCGAAGACACCACACAGCTCAGCCAGCAGGCAGTCCTGCCAGGGAAGGCAAGAGAGGGAGCAGCGCCCGGGGCGCCTCAGAGAGCAAGCTTGCAGCCCTCTCCCAAGTTCGGGGCTGAGTCGGGTCTTGGATGGAGGGCGCACCTGGTGTTCTCTGTACTGAGGAGTTGGGATGGTTTTTTGGTTTCTTTTTCTTTTTTTAGATTCCACGTGTAAGTAAGATCACATCTTTCTCTGGGATGAGGTTTACAGCAAGGTGACTATAGTTAATAATACTCGACTGTATATTTGAAAATTGCTGAGAGTAGATCTGAGAAGTTGTCATCACAAAGAAAAACTGTAATTGTGTGTGGTGCTGGATGTTAACCGGACCCACTGTGGTGCTCATTCCACAACAGACACAAATATCAAATTACATTGTGCACCTGACAGTAAACATAATGTTACATGTCAATTACATCAATTTAAAAAAGAAATGAGAATGGGAACATAACAATAAAAAGGAAATTCAACTAATTAAAAGATTATTTTGCTTCGATCTGTGCAAATAACTTTTTAAACCTGGAAAAAAGGAAACACTTTTAGAAACTCTCATCACAAAGCAGGATGCAATGTCTGTTTCTATTTACTCTGCATTAAATCTCAATACTTCATCAGTTCTTACACCCAGTCACGCCTCATAATGCCGACAGCAAATGAACACTCCCTACCTGTCTTCTATTGTGTGGACAATTCTGCATCAGCCTAATCTTACATCTTACATTCCACCTAAGTTACATGAACTTATTTTCATTTCACAAATTTGGAATAAACGTGAATGAAACCTAGCCCTTCCTCCACACGCGGCACACACATCGCGGCACTAAGCGCCTGGGCTGCCCGCCGCCTGGGGCTGGTCACTGAGCAGGCAACCTGCGCCTTGCTGAGGGGGAGGGGCAAGAACTGAGGCTGACACCTCCAGGCCAGTTTTAAATGGCACATCCGAACTGTTTTCCGGACACTCACCCAGAATGTCTCCAAGTACCTCTAACCTATTTCTCCAAAACTTAACACATAACCTTTTTCTGTACATATACACATAAAATGTTTTCTCTGGTCCATCATCCACCCACATCTTCAAGCTAAAAGCCTCAGGTTATCTTTGAATCCTCTTCCACGTTCTCATTTTCCCTAATCTCATCACTGAATTTCATTAAATCCGTGTCCTGATTCATTGGCTAAATTCATTTCATTGACTAGCCTGCGGTTCCTTCCTGACTCTTACCTCTCCTCCCTCCTAATCCATCCTCCAGGCTAGAGGCAGTTAATACTCTAACGGGGCAATTTTCAACCAGTGTGCCAGAAGAACTTTCAAAACTATTTACTCACGGCCCTGTCCTCTTTTCCCTTAGATTGTGAAATAAAAAAATGACAACAGCCAACACAACAATAGCCATCTGGTGTGAATTAATCAAAATTACACCTGTTTTTTTTCCTCAGAAAAAAAATTTTTTTGGCGTGCTGCAGAATTGTAATAACTACTTAATGTATGCCATGAGATGAAAAAGGTTTAAAACCTTTTCATCTGCCCTGAAAACATACATTTAATCGATGTCAATCCCTGGGTAAAATCTTCAGCAGCTTCCCTGACCTCTGACCCCTGGCAGGGCATCTCAGCCCCTCACTCCACGGTCTGACCTCAACAGCCTCGGCTCCGACCCCCTTGCCTGCCTGCCCCCCACCCCGCCCCGCACCCCGCCCAAGAGCCACTGATTGGTTCTTTCACTTAGAGGGGAACCGCGCACGTTCACCAAGCGCCAGCCAGGCCATTCCCGCCCGTGGTCTCCTTGCCGCCTCCCACCGCTGCACGGGCCACTGGCAACCTTAAACACACTCCCTCTTCTAACGCTGCAAACCTGGAGCACCTTTCAAAGGCAGGACGTCGCCTCATGGGTTCGTCTACACCAACGCCCTGGGATGAACTATTCCTTTTCTGTGGTATCTGTCACATTCTCTTAAAATCACTTACTTTCACTCAATCTCCCATTGGACTATGAGCCCCTGAAAGCAAGGACTTGTTTAATTTTAACTAATATAAAACTGAGTGTGCGGCATGTAATTCATGTGCTACTTAGCTCTTTGCCTAAAACTGTTATGGCTGTAACTCTGAATTATTTCTATCCTCAGGAGGAAGAAAAATCTCTGAGGATGTAACAAATGTCTGGAAATAATGTCACCGAGAGCGACCTAGGACTGCAATGGCCGAGAAGGCTCTGCACTGTGTTTTCTGCAATCAAGGGCAGTGGCCCAGTTGGCTTTCCATTGCTTTGTTTGCTACTTGGCTTCCGAAAGTGGGGCCGCCTCTGGGATCAAAGGTGACTGCTGTTTTCTCCTCGTGGTTCATGCACAGGGCAGTCCAAGGTTGGACAAAGTTGGCAGAGAGCTGGAAACAGGCCTCCCAGCAGAAGCACAATGTTTGGTCTGCCTTTGCCCACCCGAAGATTCCAGCCTAAGGACGCGGCCCCACACCCAGGGGGCACGAGGCCCCTGGCGGCTCTTGGGCGCTGGAGAGGAGGCGCAAGTACCATCTGGCCGGCGCCGCTCGGGCAGAGCCGGCCGAGTGGGGTGCGCACCCTGCCCCAGGATCTCGCAGGAAGCAAACACAATCACTGGCTTAGAAGGCACACAATTCAGACAAGCCCAGAACGCCAAGGTGGGTGTGGGTTTAGATGAAGCTACTCGCAGAGCATGGCGGGGGCGCGGGGGCATCCGGCTTCGACCCGATCGCCAGTGGGAGTACGGCCTCCGCGGACGCGTCACGTGGCAACCTGGGCCTAAGGTGTCCACCCAGGGGCTCCTGGGTGCGAACCAGAGCACCCCCGAGGGGCAGAACGCGGAACTGCCCATCACTGCAGGGTCACAGCGTTAAGTCAGAGAAGCCAGGAATTCCAATTACTCAAAACACAGGTTTCTTTTCACCCCTGCCTCGGAGTTAAAATTTGTCACTTTTTGGTCAGATCTTATTATTCGTATCCCCAAGGCTCATGGAAGGCAAATAGAGATACAATCTGTATTTAGCTCTGGGTAATTAAACCTAAACAAAGTGTCAGAAAGGTAACAAGACTGGGGAAATGCCTGGGAGTGGCAGAGAGAAACGAAAGCACAGGACACGAGAGAAGCCGCGGCTCCCGGGGCGTCAAGGCTGCAGCGCTGGGGCCGCCGGGGCGTGATCCCGCACACGGCTGTCGCACGCCTCGTCCTGCACGGGTTACGCGCGTGGACTCGAGCCCAGGAGGTGAGTCAGAGTCCGGGCAGGTTTCAGGCAAGTGCCCTGCCCTCCCCGCACTCCAGCGTCCCCGCTTCTGGAGTGAGGATGGAGCTGCGGGCACTGGGCTGCTGCAGAGCCACGTGCGTCAGCAGGGCGGGGCCGAGTAGCGCACATAGCACCTGCTGTTGCTTCGTGACTGTGACAAAATACAAAAGGCAAGTGAAGTGAAATAAAAAGGAGCAACAGGGAAACAGTAGCAATATGTTTATTTTTAAACACAAATTAAAAATTAAAAGAGAAGCTAGGAAAGCATGGAATACACATGACTGATCAGACAGAAAAATCAGAAAAAAATACTGATTCATCAGTATGAAAAACTGAATTCGAGGTTAGTTATAATAATTTGTTAAGTTGGTAAATGCAAGACAAAGTTGTCAGTCTGTTAGGCCTTGTGCTGGAAATGAGTGAAATGGTTAAAAGAGTAACTATGGAAAACAATTGTAAAATTAATCAAGTATATGTCACAAAGGACTAAGTAGGAGACCGTTGAATTTTTCATTTCAAGGACCACAGCCTGGAAGTGCGACTTGCCACTACCCCCACACTGGCTCTTAGACAAACCTTCTGGGAGAGAGTAACCCAGTAACTCTCTCCATTCGGAAAGGAAAGCTCTGTTTCCGCGGGCTTCCCTTGGGGGGACATGTTTTCCCACTTTCACGCTGCTGGAAGAACACATCAGAACACAGGGAGCCCTCCAAATGCAGACGCTCCCCCCACCGTCCTCTTTTCTTTCCTGCTACAACTTAATGCTTTGCTGAGACACAGAGGAGGGCTATGGAGCTAGGACGACTTTTCCAGCACCATTCAAAAATTAGTGATTTGGACAAAGGTCTTAACTATCCATTAAATCAGTAACCTTTACGTGCTAATGCATTATTTCAAACCTTTAGAGTGAACGTCTCTGAAAAATGTATTGCTTCCCTCTCTTCTTAATTGACCCATCAGCATTGAACATAATTTACATGACTCGGGGTCGCTGCTAAACGCCAGTCACGGGACTGCGTGGCAGATGAGGCTGCGGCGGGCATGGGTGGGCGGCCACGATGTGGGGTGACAGGGTCCAGCGGGTACGAACGCCAACAGCTCTCGTGAAGAAAGTCTCCTTAAAAGTCTGCAGAGCCGTGCTGACCCCGACCGGGTGCCCCTCCTGAGGCTGTGCAGCCGCCCCGGGCACGCTGTCGCTGGCCCCACAAAACTGAAAGCGTGGAATCAGCAGCTAAGTTGCCTTCTGCATGGGCATCTCCCAGGAAACTGTCTCCTTCCCTGTTGTCACTAGTGTTGCGTGAATTGCTGGTCCCTCAAAGAGGTCACTGAGGCTTCTGCATCGCTGGTGGTGGTTTTGTACAGGGACTGCGGGCTCTCAGACTCTGAGTCCATCACTCACAACTGAGCAGACGCAAAAGAGGAACTCCCTGCACGCAAGATCCCGGGACATGTTACCCCACAAGCTGCGAGCTCTTCCATTTGAAAAATGGTGAATTTACGCCCTGCCAGGTTTGGCGGCGAGGGCTTTGGAAGCACACCACGCTTCCAGGGGCCAAAAGCAGTACTGCACGTGGGCACAAAGCTTCGGCAGTTCAGGACCACCCTCAGACACCTTCTGCCGCTGCTCCCCAGAGGGAACGACATCCATGGCACCTACTGAGAGTGGGAGGAATTGGCAGGCACCCTGAAGAAGACCACTGCCATCATGAAAAACACTGGGGAGCACACTACACAAAAAAAAGACTCGAAAAGCCTGAGGCCCCTGACCGGCTGGCGGCCGAGTGGGCTGTCCCCGGGGAACACGCAGCCGGAGGGAGTCCTCGAGCCCCGTCACCCGTGTTTGCTCATGCAGACCTCCTGCCTCTTGCGTTAACTTCAGCCCAGAGGCAGCCACACATGCACCTGGGACTGTCTACCTCACCTTTTGCCCTCAAGAAATTCACTGTGGCTGTTCTTAGACCCCAATCAGGTCCTCTGCTAAAACTGTGCGCTCACTCGGGAACCTGGTCAACTTTGGGTGATGCAGAAAGTGGAAATCTGTCCCGCTGCCCTTTCTGAGCCTCTCTGTCACCTAACAAGACAAACAGCTGGGCAGCAGACCTGCCAGAGCCCGGCTCTGACTCGGATCCTCGCCACTAGGGGGCGCTGCCCAACTCCAACGTGTTCTGACCACAGTGGCACGGCAGCTGACCCCCTGCACACCGCTAGGACAGAGGCTGCGGACTACAGACACCTCAGTCCTTGCGCCAGGCCGATATGGCCAAGGCCTGTGCCCTGCGGTTCCCAGAATTCCCCGACGAACACAGGCTCGTTCCCCAGGGGGCGCCCACCTGCCTGCCGGCACGGCCTCCCGGGCCCTCACCTCCCAGATGAACTTGCGCTTTGGCGCTCTGCTCGGGTCCGCTCCTGGTGGAACCCTGATGAGGGTAAGCTGTTTCACAGACACATCCCTGTGCTGACCTTTGCAAGTCCTCATCAGACTTCTATTCAAGTTTGCACAAATTCAGTTTGATTTTTGTCCAATGACCTTTTCCGAAGGAAATTTAGAGCTCACCAAGTGCCCGGCTCTGCCCCGCTGCTCAGATGGAGACTCAGAGAGACCGTGACGTGGCCACAGACGGACACACCAAGAGAGGGCGCATCAGTCCCCGGGGAGACAGAAAAGGTGGCGCCCTCAGCAAACAGCTATTGCCACTGAAATAAATGTATGTGTGCATGTGGTAATCTACAAGTAATATAGGAATAGATTATGTATCGCATAATTTACAGGGTGGAGGAGAAGTAGGCTTATAGTTCATATGGAAAATAGTAATTAATAAATACAAGAATAAACTTCCACGTATGCACAACTGTAAACCTGCTCTTGACCCACCTTGTATATATAAATGTATATATTTATGCATATATGTGCATATCATTATTGTTACTCTCTCTAAAAAATAAACAGCATTCTTTTTCCTCTGGGAAAAAAGCAGCTAATATAATAACTACAGTAGAGAAAAATGTTTAGTGAAAAATATTTTTGCCTGACATAAGGGGCCTGGCTTTTCATCTTGGCTGTGACAAGTTCTAGCATCTCAATGCAGGCACTTAAACGTCCCATGCCTCGATTTCTGTCCACTGAGGTGAGAACGTCAGGCCAAGCACCCTCTGAGGCCTCCCCGCTCGACGCTTGCTGTTCTTCCTGAGGGAGCACAGGGACCCCTTCTCAAGCAGAAGTGTCTCCGACCAACGGCTGGACGGGGGAAGGATGACAGCAAACGGCGGCTGACGCCTCTGTGTGCAGCTGTGCCTGTAACTCCTGAACGCGAGGCTGTGGGCGCCGGGCCCCGCACAGCTGAGCTTAACGGCACACGGCTCTGCCCTCTCCTCCTCGCTGCCTTCTTTTCCTCTGAGCGTTTTTCTAAGTGAAGCTGCGGACAGGTCAGCATTAACACTCCTCCCTGAGGGTCTCTCTGCTCCTCCCTCCCTCCCTCCACACACCCCTGGGGTCAGGGAAAGGACCGGCACACTCCTCTGCATCAATTGGAGGTTGCCCGCAGTTCACATTTTGACCCAAGAGTGTATCCTCTTTTGCCGTCGCTGCCAAAACCATGTTGCCACTCACTTGATCACTTCTTCCAAGTAGTTACTCAGTTTTCTCCCCATTCAATATATTGTCGCCACATTCATAGTGTGATACCCTGGAAATCCTCATTTTATAAGCCTTGTATTTTTTTAATCAACAGTATCCTCCTCTACACTATTTCTGCCACCGCACAATCCAGCAACATCTTAGAACTCAGTTCCTCCTAAGTCTTAAAACTCTAACATTTCACTCTGTAACTTAAAATAACCCTCTTTACCACAACTATCAGTTCTTCTCTCTCTTCATTCAATTCCAACAAACCGGCCCCTAAGTGTGTCTCTATCATGCGAAAGTCATGAAATTACTTCTTTATTGATAAGCATTGTCTTAAGTGAATTCAAACATTCATTCATTTGTTCGTTCATTCATCCATTTCACAAATACGATAAGCACTTTCTAGCTGCCAGACGGTAGACAGAGAATACGAAGAAGAATGAAATCTTGCCCCTGTCTTCAAGTTCACTGTTAGTGTAGCCGATTAACAGAAAAACCGCCACCACAAGGGGCAGCGGCACTGCAGGAGGGCGGCTGATGAAACGCCCTGCGACCAGCAGAGGCGCAGCAGGTGTGGCCGAGCTGCCGCTGAGGCCGGGGCGGCAAGGCAGCAGGAGGCCCGGGAACGCCTGGGGGTCTCCACAGCGCCACAACAAGACGATGTGCCTGGCAGAGGCAGACGGTCAGATTTGTTGCCTGTGACCATTTTACTATGACACAGACTGTTTATTTAATTTATTGAATTCCTATAAAATAAAACACTGTGCTATATGATTTAGAAAATTAATTTTATCTAAATCTTTCTAAATAATCATTTGAACACAAGTTAAAAATGGGAATTCCAAATCAACCTTTTTGTTTGTACTTAGGAGTAATTGATTTGAGGAAGAGCAGGGATGTGGCCTTATGGGGCTTTCAGAACATCACTATTTTTATTTCCATTTTTTTAAAGATTCTTATTTATTATTTATTTTTTAGAGAGAGGGGAAGAGACAGAGAGAGGGAGAGAAACATCAATGTGTGGTTGCCTCTCATGCACCACCTAATGAGGACCTAGCCTGCAACCCAGGCCTGTGCCCCGACTGGGACTCGAACCGGTGACTCTTTGGTTCGCAGGCCAGCACTCAGTCCACTGAGCCACACCAACCAGGGCTGAACTTCACTCTTTTAAATGTAAATGAATGAGATACTGTCAGATTGTTTTTCAGAAATAACTAATAAAAATACAGGTATTATTATAAGTAAACTAACCTAGTAAAAGAAAAACATATTTCACTGAACCTCAGAATGTGTTTCAATGTCTTAAAGGACATAAAACAGAAGAAAACAGGAATTATGTAACATACAAGGAGATAACTGGAAAACGTACCCGAAGAAGCTTCTAGTCTTTCCAGTCGGCTGATCAGCCAGTCGAGGGAGCCAGAAAACTGTGCACAGTTTTTGCGATTTCCTCTAATGAGAGCCGCTGCAAAAGAAAAGACAGATTTCACATTTAGACGATTTTTCCAGTTCCAAACACAACAAGCTAATAGTAGCTCTAAAATGTTGGATCAAGAACAAAATGCCGCTACTTCATATCTAAAACATAAACAAATACACACACAAATTGGAGGCATTACAAAGAGAACTGCCGGGTATGAACAGGGAAGGAAACATCAAACCTGAGTGCTCACTGGAAGAGATTATTCAGAGGCGGTTGCAGTTCACAGCGGCAGTATAATGAGGGGAAAAGGAGAACCCAGTGTTCTGGGAGTTCCCTCGCCTGGGACCTCAAACTCACTGTTTTTAATTAGCCGTGAGACCTAATTGAAAGAGCTCAGCTCCTCGCCCACGTAATGGAGACGTTAAGGGCACCTCAGTTTTCCTGAAAACGAAACGCAGAACGCGGGGGAGACCTGCAGTGGTAGCAGGCGCACAGCGCCGAGTGGGGGGGAGCAGGGCGGGGCGACGGCAAGGGGACCGCACGGGGACACTCTGGGACAGGGCAGGAGGCTGCGCGCGGCAGCAGGTCTGGCAACCTTTGCTCCTGTGTCTCTCCTCCCCACGCAGAGGTTCCCCTGCACATCCTCTGCGAGCCGCAGCCACGCCACCTAGTCTAACTGCGGGCAACCTCCAGTCTTCTGTGCCTCTTTGACAAAGAACCCATTTTTTATGAAGTTATGTGACCTTGATGACCTCTTTCAATTCAACTTGTAGACTCAATGGAAAACTTTCAGTGTTTCAAATCATTCAATTCTTTCAAAATAAATCTAAATATTTTGCGTAAATTATACTCTTACACCCAGATGATCGTTCGTAAACATGCAGCCTGTTTTAAAGGGTGGGCGGTGCCATTTCCCGGGAGAAAAGGGGCGGCTGTAAGAACCGCCTCTCCTTAGCCCTGGCAAGCTCTGCAGCGGTCGGAGCTGACCTCGCACGGCCGGCCCGTTTGCCTCCTTGTTGGAGCCCAGCAAAGGAGACCCTGCAGTCCCGGGGTGCCCCTGGACCCCAGCACTCCCGCCCTTGCCTTTCCTCTTTCCCCCAGCAGCTGCTGTCTGCCTGGGAAGCAAACCTGGCAGGACAGGCAGAGGCAGCGCCCCCAACGAGAGCGGCGCCGGTGCCGGTGCGGGGACCCGTGTCCAGGGCGAGGCGTCCTGGAGCGGAAGGAGCCCTGTGTGCTCTGCGGGACCTGGGATCTGTAAGAATATCTGCTCCTGCCTTAGGACGGCAGCCTCTAGGGAACATGTATGGTGAAGTTTTTCAATCTTTATACAGTCTCTTTGGTTTAAAATTTAACTCTCCATTTTACCTCTGGTTTTTAAAATTAAAGATATTAAATATCTTCTAGATGTCAAATATTACCGATGAGTCAAATTTAAAAATGTAAGAATAAACCTTTTTAATAAACCATGGTGTATTTAAGAAAACAGTACGGTGAGCCACAGAGAAAACATGATTAAATACTGCACACAGAAATGACAGACCATGTCCTCTGAGAACAATGTAATGAAACTAAAAATTAGTAAAAATAATAGTAAAAAATTTAAAAAGCAGAAACAAAAATGAAATGAATACCACAATCATAGGCTGCCTCATAAATATCGAAAATAGGAATGCTACCTAAAATGCCAAAGACAGATAGTCAAACTATACTCAGGGAAAAATTAACTAAGCAATTTAACTGCTAAGTAACAGAGTGAAAAATGTTCACCCTGTTAAAAGGAAAAACATTCCTTTTAAAATATAGGAAATTACCAACAAATAAATATAAATAAAATAGGAAAAACAAAGCAATAAAAGTATAAATTAATGCATTAGAAACAGAAGTGATCTATGCATAAGAGTGGGATTGATCTGTATACCCAAGTACTTTTAAAAATATAAGCTAAATACCAATCAAGAAGAAAAGAGAAAAAGGACAAAGTTTATAAAAAAGAAATTATAAACATGGCCCCTTTATACATCTCTGTACTCAAAGTTTTGAACATTTAGGAGGAAAAAATGGCCTTCAAATATACAATATATATTTTTCCACCAAAACTGACCAAAATGAGACAATCTAAAAGATAATATACCATGAATAATATTGAGGAGTATGTCAAAGACCAAAAACTCTTCTCACAGGTCTGAGAAATAAGTGGTTTCTGAACTGAAGCCCTCCAGGGCAAAGAAGCTAGGGCGAGGCCCCCACTCTCTGCACCCAGCAGTGCAGCTGGGATAGGAATGCCTGGCACTTGTGCACAGAGGAAACCAGAGGAACACTTTCAAATATAAATCCAAAAATCATGCAAGATCAGTATTTACAAATCATATTCAGAGGCAGATTAGCAACATTAGGTCAAGCAGGGGTTTGTTCCTCCAATGAGACAGAAATGTATTAGGAAATCTGTTAATCTCTTGATGAACTCTAAAATGTACACAAGATCTGTCTGGAAAAAGTCCAGCCACTGTTAATGGAACAAGAACATTTGCGCAACATCCATGTAACCTGGCAGCCAAGGAGAACAGACTGGACTGCACATGCGTGAACAATGACAACTTCACTGTAGTAGTCAGTGGGGTCCGTAGACACCATTGAGTGAGCATGTGTATTGTGTGGCTGTCACATTCAAAATGACTGAATGAGTAGAGCTACAAATCTTCATCAAATTTTGCTTTAAGCGTGAATATTCCTCCGTGGAGACTATTTGGATGATCAGAAGGACACAGCTATGGGCAACTGGATTTTTGGCAGCTTCATCACAACAACATACCTGCTCATGCATCACCTCTTGTGCAGGGTTTTTTTTGTGAAACATTAAATCACCCAGGTGACTCAGCCCCGCCTCAGCCCAGATTTGGTGCCTTGTGACTTCTGGCTTTTCCCAAAAGTCAAATCACCTTTGAAAGGGAAGAAATTTCAGACCACCGATGAGATTCAGGGAAATATGACAGAGTAGCAATGGCAATTGGGAGAACTGTGTGAGGTTCCAACGCACCTACTCTGAAGGGGACTGAGGCATCATTGTCCTATGTACAATGTTTCTTGTATCTTTATCTTCTTCAATAAATGTCTGTTTTTGTATGGCATGGCTGGATATCTTATGGACAGAACTTGTATATTCATAACAAAAAATTAACTCCGTGAAACAGAACCCCTGCTGCAATCATGCAGGTACGTGCCTGTGGGCCTGCGCACAGGGCGCTTCACAGATAATGAGCTGCTGTGTGAGGACGACGCTTCAGCAAGTTAGTGAGAACCAATCCGTTCAGCGAGTGTCTAAGGTAATGGGAAGTATAACCAAAAAACAAGGCAGTTCATCACAACACTGTTTCTAACAGCAAAACGCTGGGACAACCTGAGTGGGGACCGGGGGAGTCCACAGCTGGGCGGCCACACCCACCAGACTGAGGGCCCCCAGACCCCACTGAGCACAGCCGGCCACAGTGGAGATGGTAGTGAACGCAGCACTGTGAATGAAAGCAGGCAGCGCAATTCCATTTTTGTGAAATAAGTGTATACGCTCAATAGAAGTATATGCAGAGCATGGAGAAATTGTTTTTTAGGACACTTCTCAGAGAATGTGAGCTGCCTTTGTGGAAATAAACCCCGTTAAGTGCCTGGGACAGAAACGACACTTTGAGGAACAGGGATGAGGGTGGGGCTGCTGTCCCTTTGGTGAAAGGGGAAACTTGTGCCCTGACCGGCATGGCTCAGAGTGCTGGGTCCTGCAGACCAGCAAAAGGTCGCCGGTTTAACTCCCAGGCAGGGCACAGGGCTAGGCAGCAGGCCAGGTCTTCAGTTGAGGACATGCAAGAGGCAAGCAATTGATGATTCTCTGGAACATCAATGTTCCTCTCCCTCTCTTTCTTCCTCCCTTCCCTTATCTCTAAAAATAAATAAAATCTTAAAAAAAAAAAAGAGGAATAAAGGGGAAATTTCTTATTCCAAACAGAGCTAGGAGGAAAAAAGGGTCATACACAATAAGAACATCAGTTCGCATGGACCTGTGATGAGGACATGTTCTGTGACCTCAGAGAAGCAGCGGAGGACAGTGAAAAGCTATGCGGGTGAGAGCAGGTAACCCCCAGAATGCACAGACCCCAGACCAACTGTGGTCAGAGGTCTCAGAGCGCCACTCATCCCCCGGGCACGCAAGACATTGCTGTGACGGCGCAAGGCACAGGACAAGCTCCGGATAAAAGTCCTTTCCTTCCTCAGCGCAGGGCCAGCATGCTAAACCCCAGAATACTCTTCAAGTGCTGGCTGACTGGCCTTAGAGATAGCTAAGAGCTGCCAGCCGCATGCCTCACCATGTGTCCTCATTGCGGAAATGCTGAGGCAAATGCAGGCGAGAGCTGCAGTCGCCTGTCACAGGCACAGGGACTTGCGTCCCTCTGGGGAAGGTCAGCTCTCAGCCACTGTCCAGCCCTCAGGGATGACAGCCCCCAGGCCCAGGGTGTGCGACCTTCTTTCCTCTCTGCCCACGGAGGAGGAGGAGGAGGATGAGGAGAAGGAGGAGGAGGAGTTAGGCAGAAACCATGGTGGTCCCTGTCACAGAGGGGAGACACTGGAGCTGGCACCTTGATTCCGCAGCCTGAGCCCAGGCCTGGAGCTTGGCCGCCCCATGCCCTCCTCCTGTGTGAGCCCCCCTCTCAGGGAGCTCAGAGGGTGGGCAGGGGTCCTGGTAGTGCAGAAGCAGATGAAGAAAGCAGCTGTCTCACAGACTGGTTATGAAATAAATCTCCATTAAAAAACATTAATGCCTTTGTCATTTCAAAGACAAGATTATTACCAAGGTGGAGGAAAAAATAACATGTCTTCTTTATAAAAATGCGCTTCCAGGATTTCCTGGTGAACAAGCCAGAAGATACCTGTGCATGCAAACACAGAACATCAGCTGATCCGAGCGTGTCCACAGCCAGTGCCCATCTCTGTCACCTCTGGACCTCACTGCCCCTCCCCATCCCTCCCCGCCCAGGCCTTCACGTCCAGGAAACCTGCCTGCTGATGACCTGGAACAGCTGGACACGCCAAACCCTCTGTGGCTCTCCCCCTGCTCAGTCTTCGAGGATGCGGTAACCGGGAACTTCTGGCACACTTAGACGGACAGCAATGTGCCCTGTTTGCGTTCCCACCCCAGTCCTCACACACCACGTGCTGCAGGCCATTGGCCAGGGCCTGCTCTGAGGCACCTTCGAGGGGCAGCCGGCCTGCAGCTCCTGCAGCTCCTTCAGCCACCGCAAGGCCTGGCTGCGGGGCGAGCTGCGCGGCGGTGGCCACGCCACCCTCCAGCCCCCAGCATGGGGTCGCAGCTCCTGCATCCTCCAGGGACGGCGCGCACATCCCAAATCCAAAGCACGCATCTGCCACTCTACCCGAGTGCACAGTAAGTGTGCTCCCATCCAACTTTACAACTGTGACAGATTATCACCCCCGCATCCTCCCTTTTCACCACACCAACTAAACCTGCAGAAAAAGAAAAAGAAGCTGCCTTGTCCACGCATCACCCCAGAGGTTGTCTCCCTGGCTGGAAGAATTGGCAGGAGGCTTTCCAAATTTGGCGTTAATGGTATTTGAACTGAGCTTTTGATGGATGGGTGAAGGACGGGGTGACAGAAACGCCTAATTGAACTCCAAATATTGATGTTTATCTGAGACTCCCAGACACAGCTGCCCTTCTTACTATTACACTGACTTCAATAACATCAGATGGTCCCTATGTCAACTAAAGAGGTCATTCATTTACCATTTTCTAATCATGAAATCAGTGTTCACTAAATAGAAAAGAAAATCAAGAGTACTCAAAAGAGCATTTAAACAACAAAATCTCTCACCATTCTCTTCACCAGAAACAACCACCATTAAAACTGCCCTGTGTGTCACGTGCACTGAATAGAAATAGTCTCTTTTTTCACTGCACTGGAATTAATGCATTAGCTTTCCTTTCATCATCACGGTCCATCACTACGTATGTATAACTACTTCTTTCAATTATAAAAGTTACACATGTAAATAAATTAACACAGAGAGAGCCAAAGACTGGTCTCTTAAGAAACAGACACCTAGAAATTGCCAATGAATATTCAAGAATGTACCTTTCTCTACATACTGGAATGGTATGCAGTTGGACTGTCCTCAGGGCTGGACAGTGAGCATACAGTGAGAAACTTGCTTCTTTTTCATTTAACACCACATCCTAGATTGTCATACCAAAAAATCGTCAAACCAGCCTGTTTCATACAACTTTCCAAATGATATATTCATCTCAATTTTCAGTGATAACACAGTATTACACCATATAGGTGTACTATTACTTATGTAACCAATCTCCTGCTGATAGAAAAAGTTTTCAATTTTTTATTCATAAACTATTTTACAGTAGATATCTTTGTCAGCCGTGCAATACATCTCTAGAATATGTTTCTTAAAGTGGAATTTCTGAGAGTAAAAGGACATATACATTTAAAGTTTCATGTGTATTGCCGACAGAGGGTTGTGTGTTTTTGTAATACAGCGATTCACACTCCTCCCGAGAGCGTATCACCCAGCATTTCCTCGGTGATGGGATATTATCAGTTTCATCTGTGCTAATGTAATAAGTAAAATAGGACTCTTGTTTAATTTGCATTTCTTTATTTTTGCCACATTGAGAACCTTTTCTTATTTTGTTTATTGTTCTTTGAACTGCTTATCTCCATGCTTTGCCTGTTTTCCTATTAGATGGTATTTCCTTTTCTTATGGATTTATGGAAACTCTGTTGTACAAAAACTGGGCTTTTATCTTTCATATAGATTGTCCATTTTACCAGGTTTCCATCTGTTTTTTATTTTGTAACGATGGCATTGTAAGTGTTCATTTCCTGTAGTCAAATTTATCTTCTGCTATTAATCACTTAGTAATGCAATTCAAGAATCACTTGCATCAAAATGGTGAGGCAGTGAAGTGTGTGCATGACACTGTGGCTGGCTCTTGTCACTGTGCCGTCTGTCACAGCCACGTGTCCCTTGCTGCACAGATTGGGGCATCTCCCAAGCTGCTCTCAGCCGGTTGGTGCTGAGAGGATGAAGTTTCCCTTCACACCTGGGTGCACTGGACACCAAATACATGTCCTCCCAACATACACAGTCTGTGACACGGGACGCACCGCGGGAGGCTGTGCGAGGAACAAAGAGGCAAGACACTTGGGAAAAACAGACAAAAGGGAGAAGGAAGCTTCCTGGAGAGATATTATAACTTACATATGGGGGATTAACAAAAACCTTCTCGGGAGGAGCCATGGGAAAATATAAGTATTAAGAGAGAGTGTGTGTGTTTGTGCAGTATGTCGTTTCATAAAACAGTTTAAAAGCTGCAAAGCAGTTGTGTGCCTGAAATCGCTGTGTTCTCAGTGACAAGCCTGGTCATTTTACTGTTACCTTCTTTAAACATGTATTAGAAGATTCTAATTATGTCAGCTTTATAATTTTTCTAATCTTCACCCGCAGATATGTGTATTGATTTTAGAGAGCGAGCAGTGGGGGTAAGTGGGGAGAGAGACAGAGAAACATCCATCAGTCACCTCCTGCACGTGTCCTGACCCGGGACCAGACCCGGGACCATTTGCTGTAAGGGACCACACTCCAATCAACGCAGTCACCCGGCCAAGGCTAATTGTGTCAATTTTAGGTAACAGCGCCCTCGAATCCTTTCTCAAACAAAAGGGATATAAATAATTAAGGGAAAATATGTATATTTAAGAAATATATACTTTGTATATTCGTACACTTTAATATAAACACGTGCACTCTACATTGAAGTGACCCGAGGGGCTCGAGGAGTCTGAACAGTCCTGGATCAGAGGAAAGGACGAGAAGGGCCCATGGAAAGGTGGGAGGCAGAGCAAGTGAGGCCACAGGTGAAGCAGCAGACCCAGACCAGGCGAGGGGCCGCAGGGTCCCAAGGCCAGGAAAAAAGGGCATGTGCCAGGTAGGCGTGCAACAGAGTCAACGAGAGTCTGCGCGGAAGTGAGGGAGGACCCCTGAAAGTCTGCAGTGAAGGCTGGTGGAGAGGAGTGGAGCTCAGGTCAGCCAGAAACCCAACAGCACCTGGCGATCAATGAGAGCTCCAGTGTTTGCAGGTCAAGTGTTTACCGCGCGGCGCCGGACGGGAAGGACACAGGTGTACAGAGAATGGGTGGGAGGATAGGACACTCCTGCCTGGGGGACTATGAAGTAAACCGCATTTCCTCCATTTGCCGCAGGAGCCACGAGCCAGCGATTACCTGCCATAATCGCAACACTAGGCTTCTACCTGCTCATGCAGAACATTTCTGGTTACATCCAACCTTTCCAAGAGGAGCTGCTTCCCTAAGACATATTTAAAAGACAAAAACAGCAAAAATAGAAGCTGGAGAAGAAGGTTGTATACTATGCTAAAGAGTAGGAGGTAACAAAGATATCCCCAAAATGGGCATAATGGTAAGAAACAGGCTTCGCTAAGCACCTGACATACATCACCACACTGAGGCCGCCCAGCAACCTTATGAGGAAGGTCACTATTCCCATTTTACAGAGAGTGCCTATGATAGTAACCGGTGTCACTCGCTGCGCGCGGGCGGTTGGACTCTAGGTCTTACACGAACTCCTGGAATCGCACTGGTATTTCCTCCAACTTGCAGATGAGGACCCTGAACACCGATTTAACCTCCTGTCAAAGTGAAACCCTGACTAGCAAGGAGAAGGATCGTTTTGTCAGAGGCTGTTGCCTGAGAATCAAAGATGAAACATGTTTTCAAAGAAAAGACAGAATGGCAGAGTGGCAGGTCCCCGCTGTGAGGGGACGTGACCGCGTGGCCGCGCCCCCTCTGCTACGGAAGTCTAACCTCGCTGGGAATCTCTTCCGCGTGGGAAGTGGGCCCCTCGGCCTGGGCTGCCTTCTCTGAGACTCGCACCCCGTTTCCGCAGCGGGTCAGAGCCGGCGACGCCGGTCTGAGAAGCCGCCAGCCTCCTGCCAGCAGGAGCGGCTCAGGAAGGACCCCGACACAGTCCCGGAGAGAGAGGGGGCAACAGCACGGCCCCTCCTAAGAGAGACTTCCCAGAAGCAGCCCTGTCACCCCTCCACGGCCGAGGACACCGCCAGCATGGGGAGCTGACGGCAGCCGCTCAGTCCATCCAGGGATGCCGGCGCTGGGCCGCGGACCCCTCAGAGGCCAGAGCAGACGGAGCCGGGTCTGGGAGCTGCGACGGACACTGCGTCCCACTCCCCGTCAGCGCCAACGTGCAAGCCACAGGCCCCTCTGCTGCCGGAAGCAGGAAGCAGGCCGAGAGCTGGAGGAGCGGCAGCCGAGAGTGGCCAAGCGCGGGAGCCGGCTGACGGGCCGAGCCCGGGCTGAGGGCCGAGTGAGGGCCGAGTGTGGCCGGAACAGGCCGAGTGTGGCCGAGTGAGGGCCGAGTGTGGCCGGAACAGGCCGAGTGCAGGTCGAGACAGCCCGAGAGAGGGGCGAGTGCGACCGACACAGAGCTGAGCGTGGGCTGACACCGGGCAGAGAGGACTGAGAGCAGGTATCCATCAGTGCACCTACAGCCACAGCCGTTTGAACAGGTAAGTCACTTAGGAGTCACATTCTAGCCATGTTTCCATCCACAATCAAACCAGAAAACAATTTATGAGAAGAACTGATGTGAAACAGAGATTAAATGCATACTATATACACGTATCTTCCACGACAGTGTTCTCTCTGCACAAACCCCTTTCTGCCCCCAAACACACGTGGAAGAGGCTCCTCTTTACCTAAAGCAAATAGTTTTTCACAAGAATCTGGGGTTGTGACAGCACGTGCAGCGGTTGGCTGTCCTTTTCACACTGTCCTGTGAGAACAGCAGCTCGTAGAATTGGTACCAAAACTGACAGAGCTCTGGCTATGTCCATTGCTGTGAGAAAGGAACTGTCCATCTTTATCCTAACTCCTGGCTAATTCTCTGGCTTGCAAGGGGTCCAATCTCGCAGCCACCACACTTCCTGACACAAGAGGGCAGAGGCCACAGCAAGCGTCCAGACCAAACAGGACGCAGACCCGCGGCTGCGCAGAGCCACCGGGAGTGCAGCGCCCACCACGGCCAGTGCCGCCGGGTGTCTGCCAAGCACGCCTAGGACTGCAAAGGCACATCCCGGACTGGCAGAGGGGCCAACTGGGAGGTCCCTGAAGAGGTGGGATGTGGGCGTCCCAGGGGCTTTGTGGGGCTCACTTCAGATTCAAAAGAACATTTAATGCTTCTCTCCCACCCTCCTGGCCCCTACAAACTCCACCCTGCCCTTTAGCCACAGGCAAAGCTGCAGCTCTGGCCACGATGGCACCCTGAGATGGACTGAAACGCTAAACACCACAGGACTCGGTGCAGCTGAGGTACCAACTGACAGTCTCAATGGAAAGCAAGTCACAAAAACGCTGGAAGGTTCTGTGATCAGCTGAAATCAACAAAGCAGTTGCCTTGAAACCCAGTCACCCTCCTTACCCAGCAATTCATACAGAGAATTAAGGATTGACTTCCAGGATGCGCCGGCTTCTCTCCCAGCGACGTCGGCAAAGTGGGCCGCGCTGCTGTAGACGTGCAGCCTGTCCACGCACTGCAGCACGAGGCTGATCACCCCCTGCGGGCCAGAATGCAGCATCGTCAGAGACAGTGGGTCTGCACACACAAACAAAAGGGCTGGCTGAAGGTACGACTCTCAATCATTAAGAAAATGAGATGGTTATTGGAAAACAAGAAGTAGCACACCTGCATGTGAAACAAAATGGTCCCACAGTAACTGAAGTAAATGGTTTCTAAGTTCTGACTGCTACTCTCAAACAGAAGCAGAAAACAATGTAAAAATACCGATTTCATACTCATATTTGCAAAATTTAATAAGAGACTAGTGACTCAGTCATAACAGCATTCCACTGTGAGTAAAGGGGTTCTCAGTATGCCACCCAAATCCAGCACTTTGGCATAGCATTAACTGGAGCCAAAGGCAACTAAGTAAAAAAAAGGCAGATACAAGAAAAATCCCCTGCACTTCCTTGTCCTTGTACCAGGACGGGCAGGCCAGCGCTTCATCTGAGAGACAAGGTCGACACCTCAGCCCTGACACTGCACAGTCATCGAACAGCCTTTACTCACTGCTCTTACCCTCCAATAGTTTCCCCCAGATAGTTACCTTCCCACAATGTGCTGCCCCTAGAAGCTCAATTCCCTTTCCTTTGTATTTGTGTGTCTTCTCTATTGGCTCACTTTTCTATGTGAGCCCAAGTTCTAATCACCCCTTTGCATTAGTCATCACTGGGGCCTGCAGGGGAGGGGGTGGCTGTGTGTGTGTCTGTCCTATGCTAATAAACTTCCATCTGTTCTCTAGTAAATCTGTCCTCAGTGCATCAATCTGCAGGACCCGAGCCACTGAACTCATGACTAGCAGAGGAAAATATTTTTCTCCCTCTCCTCTGTGAGCAGATCCTTACTCTCAGGAGTGGCATCGGCATCATCATCACCAATTTGATATAAAATTGAAGACCTTATAGTTAAAGGAAAGCTCATGAAAATCTATCTTCAAATCAAATAAAAATTTCACTAAGATCTGTCTAAATTTGAAATTATGTTTTTATTGCTAGATGAATATTGTGAAAATGAGGCAAAGCATATGAAAGGGAGAGCTATAAAAAAATGACTAATCAAATTAATTTATTTCACACCAAGAATTTAAGAGACACCATGGACCTAAGAATGTTTCTAGTCCCCATCCAGATTGTCTTATGTGAGAATTTTTTTTAAAAAAAGAAAAATTAATACAAATCAATCACTCAAATGTTCACACCCCAAGACTTCGTTTCGATTTGCTAGACGTCAAGTAGATGCAGTACACCCTAAGTATTTGGCGTACTCAGAGGGAAAAGATCCCAGTAAACCGCTGCCTGCTGTTGGTTTCGGTTCACGTTGACGTTTCCTGTGCTTTCAGGTCACCGTGGTCTCTGCATGGGCCAATTCTTTGTACACACTAAAAAGGCCTTAAAAATTAATGTCAGTTTCAGAGACTTCTCATGGAAACTTACAAACAGCTTTAAAACTAGAAGAACATAGACTTAGGGATCACAGGAACTCAGCAATGCCCTCTACCCTTTCTTAGATTTCTACTCAGAGAAATTCACTGGTCCACGTGCAGGGGCAGTAGAATGAAGGGGTGGCTGGCCCAGCTGGCGACTTCCCCTCAGCTCAGATGACCTCCCACTCAAACGCTGGAGCAGACCATCTGAAGGGTGACGCTGCCCTCAGGCCTATACCAAGCAGCCCTTCTGTTATCCTGCCGTAATGGACAGCACTTGAGCCCTTTGGGGCAGCAGATGTTTCGTGACATTAAACCAGGCACAGAAACTTAACCTAAGCAAAAGGAAGGAGTGGGGCCACTGTGTCCAGGCTGGGGCTCTGCCCCTGGGCAACCCCTCTCCCACGGCTTCCGTCCCCAACACTAGCTCCCGGTGCTCCCACAGCAACTCCGAGGAACCCAAAGGAGCTGCTGCACAGTTAGAACCCTCGCGCCTTCCAGACCTGCAGGCGCTTACCCGCGCAAGAGCCCGCTGCATGCGACGACTGGGAAGCAAGAACAGTGGGCACGTGCACACTCGGTGTGAAAGGAGGGCCGAGGGGACTGTGGAAGACCGTGTCCCCTGGGGGGCCTGGCATGCTCGCTACCTGCTGACGGGCACGGCAGAGCTGTAGGCTCTCCAGACCTGGGACCCAGGCCTGCTCTCCCAGGAGGCCACAGAGCCGTGAGGCGCTGTAGAAGCTCACCTCCTCCTGGAAGAGGTTCTGCCGGTTCTTCAAGGCCCTCAGTCTGTTCTGCTTGTCCTCGTGGTCCAGGTGCTCGTCAGGTGGGTGCAGGTAGCCGATCAGGTCCCGCAGGCTTAGGCTGACAGACTCGATGGGCAAGTCCCCGGGGGCAGCCCTCGCCTTCCTGCTGAGAGCGTCCAGGCCCCTGAAAGCAACAGCATCCGTCTCTCTAGGCAGAGACCCGCAAGCTCACGCACCACTGTAGGTGACAGACGGCTTAAAGCTTTGCTCCCTCCCGACACCACTGTGGAAGGGACACACAAGAGCAGTTCTGGATCCCCTCAAGCGACAATTTTTTCAAATGAGAAACCATGTATTCTTTTATGCATACACACTGTTATAGTAAAAACGCCAGAATCAAGAGGAATCTGTCTAGAGAAAAACCTGAAGGGCTCGGACAACCACTGCCTGCAAATCCAAGGGTCTAAATATTGAGAAACCATCCAATTTTCCTTATAAAACACTGCGTTCTTTACGGTTGAAGATGCAACTTCCCAGATTGATACTTCTGACATTTTCTTCTGTTTTGTTTTGTTTGGGGACAAGGAACTGTTAACTGTTCCGTTAATATTCACTGCCTTTCTTTTTAATTTCTGCCTGTTTAAAAACATTTTAATGATGTTCACTCACAAAATTCACTTATTAATCAGGAAACAATATAGTAAATGCTATTCTTTTACCTGAAAGAATTGTAACAGATAAATAACATGAACTTATTTTTATAAACACAGGCAAAACAAGCATGTATTTTATGTTAATAACTTTAAAAGACTTTAACCAGACTTAAAACACACACAAAAAAGAAATTATATCATGTTGCATTTTCTAACCTTTGAAGAAAAACATTAGTGGCATGTAAGTAAATGTGTTAATTTGTTGAGCTTTATAAGATTCTAAATTTTAAAATTCAAAGCTTTGAATGTTTCTGTAAAGAACTTCAATCATTTATAAATAAAAATTACTACAAAATAAAAAGTCTATTGAAAAATAATCGACACCAAAAAGAATGAGAGAATGTTTATATTATACTTGATATAGTAATACTTATATTAGTTATGACAAAAGGTAACACATAAAAATATACTTCCATTCCTGCTCTCTGTATCAGCAAAAATGTATGGCAATACTTTATTCCAAGGAAATGTCTCTGGCTGATTATCTGACTAGAATGGAAATCACATTTTAGAAAACAATAAAAGCCTTATAAATGAGAATTCACTCATCTTCAAACTCTACAATGCTAAAAATCATTATTTAAAATGTATCACTGTTTACACAAAGTTACTAATAATTTTGGAATATTTGACTTCAGCCTCATAAATAATACAAATAGTAAATGCATGATTATTCTAAAATTCCAAAGCATTTACATAAATGACATTCGCCTATTATTCCATACTGTTATCATGTCCCTATGAGTTTTCTATGCCCCAAAAGCAATGGAAATGACTTTGCAGAAGAAATTATATCTCTCCTTTTAAAATGAAAATTCATACACAACGAAAATAATTCTGTTCTAAACATTTTATTCTATTAACTCATAACTATATTTGAATCATAAATATATTTATGTATAACATAGCCAAACTCAAGTCTCATCATAATGAACTGAACGAACTCACAAGGGATTCAAATATAACATCTACACTTGCAGACCTAAAGAGAAACAACAGTAAATGCCAGTTTCTAAGTCATTATCTAGAGCCTCCCTGCTATTAGAGACATACCCACTCTGTTACTTTCTTGGAGAAGCCTCTTACCAGACAAATGCTATCTAAGCCTCCAAAATTATTAATCATGCTATGTTCTAGAACCTCTAAACAAAACGTGGGTTATTGAGGAAACTGTTATTAAAATAAGCAATTTAAAATTCTTTTCCAAACCAATAGATTAGGAAAATATTTGCAATTTATATATGATGACAGAATATTTAAGTCTAACAACACAAGCTCACAGTAACCTAATAAAGTATTAACAAATAATAGGGTAAATCACAAGAAAAATGAAAAAATTTAGTCAGCAAATATGGAATATACCCATTTTCGCAATTCTCACATAAATGCAAACTTAAACAACAGCTCTAAGTATAAATATATCTGTGTACACACACACACACACACACAAAATTTTCCATCAAACTGATGAAGTTTAAAGAGATACATGATATTCAGCACAGGCCACAGTTTATATTGGTATAACATTACCAGAAACACTTTGTCCACATGCGTGAGCTGGTTTGTAGATATGCAATTTTTCCATTATTAGGGGGGTAAACTTAGTCATTACAAGATTCACTGAGTGTTTCAATACAGTTCAAAAATCACAAAGTATTACCCTTAGGGCACAAGGCAAGTAAATAGGCCCAGCATAAGGGTGTGTCACAGAATGCTCCTGACCTTTAGCTCCTGACAACAAGTGGCAGTAGCAATTTCTAAAAGCTCATTTCTTTTTAGAAGTTCATTTCAAAGGAGGCATAAAGTCACCTAACTGGCACTTTCTAATGTGTTCTGCTGAACTTGCAAACTGTGTGAGACTTAATCACAAGAGTATATTTTAAAATTCTTTATTTGTAAATCCAATAATAAAACTGAGGTAGAATGTCAAACAGCCGCCAGAACAAAGGAAAACGCACCTTATAAACCTGCTGAAGAGGAAGCCCGAGCTGCGGATGACCCGTGCTGTCCGCGACTCCTCGTGCTGCGACCGGGACAGGCTGATGCCGTCATCCATGTGGCCCTCGTGGTGCATGATGGCCTGCGAGGAAGCAGGGGTGGCCCCGTCACACCCAGCATCTCCTCTCCAAACAGCGGAAGGAGATGCGCACTTCCAAGGTGACAGCAACAAACAGAAGCAAGACAGGGGAAGGGCACTGGAAAACTGTTGTGTATAAGGTTAAACGATTCGCGCAGGTCCCTCGACAACCTAGCCATTCAATATGTTCATTCGGTTACTGTTTTAAAGAATGGATCAGTTATTATACTGAGCTGATTAAAACAAACACCAGTGTTTTCAAATTTCATGTTCAGTAACTGACCCACATCTAATGAACTCTGATCGAAGCTATGAAGGAAATCATTCAGGGATACCACATACACAATAGTTTTGAACACAGACTAGCTAATTAGTAAGTGTTCAGCAATGTTTCCAAGGCAACTAAGTTCTTTTAAAAATGCATTTTTATTTTATTAGTTCTCTGTTAAGTATTTTGTTTTTAAACTTAGGAAAATATAACATGAGGAGAGATAATGTGCAAAAATCTCCAGTGAAGAGCTGAATGACTGTCACAAAGTGAACACTGTGGACACAACACTCAGAGCAAGGAAGAGAATGCTGCAGCACGTTCCACTCTCCCTAGAGCTCCCGGCTTCCTACCCCTCTCCTCGCAATGGCCCCCACTTTCTGACCTTTAGAAGCAACCGTCAGCATGCACCATACACTAGGCTCCGTTTGTGCCCAGCTTCCTTCACTCAACACTCACAGCAAGAGAGCTGAGACGTCTGACCAGGTGTGCTGAATTAAAATTAGGAAGGACTAAAATTACAGACTAGCTAGAAGGCAATACAACATGGGACGTCTCATACCTGAGCAGCGAGAGACAGAGAGAACTGTATTCAAAGGCAATTATGGAGCCTTAAATGCCTCAGTGGCAAAGGGGAAAAAAAATGACTAAAATGAAAAAAAACATATTCTTGATTTTAAGACTAAAAAAGAAAAAGTTGAAAAGGAAATTAATGAAGATAAAAATAGGATTTAATAAACTATAAATCAAATAAAATGTTAGAAAGGATTTTTAAAGCCCAAAATTTGATTCCTTAGGAAGAGAGCAACCTCTCACAAATCAGGCTAAAAATGAAAGAGAACAAAAGCAAAAACAGAGAATAAGATATAAAATACAAAAGACACTACTTTTATAAAATTATAATAAACACTGTGTGGACTTCCATGGGGACAAAATACAATAAAGAATAAAAATACATGTAACTGAGTGTCCCACAGAAATGAGATGGTTTCCTAGCAAATCAAGACTCATTGAAAGGAGTCCTCCCACCTAAGTAGAACATCTGATGAGACCAGTTTATTTGAAAGAGATTGCAAAGGAAATTGAAGATCTACTGTTTCAAGGACCCTAGGACTAGATGGTTTCACAAGTGAGTTCCAATAAACCTTGAAAGAGCAGAGATTTTGAATGGGTTTCTTAACCGGAAGTCAGCAAACTGTAACGTATTGCCTGTTTTTGTAAAGGCTGTAAGCTAAAAATGGTTTTTACATTTAAATGGTTGGAAAACCAAGAAAATGTCATGACACATGAAAATTGTATGAAATTCAAATTTCAGTATCAATAAACAAAGATTAATTTCACCTGTAAATATATGTAATCATTCTAAATAAAATATGAATAGAATCTAGTAATATTTCAAAAGAATAATAAACTATGGCCAGATAGGGTTTAGTCCATGAATTTAAGGATTCTTGAATATCATGATGTCTATTAACTTATTTATCAACAAATTAAAGGACACCAAAACATTTTAATCTCCCTTTAATTGATAAAATAAAGCACTAATTCCTAATTTTTAAAAAAATCTACATAAAGTAGGCATAGCAAGAAACTACTAAAATATATAAGCTTCCTCAGTTGTCCATAGGACACAAGGTTTGACTTCTATGAAACAGGTGAAAATCCACGAGGAAACACGCTGATATGAACAACCAGAATCAATGAAAAGACAGCAAGCTGAGATAAAAAGTAAGCTGGGGAGATCATGGAACACTACAAAAAAGCCCAGATTTCAAAGGTACTACACAAACTAAAAGCACAGAACAGTACCAACAGAAACAAAATGAGTAATTTGGCACACACTTGGGAAGCAAAACGCAGAGACAAGGAAAGAAAGATGAGAATTCTGAAAGGGAAGAAGACCAGCGTGGGGAAGGGGCACCCACCATGTTCTGAGGGAGAAACTAGCGGAAGGGAAAAAAAACAGACCAAAGATGTATTTGAACAATTCTCCTCTCAGTTTTCAAAAGACCTAAGTGTACTGATTAAAAACCTAGGGTGACACATGCATTTAAAATGTATCACAGTATAAAAGTTACATATTCTAAACCCCCCAGTATGTTCTATGCATCACTCTGCAAACAATAAATTTATATTTCTTGAGCAAAATATGAATATTCACATTAAGTGGGACATATAAGAGCTATGGATAGTGATTCAGGTATTTTTTTAACTAACCAAGTTTTTATTCATATGAAACGACAACAGAAAAATAGTTTCAAACATGTAAAGGTTGGCAGAGATAGCACCAACATGCTTTTCTTTTTATTTATTATCCTAAACCGAGGACATTTTCTCATTGTTGAAAGAGAGAGAGAGAGAAAGACATCGAAGTGAGAGAAAAACAAATCGGTTGCCTTCTTGAACACACTCTGACCTAGGATCAAACCCTCAACCTAGGTGTGTGCCCTGACAGGGAATTGAACCTGTGAACTTTCAATCTACAGGACGATGCTCCAACCAAGGGAGCCACACAGGCCAGGGCAACAGGCTTTCCTTGGAAATTCAATTATTTGAAGACCTTAGCTAACTGGGAGAGCTGGCTAATTAGGGATCTAGACTGGGAAGTTCCGGTACCTCAGGACTGCACTGAGGTCCCCCCACAAAGACTGAGTACGTAGACAGCTCTAGAAGTAGCTGAATACAGATCAATTTACAGGAAAGGCTTTAACTAGATTCTCTCTTCTACAGCCTAGAAAGTCTGTTTCCCATGTTCCTTCACCAACTTAAACAAGACTGCTCAGCCTCTCAGCACCCATGTGAAATTTTTCTAAAAGGCAAGCTCTCTGTCGGCCCACAATGGAGAAGGCAGGTCCCGTGGTGGCTTTGACCCACGGTTAAGGGAGAAACAGTGAGAAACAGTAAGAACCTGGCGTTGCTGCCACGGACTGAAGAGTGAGATGAGGAGAGGAATCTGGTCTGTGGGGGTCAGGAGACTGGGGACCACAGGACGTGACACTCAGCCACACAGGGTCCCCGTGGCTGGGACAAGGGAGACCGAGGTAGAGGGACCGGAGAAGAAGAGGCTGTGTGAGCCCTGCCCCGGGAGTACTGGCGGCTGACCCAGGCGGGGACCGGCGGGCACAGGGAACTGACGCGAGGTTCACTGGGAAGGTGGGACTGCCCAGGCTCGGGGCTTCATGCGATTCAGCAGAATGAAATGAGGGAATCGTGGGAGCCTGGTACTTAGTTTCCATGCAACATATTTAAAAGACATATTAGAGTTTGGTTTAAAATGTTCGTATTTACAGTAAAAAAAAAAAAAACATTTTATTTGCAACTATTTAAACGTATAATTAAAAGTATATTATAGGGTATGTGATTTTAAAAATTCATTAAAGGGGTACATGAGCAGAAAAAAGGTAAAAGATGATTAAGTCTTTTTTTTTTTTTTTTTTGCATTTAAGTATTGTTGAATGGGGAAATAATCCCTGAAGAGTATCTAGTGATTATTCTGACTGAAATTCATTTCTAGCTTTTAAAAAATGTGCCTACATGTTACCACTTATATCTGTATTTCTCCCATAACCATATATCATATTTCAAACCTTTAATAAAAGCTGTAAGGGAAATGTGATATTAGACAAGAGTGCTTAATAAAGTGATATCTGAGAAAAAACCTTTTCCTTTGTTTACTCTTTCAGTTCTTTATGATTTGTGAACTCTATTTTGAACACTTACCTTTCTGGTAAATATTAATGTTTAACAGCGTGGAATGCAGTACGGAAAATCCAATAAAATCACTGTCAATACAGTAAAATAAAAAGCCCAGCAACAGAACTCAGCTCCAGCCCCACCAGTGACAACAGCATTTGTCCTTGAGGGGCAGTGACCTGGGGGAGATGTGGGGGCAGAAGACATTTCCAAAATACGTAGCTTTGAATTTTCCAGAGCCCACAGAGCTCTGGAAAATTTTTAAAGCTTTACCTTTTTAAAAAAGGTAAAATTATTTTAAATAATATACTTGATTTGACCTAATATATCTAAAATATTATTATTTCAACATATAATAAATATACAGACTTGTTAATGGGATGCTTTAAATTCTCTTTTTTTTCATTCTTTGTCTTCAACATTAAGAGTGTATTTTATACTTACATTTTATCTTGTTTTGGATACCGATCTATCATTGAAAACACTTGTTTCAGAATTCATGTCATTTACATAGTTGGAAAAGCATCTTCACATGCCTAAGTTGTTCCAAATGTGCATAAAAGTTTTCTAATAACTTACTCAAGTATAAATTTTCAAATTTAAATTAATTAAAATTAAACAAAACTAAAAATTCAGTACCTGTAGTGTTAGCCACATTCAAGCACAAAATAGCCACATGTGGATAACAGCAACTGATTTACACAGCACAGCCCTGGACCTAATTCCAAGTTTATGGGAATCGTAAGGACCCTAGGCAATGGGGACAAAATGGGCAAACACACCTGGAACATGGAGCAGTCTGTCACTGGCCTGGACTCAGTGGCATGGGACAAACGAAGGGAGGAACTATTCTAGATTAAAAGAGACTGAGGAGGCATAAAAATAAATACATGTATAAACCTTGATTGGATCTTGATTTAAAATAAGCTAAAAAAGACATTCTTGGAACAACAGAAATACGAACATGAACAGGACATTAGGTGATGTAATAGAATTATCATTATTAAGTATACGAGTGGTATTGTAGGGGTGTGTGTAGATGTGTGCATACATATACATACAACATACACATACACATACAGAGAGAGAGAGAGAAAACGAAGGAGAGACAGGTGCAAGGAAAGAAAGTAACTACTGCAACTATTCATTGTTGAATCTAATTCAAGGATACATGGATGTCTACTGATTAGTCTTCCAATTTTTTGCATGTTTGAAATCTTTCAAAATAAAGTATTTAGAAAAAAGATAAACATCGGCTAAATCTGATAGAAGATCCATGGCCAAATACCATATCAAAATGAAAATTTGCTTGGAAGCCCAATCAGATTCTCTTGCCACAATTTGGACCCTAGCTATTCACCTTCCAGATGCTAATGCCACATGTGTGGTCCCAAACTCTGCAATGCCCACACAACTGGAGACCAAGCAAACAGGTGCAGGTGGGGCCTCATCCACTCAACTGTTGCTACACTCTTGAAAATACATGTTTTCATTCAAGAAATACTGACTGCTCATCCACTCTCGTCCAGAGGCTGTGCTAGATGTTGAGGACACAGAAATAAAAGCTGAGATTCATGTGCCCACAGTCTAGCAAGAGAGGCAGATTATAAGTAAGTCACGATTATATACCTTTGTCGTGCCTTTTCCTTTTTGTCCCTCCTCCTCGACAGTGAACTAACTGAACTTCCCTTAACTCTCAGCTCTCTGGTTCCTGAAGACCTTAAAAAACAGCTTCAGCTCTTCAGATCCCAACACGGAACAATAGGACAATAGTCAGAGACATTTTGCCGAGTGAAAGAAGTGACATACCAAAGGGAGTGTGTGCATGGTTTCATTTGCATGAAGTTCTCCATCAGGGGAAACTAACCTATGGTGGGAAACGTCAAGAAAACAGGTGGCCCTGTGGAAGAGAGGGCAGAGATAACCCGGGAAGGCATGCTGGGCAATTTTCTGGGCAATAAGGAAATGTTCCATGCTATGATGTGTACGGGTCACACAAATGTGTCCACTTGTCAAACTGCACAGTTAATTTTTTTTGCATTTCAGTACATGTAAATTTTACCTGTAAAATTTGACCACAAGTAATGGTAATAACCCAGTGGGATGGGGTCTGTGGGAGAGGTGTCCCAGGATCTGATCCAACACTCTGAGGATGCTGAGGGATGCATTTATGCCCAACCCTATCAGAGCAGAAGCAGCCTCGAGCTCCGTTAAAATCGGCACTGGTCGCTCCAAACAGATAGCTAACCCTGAACGGCCTACGCTGGAATCTGTGTATGTTATGAGTAATAAGTCTATTAAAAATAAGTTTTGGTCCCATTGCAGAATTCCTTTCCAAGGTCTCACAGGTGTAGAAATAACATTTGTCTTGTTATTTGGTTCTGTGCACTGTGTTACATGATGGTGTAAAAATATGAAATGTGAACAGTTTAGTACTATGTACTTCCCCCAAGGGAACTCACAAACTAGGAGACACAGACATGTAGTCTAATAAATAAAACAGCACAGAGACTGTATATAAAATTTAACGAGGTATATACAAATATTATGAGACCACAAAGGAAGGTAGGTATAGGGGATGAGCTGAGAGTCAGGGAGAACTTCTAGGATCAATTTTTAACTTCATCTCTGGAGGATAGATAGGAAGTGGGTGGAGAAAATAAAGTTTAAATGGTATTTGAAACAGAGAAAACAGTGTATGCACAGGCACAGATGTATAAAAGTTATGTTTTGTTTGTTTGTTTTTGAGAGACTGCAAGGGATGTGCTGAGTCATGCTAGAGAAACCGGAAGACACCTAAGAATTAGCCAAAGGGCAAAGAACAGGGCAGGGAGGAGGCGAGAGGCAGACTGGAACTGTCACATCACAACCAAAAACATGGCCTTACAGAAAACATTTATCTGTAAAGACGTATGCACCACTGTGTTCACTGCAGCATTATTCACGGTGGCCAAGACATGGAGGCAACTGAAGTGTCCTTCGATAGAGGACTGGATAAAGAAGAGGTGGTGCATAAATACTCTGGAATACTACTCAGCCATAAGAAAAGATGAAATACTGCCACTTGTGACAACATGGATGGGTCTTGAGAATATCATGCTAAGCAAAAAAAGACAGAAAAAGTCAAGAACCATATGATTTCAATCATATGTGAGTTATAAAACTAAAAACAACAAATGAACAAACAAGACAAACAAAAACTCAGACACAGACAACAGTATGGTGGTTACCAGAGAGAAGGGTGGTGAGGGGGTTGTGAAGGGTAAAGGATGTCAAATGTATGGTGACAGAAGGAGATCTGACTTTGGGTGGTGAACACACCATGCAATATATAGGACATGTATCATAGAATTGTATACCTGAAACCTATATGATCTTACTAACCCATGTCACCCCAATAAATTTAGTAAAAAAGGAAAAAAAGAATATGGAAAGTGTGGTATAAGTTGTCTATTTATAAACATCAAAAATGATTAATCATTGATTTAAATCTGAAGTATAACAGTTATTTGCAAAGCTAGGCTCAAATAAAATTTATTTAATAAAACTATTAATTTCTATCTCCAAGAAATATAGTGTGGCCCTGTACGCAAAGAAAAGTCAGCACAGGACTTGGAAGTGAGAAGGCATGTGAGATGTACATTCTAGCAACACAGTCCGGCCGCAGCACGGAGGACGCAGTGGAGGAGGGAGACTAAGCAGGAATCCAGAAAGAAGTGTATTTCTGCACTTCACGTCTAAGTCAGAGACGTGACGTCCAGCCACGCTCGCCTCACACAACCAGCGCTTATCGTGGTGGACCTGACGGTTGGCGTGTCAGTAAGGAGCCCAGCTGGCTACCTGCCTCTGCCCTGTGTTTGGGTTCTGCAGGCCTGCGAGGCTCCTGCCGCACAGGGCACTCCTCTGCCATCTCACCTTACGCTGCGTCGCCCCCATTCGCACAGACTTCACGTCCACGGCCTGGTAGGTCAGCCACAGACCCGTGTTCACGTGCTGTATGTAGCAGACCGAGTCTCCGTACTTTATCTCAGAGGTCCCCATGCCGTCAACTTCTTTTCTCACCCCTGCGTCCAACTTTTCCTAAGGAGAGAGGAAAAAGAGACACGCAAGACTTTTTAAGTCAGTATAAAGTACTGCTTTATACTGAAAGAACTTGGCCCTATTGTAAGTATGTTCCTTTAAAACTTCAGCCCTCTGAAGTCCCATGAAATAATGGTTGACTATTTTATTCTAGCAGTTCAACCTCTACTGAAGAGTCAAGTAGAAAACTGTAAGTAACATATCCTTGAACTATTCACTGATAAAAAATTATTTTGCCATAACATCAAATTTTACATTGCTCAATGGCAAACTCCAAACCAGAGATCTTAAAATGAGTAGTTCCAGCTTCATATTCTTCCCAGTTAATTTTTTTCTTTATTGGTATTTAAGAACATAGGTTTGTGGGACAGAAAATCCAAGTTTGAGTCCAATCTCTGCCTCTGTGACTTAGGACAAGTTAATTACAACTTTTTAAGCCTCTGTTTTCTCTCCTGTAAATAAAACCAACAAAAGTATCTCCCCCACAGTATAAGAAAAATGAGATAATCTGTGGAAAGTTTTCAGCACAGTGTCTGGGATAAAGTAAACACTTAATTTTTAATGATTTTGACCATGAAAATGATGGCAGTGATGATTATGTTAACAAGGATGTTAACTGTTGACAATGATTTCTTTAGAACTATTCAAGACTACTGTAACTCAGCTTCCAGTACAGCAATTCCAGCTCAGACTCGCTCCGAAAGAGCCACTGGGCTGAACTCCCTCTGCCATGAAGCAATCGATGTTCTGGTATCAGCTAAATGTTTCTTTCAGATTGCTATATTAAAAAAAAAAGTTATTCTCACCCAAGGACCCTTCCCATTGCTTTAGAGAGAAAGGAAGAGGGGGATGAAGGGAGGAAAAGAATGGGGGGGGGGGGATGACAGGGACATCGATTGGTTGTCTTCTTGTACTTCTTGTATGTGCCCTGACCGGGAATCAGACTCGCGACACTTCGGTCCATGGGCGATGCTACAACCCGCGGAGCCCCACCGGTCAGGGCTCACATCCCTGTATTTTAATGCTTCCTCATTCAACATGGTCCCTTTTAATTTCCCTCCTGTGCTTCATCCTGACCTTCAGCAATTCACTGTCTTGAAGTTCTACACAGTCCTTAAAATAACAGGGAAAAAAAAAATCCAATATTCTTTTTGTTGCAATACTTCTTTTAGTGGTTTCTTATTCTCCTTGGCCAAATTTTCCTTGTTAAATTTACTTTAAGTTTCTTCTATGACTTTGGTTATTTGACTGTTGTCTGAAATTAGTAGTAGTCATATAATATTTTAACTATTACTGATCCTGTATAAGCTATAGTACATAATACTGTAACTATACTAATTTTGTATTAGCTCTACTACATCTAAATTAGGGGACTTTAGGCATTACCTTTTAAATTTTATCTTTCTTTTCAGTAAAATTCATGTCTGTCATACAAAAAGGAAAATTTAAGTAAAAAATTCTGTCATTTGAACACGCTAGTAGTAATAACTCAATTATTATAACCTTTCATCAGCAACTGAAAATTAAAATGAGTGACAATTCTTAAGGTCAAGGCTGTATAAGAAAATGAATACAATTATAAATTAAGTTGATTTAACCATTATGCAAATAATTTGAAACACTATTTCAAGTATCTGCAACACAAAAGAGAATAAAGCATTCCAATTGCATTTTATCAAACAAGATGAACAATTAATCTATTTATATCAACCCCCATCAATAGGAAAATTAAATCCTGTGGGAAAATATAACAATGTCATCTCCTCAGATTCTAACTTTTCCCCCTCTTTATCCAAGGAAATCAGTTGTAGTCTGTTTACAGCTTGTGGATTGTGTGTTGAAGGGTCACAATTACTAACTGTAAAGTTATGCTTTATTTGTTGTTTACTGAAGTGGTTCACATCGCTGTGAATTAGAAGTTTTAATTGTGAAACTTGGTGAAGGCTGACTCTCGAGTCAGGAAAGAATTGCTAAAGCGACATTAAAGAAAAAGTACAGTTATTTGCTGTGTGAAGGACAAAAGCCACCTTTCTTTTATTGCTTGAAATTGTTTGTGGCTCAGGCTCAGGAGAAATTCAGGTGAAAATAACCCAGACCTCTGAACAAGCACAAGAACAAGTATAACATGAATCAGGAATGGGACGCTTGGCGAGACACCGAACAGAAGCTGCGTCGGAGTCACTAAAACTAAGTGTCCCAAATGGACAAGCCACGTCCTGACGCAAACTCTGCATCAGCTATACTATATCTAAACTAGGGGCCGACAATTTCGGAATCGCCTTTTTAATTTTCTTTCGAGAATCCTGGCTTCGGGAAATGATGTAATAGTTTAGCTGGATTAATCCCCATAGATAATTACAAATTAAAAAAAAAAAGAAAGAAACTCTTCAAATCTATCTGAAAGCCCTTGAGAGGGACACACTGGAGAGTGGTCCTCTCCCTAACGACCAACAGCACCCAGGATTCATGAAACACTGCCTTTGGCCTCAGGCCACCTGGCCAACGGCCACAGCCCAGGCAGAGGAAAGCTGTGCCTCACTGAACAAGAGAATCAGAGGACACACGGTCCCAGGCAGCCTGAACGTCAGATAAGCTAAGTCACAGAAGGAGCCACAGAACCTGCTTACAAAGGTCCCCCAATTCTTGTGGACCACTGACCCGCACGTCCTCAAGGGAGGGCCAGCACAAAGACAGAAGGGGAGAGCGCTGCGCAGAGGCGTAAGCAACGGCCACCGCAGGGGGAGGGCGCGGGGCTTCCCTGGCAGGGCTGCCTGCTGCCCACCCAAGTCGCCAGCCAGAAAGCAGCCTCACCACAGGCAGCCTCCACAGCACAGTGCTCCCAGCGTGCAGTGCACCGTCCAAACAAGAGGCAGTGAAGAAACAAGACCGATCTACACTAACCTTTAAACAAAGTGGCCTGTGCCAAAGAAAAAAATAAGCAATAGAAACTGACACAAAGAAGGCCCTCACAAGCAGTAGGCTAAGGCTTTAAAACAACTATTATAAATATAAAGTACGTACAGGGACATAAAGAAAAATACGCATAATGAATAAACATATGAGGAATCTCAGTTGACAAATATAAAAAGTGACATGTAATGAAAAAGTGAAAACATCAATTGAAACATAAAATTAATTAAATCAGTTGAATATCAGATTGCAATTATAGACTGGGTCGATCAAGTTGAAAGTAAATAAAGAGAAGTTTTCCAATCTCATTTTGCCATTAAATAGAAACTTCCCACAAGAAACTGTGTAAAATGTAATTCCTGTACCTCCTGCACTTAATCAAGGATATGTGGGGATCCTCTGTGTTACTGAGGGTTCGCTGACATGCATAATGTTTAACATTAATGCTCTAACTGTCCACCCTGTAATAATAATCATGAGAGCCACAAAAATCCTCAAAGAGAAAGTACATTTTTTTGACAGTCTACAGTTGTTAAAAAGACTTCAACTTTCATTGTTAAGAATCGTATTTAGGTATCTATTTTCTCTTTTGCTTCATGTATACTCACAGCAGGTTGTATTTCAACCACCAGAGAAATGCTGGCACTTTATTGAAATTGTTTTTCAAATGCCTGTTTCCTACCTGACTAGGAATCATACATTTGGTTGTCTTCAGCCCAGTGGGCTTAAACAGTACCTGAAAATACTAATTCTCAATAAAGATGTGTTAAATGAATGTTTGGAAAGAAATCACATACCCCTTCTAATTTTCCATTAAAAAAAAATGTTTATAAACTACCCAAGCACTCAAATAATTCTACTCATGAATGATTGGGAAATATAATCTTCAAGTGAATATCAAAATGGTGCCAAAAGTAAAAAAGATCAGTCTGAAATATATTAAGTGATATTTTGTCATTAGACATACCGAAACTGGTGCATTATAAGCCAAAACCACTTCTGAACTGTCCTTATTAAGAGACATAAAAGCTATTGGGTATACCAACCTAGATTCACTAATAAATTTAAACTAGTCTTGTAGGATTATGTTCTTATTCTGTGAACCGGAGAGTTCAAAGAGATTCTTCTAGCATTAATTGAAATCATCCTTAAATCTACTCAAATTATTCTGTCAAGTTGCTGATAGGATGGAAATAAAAAAGGCCTTTCTCCTTAGATGTTGGAATCTTTGTTTTTCTAATAGCCAGTTCTCCTTAAGACTAACAATGGTTCAAGTTAGAAAAGGTGAAGGTCAATGAAAAAGTTTTATTTTTCATTGGATGCCACACTGAAGCACAGAACAGTTGGTCACTGTGAAATATGCCACACGGTCAGAGAAATTACTTCCCATCCATGGAGGAGTTGCTAAATATATAAATACAGCTCTATCTCTGGCGTTCAGAAGTCTTCTAGGAAACTGATGGATGGGCCTGCGGAGAGAAGGAATTTGAAGGTTTCTTGTGCTGGGAGGGTCTTTGTAGCAGTGAAACGTGTCAAAGAGCTTCAGAGAAACCCCCCAGCACCCTACACAATCCTCCCTCTGAGTGTGGGCCGGGCCTGTGATTAGGTTACGTCATATGGCAAAGGAGAAGAAATCGCGCAGATGTAATTAAGGTTCCCAATCAGTGGCCTTTGAGCAAATCAAATGGGAGGTTATCCTGGGAGAGGGAGGCTCGGTGAGCCCTTTGGAGGTGGGGGGGTTTCCCCAGGGCTTGGGGACCACACACAGCCAGTGCCAGTGGCCCTCCATCCTGGCCCTGGTCTGCCTTTCCGCACCCCGCACCCTGCGCCTGACACCACAGGCTCGTGATCTCATAAAGCCAGGCCATGAGCGGGAGGGGGCGGGGGAGAGGGAGGCAGAGAGATTGGCTTGTTCTACTCACTTATGCACTCATCCATGGATTCTTGTGTGCACCCTGACTGGGGGTTGAATCCGCAACCATGGCAGATGACGTTCTAACCAACTGAGCTACCCGGCCCGAGGCCCCTTAGTATCTCTTAATACCTGGTATTGGCTCTGCTTCTCTTGTCGACCTCTGGCTGCTACACCTCATCTTCACCAATGGGGGTTTCCGTGAGCTCTCTTGTTTTCTGTCATTGGAAAGGTCGGCATGAAAACTACCACTGATTTTGCATTATCTTCTGTAAAACCACAGTTGGCTTCATTTTCTATCATGCTAGCAGCACTCCTTGAGAGTTACTGCAAAAAAATCTCTTTTGAATTTAATCCTGATTAAATAAAAATTCATCTCTAATGATAACTTTGTATAATTATTTTGGTAGAAAAAAATACATGCTCTTCATTTTGTTTTTATTTTTTAGATATTTAATTAATCACTAAACAACTCAAGCGGGTGCTCACCAGATCACAGGTATGCCACACATCTTTCCTATCTGCTGTTTTTATTGTAAAATCTTTAATTTTATTATTAAAGAGGGCTTCAGTTTTAGTACTTAGTTTCAAAGTCTGGGTCTTATCTTATCATACCTTATCTAACTCAGTTTCCTCATCTCCGCAGTTAAGATTAAAAATAGTATCTAAGCATCATAGGGTTGAACTAGAGTTAAATGAAATAATATAGGTAAGGTACTTATACATTATTTGGCCCATACGTTAACCATTACTCTTATTTTCATTGAATTTTGTAAAGCATCTAAAACATTTTTTGAATCAAGAATAAAAATCCCAAACAAAAATAACATACTAAAAACTATGTCCTAAAAATGGTTTTGTTCTTTCTATTTTTGCACTTGCTCCCTAACCTGTGATCTCATTGGCAGCCTTCCCTGAGCCTGGCGTTCCATCCTTCCAGCAGCAGCGGCTGCTTCCACGGTGCCGGGAGAGGGAGACCGGGAGGAAACCGCCCGGACGCGAGGGTTCCAGGGGCACTTTAAGCTAAAAAATTATATCTTGGAGGAAGTATAATACACATGTCACTGGCAAGATCTACCTTATGGTTAAAGCTGACATTTCAACACACTTGAAAGTGAGGGTTGAGAATTCTAGGAGCAGAGAAAGTGAAGAACAGCCTAAGAAAACCTACACAAATCAAGCTGAATTCTCCACTAAGTAAAATGTCTTCTTTGAGAGGGCAAATATAATAATTTTCAAATTATCGCCACTGCACACCTTAAAATTCCACAATGCTGTGCATCAATTAAATCTCAATAAAGCTGGAAAAATAAAGAGGACCGACATAGGTTATATTATAATCAATGTTCTTCTTTGCTCTGCTTATTCTGAATACATGTAGTTGTCAACAACTGTTGATTCTTCTGTCAAATCCTGAATTTCAGATGGGCTACTGAGAGCTTCTGTTGCTGTCTAAGACATCCCAGTGACAGCCGAGGGAGACGCTCCCACATCAACTAGTAGAATAGGTTTGTAAAGCCGTTCTCACTTATCATTTTAAATTTAAAAAATCACAATGATTTGTAAAATTTCAAAAATATACTAGCAAAGAATTCTCACACAGTTATAGGTAAAGGGAAACCCATGTAAATACAAGGGTTCACAATAGATGATTTTTCACTTCAGAATTTCCAAAACCATGTATCCATACACCCAAGATAAAAATTAGTATTTTCAACTGATGTAGAAAAGTGTAGTCTTTCATCAGTAATGAAAACTTGATTTGCAACACAGTAATTATGTCAATCAATAGTCATTTATTAATTGCATGCTGAATATCTACCTAAAATCAAAGAAATATGTTACACTGAAAAAGCCTTTGCCTTCCATCCCTGGCTGGTGTGGCTCAACGGACTAAGCACCAGCTTGTGAACCAAAGGGTCACTTATTCGAATCCCAGGCAGGGCACATGCCTGGGTTGCGGGCCAGGTCCCCGGTAGGGGGTGCACAAGAGGCAACCACACATGGATGTTTCTCCCCCTCTCTTTCCCCCTCCCCTCCCCTCTCTCTAAAAGTAAATAAAATCTTTTTAAAAAAGATACACAAATATTTCAAATAACCTGAAATACAGTATAAAGCACCTGGTGAAAGTCACATACAGGGGAGACATCTAAAGTCACTGCTTTGGGAGCAGAGTGTCAAGTGTAGGAACATATTGTTCACATTCATTTGCTTATATAAGCCACATGCATTCAGACAAATGACAAGAAGCAGTTTCTAGAAAGTGCTTATTGTGGTAATATTGGGTTGGCAAAATACGGTTTTCTTTATAAAAGACAATTTTCATTTTCACCAGTAACTTTACTGACTTGCCTATTTTGAGTATGTCAGCTATCTCTCGCCTGGTATAATGTTAATTATTCTCAATTAATGTCTCAATTTGATTGCTGTCAACTTCAACTGGTCTACCCGCCCGTGGAGCATCATCCGGCAAGAAATCTCCAGCATGAAGCTTCGCTAACCATTTTTGACACATCCCATCATTCACAGCACGTTCTCCATACACTGCACAAATCTTCTCTTCTTCTTTTTTTGTTTCAGTTGCATTTTTACCTTTCTTGAAATAATAAAGCATAATATGCTGAAAATGTTGTATATTTTCTTCCATCTTCAATATAAAAATGGCTACACAAAAATTCACCAATTTTAGTAAGTTTTTTTTTTAAATGCACACTGGTATGAAAGCTGTCACAATACAATCTAACAAAACTGTTTTAAATGAAGTTAAAGACAACAAAGCACTATTGGAGCTCTCTTATGGAAAAACCAAATGAAATTTTTGGCCCTCCCAGTAAGTTGCATTCACCAGCACACTATAAACATTGCAATATGCCTGGAAAACTAGGTCAGTTACCTTTACTAGGAAATTAACCTAAAACCCATAGTCTAGAAAATAAGATACAATTGCTTTTTATCTATCAAAATTAGCAAAGATTTTTAAGAATTATCTGTTGATGTAGGTAAAAAGAATCATAAGCTTTCACACACGGCTGCACAAAATGAAAACCGGCACCAAGTGCTGAAGGGCGCTTTGTCTGAGTGCGTCCGTTCGCTGGACCGTGACTGTCACCGACCAGGTGGCCCACGCCAGGCTGTGGCCTGCAGATGCTGCCACCTGCGAGCCTGTAGAATCAACACCTTATAAACCTCATATTTCTTAACCAAACTGTCCAACTTGTAAAAAGGAGGCATAAGCAATATACAGAAGTATGTGGAGACAAAAGTGTCCAATTTATGAGTATAAAATTCAAAACTCACTAAACAAACAGGAGTGGCTAAATAACTCGTGATAAATCTATATAACAGAATGTTGAATTACTGTCGAAATTCTATTAAACAAGGCATATAGTAGTATATTAAGTAAAAAGTATATACAACATAGTATATAATTTGCCCTATTTTATTTCATATCAAATCTGTAAATATTTGCTAAAAAGTAAAATACATACACACATTTAGAAACACAATTGTTTATAAATGATGGATTGTACATTATTTTAATTTCCTCTTACCACATTTTTGTATTCCTTTTTTATAATGTTCTATAGTGACTATGTGTTAAATATGTAATAAGCAAATAATTTTAGAAAGAAATTATAGAAAGATTTACTGTCTCTACCTCCTGGGAAAAACTTTAATTATATAACTGGCCACCATTTTAAAATTAGAATTCTACTGTGATTTTAAAGTTACAGTGTTTTCTTGGCCTTCAGCTGCACCTTGGCTTGTCTCACCACGGTACCACGTGCAGTTATGACTGGGAGTTAAATAAACAGGGTGCTCGGCAGTGAGCTGGTGACAACCCGTGCAGGACAGTTGTTCCTCAGACACGAGTGCCAGGCAGGGGCCGGCCACAGAGGGGCTGAAGGGCTCGTTAAAAGGGGGCGCCGGGAACCCGCTCTCGGTGCCCTGACATTACACAGTGGCCTGAGTCCAGCAACAGCCAAAGTTCTCCAAGTGCATTTGAGGAGAAGAATTTTTCAAAGGCTATTGTGTTGGGCAAGAACTTTCATTAACAGCTTTTGAAAATATTCATAGTTTTTTTGTGCTGGCTGGTGTGGCTCAGTGGACTGAGTGCCAGCCTATGAACTAAACGGTCGCTGGTTCAATTCCCAGCCAGGGCACAGGCCTGGGTTGCAGTCCAGGTCCCCAATGTAGGGGGAGGTGCAAGAGACAACCCACACATTGCTGTTTCCCTCCCTCTTTCCCCTTCCTTCCCCTCTCTAAAAATAATAAATAAAAAAATCTGAAAAAAATATTCATAGTTTTTTTTTTTAGTCAGTAGGTCCCGTTCTAGGAATCTACCCTTAAAAAATAAATTAAAAACATGCACAAAACTTATGTCCAAGAATGTCAGTGCAGTGGTTGTTTTTTCTTAATTGATTTTTTTACCAAAAAATATGGCTCTTTTAACAGGCAAATAATCCAGAGATTGACTTTTTTAATGTTAAGCAAGTATTTTCTCCGCACCTATATTCCCAAACACCTTCTATTTTGATCTTTCTGAAGTATTCAAAACAAAAAGGTAAGAGCAGTCTTTCCCTATCGATCATCTATCTAGTCATATACAAACACACACAGAGACTTACTTAAAACAATAACGTTCTGTAATTACAACTTGCTTTTTTTTACTCAACAGTATTCTGATGGGTATATTTCCAGATCAATATATTCTGATAGCTAATACCACTTAGCTATAAACTATATTTGTTAAATACTCAACTCTTTCCCATGGCAAACGATAAAGTTAACTTGCTCAGCCTTTATTTTATTTCTGTAAAATAGAAAAAATAGATTGCTAGATTAATGGTTGTATATACGGCAGAAAGTTTCAAAATCTGTCCACGTATTTTTCCTCTTCTGCATTTCCTTCTCCGTTGGAAAACCTCAGGCCCTTTTGGCCAGAGGCAGCCACTTTCTTCCTGGAGAGTTATAATTGTTACGGAAAAAAGGAAATAGAAAGAGGGTGTCAGTACTCAGCGTCCTCCGGCAAAATCAGGATTTTTGGAGACCAGGGGAATATGATCATTACAGAAATGATGAAAAAGAAAGGTGAACTCAGTATTCCCCTTCCCCGGCACTAGCAGGAAGTGGGGCCCACGGTTAGACAGCGGGACGGGCCTGTGGAGCCAGCGCAGGGTGGGGCGGCCCTTCAGCTGCGTGAGGCCTGGTGAGGCGCGGGGCGAACTGCGGCTCCGGCGGCCCCCGACGGCCTGGGCTCCCCGAGCCACAAGCCCACCCAGGATTCCGGCCGCACCTGCGTGTTTGAACCCAGAGCAGCCAGGTGGTTTGGGGCACAGACAAGCTTGTGTCCGCGGGCTATCCCAGCCCGGTGACTGAACAAAGGACTCGTCCTGCCCCGGCTTTCCCTCCGGGAAAGCGGGCCAGGAGCCTCAGCAGGATCCCTGACCGCAGCGCTCAGCTCTGCTGGCGGACCTCCCACACCACAGACTGGAAACCGCCACTGGCTCCAGAGAGCCAAGCCGTGGGTGGGGGAGGCGGGCCCCCCGCCTCCCAGTGGCCACGACCAGCCCCCTGCCCGGTCCTCTGCCCCCAGATTCCCCAGCGGGTGAGCGTCACTGAGCGGCAGGGCCCCAGCACCGCCCAGCTCTCCAGGCCCCCGATGGTGTGGAATATGCGCGTTGACGACAGGACCTGCCGCACGTTACTTTCATCTCCTACATGTTACCTTACGTATTGACTGTCTGTCGTGAACGGGAAAGACCTGACTGGTGTCCCCGACTCCTAGGCCTGCTGGTGTTTTTCTTCTTGCGCCTCCTGCAGGCTCTGCTGCGTGGACGTTAATACCCGTCACTGCATTTGGAGTGCAGCGCGCCCTGCAACGCCGAGGTGCCTTTTCTTTGTCTCACCTGATCCTGCCTTCCCAATAGTAAGATAAGACTGCTTTCTTCCTTTCTTTCCTTTTTTTTTTATTTTTATTTTTTTTCCTCACCGGAGGATATTTCCATTGATTTTAGAGAAAGAGTGGAACTGTAAGGGGAAGAGAAACATTGATTGGTGGCCTCCCATGTGCACCCCAACTGGGGACTGAACACAACGTAGGCATGTGCCTGAGCAGGAATCTAACGCACAACCTTGTGGTGTAGGGACAACACTCCAACCAGCTGAGCCACCCGGCCAAAGCCAGAGTCCTTTCTCTCTGTGTGTGCTGTCCTGCTACTGATCCGCGGTGTTTCACTTACGACCTCTACAAAGAAAGCTGTTCACGTGGGTCTCAGTGCCAGCATAGTTTATACTTCATGAGCCAACATGAAATTTTCATTGTAAATTGCAATTTTAGCCCATTTATATGCATTGATGGGGCAAATACACCGGACCTTCGCTCCGCCGGGATCTCGGTTTTCCCCAGCAGTTCCCTATGTGGGCCCTGTCTCCGCTGACCACAGCCTCCGGCCGCAGGTGTCCTGAACTCCTCACCAACCCTCGCCCCCTTCTCCTGAGGCTGGACAGCGTCCGATGGCACAGCAGTATTTTCCTCTTTCTCCCACCAACATCCACCTCTCCCGCCACCTTATTTTGGTAAAGTTTATTAGCCTTTAGGGTTTGCCTTTTCACTGGTAGATACCTTACGATTGCATTACTTGATTTTTCAGTTTTAAGAAAATAGTCTTTGCTTCTAGCAGTTTCACAGGGGCAATCGGAGCACTTACTATACCTGTCACTTCTTTCTCCTCCAATTTTTGATAGGAAGATTTTGCCTCTCATAATGCTGTGTCTTGAAAATCTTTCCTAGAGCCTTTACCTAATGTGCCTGTTCAGGGCTTGTGCTTCTGGGACGTGACTGTGAAAAACTGCATTTGCTAGGATGCCGATCATGTCCTCCAGTTGGGCTAATGTTCCACCATAAAGCTGTGTGTCACTTGAATAGGTACCTGTTTTCTACATGGAGAGAGCTTCCTCCATCAGACAACTGACTGCTCTGTGGTGGGCTGAACCCTGTTCCTTTGGAGCTACGGTGCTATCAGTGGGTAAACTCACAGGTCCCCACCCTTCAGCTTAGTTAGACCCCAATGACACCGAGTTTGTTGACAATGGTTCCTTCCAACTAGAGAGGAGAGGCAATTCCATCCCCAGCACGGCCCATCCGACGCCCACCCAGGTACGCTGCAGAGCAGCCCTGTGCTTCCCATGGCAAATACTGCATGCGGATCCTGTCTAAGACTTCCCACTGCAGTGGCCAGCTCTCTCTCTCTCTGTCACCATAGAAAACAGGGACCTACACTGGCTGTCTCTCCAAGAGATCCCTGCCATCTGTGTGTTCCAGAGCAGGAGCCCCGAGAGATGGCACCCCCGGTTCCCACAGCCCAGGTCTTTTCAGAGCTGCTCCGGCCTCCCCCAAAATTACCTTTACCTACAACAGGGGATAAAGCATAGTACCTCTGAGACCAAAGCTGACCCGTAAATGCCATTCCTGTCATAACGTCCAATCTCACTAGCTTCATTAAATTAAGGAGAGAAATATACAACTACGAGAATAAAATGAATGCAATCCACGCTTGGCATTTGTCAGCTGAACCTGTGACTTTCAGCTGTTGCTGACGCAGTGCACTGTCGTGAGAAGAGGGGTCCAGAGTGGACATGCACATGCGCCTTCAAGAGGAGGCCCCGCACGCACAACCACAGCAGCACGAGCTCTGTGCCCGTCGGCCCCGGCAGAGCCAGGTCACAGAAGGGAGCCGCACAGACTAGGCGAGACACCTGGGCAGGTGTCAGAGGTGGAGGAAGTGGGTTTTACCAGAGAGGAATGGATGGAGAGAGAAACTGGGAATTTAGAAATGCATGTCAACCACGCTCTCGTCAATCCTTTTTACACTTCTAACATCAAAGGAAACGGGTTAGGTTTATGTACAGGAAATCTGACATTACATTTCACATCTCACCTTGGAAGATCGGAAGGTAAATGCTGTTGACTTCACATCAGCTTTTTCTTTGTCCACCAGTAGAAGGTTTTTGTCTTCCATGAGGCTCAAGTACTTTCCCGTTGTGACATGGCGTAGTCGGAAAGGCTGGCCCCATCTTATGTGGCTTCCGCTCCACCTGGCAAAACAGGTCAGACTTGATCGCACGGCAGCCACAGAGCAGGTGAAATGCACGTGTCAGCAGCAAGCACAGGCGCTCTGCCTATGCCGCCTTATTTAATGTCCTCAAAAACCTTATGATGTTCGTGGTATTAATTCCAGTTCACAAGTAACAAGATGGTAATTCCAAATGACTACACAACGTTCAATGTTATGCAACGAACAGCAAATTGAAGTGAAATTTAACTCTGCATCCCCTGGCTTTAAATGCGATACCACCTGCACTCTACTCACTAGTGACAGACTCAGAAATTGTAAGTTTAAATGTGACTTTAGAATTTACTAGTTAAAAACTTCTGTTGGATTTGCACAGACTTGAAAAATAGTGGTATAGTCAATGCCTAATCATGATTAATTGGAATTCATATATTAGAATTCATATAAACTGAAGTTTATTTTTACTTGAAAAAATAAACAGATTCCTATGCTTTAAATTTAACACTGAAAAACAATTATCCATTAAAAACCAATGAACAGAAAAGACAAACCAAGAAAATGAGAACTATGAAAAGATCAAAAGGAAAAATATATAATAAACAGAAAATATAAACTAAGTTTACAGAAAAAAAGATAAAAGGCAAAGCTGTGATCATTATGATCCGCTTTTAAAAATAGTGGCTTTAAGATAGGGTGGAAAAGAAAAATCAAGTTATAAGCCACTCCCGCTTCACCCAGGGCTGTGTGGACCGGCAGCCGCACGAGTCTGGGCCACGGGCTTGCTGTGCAGCAGAGCGGAACAGCTTCTGACGCACAGGACTTTCAGGGAATGCAGTACCTTGCAAAGCAAGGACAGCCTCTTATCATTGATAAGAAACATGTTGACAATCAAATAATTTTTTAAAAAACTAAGAATAAGTGAGTAGAAAAAAATTACCATGCATATAAAATCACAGGAGACAGATGGCAATGTCAGTGTTAGACAGCTTGAGGCGAAGCATAAAGGAAATACTGCCAGGTGCTTTACAAAGAGGAAAGGTAAGTTCTAAAAGCAATGTGCGCAATGATCACTATATAATGCATCAAATAAATAAAAAGTAAAGATATGGAGGATTTCAATGTGATTTTATCAATTAATAAATTTGTTTTACTATAGAGTCATTAAAAACTACTGTAGTCTACAAATTGAGAGTTTGTTGGGTTTTTTTGTTTTTGTTGGGGTTTTTTTTTGCAAAACTTTCTATTTTAGTGAACTATAAGTCATTTTCATGCTGTGTTCCTAAACCAGTTTTTGAACTTGTGATACTAGCACTGAACATCGACAGTACCACAATATTGTAGTAAGTTCATCTGTACATGAATTTGTGCATAGAGACAATTACTTTGGACAAGTCCCCCAACTAAATTAGTAACCATGTACCAATACTGGTTAACCATGTACCAATGCAGGGCTGCAATAAACCCTGATAATAACTCCATGTGATCTTAAAAATAAAATTAAAGTTTGTTTTACCACAAGAGCTTGTTAAGGCATTTTGAGTCAGATAATAAATACGCTTTATTAATTCCCTTCTTCTAAAATGAAAGTGTGTTCTTTGCAAATGCTATGAAAAACATAATTATTTTTAATATTCATTTTCATGATTTGAAGAAGCATTTGAATACGTTTTTTCCAAACAATGGCCCAATCATCATAGCAAACAATGTCATTTTCAAAATAGTCAAAAATTTGAGCAAACCCAGGCTTTTCACCAGAATTTTAGAGGGCATTTTGCATACAGTGCTCAAAGCCATTTCACAGGCCTCTCGCAAGTCACTGGGGGAATCCTGTGAGAATAGAACGGGTTTGGCCACTTGCTGGCAAAACACTGTGAGGTTTAGGCACATTTTCTTCAGCTTATGGCACTCCGACTGCCTGGCCTCCTTTGCCCAGGGCCCAAAAGGAAAGAGGGCAAGCCCAGGAGAACTAAGCAGGAAGAAAATACTACTTAGTAAAAACTGAACATTGTAGCAGTAACGTAGTTATAAACAACAATTTCCTATGGTCACATAGAAAGCATAATTACTTCAAATCACCTCAAAGGAATGAGGGGCACCGGTCATTCTTTCTGATATGTCAACCTTTGATTTCGCTTATTCATAATGTAAGAAAGCAGAATTTGAAGTATACATAATGCATATTTTTAATTGCAATGATCATTCCCATTACAGAAACTAGTATATATCCTATTTACAAAGTTCTTACGACTTTGCATTGGGGTAAAATAGTAGACTAGGTCTCCTATTACATTTAACTCCTAATATTAAAACTTTATTAAAATGTTCATGATACTGACAAACTTTGGACAGCATTAAATTTATTTGTATAAGTGTGCAATTATAACAAATATATAGTTTAGGGCTTCATTAAAGAAAAAAATATAGACCATCCCAAATATTATAGCATAACTAATGACCTTTGGAAATCAAGTTCTATAATAAACATAAACAAGATTTTGACTATCATTTCCTAAGGATAAAAAAACTGAGGGGTTAAATTAAATACAATCTAATTTGTACATCTACAATAAACCCAAAGTAGTTAAAAGATTCAGCAGAATCTGAAAAAAAAAATCTTTAAAATATTGACACATTACCTGTGAGCCTCCTGCTTTCCCACTGTAGGCAGGAAGGCACAATGGCACCAACGGACCTCACAGCGTAGAACAGAAAGGCAGACTTTCACCTTTTAAATGGCTGCCAAGCCACCCGCTCTGCCTTCTGCCGCCACATCCCCTGCTGTCCCTGGTCACCTGGGTTCTGGGAGGCGGTCGGTGCGGACAGAAACTCTGTTGTGATGTACCCCACCACCCGGCTGGCCAGGAGGCCCTGGCCTGCCCTGTCTACGTAGCAGATGTTCCATTCAAAGCTCAAACCGACATCACTTTCTGTTTCCAACGTCACACATTAGGCCACAGATAAGAAATGGAGAGGTGCGCAGAATAATCAGATTTCTGTAATTACACTTCATCAACAATATTGTGAACAATAAAAGTGAAGACCTTCCAGGTGTTCAGGAGCCCTCATCCTTCCTTCTTTTTTTTTTTTAATCTAAAAACTGACAGATTTCTGATCAGGATGGCTGCATAGGTAAACACAGCTCCCCTCCTCACACGACCACACCAAAAATAGAACTAAATTATAGAACAACTATCACTCAGAACCATCAGAAGCTGAGTTGAATGGAAGTCTTGACAACTACACAATTAAAGAAACCACATCCATCCAGACTGGTAGGAGATGTGGAGATAGAGGACAGGCCAGTTCCACATCCACATGCAGTGGATAAAAATTCAGGAGGGATATCTTGGGACCAAGGAGTCCCAGCCCCATACCAGGCCCCCAGCCCAGGTTTTAGTGCCAGGAAGACAAGTCCTGGCTGCAAAAACCAGTGGGGACTGAGTTATGGAAGGAACTTCTGGAGCCCCAAGCAGTTCCTCTTAAAGAACCCACACATGGACTTGCTCCCTCTGAGCTCTAGCACCAGGGTGGCAGCTTGAAGGTCATCAGTAACATACAGGGAGGAACTGAAGTGTCTGGCATCAAGGCAAGAGCTGGGGACAGCTTTCCCTCTGACAGAAAGGTAGGCAGAGACAACTGTCCCTTTTCTGAACCCTCCCCCAAACAGAGCCACAGAGCTGGCAGTCGGTGCCATATCTGAGACTCCACCACATGGCGAACACTGTTTGCCCAGCCCTGGAGATCCCAAGTCCCCATCCCAGCCAACAATGACCCACACAAGCTGTTCACAGAAGCTTTTCCTTATGAATGGCTGCTCCTGACTCATGCTTCACAACTTACTAAATGCTCTCAAACAAGCAACAGCGGCCTCAGTGGGCCCCAGCCCTTATACCCCTTGCGAAGTGGCCCCAGCCCTGTCGCTAGCCGCGGCCAACCGAGGTTCCCAGCTTGGCTTCACCTGGGCACCTCCCAGCCCAGCACATGTAGCGGCCGTCTCAGATCGCTTCCTAGCCCAGGCAGGGTGGCCCAGACAAAACACAGGTTGGGGCTGACCGTGGTCTGTATCACCCAGGAAATCTCAGAGCCAGTTGTCCACTGGGTGCCCAGGAAACCTTGTCAGAGCACCACCATCCTGCCCCTGCACAGGTGATCCTCCATGGAGGGCTGAGGTTGGTGGTCAGTGGTCACCACCGGTCCTTGCAGCTGACTGGGCTGGGTAAATCCCTCCCATTGACCTTCCAACAGCAACCAAGCCCCAAATACATGAGGAGGGTGTACTCTGCCCACGCAAAGGGCACACCTCACATATCCAGCTTGAGTGATAGGGGAGACTGTGCCATTGGACCCTACAGGACACCTACTATATTAGGCCACACTATCAAGGCAGGGAGCCATAGCAGCTCTACCTAATACATAGAAACAAACACAAGGAGGCTGCCAAAATGATGATACAATGTAACATGGCCCAAATGAAAGAATGGATCAAAATGCCAGAAAAAGAACTAAACAAAAGGGATATAAGCAACCTATCAGTTGCAGAGTTCAAAACACTGGTTATAAGGATGCTCAAAGAACTTAGTAAAGACTTCAACAGCATAAAAAAGATCTACTCAGAAACAAAGTATTCACTAATTGAAATAAAGAACAATTTACAGGCAAACAACAGTAGAATGGATGAAGCCAAGAATCAAATAAAAGATTTGGAACATAAAGGAGCAAAATACAAGTAATCAGAACAACAAGAAGAAAAAAGAATCCAAAAAAACTAGGATTGTGTAAGCAGCCTCTGGGACAACTTCAAATATTCCAACATTCACATCATAGGGGTGCCAGAGGGAGAAGAGAAAGAGCAAGAAATCGGAAGTCTATTGGAAAAAATAATGAAAGAAAACTCCCTAATTTGGTGAAGGAAATAGACATGCAAGTCCAGGAGGCACAGAGAATCCCAAATAAGATGGATGCAAAGAGGCCCACTCCAAGATACATCATAATTAAAATGCCAAAGGTTAAAGACAAAGAGAGAATCTTCAAAGCAGAAAGAGAAAAGAAGTTAGTTACTTAAAGGGGAGTTCCCATAAGACTGTCAGCTGATTTCTAAAAGACATTTTGCAAGCTAGAAGGGATTGGCAAGAAACATTTATGGTCATGAAAAACAGGGACATGTAGCCAAGATTGTTCTACCCACCAAAGACATCATTTAGAATCAAAAGGCAGATAAAGAGCTTCCCAGATAAGAAAAAAATAAAGGAGTTCAGCATCACTACACCATTATTATATGAAATATCAAAGGGACTTATTTAAGAAAAAGATCAAAACTATCTTCAAAATAATAAAATGGCAGTAAATACATATCTATTAATAATTGAATCTAAAGAACAAACTAAGCAAACAAGAAGAACAGAGACAGAATCATAGACATGGAGAGCGTTTTGATGGTTGCCAGATGGAAGGGGAGTGTGGGGGATGGGTGAGGACGAGAGGGGAGTAAGAAGTACAACCAGGTAGAAACAGGACAGCCACGGGGAGGTAGTACAGCATGTGAAATGGAGCAGCCAAGGAACTTACTCACATGACCCAGGGACAGGAACAACGGTGGGGGGCTGCCTGAGGGGGCGGGGGCTTTTGGGTAGATGAGGGCAAAGGGGGAAAATTGGGACAACTATAATACCATAATCATTAAAATATAGTTAAAAACAAAAATAAGTAAAAACTGAGACAGATTCTGGACCTCATTTGCTCAAGAAAATTTCATTCCTTCAAGCACATGATCATGAACAGTGAGTGTATCTATAAATTTAAAAAATCTGGATTTTCTTCTTAAGGAAACAGACATCTAAACTTCACTTTTGTTGACTATGTCTTCTCTAATTATTGTAATGCACAAGGTATACATTTTTGTATACAAAATATACATTTTTATAATATACAAGGTAAAGGAAATGCATCTATATACTTACAACCCCTTTCCCTAAACTCTAAATTATGAAGCACATAAAAACTAGGAGTTTTTTTTCTTTCGCTTTATAAGTCCATCTCTTCTTTTCCATCTCATTAAGACATGTATTTCCAATAAAATTTTATCTTTAAGCTCAACATTTATCAGAAGTTTTAATATTAGGTGTATTTGATCAACTATTTATATAGGAGAAATGTTATGTCAATTAATAATTAACAGGGTTAAGATTGAAGAACTTTAAGTTATAAATATATGTCATAGGAAATATAAAAAATAAATTTAATTTATATACATATTTTTGTTACATAGAAGTATGAGTGAGCGGAAAAAGTTTTACAATAATAAGCATGACTGGTATAAAGTTATGTCATGAGAGACTGACATGAATATATTTTAATGAGAAAGAAGAGTAATATATAATATTTAATATTAAAGAAGACCACGCCAAAGTATTTTTAAATACATAAAATGGGATTAAATCACAGCAATACTTAGAGTCAGTGGTATGCTTTTAAAAGAATGATGTAACCATTTTAAAATGTCGCTACTTGTAATATATTGTAAGTTATATTCTGTGCATCTATTTAAAGTGATTCAAAAAGCCCTACATCAAACCTTACCATGTTCAAGGACATACAGTTATTCAAAATTATTGTCTGGGATTATAAGCAAAAACAACTGAAGAGCACTAAACTACATGAATCATCATTAAATAAGCATAAACCTCAAAATTACATCTACAAAGATAGCTATTCTATATTAAGATTTTTCCTTACACCCATCCATGGAGTCTATAATCCTAAGTCAATAATTTCTTTAAAGTATAATATAATGGAGAACAAATACATTGAAAACGGACTACTTTTTACATAAAGAACTGAACCTTATAATCATTTTAAAATCTATTTTAATTCTATTAAACATAGTTCAAAAGTGACACTTTTATTATCAATATTGCATTTATTTAAAGTAACTAAAAGTCAATCTCTGAACAGCTTTTTGAAATCACCAGATAAAAATACACACACATATATAAATTCCTATTTCTCCAATGAATACACCGTGACTTTGTATTACCACCCACATTGCTGACTCGGCTGTTATTTATAAGCAAGCACAGAAACTGCCAGTAATGATCCAGTGCTCTGGTTCATGTTCACCTTTCCTCCATTTTACATGTGCTTTTAGAGGTTCAATCCAGAGCCTGCCAGACCTGAAATGCACAACAGGCTTGTGTCTCCAAACCTCACGCCACTCTGTCGCAACAGCATTTTGTGTCTGGAGATGCGTTACAAAAACCAACAATGCTAAAGACAAAAGCAGGTTACCTACCACCTGGTGAACTGAGGTTCATAAAAGATGAATAACCGGGGTGGCGGGGAGAGGATCCCTCCACCCTCGGGCTCCCTCTGCTGGTCCATGGCGGCCGTGAGCATGGCCATCTCACACAGAGCCCAGTCAAAGGCGCTAGAAACGTCTCACACACTCAGGCTGCACTCAGACGCTCTACTCACGCGACTCGCAGCGTCTCTAGTCTCCACAGGGACCGTGCGTGCACGGACACGGCGCCGCCTTCGTAATGAACAGTCCTGCCAGAAAAAAAAAGGCCAACTTTAACATATGTCATTCTTGGACTCTACTTTTGAAGCTAATTAAAAAAAGAGATAAACAAATGGGGAGCCTCTGGATAAACACTTAAAAGTCATACTTTTTGGAGGAGACAATAGAGCAGAAAATAAAAATAACCCGAAACATTGAGAGTGGTCGACATAAGTCTGCCCTAAATAACCCTTTGACGTGAACATGTCCCCTGTCATTCTCTCCTCCAGCCCCATCCGTTCCCTCTCCAGCTCCCCCGCCCCCTCCGCCACACCCAGGGAAGAGCACACTCAGCTTCCTCACTCAAACCAAGTCCATAAAAGTACTCAGCTATGACTTTAGGTATAAAAATGTTATTATTTAAACACATTCATATAATTATTTGCAGGCCTAAATTTTGTTTTAGGTACTTAAAACATTTTAAAGAAATATGAGAAAGCATTTTTAATATTTTAATATAACAATCTGAAAAAATGATAAAAGATAGAAAAGTATAACCATCACCAGAAATATAAACAATCACACACACACAAAAAAACCTTTATTTGAATGTTCATCACACACATTTCAAATTCCAAAGCCCTCCTAATAGCCACTTGTTAGTGATGCAAAATAATTATTCACGTTATCCAAACCGACCTCGGTGCCAGCCATGGGGCGTCTAAGGAAACCAGAGCCTCTGCAGCCCTGTGTCCGCCGCGCGTCCTCACTGTCCACTGCTCTACCAGACCTCCCGCCTTCACGCAACCCTGTGCTGTCAACACAACTGGCCGGCTGTATCTTCCACTCCGGCTCCCCTCCTCTCAGAGCCCCAATCCCACCTACAGACTCACTGAAGCAGATGCCGCCAAGACCATCAGTGACCCTCATTCCCAAACCCAACGGGCCTTTGTGTTTTAACACTGGAAACCCCTCCTGTCATGACAGGTTTTCTAATACCAGTCCTGCCTGCTTCTCTTTTTACCTACTCAGAGGTTCCTTCTCATCCTGTTCTTATTGCGGAACTGCCCACGCATACAGCAAAGTAGAGAGAACATTACGATAACCCCCACATAGCTGGCACGTCACTTCAACAATGACCAACATAGGGCCAATCCTGTGTGACCCAGAACCTCTGGTGACCCCTCCCCATACAACCAGAAACTATGTATATAATTTGTTTTCATGAAATATCCATTCAGTGATCCAATTTTCCCAGTCATCTCAAAAATGTCTTCTTTTCTTTTGCTTTTTCAAATCGAGATTCAAACAAGATGCACAAATTGTTTAGATGTCATAAATTTCTTCTAGTCTAGAACAGTACTCACTTCCTTTCATTTTTCCTTCCTGAGATCAACTTGTTGAAAAAATTCAGTATCACCTATCCTGGAGCACTTTCTTCACTCTGGACTGTGCTGATGACCTGCTCGCAGGGCGTTCAACATGAACCTCTAAATTGGCGGTTGGATCTATAAGTCTAGAAGCTTGTTCAAGCTGAAGTCTGATTTTTGGACAAATTCAGAAATTGGTGACTGGTACTTCTTGTTCCTTCACCTCAGGAGGTAAAACGACTACTTGCCTACCTTTTTGTGTTAAAACTGATCAGGAGGTTCAGGAACTCCTGACCTGTCCCTTACAACCTGAGAGTTCTAGCTGTGCCGACGGCCAGTGTCTACAGCAGTGACTTGCAGCTGTGGCTGTGAGTACAGTCACGTAGACAGCTTTTAGAAATCCCCGTGCCATGCCCCCGTCATGACCAAGTCTGGGGTCAGGGCTGGTGACCGAGCGCCGGCGAGCTGGGGCGCAGAGCCGGGTGTGAAAACCGTGGTCTGTCGGGGTCTAGCACACCCGGTGCTGTTCTCTGCTGTGCACTGAAGGACAGTCACCACATCCCTGGTCTCCACCACCACATGCCAGCAGACGTCATCCCCCTCCCCCAGTCCAGTTGTGACAACCAAAAACATTTCCAGACATTACCAAATGTCTCCTGGGGGACAAAGTCACCCTCAGTGTCAAGTGCTGCTGTAGAGATTCTCGGTCTTCAGTGAGGGGAAGACTCACCCTGCAGTTTCCAGTTTAGTGGAACTGAGAGTGGCCCACACATTGGTATTTCTAGCAAGTTCCCCAGTGATGCTGACGCAGTGGTTACGCGGGGCTAGAACCACCATTTCATTAGGGTGGTGATTCTTGGCATTGGTTGCATGTTAGAATCAGCTGGAAAACCCTAACATCGCCAATGCACAGGCAATTCATCAACCAATTAAACCAGGATCTCTGGGTATATACTTGAAAAATAATGAATGACAAAGTATAGATGCGATCTTAGTACGTGTGTGTACATATAAAAATAGATATACACAAATATAGATTTTTAAGTCAATCAGAACTTTAATAAATATCTTGTCCTTGGCCATAAAGAAAACTTTATCAGATTATTTATTTATATATTTATTTAATTATCCTAACCTGAGGACATTTTTTCATCGATGTGAGGGAGAAGCATCGATTGGGAAGAGAGAGAAGTATCGATTTGTTGCCTCTCATATACCCCTAGACTAGGGCTCTAACCCACAACCTAGGTATGTTCCCTGACCAGGAATCAAACCCTCAACCCTCCGATTATGGGATGACATTCCAATCAAAAGAGCCACACCAGCCAGGGCTATCAGATTCTTTTAAAAGTAAGGATTTTGCCCTGGCTGGTGTGGCTCAGTGGACTGAGTTCCAGCCTATGAACTAAATGGTCGCTGGTTCGATTCCCAGTCAGGGCACATGCCTGGGTTATGGGCCAGGTCCCCGGTAGAGGGAGTGTGAGAGGCAACCACACACTGATGTTTACCTCTCTCCCCCCTTCTCTTCTCCTCTCTCTAAAAACAAACAAATAAAATCTTTTAAAAAAAGTAAAGATATTTACTCATCACATTTCCTGTTCATAATCAATAACATTTGGGAATACTAAAAAGATAAAAAAATAACTACTTGGAAAATTAAGAAACTCTCCTAAATGATTCATAGGTCAGAGAGGAAATAGAAATTAGACTCTGTGTAGAATACAATAAAGAGAAGAACACTTCATAACCATCCATGATTCACAGGGCAACTCTGAAAAGTTTTAGTCTGCAATCCCTTAATTATTAAAGAAGAAATAATGGAAACAGAGGAACTAAAGAACTGCCTAAAGAAATTAAATAGAGGACAAAATGCACCGAGAGAAAATAAAAAGATGAGATTCTCAGATGTGTTAAGTAAGATAAATAAGATACAGGAATGCAAATGACATATGCTTTTCTGTACAAAAATAAATCATTATAAATCTATCACATATATATGGGTGTGTATGTAGACATGCAGATATATCATATATATGAGGGTGGAGAAAGTTGTTGCATCAAGACCACCAAGCTATTAATATTTATTACATGGGGAAAGGTATGTATGGATTAAGCTTGAAAACAGAATAAAAAGGATCCTAAGATACAAAGAGCATAAACACATATTTATGTAAAATTGTATATATTATACATAATAAAGTATAAGGACAATTACTCAAATGTTTTACTCACTTTCATAACTTTTCCTTTATTGATTGAATCTAACAATGTTCTATTATTTATAAGTAGAAATTTAATAATATTTTTAATTTAGGAGGGAATATTTAAAACCAAAAATACAAAGGTAAAAGTTGGATCCCCCTTCCTACCTGAAATACTCTTGAATATTTGTCCCCAAAGGTACTTCTGCCTTTAATCATTTCTCTTGGCCATTTTTAAACTGCCTCCCTGGCAGGGGCAGGGTGCCCAATGACCAAGCACCACTCCCGTTGGGACAGGGGACCCTCTATCACGCAGGGTCCCCGAGCAAATCCGTGGCAACGCAGAGGGATGTCAACGGCCGACTCGTCGTGGCTTCACGGGCTACATCAGACTGGAAACGGGCCTCACAGGGTCACGATCCTGAGATACAACTCTTGGTCCATCCCCATGGCACGAAGGGCTTCCAGGCTCACGCAGGAATTGGCCCAGCTGGAGGGTACCCCTTTCCCAGGAAGGGACTGTCCGTTTTCCCTGCCTCCTGTCTCCAGTGTGAAATCAGAGTCCAGGAAAAACAACAGTTTAAAGACCAACTAGTTTACCAAATGGTCTTAGAAACCAAATTTAAACTCACACAACTAAACCATCATCTTCACTGTAAGTGCCCTTACGAACAGGACAACTAAGAAGGAAGACAGTGTCTCTAAGAAATTAGACAGACACTTGGCACCAGCGGCTCCAAGCTCATTATCCCCGGAGACTCAAACACAATTGGCAGAAAAGATGCCAAATTCAAGGGCAGGCCAGTGGATGTGAAGGCACACGGGCACCCACACCGCTCTCCATTTACTGGAGATTGTTTCTGACAAACCAGACAACAAGAAAAAGAAAATGTGCTAAAATAACTAGGCATTCATATTATTTGTAATAAAAAATTTGTAAAGTATCTCCTAGCTCATAAGTCAGAAAAAGTCTAAGTCACTGTAATTTCACCAAAAGGAGTTTTACAAAGATGCACACCTAAGAACCAACAGCACGTGCCTTGTTCAATGGCACCTTGACAATCCCAGGCTGGGGGCTCTAATTTACCTCCACGTAACACATCGTCCCCCATACAATATACCTCATTAAGGAGCTCCTATTTCAAGCTGATCACATAAAGCGGCCTGAAGAGGCCCCTTCCGGTTAGTCTTTTGACAAGTACAATTCTTCCTATTATGTCATCAACTCCACTCTTCATGAGTATTAACAGTATTGTCCATTGAAATAAAAGCAGTGAGTTATTTTTGTATTTTTGATCACAAAATACAATGTAAGTCTTATTCCAGTTGTCAAACCACTTATTTCTCAGTATAAAGAGGCCCCTTGACAGCCAGGACAGTTCATCCTCAGAACCTGCAGCCTAGAAAAAACCAGCATTAGCAGACTAATAAAAGCACAAGCCCTGACAAGTGCTTCACAGCCGACTGTTTGCCAGATATCGGCACAGATTTATGAGAGAAGTTGACACAATTCCAATCTGTGGACCTTAGCGCAGAATCATGAAACAAGGTATAATAAAAGATCCGATGCTGGAAAGGGTCCCTCTATCCACAGGGACCTCTCTACCTTGCATGTGAAGCCACAGGGCACCTTCGCTGGAGGACATCACAGGTGTGAGCCCGTATTTTGCAGGGACAGAAAAGGTACTAAGTCACTCTCACAGTTGATGGTCACTACTTTCCTGAAGACATCAGTCACTTCCTCATATGGGCTTGGGCAAAGTGACTTAACTTCTGCGCCCCTTGTTCCTCACAGGTGAATGAAGCCCATTTCCACTGGGTTCCGGTAAGGGAGGATGGAGGACGTAGCCCAGGGACCTCCTGGGAGAGCCTGACAGGGCAAATGTTGGCTCTGCAGGTCCATGATGATGATGGTGGGGGTGTTATGTTCCATCTTTCCAGACCAGAAGTTAAGGACAGATGTTGTTTGTTGAACTGAACTGTCAGTAGTATCATATACTCATTTATCATCAAAGGTACAATAAGTGGCAACATACAAAAATGCTTGGGACAACGAAATTAGGAAATGAAGCCATAAATGAGACCACCTCTTCGTGAGCCTCTTCTTAGGGTGCTGGCCCGGTGCCGGCATGTTGTCAGCCATGATTTGCACACTCCTTTTGCTTCTGGCAGTTCTATGTAACAAATCAAGTGATTATTTTCCTTATCTCTGTAGTCTTAAAGTTCACGTACAAATCATGCAATGACGGAGGCTGACAAGTCCCCATATCTGCAGGTGGCAAGCTCAAGGCCCAGGAGAACTGGCAGGGACAGGTGCAATCCAAAGAGTGACACCAGGTTCCAGACACAAAAAAGCCGACGTTTCAGTTCCAGTCCAAAGGCAACAACCAACGTCTTGGCACAAAGGCAGTGAGGTCGGAGGAGCCCCGTGTGATTCGCAGAAAAGTCAGCTGTTCGGTCCATCTGGCCTTCAACTGGTGAAACGAGGCCCACCCACATCAGGAAGGGCAACCGGCTCTACTCAGCCTATCAATGTCAATGACAAATATATCCAAAAACACCCTCACAAAAATACCCAAAATAATGTTTGATCAAGTATCTGGGTACCCCAAAATCCAAACAAGTTGACACACAAAATTAAACATTACAATAAGTAATCTTTAGGAAGTCCAATTTATCTAGCTTGAATCATATTTCTAAATATGGAATTATAGTCACATTGTTATTCATTATTTTTTTCCTCCCAAGATAATTATAGATATATTCAACATATTCAGAGCACTTAGCTCATCCCCAAAATACTTCAGTTTGATGAATGAAATATAAGAAACACAAACATTTTATATCTAAATTACAAAAAGAACTATAAGGCATTTTCAATCTGTGTTTCTTCAACATAAGGAAGCATAAAGGAGTATATGAGCTTGGACCCAAAAATTTCAGAATTATCTTCTGGGGGGCAGGCCCCTTGCAGTAAAGGCTTCCCTGCTAGCTGAGTGTGCTAGGAACCCATGTGTATCAGTGTACCAGCTGGTGTGGTTGTGAGAGGCTGCGTTTGGCTTCAGTGATTTTTTTTTTTTTTTTGAGGACTCTTTCAATGCATTTGCCCATTTCATGATGGGTGATTTACGAGCGCACCTGCCCACACTGTGCTGAGTGTTCAGCAGTTTTTGACCAAAAAGAGCATAATCCCCGTGCCCTACCCTCCCTATTTACCGAATCTTGCCCCAAGAGACTTTTTTTTGTTTGTTTGTTTCCCTGGATGAAGAAAGTCCTCAAAGGGAAACACTTTACTGCTGTGGAAGAGGTGAAACAAACAATGGCAGCACTAAAAGGCATCAAAATCGACAAGTTCAAAAACTGTTCTGAGCACTGGAAAAAGAGTCTTGATAGGTGTATTACGTCAAATGAAGAGCACTTCGAAGGTGACTAAAGTTTAAACATGTAAGAATAAACACCCAATTTTTTATAAATAAATTCCAGGCTTTTTGGGTCCCCCCCCCCATATTATTTTAAAACAGAACAGATGGTAGGCCGAGCACTGCCACAGTGCCGTGGACTCCACCTTTTCCCGTTTCCCATTTTCCATGCGACTTAATGCAACGAAGGGCACTGCGACCAGGGTCCAGCTTCTCCTGCATTTTTGTCCTGAGAGGGGCTAGAATATGTACCAAAAGCTGAACACCAAAATAGAGCACAACAATAAGAAAAGGTCTCTTAGCCAGTCACATCAAATTTTGATAACGAATCAATTATACAACTTGAAAATAGAAAGGAGTAGCTTACCAGCCTCTGAAGATTGCCTTGTTAATTCAAATGCTTGTGACATGTTAATGTAGAATTCAGGAGGGACAAAAGTAGCTTTATCATATTGCATTATTTTAGTTACTGTAATGCAGGGTTGTAACATAATATCAAAATCATTCATTTTTCCTAACTTAATGTTTAATGAGTACATCATGGATGACAGAATTCAACGCCCCTTTGAAAATGTTTTTAAACTTAAAATCAGTGTTTTTTGGAAATCTCAATGAAATAGATAATAAAAGCCATAATTGCTATCTGCAGAACTATCACTATTTTTTATCTCAAAAGAAATGTTTGGCTTCAATATATGTGGCACATGTGATTACTTTTCTTTTTTGTACATATAAGGTTATTAATTAAAATACCACTGAACATTCACAAAACCCATCACAGCAGCAGGCTAAAGAATAAAAACCATAATATCCTATCAGGAAATACAAAAGCATTCAATAACATCCGACATCCATCCGTGATAAAGTTAGTAAACTGGGAATGGAGGGAACTTCCTCAACTTGAGGGAGATTATCTACAGAAACGCTGCCGTTCACACAATCCTTCACAGTGAGAGCCTAGGGCTTCCCCTCTAAGACGGGCCGGTCCATTCCGGGCTCACCCCGCTTCAGGGGTCTCGAGCCCCCTCCTAACGTCCCTGTTCTCTGCTGGGTCCTGTACTGCCGTTTTGATCACGTCCATTGTGACCCCCAGTGCCTCTGCTCCCCTCCCCAGCCCCGCAGCCAGTGCCGTCCCCTGGACAGAAGGGGCTGGGGCTCCCGCGGGGGCTCAGGGGCCTCCCCCGGCTGCGGCCTGACGGCAGGGGCTCCCCGCAGAGAAGGCTCTTGGCCAGGGCCTGAGGCTCCCCTCCCAGCCCTTCTCTCCGCACGCCGGGGGGTCCGCTGATGCAGCCGGCCGTTCTCCGCCCTCAGGAGCCAGCAAAATGACGCACCCGGGGACCTCACGCCCTTCTGAGTCAGCCAGGGGGTCCTCAGTGCAGGGTCCCGCCTGGCCCGGCCCTGCTCGAAGGGCAGGAGGACACGCACGCTCCTACGACCTAACTTGTGAAAGGACGGTGATGGCGCTCCCAGATGAACACCCGCTTTTCCTGAACACGGTGCTACTGAGACCCAACTGACTGTCGGTCCTCCGTGGAGGGCTGCGCTCAGGGACTTCCAAACCGGGCGCTCGCCCACATCCCTCCAACACGCAAGGCCCCAGTGAGCCTCCGGGGAATCAAGTTCAAGGGGCCGAAACGCAGTCCCAGGGCTGGAGGGTCATTCAGGGTGCCATGCCGAGAGTTCCTGCCTACACACTTCACCGTAGAGTTTCTGCTCCTGCCACCGCCCTCCATGCCGGTGCCCAGCGGGGCCGCAGGCAGGGGCCCCAGCAGCCGCGGGAGCCTGCTGGTGTCGGACCCAGACCGGGACAGCCTGCCGAGCGGGGCAGCGCAGCGCTGCGCGCTCTCACGGGGCGGAGCTTGCGACCGCGTTGCTCTTGGAGTTGCCGCCCAGGCAAAGAGGTGTGTTTGGGGTGACACACCTGTATAAAATGCCAAGGAGCTGCCTGGATTAAAACCGTTAATGTCCTTCTATCCACTTGATATGAAGAGACTCATGTACACAGGACTAGGCAGAGAAGGCCACTTCCACTTTTCACTCCTTACACAATACGATACAACCACAGAGGCATTTGGAAATTAAAAATAAGAGAAAACTCTTATTTTTTTTTTCCAAAAGGAGTTGCTTATATCTAGGTTAAGTTAAATAACCTAAATGTGGACAAGTAGAAATGGTCTTGAATTTCACTGAGAATATGGAGAGATTTCTTTTATTAATGTCAATTTTAAATCCACTGTCTCTTTTTCAATGCACTCACTTTAAGTGCATCAAGTACCTCAGTTGTCTTTCATTTTTACTGAGATTCCTGTGAATATTTCCAATCCTTTGCCTTCAAACTTGCGGCGCATTCCAGCCCGGTCACCCCCGGAGAGTGTGGCACCCGGCCAAGTCCCACTGCCAGGAGGACGGCCGGAGCCAGGGCCAGGGCCTCTGCTCCGGGGGGAGGCAAGTGTGGGGAGGCGAGGGAATCTCCCTCAAGGCAGAAGAGGCAAAGAAGAGGAAATCGCTCTCCTTGACATCCAGTCGGCAAATCCATCCCACTCCCAGGCCCAGGCCGAAAGGCAGGAAGGGGCGCGGGCGGGCACCGGGCGGTCAAGGACGAAGAGAAGCCTGTGCGCTGAGGCCGCCCTGGGCCGCCCTGGCGCTTCCTCCTGGGCAGGGCCTGAGCGCACCCGGTCCCACAGGGCTGTCAGGCATCCACCCGGCCGCGTGCCCAGACACAGGCCATGCGCCTCCCTCAGCCGGGCTGAGACACTGAATTCATTAATCAAACCCATCTCATGCCTTATCAATTATTCACAAGTAAAGCTCATTAAATCATCATAATATTAAAAGGGGCACAGAGGCAAAATACATTTTCCTGCATCCATGTGGCAGGGCTCCTGCCTGCTGAGTCACATTCTCGAAAGCAATTGTAGCATTTATTCCCAGACTTTGCCGGAAACTGTGCCTTAACTGCCCTGCGTTTGAAAGTTACAAACAGAGCAAGTCCGTGCCTAGCGTAATGCCTGGAGAGCTGCGGAGGGGAACCAGCCCCCACTTCTGTCCCCCCACCCCCCACCGCTCGCCCTCTCTCAAACACACCTGCAGACGTGAACACTCTCCATTTCCTCCTCTCGTCACTTTTCTCTGTAGCTCTTACCAGCACCCACTGCATCTTGTCCGTATCACCTGTGTGCATTTATGAACAAGCACATTTGTGTTTGTGTTGTCGCCTGTCTCCTCTAGAATGTAAACTCCTCGAGGAGGGGAATCATCTTTGTATGTGCTACTATAACCCCTGAACCCAGAACAAGCTAGTCGTGTCGCCATTTTTTACTGAATGAACAAAACTACTTATGAGCTATATGGCAAAATCTGTTTTAACACAAATAATGCATCTCAAAAAATGTTCCCCTAATACTGGTTTCCGAATCACAGGTCTTGAATAGCAACTCTGAATAATATTCCCCTAATTTATTCATTTTAAAATTTATTAAAAGTATGGCATCCTTAATTCGGAGGGTGCATGTTTAATCCCTGAGCATGTGTGCACATTTCATTAGTCACATAACAATGGACGGAAATAATAAGACACAATCCAGAGACAGAATGTAGAACAGAATAGATTCCCATGTAAAATATTTCACCCTTGATGTAAAAACTGATAATCGAATCCCAAGTCTCCTGGATGAAAGCTTATTTATCTTTTTTCTTTTTCAATTACAGCCGACATACAATGCTATATTAGTGTCAGGTGTATAGCATAGTGATTAACAGCAATATCATTTAAGAAGTGATCTCCCTGATTATTCAAGTACCCACCTGGCACTGTCCATAGCTATTACAATATTATTGACTGTCTTTCTTTGCTGTACTTTACATCCCTGCGACTATTCTGTAACCATCAATTTGTGCTTCTTACTTCCTCCCCCTTTTCCGCCCCTTCCCCTCTGGCAGCCAACAGTTTGTCGGGTTATTTCTGAAGCAATAATGAACGCACTGCGTGGCCCCTGGCAGACCCCAGAACCCGCGTCTCCCTAACCTGCCCGCTCTCACTGCCCGAGGAGGGAAGGACTGAAAACCTGCAATTCGACAGCCAGCACCCGTCGCGTCTCTCCCTTCCGCCTCACTGCTCGCTTCTGCAGGTCACGTCTGCACTGCTTTTGCTGTTGTCTGGACAATTGTGCACCAGTAATGTTACAGCCATAGGTCTCCCTGGGGAAACCTCAAGAAACTTAAAACAAAACCAGTGCTGTATTTCAGGAGCATGTCAGAACTTAACCCATGAAAGGAACGTGAGCAGGGAGCGTAGGGAAAAATGCTATTTTGTAGGTGTCACTTTCCAATCTAATGCCATTTAATTAAATGACATATATGCTCTTCATTGTAACAGTGTTTACTGGTCTCATGACAAAGCAAAGGGAATCACGTACACACAGACCCAACGTGAAGAGGAAGTTGGAGACATCTGCCGGTACGGAACCTGCCGTCGAAGTGCAGCTTCAATTGCCACAATTATAACTGTGTATCTTCAATAACTGTCAGTGGAATGGGGCCCGGGCAGCTTGACGGACCATTTAGGAACACAGCAGTCATGGCAACGTGTCCCTAAAGGACTCAGGTGTCACTCTGGCTGTCTCCTTAACCAGTCCACCACTGCTTACAGCAAACCTGATTCGACTTCAGTATTTCACTTCAACAACAGGGCACATTCGCAAGGAGAGTCAGATCACATCACAGCAAGGAGCGATGAGGAAAAAGAAATTTTACACATTTCCGTGGAACTGGTCCAGCTCACAAAACACTGTCCAAAGTCAAATTGTTTGTTCTTTTTTAAAATAAATAGAACACATGTTTTAGTTTGGCTTCATGTCCCCACTGACAGGCTCCTATAACTTATCGGGCGGCACTGTCCCTCTCCCGCCAGTTCAAGGGCCACCGGTACATTGGGGTGAGGCCAGAGGGAGCCAGAGACATCTCCACGCGATGACAGTGACAAGATTTGAAATAATAAAGTGTTCTATAAATGTAAAAATAAAGGAGTTATTTTTATCATTATATGCAAATAATGGCTCGATCTCACCATGTAATCAAGACAAGTACAACTCCACTTTCTGAAGAACATCCGTGGGCGCCTGCTGCCCACTTCTGACATCTCCGCCTCCAGGCATGATCTGAGGGCCATGCTGGTCTAATTTCACCCGTGCAAACATGCTGTACAAAGGGGCACAGGGAGGGGTTCTTACTGATGCCACCACCCGGGATGAGCTGTGACACATCGACCTCAATGTGACACAGAAATTATCAACATCGAATCAAGAACAATATTGGGGAGACAGGCTTCAACGTGGATGTGATGGGAAAGTCGGTCCAGGACAATATTAAATGTCTGAAATCCCCCTGGTTTTCTCTGCAGTCACAGCCAGCTGTCTGCAGGGCAGGGGGGAGTGCGCGCGGGACAAGGCCGGTTCAGGGACATGCCTGGTGACACACGGACGCTCGGAGCCCCGGACAGGGGGACCGCTGCGGTCCCTGCCAGCAAGCTCAGGCGAGGAGTCTGGGATCTGATACCGAATATCCTGATTTGAAAATAAAAACATCCAACTATTAAAACAAAACTGCTCATCCGTCCCTGGCCCCAGCCCCGGAGCATGAATGAAGGGAGCCCTGGCTTGGCACAAAAGGACCCGAGGTCTGCTTGCACGTAGCCAGCGCCTCTCCCTCCGACTCTGCTCTCCGAGGTGGCCACCCGCATGCCCGGGGCCCCTGCAATTTTCCCACATCTCACTAAAGGCTGCTCTTATGTCTAAATAGTAACATCAACAATAAAAAAATGTGTTGGCCTTGTCATAAGCATCAAGCACGTTGCAGGCACGGTCTCACTGAATGTTCACAACACCCATGTGAAGCAGTGGCTGCTGTGTATCTGTCTGCTCTTTACAGAGAAGAAAAGGGTGCCGACGTAAGTTAAGTCACCCGCACACGTTGCACAAGTAGCCGTGGACTTCACTAGAAGCCTCCACGTGTCTGCAGAACAAGAGCAGGTCAGGACCATGCGGTCCACGGCCTCCCTGAGCAGGCCCCGGGCCGCGGCGCGGCCGCGCTGCCCTGTCTGCGCGCACCACCACGGCCTGTCCGGCACCGACGCCCGCCTCTGCCTCCGCCGACCACCGCCCGTCACTCGGAGCCCTGCTGACTTCTTGCCTCCCACGTCCTGCCATCAGCATCGTCCAAGACCCTTCCTTCACCATCCCCCCTCCGCTTGGACCACCCGAGGCTTTGCAGGCTTTTTAAAGTAGCACCAGATTGACACGCTCACCTCCCAAACTCAGCTCCTCCCTCCCATCCCCCACGCTCCCAGTGCACCTGAGATCAAGGCCCAGGCCCCGCTTTGTCTCAGTCCAAGGCTCAAACGTTCCTGCGCGACGCCCCACAGACCCTCTGCGCTCGCCACCGGCCACAGCGCCCTTCGTCCCCACCCCGCCCGCCTCTTCACTGTGTCATCGGCTGCACTGGACCTGGCGTGTCTCCCGCAGCCCGCACTTCGCGCATCCCCGCACCTGGCTGTCCACCGTCCCGCTCCAGGCTCCTCTGCTCCCGGGCCGCTCACGTGGATGACAGCACTGGCCCCCTCCCATCGGTCTCCCTGATTCAGAGCCTTCCCACCTCTGCCAGGAGCCCCTCGCGCCCCGAGGGCTGCGCTTTTAAACAGGGTCTGACCGCCCGGGGGCAGGGCAGATTGCGGAGTGGGGGGGTGGGGGGGCAGGGCTGTTCCCTGCCTGGCTCCTGCCTCCGGCCAGTCCTCCCCTCATTACGTGAGAACCACGGTGGTTCCCAGAACTTGGCCACCCCTTTCTTTGCGTCTTTGGCTCATTCTTCCGTCTGGAATCAGTTTCTCAAACCATCTGCCTTCTGAATTGTCAACACCATCGGCACTGGCTTCCTAACCTGCTAAAAGCAGCATTTTCAGTTCAGAGAATCTTCCAGACTCTGCGTTTCACGCTTCACTGGAAGCCTTGCCCATGTAGGGGCAAAGGTGAGACAAGCGTCCAGACCACAGAGACCTTTCCCAGGTGAGCAGCCAGGTAACGACTACTGGCTTCCTAAATGGTCCCTGTATGTTTCTTTAAATTACAAAAAGAAATATGTATGAAACAGTAGTTACCTAAACGTGTACGTTAACGCTTTGAGAAACATCCCCAAAACTTAAACACATGCAATGCATCGTCCACACAGTGCCTTGTCACAGCGACCTCTTATGTACGTGTTAAATCACCATGTTCATCCACAAGTTCACGAGGCAAAGCAGAGCATTCAAATCATCCGAAACACTTACCTGCTTTTGCATTAATTGTGCACTTTCCCCAATGACCCAGACTACATTGATCTTGGCCTAATGCCAAATACTAACATGAGAGAGGTGCTATAATCATGTAAAATATTAGGAAAGTGGTCAATTCTATTACCTTTGGCAGTAAGGTGGAGGTAAGAGAAAAAGGTCCTAAACTTCCGTACAATTTGAGAACTTGGATCTTGAATCTGAACACAAGGCTAAATGTTCTAGAAAGAGAATTAATCAGAACTAATGAACATCTACTGAAGCTTTAAGTATTTTGTTTAACGTGTTCACTTCTCCAGCTTGGTTTATTGAATTCCATGCTTCTTAGCATGTTTTAACTTTTTTCAGCAACTCTACTGATAGATAATAAAAAATTTAACGTGAGAAAGAAGTTCTAAGCTGGCCAACAGATGAGTCACTGCAGGGGACAGATGACATTAGTGGGCCACTTCCTATCATGCTAATGGCCTGAACAGACAAACCCGTGGTTTAGAAATGGTACCAAGGCGAGGAACGGCGAGGCCCGGCGGTGCCGGGCTCACCACCCACCTCCGCTGCTCTTCCCCGTGCTCTCCCGAGGGGACAGTGAGGCACTCGTCCATGTGTCCGTGCAGCAGCCTGAGGACGTCCCCACCGATCAGATAGCCTGTGAGGGTTGAAACGCAGTCACACGTGAACTGTCATGGTGGCCGGAGCCATCGCCAAGCCCCACCCTCCGTTTTCACGGACAGAGAGACAGGCGTCAGCGAGGCTTCAGGTCCTGGCCCAAGCTCAGGCGTGATGGGGGCGCCTGCCTGCGGCCTCTTGGCCCCGAGTCCCAGAGCCCCAGTCAGTGACATTCCCCCTGGAAAGACCACCTCGACCCCCTGAACCTACTCCCTCGGCAAGGCGCAGAGCCCAGCCGGCACAGGTGACCGTAATCGGAACAAACGCTGATGCAGGGGCACTGCTGCGACCCAGCTCCGAGCCACCTGGAAGGCGGGAAGTCTTTTTTTTAAATCTTCAATATACACTTTTATTTAATTAATTAATGTAGTGTATTGTTTGCTCTATTACCATTGTCCCAATTTCCTTTCCCCCCTCCCCCCAACCCGCCCCTCTCACCCAGGCAGCTCCCTCTCCCTGGTCCCTGGCCCTGAGTCATTCAGACGCGTGCTTTCATTAATCGGACCAATCCGTTACGTTTCCTTCCACCATTTCCTCCCCCCGCCCCCCCCCCCCCGACAGTTGTCAGTCTGTTCCCTGTTTCCATGTCTCTGGTGCTCTTTCTCTCATTAGTTTATTTTGTTCATTAGATTTCAGTTACAGGTGAGATCACACAGTATTTGTCTTTCGCCAACTGGCTTATTTCACTGAGCCTAATGGTCTCCAGGTCCCTCCAGCCGTGCAAAGGGCAGCAGGAGCGCCCCCTTCCCTCCAGCCGTGCAAAGGGCAGCGGGAGCGCCCCCTTCCCTCCAGCCGTGCAAAGGGCAGCGGGAGCGCCCCCTTCCCTCCAGCCGTGCAAAGGGCAGCGGGAGCGCCCCCTTCCCTCCAGCCGTGCAAAGGGCAGCGGGAGCGCCCCCATCCCTCCAGCCCTGCAAAGGGCAGCGGGAGCGCCCCCATCCCTCCAGCCCTGCAAAGGGCAGCGGGAGCGCCCCCTTCCCTCCAGCCCTGCAAAGGGCAGCGGGAGCGCCCCCATCCCTCCAGCCCTGCAAAGGGCAGCGGGAGCGCCCCCTTCCCTCCAGCCCTGCAAAGGGCAGCGGGAGCGCCCCCATCCCTCCAGCCCTGCAAAGGGCAGCAGGAGCGCCCCCTTCCTCCAGCTGCGCGGTAGCCGGCTGCGCGGGACATTCTGACTGGAGCCTCCCTGGCACCGCCCTGGGCCAAAACTTTGGAAGGGGTAACCCCTGGAAAGCTACATACAAAACACACCCCAATAAAGCTAACAGTAGCATAAAAATAAGGAAAGGTGAGTCTTAACAGAAACTTCCCTTTTAAATAGCAGTTGGCACGGGAGTCGGAAATGTCAGCACCCACGTTGGGAAAGCTCTCCCTCCCAGCGGCTCACTGCCGCACTCCGGGCAGGACCCTCAGCCCTGCGTCGGGACAGACCCGCCGAGCGGCGCGGAGGCCTTACCTTGGGCCGCCTCACTTCCCGAGCTGATCGGGGCCACGCTCCAGAGAGTCTGCTGGAAGGCCGCGTCCACGTGGAAGCTGCCGCCGCCGTAGGACAAGTGCTGCGCGGGAGGAAGCAAGCGAGACGTCACTGCGGCCCCGGGCGCTGTCCGCGCGCCTCCGCCCCCTCCAACCGGGGCAGGCGCCCGGAGCTGCGAGCCCCGACCGACCGCCGCCCAGAAACGAAGGGACCAGCAGAAAACAGCTGGAGTTTCTTTTTGACTTTGGGTGTTTTCTACCTTCATTCTAGGAGTTGTAACTTAAGCCACTGATTAGAAAACACACAAATGAATAAACTAAAATAAATCTATTCATTAAAAGAGACTATTTGGTTTTAAGGCTTACTGATGGGAAAAGCCGTACAGCTAGTGCGTACTTACCATTGAAATTATAAGTTTTTCTACGTATCACACTGTGCTTTCTTTTGACGGTGAAGTAGGGGAAATCTACAGGACCCATGTCCTAGTTTTACCGGGCCCTCTAAGAACTTTATCTGCAATTTGACACAATAGCCATTAGATGGCGATGTTTCCTAATAGGTACCTAAAACCTGACCATTTCACCAAAATTGATACATTACAAATTTCAGATTTTCCTCCTTAAAAATGAAAATGTATTAAAACAGCGCTTTTAATATCTTTGAGAGCCATAATATATGAGTGCTCAAATGATAAATAAAGAACAACAAAATTATGTAACCACTCTAGAACTTTGCAGCCAAATGCCTCAATTATTTTACTGATCTCCCCCAGGCTGCCTCTAGAAGTTCGGACAAACATGGAACAACCTGGGCTCTTGGGGTCCACTCAGAGAACACCCCCAATATTCCTGCCATGTATCTGTGGCGTTTTCCAATGCTGATCACAGCCGAAGCTTTCAAAGACTTGACTATCCCTGAACTTTTCCAGAAACCGGACCCCCAGTGGATGCAGAGCATCGCAGCCTGGTGCTGCGGAACCATGAACTCCGCGGGCCTCGCGATACCCCAGGGGCCTCTTCCACCTAAAGGTGCTATTCTCAAGTCACCAGCAAAACAGGTGTTGTACAATCTTTTTCTTCAAAAAAAAAAAAAAACCAAAAAATTTTTTGATATCCATGCTGTTATCTTACCAATAATTTTTCCAATCAATATGACTAAAGTTTACCTGCTGATTGAGCAGACTTAGCGATAACCTGCTTTGACCGACCCGCTCCTCTCAGCAGCTACCTGCCTTTTTGCCACCTCAGTCTGCCCTGTACAAGCCCAGCTGAGACTCCATGATTGTTCAAATTCTTTACTTACAAATAGATCCTATGCTTCTGCTTCCACAAACAAGAAGCTATCATCACATAATGTAATTTTTCTCTCTCAATCCTGTGAGCTGCCTGATACAGGCTCGCAGTCTAACGATGTTATTCAACAAACAAGGATGTAAAGAAACCAAAGCCTTTAAAGTTGAAGTAGCATAAACCTAAAGAAATATTTTACGTTGTTCCACAAATATACCTATTTTAATGACCTGAGCCAAAATAACTGTGCTCATGCATGCACACACACAGACACACACACACACAGACACACACAGAAAGAAAACTTTCTATAAAACCGTATGGCTCTCACCAGACCATGAGCAGGTGGTCCAAAACATCAACACCTAAATCTTTAGTTTTGAAATCAAGTGGAAGCTCATGCCATATTATGATAAATAAATCAATAAATGATAATTTGTTCATTTGTCATGGTTCATTGAACACAGTATGTACACAGCATTGGGCTAAATATCAATAGAACACCCTCCCCGCCCCAGGGGTGCTTGGAATCTAGAAGGGAAAGCAATATGCACAAAATGCTACAAGCCAGTACTAAAGAACAGCATGTGAATTGTAATCCAAGTTCTACAGGAATTGCAAAAAAAAAAAAACCACTTTAGCCAGCCTAACTGGGAGCGGCCCCGCGCTGGGGGTGGAGGGCAGGCAGCATTTCCACAGGTGAGATGGGAGTTCACGGGGCTGAGGCCCGGGGGGCTGGGGGCACCGACCCGGGCCGCACATTGACGTACTTAGATATGTTGTCTCCAAATATATCCATACATAGGTCGGATTTGGGTGTGTGTAGTAATAATGTTAACTTGCTAAGTGTAAATATTTAAAACATATCAAAATTGTTGTAAACCACTTTGCAGATTTGCATTTTCAGTTCACCAGAAACCTTGTCATTGGCAGTGGCCGGGGCCTCGCTGGCCCTCTGAGAGGCTCAGACAAGGGGACCAGTGTGACAAAGAGAAGGTGAACCCAAAGAGCAGAGATACAGGGACAACAGGGCAGCGGAGAGTGGCCGTGGGCTTATGGCAGGTGCTGACAGAAGGTGAGAGAGACGGCCTGCCAACAAGGTGGTGGCAGATCGAGGGCCCTACACTGTAGACAGAGAAAAAATGATAAATGTGAGAGAACCGTAAAATCGTGAATATTTCAGACTGTGGGAGAAAGTCCGAAAGTGTCCTTAAGAACGTATTACACCATAAAAATTCTAAACAATGTTGACTCTTCTCAAGAGAACATTCTCAAGAGGCATAGCGATTTGAAATGCTTCTATTTACGCTTAAACAGCAAAGGGAACTCTGAGTCAGACCAAGGTCATTAGGCCTGTAGTATTAAATATTCAAAATGCAGGCACGGGCAACAAAAGCAAAAATAAATAAATGGGATTACATCAAACTAAAAAGCTTTTGAACAGCAAAGGGAACCGTCAACAAAATGAAAAGCCAACCAACTGAACGGGAGAAGATATTTGCAAATCATACATTCCATAAGGGACTTGTATTCAAAAACATTAAAGCACTCCATACAACTCAATAGTAAAAATAGTAATAATAAAAATGATGATGATAATCCAATTAAAAATTGATTAAAAAACCACCTAAATACACATTTTTCAAAGAAGATATACAAATGGCCAACGAGTTACATGAAAAAATGTTCAACATCACTCATCATCAGGGAAATGCAAATCAAAACCATAATAGGATATCACCTCACATCTTTCAAAACTGCTATTATCAATAAATCAACACAAGTGTTGGCAAGGGTGTGGAGAAAAGGGAACCCCAGTGCACTGTTGGTGGGAAAACAGTATGGAGTTACCTCAAAAATTTAAAAACAGAGCTGCTGTAGGATCCAGCAATTCTACTTGTGGGTATTTATCCAAAGAAAACAAAAACACTAATTCAAAGAAATATGTGCACCACATACACTGCCTCCTTGTTTACAGAAAGCCGTTAAAGCAACAGCAAATGGCTCCAAAGGAATTATTTTTCCTCTTGGATACTGCTGAAAAGAGAATAAAGGCCTCATTTCATATTAGAATATGAAACGGTAAGATGAGAAAAGACATGACTTGGGTGAGTGGTTTGCACCCACCTCTGGTGAGAAGGCTCTCTCCTCCTGGGTAACTGGGTGCCCAGTCTGAGTGCAGACGCAGCAGAGGGCGCAGGAGCAGAGGCGCTGCCTGGGCCCGGCCCGCCCAGCCCCCCTCCCCTAGGCCCAGCGCCGCCCCCGGGCAGGGCCCCTTGCCAGGCCCTCCCAAAAGTCCAGTCTGCGCGGCACCCGACAGCCTGGTTCCCTGAGAGCAGCAAGATCGCACTTAGATCGTTGGACCATCACTGTCAGTGAAGGAAAACTAGATCAAAATTCAAGACAAACTAACAACCGAAAAGTTAAAAAATCAAAGGCTGAAAATGTTTGCTTTTAGTACTCAGTTTAAACTAATTTACTTATTTTTAACCACATCAGCACCTTCTCAGAGCACGAACCTCGCTTTCACCCGCAGACCTTCATTTAAAATCAGTTCCGGGGCTCTTCGCTCCTTCCTTCCCGACTCTGTTTTCTTTTGCCTGAATGTCTGCAGTTTCCTCAAACATTCTTAACGGGCATAAATCTCCCATGTAAATAATAACCACAACTCACTAAGCAATTATTAATACTTGCGCTGTTCACGGAGCTAAGCGTCTTCTTTGGTCTAAAGCATTTAATCCTCTTTACCTCCCTGGGAGCTAGGCCCGTGAGGACCCCCACGCAGATGAGAAGCCGAGGGTCCCAGCAGGTCCCGCCCAGGCCGGGCTCACCCGAGCCGGGGGGAGGGGGGTTGTGAGTGTGCGGGGTTCTGAGGGGTGGCAGGGGACACGGTGGACGAGCCCACCCGGCGCAACAGCACCACGCGCTGTTTCTGACATGTCTCGCTCACCACCCGCTGTGATGTCATGGAAATTTTACACACTTTTTTTTATGTGTTCACTTACTTTTCAACCTTAAAATAAAAATAACACTGTTAGTTCACTGCTGCTCGGCCCGCGGTGGCAGAGTAGTCTGAAGGCAGAGGGGCCTCGGGTCGCAGCCCCCACTGAAGGCCGCCTGCGCCCCACGGCTCGGGCCGCCAGATGCACTGCACCAACCACTGAGCTGTTCACCCACAAACTCTTAAACAACACGGAAGTAAGGCCGATGGAAAATAAGTAGTTTATAAATAATAGGAACGTGTTATGCTGGCATCTTTCACCCTTCCACTGATTTCAATCTGCAAACTGCTGCACACGATTCTTCTTTAGCAAAACCACAATTCACTAAATAGGTTTAATTAAGTATACACTGGCTTCACCACAAAATTAAAGGTACTTCCAATGATTAAACATAAACTTTCTTCACTCTCCCATTTCCAGCCCCTACCCTTTGAAACAAAGCAATGTCAATGGCTGACTTCCACTTTTTAAGACGTTGTCTATTTCTCCTTTCTTAACATGGCAAGTGTTTCTCACGTAAGACGGCTTTCGCCACTGTCCCCAATCAGCAATCACAGCCTCACTAACACAGCCCACACACCGGCTGCAGAACGGGGTCCGCGAATTCCCGGTTCCCGGCGAGCCTGCGTGGAGCGCTTCAAGGACACGGCTGCGAGCAGGCACCAGCCCTGTCAGGCAGCAGGGAGCACGCCGTCGAGGGCGCGCCGGACGCCAGTTTAAATGGGCCAGGTGAGCGGCACTTCCACGCGCCACCTGCCCGCCCTACGTGGGGAGTCGCTCTATCTCATCAAATGGAGACACACGCTTGTTTCCATGCAACATTCCTGGATAATCTGCAACCTAAACTTGAAAGAGGGAGTGTCACCGGCCTGTCATCTGTCTTCTCACCAAGTCCGCGCCCCTTCCCGCACTTACCAAGTACCTTTCAGAGGACACGCTCACTAGGATGAGGTCGTCACCAACGCGCACCTTCTCCCCTTCCGACCGCTGCTTGGAGGCGGGGTGGATGGTCCACCAGCAGGCCTCACCTGCGAGAGGGTGAGCAACACAGAGAGGTGCTGAGTTTAAGGCCCCTGCGCCTGGCTGGCGACTCCAAAATACAGAGGGAAATAAAGCAGGTCTGCAGAGCCAGCCTCCTTGAAAGAAGACTGTCCTGTCCGCACCACCTTCAGGAATTTGAAACTTAAGGCGACGCAATCTCTCAGATCATGAAAATCAAAGGAAGTCGGACAAATTAGATTAGGGTAAGATGTATGGAAATGCGAAGTGTGTCACAGAACTGGTTGTGGCATTTGGGGAAGACTGGTGCCCCCCCAGACCCCCAAGAATGGCTTTAAAATGATATTTATTTATGCTCACATAAGGCCAAATCCACCAGTCATGCCCACCTGACTTCATTTTTCACAAAGCCACATGTCAGTACACTGTTCGTGTTGCTCTGTAATGACATCTAGTTTTTGCCAGCTGATTTTCAAAAGGACTTGGGGTTTTGTGATGTGACGTGGTAGCAATTTGAAGAACTCAGTGCTTGCTGGGGGGGCTGATTTAAATGGGCCCAACTGTTACCATCTGCACTTTATCTCCTGTGCCTTATTTTATCTTGTTTTAAAATGTGTTTGTTTCTATTAATGTAAGGGTAAAAGAGAACCGCATTATAGACGGATACATGATAAAAATATGTGAGTATAATCAAGTACTTTCGTCTAGAACCAGCCTTGCATAAGCCTCATGAACCACACACCCATTCACCACCCTTCACTGCTATCACCTAAGACATAAATTAGCACACAACTCTTCAGTTTGTTCACAGTTCCTTCTAGAACACAAACATAAGTTCTATCCAAAAATGAGAATGTTTTCAGTGCTATGTTATCTAATAATTTGCATTCTCTCCCTTTGCCCGGCTTTATTATTTTTCCATACCCTGATTTTTTTCTTCTGATTCCCCAATGCCAGAGTGTAAGTCCACACTAGCAGGGGCCTTACATGTTTTGCTCACCGGGTCTTCAAACCCCAGATACTACCATTTTTGTTTTTAATGCTCTGGCCCTCGGTATAAATTCATTTTGCATAAATGAGTAAGTGAATCAGCAAACACTATTTCTTGGCATGCTCAGAGGTAATGTGCAAACTGTGGTCTCAGTTGCTCTTCTTACACAAACCCCAGTCTTACTTGGATATCACCTTGCAGATTCCTTATCCTCACTCACTCGCATTTTTAGAGTGTAGGGAGTTTTTCATTTGTTCACTCAAACAGTTACACAGCACCCCTTGCCCATCCATCACTGCCTTCGGAGCAGGGAGACACCAGCAAACAAGGAGGAAACTATCGCCTGCCTGCGAGTCGGGTCCCGGCCCGGCAAGCAGCAAACGTAGGTCCAATAAACAACCCCGCAGCCCAGAAGCAGCAGAGGGCTCGGGGAAAGGTGGCCCAAGGGGACTTGATGCAGGAGAGGCGCTGGGCTGCCCCGTTGTTTTGATACTTTGTAGTCACCTCAACGTGTGGGACAACTTTTGAAAGAGAGACCCAAAGGTTTCTTTTTCATGTAACTGTGTTCCACAGTAAATTAACTACAGTGAGAAGACTTCAAAAAGCTAGCAAAAATATAGAGAAATGACTGAGCCTACAAAAAAAGGAATAGAAATAATACTACATTTCTCTTTTTGGTGCCTGGGAATCTTGGAATTTCGTGTAAAAGGCAATGCGTTGGTCTACTAAAAAATTAAGTTGGCAAACACAGCTTCATTTTTATCCACCTGTAGTCTGAAGAATTTGGACAAGGGGAAAGTGTTTTAAAAAGAAGAGTGGGTGTGAGGGATGGCTGGGTCCTGCCCACATAACGGACAACTTAATAAGAGTTGGGCAATTTCCTTCCATTCGTTGTTCTCCTTGGACTTTTATTTATTTATAATTCTAAGAGTCATTCATGCTCATTGTAAAAGATAAAACATTGTAAAAGATTGTACAGAGCTGTATAAAGTGTAAAGTCAGAGCACTGAGAACAGAAACAAAGCTTATCTTTTCCTATCTTGATTCTCTAAGGAAAAAAAAGTGTTAATATATACATTGTTTTCAAAAGTATGTAAATTTTGTCACATCTGTTTGGATATAGCGCAAACAGCCTTGTGTTTGAATGCTGACGGTATGTCATATTCTCAGACTTAAAAATATTTTAAGATGGAAGTCGATAGATAAAGCTACGCAGCAATACTTCGTACACTAACAAGTGCGCATCAGTACAGCCGACAGCCCGTGAGGCAGGTAGTAAGTGCTGCTTTTTCTATCAAGTCCATCAGAAGACCCAGGTTTGAAGTTTGGTTTGAACACCCAGAGAATCCTGTGGAAACAGCTGAGCGAGGGGAACAGCACACATGTCCTCCCTGCGCCAAGCCTCCCCCAGACAATCAGCGTTGCTCTGACTCCATCCGCAAGGACAGCCACCGTGTCGCCTGACTTCCCACCCGGCTTGATCGCGGGCGTGGCTCACCTGTCGTGTCCTCCTGCAGGCCGACGTCAAAGGCCAGTTTGTCCCTGGAAGACCGGGAGGTGGACAGGCAGCACAGGTACTGAAGGACACAGAATCGGGGCATCACTACACACTCACGGTCCCACCTGGGTACTTCTGACAGACTCTGTACCAGCCTGTCTCTGCACGTCGGCCCCCCACCGCATCTGCGCGAAGCAGATTTTCGTGGGGCAGGGAGCACGCGCACTCCCGGGAGCCGTGGGGAGAGAGAACGCGCAGGAGGTGCGGGCACCTGCAGGCCCTCGCTCCAGGGACGCAAGCAGACGCAGGACTGGCCTGCCAGGAACTGGGGGCCTGTTCGCTCTGTCTCCCAGCCGCGCTCCCACCTGTGAAGCAGAAACGCCTGACACTCGCACGGCGCGGGCGCGGGCGCAGACGGGCGCTGCCTCCCTGGGGAGCTTCACCGTGGCCATGGCCTTTCCGGTACCTTCAATCCCAGAAGTCATCTGTGCAACATCATCAACTCCCTGAAGGTGTTCCTAACTGTATTCCTGAACATCCAGCTCAGGTGAGTTTCCAGGCCACCTCCTCTACCCCTGCCCTGGCCTCACAGGTCTTGTCAAGTGTGACAGTAATGAGGGGGCAGTGATGAGTGTGCAGGAGCCGAGGACACACCACTGTCTGCGCCCCACGCGTGCGCCAGCAGGGAGGGGCCCACAAGCTGAACGGAGCTGCGCGCACTCCCAGGCTCACCGGGCAGTTCCTCCTGCGCAAGAGGGCCGCTGCTCGGGGGTGGCGATGGGGTGGGGATGGGGGTGGGGTGGGAGGGGGTCTGCGAGTGAGACATGGCGGGGGTGGGTGCCCCAGGCTAAAGGGAAGCTGGCCTGATCCTGTCCCCCGGCTGTGAAGCACTGGCTCCCAGGGTCTAGAAGAGACAGCCCGGGCCCCACACACCCTCAGCCAGCAGAGGAGCGGGAGTCTGACTATGGGCTTTGAGCTAAACTACTGAATGTCTAAATTTATGTGAGACAAAGTAACGATTTTACAATAGTGGCTTCCCAGGCAGAAACACAAAGGGATCCCTGTGAAAGGCTTCTGTAACATTTCTCGGTCACATGACAGCCCTGGGCACTGTCACTATTAACGCACGTTCCCTCCGCCTCTACTGCCCACAGCCCCAGGGAGACAGACACTGTAATTACTCCACTACCTGTTGGTTTTGCTCCATGAGGGCAGGGGCTCGGGTCTAGTCCCTGCTACACCCAGCACCTAGGACAGCGCCCAGCACACAGCAGGTGCTAAGTGGCGCTTCCTCAGTGAATGGATGGAGTCTTCAGTTACAATTAGAGGCCTGAGGAGGGGTCAGCGGGCACCCAGGGCTGGACAGCCTGTGGGGAGTGAGCCTGAGCCCAGGCAGTTCGCGTCTGCTCAGAAAGTGAACACAGAGCACTTTCTGAAACAGACCCTCACACTCAGTATTTCATGCCGTTGGTGTTTCGATTCAGATGGAATTCTTTCCACAAGGTTCTAATGTGTAATTGCTATGTACAAGCAGGGTTTTTGTTATTTTCTTTTTGTTTGAGAGAAAGTGAGAGAGAGCGCGCAGCAGGGCGGAAGAGAGGAGAAAATAGCGTCTTTATTGTTTCACTTACTGATGCGCTCCTTGGTTGCATATTGTGCATGCCCTGACCGGGGATCAAACCCGCAGCCGCGGTGGATTGGGACAGTGCTCCAACCAACTGAGCTACCCAGCCAGGGCCACAAGCAATTTGCTTCTATCTGCTTCTCTTGTATCCAGCCATTTTATTAAAGCGTTTTCCTTTATTTTATTTCATGCCTTGCTATGTGCCAAGATTTCCACACTACGTGAGATATCCTATTCTTGTTCTTCTTCATTTGTTTTTATTTTCCCAAGAATGGCTTCAGTGTTTAGTATGATACTGGCTATTAATCTAGCAGTGATATTTCCTTTATCATTGAGGAAATAATGATCAGTGCTATTTTTCATTAGAAATGGATGTGAATTTTATTAAAACCTTTTCAGCACCTGTTAAGATGATCATATTTTTCCTTACTTGAGCTATTTATGTGATGTTGCACACTAAAAAAAAAAAAAATTCTAAGTCCTCATTAAATTCATATTTATACTTTTCCTGTACTTTTGTATTTTATTAACCAGGTATGTCACATCAATATTCATGTGGAGATGGACAGGTTCTGGGGGGGGGGGGGTTTGGTTTGTTTGTTTTTCTGATTATTGGAATTGAGGCTATGCTTAGTCTTCTGCTCTGAAATAGTTTAGATATTTTGAGAATTACCTTCTATTTAAAAGAATCAATTATATTATACTTCCAGATACTGGACTATCATGTAGTCACTAAAATCAGGTTGAGAGAGAATTTAAATAACATGGGTAATACTTGGGCTGAGATAATATATGTAAAAAAAAATCAGGATATAAATTTGGTTATGCAGTAAGATCTCAGTTATGTTAAAAAAATTAGGGACAGAAAGATTGAAAATTTTGAAAAGTCTTCAACTGTCTTATTAGTGTGATCATGAAAAATCATTTCCTCTGTAATTTCCAAATCTTATAGAATAAATATGTATTGTTTGTATAATTTTAAAAAGGTTTTAAAATGGAATGAAGCTGTTACATGGGTCACGTGCTTTGTAATACACGTACATGCAATACTAGGAGAGTGCAGCGGAGCCTGAGAGGTGCCGGCCCCCCCCACCAGCCCCGGGCGGCCCGGGGAAAGGCGGGGAGGGCAGGGCGGAGAACAGCAGGTCGGGAGGGACAGGAAGTTCGTGGGAAATTGACAGCGGCTCTCAGGGGCCGATTTTTAATATTATCTTTCAGTAAAAATACTTTAATTCTTTCATAAACAAGTTGTTTAAAACAATGTGAAAAATGAGACCTTCTTATTTCACTCTTCACCCTTCTCCGAAAACTATCAAAAGCGAGACACTAACAGCGGGGGCCACGCAGTGACGGGCTCAGCTAACTCGCACCTCCTCGCCAGAAGCTCCGCGGGCGCGGCACCTGGCCGGCCGGCCGGCCGCGCGCGCGCCCGCGCGCGCTCACCGTGCCGCGCGCGCGCCCCCGCCGCCGCGCCCCGCCCACCGCCCAGCGCGCGCCCCCGCCAGCCCGCGCGCGCCCCCGCCAGCCCGCGCGCGCGCGCGCTCACCATGCCGCTGTAGGAGTGCCGCAGCAGAATGGCGTGGCCGTACAGGAGCGTCCGGTGACCGCCGCCTTGAGCCGTCTGGGGAGGAAGGAGAAAGGGTCATCAGGAAAAGAAAAGCCAAAGCAGCAAACTTAACTAAGTCGACAAAAAGTCCCAAGGAGGCGTTCCGAGCGATCAGAGACAGCGAAGCGCTGTGTGAAGATCCCTGAAGCGACCCAGTCAAGCTGCGCGCGGGCGGCCTCGCTCTGGAAGGAGGAGCCGATTCCAGCACACACTCGGCGTGCCAGGGGCTCACCGAGTCCGGCCCTGGGCTGCCTGCACCCCGCCCTGCACGGTGGTCCGCACCGGGGGGGGGTCGCCGTCGCCGTGTGGAGAGCAGGAAGTCTCGACCCTCAGACCCTCCCGCGCGGGGCACTGACCGCACCCACCCTCTCGGCCCTGACGCGCCAGGGGCCTTCCTGCCGCTGTCTCAGGGCGCGAGGTCGCGCCCGGTGGTCTTTTCTACGTTACCACCTGCGCTTTAAAACGCAGGTTCCAGGCTACCTCCTGCAGAAAGCCGCCTCCGACCGCCCTCGGCGCCCACGGCGCCGGCCCGATCGCTTGGCACCATAAGCACCTTTCCGTTCCGGGCCAGACTGTGAGCTCCGGCACAGGCGCCCGGGCTCGCCGCTCAAAGCTCCACAGGCCTTGGGCGCCTGAGACACTGAGGTGCCCGCCGCCCAGGCCGGGGAGGCCTCTGCGCCACGGCGTCGTGGCTGCCAGGTCCAGGTGTTCGGAGAGAGGAAGGGACCTGGACGGCAGGGCGGGTCGCAGAACCCGAACACGATCCATAAACTGGGAACAGGTAGGAGCGCAGGAGGCGCAGAAAGGAGCCCGGGGAGCCTGCGCTTCCTTCCCAAGGGGGAGGGGGCCTCTAGGGTCTCCAGGAAGAGACCGGAGAGGCTGGCTCCTTCGCGGGCCTTAGGAAGTGCACGATCAGCACCAGCATGCCTGTTCCTACTAAAAATGTACCCCTCCCAACTGTTCCCAATAATTTCTTAAAATAACTTTGTTTCCATGTTATGCTTGAAAGACCTCAGAATCGTTCTTAAAAGAGATAGTAAAAGTTGTTAAAATGATAAGAAAACCATCTTTTAGAACAAAAGGAAAATCACTTTTTCATGTACTGAGAGAAAAGGGGGTAACTCTGCTTTCTGAAATCACACCCCTCCTCTAGTGGGGCCCTCTTAGGGGTGCCTTCATTTCCTGTGATACACCTGCGTCATCGCGGCCAAGAACAATGTTCTTTCCCTTCTCTGATTTACATACTTTGAGAGGAGCTTAACTTTTCCTATGAGAAAAAAGCTCCAAAACTATGAAACCCAGCTGAACTTTCCTACCATTTGACAGTCAGAGCAGTCAAAACAAGGTTTTTAAAATGAAGATTTAACCAAAAAAATTAAGCGCTCCTTTCACTCCAGAGTTTTGCCCACGCGCTTCATGTTTATATGAACATATGTATAAACATTAAAACGGGTTAAAGTAAGAGGAGATATTTTAGTGTATAAATTTTCTTCCAACTATAGATTTTACACAATTAGACAATTATAGATTTCAACTAGAGATTTCCTTACCACTTAAATGCTAATTATGCCAGATTTAGTTTTAATAGAACTCGTAAAACTATTCCACACTAAATTGCTACTAATTGTGTCACTGTTGCCACAAAGCGATGCAATCTCTGTCAGATGGGCTACGGCACTCTTCTAACTTGTCATTTAAATATTAATCTAATTAACTCTGTTTCCCAAAAAATAAAATGTGGAATTTCTGCTCTTGAGCTGGCTGGGTTAACACAATTCGTTCAATAAACATTTATCAAAAGAATTGTGTGGGGGGTTGAATCCAAAGGGGGTCCTTTCCTGTGTTTTTTGATTTCATACTGTGTCAATTTTCTTGTTACATGTGACCAGTCCTCACTGTAACTTAAGTGAAGAAATACAGGGTGGGGCAAAAGTATGAAACTCCCAGTTGATTCTTGTAGTATATTTATTAATTATTATATTACTTTCCATAAGAAAACTGTAAACCTACTCTTGCCGCACTCTGTGATGATGGGCTTCCTCTGATGCACGGAACTGCTAGCACTTTATGAGGACGGTTGCCACTTCTGGCGTGACTCCTTCAAGGTCCATGGCACCCTGTCTCAGGTGGGCCAGGGCCGCCCCCCCACGCGCCCTCAGCGAGGAGACACCCCCCGCTGCTGGGTGGCAGCCGCAGCCAAGGCAGGGCGATTCTATCCTCTGGAACAGGGCCCTTCTTCCCTGGAGCCGCCCGTGCCCAACCCTGTAAGCACGCGGTGGCGGGACCGCACTGGCCTTTGGGACACCAGCTGGGACTGACTAGGTAAGAGTTGGTCAGGCCAATGGGGCAGCAAGCCTAAGGCCAGCCTATCTTCCAGGTCACACTTGGGGAAAAAAGTCTTGGTGGTTTTGGAAGTGAACATGGTCACTGTTCCTTGGAATCTAAAACATGAGCAAAGTAAGCAGTGCTTTCAATTGCACCAATAAAAAGGAGAATTAGGAAATTGTTTTAAACAACACAAGTAAGCCTTCAGTTAACAGTAATGCCATCGGGACCTAAGTCCCTCTAACTCCGCAGTAAATATTACAAAAGAAATGCTCTTTCCTATTCATTCAGAAAAGATGGCTGCATCTCCTGCATGAGAGGATGGGACCTGAGGCTGAGAGTCTCGTGGATGATAAGCTCTCCGTCTGTCTCTTTGCCTCATTCATTCATTCAACAATTACATGCTGGATCCCATGTAATTTCATTCAAACTATTTGTGCACTATCAGCAAAGAAAATGAAAGTTTGAGCACTATTTCTTTATCTACTTCTAATGCCTCCAACCCTGTAATAGGTTATCAGGCCCTCTTAGTAGAAGTATTACCCATTTACACACCATTACGTTTAGACATGTGACTTGGTCCTACCTGCCCCTGAGAAGGCAACGTCAGTCCCCCAGCCCCAGCCGCCCTCCAGCAACCGGCTGAGCCTGTGGTGTCCTCAGGGGGCTGCCGCCAGTCCTGCAGGCCCGGCCGCAGAGCCAGGACCCCGATGTCGGCCTCGCTGGACTGCTGTGGTCCCGTACAGGGTGGACATCTACACTGGGGGTCTACGTTAAGGGGTCATTGCTCTCTTGGGGGGAAATGACATCATCTACCGTTTTCAAACTCCTCCCTCTAAATATTTCTGGTATTGCAGAGTCAAGCATCATTTAATAAAAGGTAAAATTTGACTTTTTGAAAATAGCAGTTAGAAATTGTTTTGAGATCTGTAGGTGGGTTTGGTCCCACTTGCAAGATGACTGAGAGGGTTAGTGTCATGCAATAGTCTAAAAAAAAAAAAAAAACAAACCCATGAACTGTAAGTGGATGTAAAAGTCCAGAATACAGTCAAACAAAACCTAAGCAACATGTCACCTGTATTCTAACCAACTTCGCCTCAAGTGTTCCACAAACCACTTCAATTCCAGTTCAGTGTTATCAGGCATCCCTCCGCCGCTAGCTGTCCAGGATGCAGCCAGAACAGCCCAGACAGTGGACCCATATTGTGAGAGCAGCGGTTGTGATGTAAACGCTTCTACGTTTGCGTTGATCCGGAATCATGCGCAGTCACAGGGCATAATTTACTCACGTCATCCTTCTCTATCGGGAGGGAGGTAAGTCGACCACTGCAGCTCCATTTAGACTTTACTCTCATAAGCTTAAAATGTAGTAGCCAAAGAATAATAACAAATAAAGCCAGAATAGTACTGACTAAAATCAACAGAAGAGGTTTATAAACACATGACAATTATGGTTCTGTATTTCTGTTGTCTTGAAGATTTTTTGGCTCTGTGCTTTTTAAATACATGTTTGTACTATATATTTGCATATTGACATCTCTAGTATCACATTAACTTTCTAGCTATAACATCCACATATTTTAAGGTTTTCTGTTTTTCTAATCCATTTTTTCTGTACAAAAATGCTGTGTTAATCAATGTAAGATATTTCTCATAATTCCAGGCCCTTATTATTAGAGAGATTTTTTTAAAAATCAATTAGACTCTACAGGCAAACTTCTCTGTGTCCTCCGACTGCTAGCACATAGCATGCCGTCTGAAAGGTGTAAGGATGAAGTCTTCCGAGGAGCTCACTACGCCCGGTAAAACTGAACTGCGTCGCCAAAACTGAAAACAACAGACAGCACGGAGGGGGTTGTCTCCGAGCACTGCTCTCGTGGCGCTCCGATCTGAAGTTTACCTTCAAATATCCGTGCTGAGTCACACTTGGGTAATGTTGGTTCAGGGAGAAAACAGAAAAGTATCTCCCTGTGTAAGTCTGCCTGCCCCCGGGAGAGACGTTCCCATGCAGACGCGAGTAGCGCGGCCCGTCAGGAGCGGCACCGGACTCCTGGGCCTGGCATTCGGGCCCCCTGGGTCCCTGACAGTGGGGACACTCCAAATGCCCGGCCACCTTTACCAGCGAATCACAGCAGATTCCCAGGATGAGTCTAATAATTAATGAGAAACCGGCCTTCAGGGCAAAGTAACGGTGTGCGACGAGCCAGCTGGACAGCCCCGGGGCCGGCAGCGCTTCCGCGGCCGCGCATCCTAAGCAGGTCTCCTGCGGGTGCCGGCCGGGCCTGGGCAGGACTGACAGCAGCGGGCCCGGGCTCGCGCCACAAGGGCGCGTCTGTCCAGTCCTAGCAGGCCAAACACCGCCTGTCCAGGTACGAAAGCCAAAGCAAATCATGACGGAAAGGAGAACGCTAAAGAAAATTTAGCATCCTTTTCCTTTTAAGTGGTTTAAATTCTTATAATTGAGTGCATAGACCCTCCACTTAGTCACACTCGAACCTTTCCAGAGGCTCCACGCAGGTGTGAATATCCACCATTAGCTCTGGCCTTGCAGTAAAAGGAACCAGAGCCTAATTACATTGTGCCAGGAATACGGCTGGTTTGAATGAAGTCTGTCTCGTCTCTCTGTCTCCTCCGCATTGATCTCTGTGTGAATCTGCTATCTTGAAAGAGCCTAAAATCTTTCCGGCTCTTGAAAGAGCCTGAAAATGTGTTTCCGGCAACTGCTGGTCCACCCTCCTCCCCGGGGTGAGGGATGGGGACAGGGCAAGACCCCTGAGCGAGGACAGTAAATGCAGACTTAGCACAAAGACTGAATTTTTTCAAACTCAATTCCATTAGTTATTTATCAGTACGTGCAAGAAGAGGACGTATTCATGTGTTGCTGCTGTTGGTAACAGTTTCCCAACTGAAATCCTTGTTTCACAGTATGTCTAAGCGTTATTGTCTGTTCCTCCCAATATAACAATAATATTTTCTGCTGAAGAATAATAGCTGGAGTCATTTGAAATTGGGAAAATGTTTTGTGTCCTTGTTGAGAGATGCTGCAAACCATGGCCCTGCCACCCTGTCCAAACCGCCTGCCCATCACTGTCAGAGCAGACGCCCAGCTGCCTGCGCCCTCGGGACTCCAACGGGGGAGTGACAGACCCCGCCCGGCAGCCCACGCCCACGGAAGCTACCGGCTTCCTTCTCTTCCAAGCAACCTCTTAACTCTACACCAGAATTTTTATTTAATACTCTTCAGTGTTGGTGTCTTTCGAAATTTTAAAAATTACATCAAGACTTTATTAACTGAATACATTTCTCTATACATTGTTTCTTGAATTTTAGGATCAAAAATTAAATGTTGTGAATGTTCTATGAGAAAAGTAGTAGGTACGTAAAACTGAAACAAAAACTTTCTTTTTTTTGTCCCAAATAATGACATCCTGCTCCTCCTCTTCCACTGTATTTCCTTCAATGACATGATCACATGTTTTACTCTTTTCTCCTGTCTCCTTTCTACTTTTCTAAGTGGTTGAAAATTAAAAAGGGGTTACAGTATTTTCACTTCTGCTGGAGTAAGTAATTCTCTAGTAGCTTCTTGGTTCCTCTTCTAATTTCCCAGGGTACAAACATTCTACTGTATTCACGCAAAGATGCTTCAACACAAGTCAATATAATCCCCATGGTAAAAATGCTAAATGGAGAGATATGAAGAAAAGTGTTTTCATGAGAAAATTCTTAACGTTGGCTACAGACACAGACGACAGTGTGGTGATGACCAGAGGGAAGGGGGGTTGGGGGAGGGGGGGGGGGGCAAAGGGGGGTTAATGGTGACGGAAGGAGACTTGCCCTGGGGGGGGGGTGAACTTACAGGACACCAAGCATGTATTACAGAATTGTATACCTGAAGCCTATATAATTTTATTAATGTCACCCCAATAAATTAAATAAAATTAAAAATACACTTAATATGTTACAATATGACACAAAGATGTCAAATGCTGTTTAAGTTGACAAATCTAAAAGTGCGGTTGATTCATTTAAATCTAAAAGTTCCGAAGTTTGCTTTAATTTCTAAAACTTTAAAATGTGAAGTGCCATGAATTCAAAAATTAAACCAAACTTAAAATGTACAAAGCATAACATATAGAGAGCTGATGATCCAATGTCTTACCTTCATCATGAATTTCTGTAGGGACATAGAAAAAGAGAGAAAATATTAAATACAGTGTATTTCAAAGACTTATTTTAAAATATCTCTTACTTATAAAGATTTCTAAATGGAGGTATGTGAACAATAAACATACAAAAACACGTTCACTGTGTTGTCACAACAAAACAATATCAACTACAGGCTAGTAAAAGCTGGAGCAAACACATATTACGTTTTACATGAGTTCTTCCTTTTTCTGTGAGAACATGCTGCTCTACTTTAATGCGTGATTCAATTTACAGCATATCTAAACACACAAAAAAACCCAAAGATAAAATCTTAAAATTATACTCTTAAAATTTTTTAAACTTTTCATTTAATCTTTTGCATAAAAATGGAGTAATAAAAACAGCAACACGACTTACTTTAGTAAAAGCGGTGGATTAAAAGCAAGGCAGATCATAACTAACGTGCCGTGATGAAAGGAACCTTGAGCAGTTCCCCTAGACACTACAGGTGCGGGACATGTGTTCAAAAAATATCACAGAAACTTTTCTCTTGAAATAACACAGCTTGTTCTCATGATTTATAATAGCTCTTTCTTCTTCTACAAAATATAACATGTGCATGTATATTCCTTCATTTTTCTTTAGGTCTGTAAAGTTTCTTTGACCTATCCCAAGAGACCTACACAGACGACAAAGGGCTAAGAAGAAAACACATCACTTTCCCAAACTTAGGACTAAGTTTAGTTGTCACAAGCATCTAAGTCCTAGAGAGAAAAGATGGAAGACACACGTGCCCACACCAGTTTTACAGAAAACAGCAAGTGTCCTGCCCTAGACATGGGTAAATGCCATAGCTGGTTCCCTGGAACCTAAACACACAGTGGTGTGTATGTGACTCAGTGGCAATTCTACTGTGACTGATTTTTTCATTTTTTATATTCTAATTTTAAGAAAAAATTGTAAATAACCATTTCATCTTAAGCTTAGAAAATACAGGCTGCTTAGTTACACACCTATAACTGATATCAGTGGTAAACGATGTCAGGGAGTTACTGTCCAAGTTGAAACTGAGCAACCACATGCCCATACATGATCGCTAGTGATGTAAATATTTCTAAATGAAGAATCAGGAAAAATCATTTTAGCCCTTAATGCAAAGAAAATCAGAACTCCAAAATTTTGCTACACAGCATGGTTTATAGCAGATGTTTTCTTCTTGAGATTAAACTGATCCAGGTTTTGGAGATTTTTTTTTTTTCAGAAATGTTCTCAGTCTGACTTTGCCTGTTATCCAGGCTGAATTACTTGAGAATTATACTAAGTAGAAAAAAGGATGTGGACTTGCTGAGAATGGGAAAGTCTAAGGCGTATGCGACTGTAGGCAGAGCACAGCATAGGTGACAGTAAAACAATGACTTAGAGAAATTAGCAAAGACTCAGATCTCCTTCTATGCAAGGAGATAAAATAGCAGATGTAAAAGACACACATTATTTCCAAAAGATAATCAAGAACATGAAAGGTTATTTGTGGCATTACTTTTTATATGAACTACCTATTAGCCTAAGTGCTAGGTATGAACAAAGTTCTAACATTGCGAGATTCTCAAAAGATGTCATTCAAGGGCAAGAAAGCAAGGTACATTGAAACTAAGAGGATAAATATATTATTTTAATCTCAATGTAAATAGTGTATGGGTATGATAAAAGGTAACAGAAAAAAAATCCTTTAAAAACTTGATGACATGATTTAAAAAAAAACAAAAAACCCATGCATAAAGTTCAATGTTGAAGAAAATAGCCTCTAGGCACAAAGAATATCATGTTTATGCTCACAGTAAGTGTAATAAAGGAATTAATTATTTTATTTCCCTCGTGAACATTTCATTAGATAAGAGCTAGCATTTCAGGGCCCAGACACAGAACGGATGACCCTGAAGACGCCAGAGACTGAAAAGACAGGCGGAGCCCAGGCCCGGAGCAGGCTCCGACGCCGCTGTCTGCCTCAGAAGAACTCGGAGAGGCTGACCCATTTACACAGAAACACAAAAGGGAACTTGCTTTTCAGGGGAAAACTGCAAATGGTAGTAACTCAGTGTCCCAGTTTAGTTGAGTCACTGAGGAAGCGACAGGTCAGATGAAGCCTTAGAAGTGACCCAGAGTTGCCGGCATAATCCCCAATAGGCAACATCAGCATGAAAACCAGAAAGAGGCGAGCTTCATGCCTTAACTCAAGCAAGGAGGCCCTGGGAGCCTGGTGAACGACAAAAAGACGCACGTGTCACGGGACCTGGTGGACCCAAAGGACCTCAGGCACCGCCTTAGTGCAGGCAGGTGACGATGAGTAGAAATATCAAAGAGCAATACTTTATTCTGAAACTTGTAACCAAATATTAGACATTAATGATATTCCACCTGCTACTGCCACAAAGAAAGAAACAGTGGCTCAGGTGTTGTGAAAAGCTCCTCCACTGTAATTATGCCTTTCAGTTCAATCCTGAAATTTTTTAACTGCTCCTTCAGTGCCGTGAAATGCCAAGTCATTAAAAACATTAATACTCTGTATATGGATTTGTCTTGGAAGAATTTTTATGGGTCAGTTTTAGGATAAAAATAAGCATAAGAGTTATGATGGTTAAGTCAGGGTCACACGCAGTGGGAACGTTAGCGCTGCGTTTAGAGTGAAGGTGTGATGTGAAATTAGAATGAAGGTCAGGGTGCGCTTGCGAGCGCAGGTGAAAGTGAGGGTGCGGATCAGGTGACTCTGAGAGCAGGACGCCAATTAGGGGCGGCGCGTCGCGGGGGAGGGAGGCCCACAGTCAGGTTCATTGTGAGGTTCAGAAACACACCCAGCAAAAAGGGGACACGTGGCCCAGCGGAGGGTTTGGTGAGGACACGGGTGTGGTTTGGAGAAGTGGTAAATGAACCTTTCCTGACACAGCTTCTCAAAAATTATTTTAAAAAAGAAATTAGCAACAAAGCAACAAAACATACATTTGGGGACCATGGGACACAGGGATCAAACATGACAACTGAAGAGGCTGCCTGGGCAAGGTCCCAGCTCAGGGGCCCTGGCACCGAACTCCCAACCTCGCACCCCAGAAGCCCGCCAACCTGCAGCCTCTTTTGTCATCTTTCTCTCCACGTACGACGATGCCAGCATTTCCCTTAATCTTCCCGCTGAGGGCCTCTCCTGGTAAGTGGGGACGCCTGTTAAACTTCATTATGTTGAGAAAAGGACCAAAGGCCTGTGTTTGTTGGTGGCTATTTTAAATTAACAGTGATTGATGATGCTCCCAACCAATTTTAGAGGACAAAAGAAATTTAAGACCAAGAATTTCAAGTTCCAAGCATGTATCAATGTATCCTATCCAACATATACCTGGATGTGCATTTGTGGAATGCCTCATCTATTTCTATTACGGTAAAAATACCCCAGGTACATGCTTAATTTTCTAGGGCTCCCCACTGAAAATATCCAAGACTGCACTGTAGACAGACATGTTGGTGGCAGCCCTGAGGCTTCTAGAAGGAGCTGGGCCAGAGGCCCCTGAGCAAGCACCCGCGCGTGTAATGACAGCCGCAGCAACGCCCCCCACCGCTCACACTCAACGACCAGCACCGCGCACGGGTAGTCTTTTTTGAGAAAAAAAGTCTAATTTGTTTTTTTAGAGACAGAGAGGAAAAACATTGATTTTTTTGTTGTTGTTGTTCCACTTACTGATGCATTCATTGGTTTCTTCTTGGATGTGCCCTGACTGGGGATCAAACCCACAACCTTGGTGTGTCAGGACAATGCTAAGCTCCCTGGCCAGGCCTAGAAAGAATTCACAATGTTTTGGGGCCAGATTGGTAGCAACTGTTGTCTTTTCTAAGCCGTCAACAACTCTAAGTAGACAGTGTTTAACTAGGCAGTCTTGTCTCTGGAGTGTAATAATTATCTGTGATTGATGATGCTCCCCTTTTTTTAAAGGATGATGCTCATCCTTTTTTAAAGGATGAAGGAAAAAGCATATCTGATAAGCTACTATAAATCCTCAGACTTATCCACGTGACACACGTTTATCAATCGCTGAGCTGCATAAATGTCTAAAAATATGAATAAGGGCACTCCCTAGGGTTTTCTTCTGTCCCCATTTTCTCTCAAGACAGAATTCCTCTAAATCAGAAAGAGCAAACTGACCCCTACAGAGGATATGTGGGTAATAGTGATCGGCGGATGCTCAGATCACCGCCTACATGTAAAAAAAAAGCCTCTGTATCAGGATATAGAAGATTCTAGTGTATATTTTTAAACCGTTTCAAACACGAATGAACCTTAATAACACAAAAGCACCTCACAGAACTCACATAATAGTTGCATGTGAAAATGGATTATTTTTTAAAATTACTTCTGAGTTACACACATTTGTAAGGATTTTGTATTTTAACAATTCCAACAGCAGCAACGTAATTTTAAAGAGAGTAAGTAAATGTGCGAGAGACATCATTCGGTCCATCGACAATGCTTCATGCACCACGATCTCATGTCCCTCGGCTGAGCCCAGCCCTCCCCTGACCTGCGAGCCCAGGCCCACGTTAGAAGCCAGCACCACAGGTCAGGTGAACCAAAGGGCTGCGGGCACCGGGACACGGAAACGACAGCTAACCGCCTCTGCATCCCCAACTCACGAATGGCATTCCCTCCAGGGGGTGAAGGGCAGCCTTTGATCACACAACAGGCTCCTGATTAAACACTGAGCCTCAAGGTGTTCGAAGAGACACGGGGCGGGGCCGGGGGGTGCAGAAAAAGAGAGAAAGGTTCATTAAGATGGATTGACTGAATGTTGATGAAGTTATCCAGAATTGTGCTATCAGAAAATTTATAAAGAAGCCATCTTAATTTCCATCGGTAGTTAGGTTGTGTAAGGCTCCTAAAAGTAATCATCTAGGGCTGTTAAATGCACTCTGGACAGCAAACGTAACAGGGTGTTAAAATAGGACCCTGTCTCAGATCCAAGGGATAGCGAATACTGTCACATCCCAAACCACACTGGGAGACCAGCCAAACAGGGAGCTGAGGGGCTGGCTGAGGAACCACCAGCCGCCCGGCCGCCCGGCCACCCCGCCGCCCCAGCTCCCGTGGTCCGAAGAGGTCAAGAGCAGAGAGGGTTTCCTACAGGCAGGTGTTGACAGGCCGTGCCCCGCTTCCTTCCCCAGCCTGCCGGCCCCTTCAGCCCCTCCAGACGAGCAAGCAGGCAGGGCTGGGAGAGATGGTGTCCCTGGGAGCTGGGACACCGCAACTGGTGTCCGTCACGCCTCAGACGGAGCAGCAGGACACCGGCTGCAGTGGCCCATGACGCAGGGTGGAGGGACCAGGCAGCGAGTGCGCAGAGCCCACCTGGCAGGTCCTCAGCGCCGCCTGGACACCAGGCACCAGCAAGTGGTCACCGTGGACCCTCGAGAGGGTGCGCTGGCTGCAGCAAGGCAACTGCAGGCCAAAGATTTCTGGTGCTGGGAGCTCACAAATGTCCTCACAAAACACCACACTGAGAAAGTCAGCTTTAAACACCTGACAAGCCAGGCAAGTGACACTCACGTCACTTCCCCTGCTCCCAAGGGCCCTGGGAGGGGCGCGGCTCGGGCAAGTAGCAGGGGTGCAGGGAGGGGGGCAGGGAAAGCCGCTCTGCACCCCCCGCCTGCAGGCCTCCTGCCTGGAGAGGCCTGGGCTACAGGACAAGTTAACCTGAGTTGAATTCAGGTTCTCCTGACGCACAGGGTTGGGCAATTTAATCACCGAGATGAGACCGTGACTGGAAATGACTGGCGGCATCTCGCTGCCTACAGGACAGACCACAGGACCCGCGCTGAGCAACCCAGGGGGCAGAGGAGCCCCCCAACCCCGCCCGCCCCGCCGCCACAACGGAGGGAAGTAGGCATGGGCACGCTGTTCCCTGTTCCCCTCCAGTGTAGAGACAGGTAACCAACGCCTCTGTCGCCCCCTCTCCTGGCTCCCGAGCAGAGGAAGCAGAGCACAGCAGCAGCCCAGCTTGACAACATCACGCAGTCTGTCCCCCCGCTGGTCCCCAAACCTAGCCTCCCAGTCTTTCCTTGTGATACGGATAACCTCCTTCCCTTCTCAAGATAGTACAAATACATACAGCAGCCTTTTTCTATTTTACGTGGAAAAACATAAGCGCTAAGGTTTTATGTTTTAATTTTCCCCAATTCAGATGAAACAAACCCAAAACATATAAGGTTCTAACTAGAGACCTATTTGTATTTCTTCATTACAACACAGAAGTTATTTTTAAAACTAATAGGACGAGCCACACCAGGAATCCACACAAAAAAATGAGAGGCAACAGCAGACGTGCACGCGTTTAGATCTCAATTTCTTTGAAAATCCATGGAAGCACATGCCCGTTTTTTCACATCAACTTTCTGTAGAAAGAAAAAAGCCAAAATAAACAACAAGCAGGCAAATATGGACAATGTTTCGGTTACTGTCCCTGGAACAAACTGAAAGCGTGGTCCCCGCTCCCAAATCCGCATCTGGTTCTAAAGGGTGAGGGACACTGTTCAAGCTTTTAATTAGTGATGTTTAATCTCCTGGGGAAAAAGTCTCAATTAATTAGTAATCAGAACTTCAAAAGGCATTAGGCTGGAAATGCACCAGGTGCAGGAAATAACAATAATCCAATATAGGCAAAAGCAAACGTGAATATTTATGTAATTCTCAAAGCTAACAGGCCTCCTGATTTAGGAACCACTATTTTCCTCTGAGAATCTATTTAATAAAAAGGCCAATTTAGAAATACAACATCTAACTACAAATTTCTTGTGAAATAAAAGTGACGTGTCCCTTGCCCCAGCCTTCATATTGTAGCACTCCGCACTCGAAGGCGCGTGGTGGCACGCAGCTACGGTCTCCGCCCCCGGCAAGTAAGCAACTAGGCATCAAATGCAACATGCAGAGTGACTGCTTTCAAAATGCTGTGAGATGATATAAAAATACCAACTGAAACATACAGCGGACTTGTACATCGGGTTCAGTGGGATTCTTAGAGCCATGGCTTCTTCAGTAATTATTTAGTCCTCAGAAAAATGTTCTACGTCTACCCCCAACCTTTGAATCTAAAAACACACAATTGTAATTTAAGAAAGAACACTTTACTAAATGGAAAAGCCTGGTTTTCTCTACACATTTTTAATATATTTAGCTGTTGTATAAAGTTCAAGTCCTTATTTTAAATACTGACCTAGTAGAGTGATGAATCTGTATCTTTAGATATTGGGGCAAAGCAAAGAAATTTAGAATTTAGTCATGCCTAATGGAGTGCAGTTATCATTCACTTTTTTACTTTCAAAAGGACAAATTCTTATATTTATTATTTACTCTCCCTCCAACCAAAAAAAAAAATCTCAAGGAAATATGAAATAATTTCCTTCTCATATGTATCAGGAAAACAGGATATGCCATGCTTTCAGAAATTTCAATGATGAACAAAGACATGGTACTATCCCATCATTTTTACTTCTAAATAGTAAACATTCACTCACACATACACACACACACTGCATCAGTGCAAAAATAAACACACACACAAACACACTGCATCAGTGCAAAAATAAAGTGTTGGGCGATTTTTCTAGAAGAAAGAGAACTTATAATCAAGACTCACTTTACTAATATTAGTAATAGACTCTAATGATCTGTATTACAAAAGACAAAACAATTTCTTAAATAGCAAGAAAGTAGCAATAATATAACAAACACAATATCCAAATGCCCCCAAAGAAGACTTAGGAACAGTATATACTGGGCAAATTCTGGGCTAAACAGGCCAGACAAAAAATGGTCCACAGAATGAGAAGACCAACTAACATGCAATGAAGCTGTAATTATGCATAAGTGATACTGAGTGATTTGATGACACATCTGTTATGAAAATGTTAACAAGAATCAGTGAATCAAATGCCTGCAAACAGCGAAAAGGATAATGATTTACATGGAGCTAATTGAGGAAGGGAAATACCATATAAAATCCACAATCAACTTGACCAATTTTAGAGTTCAAATAATTACCAAATCCATAAAGTATCTAATACAAATGCACATTTATTCCAATAATTTATTATCTGACTATGTGGGTTTTTAAAAATATTTTTTAAAAAATATGGGGGAAAAAGCCCACATAGTTAGATTCATCAGAGAAAATGTTTTAACATCTGTAGAAAATTTAAATATTTTATATTAGATTGAAAAAAGGGCAACATCATTTTTCAAAATAAAAATTCCATTAAGAAAAACAAATTAATATTCTTTTAAATCCTAATTTGATTTAGCACAGAAAACATAAGACTATAATACAAAAGTAAGTCTAAATTGTATCATCACATGAAAGGTGAAAGATTCATATGACACCTCTGTTTTTGTATTCATATTTTAATTAATGAATTTAGGGCACATAAACATGACGTGTTCCAGAACCTGAAAGAAAAAAAGAGTTTGGTTGCTGCTTCCAACTTGCCTATTAAAGCTACAGGACACGGAGTAAGTAGTTACTCCTTGCCAGGCGTAAGCGAAACACTTCCCGTGTCATCTCACTGTCTGAGTTTTACAAGTGAGGAAACAAATGACATGTAAAGACATTACAAATCTTTCACAACAAAAAGAAGGCTACACAGCTCCCAAATCATGGAGCTTGACCTTGATATTTGATCTCAAATTTCAAAGCCCCCTTCTCTCCCAAGCCACCTCTATGTATACAAAATCCAAGACACATCATCCCTTTTCTCTTTTGTTTCATATTTTTAGTCTACATTTAATTTGGTGTTGCTCAGCAGCCTATTTTATGGTAAGTGCCTCCTAATGCAATGTGTTATCATCAAAATAAGAGAATGGAAAATGCACCTAGGGACTCATAATACCAAAGATGTTATATTGCTTCACTGTTCAGAGAGCACGTCTAGTATTTCGCATAGATACATTTCCGCATAATTACATAACAACAATAAAACATCCATCATGAATATAAAGTTTTTAATATCAAGGCATACACAAGTAATTAAAATATTTAATGCATGCCTACCATCCAGTATCCTGCTGTTAAACTTTAAAAATAAATTAAAGAAAAAACACTCTATCCTATAAATAATTCTCCACTGCACATCTTTATAGCTTGCTAAAATTTTGCTAAGTAAACAAACTCAACAAATCAGCACTGGATCTGAAGGCTACCCTCATGCCCTCCGCCAAGGCAACCAGATCCATCACCATTAATTAGTTTTTCCTCCTTGGATTTTAGAAATATAAACTATACTCTCTTTTTATTAAGCTTCTTTACCTGACATCACATTTGTAAGATCCACTGTGTTCTCACACAGCACTAATTAATTCATCTTCCCTCCTTCTTCCATCATATAAGCATATTGCAATTCATTTATCCACTCAACAGGTGAGCATTTCAGTTGTTTCCTGCTTGGGACTATTACAAATAATTCCCTAGGGCACATTCTTGTACATATCCTTTGGAGGATACATAAATATATTTCTATTGGATGTATACCAGGAGTGGAATTACTTGGTAATGGATGTATAAATATTTAGCTACCGTAGATACGGCCGAAGGGATTTCCAAAGTGGCGGCATAAATTCATACTCCCATCAGCATCCTGCCTTCCTGGTGTTACTAACCTTTTTAGTTACAGCTCCTCTGGCGAGGGCGTGGTTCCCTACCACAGTCCTCCTGTGCACTTCTCTGACGAGTGCTAGGATAACACACCGTTTCGTACACTTTTAGCTACTTCAGTATCTGCTACTGTGAAGGATTTTGTTCAAGTCTTTAATCCAGTTTTTTCTATTAGGTTGCCTATCTTTTTTCTTACTGGTTTATTAGAATTGTTCCTATTTTTCAAGTATCCTACTCCCAATCTGTCTTTTCAGTCTCTTACTGGTAACTCCAATGAAAGACATTATTAATTATAGTACAATGTATCCATCTTTTCCTAAATACTTGGTGCTTTTTTCTCAGGAAGAGATGTTCCTACATGATTTTCTAGGAAATGTATTATCCCAGCATTCACCGGAGAGCCAGAACCTACGTGGTATTGACTCTTTCCTTCCTTGCATCTAGTGACTCAACCAACCTCGCAGCTTTACCCGGCGGTCCCTTCCCCGCTGGGCTGCGCGCCTCCTGCATCAGAAACCACCACGTCACCCATGTGTGGACCCACTTATGAACGCTAATCTATTCTGGCCTTTTTTTCTACATCTCTGCTAATACCTTACTCTCTTGATTATTATAACATCAAGATAAGTCTTGGAATCTGGTAGTCAAAGGCCTCAGCTGTGTTCTTTTCTTCAATATCATATTTGCTAACATTGACCCTCTTACTTTCCTATAATGTTTAGAATCAACTTACAAATTTTCATACCCAACACAAAGAACCCCTGCTGAGACTCTGACCGACTCCACACAGGCCTGCAGGTCAGTTTGCAGAGCAGCCACCCCATAACCCTCTGCCCTCCAATCTGGGAACAGGGCACGTTCCTCCTTTTTCTTTCTCGGTCTTCTTTGATTTTTGTTACACTAAGGTACCATTGTGCTAACATGAGTTCATTTAGAAATTTTTATTTTGTAATTGCTTTTTGCTTATGCACACAAGTATAACTGATAATTTGCATTGAGCAGCAATTTTGCTAAATTCACTTATTAATTCTGATACTGGTCACTTTCGCCACATTTATGGTCACTGAGCTGAAGTAATTCAGGATTTCAAAGATCAACTGTTGTTTCTATGAGATTAAAGAAGTTTCCTTGCATTACAAATGTATTAGTTTTATAATGTTTTATTTTTAAAAATGTTTTAAAGTATCTCTTAAAATACATCATTTCCCTTTTTTTCTCTTAATATAGTGAGAGACATTAATTGGCTTTGTAACTACATATTAAGGAGGTTTGAACCCCCAGTTGGTTGTAATGTTCTATGAGTCTGAATGTCCATAGGTTTGATCTGCTGGTGATTTGCAGAGGATTCTGCATCGATGACCCTGGTGGATATGAGTCTGTGACTTTTTTCTTGCAAAGTCTTTGTCATGGTTTAGGATCAGGGTTATGTTGGCCTCATAAAATTAGGTGAGAGTGTTCTGAAAGACTGGTATTATTGTTTCCTTAAGTAATTGGTTGAATTAATCAGTGAGGGTGTTTTTTTTTGTGATAATGATTTTACTTACCAATTCAACATCTCTAATAGATAATAAGACAGTTCGAATTTCCCACTTATTGTATGAGGGTTTGTAAATTATATTTTTCTAAAAATAATAAACTCCATATAATAACAAAGCTAAAATTGTATTGTCTAGGACATTTTAAATTCATTGGAATAAAGTTATTCAATATAGTCTCTATTTTCTAATTGTCTAAAAGTTCTTCAATGATTTCCTCTTTTTCACTCCTAATATAGTTTATTTTATATTCTCTCCTGTTCATCTTGTTCAGCCTTTTACAGGGTCATCAATTTTATTAGTCTTTTCAAAGAACCAACTATTAATGTCATTCAACAAGGAATTAAAAGAAATGCACATTATGCTCGTCTGTGGAACAGCGGCGCTGAGGTGCGCCAATCACACCGTAAGCAGCACGCGTGGAGCAGACGGCTTGGCGGGGCGGGCAGGGCCCGGCGTGCACCGGGGGCCCACGGCAGGGGCGCTGGGCCACACGACTCGCACGTGGGTTTTCCTTCTTTTTCTCTATTTCTATTTTCTCTTCATTTTATATATTTTAAAATTACAGAGTTAAGAATTCACTGGACCTCGAACTGACATATCTACCTAAATGCTTCCAGAAGGAAGTGATTTAAAAATGGAAAATACAGAGTATTAAATTAGGACAAACAGATGTTATTAATGTTGGGGAAATTATAGGTAAGAAAAAAAAGCACCTCTCTATGCAATAGAGAATGTGATTTGTACTTTAAAATACATGAGATCACAAAGGGTTTTTTGGGGGGGGCAGGGGGAACACCATAAATATAATTAAGTAAATGAAGTCATAAAAGTAAGTCTGGTAATTCACTGAATTACACCTTATTCCAGTTTCCTGGCTTTATTCTGAGTTTGGTATTAATCAGACAAAACCCTTACAGTTTTTGGATTTATCAAACAATGAAACTGAACTACACAATACCGTAAATTAATTAGGTACACCTCTCAGGGTAGGTGGATCAATATTAACCTAAAAATAAAGAGCCAAAGAAAGCTTGGCAATCTCCCACACTGACAGATGTGACTTAACTCAAGGAAAGCATTTAGAGTTTTCATTCAGGAGTTTAAATTTTTTTTTTTCAGTGTCACATTCTTTTTTTTATTTATTTATTTTTTCAGATACATTTGTCTCTGCCTACCCCCCACCATTTTCCTTGCCCCTCCCTCGCTCCCTCCCTCAACTCTTACCCTTTGGTTTTGTCCATGAGTCCTTGCTATATGTTCCTTGACTTTTAAATTTTTTCTTTTAAAATTTAAACTCGATAGTAGAAAAGTAAGATCTACTGTTTCCTAAATTATTCCTATTTTAAAATAGGAACAGTTCCTGTAACACTTTTTAAATTGCCCTCTGAATTTGTCCCAATCCTCAGGAACATACATACACTTTCTAACTTAAAATCACCAATACCTCCTTTCTCTAAGCAGTAACATGCCTAAATGGCTCCTGCACAAACTTCAGTGTCGATGAATTGAGATGGATGAGTAGTTAGCAAACAGCACAATGGTTCTCGTCCGCATAAGCTCCATCAGAATTCATGTTTGATTATGCACAACAAGTAAATTTACTTGGGGAAAAAAGTCAAAAAGAGAATGGGCAATTTGTGAGGGGAGAAAAAAGCAATGAGGTGGAACTAGTCCTATTAAATATTAAAACATTTCTAAAATACAGTGACTAATCAGTGCTATTCGGGCACAATCACAGATTGCACGTATGAAACTCTTTAGCTTTACCAGAGCAACATCTGGCAATGTCCACGCTATATGTATAGCTGGAGAGGCATGAGGGTAAGTAAGGCGGGAACCACCGCCATGGGTTGAGGTGGGGCTATGGCTTTGCTGTTGGAAAGAAATTGGCTCAAGTCTAATCTTAAATAAACTCTAGATGGACCTACAAGGAACAATAATAAACTCCATATAATAATAGGGTCAAATAAATTCCAGATCTATTTCCTATTATAAGTGATGGGTGAAAAGGGGAAGAATATAATCTTATTTTATTTTTATTTTTTATCATCACCTGAGGACATGCTTATTGATTTTAGAGAGAAAGGGAGGGAGAGAGAGAGGGAGAGAAACATTGATGTGAGAGAAACATGGATCAGGTGCCTCGACCGGGGACCGTCCTCCTTTGCTTCCCGCCTGGGGATAAACGCACAACCGAGGCACGTCCCTCAACCAGGAATCCAATGGGACAACACTCCAGCCTCCTGAGCCACTCCAGCCTCCTGAGCCACAACGGCCAGTGTAGGAGAGCAATTTTCACAGGACAGTCCCACACAATCCCAATCAAATCCCACAAGCTATCTCAAGGATATTGACAAAGTGCTTCTAACTTTACGCAGGAAGGCAGATGATCCAGAAAAGCCAGCACAGCGTGGATGGAGAGGAGGGAAGGGGGAGACCCACACCGCCCTCCATCATGACTCACTGCAAAGCTTCACAACCAAGACACTTAGCATCAGAGAAAAAAGAGACAACTAGGTCAATGGAGCAGAACAGAGCCCAGAAAAAGACACAAATGCAGCCAGCTGATCTCTGGCAAAGGAGTAAAAGCAACTCAATGGGAAAAATAGTTTTTGTCACCAAATGGTGCTGGAACTGAACCTCCGCATGCAAAGAATATGAATCTAGACACAGATCTCACCCCTTCCAAGAATTAACTCAAAATGGATTGATTACAGCTTAAAGGAACACACAAAAATATAAAACTCCTACAAGATAACACAGGGTAAAATCTAGGTGACCTTGGGTTGGTGATGACTTTTTAGATACAGTGCCAAAAGGATGATCCAGGAAAGAAAAATTAGTAAGTTAGGATTTATTAAAATCAACCCATCTGCTCTGTGAAAGGCGCCATTTGTCAGCGATAAGAGGAGACGCAACTGGGAGAAAAGCTTAGAGCGCACACACCAGATAAGGTGTAGGCGCCTGGGAAACCCAGGTGCTCTCAATACTCAGCAACAGGAAAATAGCCTGATTTAAAGCTCGGCAGCACACTGAAAAGGCACACGCCAAAGGAGATACGCAGATGGCAAATGAACATCTGGAAAGATGCTCCACAACATATGTCATCAGCGAAATGCAAAGTAAAACAACAGTAAGATGCCACCACGCCTCTATCAGAATGGCTAAATTCCAAAAGGTGACACCACCGAACACAGATGAGGGTACAGAACAACAGGGACTCTCACTCACTACTGAGGAGAACGTAACAGGGTGCAGCCACTTTGGAAGACAGTTTGGCAGCCCCACAAAAATAAACATCCTCTTAACAAATGACCCAGCAATCAACACTCTGGGGTGTTTACCCACAAGAGGCAAAAGCTTCTATCTTCATGAAAACCTGCCCACAAGTGTACAGCTGCTTAATTAATAACTGGCACAGCTTGGAAGCAACCAAGATGTCCTTCAGTAGGTGAATGGACAAACAAACTGCTGGCCATCCAGAAGATGGAATATTAGTAATAAAAAGAAATCAGCTATCAAGCTAGGAAAAGACATAGAGAAACCTTAAATACATACTGCCATTCGAGAGAAGCCAGTCTCAAAAGGCTATAGACTATGTGACTCTAACTGTACGACATTCTGGACCAAAAGCTATGGAAACAGTGGATGTTCAAAACTATTGCAATAGTAGCAGAAACAGGACTTTTAGAACCTTTTAGACCCTTCATTTTTGGTTTATAAACTCTATCTTACAGTCCCTCAGGCTGGCGAACATTTATTGGCTGTCCGCTCACACGCGCACACTGTCCTGGTGTCACTGGGCCAGCAAGTGACCCGGACTCAAAGTCCTGCCCTCATGCAGAGGACCCTCTCCTGGGACAGGCGGTCTATTAAGCACATAAGAATAAAAATAAAAACAGAAATGCATGTCAGAAGGTACTAAGTGCTTTGGAGAAAACTCAAGCATGGTAAGAAAGAGCTCTCGTGAGGGATAGGGAGTAGCACTTGAAAAAGGCGGGTAGAGAAGCATGCTCTCAGGTTAGACTGCAAGGTTTTAAGAAGATAAAGTTGAACTGTAAGAGAATAAAATTTAAAGATGGCTGTCTCAATAAATTATGAATCTCTATCACTGGTGCATTCAGGAATAGTTTGTCACATAAATCTACCATCTGACTCATTTACTTTCAGATATTTATACTTAAAAATATTAATTGTAAACACAAAAAATATCTGAAGATGTCTAAATTGAATGACACTAATCAAATAAAATAATCTATCCATTCAAGATTCATAATCTAAAACAGGCGTAACTGCGCCAGGTGATCAAATTACATTTGATTAAATTGGCCTCCTTATTGAGTTTCATGCTGGATTCTCTGGAAAACACAGCATTCGGACATACAGAAATGCATCGTACCACAGCTTCAGAGTAGAAAGTGGTCCTTTTAGAAACAGAAAGGCAGTAACTGGAAGATGGATATTTCAACCACAGATGAAGGTCCACATTCACGTACTGGTAGATGAATAGCGTTGCTCAGTGATTATTTTTAGCTACAAGCCCTGTAGGAGATTATCACCATATCTACCTTTTAAATCATGCACCAATTTCCCGACAAAGGGCAGGTACACAGTTCCATGCAGAGAGCCTTCGGCCCCGATGCTGACTAACGACCCTGTCAAGTTAGTAAATGTATTAACTGATCAGCAGCAGAGCCCCATTCCCAAAGCAGCGCTCCCGGTGTTCCAGCTCTGCAGGGGCGCTCCTGACCGCAGGAAGCCGGAGCAGCCTCGGCAGGAATGTTAAGCAACAACAGCTATTTGAGAATTGAGGCTTCAGTATGAATAACAAGTATCATCACAGTATCCACACATGAACACACTAACCTCTAACAGTCTGGACCCGCGGAGGACACCACCCTTCTGGGACGGGTTGTATACTTTTGTGGGGGGCGGAAGCTGGATGAGTAATTAGAGCTCCCTGCTCTGCACTCTCACTGAACTACCCAAGCACGTTTCACCCCCATTACAACTATTCACTCGCCTTTTCTGTTCACGATGACAGGGCTAGGCAAGGACGTGTTCTTATCCACCTCTGTGTCTCCAGCTCAGGATTCACTACAGAACACAGCCCCTGGTTAGCAATGCCACAGGCACACGCCAGGTGAGAGAAGAAGGGACAAGACTTTCCATTTCCCAGCTCTGGAGACACCTGAGCATAGACTCGGATGGCTTTCCCTAGATAAGGAGTTAGCTTGCTAGACCTAGATTGGCACAAGAACCTGGAGGATCCTAAATCTGAATAGATATTTTCACTAAGGCATAAGGATGTTAACTGTGTTTGCTTTGTATCACAGCAAACAGTGTTAGAAATTATCCAACATTCATTTACACATATGAACATCTTCTTCTTCTTCAAAAAAGAACCTGCTTTTGTGGAGGTGCCCTGTCCTCTCCCTCCCCAAGCTCTGCATCGGTGTGGGGACCCAGCTCCCACGCCAGGAAGCAACCCAGGCGTGGGTACGTGACGGTGCACACGCGGGGAAATCGACCAGGGGAATTCTGGAGAAGGCTCCTTTCTCTCAAAGACAAAAGGAAGACAGTCAGCTCCTTTTCATGCCTACGGATGGTATTAATTTGGATTTCGTCCCTGAAATGGCAGGAGCCACGTCGTCATATGAGTGAGAACCCAGCCAACAGTGAGGACAGCAGAGCAGAGGCGGAGAGGAGGGGGCCGCACACCAGTCACACTGGGGGCCGCGCCCTCTGGGCTTGCTGTGTCCTCGCTTGTTTAAGTCCTATGTGATTAAGTTGTGAAAGACGGCACAACAGTCTGTCATATGGTGCCATTGTGTAAAACGGAGACAGGATAGTAAGAAGCAAGGAAAATTCCTGGGCACGTGGGATGGGGAAACAGACAAGAAAACACTGAGACAAGAAAACTAAACAAGGCCATACAGCTTGAGCAACTTAGAGCCAGCAGGTGAATCACAGGACCTTATCTCCCCTAACACTTGAGAGCAAATGGTCGGTCCCTCTCCTCCCCAACCAGAGGGCGCAGACCTCCCTGGCCATGAACCACATGTGTCAGGGGACAAGAGGAATGTTAATGCCAATGGCCAACAGAGAGAGAGCCGCGGAACGAAGCGGGGCGCCTGGGAGAAGCTGCCTGACCCCCCGGGCAGCTCCCCCTCCGGAGAGAAGCAGCCCGTCTGCGCTCCCCCTGGGAAGGTCCCCTCCCAAGTTCCCACGTGTCCCCTCGAGCAGCCTGCTCCTGAAAGCCCAAGGGGAGGGGGATGTTAGGGTGTGAACCTGAGCCCCGCTCAGGCCGATGGCCTCTGAGAGTAATGGAAGCGCAATTATAATCCAGCCCCTGTCTCTGCTTTTTGGCTGAGGGGCAACAGGCAGCAGGAGGCCTGGACTCGGGGCCCTCCAGTTTCAAAACTCCTCTTATGGATAATGTTCTAGAAGAATACAAACCGATCTTTCAGCTGTGGCTATCACTGGAGAAAGGAAGATTATGAGGAAAGTATTTTCCATTTATGCTCTCCTATATTGTTGTTATGAGAACAAAAGGTTGAAATGGTTCTTGAATTTAAACTAAAATTTAAATACATTTTTATATTGGATGCATGGTAGTCACTACTTTTAACAATCTCATTAATCAAACAAATAAAGACTGAATAATTGATTGATTGACTGAAATAGAGCCCCTACATATCCCAGGCAGGCATATTGCTGAAACACCAGTGAAAACAGTGAGTGTGGTACTGTTTTTCTTCACTAAACAACAGCCCTTTCAGTCTTTGGTCTGGTCTTTTCAGAGGCAGATAATCTACTGCCCTGACGGCATTTCAAAGCGTAGTCATGATTTTACACACCAACTGCCTAACTCTGTATTTTATGGGAGACCTGGGGTGCGCAGAGCAGGAACATATTGAAAATAGATGAGCAACATCAGGCTTTTATTTAATACATGTCACTCTCCTCCGGTGACTCGTTCACCGCGGTCTCGGGGGCTTGCTTTCAATGACGTTCAGGACGGACACAATCTACTCACACAAACCCCGAACCAGGTCTGTCAGGCTTCCTCTTTCCGCCCCACTACCCAAGTTTGCTCCACTGAAGGGAAAACAAATGGAAAACAATCAATAGAAACTCAACCGGGGGATTCAACATTAGCTCTTCGAATTCTGGGTCCCGGGCCTGTCCGCCCAGGAGCTTGAACAAGTGAGTCTTTCAGATGCAGCACCCTGGACATACGCCAAAACACCAGAAAAATTAGGGTAGGACACAAACATTCAGGTCCACTTTTGGAACTACCAATAAATACTAAAAACTCTTCAGAAAATAGTCTTTCAAATGCAAAATGTGTGTGACTGTATAAATTGTATATAGAAGATAGGCTGAAATTAGTATCAATTAGTTTACAGAAAAACCAGGCTTCTGTCAAACCAAGTACACTTTTCAGTCGTTATTCAACTAGATTTCTCTGATTTTTATTGCACCTTTCAATAACATCTTACTGAAACTCTACTTCTACAAGTAATGAGCCAATTAGTGGCACCCAAAGCCGCGTGGTCCTGAGCCCTGAACCTGTACAATTGCCTGCCGCTGGTTTTCGAGATGGAGGACAGGCACGAGTCATGACTGTGACCTAGAAATGGCCAGGGGACCGGGCTCCCCAAGAGCCAGGAAGACACGCAGTTCTGCCGTGACCCTGATTCTGGCCCAGTGAGACTGATTTAGATTTCTGACTTCAAGACCTTGTAAGATAGTAAATTTTAAGCACTGCCCTGGCCAGTGTGGCTCAGTTGGTTGGAACGTCATCCTATAGATCCAAAAAGGCATGGGCTTGATTTCCAGTCAGGGCACACACCCAGGTTGCAGGTTCGATCCCCAATGGGGGCACATAGGAGAAGGAAACTGATCAATGTTTCTTTCACATCGATGTTTCTCTGTTTCTCTCTCTTGCTCTAAAATCAATGAAAAAAAAAATGTCCTTGGGTGAGCCAAAACTAAAATAAAATAAATTTCACGCAGGCAGCTTTCTGTGGCTATGTCCTCGGCCGTCTCCCCGGGCACCGCCCTGTCCTCCCGCAGACAAGTAAGTGTTGGTTTAATTTTAGGTGTTTTTCTTGCTTCAAGGTATAATACTCTAACAAGAGACAAAAGTCCAGTGGGCACAGGCCAAAGTTAAGAAGAACAGGCACTACAATTCTCTCAGAAACAACTAAAACAAAGACAGAAAGGATGGTCGATGCTATAATTTAAAATGAACTCTACCAAATAGAATATTCACATAAGCCACTCAATATACTCATGACACTACACAAAAGCAATGCCTTTTCAACAAAAAGTAATTATTAAAAGTACCATTTGAAAAGTAAGAAATTTCAATAAACTTCATGGACCCCGAAACCAAAGTTCTTTCCCCTCCCCTGTCACTTCATGCCTGCCCTCCGACGACGCGGACCCTGGAATCCTGAAATTACAGTAGACAGTCACAAAAATAAAGTGCAGGAAGTCTCCGCCGGAAACGGCTGTGAACTGAAATAAACAGCCAGGCGCGGTGTCACCTAAACTTTCGGAGGAGATCGCACGCAAATAAGCGAATGCTATCGTTCACTCCATGTTTTCACATCGTTCTGCCTCCGGTTAACCGGCGGAGCCTGGGCCGGAGCTGGGGGAGGACGGCCGGCCTGCCAAGGCCACCGGGACGGAGGCTGCCGAGGCCAGGGAGCGGGGGCGGAGCTGGGGACGGTCGGCCAGGGGACCATGCTGGGGACCATGCCAGTGCGTGGTACGGAAAGACGAGTGACACAACAAGAGCCCCTGTGAAATGTAGGCGACGTATCCCATATCCGCCATCATTTAATAATCACCAAACGCGCCAGTGAAGACGCACCTTCCCAACGCGCACGCGTGCAGAGCTGGTGTTTTGAAAACAGTTTACACCTCCGAGCCCTGCTGGGCAGCCCTGCGCTCCCTCTGCAGCGGGCAAGTAAATCTGAAGGGTGACACGAGACAGCAGAGGTGGATGCAGAAGCTGACAAGTCACCCAGAGCAACGTAAACCCCGGAGGACAGGAGGAGTAACAAGCACAAAAAGGTGCACGCAAAGAGGCCACGCGAGGAAGGCACGCGCGGCCCCAGCACCCCTTCCTCCCTCCCGCTGGGCGTGAGCCGCTGCCCAGGACCGCAAAGGCTCCAGGAGCAGCTGCGAAGGCGAAGATGCACAGGCCTTGGCCTATTCGACACTGAGGCGCTTTGAACAAGAATAAAAGCTAAACGGTGTTCAATGCAATTGTACATATCAGATCTGGATCTCTGTCTTAAAACACTTTCTCTTAAAGTTATTTTTGAAAAATCCTTTCAGATAAAATCCTTCAGAATGCTTTTTGTGCCACAAAATTTTAATTATTTTAGTAACAGTCACAAAAAGCAACTCTACGGGATTAAAATCATACATTAGATAATATTTTTCCTACTTCATCTTCCCATCTTCTTTTGTTCAATAATTTGTATCAATAATTTTCTTGATTGCTTTAGCACAAATGATGATGGGAATCTCCTGCTGGGTTTCCTGCAGCTTAATGAAAACCAAGCATTTATTCAGTGGGACCCGAGAATATGAGCAAAATGATACTTAACCACAAAAAGGCACGGTCTAGATAAAAATGTTGTCCTTATCATCGTCACATGTGTCCGTACTGCTGTGCGCACATGACAGCCTTCGGGATGGCACCAGTATCAGTGTTAATTTACTCAATTACAGTAGGAATTCAGAGAGATCTATTTTAAAAAACTAAAAAGGTTTCATAAACAAGCTGCTTATGAAAGAGCGAGGGAAGCAATTGTAATTTTTTCAATTACATTTGACATTCAATATTACATTAGTTGCGTTGTACTAGCATAGGGGTTAGACATGTACGTAAGTCAGTTCCCATCTGGCACCAGGCATGTTATTATAACATTACTGACTATGTTCTCTGTGTTGTACTTTACATCCCATCACTATTTTTAACAGCCGATTTGTACTTCTTAATCCCTTCACCTTTTCGCCGAGTCCCTTAGATGCCCTCCCATCTGGGAACCTGTAAGAATGTTTTGGATACACTGTTAACTTACAAGGAAAGAAACGATTTCATGAAAATTGGCATCACCCTGCTGACACATTTCATTCCAGTAAAAGCGGGTCTTTAAGCAAATCCACAGCGTACAATTCACTAACCTGGAGGTGGCTACTTAATTGAAAAAGGACTTGCCAGAGACTCCCGTCTGGAATTCGAAGGAGGGGCCCCAGAAGCAAGGGCACAGACACCTGCAGAGTCACAGACACGCTACACCCGCTGGCCACATGCCATCACACACGCTCTTCAGCCTTGTGCACTTTTCTAATTAAGATGGCTGCACGGGGACAAATATCCGTCACCCTGGTAAACAGCTGTGGCGCCCGCCCCTCTGCCTGGCCGCCCCGCCCCTTCGGGATGCCCCCCATCACTCAGGCAACCCTGAAATCTCTCTGGGACCGTGCATCTAGCACATTGCTGACTGAGATCCTCTCTCAACAATTGATGCTTGTGCCTATCTGTTAAATATTTTGAGTATCATTTCTGGGTGTAATCAAAATTTCTCTGCAGCCTAAAAGAGAGTCTCCCCCTAAAACCTACTATGCCTTTGAGCGATTTGACACTGGACCGTCCCTGAAGGTTAGCAGCCTGAAAGTGAAACTCAGCTCAATGAAATCCATTCTTTTTCTGTAGCCGCTTTCTCTCCATTTCCATTTTCCGATAGGTGTCTCGGGGGAGCTACGCTGGGGTCCCTAGAACGGCGCCCGCCTGTCACGGGCCGCACCGCCTTCCCTCTGACAGGTGGGCCACAGCGCCACATAAAGCTGTGTTAATAAAAATATGGGGGAGGGGCGCAGAAAGACTTACTAATATATTTACAGCATAAATTTTAAAACAATATTTCTGACACTTCTTATATAGACAGAAAATTCAGAGCTAATCCAACTCCACGACTTTGGGGAGATAAAACATCTTTTCAAAAGTTCAAATTTAGAAAAATCTGCTTAGCAATATCAAACTTAAATTTATAGCAATTTAGTCATAAGTTGGTATCTACAAAGATAAGTGAAATGACAATATACACTTCCCTAGCTGCTCTGCAAAAGAAAAATGATTTTTTTTTCGTAAAGACAGTTTTGACTATCAAAGCTAATATGCATGAGTCATGTTTAAAAAGCAGGACAGGTTATTCCAGGTAAAATCAAACAGTTGAATTGAGAAATATTTCACTCCTCTTTAAGCTTACACCAAAAGCTTTACATTAAAGATTAAATTTTTAAACTTTATATAGTTCAATATAGTAATTTCAAACTTTGTTCTAACCAAAATAAATTTGGAAAATTAAAATCCACATAACACAGTAGGATCTTTTGTAAAATAAGCTTTTAGTCTCATATTAAATGGAAATCACTAAGATTTCTCTTCCATAATAAGTAGTATACTATAAAATTTTTAAATTAGTTTAGAATTAATCCACAAATCAATTAAAGTCCTAAGCTGTATGACAATAAAATTTTTTTTACGTAGAAGACTAGAGAAAATACATTACGTCATAATCGCTCGTTTTGTGATGTAAAGTGTGCTAGTATTTTTAAATCTCTTCACTTATCAACATCTGAACAATGATTAACAACAACAGCAACACACAGACCAATCATAGCAAATAAAAAAAGTTCAGTTTCATGCCTGGAAATAGTATAATTTATTAAACCATACCCTGCAGTAACTATAGCTTCCCCCCCGAAAAAAGAAAAGGAAACAAAAGTCTGACCATTCATCCTTCTGCTTAATTTTAAACTTTAAAGAATCAGCTAAGAATGAGTAGTAACCCAGAAATTAGTCATAGCAAGCCACAGCATGGGAAATAGTTTAAGTTACTAAATTATCTTTCAAAGAACTTTGTCTGCACTAAGACACAGAATAAGAATTTCAATTTGCAGAAGAAAATAATGAGCTGTTTGGAAAATTACAGTAGACTAAAGCTGTATCATCATAATTTCATTACTTAAAATATATGACTGCCAGGCCCTGACCAGGTAGCTCAGCTGGTTAGAGCATCGTCCCGATGCACCAGGGCTGTGGGTTCAATCCATGGTCAGGGCACATACAAGACTCAACCAATGAATGCATAAATACGTGGAACAACAAACCAATGCCTGCCTGCCTGTCTGTCTGTCTGTCTCTCTGTCCCCTCTCTCTCTATAAAAAAATCAAACGATAAATACTTAACAAAATAAAAATAAAATAAAACATATGAGAGCCCTGAAATTTTAGATGCCATAAAGAAGATTAGAACATGTTACATGGTTAGAAGCTTTCGAGAATGAAATAAAGATTAAATACAAATAGCCATGCCTAAAGCAGTTAGTTAAGATAGTAACAATCACAGGTCTGAAGATATAAGCAATGCACAAAAGCTCAAAGAATAACACTGTTTTACACTAAAGAAAATAAGAATGCAGATAAATGACATGGATCCCCTTGAGGTTAGATTTTTAATCAAAGCTCTTTAAGACATCACAGGTCTGCTATATCAAGCAGAAAGTCAGACTCAAGAGAATCACAAGTAAAAGGCAAGACTTATTTCAGCAAAAAGAAAATCTTCAATATCTGTGAAATAAATCATTCATAGAGTAGCAGAGTTCTTTAAAATACTTCACAAATAAGTACATAAATTAAGTACTTGCCCCTTCTGACTTCTCCACCGTGTTCGCCAGCATCTCCTGCAGGGCTCGGACGGAGAGAGACTGTTCCAGCACAAAGGTGCAGATGGAGAGGTCGGGGGGGACATTCTGTGTGGAAAGAGGGAAAGCCACCATCATCATCACCATCATCACCAACACCACCATCGCCATCATCACAACCGCCACCACCATCACCGCCATCCCCAGCACCCCCAACAAGAACACTGTCACCACCATCACCACCACCATCCCCGCCATCCCCAGCACCCCCAACAAGAACACTGTCACCACCATCACCACCACCATCACCACCATCCCCAACACCCCCAACAAGAACACTGTCACCACCATCACCAACACCATCACCAATACCACCACCATCACCACCATCCCCAACACCCCCAACAAGAACGCTGTCACCACCATCACCAACACCATCACCACCACCACCACCATCACCACCATCCCCAACACCCCCAACAAGAACACTGTCACCATCATCAACACCATCCCCAATACCACACCCATTACCATCATCACCATCAAACCATTATCAACATCATCACCACCACAATCACCACCACCATCACTGACACCCTCAACACCACCATCACCACCACCACCATCTTCATCACCATCACCATCATCATCAAGCATCCAGACCCAATTTATCTTACGATATTTCAGTTTCTTTCATATAAAGAGTACTTGCAAATTCTCTAATATGAGCTCCCAAATCATCCCATATACATTGTCTATACTGCTCACACGTGATCCATTTTTAATTTATGCATAACAATAAGCTGCTGTTTTAGGGCTAATCTGGTAGACACTGCACTCAGAGCTTTAGCAATAACCCCTACGGTCACCCACGGTAAGGATTATCATCCTCATTGTGGGGACAAGAAAACAGAGAAGGTAGGTTACTTTTCCAAAGTCACAATTACGGAATTTTTCAAGCCAGGATTAAGTAACCACATTTCTCTACCTCTCAAGCATTCATTTCTCACCTTTGAACCAGTCAGCTGATAAAATATGAAAAAGGACAGAAAAGTGCTTGCCCCAAATTAATGTTGAAGTTAAATATAAAATTGAATTGATATAAAATACTCATTTACACGGGCTTTTCCTATCCACAAAGGTAAAAATTACTTCGCTTCACTCAAGTGAGATACATTTGGCCTCAAACTTGGGATGTGGTCATTTGGCTTCTGTTCTGTATGTTTGTGTTGCTTTACTTCCCCATTCCCTCTTCTTCCCTTACCTTTCCATCCCTTAAATCTCCACTCCCATCAGTAACTCCACAAATGCTGAAAATCCCAAAAGGTAAGTACCAAGGAGTGAAGGAGACCAGATGAGAATTAACTGGCAAGTTAGAGAGAACTCAGTCCATGGGGATCAAATACATCAGTCCTTGTATCTGCTTTGGCTTTGGATAAGCGGGACCTAGTAAGCAACCAACTGAGTAGGGAAGATGCTCAAAGGCATATTTGAATAGTAGAAGAACGTTATAAATATGCTAAACACAAAATTCAAGCAAGAGTGTGTCTTCATAAAAAAAGCATTAGGAGGATAAATTTGAGAACCTGATTCAATGCATCAAAATGATAATTTGTAATGTTTATGTATGTATTCAACTGAAACACTGCCATTAGAATGATTCTTATCTGCAAAAAATGATGCTTTACAGTTTCCAGGGAAGATTAAGTACCAGGGTTCCAATATTAAAATAAAAATTATGGATGAAAGAAGCTTATAATCAGGCTACTAAGCTTCCTCACCCCCTACACACCTTCCTGGAGCCCAAGTTCTGTTTAGTGTTGTGTTGTGTTGTTTTGCTTTGAATGAACTTCCCTCCTCTGGACTCCCGTGTCCTTCCACCACATCTTCTGGGCTCCCAGCCCGATCTCTCTCCATCTCTCCTCGGACGGTCTCATGAAAGGAGCCCCTCAAACCCAGGCACACCCGCTGCATCTACGCTCCGCAGCCAGCTCAGTCAGCCAGACTGAGAAGGGCTTTCCTTCCAAAATCCTCAGATAAATGAGTGGAAGGCAGGAAAGGGACTCTCTTCTATAATGAAATTTAGAATAAATTCCTTTGAATTTAATTTTCTCAGTTCTAACTACACTAATTATAATTTGTCAGATCAAGACAAATGCTCCTGGGGAAAAAATTGTTATGGATCTATTTATTTCATTCATTACCAAATTCTGTGAAGTCAACCAATTCTCTAAAAACAACGGCCTTGATTTGTGGCATTTGCCCATGTCTGTGGTATAAATACACCAATGATTGCTATTTTCAAAGTGTCCAAACCTGTAACAGTTGGCTCTTGGGAGTGCAGGGGAGCCGGGTCCAGCTCACCCCCGGGCTGATTTCAGACCAGCGCTCACTGATGCCTTGAGGATCAGCAGAGGGTACAGTGTGGCAGTCAGGAGCTTGGAGCCCACAAGCAGGTCTCCTAACAAAGAAGCCTGGCCTTACTACAACGAGGTGTTAACATTTCTAATCTTTGGTTTCCCTCCCTGAGAAAAGGAGATAACAATTATACCATCTTTCCAGGGTTGTTGTAAAAATAAAGGAGGTAATGTAACAGCTAATCAGTGTCCAGTATGTAACAAAGATGCAACACAAGTGAGCCACACTTATTAGCTGGTTTCGTGAGTCTCCATTTGTGGCATTTTTAAGGCACTACTCACTTCTCAGAATTGATTCTTAAGGAGATTCTCTGTTGGGAGAAACAGTGTTTGAGACCACAAATCACTAATTATGCACCTCTTCATAACACCCAAATGTTCTAGTATTTTCAAGAAAAGGCACTTTCTGGAAACATTTACAAGTTTACAGACTGGGCGCATTTATATTGTTTCATGCAAAACTTTGATCGAAAGATTAAAGTCAGGGTCTCTATAATTTCTTACATTTATTTTAAAGATCCCTGAAAACCGCGTTGATCTGAAATGAATCCTGCCAAGCTAATTTCATTTTGCCTGGGAGTGACATGCCTGTCACGGGTGTTTCCCCAGCCCGTGGGTTTAGCGGGAATAAAGGGGCAGAAAACACCAAAGGCAATTCTGCCTCTTAGAGGAACAGTTTGACCCCGCAACCCGTCTGCTCCTGACGCCTCTTCGTCACTCCGTCTCTCCGCTCCCGCAGGCCCTCAGAACACGCACGCCAGGGAAAAGCTGAGGCAGTAAGGCAATACCGCGTACTCCTTTCCGGAAAACTTGAAACAATACAGACTGAAATGCCTTACTGTTATCTGTTTGCTTTGCTCTAAGGAAAAACGGTCTGGTTACTTAAAGCAATAGAATCATTACTGTAAGTTGTTACCTTTTAAAGTCAACTACTAAAAGCATTCCTTAATTTAGGTGCATATTTCTTCAAATAGCTGTGAGGTTTTTATAGTACACCATACCACAGCATTTACGTGAAGTCTTTCTTTGTTACCACCTCCCCAAAATAAAGTTGAATCAGTGGAAAATAAAGGGTTGCATTCATTGATCAAAGAACAACTAAACGGCCCTGAAATGGAAACCAGAATGAGCCTAACACCAGGCACAACAGATAAGGAACAACATCCTGTAAACCTCTGTAGCGGGAGCTCAGTTTCAAAAGCATTTGCAATCATCATCTCTTCCTTCACCTTCATTTTTTTTACCCCTGTATTGCTACTGAGAACTCAATTTTTAGAGCTTCAGTTTGAAAGAGTCCCGCTTCCCCTCACAGAGAGTGTGCTCCCCACCACAGGGCCCCCCGTGTGGCCTGCTGTTCAGCAGGGGGATGTTCAACAGGCCGCGCCAGAACATCACACCGGGGGCCACACCACAGCATGACACGTGGCAGGGGACATCCATTTCTCACGCAGAATTAAATCACAGAAACCGCTCAGCCTACCTGAGCTGCTATCTGGGCTACCCAGAATATACCCAATGCGGCAGGCAGGTGTTAATACTCCTTTCTATATACGGTATCGATTTTATCAGAATCTATAATGTGATCTGTTACCCCAGGCAAAGGTATCAAACCTTAAGCTTTGTGTACCTTTTCTTCATTTTTAAAATGCAAACTGGTCACGGCCTCCTCTGCTTGACAACCGTGATCTGAGCACAAGGGGGGAAATCCTCATGAGTAACTGCAACGCAGCATCTGGCTTTGTGTCCACGGGAATGTAGGTCTGCAGCTGAGGTTTCCATCCAGCCATTTGGCTTGCACGGATGTATCAGCCTAACTCACTTAAAAACCTACCAAAAACTGCCATTACCCCACCACGTGGACGACACAGCCGCAGTGTGACACCTCTCCCGTCCCTATGCACCAACCGCAGGCAGAGGCTCCGGGCTCCCACGCGCCGCCACCGCGCCGCCACTTCCTCCTGCCCCGCATGCGCGCCTGCGGGTGGCAGCTCCGGGGACCGGCTCCTGTGCCCAAGCCACACATACATAAAAATCGTATGTGAAAACATTTTCCTTGTTGAAAATTCAAACAGTACTGAAAATTTGAAAATTCTCTTTCCAAACTAATTACATGTGAACCTTAACACGGCGGGGGGCGGGGGGGAAGGGGTCAAAAACCTGCACGTTAAGTTTGACTCCCCCAAAATTTAACTATGAATCACCTACTGCTTACTGAAGCCTCACGGTGATATAAAAGCCTCGTTATTAATACATTTTCTATGTTATCTGTATTATATACTGTATTCTCACAATAAAGTAAGCTAGAGAAAAGGCTGTTAACAATCATTAGGAACAGAAAATACATTCACAGTAAATACATTCATTGATACCGTAAGTTTACACCATCTGTTTACAATTGAAGAAAACCTGTGTGTAAGCGACCCCGGCCCCGGCCGTGCAGGGTCAGCTGTGCACTCGCTCCCCGCCACACCCCCTCACCCCCTGACCTCCGTCCGCATGGCCATCTGGCCGGCGATGAGCTTTGGGAGGTGCCTCCTTCAGGCCTCTTTCTCTGCATTCACAGACCTGTGGGCTCGTCCGGAAGGGTACCGATTGGACTGTCCCGTTAGTGGGCACACTTTGTACAAGGTGCAATTTTTTAAAATTTACTGACATGCGTTAGAGGTCATTGTCTGTTAGTAGATCTGTATCCTGTCCATCCTTCATGACCGCTGGAGAATCTAAATGTGCCACATCCCCCCTGAAAACTCTTCAAGTTTCCTGCCATGCAACTCTGTATTCTGCTAGACACCCCCCACAACTTCCAGCACCCTAACACAGCGACCTACAGAAGGAAGTGCTCCAGGTTTGAGGGGCTGACCTCAAACTATCATACCATCCACTTTGGGAAAATGAAGCAAATGTGCACATAGGGACAGAGGCAGTTTCAGCCCTAATGACAGATCTCTGTGTTTTTGCTTTAGTAACCTAGCTTTCTACTAAGAAGACAAGCTAATGTTCCCTTTTATACTGCCTTTTTTTTTTCAATTACTATTGATATACATTATATTAGTTCAGGTGTACAGCATAGTGATTAGACATTTATACAATTTACAAAGTGATCACCTTGAAAAGTCTAGTACCACCTGGCACCACACTTATTTCCGCGTTATCGACTGTTTCCCTGCGCTCTACCTGTCTCTCTGTGTGACTATCTTATAACTAGTAACGTGTAATTCTTAATCCTTTCAACTTTGCACCCATCCTTCAACCCCCTCCCTCTCATCTGGCAACCATCAATTTATCCTCTGTATTTACGAGTTTGTTTCTATTTCGTCTGTCCATTTATTTTATTTATCAGGTTCTATATATAAATGAAATCATATGGTATATGTCTTTCTCTGTTCCACTTCTGAGTATTCATCTGAAGAAATGTGCACCCCCGTGTTCACTGCCGCATTATGTACAACAGCCAAGGTACGGGAGCAGCCCAAGTGCCCATCAGTGGGTGAGTGGATAAAGAAGCTGCGGTGCATTTACACAATGGACTTCAACTTGGCCATGAAAAAGACTAATATCTTATTGTTTGGAACAACATGGATGGACCTCGAGGGTATTAGGCTGAGTGTGAAAAGTCAGACACCTTCCTATAGCGCTCCAAATAACCTTTGGGGTAATACAGAGATAGCTCAAAATAGTATTTTGAAAATTAACAAGGTATTGAGTCTGGATAGTTTGACCCCATACAGAAATGGGCAGGTCACTGTGCCAGAGGACATGGGACGCAGGCTCAGTGCACAACCAGCCAAGGGATCTCAGGTGAACCAGTCTGGGCTTCCCCATCTCTGAAATGGCAAAATACTTTATCACACTTTGAGGTTCAAATGAAAAAACAATGCCCTGTAAGCTGGGAAACACCATTAGCATATAATTTTGTCTGCCTAGTGTAAGACAAGCCTGCCTCAGGTGGGAAGCTCAGGGCCACAGAGACAAGCTGAGAGCAAAGCTGCTCCTCCATCAGGAACCGGGAAGATCGCACTTCAGAGGGCGCAGGCGGTCTCAGGTCAGGGCAGGCTCGTTTCTGCTCAGCCGCCCTCTGCTCCATGGCCTCCGGCACTGCACTGCGACCACAGAAGGTCAACTTCTCCTAAGGCACAGGAATACCAAATTGCATCTTCTCCAAAAGATCAAGGTGGCGTTGTTTTAAGCTGCCAACTAGAAACATGAACCAGGCAAAATTTTACCTACCAGACGGGAAATGTTTAGAGTGTTTACATATTCTCCCATCCCAATAAAATTATGGTGTATCCACTGACTTATATGGAATGCTACGGAGAGGCAATCTCAGGCAGGATATAAGGAAAATCTTAGTTCACTTTTTCCTCTTCATATTTCTTTGAATCTCCAGTGACTACAGTTCTCCATGGTCCCAGGCTGGAAGTGTGGCCGTTACCCCACCCTCACACTCTCCGTGGGGTGCACTGTGCTGGGTAGATTTTCTGCTCATGTACCTTTTCTCTTCACCTCACTCTGCACCAAAGGTCAACATGATACTGCCTTAGAGAATGAATGAATTCTTCCAGATCAACTTCATAGAAGACAAGCTAAATGCAATCACAACAGATGAAACTGGCACGTCTGCACTTCCCCAGGTGTAAAGCCTTTGAAGCTCGTGGGACAGTCTCCAGTCATTCTGCTTGGCATTCTGGACACGCAGGTCCAGGTGCAGCAGGCTATCTTAGCAGGTTTAAGTGGCTGGTAATTAGCAGTACGCCCCCACTACAAGTGGCCACAGCTGTGCCAATTTAGCAGTTAATTATGAAAACCCTAGTGAGTTAAAGTTTCACACAATTCCCTCAGTGTTTATTTTGCTATCGTCTGTAATACAATGTCCTTTCAACAAAACATTAAGTAGATCTAAAAGCTACCTAACTTTTTTACGATTATTTGCCCATTCAGGTGACTCGGACATGTCGGTACCAGTCTAGAGGTGCGACGGTCCGTCACCCCACCCGGTGTGGCATCTCCCGTTCTCAGGTCACAGCAGGAGTACCGTCCCAGGTCCAGTCTACTCACACCCATCTTGCCAACGAGCCATCGGCGGGGAGAACACAATTATGTAGTATTTTGAAAGCAAAACACTCAAAGAGAAACAAGAGAGACTTCTGCTATGAACTAAATGTCAAGATAGTATGCAGATATCTTTTTTTTTAATTTAATGTTGACACTATTACAGGTATCCCCATTTTCCCCCCCATGCCTGCCTCCACCCAGCCCCCCCCAACTTCCCTCTGGCCCTCACCACACTGTAGTCTGTGTCTATGGGTGATGCAAATATCGTTCTTTGGCCAATCCCTTCCCGTTCTTTCATCCAGCCCCTTGTCCTCCCGCCCCCCTCCCCTCTAACAGCTGTCAGTCTGTTCCATGTGTCCATGCTTCTGTTTCTATGTTGTTCATCAGTTTATTTTGTACCCTAAATTCCACCTGTAAGTTTAATCGTATGGTGTTTGTCTTTCTCTGACTGGCTAATATGCTGATATCTTAAAAGTAATACATGCTACCAATGGTTTATCGGATGTACCTCCTGCTTCTAAACACTGCTAAGTCAAACCCGTTGATCAGTCACAAGCTCAACCAAATCTTACCCAACCAACTCTCCAGAATCAAAGTAAGAGCCTGCTTAATTTATATGCAAAACACATAATGGCTAGCATATAAGTATATTGCAAAAATGTTCTAGGAAAATGAACTTCAAGTTCACATATCTACTGTTAAAAAGCTAGGGGGTCTACCATTAAATTCAGAGCCTAGAGCTCTCTGTGGAACCACACAGGTGAGCAGATAACCAAACCAGGTCAGATTATGTGGACGGAGATACTGGCACCGCTGCTGCAGAGCAGGAAAGCACAAAGCACTTTGAAGCAAAGTTTCACTCTGAAAGAGATTTCTTTAAGAGTTAGCAAAATCCATGTAAGTTCATTAGGTATATAGTAACAACACTGCCCTGATAGCAAGTGTACAATGACTCTAAGGCAACGGTAATGGCTGTCAGGGCACGTGGCATGCCAGCCTTTCCCCGCAGAGAGGCCGCGACCCACAGGCAGCAGCCGGCCCAGCAGAGCCTCCGGTGAACGCTCCTGAGGGTCGCCCACGCTGTCTCCGCGGCTCTTTGTGAAAAAAAGGTTTTACGTAGACTCTATTCATAGGTGCATTGCCTGGAAGCATTTGGTACAAAAATAATTTTTACAGTAACTGGGTCAACCTAATCACCTGCCACGTGACCTTCGCCACAATAACTATAGTCCCTTGTCTCGTATTCTGCTTAGAGAAGCAGGAACAATTCACACAAAGTTGTGGATGAGAGCAACCACCAGATTTGGACTTACCTAAAGCTCCACATAAAGTCAAAAGGAGAAGGAAAACGTGAAAACAAGAATTAAGGCTTTGGAATCAATTTATGTAGGCATTCAGATGATATCTTGAAACTCAATTATATAGAAGAGTGCAAATTTATTGAGGCAAAACCATACATAGACCAACAATATAACTATATAAGAGTTTCATCCTATGAAAATATGCTGATAATTTCATCTAAATTAATTTTTTAAATTTAGAGAAAGGGGAAGGAGGAGAGGAAGAGAGGGAAAGAAACACTGATGTGAGAGAGAAACATCAATCGGTTGCCTCTCGCAGCACCTCAACTGGGGACAAATCCCATACCCCAGGCACATGCCCTGACCTCAGTTGAGCTGCCATCTTTTAAATCTGTGGGGCAATGCCCAACCCACTGAGCCACATCAGTCAGGGCATTATCTAAATTAACTTAAAATGGCCAGAGCTAAATCACCTACTCAGTATCTCTCTGAAAAAAAATCACTGGAATAGAGTCAGCAGCGTCACCTGGGACTTCAAGTCTGGAATTCCAAGTAGACTCAGAGAGAGACATTCAACACCCTGGAATTCTTACCAAAAACTCTGCTAGAATGGAATTTCTACACAATTTCAAAAATGTAAAACAAAAAACATGCAACACAATTATGTAAATAATAATGGTTAAACCACTTTTTTCAAATATGTATTTATTTATTTACAGGGGATGGGAAGGGAAGGAGAAAGGGAAGAGAAACAGAGGTGAGAGAGAAACATCAACCAGTCACCCTTTGTATGCGCCCCGACCAGGGACTGCACCCACAACCTAGACATGTGCCCTGACCGGGAATCAAACCCATGACCTTTTGGTTTGCAGGACAACACCCAACCAACTGAGCCACATTGGCCAGGGCTATATGACTTTTTAAGTGCCCTCCATGAGCTATGTTCCAATTTTCATCAGCCCCCTACAAAATATCATCCCCACGTTAGAAATGGGTAAATGGCAAGTCGGAAAATTAAATAACTTGATCTAAACCAGAAACTATTAACAGGCACATCTGCTTAACCTAAAGCCATACCATATTGCCTCCCACTGCCTTTTCTTTCCTTTCGATTCCTAGTCCACTGGAGCTAATACTCATGACTGATAAGCTAAACCTAAATGAGAAGTGTACATGCTCTAAAACTGCTCACACAGAGAATCACAGAAATAAATCCCTCAAGTTCCATGACTTTGGCTTACGGGACATTTTAGAAGCTCATAACCTGGTATGAGTCCCTCTGGGTATCTGCTACCTGGAGCAGAAGTGTAATTAGACGCTGAAATAACCCTGCTACCTGTGGGGATGCTGGAATGTGGTCTTTCCCTTGCTGCCTACAGAGGAGAGTCACTACTTCAGCACAATGTTGGGAAACGTCCCGTCTGGTTTCAGGAACTGCAGCCTCGCCAACAGGCGAGAGGGTCCCAAGGCTGGAGCTAAGCAAGGAGGCCTTGGAAAAATAGGCCACCGAGGAGACAAAACCTGATCTCACATCACCCTGCTTGGCCCTGGAAGGTGGCTGGTTTGTCAATGACGGGTAAGATCCCTCGATGGCAGGAGCAACCTAAGACAGGCGCAGCCACCTGGGCATCAGGGAAGAACTTGGGGGACACGGAGAAAGGGCACAAAGACCCTCACCCCTTGGCTTTGATACGGCTGGAGTCCTCATTCTGTCTGCAAGAAGTCCCCTTATCCCTTGGCAGCTCTCATCCCCCACCTGGCTCAGGTGTGAAACAACACTGGAGACAGCCCTAAACTGGATCAGGCAATTCCCGGGGTAAATCAGGCCTAGAAGTAAATTATTTGAAGCACACTTTGTTTTTTCCTCAAAAGCTATGATAACCAGCTCATGCTGGGAAGGAAATTTACATTATTCACAGACCCTGACCCTAAACCCTTCGGTGCTCTTATGTTTACGCTCTCATGTTTACTCATCTCCTCTCGGACCCATGTAAATCGGTGCGTTCCTGCCATTTGTTTTCTTCAAAACATCATCTATTCTCTGTAAACATTAACATACTGATGTAATGAGATTACCTGTACATTCCTACTACCTAGCCCCACTGATAACCCTTTCAATAAAAGCCTTTGGACACTGGCTTGGGGCATTCTCCCCTAGAGGGAAGTGCTACCCCTGTCCCTGGCAGACAGAAGTGTCTGGAATGTGTTATTTTGTTTCCCCCACCCATGACGATCCCAGGACAGGTTCTGCGAGACCAGAGTCCAAGCTCCCTCCTCAGTGGAAGATGCAATAGCTTCTAGTTTAAGAATCTGGATGAGAGAGGTATATACGGAAATTAGAATACTAAGTCAGGGTAGGTACTTGAAATTGTGAGACCCAGAGAGGTAATATGGCACTGAAACTGAAGATACACTTGTGAGACTCACACTGATACAACAAGGGGTGGTCTGGGCCTGCTACAGAAGCCCGTTAATCCACAGCAGTGAAACACAGCTGAGTAACAGAGCACACGCCCAGCCTCGTTTAAAGAAAAGGCACACTCAGCTGGTGTTCTAGTAAAACATGCATTCAGTTTGTGTTATGACTAAACACACTACTCTGTGTTCTAACAGAGCAAGCACTGAGTCTTTAACACAACACACAATCAGCATGTGTTCTAAGAGCATACGCATTCAGTCTGCCTTCTAACAGAACACTCAGTCTGTGTTCTAACAGAAGACAGTCTGTATTCTAACAGAAGACACATACAATCTGTGTTCTATCGAAACATGCACTGAGCCTGTGTTCTGTCGGAACACACACGCTGTCTGTCTTCTTACAGAACAAGCACTCACTCTATGTCCTAAGAGAACTCACATTCAGTCTGTGTTCTAGCAGAACACACACTTAACCTGTGCTCTAACACAATGCACACTCAGTCTGTGTTCTAAGAGAACATGCACTAAGCTTGTGTTCTAACTAAACACACTACTCTGTGTTCTAACAGAGCAAGCACTAGTCTTCACTCTAACACAACACACAATCATTACTGTTGTGTTCTAAGAGCATACACACTCAGCCTGAGTTCTAACACAACACACACTCAGTCTGTGTTCTAGCAGAGAAAGCACTGAGCCTCTACTCTAACACAACACACAATCACGTGTTCTAACAGAGCACATACTCAGTCTGTCATCTAACAGAACACACTCTCAGCCTGTGTTCTTACAGAACACACATTTAGTCCGTGTTGTAACAGAACGCGTATTCAGCCTGTGTTCTAACAGAATGTACACCCAGTCCATGTTCTAAAAGAACGCGCGCTCAGTCTGCGTTCTAACAGAGCATGCGCTCAGCCTGTGTTCTAGCACAATTCCCACTCAGTCTGGTTCTAACACAGTGCACCCTCAGTCTGTTGTAACAGATATGCACACAGCCTGTTTCCAACGGAACATGCACTTGGTTTGTTTCTAAAGGAGCTCTCACTGACTCTTTGCTGCAACGTACACTTTGGCCCCGCAGGGGCTGTGGGTAACCGTAATCAAAGGGTATTTAGGGAGAGGACTGTCAGCTGGTTACATGATGAAGTCGAGCCACAGTGTGACACCTTTTATGTTCAAAGATCAATTCAGAAAAGAGGATAATATTTATGATCTATATTTTTAAAGGAAATTAGGGGACTTTCCCTTTTGTCCAAGGGAGGGGGTTGGCCAATACTCTAAGAAGCCAGCTGGATAAAATGGATTAAAAAAATAACCTTTTGGAGCTATGGGACCGAATCAAAGGCATTAAAAAGTATGACAAATATTAATGCCTGAAAACTGCTGAACCTCAGGAAGAACGGGGCGGGTGTGTGGCATCCTTCCCACGCTGCTGCCCCCTGCAGGGCGGCGGGCTGCGGGGGGGCGGGGGGGGGGTACCAGCTGTGCTGCCTCCCGGAAGGAGCAGGGCCCAGGCCAAGGCACTGTCCATGACAGTGGCACCTTCCAGGGAGTCCCAACGGCTCTCGTCGCCCGCCTGGGCACCTTCCCCAGGGAGGCCGACGCACACTGAGTCCTCCCTTCCTGCCCCATGCTCCGGGCGGGCCCTACGGCAGCGCGGACCAGGAGAGACACAGGCGACCCCGCGGCGGGACGGTGGGCAGGTTCCAAACGTCTGAGCTTCGCCTGCCTCCTCTGCCCCCACACAGGGCCTTCCACAGAGGGCAGGGCCCGCCGGCTCCGGCCACGAGCGCAGCCTCCGGGCGAGCGCGGCCTGCGCAGGAGCAGCGCAGAAACGGCCGCCGCTGGGGCGCCGCGGAAAATGAAAAACCTCAGGGCAGCCGCAGTCCCATCGGTGTCGGTGTCGGTGCCGCGCATCCCGGAGGAGAAGCTGCACAGATTTCGCCCCCGCAAGCCACCAGTCAAAGACAAAGCAAACAAAAACGGCAACAACAACCTTCAAGGGGAAATATCAGAAATCGGAGTTCCTACAATATTGTATCTAAAAAGTCTAGTTTTAACAAAAATTAAAGCACAGGCAAAAATGCAAGCAAAAACCAGGAAAGTGTAGCCAATACTAAGGGAAAATACTGTGGAGAAAAACTGTCCCTCGGTGTCTCAGGTGGTGGCGTCAGTAGACAAAGGCTTCCAAACAGCCTTTGAACATATAATATTGAGGATAAAGAACTAAAGGAAACCATGCTTTAAGAAATAAAGGAAAGTATGATAATGAATCAACAAATGGGAATTCTCAATAAGCATACATGAATTAAATAAAGAGAACCAAATGGAAATTCTGTATATTAGTACAGTAACTCAAATAATAAATATATTAGAGGGGCTCAGCAGAAGATTGGAGATGAAAAGGGGGAAGAAATCAGTGAACTTAAATGCCAATCAACAGAAATTGTTCCCTTTGACATACACAGAGAAAAATCATGGGAAAAAAATTAACAGACACTCAGAACCCTGTGGGACAACATCAAGTTTATACGTAACATGAATCCCAGAGAAAGAGAGAAGAACAAGGACAGAAAATATTGTTAAAAGAAATAATGGTTGATAACTCCCAAATTTTAATAAATAACATTAGTTTACACACCCAAGAAGCACAACAAGCCCCAAGTGGGATAAATAAAAAGAGGTGTCAAAATGACACGCTAACCGTTTTACTCAAAAGAAAAATAACAAAGGAACAACAAAAGCACATAACACACATAAAATGGTAACTGTAAGTCCACTGTTTCAAAAAGACAATGTCATTCAGAGAGGGGAGAATATCAGCCTTAAAAAAGGAAAGAAACTTTACTATTAGTGACATCAATGAACTTGGCATATATTAAGTGAAATATGTTGCACTAAGACAAATACGGTGTGATCTCACATACATGTGGAAGCTAAAACAGTCAGACTCACAGAGGCAGAGAGGAGAGTGGTTGTTGCCAGGGCTCGGGGAAGGGAAACGGGGAAGGGAAACAGGGAAAAGCTGATCCAGGGATACACAATTTCAGTTATGCAAAACACATAACTCTGCAAGTTCTAGTGTACAGCATAGTAGTTATAGTTAATAATTCTGCACTGTATACTTGAAATGTGCTGAGAGAACTGATCTTCAGTGTTCTCACCATAGAAAAGTAACCGAGCAACTATGGGAAGCGATGGCTATGTTAATTAGCTTGATTGCGGTCATTTTACAACAAATACATATACCAAACAATCACACTTTGTACCTTAAATTCACAGAATTTTTATTTTTCAATTATAACCTAAATAAAGCTGAAAGGAAAACCGTTGTCTAAAAAAAATGAAGGCCAAGCCCTGGGCCAGTGTGGTTCAGTTGGTTGGGCATCATCCCAAAAACGGGAAGGTCGCAGATTCGATTCCCGGTCAGGGCACATGCCTGGGCTGCGGGTTCAGTCCCCTGTCGGGACACATGCAGGAGGCAACCGATCCCCATTTCTCTCTCACATCAATGCTTCTCTCCTTCTTTCTCCCTCCCTTCCCCTCTCTCTGGATGTAGGGTAAATGGAGGCAATCTGGCTTCTTCACCCAGGTGTCTGAGGAACTAAGATGAGCAGTATTCTCATAGCCTTGAGACTGGGCTCAGTAAGTATTCCCATAGCCTTGCGTGGGCTCGCGTGCGAAGAATCTCACTGTGTTATACAACCTTCTGGCCCTCCTGCCGGCTTTGTCCATTTTTCCAGTATACAAGGGAGATGATTTTTCCCCCTATTTTTCCATTATTTCAAGATCCTCCACTGCAAAAAATTAAACACACTCGTACACACCCATTCCATTCACCTATAGGTCCACCATAACTTTATAGAAGTTATTTGATGATAAATTACTTCTATTTGATGTTATTTGAAGTTATTTGATGATAAAGCTTCTATTTGGCAAATACTGCAGTATAAGTCAACGTCTGATGACAGTTTGATTCTAATAGAGATACTTAATAATGAAATCACCCATGAAAATAACCGCCCATGTACTTCCCACAAGCTAACCTGAGCTTCCATCAGCTTCACCCCCATGAAGCACAGCTGGCGTTCACCCCAATGGGGCTAAGAGAACGGAGGCTTCAGGGAGTCTCTGCTGCCCACGGAGTGGCATCCGGTTAGGCTGGCCTCGCCTGCTCCACTTCCCCTGCGAGCACCAGGCAATGAAGACAAGCGGGCAGCACGCAGTGGACTGCACCGGGGACCTCAGCAAAGCCTCCTCCTCTGCCCCACGCACCTGGTCTTAAAGCACCAAACTGCTCCAACTTCTTTCAGTTCACGCTATACCCGTTGCATCATCCATCTTAAGCGGCTCACACGAAATTGACATATGCTCATTAAAATGAACAATGTATATGGCATAGTATACTCAATATGGTTTTCTAGTATTATTTTAGCTAGTTCGGTGATGATAAGAATAAATTTTTTCTCAAAGAAATATGACATTTGGTGTTCTACTATGAAAGAAGGCAGAGTAAGAAGCTTCTAAATATTTTTCAGGGACATTGCAAATCATGATATTCACACTGCATGTTCTTAAGTGTCGTGTAAACTGTATTTAGTTTTGAGAGTAACAGTTCTCAGGATCTGTATAAACATGCAGGAACAGGATGGACTCCAGGATTAAAGTCCTAAGTGTTTCAGGAACCCTGATGCTGACAAAATGCTAACAAATATGGCAAACAGGGGCGAAATCCAAAAGAGCTTAATAAATAAGATAAATGACTAAGTTCAAAAGGGAAAAAAAAATGTACAAAAGGCCTGTCCAGAAAGTATCCATCCATGTAATATAAAAAATAGAGACATTTATTGAGCAAGATACAAGAAACACTGTACATAGGATAAGGATGCCTCAGTCCCCTTCAAAGTAGGCACCCTGGGACCTCACAGTTTAAATCACCCTCAGCTGCCCTGCCATATTTTCCTGAATCTCATGGACAGTCTGAAATCTCTTCCCTTTCAAAGGTGATTTTAATGTTGGGGAAATCCAGTAGTCACAGGGCACCGAATCTGGGCTGAAGAGGGGCTGAGTCACCTGGATGATCTCATGTTTTGCCAAAAAACTCTGCATGAGACATGATGCACGAGCGGGCACACGGTCCCAATGAAGCTGCCAATCACCACTTTCCCACAGCCGCGGCCGTTTTCGTTGTATCGTATCTCTCAACCAACGAAGTACATTGAGGTAGTATCACTTATTAATTGTTTGGCCTGGAGGGGCACAGTCATGATGGACAACACCTTCCCAATCAAAAAACACAGTTAAGATTGTCTTGATCTTGCTGCAACTTTGCCACACCTTCTTCAGGCGTGGAGAACCAGGCGACTTCCACTGGGATGACGGCCTTCACTTTCGGCCATAGCTATAGAACCACAGTTCATCTCCGGTTACGACCTTCTTTTTTTTTTTATTTTAATTTTTATTTTTTTAAATCATGTTTGTTCTATTACAGTTGTCTCAATTTTTCCTCCCTTTGCCCTCCTCCACCCATCCCATCCCTCCCCCAGAGTCAATTCCCACTCTGTTGTTCATGTCCATAGGTCATTCATACACATTCTTTGTTTAGTCCCTTCCCCATCCCCTCTGGTCACTTTCAGTCTGCTCCATGTTTCCATGCCTATGGTTTATTTTGTTCATTAATTTATTTTGTTGAATAGATTCCACTTACAGGTGAGATCATAGGGTATTCGTCTTTCACCGACTGGCTTATTTCACTTAGCATAATATTCTCCAGTTCCATACATGTTGTCGCAAAATGTAGAATTTCCTTCTTTATTTCTTCCTTTCTTCCTTTCTTTTTAATGCAGATTGATTTTATTTTTTAATGTCAAAGTCGATTATAAAACAATAAAAAATTTAAATCCATTATACAGTCTCAGCATGACACCAGCACAGAAATAATCAAGTAGATCAATGAAATAAAATGAGCATTCTAGAAACAGATGTATATATCTGTCTAAAAATGTATATATATTATTAAATTGATATTTCAAATCAATGGGGAAAATAAGGCTTATTCAACAAATAAGGTGCATGGACCACTATTACTTGAAATAAAACAAATATAAATCCCTATTTCACACATCATACAAGAAATATTCAGGTAAGTTAAAAATCAATATGTAAAATCTAAGGAGTTTTAGGAGAAAATACAAAATAATATTTTTCTTACCCTGAAGTAAAATATTAAAAACCAGAAGCTATAAAGTAAAATATTGACAATACAACTATATTAAACATTTAGGACTATATAGTAATATATATATTAAGAAAGTTAAACAACAAGTAATAGAATAGGAAAGTATTTGCAACACATCTAAAAAAAGGTTAATAGGGAGCTTTTTTGGATTTTTTTTTAAGGGAAATACTTCTACAAACATTTAGTCAAAAAATTGACAAAGAATACCAAAAAGTCATTTAAAGCATTTTAAAAATAATAGAAATAGGCAAGAAATATGCAGAAACAGGTTTAGTTTCAACAAATAATAAGGTAACAATTAAAATAACACATCATTGTCACGATCAGATTAATAAGTATTAAAAATATTGGTAATATCAAGTATTGGTGACTGTGAAAGGAACTAGGTATTCATAGAAACTTTTTCTTCATCTTAAAGCATTCCTTTTAGCATATCTTGTAATGCTGGTTTGGTGGAGGTGTATTCTTTCAGCCTTCTTTTGTCTGGGAAACTCCTTACTTTGCCTTCCATTTTAATTGAGAGCCTTGCTGGGCAGAGCAGTCTTGGCTACAGGACTTTGCTTTTCATGATTTGGAATATTTCTTGCCATTCCCTTCTGGCTTGTAGTGTTTCTGTGGAGAAGTGAGCTGCTAGCCTTACCAGGGTTCCCTTATATGTTACTACCTCTTTCTCCCTTGATTCCTTTAGGATTCTGTGTTTGTCTTTGGTATTTCCATTTTAATTATGATGTGTCTTGGAGTGGGCCTCATTGGGTTCCTCTTGAATAGGACCCTCTGTGCTTCCTGGACTTGCGTGACTTTTTTTCTCCTCCAATTAGGGACGTTTTCCATCATGACTTTTCAAAAAAGGTTCTCTATCCCTTCCTCCTCTTCTTCTCCTTCTGGTACCCCTAGTATATGGATATTATTATGTTTCAGGTTGTCCTGCATTTCCCTAAATGTCTCTTCATTCTTTCTGAGTCTTTTTTCATTTTGTTGCTCTTTCTGGGAGCTTTTATCTACCTTATTTTCCAGCTCACTGATTTGATCCTCTGCTTCATCTAGCCTGCTTTTGATTCCTTCTACTGTATTCTTCAATTCAGAGACTGTATTCTTCATTTCCTCTTGTCTCTTATTGATAGTTTCTAAGTCCTTTTTTATGCTGACATAGTTTGCAATAAGTTCCTCATAGTTTCCCTGTAGTTTTTGGTAATTCTCTCTGAGCTCACTGAGCTCATTGAACTTCCTTAGAACTGTTGTTTTGAACTCAATATCTAATAGTTTACTTGCCTCTATTTCATTTAGTTCTCTTTCTGGGGGTTCCTCCTTTCCCTTTCATTGGAGGGCATTTCTTTGTCTTCCCATCATTTATGAGACTCTTCTTTTTTGCTTCTGCTTCTTAAGTTGATCTGTCTTGATTTCCTGACTTTGTGGTGTGAACTTCTATGGTAGGAGACCACTGCTTTTTCTTTCTGGATCTGCCTCTGATGATGTCAGATGTTGACCCCGTCTGACCTTAGGCAGTCTGTTTGAGACCTCCAGGAATCTACTGCCTGTGGCTGTTTCCGTCAGTTGTTAATCTAGTCACTCTGCACTCAGCAGTCAGGCTTAGACACCATAGGGCGGGGACGAGTCCATGCTGGGGGCAGGGTTGTTGGGTCATCTAATGCTGCTGTTGCTCAGGGGAGTGGTCTGCCTGAGCAAGATGGCTGTTGCTGTATGGGGGAGGAGTCAGCACCAGGATCCCATTGGCTACTGTCTCAGTTCTCTCCCCAAAGCCTCCTTCTCCAGTCTCTCCTCAGGTGCCTCCAACCCACTCTACCCTCACCTTTGCCAGAGGCCAGGGTAAGTGACTTCAAAAAAAAAATTTATGCGTTGGCCCTTTAAATGGCTCTTTGCATCTCCAGCCACCTGTCTCTGGCAGAGAGCAACCCTGCCGCTTTTCACAGCTGGCTGTTATCTGTATGCTTTTTGGGCTGGTGCTGTAGGCTGGAGATCCCTGCTTATGGTTTAGAGCCCGCTATTCTCAGGGGGATCCAGCTGGCCGTTTAAATATCCCTCTGGCACTGCCGCCCGTGGGCGCCCCACCTGCCTTCTCAAGTCTCTACTGCACTCCTTACCAGTGAGGTTGTGCTAAAGCTGATTCTTCTGTCTGTCCAAGGTTATAAGGCTCCTCTTTCACTACTGTTCAGTTGTTTGTTCCAGGTGATTTCTCCACAATTTATTTGTAATTCCAGATTGGTCCTGGGAGGAGGTGAGTATGACTTCCATTCACTCCTCTGCCATCTTGGTCCTCTCTGGTTATGACCTTCTTGAGGATATCTGGTCCATTGGTAGTAGTTGGAATCAAGTCATTAGCAACTGCAACATGATATTCCATCTGCTCAGGTAGCAGAAGCCATGGAACCAATTTTGCCATGACACATTTCACGCCAAGATTCTGCGTCAAAATCTCGGACACAGTAGTTTTTGGAATCCCCAGATCAGCTTCTAGTTTTCACACTGTCAGTCATTGACTTTGTTGATTGCAGCCTGTACATGTTCAACATTCTCAGGTTCTCTGCTTGTTGCATGCCTTCCAGAATGTGGATCACTTTCAACAGATTCTCGACCATCTTCAAAGTGTGTGTGGCACACTTTTATTTACACTGCACTCATTGCATCGTCCCTGAAGGCCTCCTAAATCATCCAAATAGTTTCTGTGAAGGAACATTCAAGCTTTCACAACACAAAATTTGACGTAGATTCATTGTTCTACACACTCAGTAATTCTGATGCGATGGTCACATAATACACATGCTCACTCAGCGACATCTACTGCCCCCACTGACTAGTACAGGGAAATCGTCATTGTGCACACATGCACATTCCAGTCCTCTCTCCGTGGCTGCCTGGTTACATCAAGGTCGGTGCAAACTGTTCTCGTTATATTAACAATGGCTGGAATTTTTCTGGACAGACCTCAATAGAGGCTAAAATTGTACTAATCATATTCATAATAGTAAATTCAGAATTATTATGGAAGTTCTACTTCTGTTCCATGTGACTTTCTCACCTTGAGACTATGAAAATCCAGACCAGCATTCCTTGCTGCTTTTCAGATTAACACCTGTAAAGTCATTACTGAGTCAACGGCTTCCTCCAAGCTCAGGGTAGTTTATCATGTTGCAGTTAAAAAGAACTGGGTTAGAATTCTGCCCCTGTTATGCAATTGCTGTGTGGTCTTGGATAAATCACCTAAAGTCTCTAATTTTCAGCTTCTTCCTAATGATGTAAAGAATAAGTGAAAGAATGTACACATGATAGCTAGCCATCTCCACAACACTTGTGCCTATATAAAGCAGTAATGTGGTCATTCTGAAGCTTTTAAGGTAGAAAAAATATTGGCTAGATTCCACTAAAGTAGACAAACTATTATAATATCTTATGTAGGGAACATATAATACGGAAAATAAATGGACTATGACTCATCAAGGTATTGCTGTTTTCTTAGGTACAAAAGTTACTCAAATGCTGAGGTATAAGCATGCATCTTGTAATGGTTAAAATTATCTTTCAACTGATTATTTGTATCATAATGAGTCATCACATTAAGGCAGAATGGATAGAGGAGAAATGACGTTCTAGAACTTGGCCCAAATTTTAGTCTTGATTTTACCACTTAAGGGCTAACTTTTAAGTTACATAACTTCAATGCCCTAATTACCTCAAGAAGAGACACTCAGAGGGATAAAATCATTTCTAACATAGATTCAAGTTCATTTGCTAAACAACATCTGTCATGACCACCCTGCGTGGTCAGGCCACAAGCTGCTAATGCAGTTTTTATAACAAAAACAATTTAAATCATGGAAACAAAAACACACTCAAAAAAGTCAAAGCATTGGGGGAAGACTGTTTATCTCACTAAAGGCTGAATAATTATTTTAAGTGTTAATTGTATAAAGTGTAACTAAGAGAACAGTGTTGAATAATTATTCTCCATTTTCATTAACTTTAAGAAATCTATTTAAATGTCTTCAAATGTTTGGATGCACATAAAGAAACTTGGTTTTATAAAAAAGTTAAATAATGGGATATTTAATAGACTCTTCATGCACGAATATTTTAAAATAACATTAGATTACTATCATTGTTAAGTCATTGACTATTCTAAGGGTTAAAAATCATAGAATCATGGGATGTATGCATAACAGGTGCACGAATTACACTCACTACCTTTAGCTCACACAAAGTATAATTAAAATTTTCTAATAGGACATAACACTTCATTGAGCTGATTTTTAGCACAGTAAACAGATGATCAGATAATTATTAAAGTGGCATGAATCCTATCAGCTACTGTATGATTACTCAACGGCCCAGTCTTAGTAAATACTTTCTCTTCTCAGTTTAATTGTGAGTATAGTCTCCTTACCTACATGCTTGCTCTTTTGCATATTTGTGCAGCATCAGTAAAACAGCTGCTAAGAGAAAAATTGTCATGTATTGCTCACATTTTCTCTAGATTATGGCCTAAATTTGCAGATTAGACCCCAACCAACATTTTTTAGGCCATTACAGTTTTACTGAAAAAGTATCATATATTCAAAAGAATGTATGTAAAGAAATGCATATTTTAAATAAAATGAACACTCACAAATCCACCAAGCAGGTAAAAAATTACATTATAAGTAATTCTGAAAGCCCCTGTGTTCTTCCACCATATAACATTCCTTCTTTTTCTTTATACATTTATCACAAATTTCTGTATATCTATATAGTACCATTTAAATGTGCTGGGTTTTGCCCTTTATATGATTATAAACATAAAGTCTTTAATTTCTTTTTTGTGGTACAATACTGCATTTTTGAAATTCATCTGTGTTAATCTGAATGCCTATATTTCATTCATTTTTATCACTATAGAGCGGCTATTTTCAACTGGGGTGCTGCAAGAATGTTCAAAACATGCCACTATTTAGTCAGGGGCACTGACCTCTTTTCCCTTAGATTGTCAAATAAAAAAATGACAACAGCCAACATGACAATAGCTGTCTGGAGCCAATGCCCTGTCTTGAACCATAAATATATAGATCATATAATTATTAGGGCTCCATCTTATTGGTCCCATCACTTAATAAAGTTGCATCTGATTGGTTAATTCTTGGTATCAGAAATCCTTATATACAAGTATAGGCATCTGATTTTTAAAAGTCACTTTGGAGCAAAAAGGGTACGTAATTATTGTTTTTATTTTTTGTAAATTAATCAAAATTATACCTTTTTTTGGTCAGATCAACAAAAAATATATTTTTGTTGTGCCACAGCACTTCAGCAATTAGTTTATGTGTGCCATAAGATGAAAATGGTTGAAAATCACTGCTACTGAGTCATTTAGGATAACTGTAATTCAGTGCATTTAGGTAGTCTGTTACTGTTTTGATTTTTTCTTATTAATAATATGACAACAAATATTCTTATACATGTTTCCTTGTCCCAAAAACTCACTAAGATATGTACCTAAGAGTGAAAACCCTATGTTATGCATATTTTCAAGTTTACTAAATAATTACTATTTTCCAGTATACACTCCTCCATATTCTCACCAACAATACTGTCAAACTGTTGAATACTTTACCGTGCCTTTAATTTTTATTTTCCCAATTAATAATGAGGCTCACAGTGTTTTCCTGTTACAATGGTCCATTTGTATTTCCTCTTTTGTGAACTGTTGATTCGTGTGTACCCCTCATTTCTTCTCTTTGGTTGTTTGTCATTCTTATATTGGTAGACAAGGTACACTCCATATTGGAGGCTTTTAGGTCTTAAATTTTATGATTTGGTATGCAACAAGGCAAATAATAAAATTCGGTTTTCCTTTGACAGTATATACTTTTTGCATGTTGGTAAAATCCATTTTCATAAAGTACATGGCCCTGTAATGGTTATATCTATCTATAAGAATAATATGCATACAAATAAATACCAAGAGAAAACATTCATCCCTTTGATTTTGAACACTTGACCCAACTTCCGACATCTGGAAATGAAAGAGGCATAAGGAAGCGGCCCAGGAGCTTGGCGCACAGGCCCACCTACTCGCAGGCGGCCTCTGACCCAGCAGCCCCCGGGGCCAAGCTCACACCCCTCTGGGCCCTGGGCTTACAGAGGAATCAGAGTGGGGTCTCTCCGTCCCTAACAGCAGCTCACATCTGTGTTGCCTTCTCTGTATTTTCAGTGGACTTCGCAAGGCTTAATATGATGCTCAAAACAACCCTAATGGGTGGGGGAAGGGAACAATTACTGCCACTTCAGAACTAAGGAAGCAAGGAGATGAAGGGCCTTGCCCAAAACAGGACAAGCGTGGCAGCGACTCCAGGGTCCTGCCCGTGGTGCGGGATGCTTCTCAGTATCACGCTGCCTTCCAAGTAAGGAATAAAGGCTGCCAAGGTTTTTAAAGTCTGACTCATCCACGCAGTCAGCCTGTACCTGCTGCTTATAAAGGGATTACGCTGTGCTCAGAAGGAATTCTGGCGTGGAGCGAGGCCCGTGGCAGGCGCTGGGGCGGAATCAGAGCCAGGCACCCATCCGCTCCTGCTAAGTCACGGCTTTCTCTAAACAGCTCTCTCACCCTCCGCAGGAGCTTCTCACAAACTACGGCTGTGGTGGTGGGACTGTTGAATTACCCAATAACCAGCAATACAGGGTTGGACAAAAGAAGTGTGGATCTGGCCTGTGAGTCCGCATTCTCCAGCCACACGGGAACCCTGTACAGCAGAGCATGTTCTGCACGCACAACACTCGAGCCCCACCTCACCTCCTGAGAACCGGAGGAAAGCTCCCGATCTGGTCTGATTGCAAAGACTATTTTAATTTATGTGATTGGCAGGAAAAGGTAAGGAACAGGTACATGTGCACATTTAATATCACAAATGCTTAAAACAGTCAGCTTTTCTTTTAAAATGAAATTTAAATGGAAAACCACAGAACCACTTTCATAAGATTACATATACAGTTTTTAATTATTAATGAATTAAACTCTTTAGAACTTTCATACAGTGATACTGACATTAATTAGGGGTACAAAGGAGATTCACACTGTAGCTTTGAATTTTGTACCAGTAAATATATCACCTATTTAAAAAATACAATTCAAAACTCCTATGCCTTATATCATATTTAATTCTATAAAGATTAAAAACGTAAGATTTTATGGCAGTACTAGAAGAAAACACTGTCATATATTTTTTTAATTATGGGGTATGAGAGACCTTTCTGAAGACCTCTCTAAAGGTAGAAATATGAAAAACAAAATTGATAGATTTTATTAAATACATTTTTAAAACTTGAATATAACAAAAACACTATAACTAAAGTAATATGTTAACAGGAAAACTGGAAATTTTTATACACATATAACAATGTGTGTGCGTGTGTGTATATAAATGGTCAGCCTTATCAGTAATCAAAGGAGTACAGTTTTTCCAAAAACAGAGACCTCTGGCCTTTCAAATTAGCAGGCTTCTTCTTATTTAAAATCAAAATGCAGCGGTGAGTAGGAAATGGAAACACGAATGCTCATAAACCCAGCTCACAGGACTGCCTGCTACCTGCAGGGGACGCGGCAGCAAGTGCCAGAAGCCCTGAAAAGTGTGTACCTTATTCTAACCATCCACTCCAAGGAAATGACTGAAGAGTGCCCGGAGATAGCTGTATGTGGACGCTCACTGCAGCGGTGTTTATGAGAGCAAACACAAAAAAAACAGCCAAACAAACAAACAAAAAACCCTGAAAACACACACCTAAATTGCCTAAATGATGGAGCTGGGATGTTAGCTACCGGCCTTCTGCCCGCAAAGCCTGGGCCCGGCTCGGTTTCCACCCCGTCTGCCGGCCTGGCAGCCCGGCTCTCCTGCCCCTCCTGCCCCTCCCGCGGCCGCCACCGCTGCAGGGCGAGGGTGGGGGCGGGGCGGGGGGGGCGGGGCGTTCGGAGGGAGACCCCTGGCTGACCGACCGATCCCTGGAAGCGGGAACACTGGTTGGCAGGACAACCAATCCACCCTCGCGAGGCCGGTGAGACCTGCGTTCTCGGCCTCCCCGGGGCCTTCACTGAACGGAGGCGCTGGGCCCAAGGCTCGGGCCAAGGCTCGGGCCGCTCCCCGGCTCCCCGGCCGCGCTCTGGGCCGCAGCGGCGGGCTCCCACGTCACCGGAAAACGGCAGGTTAGGCAAGGGACGGCGAGCCTATCCAAGTTTCTGATTTTTTTTTAACTGGTTTGTATTAGTCTGACAGCTGGTAGCTTATGAATGAGTAAAATAACAGAAAATCTTCCGAATGGAAGCTTGAGGCTTAATAGTTTCAAAGACGCACAAATGCTCCTCCGCTTACGATGAGGTTGCAGCCCCAAGAAACCCACCAAGAGCTGAAAATACCGTTAAGTCAAAAATACAGTTAATACCCCTGAGCCAGCGGACATCCTGGCGCGGCTAAGCCCACCTTACGCTTTCTCAGAACACAATATCCAAAAAACGCTGGCCCGCCACACCCGGTAGAGTCCCCCTGGTGACCCGGGAGACGGCGTGGCTGCGGGGAGCAGGCGCTCGCCCCGCCGACGGGCATCGCGAGAAAGTATCGACCGGCCAGTCCCTGACGCAGGAAAGACCAAAATCCAAACTCCCCTCCGCTGAATGTGTCCCGCTTGTGCACCCCTGGAAAGGAGAAAAATCTGAAGTCGAACCATTTTTAAGTAGAGAACCATCTGTATTATCAATTATCGTATCACTAAGAATTTCACACATTAAATAAAACATATTGCAATAACATATTTACCACATTCACGTTCCAACTAAATTAGGTCTTTGTTAGAATGGCAGGAGCCAGTTTGCTGTTTGTTCCGCAAGAGCCGCTTCGAAGGCTGTGAGAGCAGTGCCGCCACCAGGCAACCGACTCCAGTCTGGAGACGGCTGGGCCGTGCAGGCGGGGCCGCCGGTCCTCGCGGGTGCATTTTACCTCTTGGCAAACTATCTCTCCGAAGTAGTAACTAGGCTGCTTTTGTCCTTTGTCACTGAGAAGTTACAAAAGCCATCAGACTCTGCTGTTTAATAAAGCCCAGGGGAAATCCTAAATAAGAGAAATTTTAGTTGTAACAGGAAGCCCTCTTTTTAATAAAGAGACAACTTAACTTTTTAAACACATACCAATTATTTGGAAAGCTCTGGAATTATTAGGATTACACATTCTTTCAAACGTTAAATGTTGACATCCTCTCTACCATCCATATTCAATGGAGTTCCTTCAATATGCTCATCACAGCTTTTCCGCCTTCGATACTTTAACAAATAGTAGCCAAAACAATATGGGTAACTCTCATGAAAACTGAAGATGCTACACGTTCTAATAATAAATATTTGCAACATGAAGTTCTACAGAGAAGAGAAGAGTATATCCAACTGATGAAGATCTCAGGTACAAATAAGGTAGAGAACAGCACAGGTATCTTTTTCAGTCTCTGAGTAGAATTTTAAGTATGTGATTATAATTTTTTTAAACCTGTTAATTATGTGATCCAGTTTCTTAGTGTTTAAAGAGTATACGGCAACTGGTCACTACGAAGGGAACATACAGTGAAATCAAAGCCATGTGCCACAAACACATTTCCTGTCTCATCGGCAGCACACCCACTCCCTCCCCTTGGAGAACAGAAGTGCTTGTGCGTTCAGCCCTGCGACCACTGCGCCAGGTCTACTTCTCCACCGAACCCACGTCAATTACACTAAGACACTTACAGTGCCTCGCTCACCCCTCAGGCTGACTGGCAGGAATGCGACAGGGCCCCCGCCGCCCCGACGCTCTCAGCAGCGAGGGGGCCAGCTGGGGCGATGGGACGCCTGCAGGCATCGTTGACTCTCCACTGTCCTCGTCCCCATAAACAACGCTCTGATGACAGCTGCAGGGTGCCACCAGGGAAAGCAGGAGAGAAGCGCTCTGCCTGCCTCGGCACTGGGACCTCACTTCGTTTTGTGAATTGCCAGCAAGTCGTGACAGTCAGCAAACATACATGATCCCTGGAAAGTGCAGGGAACAGGGCTTTACCAAACACTTGAGGAACAAGGGTGCTCCCCATCTTTAGAATTAGGAGTTCAGGCAAACACCAAAAGTAGCACACACCTACATGTCAATTGGACCTCAAACAGCCATGTGAATAGACTTTGGTTTTCAACCATTTCATCTCATGGCACACATAAAATAATACTCAAATTCTGCGTCACACTATAAAATAAACTTTTGGCCAAACTGACAAAAAAGTAGCTAAAATTTTGATTCATTCACACTGAATGGCCATTGTTGTGTTGGCTGCTGTCATTGTTTTATTTGACAGTCTAATGGAAAAGAGGTCAGTGTCCCTGACTAAATAATCAGGTATTGCATGCTGTAAAACTTCTTGCAGCATACTGGTTGAAAGTGGCTGGCATAGACTAATGAACTGCAAAAAATCAGATGACTATAACAGTAATCAAAGAGGAAAGCCCAGGCCAGTGTGGCTCAGTTGGTTGGAGCATCATCCCATTGGACCAAAAAGTTGCAGGTTTGATCCCTGGTGAGGGGACACACCCAGGTTGCAGATTCAATTCCCAGTCAGGGCATGTACAGGAGACAACCAGTCAATGTCTGTCTGTCTACCTGTCTGTCTTTCTCTCCTTTCCTCTCTAAGAACAATAAAAAATGTCCTCAGGTGAGGGAGAAAAAAAGGAAAAACATTAACAAATTAACCAGATTCCCAGCCAGGCAGAGAACTCCACTAGGAGTTCCTAACTCTGTTATTTACAACTTAAACCCCCTTAACCAAAACAACAGGGACGAGATCTCTCAAACGTTCCCTGTCCTCTATCACCTGTTGCATCTGCGCAGTAAGCCTCCCATCATAGTCTGTCCCTGTGTCGTAGCCACGGCAAGGGAAGTGCCACTGTGAGTGAGGATGCTGGCCTTCACGTGGGTCCCCAGAGTCTGGAGCAGCACTGCCTCTCCTCCACCGGGCAGGGGGACACGTGGGCCAGCCACGTTCTTCAAAGTGAGAAACAGAACCAAGGGGCGGCATCTCTGGTAAAATGATCTTCCAAACATCCTTCCAGCTGAAACCCCGCCTGAGCCCTCCATCCCAGCAACGGGACACGCCCTTGACCCAGGGCCCAGAGCCCCTGGCGCAATAAAAACCCCTGAGTTGGGTTCACAGTGTAATGGCACCACATGTGCTGTGAAAACATTCAGGCCCTTGCGGGACCTAAAACATTCACGGCCCATGATGAAAACTGGAACACAGGTCAAAGTATAACCCTTTTTCCTGGTAAACAGCGTGACTGCAGTCAGGGAGGCCCTCCTTCAGTCCAACCAGCCCTGTGTTTGACTTTGAACTAATGGGGTGAGACAGTGTCCCAGGGCCCAGAAGGGACACAGCACAAGGTCGTCACAGTGCTGACAATTTCTCCTGAGAGAAGGTGTGTGTTCAAAGACCCCCATGCTAATTGTCGTATTTTGTATCATTCCTTTGCTTTATTATTAACCCTCTATAACTCAAATCTTATGACTTTTTTCATCTATACTCAAGTACAGCAAGTTCCATCGCTAGCTCCTTTCTCTCCCGCAGGTGGTCACCTTCTGGGAGCCACGGTGGGGTATAAACTCTCCAATCAATAGTAAGTCTTAATTCCACCAGTAGAATAAAGAGGAGGAAATAGAGAAACCCATAGCCTTTTAAATATTTAAGCTAAGGCTGCGTTTAGAGCAAAACCTATGTAGATATATGCATTAAAAACAGAACTCCAAAAATTGTACTAAGTGTTCATGATTTTAACCAAGAAAAAATACTTTGAGAACATTTATATAAATGTTGACTTGCTTATCAGAGTCACATATGACACAAAAACAAGATAGTAATTAATCTTGCAAAAACATAGAAAACTAAACCCCATTCTGCCCATCATGTTGTGGCCGTGTCTCTGGGGGCAAGTGGGAGCCCCAGAGCAAACAGAATCCAGGGAACGAAGCCAAGATTAGGAATGCTGGTTAACCAAAACGAGCAGAAGACCCTGAAGACAAAACCAAAAATGACAGTGTCTTCCAGTCACATGCCACATCTCTAAAGCCTAGAGCAACGGTTCTTGATTTTGCGGGGAGAAGTGGGGGCTTCTTTTGGTCACAGAACATTGTTAATCTGATGAGAAAGGCATATATTCCCAATCGTCAATGTCACCTCAAAGGATTGTGGGTCCTCACAGGCCATCCTTGGATGATCAGAGTCCCCACAGGAAACCACACACCCCTGACAACAGAAGCCCCGTCAACCTCGTCTTCTTGTCTTCCCAGGCCAGCTCCATGCACTGTCTTGCATCTGGATGTGGCAGAGCTGATCAATGAGAATGTGCGCAGGGTCAAGTGATGAACGAACAATCAGCGTACAGAATAACTAGGCTGGTTAAGGAAATGGTGCCACTTGCTCCTGAAGGTAGTAATGACTCAAATTCATCAGTGTTTTCCTCCTAATATATAAAAAATATATAAAGAGCCCAGGCCATTTGCTCAGTTGGTTGGAGTGTCGTCCCACACACCAAAAGGTTGAGGGTTTGATTCCTGGTTGCAGCACATATGGGAGGCAACAGATTGATCTCTCTCTCAAAAAAAAAAAAAAAAAACAAACAATAAATATATCCTTGGATGAGGATTAAAAAAATACATACATATACATAAAAAGCTTAAAGTTCTATAAGCAGCCAATTACTAAAGCTATACTTGAATGATCCCCTTATATTATGAATACTCCTTCAAAGTGAAATTCTCAGTGTGAACTCCGAAACACTATTTAAAAACTTAGAAACTTCCAAATTTTAGATATTGTGGATATTTAAGGGTGGCTACATTGCTTCAAACTTATTCTGAATCAAGCCATCACTTTATACTCCTAATTGATGTGATTCTACTGAAAATACTTTTAAACCGTTTGAAATAGTTATTCTTCCTGAGTTTTAGAAGTGTGCCAAGTCTTTAAGTCTAACACCCATCATTACCTACCTTTTGTAGGAAGGCAATTATACAAATGGCAGGAGGTGATTTTAACTTCCGTGGAAGTCATTACTCTGTGTCAAACACGCGGAAGAACTTAGGCTGTATCAGTCCCCGCAGTTTGTTGGGGTAGAGAACAGAGATTACCCCCAGGCCCTCCAACTATTTAAATCTATGGATTAGCCTGAGGGCTTTCTCTTCTTTTATTCTCATCCCTCTTTTTCTTTACAAATCAATCATCTCCCTTTCAAAGAGTTTCTTTTTCTGGGATAGAGTTTTCTATTAATTTCATTTTTCTTTCTTCTCCCACATAGGCAACATGATTATAATTATATCTTTGCTTTCACCATTTATATTTTTGACAACTGTTTCATTTCTTTTACATTCCTGACTTTTTCCAAATACATTCATCTGTTAAATAATTTCCAAAAGTATTATTTTTTGTATTCTTCATGTACTTTCCAACTTCTGCAGAGACACAATATAGTTACCATTAAATTCAACTGTACACAGTGTTTACATTTTAGTCCCCTGTGGCTTTTTACATTATTCAACTCACAGGGCATTTGTCCAGTATATTAGATAATAAGGATTCGGAGAGAGCTGTTGATATTCTTAGAAGCTTAAAAAAAAAAAAAGGCAAAGCTGCCTTCCTTGCTGAGTCATTCTCCTCTGATTTAGCTCTGAATGTTTCAAGAGCTTGACCTGGGCCCTTTTCTCCCACTACAGAACCTGCCAGGTGACTCTCGGAATCCATGCTCTTGGGCAGCAGCATCGTTTAACCCAGCGGCTCTGTCTTCATCCTCAAGAATGAAAGGCCCAGGGGCTGATGAACTCTGTGGCAATCACGGCCCTAACCCCATGGCTCTGGACATTGCGTAGCACATAGCAGGTACTCAATAAAGCGTTTATTGAGAGAATGAATATAAAGAATCTACTTAAACATAAACTAAACTCTATGAACTACATGGCATTTTTTCCCCTTGTTAAAGAAAGTTATCATATACTAAAAGAGCTCAATCAAACTTATTAATTTTAGACAATTTTTGTTAGAATTTTAGCCAGTAAGGAAAATTAAAATATTACATTGCATTGTTTAAAATTTCTAGAAGTTACATTGCATCCAAATCTTACATGATATTCATTATACCTTCTAAACTGTTGTAGTTTCAATAATTACTGGCCATGCAGATACCCCACACCTCAGTGTCTCCACGTCACCTCAAACAGCGTAGTTCACACTCTGCCGCAGCCCACTATGGCTTTCTCTCCAAATGTTCTGGACTCCTTCTCTTTTGCACCAGCACAGATCAGACTTTTCATCACATTATACTTAAGATGACAGTGAGCCCTGCACACTGTGGCTCAGTGGATTGAGTGCCAGCCTGAAAACCAAAGGGTCACCAGTTCAGTTCCCAGTCAGGATACATGCCTGGGTTATGGGCCAGGCCCCCAGTAGGGGGCGCATGAGAGACAACCACACATTGATGTTTCTCTTCCTCTCTTCCTTCTCCCCTCTAAAAATAAACAAAACATTTAAAAAATAAATCATCAAAAATTGGTGAATTAAAAAAAAAAAGATGACAATGACACTCAACTTTCTCCTGGCTTTTTCACTCTGATTTGGTTCCAAACTCTGTAAGTCTAGTTTCTAAAACAACATTTTATTTAGGGCCCTCCCCTGTGCAAAAAAAAAAACAAAACCCTCAATAATAATTCACTATCTCATCTCACAAAGACTTCGTGCTCCAGGTTAAACAATGCTTCCTGAAATTTCCAACACATAACTCAATGGTTTCAACCTGCGGGTTGGGGTCTAGGGGTTATAAGGAGGAAGCCATGGAAGGACCATACATTCCAGAAGCACTGAGTAATGTGTCTACCTTGAAAATGTATGTATGTGTATGCATGTGTGTGTATATACCCACAAACACATCTATGTATAATTGCATATACTATTTTAAATTAATCAAAATATTGTATTTAAATATGTAGTAATGTTTCTGAATTCACAGTAGTCATGTTCCATTTTTTCAATAGATACCAAATATATAACGACTATAATGCTTAAGTCTTATAAGTTTTTGATGTTAAAAGGGCCTCCGCATCTTAAGCAGCTCTATTTCATTAATGAATTTATAATACAGAGTCTCTGTTGCCATGCCATGTGCATCCCACTCCAAGCAACACCAACGCACGCTGCCTTTAGGAAGCTCACTTAAAAAAGTAGGCTTTTCTGATCATCAATCCATTATACACTTTAAACATCAACAGCCCATCAATTTTATCAAACTAAGGTAAATAATTTTTATATTTTAACACAATTCACTCTTCTCTTTCCTCACAAAATGTTAAGACAGTATTAAAGATATTCCTAAAAGTCTCTGTGCTTTTTACTCTGACAGGTCTGTAAATTGCTAATACTATTCTTATTAGCACTGATGGAAAATTACTTGAGAGTATCTCTAAACCAAAAACGGACAAAAGCTTTTAAACATGAAATGCAAACTTTAGTGGGCAAGGCTCATCATTCCTCGTGATTAGATACGCAAAGGGAGCCATCATCACACCATGTGTCAACATTGATTTGAACCTATGTAACTTACTGTTTATCAATTTACTACTAACTTCATGCTATTCATTTCAATAACAATGGGAGACACTGAATGCAAGCAGTCAACTCCTGGAGTAGGTAATACAAAAATATAATATATTCAACAGGTATAAAAAGTCAATATTTTTAAAAACATATCTCAAAAGCTGATTCCATTCAAAACCCTTTGAAAAGTGTTTAACTATCCTTAGAAAAGTGACTTAAATAAACTTTAAAAATGCATCTCACATAGCAGGTGAGCTCTGCATTTGTGAGAAGTGAGCCTATTACTAGATTTCTGTGTCTGCCCAAAGAGAACTCACATCCACTGCGGCTCTGTCCCTTCTGCAGGGCTGGCCTACCCACTGCGTGGCTGTAACAAATGTGCTTTCTGTAGAGCCGTGGTTACTAAACTCCCCAAAACAACCCCACTTATTTTCTGGATTCGACTTAGGCATCACTTTCCCCAAAACCCTACAGTGGAGTGAGGGGATCTCCCTGTAGGTCCCCTCAGCCTCTTGCACTGGGCCCTAGATGCACTCCTGACGCGTAAATAAATGGTTACTTCCTGTCTCCTCACCACACATGAAAACTCAACAGCAGGGGTCATGTACTCATCACCCCTTCACCCTAGAGGCTAAAACTTACTAAATGCTCAATAAATATTTGATGAATTAATTAAGTCACACCTCAAAAATTCACAGAACACAAATTAAGGGTGGGGGGGATCTTCTTTCTAACGAAAACCAGAACATTTTCAAACTATCCCAGACAAGCATTGTTACCTCTGAAACTGTAGTATCTACAACACCATTTATAGGTTATCTTGACTCCTAATTAGCTTAAAGAGAAACTCTTTTGTAGATCCATTCAATATTTTTTTAGAAATCTATTCACATTTAATTTTCTGTGACAGTGAAAAACAACTGATCAACATCCTAAATGATAATAAAAGAAATAATAATAAACAGTAAAAAACACTGGTTGCCTTTACAAAGGACACTGCTCAAAGCACTGTCTACTTATTTCATGTAATCACTGGGATGCTGCCGGTCCATAAGGACAGTGACCTCCCCCACGCCGTAGCTGGAAACACTGAGAAACGGGCACTATGCTAATAATGGGGCATGGCCATGTATCTTCCAAGTGTCACATGAGTGTGCATGCCATTTCGGTATTTTTAATGCTAGTACGTTGATTCTCTTTGCCAAACAAGGCAAATGCAAAAATGTAGTCTGTTTTTATGGGATCTATTTATAGAATCTATTTTCTATTATCTTTAGCCTTTTATTGTCCTCTAAAAATTTTTTTGATAGATATAATGTCAGCAAACGGAGACGACACACAAAAGATTACACAGTTCTGAAACATTATGTTCCGGTTAACACATCCTAAAATGTGGTCTCCCTTTTCAAAATATCAGCCTAACACTGACAATGCACACTCAGTAATGAGGGTACCATTCTGTACAAATCACCAACAGCTTTTGCATATGTTTGTGTACAACCAGTTTGTCACAATTTCTGTTATTATATATGTATTTGCCCAAAGGATATACAGTTTTTTTTTTTAAAGGTTTTATTTTATTTATTTTTTAGAGTGAGGGGAAGTGAGGGAGAAAGAGAGGGAAAGAAACATCAGTGCGTGGTTGCCTCTCATGCACCCCCTACTGGGAACCTGGCCTGCAACCCAGGCATGTGCCCTGACTGGGAATCAAACCGGCGACCCTTTGGTTCACAGGCCAGCACTCAATCCACTGTGCCACAGCAGTGAGGTCAAGAATACACTCTTTTTGATTCTGCTTCTCCCTCTTGTCTATCAATACAACTGACATTTTCACCAAAGGTCTTGTACATCCTTTGTTACCTTTGGTTCCATACGTCTTATTGTTTCTGGTGTTATTGTGAATAATGTTTTTCTAATAAAGTTTCATTGCAAGAATACAGGAATGTTATGTATATTAATCCTATCATCCCAGCAAATTTGCTGAATGACCTTCTCAGTCCCAGCACTTAACCTGCAGATTCCCATGGACGCTCTCAGTAGACCATTGTCCACACGCATGGACAGGGTGTGATCTTTCACAGCCTAGCCCCAGCATTGCCACAAACCACCTCTACGACTCTGAGCAAGTCACTAGGATTCACTTTGTTCCTTTTCTGTTCTGTCCTGCCCTTGACTCAGTGCAGTTCCTTTGCTTGTGCCCTTCTAAATGGCAGTTTCAGCCCACGTCACAGAAGCACACACTAAGGACATGACAGATCTACCAGCTCCCTGTAGTCAGATCGGACCGTTAGCTCTGAGCAAGTGGCTGTAAGAGAGATGGCACCTGCCTCCCTGGGACCAAAGCATCAAAAATGGAAGCTAGTTCTTCGAACTCTTTTCTTCCCCGGCCACAGTCATGAAAGCCACTCCGGGCGTGGAGCATCAGTCCAGGAGTTGCTGAGTGACCGACCGGAGCACAGCCCCCAACCAGCGCTGGGCCTGTTGCACATACGTGAATATAGAAAGCCGCTGAGATGGCGGGGGGGGTTCAGATTTCCTCTTGTAAAAGCATAACTTTGCCTATCCTGATGAACCCAGGATGGCAAATCAGTTTCACTCCAGGTGCAACTGATTGGTAGCAGCTACCTGGAGCAGTGTATTTTAAAATATTGAGAGGCTAAGTCTGGGAAAATTAGAAAGGAATGCCAAGCACACTCAACACCTCCGTAAGTATGGGAGACAGGCTGTATCCTGATCATACATCTTACGCAGATTGAGAATCATGAACCAAAAGGTGGGTTGTGGACGTGTGTTCCTAGTGGCTTGAATGGTGACGGCAAACTGTAGCCGGTCCTGCTCCCAGCTGCCCTCTCGTCCTTGACCACCCTGCCTTCCTCTCACTCCTGTGTTCCTGTGCACGAAGCTGACCTTCTTGTCCCAGCACCACACCCTGAATGATAATAATTTCCAATAAAGCAACTTCCACTGCAGGCTTTTAAGGCATAACCTTGAAAAATGTAAATCTAAGATGATAAAAAATTATTATTCACAACATCAAAACTCCCCAGATTAATTCCTTGAGTGTTTACTGTTTGTTTTAAAAACAAACAAATTTCTGGCTACAAATCAAGCATCATTTTCCATAGCTATATTCTAATGAGAAACCTAGAAATACAAAATAGTATGAAAGTACTGCAATAAACAGCCATGTTTCAACACCCATCTAAAACATAAATTACTGCGCACACGGTGAAGCCAACTAGGTATCCAGGCCGACTCCATTCTGCACGTTCCCCTGGAGAATTAGTCACCGTTCTGCTGAACTTAGTGCTTTACTATTCAAGTGCATTTTTTCAGAATATTACTACCTATTTCTATATTCTAATATCAATCCCACAAGTGTTCATACTGTAATATGATATAAATGGCATCATACTGTGTATGTCCATCTGTATTTTGATTTATTTTTGCTCAATATTACATTCTTAGAATGTATTCTTTTTGATATGTGTGGTTATAATTTTGCTGTGTGCAGTATAACATTGTTGGAATGTATTACAATTATCAATTTTCCCACTGAAAATATTTAAGATCTTTAGTTTGTATGTTTCTAAAATAGACTTTATTTTTTAGAACAGTTTTAGGTTCATAGCAAAATGGAGCCAAAAGTATAGAGAGTTTCTGAATATCCACCCCCTAACCACCGCCCCCCCGCGACACACACACACACACACACATAGCATCCTCACACCAGCTGGGACACGTGTCACAGTCAGTGAACCTACACTGACACATTCAATCACCCAAAGCCCATCCTTCACATTAGATCCCCCAGCCTTGCCCATTCTGGGAGCTCTGACAAGCCTATTACAGGTACCCTCCATTCCAGAGCCACAGAGTATTTTCACCACCTTAAAAGTCCTCTGTGCTCTACCTGTACATCCCTCCCTCCCCCCAAACCCCGGAAACCACTGATCCTTTTACTGTCTCCACAGTTTTGCCTTTTCCAAAATGTCCTATAGTTAAAATCATATACTATGGAACCTTTTCAGGTTGGTTTCTTTCTCTTAGTACTGCATTTAAGCTTCCCTCATGCCTTTTGGGGGCTTAGTAGTGCATTTCTTTTTAGCGCTGCATAATATCCCACGGCCTGGAGGAACCTGGGTCTATTCATCCATCACCTGCTGAAGGGCACCTTGGCTGCTTCCAGGTTTGCGGGACTATCAGTAAAGCTGCCGTGAACATCTGCACGCATTTTGCATGCATCTGAATTAAATACTTGGTTCCCACCGACAAAGCTCTCCTCGCTGGCCCTTCTGATTCTGAACGAGCCTGGCCTCGCCCTAGCACCATCCTTGTTCTCACCTTCGGCCCATCCTGGCCGCCTTTGAGTTCGGGGGGTGGCCCTCTCGCTACTCTCCCGTCTGGCACGGCACCCGAGCACACTCCCCACAGCCCAGCCTCCACACTGGCTTCAGGGCCCAGCCCTGGCCCAGCTCCTCTCTGAAAGCCCTCCGGCCGCCCACCTCCGAGGGGACGTGCCCTCCCCTTCCTTTGAGGCAGACCTTCCTGTGAGCACTGAATGATCTACTGCTGGGTTTGATTACGTCACATCGTGTACTGTCCTCTGGCTGTTTCATGTTCCTCTCCACTGTCAGCTTTTTTTTAACTTTTCAAGAAAGATTTTTAGTAGTAAAATCCATGTTAAACACTTTATAAGGAATGCTGCCTGATCAATAATTTAATTTAAATAAAATAGGAATATAAAGTTCTTTATTATTTAACTGTAAAACAATATTTCTGTAAGAATAGGGTTAAGGTGGCAAAAATGTGAGCATTTTATTCTGCATCAACTTTGTCAACAGTTATTTATAGATTTAAATTATTTTTCAGTAAAGCATGTGAGCCTTTCAATTATGTATGCACATACTAACCAAAATTTTTCCTTTACATAAAGTAGTAAATTGATTATAACTGAAAATGCAGTTTACCAAGACTGTTTTCAATCTATACAGGATTAATATAGTCACAAATGTGAATTTTATTCCAGTAACAAGAAAGTCATTAAATTAATTCCTTGAAGCACAAATACTGTACAGTGTTTAGAAAGTAAAATGAGACTTTAAAAAAGCCAAATGAATTGGTTAACTGTCAAACTAGATACATCAATATTAATTACGTAATGTCCAAAGAAGGAAAATCAGTTAAAATCAACCAACATTTATTGACCATCTACTTCCTTCAAAAACATCATGCACCTGAGATGCACGATGGACGTGACACTGTCTCTGCCTGCAGGTGGTTCCATGACATTATTTCACTATAAGAGCAAAAACTAAGCATAAAGGGACACATGATTCTGCACCAAGAAGTGCTGTGTAGAAGTTCATTTTGCTCAACAGAGAAATGGAGGGAAGGAGAGAGAGGGAGGGTAGGGGGGAGGAGTAAGGGAGGGGAAGCAAAAGCTGGGGAGGCGCAGCCGCTTTTGCAGGGAGGAGGGGGACGCAAAGAAATGCAGAGGGTGAGCAGAGGGCCTTCATCCAGAGGCGCAGGGACAGCTGCCTCAAGCGCGAGCCAGCCTTCCTCAGGGAAGGCGGCGCAAGGTGCTCCGGAGGAGAGAACAGAGCGCACCCAGCGCGTGTGTCTTGCAGTGAAGCCAAGCAGCTGGACCGTTCACACCTCCAGGGAAGCTTCCTCCTGTCCTAATGTACAGTCAGTAAGTGATGACAAAGGTCTGCTTCTCGCCCAAGCTCCAGGCAGGCACCCCTGAACCCTCTTCTTGACTAGGCCTCCACCTCAGTTTGTAAAAGTTACAGACTCAACACCCATGCCTTTGGCCGTCCTCTCCCCGTCACATTAGGAGACACGAACAACCACGCACAGAGTTCCTAACAGTTCGAGGCCACATCCCTGGGGTGACCCCAGGCCCCCAGGAGTGCCCGTCTGGGAAAGCTGGAGGCCACCGGGGAACTGAGTGTCCACCCAGCACCGGTGACCGGCCCCTGGCCACCCTTTCTTAGATCATTTCCTAAAGAGACCTTACAATCGCGAATCCTTATCTGTCCCTTTGAGACGTGCCTGTGCCTCCCACAACTCAGGAGTGTCTTTCTCAAGGACTTGAAATCCATCTTTTGAAATGTCATCAGGAAGGGTGGGACCTCTGTCCTTCAGCATCGTGAGAGGATAAGTCCTAAGTTCTGTGGCTGCCACTGGCCTAGCCCCACTCACAGGGCCCGACCCTGGCTAACCTCGCACTCCCCGGCACTGCGGGGCCCCTGCTCCCCCCAGCCCCTCGCTCCACCTGTAACACCCAGTCACCTGAGTACAAATCACACTGGAGTTCACGTCACTCTGGACTCTCTTCCCCGCTGCAGATGAAAATCTGTCCTGGACACTTTAATCAGCGTTCAGCTTTGTTTGTCTTTGTGAGCAGAACACGAAACAATGCCACCCACTGCTCCCCGGCTTTCAGCAGCTCTCTGTCCCTTCCTAGTTCACCTGTGCTGGTTCCCCTGCAGGGGAGGGCCCGCCCCGCCCCGCCCCGCCCCGCCCCGCCCCGCCCGTGGCGGGACGCCTGGGTTTCCCCATTGACAGGCAAGTGCTTGTCCAGGTCCTTTGTTCCCCTCCTCCTTACAAAACGCTTCCATCCCCATCACAATCTTGTTTATCCCTGCGATTTTATTCATTTTTTCTCCCAAACACATTCATTGGCTTATTAATGACCACCTGTTGAGGGGGCTCCCGCCCTCCAGCCCACAGGCAGGCCTGCTGGGGCTGCCCGGCTTCTCCTTTAGGAATGTAACATTTCCACGCGTTCCGCACGGACAGACACACTCTGCCGCCTGGCCCACTGCCCGATTCTGCACAGCCCACCAGCTAGATGTGGCTGTTAGACTTTAATGGGTAAAGAAAAATCAAATGAAAAAATAAAATTTTATGACACATAAAGCCACAAATTCAAAGTTCAGTGTCCATAAATACCATTTTGGGGAACACAGCCATGCTCACTGGTCTGCCTACTGTCTGGCTGTTTTCACAGCGATGTCAACATCAGATTTGAATAGTTATAACAGAAAACATATGTCCCAGAGAGCCTGAAGTATTTGCTGTTTGGCTCTTTACAGGAGGAGTGTGCCCACCCTGTGCAGGCTACTCTGTGCTGTGGCAGCGGCAGCGTGCACTTCAGCGATGGTTAATCCCGCCCTCAGCTTGGGAAGCAAGGGGGGCGGGGGGCAGGTAGCCCCACCACACTGCTCGGGGACCAGGCACCACTCGGGGACCAGGCACCACTCGGTTCAGTCTGAGCACCGGTCTGGCGGTGTCTCCTCCCCATGCGCCTGGCCCTGGACCTGCTCTCTACTGTCACAGTAAATACCCCAGAGTCAAAGTCACAACTGCTCTTCCGCCAACGCCCTCCCCGCTGCCTGTGCCTTCAGGACTTACCCGTGAGGACTACCTCTCCCAGAACGCAGCGGGCCCTCACCGGCCAAGCCTCGGGACCCCCAGGCCACTGACGACAGGGGCCCTCTGAGGGGCTGGGACAGAGCGGCGGGAAGTACCCGGACACCTGTGGCTCACTGTGCCTGCCAGAGGAAGGCCGGTGACGTGGATTCGCACATCTGCCAGCCCTTCCATGGTGTGTCAGGGAAACCTGGTGAATTCCAGGCAGATCTTTCTCCCTCTGGCTCCATCTACCTGACAATCAGATTTCAGGTCACATTGTTTTTTAGTCTTCAATTCCAGTGTTTTAAGTTTTCACTTCATGTCAAGGAACTATAATGGGAAATCCAAAGCTCATCTTTCACAACAATGAGAATTCTTTTAATCTTTAAAACAGTCCAAGAACGAGTCTTCAGCACACACGACAATGGACCGAAGCTGTTTCATGCTGGTACTCCACAACACACTCTCTACTTGGGAGATTTCCATTGTGCCATCCTTGCCCTATTGTATCACCACCCTGTCCTGACCACAGAGCAGCATCAGTCAGGTTTAAACTCTGAGAAGAGTTATTTCCACACAACATAGAAAGTACAATTTAACAACACAGTTCCACTCTGGCCAGTAGTGGAACAATCCTGTCAAGAATCGTTAGACGTCTTCTTATGATGCTTGTCTTCGACCAGAGGGTTAGGCATGCAATCACTGACTCTTCACCCACTGCGGACTCACTCATCGTTGGGGCATTTCCTTTCTGCCACACCTAGCACCCACTTTCTCTTCAAACTTTGGCAAAGAAGTAATTACAGTAACTAAAGCACAAGGATCTGGGGAAACAAATATGGCTATTGATCATTAATGGGGGGTTTTCCCAGTCACATTGGTCTTTCCTTTTCCTCCCTATTGCTCCCAGCAAAAATTCTTTAAAAGTCACAATAAAGTAACCAAAACAGCAAAAACAGTAATATTTATGTTTTATTACGTAAATTAATTTTTAGGGGAAACATACTGAGAAACAAGTATCTGCTGCTTAAAATGTTTCATAAAACGTATTATAAAAGTGGCTCTTATCACCCAGCATTTATCTTACACTGACGTTATTATTATTCAAGAATTCTCACTTGAGTAAGAAGGGCAGTTCATCTGGAATGTCACAACTATTATGCATCATTAATATCCTAATGCATTATTTACAGTGGTGAATAATGCCCTGCAATGAGAAGTCACCGGAGATGAAATATTGCTCTATCATGTTCCATTATGGGAGAAAATACTTTTAATTAAAGTTATGCCACAGAAGCTGGAGAAACGGGAAGAGCTGAGACGCTGCTCTGGCCTGGGCTCCCCTTCCTGCTGGGAAGCCTGACGAAACCAAGCCTTGGTTCGCACACGCGGTGGACAGCGACTGTCCTGGACATACGGACTCACTGCAGCATTGGGCTGAAACGAATCCGAAGACCCTCCCACTTGCCCTGCCCTGTGTGTGCAAAGAGTTACACCAGAGAAGTATTCTTGCAGCATTTGGGTCATTCAACAAGAGTCCTCTTGTTTTCAACGAATTGTTCTTTTCAAGGAAACCACATTATGATGATTGGCAAATGATCTGCCTATGACTCACTGGTCCCCTTCTAACTTAATGCAGGCTTGACTGTGAGTGTGTGTACGTGCACTGGGTGTCATTCCATATGTGTGCGTGTTCCCACTGAGCTACATGCATGAAGGCTGCTCATACTCTGACCCTACAACCAGATTTCTCTCGTAAATCCATTTTTTGCAGGAATTTTTCCATGGACTCTTGGGATTCTTAAACATATAATCAAATCACCTGCAACTGGGGATAGTTTACCTCTTCATATTCAAACTAAGTCTCCACATCTAATTACATCTGCTCTGACCTCCAACACATCCGTGAACGGTAGAGACACCCAATACCCTTGGTTAAGTGATGTCTAATTCTAACCAGTCATGTTCCCTATAAATATGTGCTGAGTTTTGAACTAACATGTATGTGTGTGTGTGTGCACGCACATAAAATAATGTTAAAAAACTAACCTTCAATTCCTATTTTATTATTTGTTTGAAACAAAGACATTTGGAATTTTGTCAGGTGACTTGTCTTTGTCATCAGGGGTGTCCAAATCATTTTTCCTCCTTAGCTCTATTAATGTGAAACAATGTATCAGTGGAGTTTTTGATATTGAGCCACTCTTGGACTTCTGAAATAAACCACACTTAGTCATCATGTATGTTTTATGTTTTAATGCAACATTGGCTTTCAGATTTCTGTACCAATAGTCTTAAGTGAAATTGATCTATAATTTTCCAAAGTAATTTTTTAATATTTTGTAATCCATTTTATACTCATTTGATGAAATTAAATTTGAGAGTTCTCTTCTTTTGCTATTCTTTGATATAATTAGAGTAGCCTTGTTAACTAGGAGTTATCTAACTCTTCTCAAGAAATTCTTTTACTACTTTATTTATTTTCTGATAATCACTCTATTTAGACTTTCTGCAGTAAACTTATTTTCTCTGAAAAGTGATTCATTTCATGAAGATTTTCAAATCCACTTGCATGTAATTGAGCAAAAGTTCCCTTAAAATTTAATTTCCTCTGTTTTGATCATTATCCCTCTCCTGCCTTTATATAAATTCAAATATTTGAATATTTGTCTTTTCTCCCTTTTTTTTTGATTAATTAGTGGCTTGACTATTGATTTTTTCCCAAAGAAAAAATTTAATTAATTTATTTCATTTTTATCTTTATTAATTCCATACTGATGCTTTTTTTTGTTTCCTTTTTGTTCTTTTTCTAGTTTTTTACCTGGCTGTTTAATTAATTTCTTTTTATTTTTATCTTCACCCAAGAACATGCTTATTGACTTCAGATAGAGGGGTAGAGAGGGAAAGAGAGAGAATGAGAAACATTGATTGTTTGCCTCCCTCATGCGCCCTGACTCGGGACTGAACCCACAGCCCACGCATGTGCCCTGATGGGGAATCAAACCGGCGACCTTTCGGTTTACAGGATGACGCTCCAACTGACTGAGCCACACCGGCCAGGGCTAATTAATTTCTTTTTAAATTTTTATTAACATATCCATTTAATGAAAAAAATTTTACTCTGAAAACTTCCTTAGTTATATCCCACATATTCTAGAAGATTAGGTATTCAGTTTAACTATGTTCAAGAAATTCTTCAATTTTATTTGATATTTCTCATTTAATCCAACATTTATGTAAAAGTGTTTTTTCTTTTTTTTATTTCAGCTAGAAGAAACTCTTGTGTCTGTCGGGCCTTTTTTTGAAAAACTGATTTCTAGTTTTAGTCCATTATAGTCGGGTATGTAGTATTGCTTCTCTCTGGAATTTCCTGAGGTTTTCTTTGTGGCCTAAAATGTGGTCAACATTATTTAATGTTGTCTATGAAGCTTTGAAAATGTACAGCTTCCTTCAGGTTTTAACAGAGGTCCACCTCATCGACCTTTTATGCTAAATATTCCCCTTATTTTTTCCAGTTGAAATGCATTATTTCTCCTATTACGAATGTAAGGCACACATGAGAGAGAGAGCTGAGTAAGGGCAGGACTTCGTTAATGGGCAGCGACAGCACCCTTGTGAGTGGGGCGGCGGGGGCGTGGTCCCCGCCCTCAGGCCAGGACAGCGGTCAGTGCTGCTTCTGTAGCTGTTCCCCTGGTGTTTGTTTAGATCTACCAGCTCCACCTGCCCCCAGCTGGGCCCTGACCCTTCTCCATCCCTCACCCCACCAGCCCTGCTCAGTCTGAACCTGATCCCCAGCCACCGCTCCACAGGCAGGGCTTTGTCTAGAGGAAGCCTCACTTGGTTACTTACGACAGCCCACAGGCAAGGCTGCTCCAGGAACAGCCATCGCACCGCGCTCCCCGGCCTCCCCGATATTTCTGGCTGCTCTTTTATGTTGGCCCCACACGCTTCAGTGAGTACTTGCTACTGGGGTTCTTCTCTCCACTTCCTCCTTGACACGTGCTAATACCATACATGGGCTCTCTTATCACCTAGTTGGTTTCATGTACTATATTTCTGTGAGTTTGGGGTTTGTCATCCTTATAGCTCTGTTTTTATGTGGAGATTCAGAGATTAAAAACTATCCCACCCTAACAACTTCTTGTTTCTCCTTAAACTCTGAATGGTAATAAGGTGGGTCAGAGCTTCCAGTCACAGAGGCAGAGGAGGTAAACTCCGTGCTCACCTCCCCCCACAATCACATCAGAATTACAGCTGAACTACAGAACTCTGAGGACCCCCTGAATTCTAGCTGGACAGAGTCCTACAGCTCAGGATGTACAGAAGCCACGTCAAGATTGGCAGGAGGGGCAGACACATGAACCGGGCTGGTCCCACGCCCACGTGAGGCAGTTAAAAATTGGGAGGGATAACTTGACTACAAAGGTGCCCCCTGAGGAGTGAGGGGTCCCAGCCCAACACCAGGCTCCCCAGCTCAGAGCACCAGTGCCGGGAAGAGCCCCCACATCTGGCTGTGAAAACCGCTGGGGTTCCGTCCCACCGGGAGAGAGGAGGGCTGCGGGAATCCCGGGCGCTTCTCCTAAAGGGCCAACACACACACACTTGCTGATGGCACTCACCTAGGGCTCCCGCAGAGGACAGCAACTGGGGGTGTCAGAGACCTGCCGGGGGGTGTGTGGCTTCAGAGCAAAGGCTAAAGGGACAGCAGCCACCATCCCTGGGTTGAGCCACCCCTCACATGGCCAAATCAGAATCTGCAGTAGCCTGTGAGCACTACTCAGTCTGCCCTGGCAATTCCCTGAGACCCTGCCTCGTCCAGCTCACAAACAGCTCAGGGCTCTTTTGGTGGCGGAGCCGTACAGACGCTGGCCAACAGTGGTAGGCCTCAAGGCCTACCTTTCCCTAAGTGGTCACAGGCCTGGTACTGGTGACAGCCGGCTTCGGTTCACAGCACCGCCCCGCTCGCATACCTCCAGGTCTAACGCAGGCAGCTGTAAACTGCAGATCACTCTGTAGGTCCTACCAGGTAGCCCTGGGCTGGGCACGGGCAGTGGCTGATTTTGGCCTGCAGGGCAGCCCCTCCAAAGAGGCTCCAGAATCAGGAGACCCAGTGGCTGGCTTCAGACCACAGCAGAGAACCACACAATTAGCTCCTCAAGTGGCACATCCAAAGGACAGTCCTGGCAGGCACCAGAGACCACAGGGTCAAAAATTTGCTCCATGTGGTCACCCCTGTAGAGCAGATTGTATGTTGTCATTGCGACCAGTTACTATCCCACCCGTTGTTGAGCCAACAACAGTCAAGGTTCAACGACAGCAGGAAGGCTCACACACCCAACAAAAGGGACACCCCTGGAGCACCTGACTCAGATGACCAGGGAGGCTGTGCCACTAGACCCCGCAGGACACCTACTACGTAAGGTGACCCTACCAGGACTGGAAGATGTAGCAGCTCTGCCTAATGCATAGAAACAAGCACAGGGAGGCAGCCAAAATAAGGAGACAAAGAAACATTTCCCAAATAAAAGAACAGGAGAAATCTCCAGAAAAAGAGCTAAATGAAATGGAGGCAAGAAATTTATCAGGTGCAGGTTCAATACAATGGCTATAAGGATATTCAAGGAACTTAGGAGAAGAATAGGTGAACTCAGTGAGAACTTAAACAGAAAGACAGTAAGTATTAAAAAAGGACACAGAAATCATAAAAAGAAAATTCCTAAATGAAGAATATACTAGAAGGAATCAATAGCAGATTAAAAGAAACAGAGAACTGAATCAGTGATTTTGGAAGACAAGGTAGTAGAAAACACCCAATCAGAACAGCAAAAAGATAAAAGAATTTTAAAAAATGAAGATAGTTTAGGGATCTTCTGGGACAACATGAAGTATACCAACATTCACATCACTGGGGTTCCAAAAGGAGAAAAGAGAGAGCAAGGGATTGGGAACCTAGTTGAAAAAACAATGACAGAAAACTTCACTAATTTGATGAAGGAAAAACAAATACAAATCCAGGAAGTACAGGGAATCCCAAACAAGAAAAACACAAAGAGGCCCTCACCAAGACATAGCATAATTAAAATGGCAAATGTTAAAGAATCTTAAAAGCAGCAAAAGAAAAGTAGTTAGTTACCTACAGGGGAGCTCCTATAAGACTGTAAGCTAATTTTTCAATGGAAACTTTGCAATCCAGAAGAGATTGGCAAGAAATAGTCAAAGTGATAAAAACCAATGACTTACAACCAAGATTACTCTACCCAGCAAGCCTATCATTAAAGATTGAAGGAGGGATAAAAGAGTTTCCCAGAGAAGAAAAAACTAAAGGAATTCATCACCACCAAATTAGTATTACAAGAAATGCTACAGGGGCTTCTTTCAGAAAAAGAAAAAAATATATATAAATATGAATAATAAAATGACAATAACGATGTGCCTATCAGTAATGACTTTTAATGTAAATGGACTGAATGCTTCAATCAAGAGACATAGAGTGTCTGAATGGATAAGAAAATAAGACCCATACATACGTTATCTAAAAGAGACTCACTTTAGATCAAAAGACTGAAAGCGAAGGAATAAAAAAAGCTATTTCACACAAATGGAAATGGGAGGAAAAAAAAAACTGGAGTAGCATCAATTTTATCAGACAAAACAGACTTTAAAACAAAGGCTGTGAAAAGAGACAAAAAAAAAAAAAAAGGACACTACATAACAGTAAAGAGAGCAATCCAACCTGAGAATACAACCCTTGTAAATGTTTCTGCACCCAACACAGGAGCACCTAAGTGTGTCAAGCAAATATCCATGACCATCAAAGAAGAGATTGACAGTAATACAGTCATAGTCATTTAACACACAATTGACGTAAACGGATAGATCTTCCAGGCAGAAAGTCAACGAGAAAAACAGCAGCCTTAAATGATACACTAGACCAGATAGGTCTGATTGATATTTTCCGAACACTTCACTCCAAAGCAGTAGAATATACACCCCTTTCAAGTGCACATAGAACCTGTATTATTTACAATAGCCAAGATAAGGAGGCAACCTAAGTGGTCATCAATGGATGATTGAATAAAGAAGATGTGATGAATATATGCAATGGAATATTACTCAGCCTTAAAAAAGGGTGAAATACTACCATCTGTGACAGCATGAATGGACCTAGAGGGTATTGTGCTAAGTGAAATAAGCCAGTCAGAGAAAGACAAATACCACAGATTTTACTTATATGTGGAATTTAAAGAATAAAATAAACAAACAAAATGGAAACACTCATAGATGCAGAGAAAAAAAACTGATGGCTGCTAGATAAGAAGGGGTTTAGGGGCTGGGTGAAAACGGTGAATGGATTAAGTACAGATTAGTAGTCACAGAATAGTCCCAGGGATATACAGTACATCACAGGGAATACAGTAAGTAATACTGTAACGATATGTATGGTACTGGGTGGGCACTGAACTTACTAAGGGAGTTGCTTCATGAATTATATAAATGCTAACCATTATGCTATATACCTGTAGCTAATACAAAATACTAAGTATTAACTATGATTGAAAAAATTTTAAATAATAAAAGAAATACCGAAGGTAGGTCTGTCTGATCCTGACTGCTTCCTAAGAGCAAAAGCCCAACTTCTCAATTCTAAAATACAGAAACAAAAAAGAAAGCCCATTCATATAAAGAGCACACAATAGATATGTGTAAGGATGAATTATGAGTTGCAGAATATCTATGTTGGAATTTTGAACCATTCTCTTTCAGACTGAAATCAGCCTGAATAAATAACCTTGGAGCATGAGTGAGCCTTCTGAAAAGTCCTGCTTCTGATTAAAGATTCTTTAGCTTGAGGTGTTCCTGGGACCATTTCCAGGAACACATACATAATTTACAGGGACTGACTACTCACTGCCAACAATAATTCTCTTCTCCCAACCTTTACAATAAATGCAGTAGGTGCCAAATTGAGGGAGAAAAGGGATATCTCTGATTTTTCTCCCAATAAAAGTCAAATCCAGGCTTATGTATTTTAAACATGAACTGAAATCTAGGATTACTCCTTGTTATTATACAAAATTAAGTCTATCTTATAACTGGCCTAAGATAGTGGTTCCCTTTCAAGCTTAACAATCTACTAAATTTTAAATTACTAGTTCAAAGCACTCTGCTTCGTTCTGAAAAACAAGAAAATAAATGAGCTATGCTCTGGTCCTTGGAATTCAGAAGCCAGTTTATGCATCTGAGAGTACGCACACACATTTTTCTGGAAGAGTAGGCGGAGTGGCTATTATACAGAATTAAGCCCACTGGCAATACAGTAGAAGTGTACACAAAGCCCTACAAACACCGAGAGAACTCAGGGCATTTGAGTAACAGCAACCCAGAAGAGGGACTGTGTGAGACAGGCTTTAAGGGACAAAAGCAGTTGAGCAGCAGAGGCCAGGATGCACATGCGCCAGGGAGAACAGAGGCAAATGGAGATGTGGGAAAAACTGACACCTTCAGGGAATCTGAGGAGGACAGGAAAGGGCACTTACATTGTAAAAACTTCAAATAAACAATTCAGATAGTTTAACTGAACGTCAATTGCTCAGCAATTTCTATACTTCATCCTACACGCACATTTTCAGATAAACCAGAAAAGAATAAGATAGGATGACAACAACGAAAATGGTTAAAATGGTCAGTTCATGCGCGTCATCGGCATCACTAGACAGTCAACCACCGCGAGAGAGTCCGCTGGCCCTGCCAGGAGCTGAGCAGCTGACACGCTTCCTGCCCGGCTTCGGCGTCCTGACCACCACAGGACGGCGCGTGTTCGTCCTCCGCAGTGGAAACCAGCTGTCAGGTCATGGGAGCAAGGGGCAGCCACTGGGGCAGAGTTCAATGTCATGTGGAAACTAAAACCAGCTAAGGGGCCTGCCTAGTTCCAGCCAGTGTAGAATATCACCCACCATGGGGAAGAGTCAAATAGTAAAGCACTCAACATTTTCTTTTCAAGAATATTTTTTTTACCTATATGCTCCTCAAGGAAAAGTTCACTGATAGGCCATGGAATAAGAAGAATATTTTCACAACTGACACTTATCACAGCAGTTTTTGCAAGAAGAATGCTCAGCACTTATCAAATTAAACATAAATCTAATCAGGGCTACAAAACACATCATGTTTTCCCACCCACTATTACACTACAGTAAGGTTACTTTGCATGAAATTATGACGACGAATACACCGTGTGTACCCGTTGCTCAGTACTATGTCACAGAATGAGCAAAGCAGGTGTGGCAGGAAGAAAAGGCTCAGGGACTAGGCTCCGTGGGAGGAGCCGCTGCTCACCAGGCTGCTCCCAGTCACAGGAGGCGTCTCCAGCTGCACACCCGCCCTCTCCTCGTGTTCTGTCTCCCGTCTGGGCAGAGGACACGGCAGCCATAGCTACGCGCACACTCCCGGGGACAGGTAAATGAGATCGTGCATGCCACAGGACTTTAAACAAGAAAGTGCGGCACAGAAGATTAAACTGACTGTTTCCCGGTTGATTTCCTGTCCCCCCCCACCTCTGTGCCCTCTTGTTCTCTCCCAGGGGTGTCCAACCAGCGGCCCGCGGGCCGCATGCAGCCCAGGGTAGCTGTGAGGGCAGCCCAACAAAAAATCGTAAATTTACTTAAAACATTATGAGGATTTTTTGTGACTATGTGTTGCGATGTATTTAGTGTGTGGCCTGAGACAACACCTCTTCCAGCGTGGCCCAGAGACGCCAAAAGGTCGGACTCCCCTGTAACACAACCTGACCTGTCAGCACCTCTGAGGCCCCAAAGCGCGCCCCATGCACCCATTCCCCACCAGCCTTGCCTCTGGCCTGAGGGCCTGCACTGCTGCAGGCGCCGCCCCGCTGGCCTCGCTGCCCCTGGGGCTCTCGGCCCCTCCCGACCGCACGACAGCCGCAGCAACCAGGGCACATTCAACCCAAACACACCACTCCTGCTTCCAATAGCCTCCCTTCCTTCGAGGGAGACATTCGCCTCCACCCCTGCCAGGCAGGCCCTCCGTGGCAGGCCGCGTCGAGACCGCCCCTGCCAGGCAGCTGCGCCTTGAGCCCTGGGCAAGCACAGTCCTAACTGGGGGCCCTTCGATCACCTGGTTCCTCTTTCCAGAACGGTCAAGAACTTAGTGCTGCTCTCTCCCTTGTTTCATTCCTTTCTGTCCCACCGCCACCCGCGGGCCTTCCTGTCACCCCCTCTGTGACGGGGTGCATCCTGGCCTCAGCACTCGCACCCTGTTACTCTGCTTTCCTTGGGGCCCTTAGTTCCAAAATCACATCAGTTATTTACTTGTTTACTTGTCTGCTGGAATATAACATCCCGGGGCAAGGACTTTTCCATTCTCGTGAGCAATTACATCTGCGTTACCAGCAAAGAGCAGGGGCTCAATTAAAATCTGCCTGAGGAATAGAAAACACATCTGTCAAGCCCACTTCAGTGTACGTGTCCCCAGAAAACAGCAGCGTGCCCATCAGGAACTCCAGCACCACGAGCAACTCGGAGTGTGGGGACGGCCGCAAAGGCTCGACGCACCTTGGAATTGGAGGTGGACTCCAGGAAACAGAGTCTGTTGCCAAATCCTTCAGCTGCCAGACACAGCTTCTGCTGCTCCTTGTGGGCGGCCGCCGTGCATTGCAGCACCACCTCGTCGTCCTGCGGGGACAAGAGGGGACACCGTGAGATTGACAGACAGGACCAAGTCTGAACCAGATCTACAAGACACACTGGTGCATTTCAAAATGTAAAAGAGAAAAATGTAAGCACAATCGCACCCCCCCTCGGCCCCCCCGCGAAAAAGCACTACAGAATCGAGTCCTAGAGCGCTTTTCCTTGTAAAAAAGAAAAGCAACCGGGGGCCAGGGGAGCAGCTGCTGCCATCCGAGGCAACCAGCCGCTTTCTCACCATCCAGGCTGATCCCCAGGGGCAGCCTGCGCGTGAAATACAGACTTCCACATCACCACCCTTCACAGTCTCAACCAGCAAAGCACCAAGGAATTCTCTCACGTACTCCTAGGACATTAAGAATCATCAAGAATGGAACAGTACATAGGCAGTACATAGGTCATTCCAGAAGTAACACAGGAACACAGGTCAGTAACAGGCCTTCTGGGTTTGAAGGGGCCAGAAAAGTCATCTTTGCTACCACAGTGGCACTGATCGTAACTGAAAGGATCCTGGTTGCTAACAGATGTACAGAGGGCACTGGCCAGGTGGCACAGTGGGTTGGAGCATCATCCCTACACCAAAAGGTTGAGGGTTCAATCCTGGCCAGAGCACAGATCTAGTCTGTAGGTTCGATCCCCAGTCAGGACATGTATGGGAGGCAACCCATCAATGCTGCTCTCTCACATCCATGTTTCTCTGTCTCTTCCTCTCTCTCTAAAATCAATATACATATCCTCGGGTGAGGATTAAAAAAATTTACAGAGTGATGATGTGTTAGCTCAGTCCTCTGAAATCTGATTTCCGATCAGTTACTTAATTCTGCAGGATTACAGGAAAACCTTAGCGGGCTAGACAGTGAGTGGTGGCAGTACTGGCAGCCAGACCCAGAGAAGGGACGCTGGGGTCGGCAGCAGCCCGACTCCCATCCTCAGGTCTGCCATGAGCAGGCCAGGCGGCCCAGCCAGCAGAGAACCTCCACACCGTGAGGTGACACAATGCACCCTACACAGCGACTGACGTGCCCAGAACACTCAGCGGACAGGTGATTCCACTATCATTTTTTTTAACAAAGCGTCTCGGTTTAACAGATTCTAAGTTGCAAAATCCTAAAAAGTCTAATGATTTCTATTTTGACATTTCAACTATATTTTCAATTTCAAGAAGCAGGACACTTAACAGAGTAGAAAAAGGACAACTCTATTCACTGAGCCTTTGATTAGAATCAGGGGAAGGGCACGTGTAAGGGCACCCCAGACGCCCTCACCGAGGCTGCAGAACGGAGGTACGCAGCTGTGATAAGTACTTGCAAGCAGAAAGCAAGCCTCTTGGTTAACCCAAAGAATATATCAATTGGAAAAGTGCAGCTCTGATTTGCATTTAAAACCCCTATCGTGCATTTGCTTTATTTCCGGCCGTACCTGACAGCGAGCTTACAGCACCAGTCACAGGCGAAGACCAATCTCTCCGTAATTACCTCCCAACTCTCCCGCCAGGTGCTCAGTCATTTCCAGTGAACATTCCATTGTTGTTTAAAAAGCCATTTACTTTAAAAATTGCATTATTTTCATATGATCAGTACATCTGAATATTATTTCATGTTCAGCGTGGATGTAATAAAAAGTAACGAGGTCGTCTGTCGCCGCTGGAAACAGAGCTGATTGCGCCGCCAGCCAGGGCCTCACCAGGGCCCCGCCTCCTCCCCGTCTCACTTATTGGGAACCAAGTGCACACACTACACTCCCGGGTAACACGGTGCCTTTGGATGCTGGAGGCTAGCTAAATGCATTTAGTAAATACTTACATTAATGTACTAATTAAAGACATTGTGAGAATGAGAATAAGAGACTACAGCAAGGTACAGGGATGAGGAGTCAGCGCTGCTCAGGAAGCCTGGAGCACAGCGACGGCGCCATATCCACCCCGAAACGGCGTGTAGGCCAGTCCTGCATTAGTTCACGCAGGCCTCACCCAGCCCTGGAACACAGAGATCGCCCCACCTGCAGGTGAGGAACTGGCCACTCACAGGAGGCAGCCCACATTTCCTTCCAGGCACTGACCATCAACCCAGTTACCCATTGGGTTGGCAAAAAAATTTGGTGGTGTGTTTTTTTTTGGTTTTTGCCTAAGACGGTTGTAGTAGCACTTAGTTGTCTTTAACTTCATTCAAAACAATTTGGTTAGAGCCCCGGCTGCTGTGGCTCACTGGATTGAGTGCTGGCCTGTGAACCAAAGGGTCACAAGTTTGATTTCTAGTCAGAGCACATGCCTGGGTTGCAGGCCAGGTCCCCAGTAGGGGGTGCACAAGAGGCAACCACACATTGATGTTTCTCTCCCTCCCTTTCCCTTCCCCTCTCTCTAAAAACAAATAAATAAAATTCTCTAAACTAAAAAAGAACAATTTTGTTAGATTGTTTTGTGACAGCTGTCATAGCAGCATACATTTAAAAAAGTTATCAAATTGGTGAATTTTTGTGTAGCCATTTTAATATTAAAGATGGAAGAAAATACACACTTTTGGCATATTACACTTTATTATTTCAAGAAAGGTAAAAACACAACTGAAACACAAAAAAAGATTTGGACAGTGTATGTAGAAGGTGTTGTGACTGCTTGAACGTGTCAAAAGTGGTTCGCAAAGTTTTATGCTGGAGATTTCTCACTGGACGATGCTCCATGGACAGTTAGACTAGCTGAAGTAGATAGTGATCAAATCGAGATATTAATTGCAAACAATCAGCATGCTGCCACACGAGCGACAGCTGACATGCTCAAAATATCCAAATCAATGAAATTATTGGTGAAAATGAAAAATGTGTCTTACATTTTACAGAAAAACACATACTGACTTATTGACCAACCCAACAGATCTAAAAGTCCTCAGCCCTGTGCTGCTTTGAGAGACAGGCTGGGAGGGTTTTTACTGCATCTGTCACCTGGAAAACCACTTCTCCATCGTTAACATGCATCCCACCACCTGGGTTTGTGTTGAAATGCAGATCCGGACTCTGTGGGTCCTGGGTGGGGTGATTCTGCACTTCCAACAGGTGCTCAGTATGAGGGAGCAGGACAGGGCCAGAGAGCATGGGGACCCTAGGCGAGGTGACAATCATCTTTATGAGAGTTTGGAGCAAATAACGGAGTGAGACTTGAAATAAGCCTGTGGACCTCAGACAGAACCAGCAACGAGAGCATGTGGAGATGCTCAGATACCGGTGCACACCAACCATGTGAGGGAAAGAACAAGTGAGATAACATGCTGAACTCCCCTACTCAGTGAATAAACCAACTCCCTCATGCGACGTTTCCCTCAGCCTGTGCCTCGGTGCTGTGACAGGTGCCTGGCCGGGGTTCCAGGGAGAGAGGCCATGGCCTCCACTTGATCATAATTTCCTGATGGAACCCAGCCTGGCGTCCTTACAGGGTCTCCCAGCTTATCTGGGAGCTGTTTATACTGAACTTCCAGTGAGCAAAGGGTTCTTTTTTCACAGAAAGGAAAACATACTGACCATCGATGGACCAAACCCCCATTCACAAAAACCTGCCCATTCCTTTCATTAACTCCCCGTTCATCTCACAGCACAATTCTTCTCCAGAACCACGGTGTCTGAGAGCCTTCGGACCATGTATTTGAGAACTTTTGATAAGTAGCTTTACTTCTTATTCTAACCCATGTGTAGTAAACCTGGTATTGTCAGCATACACAAGTGAGCATAAGGGTATAAACTCGATAAACACAGACACAAAGACACACGGGCACACATGCAGAACCTGTCCTCCGTTCCAAGAACAAGAACAAAGGCTAAACGCTGCCAATGCTGATGGGCCCAGCGGCCAGCAGGACGCAGCAAGGGCACAGGCCAAGTTTGCCTTCTTGGGTCGTGAGGTCTCCTCTGAATTAGTCTTTGCTACCTGGCCCTGAGGCCCAGACTCCTCTCATTTCTTGTCTTCGCATTTCAGTGGCGTGTGCCCTGGCTGTGCCCAAAGGCATGAATGCACCTGATGAGCATCCTAACTGTCCTACCCACAAACACCAAAGTGCGTTTACATACTGATCCTTTCGTACACTTTGCTTTTGAGTTTCTAGTTCCCCATGTTCTAGTACCAACAACAACAAATTTTGATTCAACTCACAAGAAATTATATTCCATAACCAAAATGGTAAAAATGAATTTTGCTTATGTTCTATTATTTTTTAAAATCTCCAAGGCTGTTAACTAACTAACCATGAATGGCTAGCACCGGGGTGTCCAACCCGCAGCCTGTAGGCCGCACACCGCCCAGGGTAGCTATGAATGTGGCCCAATGCAAAATTGTAAATTTATTTAAAACCTTTTTTTGCTCATCAGTTGTCATTAGTGTTTGTGTATTTAATGTGTGGCCCAAGACAACTCTTCTTGCAGTATGGCCCAGAGATGCTAAAAGTATAGCATCTTGCTGTTCCTAGAAACACTTGAACCATTCCCTATTTTAAAAAATAGAGAAACAATAAAATAAAATTTGAAGAAACAAAATCACTAAACTTTCTTCATGCAAATTCTGAACAAATCAATACATTATGAAAAAGAAGTATTTTAGGAGAAACTTCATGAGCCATTAGCTCAACGGCAGCACAGAAACAGGAGCGACACGCAGCTCGCGCTCACCGAGGCCTCCAGACTCTGCCCCATCGACGCCTTTCACAGCGACCACCCTCACCATCCACCGCCCCCATCTCTCACCGGACATCTTCCCAACCACAGAGGAGTTCCTGCGCCACATGCCCCTCCCAGTGGCCCTGCACCTGAGGCTGCACCGTCAACCCGACTGTACTGCTTCCAGGCTTACAACTTTTTAATGGCTTCTCACTGCTCTAAGGAAAAAGACCCCAAAAACCCTTTAGCCTGCAAGGCCCTGCACCGCATGGTTGGGTGTCGGCCAGCCTCCCCTCGGTCCCCTGCTCCTCCGGGCCTGCTGCCCCTGCCACCGGACCCGCTCCCTCCGATTAGGACACAGCCACCTTTCACATGCCCACTCAAGCATCCTCTCCAAAGGGGAGCCCTCTCGATCCGCCAGGCTACCTCAGTGCATTTGCTTTGTGCTCCGCAGTGCACTCAGTAAATGATTATTCCTAACCCACTTTACACTCGCTCATAAATCTGAGCTGCCCTGCTGAGAAACGGAGCCACTCTTTAGAACTGTCAAGGTAAGAGCCCATTTACTTCATGATCAAAGCTGCTCCTGTGGGATCCCATTGAGGGATTTCTTGGTTACACGCAGCCAGGACACAGGGGAACGTGGGGAGAAAGTGACTGGCCCTGTCTAGTGCACTGACGACAGGTTTTGATGCATCATAAGTGTCCGTAGCATCAACATAAAGCTCAACTGAGCCCCTGGGAGAAAGGCAGTCCAGTCCCTTGTTTCTTCCCATTTCCACATAAACATAACAAAACTCCAATTACATGTCTTTCCATATACAAGCTAAGCAAACTGTACCCTTGAGAAGTCAAGAAATGCTTTTAGTAACTCTGGTCATTAAAAAGTCCCTCACATCACACCAGGCACTTCACTCAGACTTTGTCTTATGCTTGTCTTTAAAAACGTTTGTCCAGGTTTGGACTTTACGCAACGGGTCGGGTCCCCCAGTCGTGTCCTGATCACTTTTCCACTTTGGCCCCGACTCAAAAGTCCACCATATGTACTGTATCCTACGGCTGTCTGTTGAGCAGATCAGATTAAACTCTATGGAAACCAGATGTGTAAAGAATATAAATGCTATAGTTAAAACCTCAGGCAATCACATCACCAGCCCATCTGGACCACTGCAGGTAGAAAATGCTCCGTAAATATATGTTGGGTTGAATTCCTTTTGTTTAATGCTCCTGTATTCTCCGGGTGGCCAGACAACCCTTTAGAGCAGGTGCCTATTATTTAGGGGTCGGGGGAGGGGAGGCCGCGCACGCACTGCATTTCAGGCAGCCCTGCAGCAAGCAGGTAAGAGGGGACTTCCGTAGCAACAGTGCCAGGCCTGCTGCAATAGGGAGACGTGGAATGTAACTATCAAACAACAACCTCAACAGCTTCTTTCACACATTCATCATTTAAGAAATATGTACTGAGGATATCATACATGCTAGGAAACCTTCTCAGCATCAGAGATAAATCACTGAATAAATCAAAGGTCCTGAACTCACTACTAGGCTTACACTCTGGAACAAAAAACATGATAAATTAGTAAATTATGTTAGGACTGGAAAGTTCTATGAAGAAAAATGGAACCACATGAGAAGGGTCAGGAGTGCCGCTGGGGTGCCGAGGCTGAAGTTCTGGACAGTTGGCCCACGGAGGGGAGACATCTGAGCAAAGACCTGAGGCAGGGAGGGGCCCGCCATGTGGCTGTCTGCGGGGGGAGGGCGGTTGGCAAAGGAGGTGGGAGGAGACCCGGCCTATTCAAGAAATGCAGGCCGTCACCGCAGCTGGAGCAGAGGTGGCCAGGGGTGTGCAGGCCAGCAGGCTGGAGACCACGAGGCGCAGTATTGTGAGGGGCCTTGAGCCCAGGGCAAGAACTTGGGTCTCCTTGAGGGATCAGGGAGCCACCAGGTCCTGTACAAACGCAGCCCACAGGGAGCTGAGGAAGAAACAGGAAAGCCTCGTGGGGGCGGCCACAGCCCTTCGGGGGATATGATGCCGACTAGGGCCAGGGTGGGGGCCGTGGGGAGAAGTGATCAAGCTCTGGATGTTTTGCATTTATTGAGTCCTCCTATGTTCCAGGGACTGTGATAAGGGGTCAAAATATCTCATGTAGTCCATCATCGCTTCTAACTTCTTGGCCATATGGCCAAATAAAATGTTATCTATATGATTTGTTTTTTCTTACAGCAAATATGTAGTATCAGAGCAAACAAGTTGAGACAATTAAAAAAAAAGAAGCCCTTATTTTCATTCTTGTATGAAGTCTGTATTTATTCACTTAAAAAACATAGGCAGCTCTCAATTTGCACACTAGGATGGGACCATACAAATGACTGTGCAAAGCAAACTTTGAGAAAATTGTGTTTGATTGTTCTGTGACCTTCAAAACTTTCTGTCCAAACATTTAAAAATTTTGCTTAGTGTTGGTCATAAAAATACAGAAGACATGAAAAAACATTTCTCCAAAGAAGACTTATAGATGGCCAATACATATATGAAAAGATGACCAACATCGCTAGTCATCAGGGAAATGCAAATCAAAACCACAATGAGGTATCACCTCACACCTGTCAGAATGGCTATCATCAATAAGTCAACAAATGACAGGTGCTAGCAAGGATGTGGAGAAAGGGGACCCTCGTGCACTGTTAGTGGGAATGCAGACTGTGCAGGCACTGTGGAAAGCAGTACAGGGGTTCCTCAAAAAACTAAAAATAGATAAACCACATGACCCAGCAATTTCACTTTTGGCTATTTATCCAAAGAAAACAAAAACTAATTCAAAAAGACGTATGCGCCCCTATGTTCATTGCAGCATTATTTACAATAACCAAAATATGGAGGCAACCTAGGTGTCCACTGACAGACAGATAAAGAAAATGTGGTACATATATGTAATGGAGTATTACACAGCATTGAAAAAAAATGAAATTCTGCCATTTGCGACAGCACAGATGGACCTCGAGGGTATTATGCTAAGTGAAATAAAGACAGAGAAAGACAGATATCATATCATCTCAGTTATATGTGAAATCTAAAAAATATCAAAATGAACAAACAAAACAAAAACAGACTCAGAACAGACACCGAAGGGATAGTTACCAGAGGAAGGGAGTGGGGGGAAGGGAGAAAAAGAAAGGGGAAACATAGTCAATAATATTGTGATAAGTTGGTATGGTAACAGATGATTACTAGAATTAGTAGAGTGATCAGATTTTCAGGTATTAAAATGTTGAATTCATTTATTTTATACCTGAAACTAATATGACTAACATAATATTATACATACAAACTCTACTTAAGATAAAACAAATTTTAAGTAAACAGAAACAAAAAAAGGAAAAGATTTGTTTCATATGCTATAATGCAAAACATTAGAAATGTTGAGAATTTTATAAAAGAATTTGACAATGAAGTTGAAAATACCCATGCCCTGCAACCTGACAATTCCATTCCTAAATAAATCTAGCAAGGAAAATCTTTTTTATTCGCATAAGAAAGTGCGTCACAGCATCAAAGTTGTGAGTGAGAAAATGGCGCCAATCATGGCATCCAGCAAAGGAGGCCCAAAGATTAAAACAATCGGCAGCAAGACTGATGAGCAAGGTGTTCAACTGCAAGGACTGACCGACACGGCCCTTCAGGACTCACAGTGCCCAGTCACCACAAGCAGAAGAGCTCTCCTTGTGAGCCACCCCCAGGATCCAAGCAGAGCTGGACACCAGTAAAAATGGTCACAAGTTTTGGAAAAAGGAACCATGACATCAAATTCTACTAAAGTCATCAAGTGGCTGGTTAGGGTCTCTTGGCTCTAAGATCCATTAGGCTTTGCAATAAAACCAAAGGCTCTAGAAAAATAAGGACTCTAGTTTCTCACACTTAGAACAAGCAGGTATGTGGCAGACGCAGGAGCAGGGGAGGGACCGGTGAACCAACACTGCAGAAGCTCCGGGAAATCTACTCTTCGTAATATTTTTATTTGCAGTGATACGATCCTGTTTAGACTGGAGCCTGACTGCCCATCCCTGAGCTCCTCACCAATAAATGGATCACATGTCCTTCAAGGTCCCTTCTTGTGCTCACATTTTGTGCTTCTGTGGAAGTGGCAGAGAGATGGGGAGAGACAGAAACGCATTCCTGTCTTGCAGAATTTGAAAGAGAAATCAGTGTATTTTACCTTTTACGGTTTTACTAAGCCTATTGCTGCCCTTTTTTTTAAAAGAGAAAACTAGATATTTCGTTAGTATCCTTGACTATTCATACTATGTATGTGGTTTTATCCAAGTTGATACTAATACTTTTTTTTCTTATAAAATAATACAATTACAGAAGTAATCTGTTGCTCTTGCTGTGACCATTAAGCAAAAATATAAATATGCAACAGCACGTGAGAGTCCGTGGGCTGCAAGGACACGGCACCAGGGTGTCCCGGTTATGTCGGCTGGAGGCCCCCCTGGGCAGAAACGCCCCAACATCAGGGACCAAGACGGCGCCCTGGCGCCTCACTGCCAAGCCGCAGTGGCTCTCGAAACGCGGGCAGAGGCCGGGCGTCCCTTCCACTGCGCCCGCACACCCGCAAACACTTCCCCAGTGCCTGCCATCTCCAGTTTAGGAGAAATACACCTTCTGTCAGAAGGAACTCCACCCTTTCCATCTTTAGTACACGAACCCAGGAAGCCCGTCAGTGCGGCCCGAGTTCCCCCACGGCGAGCTCCACCCAAACCCTCGGGCGTTGGCGACGTCTCTCCGCCGCCACCCGCAGGCCGCACTCCAGCTCACAGGAGGCGCCACCGCTCTGACTTCACTGTTCAGCTTCCTGCCGACTGTGACTTAGCGAAAATTAGAGCTGGAAACGTCTGCCGAGGCCTCCGTGCCTTCTTCCTTAACGCCACAGAAACGAGCAGGAACCTAAAACGCGGTACAGGCAAGCCTTTACCTTATAAATAGCCACTAGCAATTACCACATTTTAATAGGTCGATATGCGCCTCGGGATTCATGCCAAACGTGAATCTTTCATCACCGGCCCCCAATGCTGCCATCCCCATTCTGCCTCATCTCCGTAAGCGCTGCCGGTCAAGTCATTAAAACCAGGCGTGCAGTGGTCACCACGTCCTTCTGCGAACCACGCGCGCGCCTGCCTGCCGCGGCCCTCCCCGGCCACCCCGGCCCCGGGCCTCGGGCCCTGCGCGACCTCCTTTCTCTACCGACACCAGCCCCGCTCTCGTCCCTCCCCGCCCTGCCCTTCCGGCCACACGCGTGCCCTTTCCACTCGTGGAAGGCAGGGAGCCCTCTCTGCCTTCAGGCCTTTGCTGACTTTTCCCTTGGCCGGAATGCTCCCCCTCAGACGGCGGCTGAGCCGGCTCCTCCCCTTTGTGAGGCTCCCGTCAGCTGAGTCACCGTCACCGTCACCGAGCACCGTGTATGGCGCAGAGCGCGGGACGCGGCCGGACAGGCGCGGAGCTGTGGGCAAGGATGGGCCCTGCACTCGGAGAGTGAGCTGCACTGCTGTCCTGGACGCCTTCCGGGAGAAGAAGGAGGCCTTGTGAGAGCTGGGTCCCGGGGGGGGGCGGAGGGGGCGTGTCTAGGGGGGTAACCTGGTAAGTGGGGGGGCGGCGCCCGCCCTCAGCGCCGCGCCGTCCCGCACGGGCCAAGGCCGCGGACCAGGGCCCGGCTGCAGAGGCGCGACCCTCCCCGACGCTGACTCGGAAACCCTGAGGCTTCTCTCGTCAAACTGGTTCAGTGGAGTGGCTGCAGGTAAAGTGCACGCAGTTACCGGCAGCTGATGGAACTGCGTGAAGAAAAACAAAACCGAACAAAAACCAACCATCGAACATAAGAAAATGTGTTTGAATGGAGGAGCAGCCGGCAGTGCGAGGTGAGAAAGAAGGTTGGATGTATTATTAGTAAGTCATTAACATTTACTCAGCAGTTAAAAAGGGGGGCATCTAAAGGAGGCTGCTGGGGGGACTCCAGAGGGAAGGCAGGGAGGCCGAGACCAGCGCGGACGGAGGGGGCCTGGCTGACTTCCACTTCCCAGGTTCACCAGCACTAGCATAAACCTGCGTTTCAGAGCTACTGTAGGAATAAGGAATGTCTTCCCATCCTCCACATTCTCTGGAACTCTTTAAAATGCTCGAGAAAAACAAAGCTGTCGGCCTAGAAGTATGCAGAGCCCCTTCCCCTTGATCAGCGCCTCCCATGGTTCCACGATACCCTGACACCCAGGAGGGCTAGTGAGCAGGGGCAGAGGGGCCGCAAGACTGGGGGGTCAGGGCTCAGTCAGTCCAGGGGGCAGGCAGGGCGGAGCGGCCTTGCCAGAAATCCCGCCGACGCTGGCCTGCTGCCACATCCACCACACAGGGGGCTCCCCTAAAAAGCCGGCCGCCACCTACCAGAGCTGCTGAATCACTAAAGGAAAGCTGGAGACATGCACCACACACGCTGGCGGATAGAGGGACAGCACAGGCCGTCGAACACCGGAAATAACCGATGGCAGACAACCCTGTGACGGGCCCAGACGAAGGCACCCACGAAATCCATGTCAGAGTCATAACAGGACCCATCCCACCCGTTCACTAGGGAAATTTCACTTAAAAATGTGTGAAATCAGCTACAACTTAGCAATGGAAACTATATTTTATCATAAACCATAAACAAAGAAATTGGGTTTCCTAGAAACCATGAGGTAAAGAAAATTTCTTTGTTCATAGGTTATAAATCCTTGACAGTATATTTCAGAAATATTTTAACAGCTGTGATTTTAAAAAGTTGGAATTAAAAAAAAAAAAGAAATCAAAGAGCCTAAAATGGCTTGGATAATATATATGAGGTAATAAATATATGAAAATTACACATTTAATTTGACCTTTCTCATAAGAAAATTGGCATGCAAGAAAATTTTCTTTCTCATAAGAAAATTCAGACATTCCTACTCAGTGTTTGTTTCATGTAAGAGAGCAACTAAGGTTGACAGACACATTCGCCAACAGTGACATCAACAGAAATGAACCTGCGTCTCTTCCACTTAGAAAACAGCATGCTTAAAATCCACACCTCTGCTCCCAGCTGGAAGTGATGTGAGTTTCCTGACAGGCACTGAAGATAGCCTCACCTATAAAGATTTCTGTTAAAATTCACCTTATATACATGCTGAATGTAAGAATGTTACTCTGACTTGCTCACATCCACATGTCAAATACAACCAAAGAAACAATTACTAAGGAAAATGAGTGCCCCTTTTTGCACAGAAAGCACTGAAATCAAAAATGGAGCTACATGGAGCGATTTAGCTCTCCATGTGTCCCTGTCACCTGGCTGAGGCTCAGGTGGAAAGCGTTAAGACACCAAAGAACTGTCAGGTGGGCAGACACCCTAGAAATGATTCTGCAATTTCACCAGAGTGGAACCTATTGTACAAACTGTATTTGAGATAGTATCTGCCTACAAGAAATTAAATATATTTATTTAACTACTCTGAAATAGTATCTCTGCAGAGCAGATGAGACCCATATATAAGCATAAATATAATACATATTTTGCATAATATATTGGTTGTGAATGATGCGTATTTTAGAATTTCTAAGCCCTCCTCCTCCTCTCGGAAGAATGGAGAAAACCACAGTGAGCGAGCGGTGGGGCTTCTCGAAGCTCCACACCAGCCTCGGAGTGTGTAAGCCACATCAAAGCCATGAAGAGAACACAACCGATCATCCGAGCATTTAAGGAAGGACATGGAAAGACTATGTTTTAAGGAAGAATACTGAAAAGAAAAGATAAAGAAGGAATTTTAGAGGCAATTTTCAGGAGCTGAATCTGTAAATCCAAAACCCTTAATTTCAGACACTTGAGGACACTAGGCTTTCTTGTATTTTATACATTTCTCTCTCTCTCTCTCTCTCTCTCTCTCTCACACACACACACACACACACATACTCTCTCACTATTTTTTTAGGTGCTACATTTACAATTCTATGACCTCTAGTAAGTGTGTGTGTGTGTGTGTGTGTGTGTGTGTTTTCTGTATTGCACAACACAAAGACAAATTTCTAAGACTAATTAAAAAAAAAATAACAGGCAGATGTACAGTGCATACCACCCATAGGAGAATAAACACCAAAGAGTTTTCAGCACAACACAGAGCATGGAATAATAATATTATTCATGGAAGCAATTTTAATCTTGATTCTGTTTTGATATGTATCTCCCTACCTGCATGTTTATGCAAAGGTTTCCTAGCTCAAGACATGTAAACATAACACTTATCTATGGATTAATAGATTTGCTTTTGAAAAACATGGTGAAATGCTGGTTTGCAATTTCGGCCTCCAATTTATTCCTGTAATTGGCAAACCTAGCAAACTCTGGTTTTGCTCATTTTAAATGCAATTCTTTAATTAAAATGGAGATTACCATTCAGAGTCCCAGGCACCAAAATTTCCATATTTTTATAGGCTTTCAGTAAATCACCTCACTTTTCTTGCAAACAGGAAACATTTCAGCTGCAGGCTTTCCTCTGACCTGCAGTGAATCAATGAACCAGCAGTTTATACCTGAGTGTCAAACTATTTCCTAGAAGAGTCAGGTTGTGCATTTGCACTCTAGAAAGTGAATACAAGCAAATAGCAAAGTTCAGATCTGTTATTTTCTCTCAGATTACAAGAATATTATGAAGACCAACAAAAGGTTAACTTGTACATGAAACAAAATCATAATAACAAGTTTCAGGAACAGGTTCTGAAAAGCTTAGTGTTTAACTCACGAGGGCCAGTTTACGAGGGGTCAAATGTAACCAGTGGGCAACATAAAAGCGGGACACACAGCACCTGGAACAGAAATTGTGTGGCTGTGCATAAAGGAGCCCCCTGGAGCCCAGACGGAAACCCCTGTGGGAAACCCCAATTAAGTGGAAAAAGCACTAGTGTTGGACCAGACTCACTGTTTGAATCGAGCTCTCCTTTTACTGGTCCCAGAGATTGTAGGTATTTTCATCTATGAAGTGAAGGAAACAGCTACCCTTTAGGGTTGTCGTGAGGGATTCCTCAAGAATGCAGTGTTTACAAAGTGCCCAGGAAAGGGTGCCCAGAACCTAAAAGACTATAATAGCTGTGATGCATCATTGCTATTTTTGTAAGGATTAAATCCATTCATTCAAGATCTAGGGCCATTAACAGGACAGAGAGGTCCTCACGCTCAGGAAAGAGACAGATAAGAAGCAAATGAATAGCTATCAAAGCTCCCATCACACAGCGATGAGTCAGGAATACAGAAGAGGGTTGAAGCACAGGGCGTCATGAAGGGGCTACAGCTCAGGGAGGTCACAGTCTGCCCGAGGAGGGCACACTGAGAGAGGCCGAGGAAGGAGGGAGTGAGCGCGTCCTGGGCGGAGGGTAGGCAGGGCCGTGCGGAAGGGACAGCAGCGCTGGGCCCGGAGGCCTTGAGGGCTCCGAGAGGGACTCCAGGACTCTGTGCAAGAGTTACGGGGCACGAGGGTTTGAGCAGAAGGGCGGCAGGACTCGCTTCTGCTCTGGCTGCCAGGCTGGGAGCGCAAATACTACGGGAGAGGCTATTGCGGCAGCCGAGGCAAAGACGCCGGCTGTGGCTTCCGTTAGGGTGCTCGCTGCCCGTGGAAGTGTTGGGAGGTGGTCAGACTCTGGATATAGTTTAAAGGAAGCGTGGGCAGGATTTGCTGGGGTGGGTGGAGACAAAGAAGGAAGAAGAATGATTCCAAGGTTTTAGGTCCGAACACGGGGGCACCGTGTACTGAAATGGGGAACACTGCGGGGAGCAGTGTGTGTTGGGGGAGGGTGGTCAAGCTCAGACATCAGGTTTGTGATGGCGTCATCCAAATGAGATGTCAAGTAGCAGCTGGAAACGAGAGTCGAATTCAGGGAGATGGCACGGCGGCGCTAGCCAGCGGCCCCCAGCAGTGCACCGACGAGGGCACGATGACAGGAAGGGGCCGGAGGGCTTTCAGACGAGAGGGGGGCTCCGGAAGCAAACCCTGGACCCTGGCGCAGTGAAGTGGTGACAAAGGAGAAACCAGGCCCCGCTGAGGGACGAGAGGCCTAGAAGCACCACCACACTTGGCAACTCGGTGTTCGCTGGGGCCTCTTCAGGCGTCGCGCCAGGGGAGTGGTGGAGGCGGCCGCGGCGGAGGGGACTTGAGAAAGCCCCCGCGGAGAGGAAGGGCGGGGCCACGGACAAGGGAAGCCAGCAGCTGGAGGGGGCGGGGCGGGGGGCGGCCGAAGAGCCTGGGGCTTCCGAGATGCGACAGGCCCGGTTCGGGGCAGTACGGGGAGGCGATTGGACAGTCAAAACTCCCCTCGCAGGGAGGCGGGTGGGGGGGGCGGTTAATGGGACAGATGGAGACAGATAGGCACAGATATAGATACAGATTTATAAGACCGATACCGTTGGAGAAATGGTATGAACAAAGCTGTCTGGGGCACAGAATGATGGGACTTGGTATTTGAAATGGCTACCCAGGGAAGCCGCTCTGATAAGATGACATCTGTCTGAATAAAGTGAGGGAGCAAGGCATGAAGATGTGTGGGAAGAGGCTTCATAAAGATATTCTTGTTAAGTATGAGAAATGTATTATCCCATGGCTATATGCTGATGGCAATAATTCCGCAAAGGCCCAGTAAGGGGAAAAGGCTTGTGGTGCAGGGAGAGATGGGGTAGGTCCAGCTCCACCTGCGGCCTGGGGAGGGGCGCAAAGGTGGGGCTCCTGGGAGGCGGGCTGATTCAGCGGGAGGGGGAGGCGGGTTCTCTTCCAACTGCTCGTGTTCTGGGCGGGGGGCGGGGGGGGGGGCGCGGGTGTGGGGGAGCAGCAGCAAGGTTGCCCACTGGGAGTCTACGAGGAAAAGGGCGTGTGGGGAACACGAAGCAGCAAGCTGCCTAAGCAATGGAGGGGGGCTGGGAGCCAGCACCCACCTGAGGGGAGACGTCCGAGACATCAGGTAATACACTTTCAAATGAGAGAATAGCATCCAGAGGGGAAAGGGCCGTGCTGGCTGATTGCAATGGAGTGTTTATGCAGAGCAGCTCTCTGGCGGGGGGATCGGGGTGCTGAGGGAGCAGGGAGAATTCTGGGGGAGCAGGCCACACAGGGAGGGGCGTCCCTAACTGTGCTTTGTCTCTCCACCCTTTCAGGTAACAGACTCCTGTGGAGCACTTCCCCATCTGCTGTCCAGTTTAACTCATCCCAGAACTACTGAGGCAAAATGATCTTCCACACCAAGTATACATTTCTCTGTGATCTCGAGGTGGACGGGTGCTCTGCTGGTGGACGGGTGATCCACGAGAGTGGGTCAAGTCTTGCTCTGCTGCACCTGTGCCTAGCTGAGCACCAAACCTGAAAGGAATAGATGTTTGACAGATGTTTGCTTGATGAGTGGGTTAACTAATTAATAAAAAGGTGCAAATAAAAGTCAATAAACTCCTGCCCTCACTCAGTGGCTCAACTGGCTCGAGCTTCGTCCCAGTTCACCAATACTCGGTTACAGGTTCAATCCCTGATCAAGGCACATATAGGAGGCAGCCAATCAATGTTTCTTTCTCACATAGATGTTTCTCTCTCTCTCTCTCCCCTCCAAAAGCAGTAAGTATATCCTCAGGTGAGAATTTTAAAAAATTAATAAAACTCTAACCGACATGAGATAAAATAATAAGCCTCTCACTTTCTAGCTGGTTAATTTTGGAATAATCCACTTCAATGACACTCAATTATCTCATTCATTAAAGAGAAAAAAACAAAAACAAAAAAACCTGCCCTTGTCCAGGCGGGACAACTCAGTTGGTTAGACTGCTGTTCCAATACACTAAGGTTGTGGGTTCAACCCCCTTTCGGGGCCCATCAAGAATCAACCAATGAATGCATAAATAAGTGGAACAACAAATTGATGTTTCTCCCTCTCTCTAATCAATAAAATATATATATATATATATAACTACCCTTCTTATAAGATCTAGTTAAATAAAATACATGAAGCCGTTTGTAAAGTGAAGTACCATGTGCATGTTGATTATTACTAACATCCACGTGACTGGTAGCTTGAACTAGCAATAGAGGTCATGAGCAAGGTCATGGCAGTTTCAGCACCATGGCAACCTGAACAACGGTGACAGCTGGTCATCCATGAACACCTGCACTGGGTAAATACTATCCATGAGAGACAGACAGTGGCATTAAGCAAAAGCAAGCTTACAGGAAAATGGAAAAAGGCATTCGCTATGAGTAATGCAAAAACCACATTTGGTTTGGACAAAAAAATTACTAGCCATTCAGAAGTACTAATTCAAATTTCATCTAGATCAGCGATTTTCAACCTTTTTCATCTCACAGCACACATTAACTAATTACTAAAATTCTACAGCACACCAAAATATATATTTTTTTGCCTATCTGACAATAAAAAATAGGTATAATTTTGACTTATTCATGCTGGACAGCTATTGTTGTGTTGCTGTTGTCATTTTTTTATTTGACCATCTAAGGGAAAAGAGGCCAGTGCCCCTGACTGAATAGTCAGGTATTGCATGTTTTAAACATTCTTGCAGCACGCCCGTTGCAAATCACTGATCTAGATGGAAACTGCACTGGAAACTCCACTGGTTCCTAATAGTCTATCAAGTTGCTCAATTTATCAACTTTTTTAATCTTTAGATTTAAAAATTCATGTAAGAGGACATTCAACATCTAGCTAATTTGTATATCTTTAAAAATCCAAACTGAATTTTTAAAAAATCTCTCAGCCCTATTTTCTTAGTCTCTTTATCAAGAAAGCGGGTTCATTTCTTCATTGTGTTATTTGCCTCTCAGAGCCAATGTACATTTACACCGAAACATTCTCTTCTAGCAATCGGAGGGTATGGGGTATACAGTACAATTAAAAGCTAAATGCCCTACGAACAAAGAGAAAAGTAATTTCCCACCTGAGACTCAGGACAATTACTTATGAAGGAAAACAAAAACCAAGAAAATATACCCACAGTTCATTTGAAGAGGTTAGCAAAAAAAAAAAAAAAGGTTTCAAATACTTGCTGAAACACAACCCAAAGTGGTATCTCCCTGTTGAAGTAAATGGATTTTCCCAAACTTTGTATTTCTTAATGACTCTGCAGAAGCCCACAAGCATCATGTTTTATTCCTGAGATTTCACATTAGGGAAACCTCCGCCTCTCCATATTGTTAGTTACAGTAAACTTTTCAACGTGGAGACCCAGCTAAGACAGCCCTCTGAGTTTCCAGGTTTTCTTCCAGCAAAACAAGCAGCAGGTCTCTTGTCAAAACAAGCCCCTCCTGTCCCCTGCCAGAGCTTCTATCCACCTTCCTCCAGGGACCTGACCACCCTGTGGTGGGGCCTTTGTTCTACAAAATGTCCCTGACTTGCCTACAGTGGCCAGCGAGGGGCCCCTATTACGTGTTGCCTGCGCCGCCTACCCAATCAGCTTTGGAAAGAGGAATGACACTTCGACCCACCAGCTCCTTGTGGGTCCACCCCACCGGGTGGGCTTCTGTTCCAATGTTCCCTTCACCCTGGGGCTACCTTCACCACCTGCTCTGTTAGAAGTGACCGCGACAGGAGGCTTTGCAGTGACCAGGCAGGAGCGAGGAGGGGGCACACCCAAAACGAAAGTCTGTGCCATTTAAAGTAAAGGAAATGACAGGAAAAGTGGAGCTGTAGCTGAAAGGCTGATTTTAAAGAAACAATTTTTTTCAGGATCTCAAATGCTTCCTCTTCCTGGACTTATTTAATAGTCTGGAGGGCTGTTTTCCCTTTTTCTAAAGCAATCTCAGAAAAACTAGGAAAGAAAATTGTTCTTAAACTATTTATGATAAACTATGAATTATTTAAAGATTTTGTTTTATATAAAGTGTGTCCCCGGGGGGTTAAAGCGAAGCTCCTCTGGGCCCTGGGCCATCACTTACGCTCAGACAGAACTGGACGTTCTGCTCTGACTGGCAGACAACACACTGCACCTACAGCGAGTATTAACGGATGAGAGTCATTTAAATTGAAGCTTGGACCTGAAGAACTTCCTAACAAGTTACGTTAAAAAGTGATGTTACTCCTAAGGAACACATACATTTAAAATAAAGTACAGCATAAGACCACCCAGCTAGGAATAACAAGACTAATGGTGACTGGTGTGTGCAGACACTAAGTCCTACCATGTGACAGGCACAGAAACAAGTGAGCATTAGCCAGAAATCCACCTAATGGAAACCCTATAGAAAATCACCTGAAGAGGGTCCATCAATAGCTAACAAAGAATTACTGAAGGAGATGAGAGAAAAATAAAAGGCCATCTAAATGCCAAAAATGATCATTTACATCAAACTTCTCTTCCCGAAAGAACAAAAAATTCTGTTCAGCTGATGGAGTTTTAGCTTGTACAAGGAGGAATTCTGAGAAGGATAAAGCAATCCATGAACCTCTAAGAACAGCCTGAATTCCAATTTGGCAACGTGTTCTCACAGTAAAATTAAACCTTTGGGGGATGAAGACAAATTGGAGCCCGGCAGCAAACACCAACTTGCAGCGTTGCTGGGAAACAGGAATCGTCTCTGGCACTGTGTCTAGGCCACGCGCCCCTAACTGCAAGGTGGCGCCTCATCAGCCTCCCCTCTCCTTTCCCAGCGGCTTCCCGCCCTCCTCCATCAAGGACCTATCCTACCGACCACGCTGTTATAAGGATCAGTTCCGCACCGCTTACCCCAAACACCCTGTGGATGACGCAGTAAATGGAAGTGTGTTCAGTGTTGAAGCATCACTTCCTGTTACCCCAGCACTCAAAACTTTCTCTCCCCATCCACATTTTCTCATGTGCTATGGTCTGAATGTTTGTGTCCCCAAAATTCACCTGTGCATGCTCAAGGCAATGGCGTCAGGAGGGAGAGGCTCAGCAAGGCAATTAGTCATGAAGGTGGAGGCCCCAAGAACGGGATTAGTCCTTAATGAAAGAGGTTACACAGAGGTCAGAGCTAGCCCCTTCATCCAGAAGAAGAAACCACAGGAAGTCTGTGTCCCAGGAAAGGGCCCTCACCCTACTTTGCCCGCACCCTGATCTCTGACTCCTAGCGTCCAGAACACCGAGAAGTAAATGTCTTTGGCGTGTACGTCAGTCTGCAGTACTGCATGTTACAGCAACCCGGACAGAGTGAGACAGCACGGAGGGCACAGAAGCTGCTCCTAACATCAGTGGATGAGAAACCGGCTGCAAGGCGGGCGGGAGGGCCTGGGGAGGAGAAAGGCTGGTCCACGCGCGCCTGCCTGCCCAGGCCACGGCTGCCAGCACAAGCCTCGCAGCCGGTCAGGCCCACGGCTGGCTGTGGGTCCCTCTGACGCCACACACACACGTCCCTCCACTGGGGAACCTGAGAAAGCATTTGCCGTCTCCTTAACACTGCGCTGGGCTACGCGCTGGGCTACGGAGAGATTAATAAGTTTCAGCCTCAGGGGGATCCAAGTGCAGGAAAGGCAGGACACTTGTTTCCTCAGGCCGGCCCCACCCGGGTGCTGATGCTGGGCTCCACACGGCGGATTCCTCTACAGCCGGCAACCTCTCACTGAGTTTGCTGAGAGTGCTTTACAAAGCATTTACTGCTTCAGCCACCTCTGTTCAGCAACACATTCAACTAGCTTAAAAAACAAACAGGGAAAAACAGATACCAAAAAGTGACAAAAATGTATAGTTCTTTGATTTTCTTTTTACATAAGGCTGCTTAGAAACAAAGTAATTCAATCAGCAACATAACAAATCTCATAATCCTCACTCATCATGCTAAAACCATCCTTTTCTTAAAAATATCACAGATTTAACTTTATACAAGGAAAAGCAAGTAAACTTCAAAGTACAACTAGTTGTAATTTTAGGAGCTCATTTAAAAAAATAAAAACATCCCAGTGTACAGGTGACTTCTACAAAGCAACTACGAGAGGCAAGACTAAACCAACATTTGATAAAAAGTTAAACTTATTTTTTTTTAAACTGGACACCTCTCTCCTTCCAATGACAATTCCTTAAAACATCTCCATTTGGAAAAAATTAATATAATTTTGAGACGTGATTATTTGTTTCAAGTGATTATTGAGGGTTGCTTTTGCCTTTTTTTCTAAAGCTGTTTGCTGTAAAATGATTTGATGATGAGTCTAAAACTAGTACAATTGTGATATGAAGAGAGATTTAAGTCAGCTTTCTCTTTTAAATAAATCAAATACCATAGATAACAGCAGAAACATTCATTTTGAAATAAATTCAACCTATCACTAAGGTTACATTTTCACCCTCTTCACTGATACTAGCCAAAACTAAGGTTTGGTTTTTTATAATTCAGTTTTTTCCAGAATAAATACAATACAGTTGTTTTCCATGATTAATCTTAGCTATTTTTTCAGGGCAATGAAATAGTTCCACGCTGTGTTCACGTTAAAACGAAGAGCACACACGCTGACGGCGAGCGAGGCGCAGCGGCGCCAGGAGGCTGCGGGCAGCGCTCGGGGGGGCAGGGCGGCGAGGCCGGGCTCCTGCGCGAAGCCAGCGCTGCGGGGCCGGTGTCTGCGGGGAGGCGGCGTGGGAGGGCCCCGGTGGGAGGGCTCCTGCGCCTGCCACCCGCTCCAGCCCCGCTGGGGCGCAGGGCAAAGTCAGCACGAAGCCCTTGAGTTCTATCATTTCACTGTGTTCTGAGCAGCCCACGGCTCCGAAGGCGCTCGCTAACCGGCTTAAATGCCCCCTGCCCGCCGCAGGCAGCCATCGAGGCCCACGTGGCTGGGGCGCCAGGACGAGCTGATTCCACGCCCTCAGGAAGCCCTGGGGCCCGCGTCCACTCGGCACCTGGCACACAGGCCTCCATCCGAAGCCGTCCCGCGGGGGCCGTTAGCAGACGGACCTCACTGCGCTGCGCAGCGACCGCCCACCTCCCTCAGGCGTAAACGTCCGTCACGAACGCGTCCGTTATTTTCTATTTATTAATAGATGGGCACTTAAGGAGTTTCCATCTCTACTCCCTCAACAGACTAAGTAAACAAAGCATCACTGTCCTCCGTCTAGGATTGTGCAACCCCAGCGCGTGTCAGCTGAGTGGGGTTCACAGCTGTGTCACCCGGGAAGGCCGCCACTGAGACCCCACTCCACTCTGCAGACAGTGCATTTGTCAGGGAAGTGAAGGAAGTGACGATTCCAGTGGTTGGCACGGCTCCTGGACACTGGCAAAAGGGACACGTGTTCGCTACCGCTATGCTCTTCTTCTATTTCCTCCAGGTCACCGAAGGCTTCCAGCTCAGGCCCTGCACCAAACCGCATTCGCCCAGCACACCATGCGGCATGCATCGCCCCCCCCCCCCCTTCCAGGCGCCAACTCCAGATGCAGGAATCCCAGCCTCCTGCACGGTCCTGTCACTTTAAGGAGCACACATTTCAGTCATCGCTTCTTGTCTACACTGCAAAGTAGCGATTCAGGTTTAAACACTCTTAAGTGGCTATCACAATGGGACGCAAGTTGGAGTGTAAAGATTCAGCAAGTTACCTCTCGAAGTGTAGACCCAGACACTGCTGTCTGAGCGAAGCTGCTGAGGCCCAAGGTGTTTTTCTAAATCAACAGAATTACATCACAGTCAAGAAGACAATGTCTTCAAAAGCACAATGGGTGGCCACACCATCTGTGATAAAAGATATGTAAGCAATGCCACTGAAAAAACAGAGAAAAGGCTTAAGGGACGTAGGAAGGAAACAAAAGCACCCGGGCCCAGTGGGTCACATTTTTATTTTATTTTTTGAATCCTCCCCTGAGGACATGTTTATTGATTTTAGAGAGAGAGGAAGGGAGAGGGAGAAACATCGATTGGTTGCCTCCCTACACACTCCCCGATCAGGGACCAAACCTGCAACCTGGGTATGCACCCTGAGTGGGGAGCAAATCCGCCACCTTTAGTTTGCGGAACGACAGTCCAAAGAACTGGGCCACTCAGCCAGGGCCAAGGTCACGCTTTTAAATTCCAGAAATCAGTGACAGGTAAGACACGTGGCAATTTATCACAAACTCCAAAGATTTCAGCCTTGTTTCCACCAATGTGCAGTGTCCCCACCAAACCACAGAACTATTCCTGAAATCCAGCAATCCCCGTGTCCTCATCCTAAGGGAATAACGTTTTGTTAGATTCCAGACACCGTTGACACCAGAAGGGAGCCCTTTCTCCACTCCTGGTTTCCATTAGGAAGAGTCCCCAACCCTGACCCCTTTCTGTCCCTCTACCCCCCCCCACCCCAGGAGGTGGCAGGACCTAACCGACTGGAAAACTTGGGCACAGGTCAGCCCACCTGGCTCAGCTCTGCCCTTCCTTCCCCTTAGGAACCGACTGCCCCCAGGGAGTGCGGGTCACTGTACTGTAGCAAGTATGACGTCTCCTCGCTCATCTGCTGTGCTCTTTTGTTCCCCAAGTTCTTCAGAACCTAGACAAGAAATCGGATGCTGCGGACCGGGTCTGCTCAGAGAGACCAAAACACCAACACTACGCGAGAAGATGCAAAATCTAAGCCTCCTGGTTAAATAACAGAACAAACGCACGTCCTGAAATAATTAGGACCTTTGGAAACACAGCATAGTGGTTAAAGGTGAAAAATCTAAAACTAGGACACAACGTTTGAATCCTTCCAAGACAACCATGAAACTGTTGGCAGGTTTCTTAGCCTCCCTATGCCTCAGTTTCCTCACCTGTAAAATGAGGTTAACAACAATAACTTACGATTAGTGACATATGTAAAAACCTTAGAACAATACCTGGATATACTAAGCTAAATATATGTTAGCTATTACAAATACTACCATTTCTCTTCTTCTTAGTATCACTATTTTGCTCCACACAAGAGAAGACTTTAAAAACATACCCATCCATGGTAGGTTAGATTCCACCTTACAAGTTCAGCTCTGCAATGGGACCTCAAGAATAACAAACTGACTATACTGAAAATATTTTAGGAAAATGAATCAAGTTAGCCCACAGTGGACACTATCACCCGAAAAGACAGTTTTGCCTCACAACAAAGAAGAGGAAATTCTGTAATGCACACCATTCGGCAAACATGGGCTCACACACACAGGCACTCACAGGAACACACAAGCACATGCGTGCACACACAAGACCGCTGTGCTGCTGCCTTTCCTTCCCACGTCACTAACTGCTCCCTGCCAGCTCCAAGCCTGATGAGCCTGTCTGCCAATGAACTGACGGCGGCACAGGGCCGCATCCTTCGTAGACAGCAGAAGAGAAGCCATGTGGCCTTGGCTCCGGGCTTCCCGTGGCCCAGGGGACGTTATGTCTCTCCCTCTATCATTTACCTTAAAAGAACCAGGAGGAGAAAAGCAGGTTTTGGTTGGACTCACGAGGCTACATTTTAACTGACCAAATATGCTGACAGCTAAAGCACCAACTCCAGGAATAAAGCCAGCTTGTCAGAGACCCTCCATCTTTTTGGTGACTACAGCTGGCTTTCTGCCTCCACCCAGCGTTTTCCAGGAACACAGTGCCTCTGTGCTTATTGCAGAGCCCAGCACAGGATGGTGGCTGGCTTGGGTGAACTGCCAGCTCTAGTTTTGGGGGCATATGTTGTCCTTAGGGGTCAACGTGCTCTGGCAGCAAGACCAGGCCCACTGCCCAGATGGCAGCTCAGTTTTGGAAAAGCACCGTGTGCGCAGGGCAGCTCAGGACCAGCCTACTCTCGGGCTTACCCTTAAAACGACGACAGGAAGAAGAAACACAAGTTTGAAGTGGAATGTGCAGTTGCTACTGGACTTCTGGGAAAATTTCCCCAAATCTAAAAGCAGAGTTCATGTCCACTACACCACAGGTGTGGTCAGAGACTCACTGGGGACTGAGCACCTGGAGGAAGAAGAAAGACACTCCTGTCCAGATAATGAAACCCGAGGGAAGAGACAGCAAGAAGGTCCACCCCAGCTGCCAAAGAGAAGGGGTTCAGGGCACGTCTGAAGGGCCTCCCCCATGTCAGGGCCTTCTCAGGCCTGTTTCTTATGCACCGACACACCCACTGGCCCAAGCCTCCGTGGGGATGCGTTCTGAGAGATGCCGCAGCAGGCCACAGTGACACAAATGCAGAGTCCCCAGGAGAGAGCAGGGACTGGCCTCCTGGAGCATCTCCTCTCCATAGGACCAGCCCACGGACACTCGCAAGCACTCTAGTCTGCTCTGGAGGAAGCTCCTCCTCACATTTGAAACATTTGTCTTACTTAAAAAGAGAGATAGAGAGAGAGAGAGAGAGCAGGGTCCATTGCACATTATAAAATGGAAAATGCCAATACCACAGTCCCTGAGGGACCAGGCTGAAAGGGCTGGGGCTGACCTCTGAGGTGCACGAGGAGAACCCTGTCCACACTGACCTCCACCAGAGAAAGGTCACTTCACGAAGCCACCTGACCCAGAGACGGAGCATCTGCTTCTTCTTAAGTCACAAAGATGCTTTATCTGTGCTTGAACCAAGAAATAGGGAAGCAACCAGCTACTAATTCTACTTCTGAATATAGTGGCAATAAAGCAAACACTAAAGAACGTTCTTCATGGAAAATCAGTAGTATATACATACAACTACATCAAATACAGTTGTTATTAGCAAAATGGTTGAGAAGTCCTGAAAATCATTCTCCTTCTTACACACTTCAGAAACTAAAGGTCTAAACAAGCAGAATGAGGCTGCCCTGGCTGACGTGACTCGGTGGGCTGCGCGCCAGCCTGCACGCGACCTCGATTCCCAGTCCGGGCACGCACCTGGGCTGTGGGCCAGGTCCCCAGCTGGGGGTGTGCGAGAAGCAACACATTAGTGTTGCACACTGATGTTTCTCTCCCTCTCTTTCTCCCTCCTTCGCCCTCTCTAAAAATAAATAAATAAAATCTTTAAAAATAAAAATAAGCAGAATGAGGTTTACCTGTTATGGGGTTTCTTCAAATCAATGTCTTTGTTTGTCTTTCACTAATCAAAGTAACAGATAACATATCAACATTTTCCAGAAAACAATGGACTTTGAAGGTCAATGTGTGAGATACTTTAGCTACCGACTTGCAAGGCAAGCAGACGTGTCTCTCGTGTTAATATGAAAGAGCCACACAGCTTTGACTCGCTGGACTCCACAAAACAGAGAGACAGCTCTGTCCTCCGAAGGGGTTCCCAGACACTCCTTGATGATGTTCGCCTGACTGCGCCTCAGCTGGGAAGAGTCTACTCTGAGAAGCTACCGTGGGGATCAAAGATAAAGGCACAAAGGGCCTCACACAGTGTGGGACACAGGAGGTATTCAACAATCTATACATAATCAATCACACACACTGTGAAGGCAACACATGAGCACAGTTGCTGCGACCTGTGCACCGACGGGCAGCAGCCCTGCCCCTGCGCCCGAGCACAGTGCCCGCTACGCGACACGCTCTCAGAAGACAGCTGTTGAGTAAATGAGAAAAGGAGGCTCCGCGGTTGCTTAAGTTTGTACAGCTGTAGGTAATGGAACCTAAGTGGCAGCTGGACCTGTCACCCTGTCCTCAGATTGATGGCAATCCCCTGCTCTGATGCTAGTCTTTGGTGACATCTGGTGTGACAACCATGGAGGGAGGTGTTACCCTCCCATTTATACATGAGGACACCGAGGCTGAGAGATGACATTAAGGTCCTATTCTGGCCCCACATAGCCATGTGCCTTGAGGGAGACAGCCCACTCCAAGGTTTTACTGTGTTAGCAATTATTCCAAGAATGGTTATCTGCGCAAACTCTGGTCAGCCAGACATCAGAGGTGTGCTTTGAGGAAACGGGTCAAGGAGCAATGTTCCTTTCAACTAGGAAAGAGCCACAAGAAGAAACGGTCTTTTCTCCTTCTCTGGACACTGTCATGGGTGGCGTGACACCTGGGAGCTCGGTCCTGAGTTCAAGGATGGAACAACACTGCGTGCACGGAGCAGGGAGACGGACAGGCCGAACCAGCCATCTCTGGAGCTCCAGCTCTGACTTGAGCTGACAAACTCCCTTTGGCACAAGGTTTTTGGAAAGAAGAGTCATTTACTTGCAGCCCAAAGCACTGAGCACGGTCTCCTTCCTGAAGTTGGAGCAAAGCACCTCCAGGCTCAGGCCTGTGCGCGCCCGGCCTGCGCTCCTGGCCACGGCCTCCACGGGGCCTGGCGAGACCAGCCGGAGCCCAGCCACAGCCGGGGGGTGGGGGGGATGCGGGGGCCAGGAGAGAGCACGGCCGGGACAGCCCCTCTGAGAGTGTGCGTCACGTAGTGTCATCCTCAGACTCGACCACTCAGGTGCCAAATTCCCTGGTGAGCTGCCTCCCACAAAAGGCTAGCCTTTAGAGAAGCTGAAAACAGTTTTTTAAACAAGTAGTCAATTGTATCAAAGCCTTGATTGGCAGAGTCTGGCAGAAAGAAAATGAGAAGCTGAAGCCTGGGACGTCTTGGGTCAGTGAGTGGCTCTCCTCCCCTAGCCCGCATTTCCTCAGCACAGAACACCTATTCTGAGAAGCTAACGTGAGAGAGCAGGCATTCAATAATCGATACGTAATTACAGTCAGTGACACGCTGACTCTCACACTAGCACTAGGGGAGAGTCTGTGAGCACAGAGACGGTTGCGTGGTTTCCCGTAAATCTGCGGTCGTCATCGCAGGTCTGCAAGGCCCTCCTCATGTTTAGCCACCATCAACGTGAAAAATAGTCTTAATAATCTACAATCTTACTTATCCTCCCAGAAATGACAGGGAATTATTAAACCCTATTGACATTTCCTAAATGGAAGTGGCAAAGATGAAAAATGAACGTGCAACAAAAGCATCCAGCCGATTTTTACGCAGCTTAGAAACGTTCATAGGGCCGCTGCCCTGCACATCAAGATGCAGACTGCACGGACCACGATGTTATTAGTCACTAAGTGATTTTAAATTTTGCCATCAATCGCCTTGTGCCCGTTACCCATTATGTCACATCTGAAAGCCACAGCGGTGAGCCCTGTGAAACAAAGGCGGCAGCAGGGCCTCCCCATGCAGACACCAAGTCCTCAGCACTAGGCTCTGCCCCTCCCGGCAGACGCAGAGGCCTCTGGAGGGGAGGGAACTGGCAGGCCCTGTCCCTGAAAGCGCAGGACACTGCCACCTGCTCTGCGCTGTGCTACCTGGCACCTCAGAGGGGCGCACCCCTCAGAGGGGCACACATAGCCTCGCAGCAGCCACCCTGCAGGCGCCGCGTGGGCTCTTACCAGCTGCAGGCAGGCCGGCAGCTCTCTGCGGTCCTGAGACCCGTGAGCGGCTGTTGCCCCACCTGACAGAGGAGGAAACGGAGGCACAGGGGGTGACCGCCCAGGGCTGGGCGGCCGGTACGCGGTGTGCAGCCAGGGTGCAAAGTCAGGTTGACCGTCGGTCACCAGGACCTCCACTCTTAACCACCACCCCTCACCCTTGGTAAGAACTAGCTGACACCCAAAATCAGATGTTCCCAAGTGTTCCCATGGTTACTTCCCATCCCTTTTCTTAAAAAGTAAGTAAATAAGTCTTTTAGACTCAACAGCAAGACAACAAGTAGATCAACTAGTCCCCCAAAGCCTGAGTCACCAAGAGGGAAAAGGTTATGACAATAATGTCACCAGGAACAAGCTCTGCACAGAGCCCAAGGGCCTGAAAGGAAGCCAAGTAAATGTCCGTGTCAGAGCTGTGACTAATGCAGGAGCCACCCGGCTCCCTTCTGGGGGCCGTTCTCTGCCCCGATGCTCAGGGAGACCCTGGGGACGCCACCCCAGAGAAGGCACTGCCTTGGGCAGAGGCCCCAGCAGCCGTGCTCCCTCAGCCCTGCACCCACTGTGTGCGACCCCGCGTCCCAGGAGAGACTGCGTCCAGGGCTGGGGCTTCAGGGCCCCTGGAGGAGCCGGAGGGAGATGGGGCGCGGGGCCGGGGGCAGCTTCGCCCTCACCGGCAGCGATTACACTTGTGTGCAGGCACAGGTCGCACCATCCGCTGAGCACGGGCTACCCAGGCCCTAGAGCTAATGCTCCAAACTGCACTATCTACACAACGTATTGAATACGTTCAATTTTTGAAAGATACAATCAATTGAATACCCAACATGAGGCTTAGCATCTTCATTTCCCTAGTTTTATCTTAGGTTCCCGAAATATTTTATTTTTATTGATCTTTTTGAAATAAAAGCAGAGAAGTTTTTGTTTTAAAAATGCATATTCAAGACTAAGTATTGAAAACAACATACTACTAAAACAGGTATGAAGGCAGAGATTGAATCCATAGAGATTCAGATGTTATTTGGAACCTAAACTTAATCTATGACCAGAAGGAGTCTTCAAAAATCAGAACTGAAGTCAAGTTGAAGGGCAAGAGTTCCTAATACATGATCTTATTTTTTCATTTCCTATGTTGTCACAGGATTTACATTTAGAAAAATATAACATGTTCTTCCCTTAAACACTTTTAATTTGTATTTCTCTGAACTGCAAAAGTTGACTTAGGAGCTTGCACGGACGAGTGCGGGTGCCAGCGTGACCGCGCGCCGCGCGAGTGCCCCCACCGGCTGGGACTCCTCCGACCCTGTGACCCAACGCAGCCTTTGCAACGTGGTACGGGAATAAAACAGAACATGTTTTTAAAACGTTCCACAAACAATCTGTAAAATTCAGTCTATATTTCTACTAAAATGTGACTCCATTAAAGTATAAAATCTTGGCCACATGGGACTATGGTAAACAGCATCAACCACCCACCCATCCTGTTTGTTGTTAGAAACTAACGGGGGAGCTCTTCAGTCCCCGCGGGGCGCACCTGTGCTGACGCACGAGCTGAGCTGAACGGCTTACCCATGTCATCCTCCGTGAGACCCGTGTTAAAGATGGGGATACAGTAATTTCCCACAGTTGCAGGACTGGGAGACCCATATCTACTGGTCTTCAAAACCTGGTTTGTTTTCCTTCTTCATTTGTGTGTGAATACAGTAAAAGTGTTTCACTAGGTTTATAATGATTACTATAGAACCAAAACACCCAGTTAGAAGAATACAGAGAAATCAATTCAGTAATAAGGGGAATTATAGAGGCATAAATACATAAGAAAAATATTTCATAGACCTCAGAAGTACAAATAAATAAGAATTCTCACTTAGAGCATCCAGATATGTTTTAGGAAAGAATGATGATAATATGCCCCTGAAAACAAGGTGTAATAACTAGAGTCAGCACAGTGCTAACTAGTACTTAAGGGGATTAGAACATGCAAATTAACATACGAGACTGTGAAATACATGTTGGTTCTCTGTACCGAATTTCCTTCTGACTCGCAGGCTTACAGATCACCAAAATTAACTATGGGGTTGGGGTGACCTAGGCCTTGGCTATGTCATTTTCCAAATAGGGAATCTAGCATATATTCTCTATTGGCTTTTGATTTAATCACCTGAAAAGGATTTAAAATGACAACAACATGGAAATTTCAAAGAAAAAAGAAGGTCAGTACCACATGCTGTTTGTCTAATCTTCTAACTCCTAGTTAAATTTTTACATAATAAATGCAAAAAGAACTGGAGGATATTGTAAAACTTACATAGATATATTTATCTATATAAATCTTTGTGTGCATGTGTGTGTGCACGCATACCTTAATCATTCTAGGAGAGAGCAACTAAAAAGCAGTAAAGGGTTCACAAATACAGGATTAACGACTCGACACACAGTGGAACCTAAAACGAGGTTAAGGAAGGTGCGTTGGGAAGAGCCAGCTGGATGGTAAGAGACGAGACGCTCGCTGCATTTTAATTACAACACCGCGCTGTCAGAGAGATGCAGCACTGACTTGTGCCTGACTAGCACACCAGTCGCACCCCAGACGCTGAAGGTTGGTGAACGGGAGGCATTACCCTTTCATGTGCACTTTTACAAGGAGAAAGCAGTATTTCATTGAGATCTTGCTAATGTTACAGATATTCCTCCTGGAAAATTTTTTCAAATAATTCTGGGGGAAAAAAAATTTCAAGGCTGCTTTACCCTAGGATTCCTGACTCAATTTTTGGGCCAAATGAAGGCAAAACAAGTGTCAGAATTCAGTTGCCCAGCCCGGTTCACAGCCCAGAGCAAAGCTGACCCACGTCTCCTGCCCTGCCTGCCTGGCTCCCTCTCATGGAGGAACAGGCCTTGGGCCACTTCCTTCTTCTGCTCAGGAACTGCAAACCCTTGTAAAATTTCTAATGTCCATCTCACATAATGTCTGATGCATATGTGCTTCAAGATGGAAACATCTCACATTCCTAGATGCATATGTGCTTCAAGATGGAAACTCTCACATAGATTGTATAAACATAATCAATGAACATTTTTATATTTTAAATTCATCTGGAAGGACAAATTAATGAGAAAGCAAAAAAGATACTGGGAAAAGTACTAAAGTTATGCTACTGTATATTAAAATGTAATATAAAGTTATAGAAATTAAATAAATATTAAAAGCTTATAATTTTGTGCATATACATTAAAGCAGCTAAAATCAATGAGCTAAAAACGGTTGGAATGACTGGCTAACCAACAACTTGGAAAAAATAAAGCTGTACCCATGATTTGCCAGAATAAATTTCAGACAGATTAAAGATTTAAGTCCTAAAAATGGGGAAAACATATTTTTGATAGATAGGAAGATGTAAATATACATGACTACACAGAAATATAGAAGTTCTGCACCATATATCCAGTTAAAGGTGAACTGCAGCCGTGGCCGGGTTGCTCAGCTGGTTGGAGCGTCATCCTGTACACCAAAAAGGTTGCAGGTTCGATCCCTGGTCAGGGCACATACAGTAGACAACCGATGAATGTTTCTCTTTCTCTCCTTTCCTCTATCTCTAAAATCAATAAATATATCCTCAGGTGAGGATTAAAACGTATCTGTAATTAAAAAATAAAATTAAAAAAGATTTTTTTACATGAACTGTAGCCCTGGCTGGGTAGCTCAGTTGGTTGGAGCATTAGCCTGATAACACCAAGGTCACAGGTTCAATCCCCGGTCAGGGTGCATACAAGAGTCTGCCAATGAATGCATAAATGAGTGGAACAACAAACTGATATTTCTCTTTCTCTCTCACATCAATAATTTTTTAAAAATTTACTTTCAAAAAAGATGAGCTGCAAACTGGGAAAAGCAGCCACATACAATCACTGAGGGTAAATGCCGCTCTCACAAAACAGCTCTCACACACGGAGCAGAGGCGGCGCCGCCCACGGCGGCCCGTGGCTCAGCCAAGGACAGAGCTCAGTGTCACCATTAAAATACAAAGCTGCCCAAATAAGCAAGGAAGTTTCTGTTTCTGTTCTTACCCATCAGGCTGCCCAGCAAAAAGGTTCTCCCGAGCAGCAGGGGCCGACGCCTCACTGAGCCCGGATGGGCACGCGCAGCAGCGCTGCCTTTCTGGCAAAATGTCTCAAAAGACTTTAAAATGTGCACCTTTGGTCCAGCAATGCTATTTCTAGGAATGTTTCTTAAGAAAATAATTTAATAAGTTCATAAAAGTACATGTAAAAGAATATTCCCTATAACATTATTTATAATGGTTTGTAGTGTATAAACACGCTGGGAACAATCAAATGTTCATTAATAGGAAGGTGAATACAATAAAATAGCATATAGCTTTAAAATGCTGGTGGATAACTGGTTTTATTAATGTCCAGAAAACGGTTCACAGTGCTGTATGTAGAGAATAAAAATAAGCACAGCAGTATTTATCTGTGGATTATGGGATAGGAGTTGTTAACTTCTTCTGAATGTATTGTCAATTAGTATTTTCTGAATGTTTTTTCAAAGAGCATTCTTTGTAAACAACAAAACTAACAAAAACACAACAAGAAACAGTCAAAAAGGACCAGGTCTGTAGGTTTTTTAATGCTAAGTCACCTGCCAAACAGATTTAAGATGGCATTACCATAAAATTTACAGATATCTTTATTGCTCTGCAAATCTGACTTCAAATATCTTGTTTCCCTATTTAGTTGCCCTCATCTAGTTAACTTGGTTTGTTTCAATCACCCATTTTTTACCAAGTATTTAAAGGTGACACTTCCTTCAAGTGGGTACCCTATTTAACAACTGTCCTCATGAGTAATAAATCATGCTGGTTGGAGAGAAACTAGAGGGTATGTGTTGCTAAGAATAATCCCTAAACACACACTGCGGTTACTCACTACACACTGAAAGCACTTTGGTATTCAAAGAAATCAAGTCTGGCATTGCTGATGTTCCTTCACAGCAGGGCAACCACGGTTCAGAAGCCTGTCTAATAGGTGAGTGATAGAGTAGTGATTCAGTGCTGGTTTAAGAACTGGTTGGGGGTGGCAGGGGGAGAAAGTCCTGGACTTGGCGTGGGGAGTTTTCATCCCAGCTGGACCACGTACCAGCAAACCTATCTCTCGGCTTCATGTCCTCCCCTGAAAAAAAAATTAACTCTGAAAAATGTCAGAGCAGAGTTCAAGGTGTAAATGCAAAACTGCCCCGCTAAAAAGGATGCGTCAAAAAGTGTAACTAGTTCCTACAAGCCTTAGCCCCTCGACCACCAGAGTGAATTCACTAGTTGTACACACAGTCAGATACGGGCGCTGGCACTGCCCTCAAGACCGGGGCCATGAGGAGCCTAGAACTGGGCGTCTCTGGGCCCGTTCCTACACCCTGTTCCAACAGGGAAGAAGTGTGCACATCTGTCCCAATCGGTCTCCATCTGGGGACGCCATCCGATGGCTTCAGCCACCCCCAGGGCCACAGCTGCCAGTGAATGGAGGGCTGACCAGGCCAGGCCCAGCAGTGGGTAGACTTCGCGCTGGAATGACAGTGCACTCACTCATCCCCATCTGCCCTCCTGTAATTTCCAACAGAAATATCCATGACAACACAAAAAGGCTGCAGATGCATAACAGCTGGAAATAAAGAAAACCAATTAAGCAGTTTTTAGCCTCTGAGGAATTATCCCCAACTCTGACCCTCAGGGCCCAGTGCAGGACTGCTGACCCCAGGAGCCTGCTTGGGAAGCGGGGGGGCGGTTCCCTCCACCCACACACCACCCTGTGGAGACGCCCACCGACTGCTGCACCCAGGACCACAGGCTGTCGGGGGCTGACAGGCCTCAGGACACAGAGTCAGCAGAAGACAGTGGTGGAGACACAAAACAGACAGGAGAGGCAACAGAAAACGCTGGCTCAACCCACGATCCTCCCCAGAGCCACACGTGTCAGACACTAGGAGCGAGTTGGCGAATTGCCGGGAGTGGGCACAGTGTCTGACTGCTGACCTGGGGCGGCGTTTCAGGAGCATCAGGAGCTACGAGACCATGGGCAAAAGGTGACCCTTTATTTCAGGGGTGGGCACACAGGGGCCATGGTACCTAAGAAAAGTCTCTGACCTGACACAGCGAATCCCCAGAATTTCAGAAGGAAAATGTACTCTCTGAAATGTGATGCAGCCGTGTTAAAAATCGCCGTTACAAAGAGGTTATTCATAGAGAAACACCAATGATAAAAGTGAAGAAAAGCAAGACATGCATGATGGAAGATGATTTCACACTTATTTTTAAAAATAAAAGGAAAAAAGAACAGACACATGACTGACACACAGAAGAAGAATGAAATAAAGCATATTCAATATTAACAGCGGTTTACCTCTGGGTAGCAAGATTACAAGTAGTTTCTATTTTCTCCTGTACTTATTTTTGTGTTTTCCCAATCTGCTACATGTTACATTTCTAATACAAAATATCATTCTGAATGAAGATAAAGAGAAGTACAATCTTCCTTAAATCTTAAGGATGTATCAGGCATGTTTGATTCACTAGGACTCATACTCCCCAAAGGGAAAAAATATATAAGCTGATTTTACACTATAGCAAAATTAGAGTATCAGCACGAAGCTTGAATATATTACAAACATGTATGCATATATAATATGTAATTTCTAAAGATTTGTCATTTATCATATAAAATAACATTTTAAGATGACAGCATTTTCAAAAATCATGTCCATCCATCAAAACGCTCCACGTATCTAAGGCGTCACAGGAAGCACGTCTCGTCAGCACGTCTGCTTCAGCCACGCATCCCTCAAGGGTCTTCCCAAGGAGTCCCATCACGTAGGCACCTCTGCTCCCTCTCTGACGCGGCGGCGCACGGAGCGCTTCGGCGGAGGACCACACGCCACACCTGCCGGAACAGAAGGACGCCCCTCGGCGGCTGGTGTGCGGACACGTGAAACTGACGCTCCACGCACCGTGGCCGCCCCATAAAGGCGCCACCTGCTCCTGTCGTGGGCTCGGCGGTCGCCAGAGATAACTCAGAAATGACCAGCTTCTCCACACACGCCTTGACCCGCCGAGACGAAGCTCACCCCCAAAGGCCCGCTGGCTGCGACCGGGAGGACGGACCCACACGTGTGGGCGTCGCCCGCAACTTTTGTGCCCGCCCGCCCCGCCCCGCCGCCGCGAACCTCAGAGCCGCCCGGCTCCGCCGCCGCCGCCGCTGCGCAGCAGCCCCACGCGCGGGCCCTGCCTGACCGAGTGCTCCCAGATATAAACTGTTCCCAGACTGGCCCATAATTTCAGTGCCATTCTAATTAAAATTCTAACGGTGTATTTCATGGACCCTCATGAGCTGATTCTATGACAATGAAAGGTACCCATAACAGTAACATGTTACAAGTAAAGAGCGAGGGAGAGGACTTATTATGAAGACTTGTTATAAAGCCACTGTGCCGATGAGGTAATGGCACAGCATCGGAACACCCTGGAAGGATCCGACGAGGCCCATACGTGTACGGAACCTTGAAGTACGTCAGAGCTGACAAATAACTGAGGTAAAAATACACAATAAATCATTATTAATATGGAAAAAAAAAACTTCCAAAGGGAATTCCCCATGAACTCAATAACTGTGAAAAGCAAAACCTAGAAACTTTTGAAAAAAAGACAGTAGAAAAATTTGATGTTATGACCACAGGATAAAAAGCACTTCTTAAATAAAAGAGCACAAACCATAAAATAGGCTAGAAATTCTGACTTTATTTATAAATCCAGTTTATCAAAAGACACCATAATGTTAAAAGTCATGCCAAAGACTGGGAGAAAACATTTAGCATACAGAAGAAAAATCTTTATATCCTCTGTATAAAATGAACCAAGGACAACAACCCAGCGGTAAGTGGGCAAAGAATATAAATAGGATATTCTCAGAAGCAGGAATCCAAATGTTCAATAAATATACAAAATACTAATAATCAGCAAAGTAAAAATTTAAAACTTTGAGATAATGTTGTTGCACCACTCTGACTGGCCAAAACAATAAATGAATGAACTGGCTCTGATGATACCAACCACTGGCAAAGATGTGGAGAGTCGAGGCCTCCCTGCTCTGCGAGGGGGGAATAACTCGCACAGCCCTCGGGACAGCAGTTTGTCACCAACTGCAAAAGCTGGGCCCGCACGTGGCGATGCCCAGGGCGGGCTTACGGCTGAGCGGACCTCGGCACACGTGCCCAGGGAGAGTGAACCGGAATGCTCACCGGGGCGGGGCCTCAAGTTGGGGGCAAAATACCACCCTGAAAACAGTATAAACGTCCAAATACAGAGAACAGACAAGGTGTCTGCAGTATGTGGATGCCTGGACGGCTGAGAAAAATGCCTGCGGGTGGAGGCGTTAGGTGGAGGAAGGGGGGGAGGCGTTAGGTGGAGGAGGGGGGGAGAGGAGGAAAGGAGAAGGGGGAGGAGGGGGGGGGAGTGGAGGGGAGGGGGAGGGGAGTGGGGGAGGAGGAGGAGGGGGCGTGGAGGAGGTGGAGGGGCTCCTTCCGTGAGGCCTGCGGCTGCAGAGCAGGGAGGGGAACGGCGTTTTGCGCTTTATGTCCTTTCTCAATCAAAGCTTTAGAACAAAGATGAATCTGAAGACAGAAAACGTGAGTTTGCACCTCAGTAAAGAAAATTTTCACCAAGAAAACCGATCTTCACCCGGACCTTAAAAAGGAACAGATATAATTTGCTCAAAGTGAGAGGAAGGGACGCATGGCCCAGATTCTGCCAAAGGCTGACACCCGCCCCCCACCCGGCCGCGACCCTAGAGGACAGCATCAGGTCCCTGAGGGCAGAGGAGGGTGTGCTGTCCTTTCTCACGGACACTGCTACCCACGTGCTGCCGAGTTCCCTTAAGACCGGTTCACTGTGGAAAGGACGAGCTCTTTGACACACAAAACATTACCAGCATGACTGTCAGACAATCAGAAATTAGATTCCTCAAAACATCATTATCCAGCTTTCCTTTTTTCCCCCAAAGATTTCATCTCTCTTCTAATGCATTGTATTTGCCACTGCCATCATTTTAGCTTTGTCACATCATCTGTGATCTGACCTGGAATGTTCTAGCATCTCTGCAGATACTGCAACAATTTAAATATGTTTCTTGAATGAAGTATATAAATTCAGTCTCTAGTAATCACAAGAAATGTTTTTAAAAAATGTGATATTTACCAAGGACCCCCATTATTCAACCCATTTCTATATAAAATGTAAAAAATACATAATAGAGTATTAGTAAATGTTTAGCTCAATGCTAAAGGCCCTTTTCCAGTAACACACAGGAATGAAACTACTGGGACACTGCTCGAGTGCAGATGTTTGAGCCGCAGTTTCGAACCATGGGAGTTTGGATTAAGTAACTACTAAATTCTGTTATCACACTAAAATTCTGATTTCATAAAATATCACTATCCTTGTCCTAGTAGAAAGGACTATAGAGGAGTAGTTAGAGGGCAGAGTCTGAAGCTCTGCCACTTACCAGCGAGGGGCTGGCCTTGGCCGTGTCCCTTCCCTCTCCACGGCTCAGCGTCCTCATCTGTCAGACCAGGACACTAAGACAGTGCACTGGGTATTACTGTTTCTATTATAGTCAACAAGCCTACAGAGTTTTCATGAACAGTCACACAAGATGCAAAGTTGGCAGACACTTTCATGAAAATCTTTGCAACCCCTAGAAATGTTTCCCTTATTCATTCATTTTAGCACTCTCCAAATGGAAAAGGTTTAAAAATTATTTCCAATTAAAAATATCTTTAATTTATTTACGACACAAACTTGAGTTGCCTGCTCCTACAAACGTCTGAATTTCTGCGGAACGTTCTGGGCCCCACAGGCTTCCACAGCAGTTCTCCACCGGGGCACCCACCCCTTGCAGCTGGAGGTGGAGGCAGCTATGGACGTTCAGCAGGAAGAGGACAGCGTCCCACCATGGACGTGAGAAACCCCAACAGCAAACTGTCAGACCCAGAATGTCATGAGCACCAAAGTGGAGAAACCCTGATATCACCCACTTACGATCTTCCCTCTCCACTACCGGTAAAAATATTGTTGAAATTAAATTTTCACAGCTTTATAAGGGGCACAAGAAACCACTTTGGAGGTGGTGTAAATGTTCTATAAACTGCTTATGGTGATAGACCATGGTATAAAAATTTGTCAAAACTTATAGAACTGTACATTTCAAATGGATGCATTTAATTGTACATAATATATACCTCAATAAAGTTCTCAAATAAAGGAAAAGAAGTAACAACCTGTACTTAAGGAACTGTTATATAAAATTTGATCCAAATATTTGAGGTAACCTAAGGGAGATATGGGTAAAATATTTTAAAACAGTAAAAACAATGAATAATTTTTAATAGTAAGCAAGAGCTCATGTAAAAGTCTAGAAGTGATATTAATAAATTAAATTTATCTAAATACTTTAAGCTTAGAAGGCTTTTTACTAATTTTCTTACTATCACAATATCAAAAATATTAATTTGTTTTTAAAGCCAAAATATTTTTCTCCATATACTCAAACCCGAGGAGACAAATCATGAACTGTAACCTGGATGCCACATGTAATGGATTCACTACTGGGTTAGAGAGAATAATGGTTCTAATCTAACTAGTAATCAGAATTTTGTAGAAAATCTATTAAATTATTAGTGTATATGAAAAATTTTGAAAGGCACAAAGTATATTATAAAAATATAAGGAGGAAATATTAGAAATTATAAACAAAGATAAGCACAATTCCATGTGTAATTTCACTCAGGTTACCCAACTCAAAATTTTTTTTTTACTTTGCCTTGTCTGGATATATTTATTTAATATGGTTAAAATACAAGTAAAAATGATTTTTTTTTTATTTAAAAGCCTACCAAAAGTACATTTCACTAAGCATCTTAGATGGTGGCATCTTCAGTTCTTCCTTCAAGCTGCCATTTGGACGCCTGTCGCTAACACTGTTCAGCATCCGACCTTCACATGTGAAAAAGGATGGCACAGCTACGCTGCGTTCAAGGTCAGCCTGAAAGTGGACAACGCACAGACTCCCTTCTGTAGCCAAGGCTTTAAACACCTGCCAGATGAGAGGCACTGTTCAACGATTGGCTATTTGAAGACTGAAATTACGTTTTATAACCCTGTTCCCAAAGGGCTGCTTTTGTTTCCTCATTCTCAGTCTTGACCCAACGGTAAGCAGTACAGCAAGCAGCAGCCGGGTGCCCGCACTGTCCCCATGCTACACCAGCCCCTAATGTGCCTTCTCTCATGTGTCCTCACGTCCACACGAGGAGTGGGCACTGTAGCGTCCTTTTACTGGTGAGGGGACACATGTAAAGAAGTCAAATAGCTAACTGAAGACGAGGTAATTACTGACGCAGGCTTGGGACCGGAACGCAGTTCCTGTCTGGTGCCAAATCTAGCGTTGGTGATCAATGTCCCGCACAGTGTTACCAAACAAACGCACGTGTGCACAGGGCAGACAAGCGCCTCCTCCCCTGGGGGCGCAGAGGAAGCCCCGAAGGAGTCTTCCCAAGTTCTCACACTGATTCTGAGGGCCAGAATGATTTCATTTTTATTTTAAATTAAATTAGTTTTACTAATTGAAAAGTTTTTTTGTATTTTCCAAATTTAACACAATGAGCATGTTCAACTTTTATAGTAAAAGTAAACTTACTGGAAAAATAATAAAATGTGTTTATGCGCATGAACTGAACTGCCGGAGCAGGGAGGAACTGCAGCCGAACTACTCCCGCCCAGCCTCAGACGCATCCCTGTTAGTCAGGAAAAGCTTCACCTGGGGACAAGGTGATGTGTGGGAACTGGCAGCTAAAACTGCTTCAGACTCCTGCCTCTGCTTGTCAGACTCCGGAGGAACAGGGTGCTCAGTCACCCTGCTCTCCAGCAAGCCAGTTCTGTGGTCGGTTCGCTGTCCCCGAGTCAGCACAGAAGTCGCCTGTGGGCAGGGTCAGGCCTGACGTCTTCACTCCCGCCTCGCAGCTGCCTGCCTGAGGCCACCGGCCCTGCTGGTGCCTTTCTAGCTGGGCCAACCATGTCATTCTCCCGACTTGCTGTCAGCACCAGCTGTTCGGAGCCCCTCTCCTGCACAGCAAGTAACTCAGGGGCTGGACCAGTAGCACCTGGAGGGCTGTGTCCCGTTCTTGGAGAGCACCCAATGGGTTCAACCAGGGGCTCAGGGGTAACTCAGTCGTGAATGACCTTGACTCTGCGTCTGGTGAACTGTGACAGCCACCACACCACTTTGCTTGTGCATATTCCCAATCCAGGGCCCTCCTACCCACGCCTGCCCGTGTCCAGGATAAGAAAAAGAAAAAGGGATCAGTAATAATAAAATCATATCTGTAGGCTGCTAGCAATTAAATCAGGTCAAGAAAAGAAGAAATTAAATGCATTATGCAAAGGAATTATTTGAGAATGCAGAAGAAACACGTTTCCAAGCACAATTTCTTTTCAAGTGCTCCAATCAATGGCAAGTGCTCAGAAGGATCCAAATGGCTCTGCGTCCTCAAAGTTATGAAGAGGCAGCATTAAAGGTGGAATGGCAGTTGTGAGACAGAGTTTGACTCAAGACAAAGACAACCTTCTCTACATGAGAAGTTTTTACTAAACGACTACAAATGCAGTGAGAACAAAATGACAGATGTATGTTTTTGTTGACTTTGGTCAAAGTCCTGATGTGTATGATTTTTTAGTGTTTTATAATATATTTATACTTCTTTGTAAGGACTTGTCAGCTTCGACATTGGTAGAAAACATGCATCTTGCTTGCAGGAAGTTCTCAGAGATTTTGAAAAATAACAAATGTGAGTTATGTAAAAATGAGATTCAACTACATCTGCAATTTACAACAGCTTCATCCTGAAAAAGCAATACTCAGTGTCTAGAGCTGGAGAGCAAGGGCACTGATCCACAGAGGACACACAACTCTCTGAATTAATCATGTTATTCAGTTAACATCATCGTTGGGACAAATTAGAAGTCACTCAAAAACATTCAAAATATTTTTAAAAAGCAGAGAAAGGTAATTCTCAGAAAAAGTCCAAACAGGTATCATCTTACAGATTTTGGATTTAGCAAAATACTGAACAATGTTTGATTTATCTATGCCATTTGTTTGCGTTCTAAATAACACCAAATAATTTAACTATAATATCCACAATACTATTATAGAAAGGACATTTAAGTTGAGTAAAATAAAAGTCAAAAAATGGCTTTTAGTAAGTTATATTTTCAATTACAAGTCTCCACCTTCCTCCCTTGAATTTGAGGATGCCTGATTCTCCCATGGTCTTTGGCTCCAGATGAAGGCACCGTCTAAAGGCTAATTGATCAGCCTGCTATTTGAATGTGCAATTTGTTGTATTAGTGAGCTCAGAAAATTTAAAATTTACTAGCAAATGCATTAAATGCCCTCTGACGTGGTTGTGTTGAGCACAGAGCATGGGCTTAAGTCTTAGCTCTGCCCCTCAGAGCCACCAGGCCTGGGACAAGTGACCACTCCTCCGAGCTTCACCTCTTCGTGCTAAACAATTTCCAGAAACTCCCATTCTGCCTATTTCCCTGCAGTGTTGGGAAGAGGCTGTGGTTAATCAGGAACTTACACACACAACACCCGTTACTCTCACTTACTGGCGCCGACCCAAACAGGTAGCAAATATTGCTCAGGAAGTAACGATAACAAGGGCAAAGACAGAAACGCCTGTCACCTACTTCTTTGTCAAAATTGCTCACTAGTCACCCTGGCTGGTGTGGCTCAGTGGATTGAGCACCGGCCTGTGAACCACACATCACTGGTTTGATTCCCAGTGTGGCATACATGCCTGAGTTGCAGGCCAGGTCCCTAGCAGGGGGCGAATGAGATGCAACCATGAGTTGATGTTTCTCTCTCTCTCTTCCCCTTTCTAAAAATAAGTAAATAAAATCTTTTCATAAAAGCTCACTAGTCATTTAATTTAAATTGAGATTTTTTTTTCACATAAAACGGTATTTGTCAGCAGGAATAATAAATGCTCATTGTTTGTCAAAAATCAAAAATTTTTTAAATTTTCTCTTCATCATTTAGAGCTGATTTGTCTCCAGGCTGCACTGCGGCCCCTTCTCCAGCCCAATCAGAACACAAACTGGTGACACGGGCCACCCTACGGCAAAAAAATGTTTCACAGCCAATGTCCCTTTTCGTGTTAAGACCAGTGAACAGCTCCATTCCATAAAATCTCAGGCAGTCAAGGTTCAAGGCAATCCCTATGAAAATCCTATTGGTATCCTTCGCAGAAAGAATTCATATGGAATCTCAAGGGACCCCCCAACAGCCAAAACAATCCTGAAAAGTAACACCAAAGTTGGAAGCCTTACACTTCCAGATTTCAGAACATAAAACAATGCAAAGCAATCAAGATGGTGTGGTCCTGGCATAAAGATGGGTATATAAAGGCCAACTGAACAGAAGAGAGTCCAGGAAAAGCCTCTGAGCACATGGCCAAATCACTGTCAACAAGAGTGTCCCACGTTCACCACAGGGAACGGACAGTCTCTTCACAAACAGCCCTGCGAAAACTGAACATCCACGTGCAAAAGAACAAAGTTGAACCCTTACCCTATACCACATACAAAATTAACAAAATGGATTAAAGATCTACACCTAAGACCTAAAACTAAAAACAACTCCTAGAAGAAAACACAAAAGGAAAGTTTCAAGACACGGGATTTGGCAATGATTCTTGGATATGACACCAAAAGACAGGCAACAGAATTAAAAACAGGTACACTGGATTATATCAAACTTGTGCACATCAAAGGAAACAATCAACAGAGTGAAAGGCAACCTTTTCAAATAAATCATATGCCAGTTCAGGGGTTAATATCAGACTATATAAGAAACTTCTAAAAATCAACAACATAAAAAAAATTACCCAATTTAAAAATGGGCAAAGGACTTGAATAGACAACGCTCAAAAGAAGACCTGAAAATTGTCCACAAGCATAGGAAAAAATGTGCAACATCACTAATCACAAGAGAAATGCAAATCCACACCGCGGTGCACCACCACCGTTCGCTCGACCTCCATGGAAAGAACACACGGGGACAGCTGCTCCTGAGGCCAGAGCGGGATGGGCCCCCTCGCGCTCAGTCGCTGGGAGTGGCCCGTTGTACAGCCACTACAGAAAACAGTGCAGAGGCTCTTCAGCAAGACAAAAATGGAACTTGCATATGATCCAGCAATCCCACTTCTGGGTCTTCATCCAAAAGAATTCAAGAGGCTTTTGAAGAGGTATTTGCAGCATTAGTCACAACACACAAGGAGGAAGCAACCTGGGTGTTCATCAGCAGATGAATGACTAAAGGAAACGTGATATGTACATAAAATAAGAAATTATGCAGCTTGAAAAAAGATGATCCTGTCACAGGAGGGCATTATGGTAAGTGAAGTGAGCCCGTCACAAAATGACAAATACTGGGTGATTCCACTTACATGAGATATCTAACGTCCTCAAAACCACAGAAACAGAGAGTAGGTGGTGCTTGCCGAGGGCCAGAGGGAGGGAGGAGGGAGAGTTAGTGTTTACGGGTAGAGAGTTGCAGTTTGGCATTTGAGAAAGTCCTGCACACTTGTTGGGCACCAATGTGAATACAGTGAGCACTGCTGAACTGTACACTTAGAAATGATAACGGTGAAAATGCTCATGTTATGTTTATCATAATAAAAAAGAAAAAGAAAACAAGACAAATTAAAAACCCTGTTTTAAAAAATCTCAGGCAGTCAATAGTGACACTACAAGATAACGCTCCGACACAAGTCTCCCCAGATAAAGCCACCGAAGACTCCATTTTACATGATACAGTGACACATGCTAACATTTACTGAACATACATAAACGGCCCTGTGCTAGGACCTTTGCGTGCATTTTCTCACTTAACCACCCAATCGCTGGGTCAGAACTAGGGCCTTCCTTTCACGCAGGACCCTGAGACCCGGGGAGGTCCCACAGGAGCTCGGTGCCCGCGGTAGGAGGAGGGAACCCGCTGACTGAACAGCAGCACACAGCCCGACAGCAGCGCGGAGCTTCAGAAAAGGACCGAGGAGCGTTCCCGCCGGTTTCCCACTTTGGTGCCAGGGAGCCTGTCATACCCGACCCAGAGGCGGGGCCCCTCACTCCTCTTCCTTCCTTTCTGGCCCCCATTTATAAATAAATGCTCGGAAACCGCCCTGGGCAGGCCTATCTGCAGCAGACACACTCGGTCACCGACCTCGCGCCCGGGAATTACAGCGGGCGGGTCGGCGCCACTAGCAGCCGCAGCCAAGCGCTCCGTGCCCGCGCTGCTGTGCAGGGCCTGGGTGGTGCCAGGTGTCCTCAGGGATGTGGGCAAAGGGCAGCGTCAGTGATGGGAGTGGCCGGGTGGGGGCCTCGGTTCTGGAGCTGACCCCAGGCCTACGGGCCCTCGGCAGGCTGCGCGTGCTAGGCCCTTCTATCCCAGGAGCAATCCCGCCAGGAGGAGCGCGTGGCGTTGGTTCCTGCACGGGGCTGCACGCGCTGCTGCAACTCCGACCCGCATGGGAGAGAGGCGGGAAAGGACCCAGGCTTGCCGGTTGAACTCGGCCGGGCAGGTGGCCCGAAGGCCACAGTGAGAGATGGTCTTAGGAGGGAGGACCCTGACCCGCCTTTCAGGGTCCCGCTCCCTCGCGGGTCCCGGACACGCCGCAGCGGGGCGGGGGTGGGGGGCGGCGCTGTCCCAGCTGGGTCCCCGGAGCCTCCGTGGGGTGCGCGCCACAGCCTGTGAGCTCTGCCGCCATTTGAAACAAATACGTCCAGATGCTGAACGCTCACTGCAGGCTTCAGTGACACCACCACAGAGTAAAGCAAGTAATTATTTTTTGAAAAGCTTTCCTTCTGTTTCCAACAGCAAATCAAGAAGATGGGATTTCTGGGGACACGAGGGAAAGAAAAGGCTGTACTTCACGCACAGAGATGTGGCCTGTTCTGCAAAAGGGTCTTAGCTGTGCCTGCTGCCACATGAAAAGGAACAGCCAGCATGATCCCCCAGAATCCATCTTTCAATCTTGGTAACCAAAGTTGAAAAGAGGCCCACGTAGATCAAAGCATCTAGCCGAAAACGAGGGTTGCTGACACCGTAAAAGTCAAAAACGCAAAGCAACTCCAATACTCAGGTCCACATGTTGGACATGGTCCAGTTAAATGGAAACCAGATGCCACAGTCCGACGTGGAGACCAGACTTCTCACCGTTATACAAAGGATCCCGTAGGGCCATGTGTTTGTTCTTACAGCACAACCGTTTGTTATCAAAGAGGCAAACGTAACCACAATGCCGGGCTAAAGCACTGCTAAATACCCGATCGGTGCCAATGGGGAGACCTTGCCAAGAAACTGCACACAGAGAAAAAGAGATGTTTTCCTAATTCACAACCACAAACCTGCAAGACAGGATCCCACCTCTCATGAATTAGGATGATCCTTTACCCCCGAGAGGGCTTTGATTTGAAGGGGGAAGCACCTCCCAGGGCGTTGGTCCGAGAAGTGTTGGAGCTGCGACCCTCAGGCCCCTGAAACCTGAGGCCAGAGACAGGCTGTGTCAGTGCGATCCTGGCAGTGAAACACCCTTTCACCAGGCGCCCAAGGGTTTCCAAGTGCAGAAACTCAGTTGCTGTCAGGAGACAGCAACAGAGCTGCCCGGAGCTGCCTTCTGGCTGCGGGGCCAGAGCAGCAGAGGCGGCGGTGGGAGGCTCTGCTCCCTTGGTTCGCAGGAGCCTTGGAGTCCCATGTTGTCTACGCAAGTCTGGCCGCCCCAGAGGGACACCCCAGAGCGGCTGGGAACTCCCACTCGCTTCCCGCTGAGCGTCCGCAGCCATGCCATCCCCTGCCCTCCCACCCAGGCAGGAGGTGCTGGCGGAAGGTGTCTCATCGTCCGTGGAGCTGCACCCTCACTGCGCATGGCAGACAGAGATGCAGGACTTTGCTTCTGGTCCCTGCGCTGACAGCAGGAGGGCAGAGAAGGTGACCCCTCTCTCAGGCCCGAGGGGCGCACCTGCACTGCCGGGGCTATAAGAGGGCTCTGCAGGAAGGAGCGCATGAGTCTGCGTGGGCGCTGCCCCAAGTCCCACAGGCCAGCAGGCCAGGGGACGGCCCTCCTCCGAGTGGCAGGTGGCTCACCCGCAAGCAAGCCCTCGGATGTGTCAAGGCACTGATCCCATTCATGACCTCATCACCTTCCAACACCTGCCTCCTGACACTGTCACAGTGGGGTCAGGGGTCAACATAAGAACATACACGCTTTGTGGACACGGTCTACCACAGAGCAGAAAACCCAAATAAATTTGGAAAAGCATGTCAAAATCTAAATACGTTCTGCTGATCACACCTGTAGTATAACAGCGATGCTCTGGGTTATTTGTATAGACTTCTTCAGGTGCACTCAGACTGCAGAAGGTTCTCTACACTTCTAACAAAAAGATATAAAGACTGAAAAACGACAAAGAAATCTATCATACTAGAAAAATAGAAGCATTATCATATAGTAAACATTAATAATGTCCAAAAACAAGGCTGATCATCCCACATCATTATAGACCACCATTGTACCTCAAATGGCACTTCAGTAATAGATGAATTGTTATCTAATTTTTAAATTAAAGCAGACTATGTGTTATTTTTGTCGAAGTCTATACACTCTGCCAAGAACCTTCAAGTCATATAGCTATGCCTATTATTTAACAGAAAATAAATTATCTAAGCTTCTGAAGAAAAAAAAAATTCTTGATTAAACTAATGGTTCCTGAAAAGAAGACCTTTTATTTTAAATTATATTCCTTAATTTGAGAAAATTTGAATCATCCAGAGTGGGTAAGGCTGGGTCAGCATCTTCCCATCTCAACTGGGAGTGAAGGCAGGAGCCACGTGGCTCCCCGAGGCTGCGGAGATGAACCTCTCCTCAGTCGTCCCCTCCCTCCCCATTTGTAGCCAACGTCCCTCCTCACAGCCGACTCTGGGAACATGGGCCTTTCTGAGAAAGGAGGGGACCCCCAGAGGCCCTGATGCTCTGCCACCCGACTCCCAGCACATCCCTTCAAAGGACAAGACACAAGAACAAGAACTCCCAGAGGGGACAGTCACAGAGGCAGACTGCTCCAGCAACAAATGACGTGGAAAGCACTGTGTCATAAATCCTGATCAATGCAATGTCAAGACCTTACAGTGTTTGGAACCTCCTTCCCTAAGTAGCTGGGGTTTCCAAGTTCTAGTCACTGGCTCACCCAGAAACTGATATGCAACCTGCAGCTACGCCTTCCAGTGTCAGATAAACTCAAACGGAGTGTGGAGAACCTGACTCCTGCCGGCCGCCCGCATTTACGGAAAAGCCACTCCCATCCCTTCCACCGTCTCAGATCAGTGGCGTTATAGCAAAGGTAAGTCTCTAAATGGAGCAAAGGATGAGACATGGTACCATGTTAAGGTTTGGAAAGGGCACTGAGAAGTCACCAAGTCACCGCGTTTCTCCATTAGCCTAAATCCGAACTGTAGCATTTCACCTTCTTTCTAAGAGTCCTCACAACCGATTTCTGCGTACTGTCTTTATCTTTACTATCTGGAAACTCTCTCCTCCTGACCTGAATGTGTCACACTGACATCTGAAGGCACCTTCCTTCATTGTTACTCAGTGGCATCCATACCCACATCTCCCCTCACCGGCCACAGCGAGGTCGTGCTGGTTTCCCGACCAGGGCCCCCAGAGGACTGCGGTTCTCCGCCCAGCTCACCTCTGGTGCCGCCGGCCCCGCAAAGCGCACGCCTCTCCGCCACCCCCTTTCCTGCTTCCCGTCCTCCTCCTCAAACTCGTCCTGGCTTGGGTCCTTTTCAGAGCCTCCTCTTCCTCCTCCACAGAACTCTGAGCCGGGCTCACTCTCAGGTTCCACTAACAAATGCGGCAAATGGATGCAAAGACAGTTCTGTGTGCAGGGGATTAAGAAGCTGGGGTGACACCGTTTTGAAAAACAGAAGGATTATTGGTGACAAAGTTGTCGTCAAATCTGTAATTCCTGCAACAGCCGACATGCTACGTGGTGACTGGTCCAGGAGGACTAGACGAGGATCTTGCCAGCAAAGAGCAGCCACCGCGTCCCCAGAGCAGGCGCAGGTGGGTGGACGGCGGCCTGGTTGACCCACTAATGTCTTCACTCTCCTTCTACACCAGTTAAAGGGGAGATCCGGAAAGACAAAGGTGAGCTAATTCGCTGCAAACTCCACCACATCAGATCCCTTCTGAGGACCCTGTGGCGGAGTCTCACTGGATTTAGAGTAAAATCCACAGCCCACTGGCTGGTCTGCAAGGCCTACCCGTTTGGTCCCTGCCTCCCTTTCAAATCATCCTGGGTCCACCCTGGCCAGTGTGGCACAGTTGGTTGGAATGCTGTCCTCAGTCGAAAAGCTGCAGGTTCCATTCCCCGTTGGGGCACATGCCTGGGTTGCAGGTTCCATCCCTGGTCCAGGTGTGTGAGATCTGCATCATTGTTTCTCTTTCTTTCCCTCCCTTCTTCTCTCTCTAAAAGCAATGAAAAGATGTCCTCAGGTGAGGATAAAAAAAATTTTTTTAATTTAAATCTTCCTGGATCTAACCTCTGGGTTTTTTGAAATTGCCTATGTCCCCACAGCAGAGGAGTATACATCAAATCACGGAAGAACATATACAAAGGAGAGAGTGAGAAAAGGGAACCGGACACGGCAGTTTCCAGGGGAGGGGGGAGGGGTCACAGGGTCAGGAAGATGCCCAGGGCGCTGCGTTTCGATCACGCATGTAACCTACAAGAATGTGGGTTCTTTTGTATGAACAAAATGTTTCCTGATTAATGAGAAATGTCAGACCCAGGGTGCAGTGCCACAGTGCGGCTGCCTGAGGCGGGACAGCCGCCCACCCACCCGCTCCCGCTCTGGGGACGGCGGTGGCTGCTCTTTGCTGGCAAGATCCTGGTCTAGTCCTCCTGGACCAGTCACCACGTTAGCAAGTCAGCTGTTACAGGAATTACAGATTTGAGTGCAACTATGTCACCACGAATTCTCCTCTATTTCAAAAGGAATTCATCTTGTTTCTTAGCCGTTTGCACACATACCCTCCTTGCATTCAAGAGCATTTATCCGATTTGCAGCTCCCTCCAGCAGCCACTGTGCGGCGCTCATGGTCCGAGGACACTGAGGGCAGTGGGTTTGAGAGACAGACTGCGGCAGCGCGCGGGGGCGGGGGCGGGGGTTTAAGAGGGGCCACCAGGGAGAGGAAAATAAGCTACAGGAATGAAACAGGGAGCCCCTCTGCAGAAAGCCACGCCCCTCAGGGCGCTGAGGGCGGGGCGTGCAGCCAGACAGCACCTTCCTGCGAACTACCCAGGCCCAGGGCAAGGACGCTGAATTTCACAGCACTCCCATGGGACCGTGATGCCCGCCGAACTGAGCTCGCGCCTTGTGGACACTCCACCACCAGAGTGGGGGTGCTGCCCCTGGCCACCCTCGGGGGCTGCCTGAGAGTCCAGTGCAGTTTCCAGGGTCCCTTTACTTAGTTTTGGTTCAGTCACTCTCCGCCTGTGGGCCCCGAGTGTGGGCAACTCACTTCATAGAGGGACTAGGACATAGGAGGCGCAGAGCCCACCATAGGACCATGGAAGTCCCCTCTCCTGAAACCAGATGGAAGCGGGGAAGTTCTTACACTGAGCACTCGGCAAGACTAGCAAGATAGTTGGAGAGAAGGAAAGAGCCCTCCTACCCCCTTCCAGTACCAGAGTGGGGTGGGACTAGGCGGAGGCAGGCACGTGCACAATGGAAGTTAAAATCGCACAGGGGGAGGTACTGAACCAAAGAGGCCTGCCAGTCTAGCATGGGGAGAGAGGGGATGGGTTGGGAGAGGAACCCAAGGAAAGTGCATGCAAAGTTTAGGAAGTTGATTGGTCATTCTGAGAAAGTGCCTGGTCCATCACACACCCCAAATTAATAAACCCGGGGAACAAAGAAATCACTTCCTCTGGCTCGCAGCTGGGAACCTGCACTTGGATGGTGTACTGGCCTGTCCTGTCCATAAGCCACGTGACTTTAGCAGTCAGGTGGCCCATGGCCTCCAGGAGGGAGTCTCTCGCTCTTGCCAACGTGGTGGAGCATTCGCCAGTGCATCTGTGTGCTCTCCAGCCAGGGCACGCGGGACCTTGTGGCCATAGTAGCTGCGTGGCCAATGGCAGCTCCAGCTCCACACACAGCCCCCAGGAGGGAGCCTGAAGCTGCAAAGCAGCTGGGAACAAGCTAAGGTACCTGGATGGCCACTTAGTAGCTGCATCAAGCTCCAAAGGATGGTAATTTAAAATGGAGCAGAAATTCTGGGCACTGCCTTTTGTTTTGGTTTTGCTGAGGGCAGCTGGGTTCTGCAGAAATGAGCTTTGAGACAGGGAGCTCCTCGTTCTCCCAGATCGTTCAGCATCCAAATACAAACTGCTTTCCTTTCTCACCAGCCTCTGCCTCTAGAGTTTGCCTTTTGTTGGCGGTGGGCAGCTGAACCCCATTTTTGTTTGGTAACAGGCTGGCAGGGCTTGAATGCTTTGTACCACAGAGTTTCCAGCTGAGGAGTACCAGAGCCAGCCATGGGAACGTGTCCTGCTGTCCCCAGCCTGCCACATCACCCCAACCAGACATCTGACATGCCCTGGGCAGTTCTGGCAGCTGCTGTCTGTCTCTCGGGCGAGGCCAGATGTCCAGAGCTCCGGGGCTCCCAGCCGGAGTTCACATCTTGGCTCCGCAGCTTGCCAACAAGCCTGACCTTGAGTAAAGGACTTAAGTGGGAACAACCACTGGAAGCTCTGGGGGCTGCTGTGAGGATGAGATGGGACAATGCCTGCGAGCACCTAGAGCAGGGGCTGCAGCTGCTCAGTGAGGCGGCAGTAGCCATGGCTGTTACTGCTGTTGAGATTATCTGGGCTGACCAGAAAGACAAAACAAACAAAGAGGAGCTGCTCTGACCAATCAAACGTCAAGAAAGTCTCAGAGGGACACAAAGACAGTGTGTATTACAGACCAAGGACCCGGAGGGTCTGCGCCACAGAGCAATCTAAAGGGAAGCCAAGGCCAAACGAGAGGACACTGAACTGGAGGCCACACCGAGCAGCCACCCGGAACCGCTGAAAGGAGCAGCCGAACGGACAAAGGCTAGCCCGTGAGTCCTCCGCCACCACGGGTCCCTGGGCGGAGCGCACCCCTCCTCCTCGCCCCCAGCCCCACAAGAGCCTCACCGCGCAGACCTGAGGACTGAAAAGCAGCCCTCCCCCATCAGGCCATGGTCCCAGGCTCCCTCTCAACCAGCCCTCACCCCTAGGAATCCTGAACTGCCCTTACGTGTGACTGTGGCCCCTCACGGAAGGCAAGGATGTGGCTCAGTACATTGGATTCCCATAAACAACATGCCCAGGAGTCAAGGCCTATGGTCCACAGTGGTCAGAAAGCCAGTGCCACTTTGGCGCCTTGCTCTGTCCTCAGGTGCACAGAGGGCACGCTGCCCCTCTTCAGTCTTTGCTTCCTCTCAGCCACTGAAGCGGAGATCAGTCCCAGCGCAGAGCTCTGCAAGGACCCTGGGGACCGCGAGGCCCAGACTGTTCCCCATGTCCCTGCATCTAGTCCCAGAGCCCAGCCAGTGGCACACTGCTGAGTAGCAGGCATTCGGGTCCTGGGTCCATACACAGAATGGAGCCCTAATGACACAGCTGTGCAGATGGGACTTTCCCTGAGCGACCCCACCCCTTCCAGCCAGTGTTTTCACCTGCAGGACAAGAGGAATCATCCACCGCAGAGATAGAAATAAACGGTTTATTTGTAATAAACGGTGTGATGTCCCATCACACATGGACATCAGAAGACATATGCAAGACTGTTCATAGTAGCTACTGGTTTTAAAAGGAAGAAAAGAAACAATCAATGACCATCCATAATAGTTTGTATAAATAATTCAGAGCTGACCCTGAACAACACAGGTTTGAACTGCATCTGTCCACCTATGTGCAGATTTTTTTCAATAAATACTGTAAACGTATTTTCTCTGCCTTATGACTTTCTTAATAACATTTTCTTTTATCTGGCTTACTTTATTATAAGAATACAGTATGTAACATATAACATACAAAACTGACTGTTATCAGTAAGGCTTATGGTCAACAGAGTAGTTGGGATTCACCGTTTCCAATAAACATCAGCCGTTCCCCTCTGCTTCCTCCTCCTCCCGGTTTTGGGGGGCAATTCAAGGGCTGCTGAAGGCACTCCTGGTCTCCTGAACTTACAAAACTTCTGGAAGGCCACAGAATCTAATACCAGCTTCTCTATTTTATTCTAAATCTTCAAGCTTGCCTATAAAAAAATAATGAGAAAGGCTGAGTTAAACCAATATGATAACCTTATCGGGACAGAGCAGTTTTACTGAATCTTTGTCCCACAAGCTCTCTCAGTCAGTCTATTCAAAACATGTCTGAAGATGAGTGAAAGCAACCAGAAGTCCTCGTGCTATTTCTGTGCCTCTGTGACCTGTCACAGAGCAGACACTCTTGAAAAATAAGAACAAGGATTGCCCCAAAGGATACCAAACTTAATACGACTGTTATAGTTCAGGCAAAACAGGGACAGGCCAATTTAACAGAATAGGGTGCTCAGAAATGTACATATTGCACAGGTGGCAACGGGCAAAGACAACCCATTCAACAGGTGCTAGGAAATAGTTCATACATACCTTGAAAAGTAATGCTATATGTTTACCCACACAATATACTACACATTAGTGAAAACTGATGGCTATTAAGAACTTAAAGGCTGAAAAGTAAAACTTTGATATTTTTTGAGAAAAAAAAATTTAAATCTCTGATGATCTTGGAAGAGAGAAAACCAAACACAGAAAAGTCCTAACTACAAAGAAAAATAATAGACAAATTCTCCTACTATAAGAATCGAGACTGCCTGTTCACCATAGAAATCCACAGGAAGTGGAAAAGACAAGCCACTAATTAGAGGAAGAAAGATGTTCAAGGGGACATGTCACTGACAAAGAATTTGCATCTTGAATACACAAAGAAAATAAGAAAGATGACAACTGAAGAAACAAATGAGAAATATTTCCAGAAGAAGAAAGATAAATAGACAATAACCATATGAAAAGACACTGAAGACATTGGGAATCAGAGAAAAGCTAATTAAAACCACAGTGAGATTTTATTACATCCCTGGTATTGGCAAAAATTAGTGTATGACAATATCAAGTATGGTGAAGAGCCAGAACAGGTGAGCGTGTACACTGGGAATCTCTAGGGGCCTGCCTGGCATTGTCTTATGTTAGAGTGTACATTTGTTACTCTGGAAAAAATTTTTTCTATATGTAAACATTTTATACACATTTCTTTGAAAACTCTGGAAAACAATTTGGCATTAACTCGTGAGTAAGAGCATGCCACACCCTACAACCTGGTGACACCTCTCCTAGGTATCATACTCTCACATGTGGCTATCAGAAGACATATGCAAGACTGTTCATAGTAGCTACTGGTTTTAAAAGGAAAAAAAGAAAGAATTAATGACCACCCATGAGAGTTTGTGTAAGTAATTCAGAGCTGACCCTGAACAACACAGGTTTGAACTGCATCTGTCCACCTATGCGCAGATTTTTTTCAATAAATACTGTAAACGTATTTTCTCTGCCTTATGACTTTCTTAATAACATTTTCTTTTATATGGCTTTACTGTAAGAATACAATATGTAACATATAACATACAAAACTGTTATCAGTAAGGGTTATGGTCAACAGTAAACTATTACAAGTTTGGGAGACATCAAAAGTTATACATGGATTTTCCACTCTGTGGAGGTGGCACTACTAGCCCTGTGTCAACCAAAGATTAGTTGTACTAATATATGTTTACAAAATAGAACACTATTCATCATGAAAATATATGATCTATACCTACCAGCATCAGAGTGGATCAAACAGAAACATACTTTTAAGTGAAAATAACAAGGGGCAACAGAATACATACATAGCATTAATATCATTTTTAAAATTCACAAACAAGCAAGTAATACACTCAAATGTAATTTTTTAAAAAAACAGGAAAGCAAGATAATCAGAAAAAAATTTCAGGATCAGGATGCCTGCTTGGGAAATAGGAATTCTGACCGCTTACCAAGGCTGGTGACGCTCCTTACGTGGTGACCGGAAGAGGGCGCTCCCGCATTTTTAACTGATTGCTAACTTTTATACTTTACATATCTGGAACAGTTTTAAATACCTAATACTGAATAATTTTGAAAAGAATTTTAAGATCAAATTTGCGGCATTGTATCATGTCCTAAAATCACAGAGCAATTCCAAACCAGAGACCTGGGCCAAGGTAACCCCAGCAAGACAGCAGGGAAACACTCACCGCCACCAAGGCTGGAGGCAGCTCCACGCCTTCCAGGGGTGACAAGCAGATGCCTTTCAGAAGAACTGTGTAACAGACTCTAAAGACTATCTTTTCATTTACAAAAGACCTAGCTATTCTACCTGTGAAAGCGCTGCTAGTCCCAGTATGTATCAAGATACTCATCCTTCCATCGTAACTAAACACATATCTGTGCCCACTATTAACCTGTTTCAGATTCAGTTTTCTTAAAATACTGTATGTTCTTGAACCCTCTGCTATGCTTCCGCACAAACTTAAAGAACACCTTCACCAGACACACAGCAGTAAAATGCAAATAACGGATTTGCTACCAACTGTACCAAATAGTGTCACTATTTTCAGTGGGACCCCAAGCAAAAAGTTGACACCTGCAGTGTTCAAGATTTTTACTTTTTTAAAAAACACATAGTTCTCAAGGCACAGAAGGGCTGACATTTTAAGCACAAATTCAGGAAAGCTGAAGGAAATAATGAAGTTCATGCATTACTATAAGGAAGCTTGTGATATTAAAGTTTGATGCTTTGTTGTTTTTTTTTTTAAGTAGTAAAGCTTCCAAGTCTCAAAACAAAGGATTTACTCATTTCAATTTTCAGTGCAACTAAGTAACAGAACCCAATAATCATGATTCGGCCAATTTCTGTGATTTGCATAGGAAGAGAACCATAAATGTTTATATACAATATAATTTACATTAACTGTCAATTATAATTAGACAAAATTATATGAGAAAATTTTACAATGTGAATATAAGCGAAATAACATTTGCCATTTGTCCAACAGAAAATTATAATAATTTAAAAATAACTTTCCAACCTGTCATACCTACAACGTGCCTAAAGCTGACCGTGTGAAGGTTACGGAGAACCCTAGCAGAACCACTGTGGGCCTTCCCAGCCCCAGGTGCAGACGTGGGGGCGGGGGGCGGGGCGGGGAGCTGGCGGCGGGGTGGGCAAGGCCCCACCACAGCGCCCTCTGTCTGTCAGTGAGGGCCCTTCCAGGTGAGCTCGGAACCAGCAGAGGCAGCCTGGTTGCGACTGTTATTAACAGGGCCCTCCCTCTACTTGGACTCAGAGATGTCTTTAGCTTCAAAGTCATTCGAAATTACAGCTGTCCCTGGGTACCCACCAAGGACTGGCTCCAGGAGCCCCTTCGGATACGACGGTCCCTCAGCTGGCCTCTGTATGCATAACTGGGAACCCGCAATATGGAGGCTGGCTGTATACATAAGATGCGCCTTGGCGTTAAGAACGGTGTTTTACACTCCAAAAGACTTCACACCAACGGTTCAAGTATCTCTACTGAAAGCACTACCACAAGACCACTTTTCAAACCTATTACAGTTGCACAATGCACAGGCATGCAAGGGTATATAAGGATGTCGGCATAACAGACACACCGGCAGAAAAAAAATCACACATGGATTATGGGCAGACTCTAAAATAACACTAGATGTTCTAAAGGCCAAAAATAAATAAACGAACATGAAACACTTACAAAAGACTGGCACCTGTAATAGTAGGCTCCAGAGACACCACTGTTGCTATTTTAAAGATCTACCATAAGAAGGAATCATTTCTGAAATATAAAGAACTCAAACACAACAGCATATATAATCAAGGTATTCTAAGGGGAAACTATTTAGACTAACTGCAATGTATAGAGATTATATGATACATAATATATTATAAAATATAATGCAAATGAGAACATTTTTAAAATAAACAGGAATATGAGCCTTCAAATTATAAAATTTGCATATTTAATTGCTATGAATAAGCAAGATTCATTTGGAAGTCATATATTATTAACAAGACTAAGGCTTTGAAATCATAAAGGCTGACTCATGATAATATCCTTAAAATCTGGAGAAAACTACTCCTTAAGCCATGCTGGAAACAGAAAATCTTATTAACATAGTGTTTTTTAACCTTCGTTGACCAACTTCCCCGGAGTCAGTGACTTGTTTCTCAAATGCGGAACTGACCCCCTGGATCACCTTTCCCTCGCTAGGAACTGGAATACTTGGCAAACGCTCCTAATCCTGATCCTGTGTCACTGGTGGGGTATTCCCAGCAGCAGGGTCCCCAAGGGCCACAGCGTGAAATTATTCCTAAATACTGAGCATGAGTTCATTGTCTCCCCCACACTCTGCCGACTGCTATTTGAAAAAGCAATAGGTGTATCAGAAATAGCATGAGGCTGGTAAATTTCAGACTAGGTCTAAGAAAAAAATAAAGAACTATCAGCCATAAGAAAAGATGAAATGCTGCCATTTGCCAACAACATGGACGGATCTTGAGAATATCAAACTAAGTTAAGTAAGTTGTACAGAAAAAGTCAAGAACCATGTGATTCCACTCATATGTGGAATATAAAACTGAAAGCAACAAATGAACAAACAAGACAAACAAACAAACTCATAGACACAGACAACAGTATGGTGGCGACCAGAGGGAAGGGGGTAAGAGAGTAGGAAACGGTAAAGGGGGAAAATGATGATGGAAGGAGACTTGACTTTGGGTGGTGAGCACATAATGCAATATACAGATGGTGTATTTATTACAGAATTGCACACAAAACCTATATAATTTTATTAACCAATGAACAATAAATTAATAAAAATAAAGAACTAAATAGATCAGTGCAACTCCCTGTCCTGAGTACTCTCGCAGGTGAGGGGCAGACCTCAAATGGGGCAGTGGGGTCAGCGACGGCTGAGGCTGGTGGCGGGGGAGCTGCAGCGGCGGGGGCGGGGCGGGGGGAGGGGGGTGCGGTGCGGGCAGTGCGGGAGGAACGTGCGAAAGTGCAAAAGGTCGACATCGAGAGAGAGAGTTCCTTTCTGCTTAGGTGCATTTGAAATCCAAGTCCAAGAGAAATGAAGCCTCGTTTAGAAGACAGTGCCTCCAGACGATGCTAAGAACCAAAAAAGTAACCAGATCACAAAGGGTGTTGCAGGCCGGGAGGATGATTATAAGAACACATGGGTTGTTTAGAACTGTTTAACATCGCCACTCATCTGAGGACAGATTACAACTCAAAATGCTTGAGGAAACAGTGAGCCGCACTGATTTATTATAAATGCACCATTCTCTAACCTCATTAAATAACTTGGGTTTAAATATTAAACTAATTGAATGAAGAAAAATGAATACTGCAATCAAGCACCCTTGGAACTATCTCCTTTATTTTAAATAAAACGAACTATGCTAGTCTTTTATCATGAAGGTCAAACTCCCTTTTCTAATGTCTGCCCAATTCTCTAAAGCCCACGGCGCCACCGGGTCGTGCGTGAGACCTCCCAGTGGGCACGCCGAGACAGGCACGCTCTGCGGCCCGGCCGCCCAGGGGCAGAGCTGAAGACGCCGAGAAAGAGGCCGGTCCGCCGCCCCAGCCGCTGTCGCCTGCAGCCCTTGTCAGCTCCCGGTCGGCTGGCTTCTCTTAGTCGTTGCCACGTGCGGTTACCGGCTGCCCCCGTCGCGGGGAGCAGACTGCGCGCAAGCTCTGTCCTTACACCCTCCGCCACTGCAACCCGGGCAGATGTGCCCTGTTCTATCGTGTCCTTGTTTTACAAATGAGAAAATTAAGCTTGGAGAGATTTACTGATTTACCCCAGGCACACAGCTAATTAGCAACAGAACCAGGCCCCAAACCAACGGCCTTCAGTCCCAAACCCCAGCGGAAGCAATGAGCCCAGCACCGCACCGCCCTCCCCCGCCCCCCCCCCCCCCCCCCAGGCTGCATGGCGCTTCCTTTCGCGTCACAGCCACACCTCGGCCCCTCTGGATGCACAGAGAGCTATGTGAGAGTATCGAGCTGAAACCGTAGCCTCTGTAGCAAGGCACCAGCTTCGATTCATCTTGCAGAGCCTCCTTTTCCTCATCTGAAAAGTCAGGTCAGTGGTGCTAGTAGTAATCTCAACAACCCTAACAGTTTCCATGAGGATTAAATGGACCACGTGATCGCCCCCCCGCCCCGGGTGCAACAGCCAGCAGGCTTCTGGCATCTGATACCCCAAGCAGCTGAATGCAGCGAAGGACCTTCCCCGGGATGTAAGGCCGCCACCGCTGTGCACGCCGCCTGGCGTAATGCGAACGGTGGCCAAGGGCTACGTCTGGCTTCCCCGGACCCTCCTTGGGGCCCCAAGGCACATTCAGACCCAGAGGGCGCCACGGTTCCTCGTGCTGGGACATTCTGGGCACAGCGAGTCCTCAAAGAAGATAAATCAATAAACCTGGTTTATCTGGAAGCTCTAGGACAAAAGAAAACTTGGTAAATTTCTGAAAATATTTTTCTTGTGTTCTGCATCTCTTTTTACTCCTAATAAAAATACTCTATTCTGTCACTGGCTTTATGAGAATGTTCTATCCATTGGAACCCTGGCTTTCCTCTTCTAAGAAAACCAAAATAGGGATTTAAGACGAAAGACATCAGCTTTTAAATTACCTCTTTTGTATGCTCTGCACACTGGCCTATGAGCTAGGTGACATTAATTTTCTGACCTCAGCTCTGACCTCTTCAGTACTGCTGCTCACAGGTGGTAACACATTTGCACATTGTTTCCTTGAAGGAAACCAGGTGAAGGGTGGGAAGCTGGCCGTGTGCGCCCCTGCCTGGAGAACGTAATGAGGTCCACCTCCCGCAGCAAACAAAAGTCAGCATCTAGTGAATGAGCCGACTGATTAAATTCTTCTTTTATGAGCAAACATTAAGAATGTAGTTAAAGAGAATAAGATCTCCCTAAGCAGAAAGAATTAACCAGTGATCTAATTATGCTCCAATAGCAGCAGTAAGAATGGAGACCATTTCAGCTGAGACCACTCTGCTGAACCTGCTACCTGTTCTCTAAGGTCTGCTAAGGGCTCAGCCCAGCCGACCGGGTACACAGCAGACTGTCTGACGGGTCTGCAGACAGAGCCCAGGCCCAGGAAAGGCTGCATGGATTCACCCCCTGGGCGCAAAGCAGAGAAGCCCAGAGGCAGGAGCAGTGTTGTTCGAGCGACAGGCCCACTGACATGTGCACAGAGCTCCGTGTCCTCCACCCCCAGAGCAACAAGGATGGACAGGTGGCCCCACTGCCGCCTGTGTCCAAGCCACTGCACAGCACAGCGAAGCTCTGCTGAAAGCGGGTTCCGAACAATAAATCCCAGAAGAGTATCAGAGATTTTTGCTTGTCCCTCAAAAATACCTGATAATATTTTGATAGCTCAGTGGGTAATAGCCAACATATCAAAAGGCGGATACTAGGACCCTGAGCTGTGAAGGTTTCTGTGCATCATAGGAAAATGAGTGTAAGGAGATGAGAAGGAAGGAAATGAGTCTAAAGAGATGAGAAGGAAAAGAGTAAAGGGAGGCGAGATGGAGTAAGTGACCCAGGTGTTCACGTCAGTCCTGTCCTGGCTCTGGAGGTGCCTCCACAGGACTGGCTCATCAGCGAGCTGGGACAGAGTGGTCGGCAGGGTTAAAGATGAGCAAGTCCTCTGCCCCTGTAAACACTGTTCTCTGCTCACTTCATGCCGGAGTCCCTATGGCGACGGCCATTTTAAAGCAGAATATTCTCAGAGAAGTCCCTCCCTCTACCAAAACCGATGCCCTTCCAGAACCTCCATGGAATCCTAGAATGGCTTGGGACATGACTGGAATCGCTGGTGCCGTACGTGCACTTCCTCTTCTTCCTCCTCCTCCTCTTCTTCCTTCCACTCCTGCATCTCCACCTATGCACTCACCCACACCCCCCCCACACACACACACCCCTATGACGGTCCCCAGAGCCACTTCTAAGTGCAGGGAGCTTGATCAGCTATGTCTTCATGCAGCTCCACTACTCTCAGCACCTGACCAGGGGCCGTAAGCACCTCCTCAACACTTTTTTGAGAGCTTTTCTAGATCCACAGGATAACGGCCTCTTTTGTTTCCTAATTTCCTTCTTCTATCCTTACAAAGTGCTCTAAGAAATACTTACTGTAAAGATTTAAAAATGCAGTCTTATTATGAGGGTGGGATGAAATGAAATATATACTTGGAGTAACCGCAAGGTTGTTTCTATTGAGTCACATCTCAAAATCAGTCTCCTGGTCTCCTCAGCCATTGGCGTCCACCAGACCATCTGCAAAGCCAGTGAGAGTCAATGCTCTCAGCACTGTGACAGTTCAGGTCCTCCTTTGAACCCTGCACCACCCCCACTCCCCGCCCTCCGCCCCGCCGCACCCAGCCCTGCCTCCCGCCCCTCCTGCCCCGCTCCCTCTCCCAGCAGCGTGCACTCGCTTCCTGGGTGTTGAAGACTCGCCCGATCTGTCCAGGGCTGGCTCCTCTGCACCACCTGCGACTGGCTGCAGCAGCACAGCCGCAAACCAGGGTCACCGGGCCAACCCACCCCCAGTGCCCTCCCTGTCACCCCAGTGCATGTCGGTCCCGTTCCCCTCGCTGCTGGTTTTTCTTCCTCAACACAACACCGCTGCCCACCATCCTCCTGTTTATGTATTTATTTTTATTGTCAGAATCCCTCCATCTTCCAAGGGAGTTTCAGGGCGGCACGCACTGGTCTGTTCTGTTCACCGCTGAACCCCCAGCACCTAAATAATGACTTCACACAGTAAATGCTCAACAAACAAATAATGGGACGGGGAAAAATAATGTCCAAACCATAGCTAAATCCTCAACAGCTCATTTTAGAGGACGTTTTTAGACACGAAGTTTCATGTTCAGTCTAACATTTCCTAAGTGGCGGGGGTTTAAGCGGAACTCATTCCCAGACTCGTCGCTCGGGAGCACATCGCTTACATCACACCGACCTCAGCCCAGACGGGCACTGGCTTCCAGGGCTCCGGCAGACCTGCTTCCTCATTTTTTGCTTAAAATATTTCAACTATGCAGCGCATTTAGATATATGAAAGTAAAATCTCAGTCACACTTATTTTTAAAACCCAGCAAGAAGTTAGAGGTATATTTTATCTGGTAAAGAGCAATCACACACAACAGCCCATCCGTGTCATAAACCAAGACAAAAGAAAACGATCTCTTGCTGTTTGGGGGAAAGTAAATCAGAATCCAATTAGACGGCATTTAGAAAGCGACGACTACATGTTCATACCCACTGCAATTTAATAACGATTTACTATTTTACGGAATCACGGAATCTCAGTCTATCACTATCGACAGAAAAAAGAAACCACCATGGCATATCAAAGATACTCAGAGTTTCATATTTCTATTATGGAAGACACAGAAATGAAAAAAAATCACAGACTAAAATATCACAAACAAAACATTTAATCAACTATTCTTTCTGGCTGACTAAAAAAAAAGAATAAAACAAAGAAAACCCAAATTGTTTCCAGTGTCATGGGCCACGAGGGAGGAAGGAGTCGCACGGCCTCAAGCCAATGCCCTCGGCTGCCGCAGGCCAAGCGCTGGGCTGCGCGGCTCCAGCCGTAGCCCCCGCCACTGACGGCAGGCAGCCGGCCGCTCTGCGCCCGGGCACACAAAATTAGCAAAAACAGGTCAATGAAATCTTAACATTTTAAATCACCCACCCTTAAATTTTCCCTAAAACTGTTATTGGAGTACCATGAGGTGCGCCTTTTTTCACCTCCGTCTTCGGGAGGCACCGACGAGCCCCCCCCTTGGACAGCCGGAAGAGAGGTGACACAGAGGAGCAGAAGCCTTGGAATCCTGCCCTGTGACAGTCGGTCACTTAAGAAAGATCAGACTCTTCTCAGCAGGGGCAGAAGAGGACAGACAGCGCCAACCACTGCTTATAACCCTGGATAACGACCCACAGGGAAAACAAGACATCAAAAATGCCCGGACAAAGTTTCTCAGCCTGCGGAGGATCAAACCGCGTTTCTCAAAGCCCCGCCCCCAACACAACACTGACCAGTCAACAGCCAGGAATCCCAGAAAAACACTCCTGGACAGAGGGGACTAACAGCGAGCCCCCCCACCTGCTCGGCGCCCGGCCAGGTCCGCAGACGCCACGCCGGACCCACACAGCGTTAGCAGGTGATCTGAGGGGCAGGCCTTTCCTGAGACACACTATGACGGCCACAGCTTCCAGCCCTGACCCCCAGCACGAAGCTCCTGAGATCACAATCCCAATTCATCAAGTTTCCTTTTGACCGGCTGGGTGGAAAAGAAAGAACTATTGTTGTTTGGTTTTTTGTTTTAAAAGAAAAAGGTCAGCCTGTGCCTTGAATCACAGCTTTCAACTCCGGGTTCCTTAAAAGGACAGCGACATCGCAGAAGCGCGCTCAGGCCCGAACTACTACGGACAGCCTCCACCGCTCCCTCTCTGCCTTGGGCAAGAACGAGGGCACTGTCACATTCATCAAGTGGAAAACTGACCCAAAAAACCAAAATTGTTTCCAATGGCCTCACCAGCAGGCCCAGGTCTATTACTCAGCAAACTGCCCTGCCTGGGGACACAGTGTCTGCCGAACAGCCGTTGTTCCTCTAAGAAAAGCTGGACCCGTCTGTCTGATGTAAGGACCATGGCCCCCAGCATGTGTGGAACACTCTCAAGCACCAGGATATCCTGAGCGCTCGCATGTCATTCTGGTGCCTTCTTACTTGATGGGAACAGTCACACTTCTCTCCTCCATTCTCCAGGCTGAGAATCCACCCCTGAAATCTCCAAGTGAATAAGCTCCGGAAGCTGCCAGCAGGATTTGCTGGAAACGCCCTGCAGATGCTTGCAGTCTGCTCATCAAATATTCAGCAGAGCTCAGCTCTGCAAACCGAGCCAGGAAGCCCGGTTGCTGCCCTTTGGGACCACCCTCAGGTGCCAACTGTGAATGGCCCAGCCACAGTGAAGAGGCTGGTTTTGTTTATTTATTGGTTGTTTCCTTATTTTGTTTGAACCCAAACAAAAACAGTTAGCTTCACCTCTTGTAATTTCATGCCAACCACACACTCTAGTGACTATGGATTTTCTAGTTAAGTGTTGTTCAGGGATTGACCCTAAAACCCGGAAGCTAATGAGTATGCCCTTAGGTTATCTTCTCACCTCTGAAACCAGCAAATGCTCTGAGCTCACAGGCACCTTCTGCTCTGCAGTGCAATTTGTAACTAGGACTGCAAATGCTCGATTGTCCCCAATTGCCAACAAGAAATCTAGCTGTTCCAGAGAATTATTTTGTTGTCTTAAATACTCATTCTATGACTCAATGACGTAAGACACCCAATGAAAAAATACATGTTAATTTTACCTTGTTTTTCAACAGTTAATTCTGTGATGTTCATGCATTTTAAAACACAGAGCCAATTATACTTAGAGTTTCACACTAAAAAATTTTTCCAAATAATTTTAAAATCTGGGCTCCAGCCCCAAGAGACTTCGGTCTAAATTTCATTGTAAACAGTAGCAAATCGTAAATTTCAAAAGGACCATCTGGGTATAACAATGGTTCCTACACATCACAAAACTCCATGCCTCCCTGGCTCCCCTTTCTGCCTCCAAACACATCCACGCAGAAACTGCCTTATCACTGGTGTTATTCAATATTATTTTCACAAGGCTGCTCAGGAATGTGTCAGAAGAGCAGGTAGGAAACACCAAGGCGCTCTGGATGCGGGGACTGAGCCGTCCTTACAAAGCCAAGTTCCCAGGCTGAGCTCTGGTGGGACCAACCCCCGAGAACACAGGCTGACAGCAGCCGCAGAGGATGCCCACCCCATGGGGGTGGGGCTGATCCTCCCCACAGGTAAAGCAACAAGTGCAGGAACACTGGGACTGTATTAAACAACGTTGAGCCGTGTGGGCACAGCCAGTTCACATTTTACCCCAATCTGAGGAAGACAGGGTTCAATTGTTGACAATGTCAAAATGCGTAACGCACAAATCTGTTTCTACAGTGCTTTCAGATGAAGCACGTCTGAAACGAAGAGATTTAGATCCATTTTAAGATTTTTCAGCTCTGTTAGGTCAGCAGGAATTTGCACATGAATTTGTTAATGATACTGACAATTTTTTCCCCTGAAAATATTTCTACGTCACTGATCTTCAACCATCCTGCCTTCATGTCACTGTTCTGCCTTCCCCACCAGCACGCTCATTCCAGGAATGAAAAACAATATGAACAATAAGCAAAGAAAAAACAGGAAGAGGCATGGACACAGACAACATTATGGTGATTGCCAGAGTGGGGGGAGGGAGAAGAGGGTAAAGGGGGGATAAATGGTGATAGAAGGAGATTTGGTTTAGGGTGTTGAATACACAATACAATATATATGTGATGTATTATAGAATTGTACCACTGAAACCTATATAATTTTATTAACCAATGTCACCCCAATAAATGCAATAAATAAATAAATACAGTAGGAGTCCTGATATCACTAACACTGCAAGTAATTATCTGAAATATATCCCTACATGGGGCCAGAATATTCCATAATTTTACATACCTCACACAGGCACATGAGATATGGAAAGGAACTAGACACAGCCCCACTGAACCTGGAAAATAACACAAAGGGGTAGATTGGTTTTTGAGCATTCTCACAGAAAGTAGCAGAAACAAAATTGTAGGCACAGATACACGCACGGTTGACTTGGGAGCGCTCTGGTCCGGAATGGCCTGTAGCTGTAAACACAACTAAAGAAAAAGCCCTTGTGGGCCACCCCTGGGCCACTCGCTGTCACAGCCCTGCTGTCCCCACCTACACAGCACTCACCATGCTCCAACAGGTCCCTGTTCTTTTATTTGTCAGTTGCCTGTCTCTGCTACCTCACCCCGCCTCCCTCGCAGCACACCCCAAAACGCTTGTCGTGTTCACACTAGAACCCAAGAGCCTGGAATTATCCTTTGATGAACAAATGAACAACATGGAGCCCCAGGGCCACAGCAAAGCTCCAGCCCTGCTGCTGGGAATATTTTCAACATCAACAAATCCGGCTCTCAGGTCGTGAGCTTGTCATTGCGAGCTTGTCGTCATGAGCTTGCCAAATTTGAGGCAGGAGTCTGACCGACGGAAGGACACTCAGGACATTATATTTCTTATCCTGTGAAAGGCAGAGGTGGACTCCCACCCCCACTTCCTCCCAAGTCAGTGACCTGGATGAGCCCCATCCCTTAGCTCTCTCCCTCCAAGTTCACCTGTGCACAAAATTAGGTTCACATCCGGCGGGGCAGCAGGCCACTTATACCGTAGTCTAGAACGCTCACATGGGAATCACATCTTTCTGTAAGCTAACACACTGAGGAGCTACAGAAACACAGTGGCATTTAAGAGACCCTGAGGATTAACAAAACATCCAAAGCTCCTTCACTACCTCGGAAGACAGCCCTGAGCTCACCACTGCCCAGGGAGCAGGAGAAGCACCAAAAGCATACTGCCCCTCTTCCACCTGCAGACACCTTACCGTCCCTCAGTGTCACTGGAGGGCGCATGGTGTACTTCAAGGATGGCCAAAAACCTGGCAGAGAGGCTCCCTTCTCCCCCCTGCAGACATCCCTATCAAATCCTGGACTCTTCTCTCCAATGCCTTCTCTACAAGAATGTTCCCACTGGATGAGCCTGTCAGGACTCATCTCATGAGGACGTTTATTTTTTTCAAAGGAAGTTTCTAACATTCAGTGAGAACTATGCGATGCACCCGCCACCGAACTTTACCAACCCAAAGCCAGTCTGGCTTTCTTTATCTCTCTGCTCTGTCCTTCTCCCAAGTTGTTGTAAGAAAATTGGGATTTACCACTTATTCTCTAAATACTTTAGTGGGTGCCCCTAAAAGGTACGGATGCCCCTTTATAACTACATCCACAGTACTGTCACCACTCCCGTCCAAAACCGGGAGTGATTCCTCACTTCGCTGTTCACATCTGTCCCAGGCAGCAGCCCAGGGCCCCCAGACCATCGTCCCCATCGCGTTCAGTCCTGCCCTCTCTCTGACACTTTTCTGATCACTTATCTTTTTAAGTTTTTTTATTTTTTTCATCTTTATTGAGGTACAGTTGACAAATAAAATGGTAAGGTATTTAAAGAGTACAATATCATGATTTGATGTGTCTACATCGTGAAAAGACCCCCCCATCGAGTTGACTGGCACCCCGATCGCTCTTCACGACCGCACCCCCGTCCAGCCCACACCCCTCACCCTCCCTGAGTTAACCTAACTGCTCTCATCGCCACCGAACATAACACGCCGACTACGTCTGTCCATGTTCTCCTACTAGAAACAAGCTCTGTGAGGCAAGAATTCCTGTCTATTCAGTGTTTGGACTCTGGCTTCTGGAACGAGCTGCCCAGCAGAACTCTTCGTGGTGACAAAGTGTTCTGGTTCCTGAAGCCCAACAGGGAACCACGAGCCACATGTGGGTCCTGAGCACAGGAAATGGGGCTCATGCCTCTGAGAAACCCATTTAAGATGTGTGTTTAGTCCTAATTCATTTACATTTAAATGTCATATGCAGAGTGCAGAATAAATCCTGACACATACTAGATGTTAACAACAAATGTTTGTTGCACAAATGAACAAGCCTATTTGCAATCTTTTTATAGTGGAAAAGAATGGGGATTTTGGAACCAATAGTCTGTTATTTGAAACCTGGAATCACTGTATCACCAGCACCTAACCAATGTTTACCTTAGAAAAAGAATCTCATTAACAACTGTATTTGCATGTATCTATGAATAGGTGAAGGAACAAACATCTGAAAAGAAGCTTCAAGTCACCCAAGACTCCTAGTATGCAGAGAAAGAGATATTCTCGTGGATGTTCACATGCAAACAGAGCTAACAAATCGCATATGTTGCATCAAATTCAATCCACACAGACAGCATTCTTGGAGTCAAGATCTTTTTAAAAACTACTATATTGATCGGTAAACTAGAAAAATAAAACTCCAGGTTATATAATGATAAACTAATTCCTTTAGCTAGATTTAAACTTGTTGTCAACTCTGTATACATTTCTCCTTTTTTCCCAAAATTTTGTTAACAGTGAGGACAGGTGGGTCTGACACAGCGTGAAAGCTATGAAAATCCAAACTGGAACTGAAATTATTTGGGGTCATTATTAGAAAAGAGTACTTTCAAATTCATCTTGCTTATAATAAGAAGTTGAGTCCTAATCAAATAAATATAATCACAACTTCATCTGATCACACATGATTTTCAGATGCCTAAATGATTCCTTTCACCCACAGTATTTGCATACATAGTTCACAGTTCACACAAAAGATCTCTAATTTATAAATATCAGAATCTCCTAATATGGCAGTCCATTCAATATACAACTTACCTGCATTTCATGTATGACACATCTATTAAGCAAGTTTAAATGACACGACTTCTTAAATGCCTGTAGATGAGAAAACAACCACAGTGGGAAACAAACTTACTGAACAAAATGACACCATGGGTCCAACATCCAAGAATGTGAACAAGCCCCTGTTGAACTTTATTATGTTTCTATGTGTACAAATAATTGATAATAAAATTATAGATTATAACAGTTCAGAATTAATTTACAAAGAACAATTTTTTGACCAATTTCCAGAATCAATTCTTAGTTTTTGTTTTGCTTTTCTTTATTGTCTGTTGAGAGGGGGAATCCAAGTTTAAGCCAATCACCTTGAGCTTGTCAAGTCTCACCTTCCCAGAAAAGAACTATAAAGACAAATGAGAAGCTGTCAGCAAACATTAGTAAAATGGACAACTCCACTCCCCACGGGTGGGTAGCCATTCGGTCACTTGGGGCTGCACTCAAACACCCCTTCCATCAAAAACAAACAAAAAAAAATTACAGAAAATGGTTTCGACTGCAAAACAAGGACTCAGAGATCAGAAAAAATAAATAAATCTCAGGAGAGCAAAAAACAAATAAGAAGAAAATGTAATCGAAGACTAGTAACATTGTTGAACTATACTGATACTTTTGAAACACATTTGGTCTAAAAGCTGAGAATCTAAATAAATAATAAAATATAAAAACTGGCAAGCTTTTGTTTCCAAACATATTATTAATTTGTACATTCTAGATCATAAGGAAATAATATGAATACAGATAAGCTTATTTTATAAATTGAACTGCTTTATGCCGGTATTAAGGTGTGTATCCTTAGACTTCAGTGTTAAGACAATTAATCCAACAATTCCACTGTTTCTACAGTGTGTATTTGTTAAGTACTGACTGTCAGAGGCTGCCGGAATCATACGAGATTATTCTATTAACACGCCTATCACCCCATTAGTAAGTCATGGCCTCAAATAGTCAATCTGGAGGGAAAAATAAAACCAATACCCACATAGGAAGCAATTAACAAATAATATAAGATGACATGACACAGAATTGAGTTTCCAATTGCACATTAATAACTTCACAGGATTCTGTTTTCTTTGGGGAGGATTTCAGCAAGGAGATGCCCCCTGATACAGTCAAAAGACAGCTCAGGGCCCTGGCCAGGTAGCTCAGTTGGTCGGAGCGTCCTTCCAATATGTCAAGGTTACAAGTTCAACCCCCGGTCAGGGCACATCTAAGAATCAATCAAAATGCATAACTAAGTGAAACAAGAAATAGATGTTTCTCTCTCTTTCTCTCTCTCTCTCTCTTTCTCTCCCCCCCCCCGCCCCCTTCCTTTCTCTCTCTAAAAATCAGCAATTTTTTTAAAAAGCTGGAATTTCTATGTTTTGTTTCTTCGTAAGACTGGAAATTTCCCAGAGGATCAATCTACCATAAACCCTTCGCCTCCCTCTGAATGACAGCCCCTGCGGAGCACACGTTTAAACAAGTACTTAATGAAGTGAGTCACAAGTGCCATAAAATTATGTGTATTTCTCATCAAAGCAACAATAGAAGCCTCTATCCTCATACATTTAATAGGCCGGTCCTGCCCCTCCCCCACCGTTCCCTCCTTGGGCCCATCCCCACACATCACACAGCGTCCTGGACCAGGACGTTCTCTCCCAAGTCACAGCACATCTGCAAAAATGGCTTACTCCTAATACCAGCTACCAGCTGGCTCTTCCCATAAACTCTCAGAGACCTTTAGCCTCAGCTCTGGGTACACAGAGTTAAATATATATTCATTCATTCATTTACTCATTCATTGATTTGCAATCACTTATCATAAATACTCTATACTGAGCAGGATACAACACAGTAAGGGGATGAAAATGAATGTGATTCTTGCTCCAAAAGAGCTCATATCCTGTTAGTTCAAGTGTTAATCAAATTAGGCCAAGAATATTTTGAACAAAAGACTAAAAGCTAAAGGTGAAGAAGCTAACACTGAGGCATTCTTAGAAACAGGAGGAAAAGAAAATGGGAGAAAAAGGAAAATAAGGCTGATAATATCTAAAATATATGTCTTAAGAGAAAAACATCACTAATTTCCTCCTCAAAAGTCAGAGAAAACAAGTGGGTGAGAAGGATGATCCATGGAAGTGGGCACTTCTCAGATTGTTTCATGTAAAATCTCCAGGAGGCGAGTGTAATATATTACCCATGCTTTCTGTTATGGGGGTAAAACATACATGATGTAAAATTTACCATTAACCATTTTTAGTGTACAATTCACAACACAATGTAACGATCACCACCATCCATTCCAGAACATTCTGACCATGGATTTTGTTGAGAATAGCACCAATGTGAGGTCCCAAAGGACGCTCTGGAGAAATGGGTGGCCTGGCAGTCAGGGCCTGCGCAGGGCTGTGCAGGGCGCGGGGCCCAGGGCCAGGGCAGACGTCTTCACCCAGGAGGGGCTACATGTCTACACAGACACCTGAGGGTGGGGAGTCAGCCCGAAAACGGCGGCTGAGCAGAATGAGGGGGGGCCCACACCAGGGCCATGCGCACGGACCGTTCTAGATCATCCCAGTTGACCGAGCACCGCTTGCAGGGCCATTGCATGCGTTCCGGAATCACTTAGAAAGAAGCCGTAGGAACAGCCAGGCGAGCATCCACAGTACTTAGGGGAAAGTACGTTCCCTCTCAACACACACCTCGGAACATTCACCTTCATTGCCGCCAAGCCATCTTCTCCTCCCCCTGAATAAAATTCCAAGTTGAACCTAATTTCCTGCCTCTAGTTTATATATGTTGTGTGATAAAAGTTGCCAGTTTCACTTCTCTTTTATCCGGGAGCTTAATATAAGGAAAAAAAGAGGTGACTGTCACCAAAGTAAATCCCCAAAAACCTAAAAATACAACTGACCCTGGTAGCGTTGGCAATTAGTAGAAGCAGCAGAAAAGTTTGTTCATTTGTTGCTTTCAGTTGGGTTTTTTTCTTTGCCTTTTTAAAAAATTGTTTCATTGACTTTATTGGAGTGACATTAGTTAATAAAATTACATAGGTTTCAGGTGTACAATTCTGTAACACATCATCTGTATACTGCATTGTGTGTTCACCGCCCAAAGTCAAATCTCCTTGTATCACTATATATTTACCCCTTACTATCCTCCCTCTCTCTTTCCCTCTGGTAACCACCATACTTTTATCTGTCTATGAGTTTTGTTTGTTTGTCTTGTTTCTTCATTTGTTGCTTTCAGTTCTATATTCCACATATGAGTGAAATCATATGGTTCTTAACCTATTCCATCTGACTTATTTTGCTTATTTAGCACAATATTCTCAAGATCCATCTTGTTGTTGCAAATGGCAGCATTTCATCTTTTCTTAGGGCTGATTGGATGCCACTGTATACATGCACCACACCTTCCTTATCCGATCATCCACTGAGGGACGCGTCATTTGTCTCCAACATCTTGGCCACCATGAAGAATGCTGCAATGAACACCGGTGTGCAATATCTTTACAAATGTTTTCAGATTTGGAAGGTAGATACCCAGAAGAGGGATTAGTGGGCCATATGGTATCTCTATTCTCAACTTTTTGAGGAACCGCCATACTGTTTTCCACAGTGGCAGTACCAGTTTACAGGCAACTCATAGACACAAGCAACAGTATGGTGGTTGCTGGAGGGAAAGGGGGTGGGAGGGAGGTAGTAAAACATAAAGGGGTCAAATATATGGTGCCAGAATATTTGACTCTGTGTGGTGAACACATAATGCAATATACAAATGATGTGTTATAGTAGTACACTTAAAACATATAATTTTATTAACTAATGTCACCCCAATAAATTTAATTTTTTAAAAAACTTTTAAGCGATAGAAGAGCATGAACAGAGATGAAGTCCTTCCTCGATCCCCCAGTTAGAGGTCACCCTCGTCTCTGTTCGTGACAAGCGTGGCAGCTTGCTACACAGGGTCTTACACAAACGTTAAAATCCCACTTCATTCTTAAAACCAGTGGGACAAGAACATAAGGAAAAACATCTACAAGTGCAATATATTTTACACCCATGACATCACTAAAGTCTATATCATCTAGAGTTAGGAGGAAGGTCCGAATCCACACAGGTCATCACTGAATTCTGGTGTTTTAATCTTACATTATTTTCAGAAAGCTGGGTAAGCAGTTTAGGAGTGTTTTATGACAAACAAAACCTGAAAATAAGCTGCAACTGACTTTCTTTCGCCAAGGGATCTCCAAGAAAGCTGGGGCGGGGGGTAGGGGGCAGGAGGGAGCTCATGAAATTGCTGCAGACCTCAAAGAACTCAGAGCCCCACCAGCAATAGCGTGTTCCCGGGTCTCAGAAAAGCAATGAAGCAGTCACTTATCCCTGGGTGGGCGCTCTTACTCCATTTTTTAAAGTAACAATGAAGCCACGACCCCCACTCCGAGAGTCAGAAATGCAGAGCTAAAATGGGGAGAAGCCCAGAATCGTGTCTGCGTAGAAAGTGGCACAATCCACAACCACAGCTCCTGCGGCTGCTCCCGGCAGGGTACGACGGAGAGCGGTTATCTCCCCGGCACTCCTCCCTGCTCAGAGCCCTCTCCCAGGCCACAGCTTCCTTTCCTACCTGCCTTCCTCTTAAATCACATTTATCATTTATCATGAAGCTGCTTCCCAAGATCGTCCACTCCGAGTCTACCGGCCTTCAGAACAGAAATTTTTTAAAGTAATAAGAACCAACCCCAAAATTTTTTTAAAATGTCACATTACTTTCATCTGTTATTTCCAGGATCAAAAAAATACCCTTTGCCCAAAGGTAAAACAGTATCCCTGCTGTGGAAGACGGCTTCTTTAGTTCCAATACAAACACAGCCTTGGGTGATTTAAATGAAAAATATATAACAACTCACAGAAGCATCATCTAAATTAATGATGTTCATTTCCTACCTGTGACCTAAAAAATGGTTTTGTAGACTATCTGCAAACTTATTGAAAAAACCAAAAGGCACTTACTGAGTTGTGTTGTGTAACCTTCAACAACTATGAGAAGCAACGCTCTGCACACACGTCTCTCAGACTGCCGAGGGCTGTTCCACGCTGGCCGGCTTGCTATTATGGTGCGTTCATTCTCACAAAGGTGCCGCATCAGGGCACCAGAATCATTTCATGGAAATATAACATCACCTAAACTATAAGAATAATGATGAGCAATATAGGCCCATCCTTTTTTTTTTTTTATTACATTTCAATTAAAGAATTTTGGGGGAAGATGCTGTCTCCTTTGACATCTCCCACTAACTTGCTTCTTTTCTCCTACACATCCTGTCTCCATTAATAATGTCATCATTTAGCCAACCGCCAACACCAGGACCTTTAACCCAAGGGTCCCCAATCCCCCAGGCCATGGACCAGTACCAGTCTGTGGCCTGTTAGAAACTAGTCTGCACAGCAGGAGGTGAGCAGCAGACCCCCTCAGCTCCACCTCCGGTATCCCCAACCCCATACGTGGAAAAATTTTCTTCCACGAGACTGGTCCCTGGTGCCAAAAAAGGTTGGGGACCACTGCTTAAACCCGCTCCTAATTCATTCCTTTCCCTCCCCCACATTCTCCCAGGCCATCTGCCCCTGTCCAATCTTGCTCCAGGGGATCTGTCACATCTATCTGCTCTCATCCAGAGCTCCACTCCCTGTCACCCACAAACCACCCTCATTATTGTCTGCATTTCCTGTCTCTACAAACACCGCAACTCACCTTTTACAACACCAGTGTTTTCCAGCACCCAGTACAGTGACTCTCATAAACATCCTCACTCAACATCTGCAGGATCAACGGCCACGTCATGTCCCGCTGCTTAAACACGTGACTCCGCACTGAGCCCACCCCCTGCCCCCGAAGGGCACCGACCAGCAGGGCCCTGCCAGGCTCCACCAGCAGTCAGCTTGACGTCAACATTGCACACAACAATAATGGCCACGCACTGAGCTGAACATCACACACTATGAAACGTTCTCCTGTACGCACAGCCTCACTGGGCAGGTGTTCATGCGGAAATACAGAATGAGTACAAGTGGCAACATTTGAACTTAGGTGCTTCTCACTGACACCCACACTCACATCACTAGCTAGCTTAGAGCTTGTCTATAGCAGAAAACACCAATCAGTGTGTTATTTCTAAATAACATTTAGCAGTAACCATTCAGAGAGCATTTTGAGAGGCACCTTATGCATCACAGGAAGTCATTTTCTTTAGAAGCAGAACACCAAATGTTCGGGTGGCTGCCTCTGATGCCCTCTGACGTGTCCCTCACCAGAGCCAGCTATCTCCCGGTTTTTAAGTCATGATGTCTTTCAGAAGAAGCTGTGGTCTCCAGACAGTTCTGTCAATTGCAGGATTTCATCTGAATACTAATGTCTTGACACAAAGCTTAAAATTAAAAATGAGGCACAGTATAATCCTAATGCAAAATTAAATAGCCCTGAAAACTACTTTCCTGACAGCACCATTATTATTCCTAGATCTAAAATTAATCAAAAGTAGCCTTGGCTGGTGTGGCTCAGTGGATTGAGTGCTGGCCCATGAACGGAAAGGTCACCATTTTGATTCCCAGTCAGGGCACATGCCTGGGTTGCATGTCAGGTGTGTTGAGAGGCAACTGATCGATTTACTGATATCTCTCACACATTGATGTTTCTCTCCCTCTCTTTCTCCCTCTCTTCCCCTCTCTCTAAAAATAAATTAAAAATTTAGAACAGGAAGCAATTAAAATTAATAAAAAGTAAAAATCAAGATGAAAATTAATGAACCCAACCTACTTTCTCCTGTGATTCCTGTTTATTGTTAAATCTCACCTTCTAAATCATGACCCTGAGATCCTAAGGAAGTAAAACTAAAACCAGTGAGTAAACCCTTGCCCCTTGTGATAGCAAATTAGAAATCTCTTCTTCCCGCACCACCTAAAGCTACCTAAGCAGCTCCCTAATCATCCAAAGGAAAATTAAAGCCTTTGAAACCAAAATCTGAGGATTTTCTATTAAGTCCTCTAGATATAAAATCTAGAATGATTTCCAGAACACCACTGCATTTTCAGATTCTCCAAATGTATGGTTGAAAACCTAGCTTATATTCTACCTGAGGTCTTTGTTGTGGAGATGATGCTTTTTTAAACAATCAAATGAACAAACAAATCTTCCAACGGCTAATCTAAGAAAAATGCCTGCCACACCTCTATTCGGGGCTTTCCACAGGCCAGAAGTGCGCTAAGCCCTGGGAACACAGGGATGGAAGGCCCCGTCGCGGCCCTGCCTGGAGGCTGGCTTTCCCAGCACCTCCCATCCTACTGCCTTGCTCTGTCAGTCATGTTCCAGTTTGAGGGCAAGACCACAGTCCTCCATGAATGCAAACGTTCTCTTTCTTTGAATGCTTTTCATTTTCAACATTTCAAGAAGCTGGTACAGCATCAGAGACCTAGCAATGAGCAAGAGCACAGGCCGAGAAGTCAGACAGATCTTGTTCAAGTTCCACCTCCACTACGTACCTTTATATGTCCTTGGGAAAGTTAGCAGATGTCTCTAAGCCTTAGAAAGGAGGAGGAACAAAGGAAAATAAAGATACAGGGCTTTACTCATCACAAGGCTGTCATGAGTAAGAACGTACAGAGAATGCTCAGCACACAGTGAGCCCTCAGTGGATGGCGCCTGCTGACATGGCAGCACTAACAGTAGTTTTGAAGCGCCGAGCTCTCAGAATGTTTACATAACACAACCCCCACTGACGAGCTTCCTTGGGTGGAAAACAGGCCTGCATGTGAGTCAGGTGACAATCCCTTGCATTGGAAAATTACTGTTGGCTATTGTCCCCACCTAAAAATTCCCAGAGGGGCACCATCTCAAGATATCACTGCAGGGGCCTGGGTTTCACTTCACTTGAAAAAAGATAACGGGATCATCGAAGGCAGTAATGAAACATCTTTTCTTTTTTTAATCCTGCCTTGAGGACATATTCACTGATTCCAGACAGAGAGGATGAGAAAGAGAGAGAGAGAGGGAACACCATCAGTCAGTTGCCTCTCACACATGCCTCGAACAGGGACCAAACCTGCAACCCAGGCAGGTGCCCTGATCAGGAATTAAACTCACAGCCTTTCGGAGCACAAGACAACACTCCAACCCACTGAAGCACACAGCTAGGGAAGTTATGCAACAGCTTGATGCTCCAATTAAATCAATGCAGAAGTCAAAATAAAAGGTAACACAATCTACCGTGGTGGTCTATGGATGGCAATGTGCGGGACAGGGGGTGGGCCTTCCTTACATTGCACAGAGAACAGGAAACCCCTCGTCTGCTCTTCGGGATGTCTAACAGCATTTCTCTTCCCCTCCCAGTCAGGAGGCTGCCTGCGTTGTTTTACTTTGTTTATGGCCTTCATTGACAAGTATGTTTTGGGAACCTAACTGCTAAATCTCACCAAAACATTCTACAAACCAACTGACCAGATTAAGTACTTCTCACAACCCAACCTAGCTCCTCTAAATTTTTAATTTTCAAATATTTCAAAGACACAGGCAGGCACAGGAAACAATGTAAGTGGCAAGTCACAGTCTCTCTGCAGCCAAAGTGCCCCACCTACCCCAGGCGCCAGTGCCGCCTCCGTCTCTGCAGCACCGGCTCCCAGCACAGTGGGCCCTCTGACATCACAGTGCCGCGAGCAGGGCCTCTTCCTTGACTGGGGCCCCAGAAAGAGAAAGCAACCTGGAACAAGGTACCGCTGGGGCCAGCAGTGACACAAACATGTGAGAACTCGAAAATGCACAACACTTTGGATAAAACACTGGATTTCCCACGCTGAAAAATGAGGGTCAAAGGCAATTCTACCTACATCTTAAAGGGTAGAGAATTCCAGTCACAACAAAAACAGCAACTACTACCACTAAATACCTACTGTGTGCCAGACACTCTCATTCTCGTCCTCTCACATCTTTGTGACAATCCTACAAAGTGGGTACAACTATCACATGTTTACAAGGAAACGGAGGCTCAGAGTGACTTGTCCAAGACCACCCAGCCAGAGCCAGGGCCCACACACAAGCAGGGCGGTCTTCAGAACCCACGGCCTCTCCACCGATCCGTGTCGCCTTTTCTAGTAAGTATCTGCTACAACAATCACACCAACAGTTGTCCACATGCCAACTTTGATGAGAAACGACATCCCCCAAAAAAGGAAATTAGAGAGAAGCTATTTTTTGTTATGTATTTATCCCACCATCTGATTTCTGTTAGACCCTGTGCTAATAAACACTTCCACGGCCTGTCATTCCCACTGCGACATCTGTGACATGACTTGTGGTGAGGCCCAGGTCAGGAGAGAGCCACCGCACTCGATCAGATCCTGAAATGACCCAGCCGCAGGGCTTGCTGACTACACTTCGGTCTGGCCTAAATGAAGCCAGATCGGGAGCCACGAAGAGGTCAAGGCCGAGTCAAGGGGAGCCGTGGAAGTCTTTCTAGGAAGACGCCATCAGAATCGGTCAACATGACTTGCCTGGTGATTATCCCAACGTAATAAGCCTTTGCCACAACTGCCTGTGCGTCTGGGCTTTGCTGTGCACGGTTGGAACGGACTTGCCTGCAGCCATAGTGCTGCAGGGCGCTGTGGCTCTCACTTCAGAAGACGCTCAGGGCATGGAGTGCGTGTCAGACGTACCATAAGGACAATGGGCAAGCAGTTAAGAAATGGCTCCACTTATCAAGGGGCTAATTTCACATCATGTGCTCAGGAGGCTGGAGCAACTTCTTAGTGCAAAGTGATTCTCTAGGAAATTGTCCTAAAAATCTCGAGACTGCTAACAAAAAATCTTGAGACCCCTAACAAATTCAAACTGTTGAAGATGCATGTGGGTCGTCATTTGAGGGGGTGAGGGGCGCTGGGTTCGTGAGGGGCTGAAGTTCAACAAAAAGGTGGAATCAAGAAGACCCTAAATAACAGAGTGTGTGTGTGTGACTCATGGGACATCGTGGTGGTTACCACAGCCTCTTCCTGTCACGGAGCCGGGGAGATTCTCACCTTCAGCAAGATCGACAAGTGCTCACTCTCATTACTGAGCTAACCTAACCGCTTCTGAAAGTTCTTTTATATTTCAAACAAGAAGACTTCTAGGTCCCTCTCATGAAAATATATAATTCAGCATGGTATGCTTGATCTTTTCTGGAGAGTAACTTATTTTTACACATTTTACCTAAAGAAGGGTTTCCTAGGATTTCGAATCTGTATTTTCAAGTTGTCTGGTTGACCCCGAAGACTTCCTTGGTTTGGCACTGGCCGCCTCCACCCCAGGATAAAAGGGCATCCACAGCCCCCAAACCTCAGAGCCGGCATAAAATTAAGGGCAAATTTAGATTTTTGAAAGGTCTTATGTTTGACATTAAACTAATTATAAATGGCTGATCATTCTTGACTTTAAGTGGGGAAAAACTCCAAACTACAATTTCTTTTTTTCAGGTTCAACAGGATGATGAATCTGTACTTTAAAATTCAGATTTAAAACACTAGAATAGATTATGGTAATACATAAAATAAATTCTGGAACTAGATTTACACATTCTCCAAGTGAAAGAGAACCCGGCAGGATGACAGCTCAAAAAGACCCACCTCCCAGCGGGAGGAAGAAGTACTTTGACTAGTGGCCAGAAATTGGAAACGATGAATTTTAAAAGGACTTGAGTTGTCGCAGTTGAACTAGTTGGGGAGGAGAGCTAGCGATTCAGCCAAGCGGTGCAGGAAGAGCCGCGCGTCCCAAGCCGTGGGAGCGGTCCCTCCGGCAACGCCGCCGCCCGCCGGCCTCGGAAGGCTCCGGGCAGGCCTGGCAGCGGGCCCTGGAGCTGCTCCGCACCCCCACCCCGCGACCCTCCTCCCCGCTCCTCCCAGGGCAACCGCTCAGCCTCCTCCAAGTTCGGTATCTCGTCCTTCAGATTCTGGCATTTTCTTCCGATGGCTTACTTAGGCCGACAGACACCGCCGCCCCGCGCCGCGCCCCCGCCGGCGCTGAACTGAAACAGGGTTGAAGCAGTGGACCCGGTCCCGGGGCCTCCGCCGGCCCCCACGCCTCGCCCGACTCCCTCCCTGTGCCTCCTGGTCACCATCAAGTGGACTTTCCGACCACGGGGAGCACAGGCGTAAGGGGAGTCTGCTCCTCGCATGACCTGTCCCCTAAAAGCCACTGATTTTCAACGCTGACTACACACTGTAATAACTTGGAGGAAGTTTTAAAAATCCCAATACTGAGGCCACTTCCCAGACCCATTAATTCAGACGCTGGGGGTGGGGTCACTGGTACGCTGGTGAAAACGCTGGAGTGGCTCTTTAGGAAAAAATACGTACATATACATATAATCTATTATAAATATCACTGATACAAAGGATATGTAGCCTGCATCTTACAAATGACAATAAAATACACAATACTCTATTACAGAATGTTCTGTAGCCCATTCATTCTAGATAATGCTTTTCGGTTATTCTTGCTTGTTCATTTGGTTTTTGGACTCCGGAGTCTTAGTTAATCTACAGCTGCAATTCAACTATGATTTCGCAAAATCAGACCGTAAATGAATGCTTGGTGACTGTCCAAATTCAGCCATTGACTCCGGAATGTAATTCCAACATAAACGCTGGCCAATATTTTTGTTTATATTGACAGATTAAAATGAACATAAAACAATTTAAAATAAAAATAGTGGAATCAATGAAGGGAGATTTTAAATCATGCTTGGACATGTCCCTAAATTCCCAAACACAGCCACCTGATGTTTTCCACTCCTAAAAAGAAGGCTTTTAAAGAAAAGTCGACAATTATGCTTTCATTATACCAAAGACACCACACATCACATGGATGCTAATCTTCACCATCCCTCTTAAACCGGCATGTCTGTGTCTTGGTAAAATTCACTCTAACATCCTTATTAATTCTGACGTGACCCGGTTGGCTGAGACTCCGAAGCCTTGAGCGCAATCTTGGTTTAGTTACTCCACCGCAAGGGGCGGCTGGAAGAGCAACCCTTTCAGCTTCAGTAATGATAGATCTTGACAGTCAGAAACCCCTACATTTATAAATACAGCCATGCATGTCATTTCTCCTTTAAAACTTCTATTTTCGGGCTAGCAACCATCAGTTTCCCAGCGTTTCCCATGTTTTCCTTTGACAGCCTTCCCCGGAACAGCCATAGGGACAGGGGCCGCAGGGGCTCACGTGGAGGCGGGTCTAGACCCTGCCTCACGGAAAGGGAGCCGCAGGCCGTGGCTGGCCCGCCCAGGCGGGACAGGAGGAGGGGGACAACACACGGATACAGGCAAGAGAGTCTCAGAGCAGAGGTGCAGTAAACAGAACAAAGCAGGACGCCCAGCGATTCCGCTCCTGGGACCCACCAGAGAAACCCTTGCAGTGGCACCGGGACAGGGGTACGGGAAAGAAGCGCTGGTGAGGACACGTAACAGAGTATCAATGTGCACAAAGATGAATGTGCTCAGCGGTGGAGAGCTTGTGTGACTCAGCAATAAAATGCTGGCTAAAAAAAGACTAGTCCCCAAAGTGTCACTTTTTAAGTTCAAAACTAAGGACTATACTGGGATAGTATAGAACCATGGTTAGGGAAAGGTGCACAGGTGATACAAGCAAGGAAATGATAAACACAAAATTCAGAAGGGTGGAATAGAGGGCACCCAAGGTTCAGCTCTCAGACCAGATGCACGGTTTGCGAGTCTTCACTTTACTGCTAGGCTTCAATAGGCAGACAGCACGAGGGATATGCTGGGGTCTTGAGAGGCACAGGGAGGGAGTTGGGCGAAGGGTAGGGGCCAGTGGAGGTCCCGGGACCGGGTCCACTGCTTCAGGGTCTTCTATTAACCACGGAAGATCATTTTAAATCTGTCCTGCAAACGATCCAGCACAAATGGTTATTCTCCTCAGCACAAATCCAAAAAACAGCCTATCACGTCCTTTAAATGGAGGGGAAAAAAGCTTTTGATAAAAATCCAACCACCATTCATATTTTTAAAAATTCTTCCCAAACAAGGAATAAGAGAATTTCCTTTACCTGACAAGGAGACTCTACCACAAACCTACAGCAAACATCTAAATTAATGATGAAACATTAGAAATCGCCCTAAAAGTCAGGAATGAGACAAGGACACCCAGCAACACTTTATTCACCATGGTGCTAGAAGTTCTAGAAGGTGCCATCAGACAAAAGAAAGAAAGAAACGCGTGCACTCTGTCAGTGGCCCTCCCTCCACACACGGGAGACACCCATGAGACCCTGCAGTGCAGGAGGTTTGGTAAGGGGGGAACTTAGAAAACTAAAGAGGAAAGCTCAGAAATATGATCTGAGCCAGTGGTTTACACACTGTGTTCCACAAAACTGCTTCAGGGTTCCATGAACATTGGATCCTGACTTCTTAGAAGATTTCAAACTTACTATAACTCTCATTAACGAAGCATATATATCCAAATGCATACCGTACTCAGGTGCTCACCAACCTCTTTGTGTTCAGCTTTTGAACAAACTTCACATAAATGCAAACATCACCTCAGACTTGCACGTAGCTCTCTGCACACAGTAGGCCCCATTCCATCACCAGGCGCAGCCTGCCAGCCAGCAGTTCCACTCCATCAAAGCCCCCCACTTACGGAGCAGAGCATCCCAGGGATGTGAAGTCAGGTGAAACTTAGTGCATTCTACTCGTCATTCATAAAACTGAACATAAATAGAAATGTTTTTCAAGTGCAGCACCTGAGTTACAGCTAGGGATTATTGAGACAAAGGAAGCCATCAGACATCAAGCCTGCAGACAAGAGGAGTGGGTGGCGGTCAGTGTCGGGGGACAGACGTGCTGGCTGCCTAACAGGCTCTGTGTGCAGGGATTCCCTCTTGGTTTCCTGTCACTTCCCCTCCTCCCTGCTTTGTATCACGGAAGATTATCACCTCACTTCTGCACACTCAACATTTTCAGAATGGATTTATTGAGATATAATTCATTTACCACACAACTCACCCATTAAAGTGTACAATGGAGTGGTTTATAGTCCATCAACCATTGCAACCCATTTCAGAGCATTTTCATCACCCAGAAAAGAAGCCCTGCACCCTTCGTGGTCAACCCCCGTCTTCCCATCACCCTCAGCCCCTGGCAGCCACTAAGTCATTTCTGTCTACCAGTGTGCCTGTCCGGGACACTTCTATCAGTGGAATCACACAGTATGTGGTCTTTTGTGTCTGCCTTCTTTCACTCAGTATGACGTTTTCAAGGTTCATCCACACTGCAGCATATATCCATACTTTGTTCCTTTTTCCAACCCAATAATATTCCATTGTGTGGATAGGCCACATTTTGTTTACCCATCCATCCATTAGCTGACGGATGTTTGGGCTGTTCCTACCTTTGGGGTTTTATGAATAATGGTGCTATAGAAGTTTGTTTGTTTTTTTTTGTGGGCATGGGTTTTATTTTCTCTTGGCTATATATGTAGTAGTGGAATTGCTGGGTCATATAATAACTCTGTGTTTAACATTTTAAAGGATGTCAGACTGTTTTCCAAACCAGCCTCACCACCTCCCATTGTTACAGCAGTGTGTAAGGGCTACAATGTCTTCGCATCCTCACCAACACCGGGTTTTTTATTGTATCATCCTAGTGGGTACGAAATAGTATGTCCTTGTGGTCTTGACTGGCACTGCTTTAATCACTAACAATGTCGAGTATCTTCGCATGTGCTTATCAGCTATTGCACGTTCAACTTTCATATGCCTTTAAGAGAGGAGACCTCCAGATTACGAATTTTAACACACTGAAGACTGTCAATGTGCTAACATGTTCTTACCTTGGATTCTGTAATGAGTAAATTTTATAAATCTACACTTGTAAAATAAATCCTATTTTTTTATATTGCAGTTTCATAAACAACTTCATGTTACCTTAAGAAAAAAAATTATGAAACCACTTATCTAATCTCATTTGTTTTTTCCACATACAAGAAAGCAAGCCCAGACACTCTAAAAGATGAAAATAGACTGGGCTGGAGAAATATTAATAATAATAGTCTCATGTCCCCCAGACTACAGCTCTTTCTAGCAGAATTAGATAAACAAGGACAGTAACAGCATTAATAAAAACACCATATCATACGTTCTATAATATACCAAGCACAGAAGTGGTAAAACTAGAAAGCAAAGCAAATACATGCATAGCACAAAATCGGGCAGGGGCGATCTTGGAAGGCCCCGTGTGTCATGTTCCATGGCGCTGACCAAGTCCCCTTTGGGGCCGTGATTAAAGGGGGCTCACTCCTGAATTATTTATTTGCTGGTAGATGTTGCATGGGCTTTCTATTCCACAATAAAAGTTTAAAACAATTTATTGCTCATGAAAACACAGTAATCAGGTGAAAGACTTTGCTTTACAAAAGATATTGCTTAAAACCTATCCAACACTGACAACTAAACGGAGATAGTTATCTTCCTTTGATCCTTCAAATTATTTGAATAGACCCCACATTGTACATCTTAATTTATCATAAACAGATGCATTGCTTTCAAGGAAAACCCGTTCCTCTGAGTGTGCCTTTGTATACACCACTTGCTGTTAAAAATTACGTGAATCTCAAGATCACAAAATCCTTAACATTCACGTCAACTGTAAAGGAAGCACAACCCCAGGGTCACACCTGTTCTCCATACCCACCAAGGAGAGAGGAGCAGCAGAAAGGACGTCTCTCGTAGCAACCAAGAGCCCTCATGCTGCAATGCTGAGCGGCGGGGCGCCGGCTCCCTGGTCAGCTGTTTCAGAGCGGGGACCAGGATGTGAGACTGGCCGGAGCGAGGGAAGCCCCACTCCCGCTGACGGGACTCCCAACGCAGACAAAGAACTTTGTGAAGGGAAGTAAAATGAATGGTTACAGCGCTGGCCAAGGGCGCACGCAGGTTAGCCTGCCTGCTGATTCTTGAAGTGGAGTAAAATTTCACAAGGTCCCTAACACAGGCCAGGCACACTGCAGTCGAGCCCACTGGCTGGATGGAGCCAGAACACTCTCTTCAGCGTCCTTTGAACCATGAATTTATAACCCTTAATGCACTAAGAACCAGAACTTTTCTTCCATGCTGCAGGGTAGCAGAACAGGCACACCGTCTGCCTCCCCCAGACTTCTTCCCCCCACACATGCTGCCCTGGAAGGAGCCAAAGGTCGGAGCTCACATCCAAAAGAGGCATCACCGCAACGACGCCCAGCCCACCTGGGACCTGCCGGTTGCAGGCTGCGGGCGTGCACCTCTGGGCATGCTGGGAGTCCCTACAGCCACCTGGAGGGGCGAGCCGAGCAGGGCAGGGGCAGGAGGGTCTGAGCTGGCCCTTTAACAAGGCAGCAGGCCGCAGCCCCCCAGACCAGGCCGGGGCGATGCCAGGAAAGGCTGATGGGATTTCTTTCACAGTGAGAATAAGCTGAGGTTATTGAGTCCCTCACTCACTCTGCCCCCACCCGTATTTCCGTAAGAACCTCTGTATTACGGTGACATCACACTCTCAGTGCCTCACACAGCATTGATAAAATCCAACTGGCAGGCTGAGGGTTTGACCAGGTGCAGGGGCTGGGAGGTGGGCGGCTATGGGCACACACAGGAAGCCACCTGCACACCCTACGTGCACGGCCGGCTCTGAGCTCTCTGCCTCACATTTGCAGCCCAAAAGACTGTGCTCAGCATGGAAAGATGCTCTAGAGGAATCAACAGAGAATGCAGGGAAGTGAAGGCACAGGTCCAACTTGAGGGCCCTACTGAGCCATCGATCAAAACTTGACGTAAAACACAAGCAGTAAGAAGACCCGGAGGAGGTTGCAGAAAATTCTGTATACATAAGCCAGAGAAGCAACGAGAAACCTCTGCTCCCCATAAAATCCTATTATAGGCCCTTCTTTACTTGCCTCACAGTGTTACGACGTAAGATCACTAAAAAGTGGTGCTGCACCATCCTCGGCTGCTGTTGCTAAGATTTCACAAGATACCCGAAAATAAACTAAATGTAACAAGTAACCTTAAGCAGACATTGAAAGCATGAGTCACCTGCCAAGAGAGCTGGTGCACTAAACCTGCAAACAGCTTACTGGTTAACAAAAAATTATCTACATTTTTTTGCTTTCTGGACATTGCCTCCACTTCAAGTTCCTGGCATGGTTCTGCTCCATTATTTCAATTTTTCCTGTTGCAGAGGGACACCGGAGAGCAGGGCAAAGAGTTCCGAGCCATAGTATCTGGGTTTGAATCCAATCCCTGCCTCATAATAGCTCTATGACTCAGTTTCCCCATCTGTCAACAGGGATGATAATAACCACCATCACCGACTGTTCTGAGGACTGAAGAAGTTAATCAATGCAGAGTACTCACAGAAGGCCCTGGCACTGCCTACAGCTGCTTATTACTATATCGTTATTATGGAATCAAAAAAATAAGGACAGTTCCTTTCACCACTTGCTTTGAAAGAAGTATTAAATTCTCTTTTACCCTGCTTTTATATATATATATATATATATATATATATATATATATATATAAATTAACGAGGGCTTCAGACAAAGCGGTTAAAAAATTACTAAAGCGCAAATACCAGTTGTTGCCCTTCCCGAAGGCAGAGCATACAGCAGGTGGACAAGAGAGCTGGCCAGGCCAGGGGCAGCACGGGCCGCTGGAGCAGCATTCTGAGCAGGAACTTCCTAGGCCTCACCCCCAACGGTGTCCCCGGAGCAGTTCAATGCGGGCTCAGTCCCATCAGTGGCTGAATCACACAGAAGCCGTTCCAGTGCGACTGGGGCTTCTTTGAACCCGAGGAGAGGCCTCTACCAACACGAACAGAAGCACCAACGGCCCACAGGGCACGCTGCCTTTCCCGGCTAAGGGGTGCCCACCACACAGGAGATCCGGCATGCTTGCCCCCTAAGAGGAAATCCAGCCCAAACGTGCATATTAAGAGGTTCTCACACACACCGCTCTCCGCACTCTCTTCTTGTGCCTAAATTATAATAAAGACACGCTGAATGGGTGGGAATATTAGACGTCTCAACGTCCATAAGAGAGTCCAACACTACCTCCTGTTTCAACTGGTTGCAAAAAAGAATTGAAGTCTTTATCAGACCTGATAAATTATTTACTAACCCCTCTCAAGTCTCAAGTAAGGAAAGTAGTCTGGGAACATGTTCTACACCAAGCGGTGTAAACTGTCCGACGACCTCGTCACAGCAGGGCCTGTGCCTTTTCTACTTCTCCCCTTGGTGAGAAATAATTCTGGCCCGCATCTCCACTCCCCCTGCTCCCCGGGGTTCCGCTCGCATTCCTGGTAGTACCGTCCGCAGGGCTGTGTGGCCGCCAAACCCTACAACCCTTTGTCCTGCCACCGGCCCGCTGTCTCCCAGCCCAGTTCCCCCACCCCCATCTCCCAGCCTAAGTCCCTAAGCCCTCATCACATCTCTCCCTGGTGTACACCCCCATTCCCTGTCTCCTCTTCCTTCCCTCCACTTGCCTGACAAAACCACAACTGGTAACAGCCAGTTGTCCGCTACCCGACACTAAGCCAAGTGGGACCAGGGGAATCCAGGGGCATTTTCCCTGTTCAGTCCCCCAGCATGCTAGGCTATGTCATTTTTCTTTTCCTCTCTCCTTACAACTCCAGCATCTTCTCAATCCTCACTCTCAGTGGAAGAGCATGCCTTCTATGTCACCCAGTAAACATAAACCACCAGAAAATTGCACAAGCTCCTCCCACCACATTCACTAACTGCACCCATTAGTTAGAAGTCTCTGTCTTCTCCCCTGACTACATGCATGCCATCTCAGCTGACTAAGGCCTACTTTTCCTAGAAACACAAAGTTCTGTCCCTTCCTTTCTTCTAATCAAGGATATTACTGTCCTCTCTCCTGCATTATCCATGGACCTTTCTTCAATTGGATCCTTCACATTAGCATACTCATGTTATTATTATTATTGCTACTATTATATTTAATACCCACTTCACCCATTTTTTCTACTCCCCCCACCACCGCTAGCAACTACCAACTTATACTATGTACCTGTGAGCTTGGCTTTTGAATTTTTTCTTTAAATAATTTTTTTATTTTTCAATTACAGTTGACATACAATATTATACTACTACTTTCAGCAGTACAAACCAGTAGTTATATATTGTATAACTTATGAAGTGATCACCCCAATGACCCCATAACTATTCTGTAACTAGTAATGGGTACTTCCTAATCCCTTCCCCTTTTTCACCCTTCCCCCAATGCCCCTTCTACCTGCAAACAACCATCAAAATGTTCTGTCTCTGTAAGTCTGTTTCTGTCATTCTTGTTCATTTAGTTTGTTTTTTAGGTTCCATGGATAAGTGAAATCATATGACTATTGTCTTTGTCTGACTGATTTCACTCGACACAATACCCTCTAGGTCTATCCACGTTGTTGCAGATGGTAAGATTTCATTCTTTTGTATGGCTGAGTCATGTTCCATTGTATACATGCACCACTTCTTTATCTATTCATGCACTGATGAGCACTTAGGCTGCTTCCATACCTTGGCTATTGTAAATAATGTTGCAATGAATGTAGGAATGTATGTCTTTTTGATTTTGTGTCTTGGGTTTCTTCAGATAAATACTGAGATGTGGAATTGCCGTGTACTTCTTTGTCTTTTATTATATAGCCCTTGTTCTAAAGTCTATTTTGTCTGGTGTAAGTATTGCTATCTCAGCTTTTTATTTATCTGTTCATTTCCATTTTCATGAAATATCTTTTTCCACTCCTTCACTTTCAGTCTGAAAGGGTCTTGTTCCGTTACCCATTCAGACACCATACGTCTTTTGATTGAAGCATTTAATCCATTTGCATTAAAGTAATTATTGATATATATGTATTTGTCACCATTTAATTATTCATATTTTTAACCTTTGGTTTTTCTTCTTAAAGAAAACCCTTTAAAATTTCATATAATACTTGTTTGGTGGTGATGAATTCCTTTAGCTTTTTCTTGTCTGGGGAGCTCTTTATCTGTCCTTAGACTCTAAATGATAGCTTTGCTAGGTAAGGTAATCTTGGTTGTAGTTCCCTGCTTTTCATCGCTTTGAGTATTTTGTGCCAATCCCTTCTGGTCTGCAAAGTTTCTGTTGGGAAGTCAACTGATAGTCTTATATGAGCTCCCTTGAAGGTAACTAACTGCTTTTCTCTTGATGCTTTTAAGAGTCCGTCTTTGTCTTTAATCTTTGGCATTTTAATTATGATGTCTCTTTGGGTGATTGTCTTTGTGTTCAGCTTGTTTGGGAATCTCTGCATTTCCTGGACTTGTATGTCTATTTCCTTCACCAGGTTAGGAAAATTTCCTGTCATTAGTTTTCACATTGTTTTTCAGTTCCTTGCTCTCTGGTCCTTCTAGCATCCCCATAATGTGAATGTGGGTATGCTTGAAGTTGTCCCAGAGGCTCCTTATGTTAGCCTCACTTTTTTAGATGCTTTTCTTCTTTTTGCTGTTCTGATTGGATGTTTTCTGCCTCCTTATCTTCCAAAACACTAATTTGATCCTTTGCTTCATCTGTTCTACTGTTGATTCCCTGTAATGTATTCTTCATTTCAGTTAGTGTATTCTTGATTGCTGACTGGTCCTTCTTTATGTTTTATACCTCCAGTTTTATGTTTCCTATCTCTTTGTTGAAGTTTTAAGATAATCTACTCTTCTCCTAAATTCACTGAGCATCCTTATAACTAGAGTATAGAACTGTGCGTCAGTTAGATTCTCTCCATGTTGTTTAGTTCTTTTTCTGGAGTTTTGTTCTCTTTCATTCCGGACATGTTTCTTTGTCTCCTCATTTTGTCTGCCTTCCTGTGTTTGTTTCTATGTACTAGGTAGAGCTGCTACATCTCCTGGACTTGGTAGAGTGGCTTTTTGTAGTAGGTGTCCTGTAGGGTCCAGTGACACAGCCTCCCTGTCATCTGAACTGGGTGCCCCAGGTGCGCCTCCTATGTGGGCTGTATGCACCCTCCTGCTGTAGCTCAGCCTTGACTGCCGTTGGCACCTCGATGGAAGGGATTTACCCCCAGGCTGTGAGGACTCACCTAGTGTTACTGATTGTTGGAAGAAGACCACCGTTCCTCCTCTTGGGGACCCTGTACAGACTGCTTGAGTTTCTACATCACACGGTGGGAGAATGTCACTCAAATATTGTGACCAAGCCAAGGGCAAGGGAGAAGCACAACATATTTTCTGATGTTGCCTCAGAAGTCACACACCGTCACTTCCACAACACCCCAGTGGTTGCACAGATTACCTGAGTTAGTGTATGAAGGGAATACACAGGATGTGAACACCAGGAGACAGGGGTTACTAGGGGTCATCTCAAAGGCTAGCTACCATCCTGTCAAAAGAATTTTTAATCTCTGATACTGTGTGTTTCATCTAACAGTTTCATTTTTATGGTTTCCACCTCCCTCCTGAAATTCCTTATCACTTCATGCTATTATTTACCTTTCCCACTTCGACCCTTCAATATATTAATTGGAGTTATTTTCAATGACCCTTTCCAATAGTTCCTATATCTAGACCATCTATTTGGGTTTTTTTTCTTCTTATACCACGACATGGATCTTTTCCTCTCCCCCACTCTTGCTCTTTTGTTTATCTGATATTCTTTTTATTTAGTGCCAAACTCTGTTTAATAGAATAGAAATAAATAATATTTACAGCTAGAAATGAGCATGTCTCTTCTTCAATCAGGCCATTAGGGTGGGAAATTGAGTCAATCTAGTCTATAGTTAAACTGGGTTTGGGGTTTTGTTTTGTTGTGTTTAATTCTCACCTGAGGATATGTTTATTGATTTTAGAGAGAGAGGAAGGAAGAGAGAGGAACATTGTTCAATTTCCTCCCACATGTGTCCTATCTGGAAATTGAACCCTTAACTTAGGTATGTGCCTCAACCAGGAATCAAACCCAGAACCTTTTGGGAGTACAGGAAAACAGCACTCCAACCAACCAAGCCACCTGGCTGGGGCTAGGTTTTCTTGCTCTTATAGTCTCCTTCAATGATTCACAGATTTCAGATTCCTCCAGGGAAGAACTCTCATTGCCTGGTGCTTAGAAGCGGCCCAGGGTGCCTTTTCTCAGTGTCCCTGCTTCACCTTCACTTTCAGCAGACCCTGCAACTCTGCCAGAGGCCATGTTTCTCTGTGATCCTGCCTTTCCCCACCTTGTATAAAGCTGTTGCTTTTTACTCAGAATAAAACTCAGGGTGGGAACAGGAGAGCTACTCATTTCTATCACTCCAGCCTGTGTATGTGTCAGTATTTCTCTCCCATCTACCAGTGATAAACTAAACTAGTTTAAATTTCTGTTATACCCTGTACCTGAAAAAACTGTTTACATTAGTAATTTGAGGCTTATGATCATGCTATCATTCTCAGAGGTTAACATTCGCTTCTGTAAGATCCTTGATCACAATCCAGTATCACCTCAACCTACTATCAGCTGAAGAGGTGATTTTTAGCAGGTAAGGAAACCTTCAGACATGGATGCAGATCTGACATCTGAAAGAGAGAAGGAAGAAAGAAGGATTAGGGAAGAGAGTCTCAGACTGAAGTGCAGCTCTGAGCAAGCCTTGGCAAGGATAATGGGCGTTTGCGGAAGGGAGAGCAAAGACCACCCATCAGAAGAGTCCCATGAGGGGCAGGAGGGCCCAGATGGGTCCCTCCGCCAGCCTCTGTCATTGGGTGGGACCAGCTCAGGAGGAGAGTGGCTTCAGCTAAACTCTGCAGCAGATCTGAAGGTCCAACCGCTGAAAGATGTCACTTCTTTTTTTTAACCATTTACTTTATTTTGTACATTAGGGAAAGTGACATTTTGAAAATGGATATTTTCATTTTTAAGTAGCAAAGGTCTCCCCTTCTTGCCCATGCTAAATTAAAACAAAAATAGGCACCAAAAGAAAAAGGAAGATTCCTTTAATTATACGTTTACTTTGCTTTTTCCAAAGGACCTTCATTTGAAAAATTGTGTCTAAACTAATTTTTTCATTGAGTTTGATAATTTTCTAAATGCACTTGAGAAGCTAAGCGCAGAAACATGTTGCAAATACTTTTCCGTCATCCCTTAATATATCTGTTTTCAGTCTACAGTTAAATTTTAATCCTTCCAAAATGAATCAGAGCTACCAAATAATGCACTATAATCCCTCACAACCAGCCCACCTCTGCGCCTGGTGACAGCCACCTTCAAAACACCTTCCCAACATCAACCAAGCAGACAGCACAGCTAAGGTACTAACTGGCTCGGTGACCTACAGAGTCTTCTGGGCCTTTTATTCAAAATTCCTAGTTTTTCATCTTTCTGGAAAACACCAAGCAAATATCCTTCTCTTCAAAATACAAAGGGTGCCCTGGCTGGGTAGCTAATTTGGCTGGAGTGTTGTCCCAATATGACGCGAAGGTTGCGGGTTCAGTCCCTAGTCAGGGCACAGATAAGAATCAATCAATGAACACATAAATAAGTGGAACAACAAATCAATGCTTCCCTCTCTCTTCCTCTCTCTCCCCAACCCCCTTTCAACTCTCTCTAAAATCAATAAATTAAAAAAATCTTTTTAATGCACAGGTTAACATCACAGCCAGTAGGGAGAGGCATTCCTTCCTACAATTAGTTTCCACCATGGTTTTCTCTCACTCTCACAACTCAGTACTGCTGGTTTTCTCAAATTTGAAAATCCCCTGGTTTCCTTACTCCACTTCTAAAAACTCACCTGTTGCGTGAACAGAAGCCACTGTCATAATTCAACATGTGTGTATTCCAAAATTAGAACCATCAGGGAATAGAACGGGCTACCTCAGAAGACGCTGAGCATGGCGGGCACAGAGATGGACGCGGAAATGCCCACACCCTAATCCTCGGGGCCTGTGGCTACGCTGCCTTGTTTGGCGAGGGCAATTCAGGTTGCACAGGGAATCAAGGTTGCTATCCAGCTGAACTTAAAATAAAGAAATCACCTTGGATTACCTGGGAGGTCTCAATGCTGTCACAAGGGGCCTTTGAAAGTGGAGCAGGAAGCAAAAGATGTGAGAGTCAGAGCGGGGGGGCCGTGAGAAAGGCTCGGCGGCCTCTGCGGCTGAGGCGCGCAGGGGCCTGGCGGCGGGAGCCGCCCGAGGGGCCGGGGCCGCCGGAAAACGGGTCCTCCGCCGGCGCCCGCAGAAAGGCACGCAGCCCTGCCGCACCGCGTCCCCGGCCCCGCGAGGCCCAGCGCAGCGTCTGAGCTACAAACCTGTAAAGTGATAGGTTTGTGAGGTTTTTAAGCCGCTAAATGTGCGGAAACAGGAAACCAGGGCCGAACGCTCGCGTTCCCGCCCGGACTCTAGCAGACGCTGAAGGGTGGGCTGCGCTGAGGCGGCCCTGAGGCAGGCGGTCGACGCAGCGCCTCAGCTCGGAGGCTGCAAGCAAGCGCGTCTCCTAATCTCAGGACATGAGGTAGTGGACAGGTTCGTGGCAAACTGTGCCAAAGCGGACGATGAACCAGGCCCAGCCCCCACTGTCCCTCGCGGTGACTGCACGGCGCCCGCGCGGCAGGCGCTGCTGCCATTGCCACGAGGCTGCCCAAGGCGGGAACAGAAAACACTCTGTCCTTGGATCAAAGGGGCAACTATGGCCCGTAAAATAGACCAAGGCGGTGGCACGCAGCGCTTTAAAGCGGTGAGGGGCAAAGTCAACAGAGGGATCTACACCAGCACTGATAAGTAATAACAACAGAATCGAGTATCAGAGAGAGGGCATTAATGAATTCCTGAGTTTCTTGGTCCAGGTATGTATGCGGGGAGCGGGGGTATGCGCACCCACTGGGTCACAACGCAAAATGGAGTTCTCCCTGTGGGTCAGAGCCCACGAAGTCTGAGAGCCACTGTCCTGGAGGGAGGGGACAGGGGCACAGCCCTGGCGCGAGCAGCCCACACACAAGTCTCAGCGCAGTGCTGGCTGCATCGTACATGGGAGCTGTGACTGTGACATTAGGAAACTTCAAGGAAAATACGACTGTCTTTTCATCGCGGAGTCTGTGGAAACCTATGTTAGCCCTAAAATACCCAAGGTTTTCATTTTTTTAAATTTAAAGAGGAAACGTGTTAACTTCCAATAGTAATTACTTGAGAAAGTGATGGCAAATTTCCAAACAGCTTAAACTTGACCACAATCACAAAAATTGGTGCTTCTGCAACACCTAACAAAAATCAGGCAGCACGCCCACAGGGACATTAGCTGGCTGCCTCTCCTGTCGTTTAATTAGGATCACGGGATTTGCTGAATAAATATTTATCCATCCTACATGTGCCATCATTTTGCACACGTTACCCTTTGTCTTTCATCTTTTGAAAAGAAAATGTTGTATTCTGTTGTCTTTACTTCTTTAGAAATCAGTTTTCCATTTTTTTAAAAAAATTATTTATTTATTTTTAGAGATAGGGAAAAGGAGGGAGAAAGTGAGGAGAGAACTATCAATGTGCTATATGTTGCCTCTCATGCACCCCCCACTGGGGATCTGGCCCACAACCTGGGCATGTGCCCTGACTGGGAATCGAACCAACAACCTTTTGGTTCGCAGGTCTGTGCTCAGTCCATTGAGCCACACCAGCCAGGGTCCATTTTCCATTTCATCTCAGCACACAGGGTACAGGAAGGGCCTTCCCTACTGAAGTGACCCTTGCCTCAGAACCCCTTCCCTCCCACGGGAACATTCCCCTCAGCACCCACCCCAGTTTCCTGGAAGCTAAAATTAACCAACCCTCCATTTCCGCGGCTCTGAGAAGCCCACCATCCATGCCTCCAAAGTGCTGGTAAAAATACTATAGCCAGGGGCTCCCCAGGCCTCCCTGCAGGGTTGACTGCAACCACCCAACAGGACATTCAAGAAACAGCCACTGGCTAGTCTGCCCATTAGTGACCCATCACCCATTATACCTCCTCCAATAGTGCACTCCCTTTTCCTCCACACGAACACCAGAGAGCCTCCACCATGGACACCATGTCTGAATCTGTGTTTCCTGCAGCCATGGCGACCTGCTAATGTTCTAGGGTCACCCGCCATGCTATCAGAGAGAACCCATCACAGACTCGGGCGGTTACTGCCTCCCTTTCTCACAGAACATGCATCTGATTACCAACTAGAATCTCATCTGAGACCACTACCCAGGCCCAACTGAAAGTCTGTGGGGCTCAGTTCTCTATCTCCTGGGCCCCTTTTCCTACAGTTCCTCAATGACTAATGAGCAGGTCAGGAATCTCCACCACAAATTCTGGAAAAATCTGAGGAAGTAATTTATCCAGATCAGAAAACCAGCTCATCTTACTTATTCTGGACTTCAGGTCCATTACTAGTACATGTTTACAGCCTTCTCCTTCACAAAGAAGACAAAGCAACACCAGAGCTGAGCACTCTCTCCACCTGCAGTTACTCCTAGGCCGAGTAAGCAAATGTGCATAAAACGCCAGCCACAGTGCTTGGCATGAAGCTGGTACTCAGAAATATTTGCTTCTTTCTTTTTCCTATTTCTCCAGGAGCTGAAGTATTCCTTTTTCGTTTTCTTCCTTAACCTAAATGTAACCCAAAAAAAGATGATGTGTGTTGGTTTGTCTGCGTCCTGCAAACTGCCTAAGCCTCACCTCTCTGGGATGTTCATCCCTGCAGTCACCACCCTGACAAGTGGGCACCATGCCCTCTCCACACCACCTGAATGCATTAGAGTGGTCTTGCTAACCTAAATCAGTGTACGTGCACACACACACTCTTACACTCGGACACACACTAACACACACTTGCACATTCACACTGATACACACATACTTACGTACAATGGCCCACATAACACACAGACACCTACTAACATGCTCACACTGATACACACTCAGGCAAACTAACATACCCACACATACTCACACTCAGGCACACATACTCACTCACACTCACACACTAACATACACACACTCACACACAATGAAGTTTGAGCCCAGCTGCAGTTCTAACAGAAGAAGGATCCCCCCTCCCTCCCTGCCTGCAGAGCGCCCTCCTCTCTAGGAAGGTCATCTTCTGGGCCACACCCCAGAGCCTCAGAAGGAATGTTCATGACAAGGAGGGGAGTGCCACGCAGCCTTCCAGTTTGCCTGGCAATCGGAGTGGGGGACGGGGCACAGCCACTGGGAATTCCACCTTGGAAAGCTCTGCCCCCATTAGCCATTACACAGCGCAGAGAGCCAGGCGGATCAGGGAAAAACAACAGCAACAGTAATATGAAGCCATACGAAGCTCCACAAAGACAATTCTCCCTAAACACACCGGAGAGGGTGGCTCTGCTACTGTTTCCATGTTACCAATGAGGAAACAGGGGCTCGGTGAGCTTCAGAGACTTGCAGAAGGTCCCTGAGTCGCTTGGTGTCAGGGCCAAAGCCACAGCAAGCTCAGACCCACCTGGCGCTGGCCCTGCAGCACACTGCACACTCTGTGTCTTCTCAGACTCACGGCAGCTCTGCATTCTAAACATGGGTCAGATGCTCTCTCCAACACAAACCTGAGTGGGGCCTACGTCACTGGAATGTGTTCTGATGCGTTCCAGTGCATTCCCGGCCCCTGGGACTTCCAAGGCACTTTGTGAGGGGGTATTCAAGTAACATAATCATCAGAGTGACATTGATCAGGCTTTTCCTCTGTGTCCAGCAATGTGACACAGCCATAAATAAATTACCTCCTTAATCCTCCCAATGCCCTATGATGAAAAGCTATTAAACCACTTTATAGACAAGGAAGCTGAGGGTCAAAGAAACCGATACATTTGCTAAAGGATATAAAGTGAACGGGGCAGAGGGGAGTCAAAACCAAGAAGCCTGTCCCCAGAGACCATGAAACCAGACTGGAGGCTGCCCCACCCCAGTTCTCAGGGCCGGTACCTGGGTATCGGCCCGCAGCAGAGCAAGGCTCTGTCCTTTAGTAAAAAACGATGGAATAAAGAAGTGACTTATCACTGAATAACATACATGTGTGAGCTACATCCAAAACTGTAAACGAAGTGACCTCAGATGGCATCAGGGAAGAGATGTGGCTTCCCCGGAACGACTGCAGGGACCCAGGTGGGCTGGGCACCCCAGGCCTCCCTCCACCGCTGACAGCCCACCTTCCAGCCTGGCCTCCATGGCTAACACAGGAGCGCCCTGTTCATGGAGGTCGACCGAGCTTCCCCCGCTGATCAGTCAGACAGACTGATCATTCCCAGAGAGAGGGACCTGCCAGGCCCAGATGGCCATCTGCCCCTGCCCCTGCAGGTCTGTCTCTGAACACCTAGAGCCCTGCCCGCCGTCACCAGCCCAACATTTGGGCGGGCGCTCACTCAGGAGCAGCGAGGTGAGTGCACTCACGGGCACTGGCTCCAATAGGAGGCCCGGCTGTGGTGGGCCAGGTGCCACCTGAGCTGAGCACCCTAGGCCTGTTCAGCGGCACAGACGGAGTTCTGGACACCTCAGGTGAAGGCAGCAGCAGGCTGGGTGTATTCGGAGGCCCCCCTCTGTGCTTCGCTGGTAACCATCTTCAACTTGCTGCAGAAATCCAAAAATACCCGATGTAGATAGAGAATCCCAGAAAAGAGGATCCTCCACCCGACCTGTCTGTCCTCCACTGCGACCATACCTGCCTTCCTCATGACACACCCTGGCTTCTCCTCTGTGATGCTGAGCTCCTCGACTAGGGGTACAGGTCGGAGCCCGAGGTCAGCAGCAAAGGTCCTTTGGGAGCTGAGCCTGAACTGCCCTCCACTGCCTGTTGCCCCAGCCTGTCCATCTGCTGCGCAGTCCTGCTCACTCTTCCCTGAAATCCTCTCAGAGTGTCACCTCTCCACTAGCACATCTGCCACTCCTTCTCCCTCCTCCTTCGTCATCTTCTCTATTTGCGAAGCAGCTATTTACCCTTCAGAGCATAGGTTCCCAAGACCCAGGCCTTCCTCAGCAGGTACATGGCCAGCCATTCTTCACAGCCCGGGGATTCAGACTGCACTGGGCCACAGTCCCCCCACTTTGTCGGCTTCCCCCACTGGCCCAGAACCTCCTGGAGGGCAGGCTCAGTGTCCCAGCCAGCTGTCCCTTTCCAAGGCCTGGCCACACTCTGTGACACAGAACAGGTCCCCAGTGAAGAAAGGACATGAACAAACCTCAAACCCATCTCTTGGCTGCCCAAGTGACAACAGCCCGTGCGAGGTGGGTGAGTTTGGGGGGGGTCACTCAGCTGCCATACCTTCTCCCGCACCAGGAGAGTAATCCTGTCTACACTCCTTTCTCTGCACAAAGAATGCTGCAAAATCACTCTGAAAGAACATTCATTCCTAAATAGCAGTTAACCAGATTCTGACATCATAATTTCAGATTTAGGATCACCTGAAATCATCTTTTGACCCTATTAAGTTTTCCTCATGGTTTTCCCTTCTTTTCTTGTTGGTCTACACATTCTTTCATTTTCCAGCTATTGGTGAGAAAACACAACAAATGTGTTGTTCAAAGAAAGGCACCTAATGATCCACTAATGACCAAACAGGGCAATTCATTTATATAAACATCCCATCCAATCTTCCCATCTAACATAAGCATGACTGAAAAAAATGAGCAAAGATTCAGAATCTAAGTTAGCCTCGCAGCTTTGAGAAGTAAAGTCTCTCACCGAGGAAGCACTAAGGCCTGTCCCCCTGAGGCGCAGACTCCTTCATGCCGCTTTGGGGGTTTCATCACATTTTCCACGGGAAAAGGAACCTTGTCCTAGGAGGTAATTACCACAGAATCAGCTTCATTGTCAAGAAGGAGAACACTTTTTCCCTCACAAGAAAAAATTTCTATCACATTTAAAAAAAAAAAAAAACACTCTCCGCTTTTCCATCCCACATGAGTAAAATCATATGATATCATAGAAAGGCACATGTGAAACCTATATGACCCTATTAACCAATGTAACCACAATAAATTTAATAAAATAAAAATTAAAAATAGCCCTGGCCAGGTGGCTCAGCTGGTTGGAGCATCGTCCCATGCACCAAAAGGTTGCAGCCTTGATCCTCGGTCAGGGCACATGCCTAGGTTGTGGGTTTGATCTCCAGTCGGGGTGCATACAGGAGGCAACAAATCGATATTTCTCTTGCACAGCCATGTTTCTCTCTCCCCAACTCCCTCTCTCTCTAACATCAACAAACAAATCCTCAGGTGAGTATTAAAAAATTAAAAATAAATTAAGAATTAAATTTAAACAAGGCACTTCCCACTGTTTTTAATCACCTTGACTACTCCTTTGTGTTGGAGTCACGCTGAGTTGGGGGTTCTTAAGGGTTCCCAGGAGTCAGCCTTTGCTGTGGGGGCCACCATGTGCCACTCTCTCTGAGACCTGGAGAGGCGGGGACACCTCCGCCTCTGTCAGAGAACCTGCCTGTCCCTGCAGGATGGCCACTTGGCCCAGAGCTGCTGGTGCCCCTGGGCAGCCACTGAGGTACGCACCTTGAGCACTCGGAAGAGGAAAACGACAGCCTCGTGCCACTCTCTCCAGACTATGGACTGACCCTCCTCCCCTGGTCTCCCCCTTGGAAACTGGATCCCCAGTCCTGCCCACAGGGGACAGCCTTACTCCTTCCCGCTTCCTGGACCACCTTCACCACACACTGGCCCACAGTGAAGCCCAGATTCAGTCACTGCATCCTGCTCGCGATGTCCTGTCACCCACATTTACACAAGTAATCCTCCCGACAGCCCCCCAAGGCAAGCACCATCCCCACTTTACAGAATAAGAAGCGGCCAAGGCTCAGAGCGGCTGGGCGAGCCGCCCAAGGCCACCGTGGGAGTCAGGGCTGGGACGGAACCCGGGAGGCCAGGCAGCGGGGCCCCGGGGCCTGGTGCTTCCTGTCTCGGCTAGACAGCCCTCGCCCTGTTATCTTCCTCAACTGGCATCTCTCAGAGCAGTAACATTCTGTTCACTCAGCTCCCTCCCCCAAGAGGAGGGTTTCTGAAAGAATCTCCCAGAGTGCCATGGGTGAAGGAGCAGCAGATTTTTAATCTAAACATTTACAAGCTTCTGACGGCACTGGTGCAGACTCAAGCCCGGCACACTCCTACCTCCTCCAACACGAACAACACGAAGTCAGTGGCACTTGCCACTGGCGAGGGTGTCGCTTCTAGTTCATCACTTTCTAAATCTTTCATGTGGCGGAACAGCTTGCTAATCTTTTTATGTAAAATGTCATCTGTAGTGGCTAAAATTTTAGAGTAAAGAGTCTATATTCAAATTTAATAGTTTTTGTTAAATAAGAAAATATGAACAAAGAAAAAAGAATTGCTGGCATTGAGGCCTGTGTCAGGGCCCCGGTCCCTTTGACTTTTCTCCTCTCTCCACAGCCCCAAGAAATGTCCAACCAAAAAGAATTGCTTCTTTGCCCCTGTACAACTTGATGTAAATTTGTATCAGTTGAATTATTATTTTTCCCAGGAACATCTGCACTTTTTAAATACTCTCATTTGTGAAATAAAAGCCTCTGCTTCCTTTATAAAGGACAGCGGGCTGGCCATGCGGTGGCCCGGCCAGCTGAGAGGAGGCAGCAGCGTGCCTGCCCCGAGGGGGCCCCGACCGGCACCAGGCGAAGGCCTCTGGTCTCCCTCCGCCTCCCTGCCGTTCCCGCAGCCCAGGGCCCCCGCCGCGCCCTTCATTTCCCTTACTTCATAAAGAACGTCAGGTGATAGATTTAGGAAGTATTTATTCTCACGTGATCTTTAAAAATAATGCACTCAGACATGCTGAGATAAACGTGGCTGAAATTCATCTTTACCCCCCACCCCAAGGGGGCGTTCGCCTGAATCCCACGTTCTGGCTCCTGGGATTCCCTTGCCTACAAAATCCCGGCCCTTCGCTCCCGTTCCCCGCCAGGGGCCGCGTGCCCGTCTCCTGTGTCGCGGCAGCTCGCTTCCCTCCCCAGCACGGACGAGGGGCGCTGCGAGCTCGGGATCCCTGACTTCCGGGCGCGGCGCGTCCTCATCCGCCACCGCGCAGAGCCCTGGGACGGGCCAGCAAGGTCCTACCGTCTAGCAGAGGGGACGTGTGTCCCTTTCCGGGCTGGCAGAACCTGAGCGGCAGAAGCCGCCAGCACCTCGAGGGCAGGTCTGCCGGGGCCCCTGCACAGAGCTGGGTCTGGGAGGCAGGAAGCGCACGCGGGTGGGAATGCACATCCCGCCGCCGCAGGGAGGGTGCACACAGCCCTCGTAAGAGTCTGAGACCATATTTACATAACACTGGGTCTGCAAGTAGGGCATTAGGGATGGAAAACCAACAACCAAGATACAGGGTGAAGAAAAATCCACCAGTTCAACACAAGAGTAACAGCAAATTACACAATGAAACATAAACTAAACACAAGCGGAAAACTCGGGTGTTATTTTAAAATTCAGTTCCTTGTCACAACGGAAGCATGGTCCCAGAGGCTGACATTCCAACAGAGAGAAAGTCAGATAAACGTGGGTCCCCAGAAGCAGAAAACTTTAATTATTACTATATGTAGGCTGGAAAGGTAAGCCTTTCTATTGGGAGGGGTGGGGATGGAACACGAAGTCATTAAATTTACCTGGAAGTGGTGAGCTGTTGACCTTTTTTCAATGTCGTTTAAACAGAAGAGGTGGATTGGCGTTCTCCCAGCCTAAGGCACAGGCTGAACAAATAACTTTACGTGGAAAGTTGGACAAATTTTAGGGCAGAATCAGTAAAGGGTAGAGATAACAGGGTAAGAATTGAGTGATAGGGGCTCCCCTTACTCCGCTCTCTGAGCAAATTATCTCATTTAATCCTCCTGACCACCCGCGGAGCCCCCGCCCCACCCCCCACGGACTGAACCACCAACTAGGTGACTATCTGACAGCTGCTGGGTGACGCGGGGCAGCTCACCATACAGTGAGTCGCATGCTGTCGTCCGGGGTTCCAGGCCCGAAGACGCCCACACACACTACATCTGGCCCAGGAGCCGGAGCTCGCCCGGGGCAGAATCGAGGCAGGAGCCAGCCAGGCGAGTGGGACCTCAAACTCACGAGCTTTCTGTCCCGCCCCACCACTGCCGTGCCCCCTCGGGCCCGCCCTGCCCAGCTCCCAAGCAGGCCCTGACAGGAGGGGCAAAAGTGAGCAGAAACTAATGAGAGTACTGGGACAGCAGGGTCTTCTCCTTGCTGTTTCCCAGTTCCACTTCCTACCCTGAGCGCGCTGCATGCTCAGGACTTTAAACTTCCGCTGTCCCACAAACCCAGGTGGCAGGCCACAACCCTGGAGCAGCGGCGCTGCCCATGACCTCTCGACTCACCCTCCGCCCTGCACAGAAGACAGCAGGAAGTTGGGGGGTCGGGAGAGGAATGGAGTGAACTGCAATCCTCCCTCTCAGGAACTCACTCACAACTTCCTCTCCGCCCCCCACTGCTCTGGGAGAGAGAGAGGACAGCGAAACACAGCACTTGGCGTAGGCTAGCCCTACAAGGAGGGCGCGAATGTCTTCCAGCCCCGCTTCCCTGCCCGCACCAGCCAACAGAGCGGTGTCAGGATCCAGCCACACAGACGTCACAGATGGAGTGTGGGTTCCGCACCCTCTCCGCACCTCACTCGGGCGCGAGTGCTCCGGAGGCGGACTTGGCGGCAAAAGGGGACAGTGGCCCAGGCCCAAGGGCTGCAAGTTGGAGATGTCGATAAAGTCATTTAAGTGTCTGGTCTCCATAAAGGGAGATGACAATTTTCACCTCGGGAGGCCTCGTGAACATCGGATGACAAATGGAAGTACCTTGAGCAAAGCAAAGGGCACATGGCACAGGTAGGCAAACGTCACTGCTGCTGAACCAACACTTGGCTAAAATTAATCAAACAGGAAGCTGGTCTCCCCCCAGGAGGCTGCAGACCCCTGCCGCAAGGGAGGCAGGAAGCTGTGACCGCTGAGTGAGGAAGGACAGGAGCTCACCTGGGAAGGGAGGAGCTAGGCCCCTGCCCACCTGGCCCGGAGGAAGTTCCAAAGTGTGGCGCCCAGGCCAGCAGCACAGCATCACCTGGGGACTTGTTACAAATGCAGGTTCTCAGGCCACACCCAATCAGAACCTCTGGGGGTGGACCCACATCTGTGGTTAACATGCCCTTAGGGGCTTCAGGAGCACAGAATTTTAAGTTGGGGGATCTATGGTCCTACAAGGAAATTTAATACAGAACACAGCATGGGCCGCCATCTCTACCGCTGGAAAGCCAGGCTCAGCAAAGGGCTGCAGCTGCCCCGTGTGACCGTGACCACGCTCCGCAGCCGGTACACTGAGCTGAGCCGGGTCACAGGCTCAGTGGCCGTGGCTGGACAGCTAGGATGCCACTGTCAGCCTAAAACTGAAAGGCCTTTGAAAGAGAGAGGCAACCAGCATTATTTCAGATCAAGCATTGGTTCAGGCAGAAGCCCAAACACTGCTCTGGTTTGGAGACAAAGGCGAGGGGCACCGAAGAGACAGGGAAGGGGAGCGATGACGTCGACAGAAGGAAGGAGGCAGTGCTGCCGGTGCAGATAACACAGCGATGCCGATTCTAAACAGGGGACTGAATACTCAGCCCGGGAGTCATCAGCCCAACAGTCACAGTGCCGACTACCTCGGGGCGAGGGAATGGAGGGGCACGGGCTGCTTAGGCCCAGCCGGGCAGTTGCTCACCCAGGGTTAATGTTGGGAGGTTTGAGGCCCAAGACGTGCCAGGCGGCTCCTCAGGGAGGGCAGCGCCGGTTCCTCCTTAAAGTGGCTCGTTCCTATCACCTTGTCACAGCACTTAAAGCACGAAGCCCTCGCAGAGGTGATCTTCCCTGGAAAGGCTCAGGAGCCGGGTCAGCCAGCACCCGGCTTTCTCCGTTTACCCTCCTGCCCGAGCGCAGACTTTCCAGGTGTCCCGGGCACCGGTTTGCAGCCCTGCCCAGCGCAGGGTGGTGCCGGCCAGAGCCCCTTCTGCAGAACCGCAGGCTCGGTGGGTCAGCGGCTGGAGGATGTGCAGCACAGGTGGGCAGGTATGGCTTTTGGATTTTCCAAAGCACACAGACATCATAGACAAAAATCAATGCAAAAAAAAGAAATCTTCCTTTCAGGGCAATTTGTCTCCAAATAACTCTATGCCTAAATTTAACCACAGGTTCTTTCCCTGCTTAAAAAATTGTGTATTTTCCAATTTTAAATAATATAAATTAGAGGAGCACATGGCACTTCCCTCTGCATTTCTTTACAATCCTCTGCAGATCTGTAACTATTCCTAAATGAAAGTTTATAGAGAGAGAGAGAGCAGTCAGGTTCCCCCTGGTTATTCTCCCCCCACCCCCCACCTCCCACACACACACACACAGGCAGGAGGTCACAGCCCACATTTTTGTGATTTCAGAATTTAGCCCACTGCTCGGGCCTGTGTAAAACAGAGGCATCGCCAGAGTCTCCAGCTCGGGGACACCCAGTGCTGGGAGGGCCACACACTGAGTGTGCACAGAAGGCGCAGGTGGGGCCTGGCCGCGAGGGGGCAGAGGGGCCGGCAGTGCCAGAGGTTCCCGGAGACCTGCCCCGAGGTCCCACTCCTGCAAGGCCTGGGGACAGGCCCTGCCCATCCTGGGTGCCTAGGTGGGTAGCTCCCCAGCCAACTCCTGGCCTCGCTCAGCCCCTCCCTCTCTCCCTCGGCCCCTGGGGGAGAAGGCCTGTCTCTGGCTCACAGAGCAGACCCAGGGAAACAGGCCCAGCGCAGCCCAGCCCCAGTCTCTCTGGGAGGAGCCTGGGCTGGCTGCTGGCCCTGGCCCGAGGGAGGGGCTGTGTGTTAATCCCAGAAATCCAATTAGCAGGCCTGCAGGCCAGCTGACTAGGACAGACCTCCAGCCAGGCCCCTATTAGGGAACCAGTGACATTCTGACCTCCCTGAGGTCCTGGTCACTGTTTGTCCCTCAGTGTGCTCAGAACCCAGACAGGAAAAATGACTACCGGGTGGCTGGGACCGGCCCCCGCCGTGTGCGGTCTACCACGCAGAGCCCCAGCCCTGCCCCGCCCCCGCCCCCACCCGGGGGCCAGTGAGCTAACTCTAAATCAGCACCGGTACCTAAAGGAGCCCTGGAGGGTCTCATTATCTGGGAAAAGCGGGAGACACTGTCCAAAGAATATTCTAGGACTGAGCTCCCCGTTACACAAACTGGGTCTCTGTGGACAGCTTCTAAAGAGCCCCCAGGCCAATCAAGAAGTTTAGCGCAAACAGAGCCCTGGTCAGAATTAGAGAAGCTGCGAGCTCAAGGCTGAAACTGGCCAGGGAGGAAGGGCAGGCCGCGAAGGCGTGGAGGCTTTTCCGTGAGGATTCCAGACACTCCAGCAAGACTGGGGACAGGGAGCTGGGCCCTGAGAGCCTCCGGGGACCTGGGGGCGCAGGCAGGGCAGGGGCTGGGGAGGGCCCCCTGGGCAGAGCAGGACTGCCAGGCACTGTACGGAGGAGGGAACCCTAAGGGCAGTGTCTTCCACCCCAGTCCCCACAGCCCTTAGCCCAGGACCGCTCCAGGGCCTGGGGTAGCATCAGGTGGAAGTGCTGGGTCCCCGGCTCAGAGCCGGCCGGGCAGACATTGGGCACCGGTCACCTTTCACACGGCACAGCATATTTATAAGCATCTCAGAAAAACCAGAGTTGCAGGAGTGAGATCGTACAATGTTTTCAATCAACAGGAACGTAAGTGAGGTCCCCAGTGCAGCCCCCGTGACCTCTGAGTAAAGACGCGGACGCAGGCGGCGTCACTGGCATCCTGAAGTCGGTTCGCAATGTGCGGGTCTGTTTTATTTTAGAAAACCTAACAATGTTTGTAAGACACCTGGCTGGGCCACTCCCGACTTCGTCCTCCCACCCTATTTTTCCCACAGGGCCCTGGATTCCCTAACCTACATTAATGTCCCGTGCCGGGGAAGGGACACGGCACAGGCACCGCCGCGAGAACCCATTTCCCCAGGGACTCGTTGGTACCTGGGTCCTGACGTGTCTCCTGAACCTCCCAACAGCCCCTTCTCTCCCGCAAATGCGGAGAACGTCAGCCTCCTGCTCCCCGCGCCCGCCCTGCTCCTCTGCGTGGACAGCAGCGCCACCCACCGGCCAGGGACCCGGCCCCTTCCCTCGCACAGCCCACGCGGAGCCTGCCGGACACCCCGCGGCTCTGGGCCCTGGCACGTTTCCAACTGCTGCCACCCTGGGAGCCACAGGAGGTCCCATCTGAGGAGCAGCGGGCACGCGGTCTCCCTGCGGCCCCACCTGGCCTCGCCCCTGCCTGGTCACCCCCTTCTCTCACCACAGCGACCAGGTGACTCCTTTCAAAACAAAAAGGAACAAGTTACCCTCTGCTCAGAGCTCCGCAGTGCTGCCCTAGTCACCACCAGCGGGAAGCCTCCAGGGCCCTGCCCCCCGCCCCCACACCCCCTTTCCTACCTCCCTGTCCTCCTGGAACCCTCCAGGCCCCCAGCCAGGCCTTCCCAATGGCCCTCCCTCTGGACTAATTCCCTGCCTTCTCCTAGTTTGCGCAAAAGGCATTAAAAGCCCCGCCTTGATGACCGTTTAAATCATCCTAGTCCCCTCCTTCAGCCCCTTTATCCTGTTCTGATTTTTCCTCATCGTACCTTCTAACACACCATGCGACTCACTTCATGCTCAGTTTTGACATCTCCCTCACCACATGAGGACAGAGTGTGTCCGTCACCGAGGACGGTGTCGGGGACGCAGCAGGTGCTCAGCAAACACCGCGTGCCGTGCGGAAGGCAGGCGGCCAGCTCGGCACTCTGCGGCCCCTCCCCCGCCACGCTGCCAGAGCCAGGGTCCAGGTCAGGCAGGGGACGCCCCGGAGCAGAGCCCGGCCCTTACTTGGGATCCATTGGCAAGGCTCCAGAAGGCCCCTCCACACTGAAATTTGACCCCAGTCCGCCAGCCAGAGAGCCCAAAATGCTCTGCATTGCCATCAGGCGTGGACCAGCGCCCCCAGGAGGCGGGAACCGGGTGAGACACTCACAGCCAGTGTGACCCAGGCACAAACCCCGCCCAGGACTGTAAACACACAGAGGGCCGGCCATGCGGTCATGCACAAGTGCGGGCGCAGCGACGACAGTTCTCAGTGAAGGGGAGACTGCACTCCCCCCGAGGTCGTCAGGTTCCAGCAGGGAGGAAGGGGCGCAGGCACCGCAGCCCCTGGGCCCAAACCTGCAGTGAAGGTGCGCACACCCTGACGTCTCCGCAGAGGGGCCTCCAGAATCTGCCAGGCAGAGGAGGAACACCGGAAACAGCACCTGCAAAGCCACCACGTGGCACAAGGCCCGGCACTTTGGAACAGCGAGCCCATAAGCACACTGGGCTGCGACATTACAGGGGACAGGGGCTGGGGCAGAGGGGGTGCCGCTGAGCCAGGGCGCAGCTTTGTCTGTTGGGGGGAGCAGCAGGGGGTGCACAGGTGACAGAGGGGCCCGGGACAGGAGCGGGTGCTGGAGGAGGAGCCCTTCCAGACACAGCCCTCACGGCAGGGCTGAGCGAAGGGTCTGCTGAGAAGCCAGGGGGGCTCCAAGTGGGATCCGAGCCCAAGGCTCTGTGAGGACGAGTCCCCCCGCACCACTGAGGAAGAGCCAACGGCGTGTGGGGAAGGTGCAGTCCTTGGCGGAAGGAGACAGCAAGGCCCAGAGCAGGGAGGACCTGGGACAGCTGCTGATGACTGAGATACGTCCCCGAGCACCAGATGCAACACCAGAGGGACACAGCAAATGCCCACAGCAGGCACCGTCCAGGGATGACAGATTGTTTGTTCCCTCAGATCCCCCCACAAACAAGGGTAGGAGGCGGATGGAGACAGGAGGACCCCTTCCTAACCCCGGTGAAAACTGATGGGGGCGGATGGGACGGATCCGCGCGGAGATAGAGTTAGGGCCACAACGGGTTAAGAACCCAGGATGATGAAGACCAGGAAAGGCCTGGGTGACCTCAGAGGGACAACCAGAACAAACTCAGCCAGAGTCCAATGGGCTGTGCTAAGCGCAGGCCTACACCTGGCCCGCAAGTTGAGTGGAGTGGGTGCTCAGGAAATCATGGGGGGGGGGGGGGGGGGGAGTGTGGAGCCAGGTGGGTGGAGTCTCAGACGTGGCGCCTGCCTGCCTGTTCTGTGGGTGCAGGGCTCAGCAAAGGAGCAACAGATTCTGCCAGCCCCACTGCCTGGGAGAAAGCTGCTCCTCCAGTTCTAGTCCTGATGCCAGACAATTCAGTTCTTCCTTGTATGTCCCTGGTGCCTTTCAAGCTGCTGCCCCAGCGATGGAGCTCAGAGTCAGCGAGTCCGAGTGCGTGGACGGGCCCTTTGAGAGGAACACGTGGGTCTCCAGAAGCCTCCGTCTCCCGCAGCCTCAATCCCTGCTGGTTTTCACAGACAGAAGTTATGAGGACTTCCTTCCCAGCAGTGAAATGCGGGGCTGGGGGGCCTGGTGTGGGACTGGGATTGTCCTTCCCGATTTTTATCCACTGCCCGTGAGTGTGGGACAAGCTGGGTTCTACCTCTGCACCCCTCCTGCCAGTCTTGATGTGGCTGCTTCTTTAAATCCTTGGTTGTACGGCTTCTGTTCAGCCGCATTTCATTGGTTCTCAATGATGGCTGTTCTGCAGTTTAGATGTAACTGACCTGGCTGTGGGAGGAGGCAAGTACCAGGTTCACCTACGCCGCCATCTTGACTGAAAAGCACCTGCCTGCCTGGCCTGCAGAGCTTCCCTCAGCCCCACCCTGCGACGCCCTGGCCCCTTACATAGTATTCCCCTTGATATCTTCGGTACCCACCTTGCACCGTACATAGTTATCACACGATTATCGGTTACATTCCCTAGGGTTTCCTCACATCCCCATGACCGTTCTGTAACTGCTGATGCCTATTTCTTAATGCCTTCACCTTTTTCACCCAGTCCCCCGAACTCTCTTCCCCCTGGCAGCCACCAGTCAGCTCTCGGTATCCATTAGTCTGTTTCAATTTTGTTTGTTCATTTATTTTATTTAGATTCCATGTATTAGTGAAATAATACGGTATTTGTCCATCTTTCTCTGACTTATTTCAGCATAATACTCTCTAGGTCCACCCATGCTGTCACAAGCAGACTTCACGCTTTTTATGAACGAGCAGTATTCCCTTGTGCAAATGTAGCACAGGTTTTCATCCACTCATCTGCTGATGGACACTTGGGCTGCTTCCATATCTAGGCCATTGTAAATAACACTGCAAGGAACGTAGGAGTGCATATAGTCTTTCGAATTAACGTTTTAGGTTTCTTATGATAAACACCCAGAAGTAGAATTGCTGGTCACAAGGCAGTTCCATTTTTAACTTTTTGGGGAAACTCCATACTGCTCTCCACAGTGGCTGCTCCAGTCTGCATTCCCACCCACAGTGCACGAGGGCTCCCTTTTCTCCACATCCTCGCCAACAGTTGTTTGTTGATTTATTGATGCTGTCCATTCTGACAGGTGTGAGGTGATAGCTCATTCTGGTTTTAATTTGCCTCTCTCTGATGATTAGTGACGTTGAGCATCTTTTCACATGTCTATTGGTCATCTACAGATGTCCTCCTTCGAGAAATATCTATTCAGGTCCTGTGTCCTCTTAACTGGATTCTTGGTTTTTTGGTGTTGAGTTTTATACCCTCTTTATAAATTTTGGATATTAACCCCTTGTCAGACATATCATTGGCGAATATGTTCTCCCATTGAGTAGGCTGTCTTTTCATCTTGTTTCCCTTGCTGTGCAAAAACTTTTAAGTTTGATGTACTCGCATTTGTTTATTTTTTCTTTTGTTCCCCTTGCCGGAGGAGATCTAGGTTTGTACTTTTTTAACTAATAAAAAATAGTGGCGGGAACCTGGCAGGTGGTTTCCCCAGGGGCACCAAAGGCGGAGTCTAAGAGGACAAAATGGCTGGAGCCGAGCCCCTGGGCTGTTGCCTTGTGAGTGGGACTTGGGATTCGTGCCGGCCACGCCTCCACAGACAGCAGGGCCACCGGGGGGGGGGGGGGGCAGGACAGGCCCCCAGGGGAAGCTTCTGAACAGAGGAAGGAAGCAGCGCTGTGCAGCTCTCGAGTCAGCGGCGCCTCGGTCGGCTCAGGAAGACCTCTGCCCAGTCCAAGCCGGGCAGAGAATCAGCCTGGCATGCGGGCAGCGCTGGGGCCCAGGCAGGCGGCGAAAGGGCCAACCGGGGCTCAGAGCGGGCGGCCAGGGAAGGCAGCGGCGGGCGGCACCCTACAGGAGGAGGCATCTTCTGGGCTCGGGGGCGGAAACCAGGATGACTTCTGCAGCAGGACCCACGGGGCCGTGCACAACGGTGAGGACCAGCGGCCGTGGATACCCCCAGGATCCCACGCACACAAGGCCTCTCCTGCACCAGCCCCTCTCCACTCCGCCCTTCCAGAGCGGGAACTTCTCCGAGGCCCAGATGCAGGCCCGGGCTCAGGGTGTTCTGTACGGGGGGGGGGGGGGGGAATTCATGCTTTTACCTCGTTTACTTCTCAGCTTTTCCATTTTCTTTTTTCTAAAATTTCATACCACCTTCCCACCCTAATTATTTAGTAAGCTTGAAAAGCTCCAAACTTGTCCCACTAGGAACTGCAGAAAAGTGAAAAATAATCCATTTCTAACCCAAGTTGTTAGCGAGGGCAGGTGGAGGGCCCCAGAGAAAGGCACAGGGGAGGAGGGGCGCTCCAGCCTAGGGACCAGGGCCGACAGGGACATCAGAGGCAAACTGCGCGCACAGCGCGTGACACACGGGCCAGTCGCCTGGGCTCTGCTTCCAAGTGGCTGCTGTCAGTGGAGAAAGTTACAAAAGCCGACGACTTTGCCTCAGTTTCCATATTTGTAAAATGGAAAAAATAAGAGCGCTCACTTTACAATATTCTAGAAGAAAACAGAAAATACTTAGAAGAGTGACTGGCACTGAATACCCACTTCTTCCTTCCTCCCTCCCCAAATAATGCCTAAGTATTTGTTTCGAAATGCAATGTTTTCTAGAGCAAAAGAAGGTAAATACAGACCCAGCACAAGATATGTGGCGCTAAACAGTTTCCTGTACGGAGCAAGAAAACAAATGGGGGGTAAAAGAGACCATCAGAGCCATGGCCGTTTTTTTCAAATACAAAAATGGTAATACGTACAATTTGATAAAGAAGATGCTGAAGGAAATTCAAGTCATGACCCCGTATATTTACCTGAAATACAAATATATACCCACTAAACCCCTGACACACAGGGCCCTTGGATGTGGGGGTAGCCACCTGCCAAGAGCACACGGGGGGGAAGCTTGGTTCCTCCCCGTCCGGGTCTCCATCCCATGTGACAGTTGCAAACGTCACTGGGCTGACATACACGGAATAGGACACTTGATTTGAAAAAAACCAAACCCCACAGCAGTGAAATGAAGTCTCTTACTTAAGCCCAGGTCCACCCTGCCAAAAAAAAATAAAGTTGCTTTAATTGTATTATAAAAGATATTTTCCTTTTGCCTTATGTTTTTCGAACTCTTACACCAGAGGGTGGTGTCCTGAGGAACAGAAACAGATATTAAGCAGAAATGAGCATGAACAGGAACAGGGGCCCAGAAGCCATGTCTGCAAACCACGGTTCTTCCTCACTTAACCTGCCTTAAGCAGCTAGTAAGTTTCAGCGGTCCTCCAATAACGGAGAGCCACTCTGTCATCTGGGGCTCACGTCCTCATTAGAAATGGATACGCAGGAATGGAGAGCCACATGGGGCAGCCTGCTGGAGTCCTCGGCGCAAACAGCTCAGTCTCTTCCCCTTTTACCTCCAGGCCTTAAATCTCAGCCCCTCTGCAGTTTCGTGCTGATGGAAAAGGTCAGTCTGGCAGCTCGAAGAATTCCACTGTTTGTTTATCTACCTAAGGGCAGGGTTTGGACGCTTTACTGCCCTGGAATACTTGAATATGAGCCATCCAGAAGTTGAGAGAGAAAAGAAAATATATACTCAAGCTAAAATCTATCCAATGTTAAGAAGGCCAGTGGTCAACCCCAATTTTAGAAAGGTTTTGGACAAACAGGCTTGACTAAAATAGACCTAAAGCACAGCTTCCACGGGGGACTCACTCCCACAGCTGACGGTGGCTGCCCTCCAGTCCCACCCCGCACTCCCCACCCGCAGGGAGGGCTTTCCGGGGCACCCCTGGAGGCGAGGGGCAGGGCGGTGCCCCCAGAGGCAAGGTCACAGCAGACAAGTCCAACCGTGCTGGCGAGCAGTTGGTTCTCTTCTGGAACTTTCTTTTGTTCAAGTAGCAAATTTCAGTCAATTTAATTTTATCATCAAGTATTTTTGAAATTTGTTTTCTGACAGACTGCAGATGCTAGAATGACCAGCATACACGTCAATACTACTCCCAGATCCCATCCCTGGGCTCAGAAATGCCACCCTAGACCATGGCAGGCGTGGCGTCTCCCCCGTGGGCCAAGATGGCGCAGGGGGGAGCTCTTACACTGAGCATGCCCGAGGCTGGAAAAGTGAATGGACAGGACCCGAGAGCGCCAAGAGCGTGAAGACAGCTGGATAGAAAACAGGCCCTCCCCTCTGTGCCCTTGGCAGAAAGAGGGGATGGTCTGTGAGACGGGAGTCCACCCTCCTCCCAGGTTGCACACGCCGGAACAGACCGCTTCCCTCTCGCACCAGCACCTGCCCCACGAGTCTGGCTTCGGTGGCCGCAGGCAGCCGAACCTCTGACTTGTTCAGTTACAGAGAGAAAAGATACCCATGGACATTCTCTTGCCAAAAGGCAAAGCTGCTCAGGGAAATTAAAACTGAAAACAACGTGGCCCACAGGACTTTAAATTTCAGGCCTTGTCTCCCACATGGTGCCGTAAAGAGGCCGTTCTCACAGGAGCCATGAACTATGAGTGTTCATTTCTGGTTAAAAACAAACAAACAAACAAACAAAAAAACGGAGAAGAAGTTCACAACGTAGAAAGGGCAGGGAACAAATGGCAATGTCTCAAGTACAATGTCAAGAGAGAAGAGTTCCATGTGACTTAATCCCAAACATAACAAGTGCAGGGAGAGACTTCCCAGGCCAGCAAGTGGGCAGCAAAGGGCACGCTTTCTTCAGTGGAAAGTATTTGAAACAGGGCATTGCTAGTGTCACAGACGCATGTCCCTTCTGGTGAAGGACGAGACTGTCAAACCCAGAGTTTATCCCTCCTTCCCAATAAGTCCATGAAAACACAAAATAACTTTCATGAACCCAAGCACCAAGGACCATTTGTAAGTCTAATTCTTCTGTGACCGTTTGTAAGCCTAATTCTTGGACTTACACACAGTAATTTATTTGAAGACTCGGACCTCTGCATGAAACCCCCCCCCCACCACACCCCCCACCTCAGCCCCACCTGCACTGTCCAGGTCAAGGTCAGCCCAGTGTCACTCCTGTACATCTGACTGACAGCCTTCTCTCTTTGCTGAATCCTCTTGCCCGAGCGGTGCCCAGGCCAGGCGACCCCAAGCAGTACCGATGCCTGTTACATGCCATCTCGCTTTCTGGTTGGTCCCCTTCCCACGCAACTTCTCCCCAGCAGGGTGCCCTGTGGCGATGGCTGGTCGTTAACACCTCCAGAGCCTGTCTGGTCCCCGTTGCCATTACCGCGCAGGGCGCACTGCAGCTTACCCAGCAGGCGAGCGTTCCTCCTCGTGAGACAGCGGCCCCAGCAGTCCAGCTATCAGCTATAAAACCACCCCTTTAGTTTGCAGAGCGCTTTTCAGCTGCAGAGTGATTTCAGGCAGGGTCCCTGTAAAATGTTAACTTTTCCTACATGTATGGGAAGGTGGTTTCCCTCCTCATAGCTTCTGGATACCGCTGCTGCAAGAACACTGCCTAGCCCCAGGCAAGGACGCGGTCCACACTTACGTGTTTATAGTGCTCAGTTGACCAAATTCTAGAAATATGCACTGTCCAAATACACAATTTCAAGTCTGACTACAACTGCAGTGCCTAAATATACAACTGAAGCCAACGCTTCCCTTAGCAAGACAAAATTATTAAATACATAAATTCTTAGCTGCCCTTGATGTGCCCTCTGTATCTTATTGTCTCTAAAACTTGAAGGAAAAAGCTTGCTACTTAAGCCATGTGCTTAGCACCAAGCAAGGCACCCGGGGGTACTCGATATGCAACACGTTAGTTATCTGCTATTATGTTTGGAAACACAAAACAAATGACACACTTGTAAAACTACAGGATGCCTATAAAAATGAAGTCACTCTCTCAATCAGTATTTATTGAGCACGTTCACCGGCCTTGTCTGCATGTTTGTGTCCCACAAAATTTATGTTAAGTCCTCACCCTCGAAGGCAATGGTGTAAGGAGGTGGAGGCTTTGGGAGCGGAATGGGTCACAAGGGCAGAGCCCCCATGAATGGGCTCCACGCCCTTATGAAGGAGTCCCCGAGAGTCCTCTCAACCTTTCCGCCCAGTGGGGACATGGCGAGTGGATGGCCATCTGTGAACCAGGGAGCCCTCACCTGTCACCGAATCTGCTGGTGCCTTGACCTTGGCTTCCAGCTGCCAGAACCATGAGGAACAACATCTGGTGCTCATAAGCCCCAGGGAGCAGTGTTCTGTTACAGCAGCTAGAGCAGGCAAAGACCTTCATATTCAGGGACCGCTGTCAAGAAAGAGCAACCTGGCAGGTCAGGGACACGGAAAATACTTGAAAAGCTGCGTATGAGCATTCAGAGGGGAGGGCACTGCTCAGGGGCTACCTGGAACCATGGAACCAGTATGAGGTGACAATTATTTGCTTTAACAACAGAATTTTCCACAGGGGCCCCTATATGTAGCAAATTTCCCCCTAAGCACTTAAGCTGTATGTTGGTTTTCTTTTTTCATCTGATTCACCATTTCAGGAACACGCTGTCTGTAAAGCCAGGCGCTGCCACGTGTAGGCAGAGGTGGAAATGGAGGAACCACAGAAGGGGCTGCCCAGCTCCCCGCGCCACAGCCCCCCGATCCGAGGCTGCGCAGCTGCCTTCCCCCCTCCAACCAATCCCCTCCGCGGTCACCGCTCAAGGTTCACAAATCCGCCCTCCATCCCTGCTTCCTCATTGCTTCTGCGTCCCACCCTGCACTGCCCCTACTCCGGGGTAACACGTGCCCTGGGTTGTTAAGGTGACCTGTGTGCTGTCGTGTGAGAAGAACCATCCACAAACCATCTCACTTACAGGGCTATCGTCACAATCAATTTCTGTCAACAACAGCATCCATCGTCCCTCCGGTCACTGGGACTCCATGCCTGCCGACACCCTGGCTGCTCCTGATCCTCCAGCTCCTCAGCACTGTCCCTCCTGCACCCCCTGACCCCAACTCTCGCCCCACCTCCGCCCACTCCCGTGTCCCAGCGAAGCCAAGTGCTGTGTCCCGCGAGCTGACACTGCTCCCCAGCGAACCAGCCCAGCGTCGGCCTGGACGCCCCCGCAGTGTCTGCAGCCGGTGCATCTCAGAGCTGCCCTCAGTCTCCCACATCCTTCATCTCCTCCCGGCTGACGGCCCAGGCGGCTCCGGATCAGGGAAAACCATCTTCTTCTTTTAACATCCTGAAATTTGTGTACAACTCTCAGCTCTTCCCTCCAGAACAGCATCATCGTGGACTCCAGAGGTCCAGCCCCGGCTCCCCACACACAGCAGTCAAGAGCTTCCCATCTAGGCCACTCTCCCTCCTCAGCGATCATCAGAGTTCAAAGCGGAGCTGTCCGACACGGGAGCCACGAGCTTCACGTGGCAACGCCGGTTCAAAGTCAGTCCAATGAAATAAAACTGTAAATGCAGTTCCTCAGCAGCACAAGCCTCATTCCAAGCCCTTCCTAGCCACATGCGGCAGCGGCTGCAGTGCTGGATCGAGCAGATGTGACATGCCCCTCGTCACAGACGGTTACAGGCAGCACCACCCCCGAGCACTGACACACACCGGACGCAGCCATTCCGGCCACCGTCCAGCGAGGTCCTGCAAGCAGACATGCGAGGCCAGGGAGACTCATCCCGGAAATGCTGGGAAGGAAGCGAGGGCTGAGCTAGGTTTTGGAATCATGACTTCACTATCTTACACCTGAACAGTGTTTTGCACGCACCAAGAATTTCTATATGTATTTTAAATAACATGATTTCAAATGGGGTAACATTCATAAGGCAGATGGCACACGCAGAGACACGCGGGAGAAAACGCAAAGCCTGAGAAGTCGGCAGACGTCCTCTGTCAAGAACAGTGTTCTTTAATTTGAAGAACTTACAAGGTTTCAAAAAGGCCATTTTGAGCCTAAGGATATTTCAACTTGCTTTTTTATTCCTCTCTCTGGCCTGACCACCACCCCACATTGCTGCCAGGCAACACCAGCCGGTTACTAACTAGGTATGGACCCAGGCTACGTCCCAACAGTGCATCTACTCTTCAGAGACTCCTTCCTAGGAAACCAGAATGACAAGGTCATTCCACTCATGTTCATGTCAAATCGAGGCCCGAGAGGGCTAAGAAAAACAGGACCATATAAAAGAACATACGGAGATCAAAACTACACTCCCCTCCATTTGTACCCATCCTCGTCTCCCACGTTACCTGCAGCCGTCACCGCAGCCAAGAACCCGGCGCTGGCGCCGCGCCTGCTGCTCCCCAGCGCCTCTGATTCAGCGATGCTCTGGCCACTGGCGACCACACTGGGCAGCCAGGTCTGGAACGTAAAGGGCAGGTGGCCTCGGAGGACGGCCGAGCAGGAGGCCAGATTCCGTGGTGGCTTATGAGTTGAAGAACAGGTCTTAGAAGAGGAGTCCCTGGTGTGCCCACATTGTCAAGTCCCTTCCACCAGGGAGTTGGGAAGGCGCCTTCTTCGGCGACCTAGTTCCTCCAGGAGCCCAAGCCCACCACAAGGGCACGTTTCCAGAGCCCAGAAACAACCTACCTGAGGATGAAGGGCAGACAACAGCAGCTGCTCATTGCTTTTCTAGGTTTTCACAGCGTCCCCAAATAGGTAATGGGGCAGAGTTGATCTCAGATGTCTTTCCATTCAGTCCATTCACCAACCCACATTTTCACTGTCAATATCTATTAGGATCTTCCTCCAGAACAATAGCACTCCCTCACCAACCAAAACTCTTTAACCCATAAAAATATTGCCCTAGTTGGTGTGGCTCAGTGGATTGAGCATCAGCCTGCAAACCAAAGGGTTGCCAGTTCGATTCCCAGTGTAGGGCACATGCCTGGGTTGCTGGCCAGGTCCCCAGCAGGGGGTACGCAAGAGGCAACTACACATTGATGTTTCTCTCCCTGTCTTTCTCCCCCACTTCCCTTCTATAAAAATAAAATAAATTTAAAAATCTTTTTTAAAAAATCATGTGAATATTTTTTCCAAAAATAAATGCATAGGCTCAAACACACGTCCCTCATCTGTGATTAACCAGTTATTCCAATGGAGTAATGCCCACGTGTGACATGGCTCCCCAGTTGACCTGCTGTCACGGTGACACGGTGACTGTTACCCTTTAGGTTCCATCACCAACCTTCCTTCTTAAAGCTGAAGCTTCCTCTGAAACATTGCGCCAAGTAAAAAGCTGCCTCTGTGAGCTTTCTGCAATGGAAAACGTTCACATTTGAACGTCAAACCGCAGGCTGCACTTCGCTGGGACACCAGAGAGCAGAGCCCACCGCCATTTCCAGCCAGGGGCGCAAAGCCTCCGACCTGCCAAGCAGGCTGCCCAGAACCCCTGTCACGATGCCCCGTTTCTACTCTCGGTCACTGCTGCAAAACTCACAGAGTGGCTTACAACCACGCACGCGTTCTCTCTGACCGTTCTGGAGGTGGGAGATCTGGGACGTGCTGAGGGCCACCCGCCTTCTCGGGGCTCAGAGGTTATTACACTGGCTCCAGGCCTCTTCTCCGTCTTCAAAGCCGGCACCGCAGCGTCTTCAAACCTCTCTCTGGCCTCTGCTTCCATTGTCACAACTTCCCCGACTCTGACCGCCTGTCTCCCTCTTATGAGGACCTGCTACGTACATTGGATCCACCCAAATAATCCAGAATAATCTTCCCATCTCGAGAGCCTTAGTTTAATCACACCTGCAAAGCCCTCTGGCATGTGCGGTGGCAGTCACAGGTTTCTTAGGTTTATTAGCACATGTGTACAGGGAGGAAATGCTATTCCTCTGTCTACCATACCAACCCTATGAACTCATCTCTGCAGGCTACCTGATTAACAGTAGCCTTCGGAAGTACCAGGGATGAATTAAAATTTCATCACATGTAATCTCACCAACCAAAGCTGTGTATTTGCATCATGTCCTTCAACATCAGTTAAGGAATATGAATTTTCTCCTTTTTCTTAATAAGATAACATGTGATTATCACTTTCTATAACTACTGTGGATTTCACTGTCCTTCAGGGGATTTTTGTGATAAAATGAGAGGTCATACATAAACTTGACTGTCTTATTTTTTTAAAGACAGAGGCTTTTGGTTTCTTCTTACTGATTCGCTACCACTTAGTGATAAATCTGAACTAGTACTAGACTGAAGGAAAATTCTTTCCAACAATAACTGTATTCAAAAGGAATGAAACAGTACATGGAAAGAAGTGGGTATTCTTTTTGCACCACTATCCTATTTGAAAATGCATCTAAATATCTGATTAAAGAAATGGGAAGAAAAGGCTCTGCTTATTCTGACACACGCCCACCGAGTGGTAGCTGCCTTCAGTTATATCTGAGAAAAACCGGTCTGAGCTCCGCTGCGGGATGAGGCCCCTGCCGGGGACGGGGGCACCGGGGCAGGCGGGGTGGGCAGGTGAGCAGAGGCCTGCGTGGTCTGCGGTCCTCCCGGGGGAGCCTTGGCGGGTGGGAGGGGCAAATGCTAAGGAGCCACCAGCTTTTAATCCAAGAACGGCAATTCGGCTTCATGGGGACCACACAAATTGGCTTGGCTATTTATGAGCAAAAAAGATGTTTCCTGTTATAATGGAAACTCAATCCAAAAAGTTATTTTGGCTTTATAAATAATACAAACACTTCACTAACATTCAAAAAAATGCTGTCTCTCAGAATACGGTCCTGTGACCTCTTTGAAGAGCAGGACATTATAAGCCATACCGTCTCCTGCTCACGTGACAGCTTAATCTGAACGTGTCTACATTCTATGGGAAAAACACTCCCCACCACAGAAATGGGATAGAAAGAATCACCTTGATGGGTAGAAAACTTACGTTAGCCCTTAAATATTTTCTGCGACAACATAAAACCAATGCAGGCTAATATGTAAGTCCCTAGTTTAATCCTCTGTCCAGTAATGGAACCTAGAGCATGGGAGAAAAATAAACCACTGATTAGCAATTTTAGGAAAGTTGGGCGCAACACCAATGCACACACCTGCACACCTGCTGAAGAGCCTGTGAGCAGGGCCCACACTTGCACGGAAAGTGCGTGGAGGAAAATGCAGGGCAAGAACCGTGCCTCCGTCCTGACCAGGCACTGAGAGGGGGGCCCCCAGGGCGGGCGGTGGCCAGGAGAACCTCGCCAACCATCTGCATTCTGCCCCAGTACCCAAGGCCACCAATCCATCGCTGCATCCACGCCAGGCCCACGCGGCCGGCACGTCCCTGCGAGGAGCGACTTGGGACGGGAGGAGGAGGAACTTCGGGGCACATCACGCCTTCCCTCTGTTCACATCAATTTCCAGCGCTCTCTGAAAGACAGAGATGCAAATGCAGCCAGGGTTCCATTTCTAAATTTGAAGGTGTTACGGGGCCACCAGACACCAAACTGGTGGCACACACACCAAGCCTGTGAGCCAGCACGCACAGAGAAGTCATGGCAGGGGCTGCTTCTTTCTAGAGTGGTCTAGAGTGTTTCCTCTGCCCTAAGTCATGAGGAGAATTCTGAGATGAAAACCACGTAAAGGAGACCCCACATTTCTATTAAGACTTATTTTAAAAACACACCCAAGTAGGAGGAATATGGGCAGAAGCCCAGGATGGCCCTCCAAATGTGGAGACAGACAGCCATCTGTCAACATCTAGATCTTAGAACATGGGGAGACCCAGCAGGTTCCCCTAGTTTTTGACAAAATGCGTGAATGCATCTCCTGCTTCCTGGCCTCTCTCTGGGTGGTCCTGGCGCACCCAGTTGGTCCCTGGAGTCGATCTCCATCCACAGGTGGTTCTCGAAGAGGGAACCCTTCCATGCGGCACCTCGCACAGGTGTGCTTCACTTGAACAAAAACATTTCCCGTTTTTATCCTGACTTTGCTAGAGTATAAAATCAGGTGACCCATCATGGGTAGGTAACCAGATGAGCAAAAATGAAAAAGCAGCAGCAAAGGAAAGGTCAAAGCTCTCAGGGGAGCAGAGAGTGGCGTTGTCACAGGCAGCACCCTCGATGTAGAGAAGAATGCCTGTGCCACGAGGGGCCTGGCACCGTAACTTGGGAGCTGCGGGCGGACTTGCACACAATCACTCCTCCCGGCTCAGTGCTAAGGTGCCATTGTCATCACGGCTGCCTAATCAGGAAGCATCGCTCTTACTGCGCACAGCCGAGCTGGTTCCAGCAGCAGCCAAGTGAAGGCCCTGCATCCGCACACACGCAAAGCACAACACTGCCTGCAACCTCTCTTCCCAAAGCCCCAGCCGCCCGCCAGCCGCTCACCGCCCCGTGCAGGGTACCAGGGACACTGCAAGGAATAAATGCCCCAGCTGGGCTGGCTCACGACATGCTCACCCTCCCGTGGGCTCAGCACCGCTCATTCCTTTCCCACTAAGACACCCGAGCAAGGTCAAGGGCACAGGCAAGGACAGAGGGAAGGACGGATGCAGAACACAGGAGAGTTCAAGAAAGATTTGGTCGCTAAGATGCAAAGTGCTGTGGAAGCTGGGCTCCTCAAAATTCTACATGGAAGCCCTAACTGCCAGCACCCCAGAACGGGGCTGTATTTGGGAGTGGAATCTTTAAAGAGGATGTTACAGTGCTAGATCACCAGGGTGGCCTCAGGCAAACCGGACTGGGGTCCTTGTAAGAAAAGGACACACACACACACACACCCCCCGAGTGACAACCACGTGAGGACACAGGGCCGTCTACACACCGAGGAGAGAGGCCTGTGGGAAATTCAGACCTCTCGACACCTTGATCTTGAGCTTCTGGCCCCCGGAACTGTGAGGAAATGGGCATGCTCTGTAAGCCACCCTGTCTGCGGCGCTTTGCTATGGCGCCGTGAGCTGACTGACAGAGGAAGGCACAGGGCATGTCCGAGACCCACACGTCGGAGGCTGCCACTTTCTACAAAGGTGTCCCCCAGGGTCTCGCCCCTCAAGTCCCCAATCCTCATATTGTCCCCCAACTGAGCTGAGGTACCGGAGTCTTTCACCCCAAAAGCTGCCGGTGCGGATATGAGGAAAGCGACCTGATCTCACACCCAAGCACGCTGTGCCCCCACAGCCGCTGGGCCCCCCCGCAGCTCGGTCTCCTCCCCCTCAGGCTTGCCAGCACCCCCTCAGCTGCTGGGACCAGCAGACAGAAAACCAACAGTTACTGAACAACCTACACATTTTATCTGATGGGGTAGATTTTATTTCAGGCAAAAGGGAAGGGACTCGGAGAGGTTAAAGTAATTTTTCCAACAGTGGAACCAGGAAATCAACCCAGATATTCCTGATTCCAAAGCCCTTATTTTTCTCAACAAGCCACAGTCTCTTCCCTGCAGCTGAGATGGCCAAGTGTTTTTAAAAAATAGTTCTATTAGGGAAAAAAGTCACAGAAAATACTATCCTAATGTCCCTAGAGATCAATTTTAAATTGGTATTAATTAGAGACCGTCTACTATGTAAGCCTGTAGAGAAACTAAAATTTCACTTCAAATTTTACAAATCACGCTGAAAATGAACATAAATGACAATAATACCCTTGAATAGTTTTTAATGAAAGACAGTGAACTGCCTTCTTTAAAACATGGAGCAGTGAGTATAAAGGGCAGCGTGAGGCTGTGCGTTCCTGTCCTTGTCCAGCACTGGGGTGCAGCGCTGGCGACCAGGCACCGCGGTCCCTGAGGGCCGCCCGCCCACAGGCCCCTTCCGGCCCCTGCCTGGCAGCGGCGCAATCAGCCATAAGGTTCGCCTCATAATGAGCCCCGATCAGCTCGTAATTTAATTTTCTTCCCTGAGAGCTCAGAAGGGAAGAGCAGGAAATGCCTAGCTCAGCCTTTAAGCCGTAACCCTGGGACTGGCAACTGGGGACAGCGGGCCACGAGGACGCCCGAGCCACCGATTTCTGCCTCTGCTCCCGGAGGAAAGCAGGCTGGCCCGCGTGCTCCGGACGGGCCGGACGCCACCCCCTCAACCCCCCCCCAAAACCCCAACGCCACACACACGCACCGGCCTCGCTGCAACAGCTGCGCGCGACCCAAGACGCGGCCGCGGGAGCTGCTGTAGAGCCACCGCTCCCGCACCCCTGGCCCTGGGGTTCCCAGCCTTCGGGGCCTGGTTGTGCTCCTACTGCTGGTTCCATTAGAGGGGACAGCAGAAGGCAGGGCAGTAAAAGAGGCGCCGACCAAAGCAGAGTGGCCAGCTTTATGTGCACGGACTTGATTTGGGACAAGCAGGAGGAGGTAACCATGGGCATCGCGGGACGATGGGACGGGCGCTGCAACAGCGTCCTGGCCACGGTGAGCGCGTGGCTGTGCGTGAGGTTCTCCGAGGGGAGGCTGTGGACGGGCTCCCGGGCGTGGCTCACGGTGGCGGGAGAACCGTGGGAGGCCGAAGGAACCCAGGCGACAGGGAACGCGCGCGGTCCGACGCGGCTCGCCGCGGGGCCCCCGCACAGAGCTGTGCCGCAAGCGCAGGTGCACGCGCGACTTGCGGCCCACGTGGGCCACCGCCCCACACCTATGGCGGACGGTCAAGCGGGCCGCTGGGAGGGAGGGCCCGGGGTAGCCCCTGGAAGCCCCCCAGACAGCGCGGCGGAGCCGGTGGGCCGGCGACGTGGGCGCAGGGGGCTTCACGTAAACCCCAGCCGGACCGCTCGCTCCCGCAGCGGGATGGCAAAGTCCAGCTCGCCCGTTCCGTGTTGTGGTTTATGGAAGGGAAAACCTGCGCATGTCTGTAAGCCGCGCACCAGACCCTCCTTTCCACAGACAGACAGACACACTGCCTCCCAAACTCACGCTCATCCCCACGTGCCATCCGTGAGCAACCCACACACTGACACACAGAGGAGGGGCGGCGGCGCAGGGCCGCCGCCTCTGGGCCCCGTCAGGCGACACGCGCGGCCCTCCGCGGTTGGGGTTGTTTTTAATCTTGGATGAGGGCGGACTCCGGTCTGGGCACAGCCTGGGCGGCCCGCCGGCCAAGCCGGATCCTGGCATGGTGGCGTCGGGCTGCCGGCTCTCCAGCCGCCGTCGCCTGAACACAAGCAGCTCATCGGGAAACTCTACCTGGTTGTGAGAAACCGTGTCAGTAACTAGCTCCAAGCACGGACCTAATGCACAGAGCATCCTGGCTGAATGGTCCTCCTACTCCCCAAGCCCCCAAACAAATTAATGCTGAAAAGTAACTTCTGAATGGGACTTGTGCAAAAACGGACGCCTCCGGCATGCGGACTGTCCTTGCCCTGCGGGACGGGCTACAAGTCGTTACAAACATTCACAAAAAATAAAACATGCAAATGGTTATAGAAGGGAAGTCATCTGGCAAACTGTTAATGTATCCAGTCTTTGTTTCATGAACAGCTAGACATTATTTAAGCTTTTGTGATTTCTCCAGTGTTTTATAAGGACAGCAAGGAGATGCAAGAATTCATGTCACCTGACACTGCAGGTGTGGATGGAAGTGTTTATTTCACTTGTAAACTGTGCCACTTCTAAACTTTCCCTGTTAAATTCCTCAGGTAATGACCTGTAGCGGCAGCAGGGTCCCACTTGTCACTCTCCGCGAAGGAGGAACCCGGAGGCATGAGGGACGCTGGGCCCACACCTCTGCTCACGCGAGCACCTGATGGTCACCTGATGGGCCCCGGGACCGGTGGCCAGCAACCCTGGGGGGCAACTCTCTCCTTGGTGTGACACATTACAGTTTTCTTTTCCTAACTGAAGGGACACAGTGAAGGGTTATCAACGGGCAGTGCGCGGCAGCACCGCCAAGGAGCTAACACAGAGGTAAGCAGGCAAAGCCAGCTTCCACTTCACTTCCCGGCCACGGGAATGCGTGGTGCCGGGTGCACTGGCGCAGAGATGAGCTGCGGGGTGTGCCCTGCCCGCGCTTCACTTAAAACGGAGGTTACAATGATATAATACTTGGTGTGATATAACATGACACACACGTGCACACAGGATCTCGGGAGGCGCGAACGCGTTACCACACAAAAACTGCTTACAAAAGCTGGCCCCGACTCAGTGCCCAATAACGTTAGCTTATCGGCACCTGATCAGAGCGAACCAAGAGTCCAGCTGGTGGCCTCCCCGACACGGTCGGTGTGTAGGCAGGACGCCAGCGTCACCCCTGAAGAACTCTTTGCCCCACGTGTCTCTCTCCGTCAAAAGTTCACAGAGATCCCAGAGCCGCTCCTTCCCCCTCATGACAGTCCTCCTGGCCCAGCCGTGCCTGGTGGGGCCTCCCTTTAAAAGGGCCAGAGGGTTCAAGGGTGGCAGCCGGGCAAGGGCCAGTGGCCCCGGGGGAGATACTGCGACCTTTCAGGAGTGGGGAGGCTCTGTGTCCTTAGCCCCCAGACGGCTGCCTCCCATGGACACACACGGGGAAAGCCCCAGGGAAGCGCAGGTTTCCAGGCAAGAGGGTCACTGGGGTGCAACACCATGAAATGTGCGTGGTGTGCAACATATGTGATATGTTTATGACACACATAAATCCATCAAGAAATTTCTAAATTGTCATGAGGAATTTTATTTAGTAACTAACTACAAACTATATATATATATATATACATACACCGTTGTGTGGATGTGTGTGGGTGTGTATGTAGGCACGTGTATGGTGTATAAACAGGTGGGGACACGCATATGCATAAAGGCAGGGACATCCCATGGGCGCAGGTTGTCCCTTTAGGACCTGCAGTGCCCCTAAAGTGTGGGCCTCGGGGGCTAACACTGTTTCCCACAAACTTGATTCCCACATTTTATACCCTTTTTCAAAAACATAGAAAAATTCTGGTGCAGGAAGGGTGAAAAGCCCTGAATACACAGAATTATGAAACAAAAATGTTCCCAAAATTTTGCTTAGAGCCCCTAGTTATAAAGCCACCAGCAGGAAACCTCATCCAAGTAGGCTCAGGTCTCGAGTCTCTGCCCATAACACAGAGCAACCCCCACGCACACTTCGTTGTGTGGATGTGGCTCCCACACACATGGGATCAGCCTGACGCCCCCTCCAGGGAGGCCACACAACCGCACCTGCCCGTTCACGCTCTGCCTTGGACACACAGCAGCTCAGACCTAGGGCCTCACCGCCCTCCCTGCCCCGGGCATCGGCCCTTCCCTGGGCAGCCCTCTGCGCGTCGGCGATACAGCCACGGTCACAGCCACGGTCACAGCCACAGAGACAGAAAAGCGCAGGTCACCACGGAGGGGCTGCTTCCCCCGCCTGCAGTGCCCAGGCCCAGACCCGGGTGACACGGGCCAAGAAGGCGGCCGCCTGGGGGCAACAGGGGTCCCAAATGACATGACCCTTGAATGCACGTGATGGGCTGGTGTGTCTAAGGAGGGAGAGGCGGGGACAAGGGCAGGCCACCTGAAACGAGTTATGTACCGCGTCAGCAGCAGGTGACCTTGGACAAATGAGTGACCTCAGGGGAAACGGAGCCCGAGGTCCCCAGGGTTGACAGCAGCCTCCGGCTGTCCCTGCCACCACCGTGGCTTCTTCCCAAGACCGTCGGCATCTTCCCACCCCCGCAGCTGTCACAGTAGAAGGCAGTGCTGCCCAGGGGCAGAGAACACAAGCACCAAGGAGCATTTTAAGTTTTCTTGTAGCCACATTAAAGAAATGTAAACAAAGGTGAAATTAATTTTAACCGTATTTTTATATGTCTAATATGTCCAAAGTATTTCCATATTTCGACATGGAATCAATATGGAAGAAGTATTAAGATATTTTGCGTTGTTTGCCATGCCACGTCTTTAAAACCTGGTGCGTAGTTCACACTCAGGGCACCTCATTCAACGCACCATGTTTCCGATGTTCAAGAGCACGTGTGCGAGGGCTTCCACATGGACACAAGTCACTCTGAGCAATTACTACACCACACACAGACCATGGCACTACCTGGCTCTGTGTCTCCCTTCTCTCATGGACGCTCTCGGTGGCCCCTGCCCACGCTCACCAGCAGCTTGTTCCCCGTGGCTGTGGATGAACCTCCCCATGGATGAACCATGCTGGCTCAAAGGTGGGTCCCCCGAAAGTAGGAGCCACACCTGTATTCTCAACACCGATCACAGACGAGACATTCAATAAATGTTTGTTAACTAGTCAGTCTACTAAGTACACCAGAATGAAATCCAAATCCCTCACGGCCACCTTCAGGTTTTGTCTGTAACTCTCCTGCCCCCCTCTTTGTAAACCCTCGACGGAAGACCCCAGCATCCGCTCCAGGTGCGGGGGATGATGGTAGCAAAGGCCACGCGGGCTACATCTTCCCGGAGCACTAATTACACTAAATACTCCTATATTAAGATGCTCCAAGACCTACAGCAAGAGAGGGCTAAAACCCCGGCCAGCTGTTCAGACTACATACCAGGCCCCAAACACACTTTGTGCCTACAGCCAGCAGCTCCAAAACGACCCCAAGCCCAGGCACACGCTGCCCCGCTGCTGGCTGGCGCAGTGGCGGACACTCTGGAGAGCCCGGATGCCTGGAGCCCCCTGGCCAGGCCTCGCACCGCCTCCGCGCCTCTGCAGCAGGGCTCCCTCCGCGCTCTCTGCGCGCACCTCCCCTGCCACGAGGCCCAGCCTCGCGGGGCTGGGGTGGGGGGTGGGGGGAGCCGAATTTCCTAACCTCCTCCCGGCCTCAGGAGCAGCACTGTTCCCCCCCTCGAACACTAGGGGGGAAGCCAGGTGCCAGCTTGCCCTCTGCTCCCACACACAGCGCACGGTCCCTGAGAGCCGGGACTGTGCGTCCCACTCAGTCTGGTTCCCTGCAGTGATTGGCTGCCCACGGATGAGAAACAACGCGCGGCCCCTTCAGGGCCCCACGTGAGAGGAAGGCGTAGGACGTGCAAACAAAAGGGTTACGCGCAAACCACACAAACCGCCTCCCAGTGGCGGCTGTAGACAGCGTGCGGCTCTTAACAGTGGGGGGCGAGTTTAGAATCAGTAATGTGGCGAGCAATGGAGCACGTTTAAAATTTAAGGTGAGGAGAATAAGGAAAAATGTTTATTCACATCACACCATACTCTACGTTGCACTTTCAAGTGTAAGTTTTTAATTAAAACTTCCTATTAAAAGCAATGGTTAAGGGAAAAAACAGTATTAAGTGAAAAATAACAACTTTGAGAAATGGCCTAATACAAAAATTAGCTCAGGAAAATAACTTTGAAAGTAAAACATCATAAAAAAAAGTCCGAACTCTTGCTCACACTATTTAGAAGGGAAAAAAATAGACTTTACCAAAATATTGAAGGAAAATATTCGCTCCTGATTAAGTCACTTAGGTTTTTAAAACTTATAAAAGGCAACATCATCAAGGATTTTTCTTGGGAAATATTTCTCTCTTAAGTGAAATGGTACTTTAGTAAACATTGCTGATTTTTGGACTATTTTCAGCCATCTGGATGACAGGCATTAAAAATTAAGTTCGGTACAAAAGTCCATGCTGTACCCATCATACAAGCTATAAATGTCCCATTTCCTGGACCTACTTTGAAAAGTACACTTATTCTAGACACAAATAATTATAACAATTATTAAATCCCTTAAAAAGTAAATTTATGAATCAAGTTGCATAAGAAAATTACTCTTTAAAACCACTCCCTTTCAATTCTTTTGCCAAACATCTGAGCGCTTTCCTTTATTCTTCTCCTGCTTTCTCGTAATCACAAAATACAGCCAAATTATCAGTAAACAATACATAACTGGGATAAGCTGCAATTTATCACGTGGATTTTTTCTAGCACCTAGAACACAGTCGCCAAAACTCCTTGAGAGCAACTTGTAAAGAGCAGACTTTAATTCCACTTTTAAAATCGCAGCAGCCGGAGAGCACAGTGACCTGAAGGGCCGGTGTTCCTGCCCAGCATCACGCTTCTTCCACTTGAAGCTGTTTTGAGAAAAAGACAGTTTTCCTGGAGTTGCTACAATTGTGCCAAACTTTAAGAGGCATAAGAGACTCTGCCCCAGTACCGCATCTCTGTTGCATGTATTTTTTTCTCAAAATGCTCACCTATGAGCAGGTTGGAGGAAAATGTCAGTTAAAGGTGCAGTGCAGGGAGAGTCTGAGAACAGAGACAGAAGCCTCATTTTATACATCAAAAGCCAGAGAACAGTCATTAAAATCACTTAAGCTCCAAGTAAAAATGGATGAAAAGGCTGAAGGTCACTGGACTAACGTAGAGTGCAAACATAACTTTAATATGTCCTGGGAGCCAAAACACTGGTGTGACTCGCTGTATTGCAATGTTTGCTTTACTGCGGCATCTCCCAGGTGTGCCCGCACATGGGTTCACCAGCTGACTGGACAAAGCAAAAGAGACCTGTGAGCTAGCAGAAATGTCAGAAAAAATATCCAGATCGAAGCACAAAGAGCAAAGAGAGTGAAAGCAGAGAACTGAAAGGTGACACAGCGAGAAGGAGCAGCGGGCGCACGCACGACCCGCTCGAGTCCCAAGGGGAGGAAAGGGGGAGGGAGAGGCAGGAGCGATGCTTAAAGCAACACTCGCCAAGAACATTTCAAAACAGACGAAAAACACCACGCCACAAACTCAAGATACTTTTCAAATTCCAAACAGGACTGAAAATGTCACCTAAGAAAATTATACAAAATAGTAAGACTTAGAGCTGACCTTTCCAATGGGAACACTGGAAGCCAGAAGCGCGGAAAGAAAAACCACCACCAACTGCCAATTCTCTCTAGGACAAGGAGAAACACAGGTGTTTGCAAACAAAACTGAGAATTTACTGCTAGTAAACCCATGATAAAAGAAATCCCAAGGGAGTTCTTCAGCCAGCAGAAGAATCCCAGGTATCAGCATGTTAATTCAGAAAGGCAGTCATGAGAGGTACTTGGTGGTGTAGTAAACAGGAAAATCTAAATGAATATTGACTGTTAAAAGAACAGTAACGCTGCCTTGTGAAGTTTAAATATATAGGGAGAATCAAAATCCATGACCACAACAGCACAAAAAGCAGGAGCAGGTAAATGAAGTTAAATGTTATGAGATCCCGGCATTGTCCAGAAAAATGTAAAAGTAGAGTACAAATTACAATCTCTGGTGCAAACACTGAAAGAGTAAATAGAACATATAACTCACAAGTTAATAGAGGCCTGCTAATAAATACTTCATTAATCTAAAAAAGGACAAAAATAAAGAGGTAGAAAGAGTTTATGGGACAAAAACTAAGAAAATTGACTTAAACCCATATCTTTGTAAGTGGCATGTACACAGGATAAGGCTCCTAATAGCAAGCAGAGTTCAGGAGCTTAAAACAACAACGACAAAGCAAACCTCTCAGCAAATGACAGCGAACAACACACTTGATAAAATTCTTTAAGGCTTCCCCAAAATTGAGACAAAGGATCAAAGATCTGCTGTCACATCTTGTTGCCCGCGTTTGCTGAGGTCCGGCCAATGCAACGAGGCAAGAAAAGATATGACAACTGGAAAGCAAAAAATAAAATGCTCATTTCGCACTGAAGACATGATTGGGTAGAAACAAAATTAAAAGAATCTTTAGATAAACTTCTCAAATTAAGGAGCGAACTCAGCAAGGTCGCTGAATACAAGGAGAATACATAAAGTCAAGTATATTTTATATTATAGGAAACAATTTTAAGTGATACATATCTAGCAATGACTATGATCAATGAAAATGTATGAAACCTCTCATAAAAAACTAAGCATAATTACTAAGTATAAAAACTAAGAGAAATGTTAAGAATACCCAAATATCAATAGAAGGATGACTCAGGATCATAGATTGGAAGACGGTTTTGTGAAGATGTCAGTTCTTCTGAAATTGATCTATAGGTTCAATGTCATCTCACTAAAAAGTTCCAGCAGTGTTACTTTGTTGACATTTATAACTCATTCCAAACTCTAAACTGAGATGAAAAAAGCCAACGATGGCAAAATTTTTTGAAGAATTAAAGCAAAATTAGGGAACAAACACCAAGATATAACAGGACATTATAAAACTAGAGTCATTAGAAATTGCAGGATTGGAGCAGAAAAGCCAGTACATCAATGAAATAAAGCAGAGTCCAGAAGCAGGCGACCACATCTCCTGTTACCTGATTAATGCAAAGGTGCCACAGCAATGCAATGGGCAAGTGGACACCCACGGGAGAGCTGGGGGGACTGATTCATACCACAAACTACAGACATCAGAATCAATTCTAGATAAATCATAGACCTAAATGTCAACGTTAAATAATAAAAGCTCTAGGAAATAGCAGGGAGAATATCTTCATGGTCTATGGGTAGGCAGTGATTTCTTAAACATAATGCAAAAAGCACAAACCATGAATAAAAATGATAAATTGAAATTCATTAAAATGATAAACTGCTGGGTGACAAGCACAAAATGCAACTAAAAGAGTAAAAATGTAAGTGTTGGAGAACATATTTTCAATAGACATAGTATCTGACAAAAGGCGCCTATGTAGAATATATTAAAACTCTCAACAAATTCATAAGAAAACACAACTTTATTGTAAAAACAGGTTAACACTTGAGAAAAGGAACTTCATGAGAATAAATCCAAACATGCATTAAAGGTATGAAAAGGTAATCAATATCAGGAGTCATCACAAAATGCAAATTAACATCACAATGGAATGCACCACAATGATGAATTTTTCTAGGAATAACATTTACTAAGCACAGTGGTGGAAGCGTTAATTGTACAGCCACTTTAGAAAACTGTTTAGAAAGCTAAGCATGTGTACACTCCAATCAGCAATCTCACTCGTGGGTGCAACCCCAACAAAAATCTGCACATACCCATGTTCAGGTGATCGTCCAGCATCTGAGAATACCAGCTTTATTCCTAATACTAACTTTATCCATAACAGTAAAAACTGGAAACATCCCAATGTTTATCAACAGAACAGCTAAATCAACTGCGATTCAAAACAAGGCCAATAATGAACCACCGTTCGATACAACAACATGGACGCATCTCACAGACAGGATGCTAAGCAAAGAAGCCAGACACGAAAGAGCATGTCCATGTGATCCTATTTACATAATGTGCAAACACAGGCAAAACTAATATGTTTTGTAAGAAGTCAGAGGGGTGGCTGCCTTAGGAGAAGCAAGTAACTCTCAGGCGGGGTGCGCAGGAGTCTTTGGGGTGCACACACAACCTGCATGCGGATGGGGGGGTGGTCATGTGGGTGTGCTCACACTGCAAAACTGCATCGAGCTGAACACTTAAGATCTACATACTTTACTAGGTGCATGTTATATTTGACACTTAAATTTCAAAAGTCTTTTTCCATTTAAGAAAAATTTAACAGGAAAATAAGTCTATGAAAGGCAAATAAATCAGTCTTAGGAATAGTTGCTCGTTGGCAAGAACTATATCTTACACATTCCACTGTGTCCATGGAGTCAACGAAAATGCCTTGTATATAGTTGGTATTTAGAAATGCTAAGAACATCACAATAATATATACTTACATGCACTTTCTATTACGAATAATAGATAACGACACAAACATGCGCGCTCTCAGCCAGCGCTTGCTCATCCCCATGGATCCCCCTTGGATAAAATGGGGAAGCACGGCCTGGATGATTGCGGGTAACGCAGAGGGGTGCACAGACCTAGGAGGGAAGCTCAGGTCGGCCATCGGGGCCTAGCCTCAGCTCTTCTCTGTTTAGGAGACTTACAAGTGACTCCACGGAAACTATTTTAAAACACACATGAAGAAGGAAGCTTTCAGATAAGCCCACACAGCCCACAAATACCTGACATACAGGAAGTAATGAGCACCTCTTGCTGGCTGTAGGAACACACATAGATACTTGAGGTCCCACCTACTAATACTCATAACATCACCATTCAGTGAAAACATCAGCTTCATAAATGGTCACCCCAACAGTTACAGTATTTGGAATGATCTGGTGCAAAGATAGAGCCAATAGCATTAAAAAAAGTGAATGCCAAAAACATATGGATTCAGTAACCAAAGAGAAACCAAGCCATAGCCTCCCACAATTTACAGTGGCCCTTCTCCTCTCCACCTCATGCACATGGAAAATGGATATGCTCTTAGCATTTCGGTTTATGGCATAAAGAAACTTATCAAAACACTTCCTCTGCCCATAAAAACAGGCTGAATTTTTCTAACCTTAAAAATAGACTCCACTTATCCACAATACAGGGCCCCTTCTTGGGTAGACATATTCTGCTAAATCACGTGGAGTCCTTGAGTCCTGAGGGTCTGAACAAGAAGCAAAGATCCGCAAGTCCTTCCCCTTCACTGATTTCCCAGACTCTGTTCTGGTCAGGTTTTAGTTCATGCCGTTATTCGCGGCAGGGGCAGCAGTACCATCTCTGTTAATGCTGAGATTTTAAAGTCCTCCCTAAGTCACTGGGGCTGTCCACACACGCGCCCCTCTCACGAGGCTGGGCTTCAGTCCACCCGTCTGCAGAGGGAACACTGTGTCAGCTGCCAAGTCACCACTGCCTCTCTCGGCTGACATTCAGGTCCCGCTTTAGGCCTTTCCAGAGCAGTATTTTTGTTTGTGATAATTTATACCACGTTTCTTGTTCTGCCAATCATGTGAATTTGGCAAAATGTTCCGCAGGACAGAAACTAGAGAATGCTCCACCAGCAGGAGGCGTGGCCACCTCTTACCCCTTTCCCTAATGAAAATGTTAGGGGCTGGCCCCCCTCTTCCACTTTGCACTGAGTGTTCCCACACTCCCCACCTCAGCTCCCGCGGCCACAGGCGAAGGGCTGGTAGAGTCCCAGCGGCAGACGGGAAGGGGCCTCGAGGTCACTTGGTCCAACCCATCTTTTTCCCCATGTGGATTCCCAAATCTTCTTTACATTTGTATAAGAGCGATGCCATTTCCTGAGAAAGCAGCAGGCACTGGGTAGGGAGGTTTGGTTAAGTCTGGCACATGGAAAGGTACAATCTTCAACTGTGAAGGCCTCATTACACCTAGCGAACGCTGCCCACCACAAGCACAGCTGGGCAAGACCAAGGGGACACACGACAGGTCTGACCACTACCTAATGCACTACCGGCTGAAGGAAGTTCTTAGAAAGTTAGAGAGGGCATATATTTGATTGAAATTTGGCATATACACAGATATAGGTATACGTTATATATCTATACACACTTGGCAAAGTAAGATGGTCTGTATCTAATTTGATATAGGTAAAAGATGAGAACATTTTTATCTTAACTCTGTATGTGATGCATGATGAGCACATGGTGTGACAAGTTTTGAGCACATCCTATAACACGCATCACCTCCAAGCTGCCTCCTTTTAAGAAAGCGTTGTGGCCGCGATTGAGGGCCCTGAAGAGATTCAGACGCAGTCTCTGTTGTTCAGTGCAGACATCTGTTGAAAGCTCGTCCTTGTATGTCACTGATGTTAAGTGTGAAATGACTTAGGATTTGCACACATAGATATTGTTAACGCATACAGTTAATGCTTAGATTTTAAAAAAACAAGGCTTTGCAAACTATAAATTGTAATGCAGTATAATGCCAATTACATAAAAATATAATTTGTATGGAAAGTAAAATATCTCAGAAAATGTACATTGCTTAATCCTCTTAAAAAAAATAGTAAAATTTGTTTAGCCAGCTAAGCTGTTTATCATGGTGGGAGAACCAAAGGCAGTTGCTATCAGCAGAATCATTCTGTTTCCTAAGATATTTCAGCATGTTCCCCTGATGTGGCCCGTCTGGAGGCTGTTCTAACATAATCCAAGGCTGTCCATGTGCTAAACATTATTTTTAAATACCTATATAAGCCCCGCGATCTTCTTGAGTCAGTAGCTCTGAAAAGGGAAACTCACCAATACGAAGCTCCCTCTCGTCCTGAGACACGCCTGCTTCCAGCCTGATGGGGTCACCTAATCCCCCGCGCCAGGGGCGTCCAAGCTGGACACGCCCAGCCTGGGACCGATGAAACTCTCACTTTAGTTGCTTACCCAAAGGTCCCCAGCAGAAAATGAAATTATGCCAAACTAACCTAAAACCAAATGAAAACACTGTGCTCTCAAATTAGGTAAAGCAGTAAGTAATTGCATATCTGCAAGAAGAGAGGCTGCGTGGCTGTGGGCCCAATTATGAAAGCAGGCGGGGGGGAGGGGCATGTGGCCTGGGTCCCACCCACTCCTCCTCCTCCTCCTCCTCCTCCTCCTCCTCCTCCTCCTCCTCCTCCTCTTCAGCATAACTTAGACTGTGGCCTCTCCATCCGAAGAAAAGGAAAGAATCGAGAACGTTCCTGCAGCCGAGCTTCCCCTCAGGCTACCCCCTGCCCTGCTCCTCTGCCACCTGAGGGTGAGGTCATCCAGCGCCCACCTCTGCTTCCTGCTACAGTGTGGCTTCTGCTGTTCTGGGCCCCTCCAGGGCCCAGCGGCCTCAGGCACCCCTTTGGTAGGCGCCCCAAAGCTGCCTGCTCATGGTGCCCTCCCCAGGGCCTTCGCGTCTGCCGTCCTCCCTCTACGTGTCTGAGTCCAAATTCCCCCTTTTTCATAAGGACACTATTGGATTGGGGCCCCCCTAGTGATCATATTCTAACTGGACGACCTCTGTAAAGACCTATCTCCAAATAAGATCACAGGCCAAGGGACTGAGGGCCCGACATATTTGTGGAGGTGGGGGACAAAGTCAGTCCATGACACACCCAGAATCAGCATGTCCATCACCAATGTGCCGCCTCCCCCTAAACTTCCTTTGTGCCGCGTTTCTTCAGCTCTCCCGAGCTCATCTTAGCCCTTCTCCTCCCCTCACGCCCAGCCAGGTCCCACCTGCCATCAGCTCTCTTCAGCGCCCCCTGGCCCCCGCAACCACAGGGGCTGGGCGGGGGACAGCCTGCGCCAGCCTCGTCCCCGTCTGCCCGCGGTGCCTCAGCGCCGGTCTCTCAGCTCTCCATCCCCATTTATCTCATATGCCGCTGCCACATTAATCTTCCTAACAGCCAGCTCTGACCCATTTCCCTCTCTAAAGAGGGGAAAAAAGAAAGAATTAACTCCAAAGGCCCCTCTTAACTTACGAGTTAAGTCTAAGTTTCGGGCCCTGGCGGCCTCAAGGCTCCCAGCCGCAGCCGACACCCCGCGAAGCCCCCTTCCAGGCACAGCACCCCTCCCCCCGCCTCCTGCTGTCAGTCAGGGTCGTGCCAAGAAAAGAGGCGGCCCTGTCAGAGTCTGTCCCTGAAAGGCGTTTAATGAAGAGACCAAGGGCAGGCAGGGGAAGTGACAGGGCCCAACAAGAGGGACAGACGTCTAGTGACCAGCAACAGGGGGACGCTGTTACCAGCCTTCTACCTGAGGGACACAGGGACGAAACAGCGTCCCCAGGGCCCGGAGAGAACAGGACTCCCTGAACGTGCAGCTGGGCAGCAAAGAGTGGACCGGGCGTCAGGGAAGGGAACCGAGACGCCCACGCGGCCTCTACGCCCCTCCCATCCACCCGGGCCCTGTCCGTCCACCTCCTCCGCCATCTTACCAAAATCCTGCTGCCTTCAAAACCCAGATTAGTGATCGTAAAGATGTTTTCAGAAAGGTAAAAGCAGGACTCAAATATAAAATGACATGTGTCTAAGGCTGTATGAATTCACAGCGAATGAAGGAACCACTGTGAGGTCACAGCAGGTTCAAAGGACGCCCAGAGCACAGACAAACGCATGAGACCACCGGGAAAGCGGAGCTGCGCTGCTCGTGGGCACGTGGCTGCTCAAATGCACAGCTGCCTTCCGCCCGGCGCACCTCCACTTTCTAGGGTCAGCAATCGCTGCCGTTGGCTTTCTACAGCGGACAGGGAAAACACAGCTCCAAGACAAATGAAAGGCAGGTGACCCGAATGAGCAGGTGAGGTAGACAGGCACCTGCCGTCCTTTTTTCATTGGCCATGTTTACGGTCTTTCACGACTTTTTCTCACTACTGGAAGGATGAAGGGAAGAAAAAGTCTCTTACGCTCCTCACCACCGCTTGCCCACTCACGGCCGTTGAGCACGCCCCTTCGCCTCTCCGCACTCGGTCCCCTGGTCTGCAGAGAAGTGAGTGCCTCATGCACTACATGCACTTCCCCAGGAGCCCCGGGGAGTGGGGCTGTCCCGTCGGAGGTAAGCGAATGGCGGCCGCGACACGAGGTCCTTTCATCTGACTTCTCTATAAAATCACAGAATTACGCCTGAAGTTCTGTTTCAGTCTGGAAATTCTTGGCTGTAGATGCCGCCGCCTCCATGAAGCCTTGGGCAATCACCATCACCAGACAGGGTCCCTCCTTCCCCAGCATCCTCTGCTATGACAGCAGCCCACCCCTCACGTCCACTCTGCAGTCGATGCGATAGACTCCTAGATACACAGGAGCCTCAGCACCCAGCACGGTGCTTGGCACACAGTAAGTAGTCAACCAATATTTCAAAACAAGCTAAAAGATGGAGCAAAACTACAGTGAGACACCGCCTCACACCTGTCAGAATGGCTATTTCCAAAAAGACAAATGGTAAGAGCTGGCAAGGGTATGGAGAAAAGGGAACCCTCCTGCACAGTTGGTGTGAATGTAAATTGGTGAAGCCACTATGAGAAATAGTATGAAGGTTCCTCAAAACACTAATAAATATGTGATCCAGCACTTCCACTTCTGGGTTTTTATCTGAATGAAACAAAAACACTAACTCAGAAAGACATATGCACCCCATGTTCACTGCAGCATTACTTACAATAGCCAAGATGTGGAAACAACTTAGTGTCCCTGGATGGGTGGACAGATGAAGAAAACGTGTTCTGTAAAATGGAATATTACTCGGCGATTAAAAAGGATGACATCTTACAATCTGCAACAATGTGGCTGTACTTGGAGGGCATTACATTAAGTAAGTCAGAGACAAACGCCATACAATCTCCTATGATTTTGCTTATATGTGGGATCTAAAAACAATACCAAGCTCACAGATACAAAGGACAGATGGGTGGTTGCCAGAGGTCAGGGTGGGTCACAGGCAAAATGAGTGAAGGGCATCGAAAGGTAGAAACTTCCGGTTACAAGATAAGTCAGCTCGGGGGCTGCGACGTACAGCACAGGGACTGTGGTTGGTGACACTGTCTCGTGTATTTGAAAGTTGCTAGGAGAGTAGATCCTAAAAGGTCTCATCACAAGAAAAAAAAAACTTTAGGTCTGGTGATGGATGTTAACCGGACTCATTGCAGCGATTCTTTTTACAATATATACAAATATCAAAACATTGTGTTGCATACCTGACATTAAAATATCACATATGTCAATTACATCTCAAATAAACAGATACACACACAAGACTGAAGCCGTCCCACGGGGGGGGAGACAAGGCGGGCGCTGCAGCTGGCGGGGCGACCGCGGCTCACCCCTCTCCCCGGCGCTCCGTGTCTGACGTCGGCCGGCCAATCTGCAGGCGTCCCTCAGGGATGCTGCTCTCTGTGGCGGTGGCCTGGACTCCGTGCTGACACTCTGTCCTCAGACGACAGCCCCTGTGCTGTCACAAAGCGGCGGCGGCGAAACTGGATGCCTCAAGCCTCCCTGACAGCCATCCGTCAGCAGCAATTCCTCTCCGCCTTTCGCGTGTCTCTGAGTCAGGAAGAAACCTCTGCCCACGTGTCACTGAACCTACAAGCAGAGCTTGTAAGCGGATCATAGTTCCCAACCGTGGGCACTCTCCGTGAAGACTAATCACGTCAGCGCATCCAGGACCAAAGGGGACAAGAGGGGACGGTCTGCGACAAGGAGAGCGGGAAGAGGGCAGCAAGGGTTACCTCCAGGGAGAGTGTGCGCGTCTTTCTGCCAGGTGCCCCATCACCCTCCAACCCTGTCCTTCTCTGCCCTGCAGGCTCGTCACTGTGTGAGTCTCTGAAGCACATTCTTTAAAGTGCTGACTGATCCTGGCTGGTGGCTTGGTTGGTTGGAGCGTCATCCTGTGCATGAAAAGTTTGGAGGTTTGATCCCTGGTGAAAAAAAAGGTACCCAGTTTGGGCATCCTGAATTAAGATAACCTAGCAAACTTCGCACACAACTGCCCTATTCCGTGTTTATCGTCTAAAATACGGTCTCACAGACTCAGGTCCTGAGGGCCTGCCCCGCGGCAGACGCCCTGCGGCAGAGGCTCTGAGCGTCATGCGACTTGGCCAGCTGTGTTCCCACATGGAGAGGCGTGGCTCCCAGTTTTCCTCCTGCTTTAAAATACGTTGGTCTCTAGGGACCTGTCTGTCCTCCAGAGCCACCCAGCTGGGTCTGAAGCCACAGCCCCACTGGCTGCGCCTACAAACGTTGGGGCCAGGACGGGACCTCTCAGCACCCACCTCTGAGGGGCTTTGTGAGGATCCCATGAGCAAGTGCACGTGAAAGACGTAGCGCAGACCTACTGCTCAGCACATGTAAGTGAACCTACAGGAACTAAAGTCACCAACAGGTGGCCCATAACTGCGTGACACAGCTCTGGGCCGAGCCTCCGGAGGGAAGGTCGCCCCTCAGGGCGGCCCTCATACCTCGGGCAGGAGGAGGGCTTCTGGCAGCTCCGGGGCTGCTCGGAGGCGCCCGCGCCTGCCCCAGACAACCTGGAAGGCCACGTGGACACCAGTTCCCTGGTTCAGCTGTGCCTCTGGCCTGGCCATCCCGAAACGGATCCCTCCCAGCCTGCCCACCACTGGACACTGGCACCTACTCTGTGCAAAACCAAACCAAATCCCCAAGGCCTGGCGGCGGCCACAGAAACCAGGAGTCCCCTGCTACCCAGCAACTATTCTCATACAACTTCACTGTAGGGTCAAAACTTGGTAAAAAATGCATAAATAAATATGGGGTACAAGAGTTCTTTTGTGTGTGTGTCCAAAATTTCATCATGAAAATTTATTTGAATGTGAAGTAAACACAAACTCCAGTGAAATCTAAAAGAAGTTAAATCATAATTCCTTTTATTCTGATAACCAGAAACCCATTGTGGAAAATAAGTGGGCAAAGCTTTTTTTTTTTTTTTCACTTTTATTTATTGATTTTAGAGGGAAAGGAAGAAGCAGGAGATGGGGACAGAAAGAGAGACAGACCGACATCAATTCGTTGTTCCACTCATTTATGCGTTCGTTGGCTGATTCTTGCATGTGCCCTGACCAGAATAAATCCCACAACCGTGGCGCATCGGGACGACTCTCTCACCAGCTGAGCTTCCCAGCCAAGGTTGAGCACAGCTTTTAACAGCTATAAACTCAGTGTGACATGTAGTACCTATTTTAACAGTGTCCCAACTTACTCAACACTAAGGATTTGATTTTTCCTGTAATTCATCCTTTTCCTTTTCTGGTTTTATTTTTTTTTCCCCTGGCCTCTCAAAATATCTTTCACTTTGTATCTCTGGTTATGTATTAAATATGAGTAAAATTCATGGGTTTATGTGAATACTGTGAGTCAGATTATAAATTTGGACAGAAATAAAACAACTAAAATTTCCATCAGCAGCAGAAAAAATAAGCAAAAAGGTTTTTAAATCACAAACTTTTTAAGTAAAGGAAAAAAAAAGAAGTGTTAGCCCTGGCCCCAGTAGCTCAGGTGGTTGGAATGTCATCCTGATGCACCAAGGTTGTGGGTTCAATCCCCAGTCAGGGCACAAATAATAATCAACCAATGAATGCATCAATAAGTAAAAAACAAATCTCTCTCTCTCTCTCTCTCTCTCTCTCTCTCTCTCTCTCTCTCTCAGAAAAAAAAGGTATTAGCATGATGGAACATAGAGTTGCTCTTCCTGCCACGGTGATGGGGATGTGAACTGTGTACCTTGCTGGACCACCACGTACATTTCCCCTGCACACTGAAAACTGTGTGCCCAAGGGCAAGTGTGTACGCACCGTGCCTACCGGGCACCTCCTGCCTCAACCCTCCTCTGGTCCAGCAAGGGCCCGCCAGCCTCTGAGCTCCTCCAGCACTTTCTGCTGCTCCACACCCGTGGCCTGGCTCCCAGCTGGAGCAGAGGTTTTTTTCAGGTAAACTGGTGAATACTGACCACCACAGAACGGCAGTAGGTAGCTGTGCACAGGCAGCCAGGGCGGTCCCACAGAGCAGAGGTGTTGGCAGCCCTGCCCGCTCCGGCCCTCGGCGTGGAGGCGTGCTGTGCTCTGCTCATGAGCCCACAGGCAGTCCTGCTCCTCTGGGCACACCACAGGCATGACAAGGAGAGCTTCATATTTCTGCATCTTTGCAGAAACCTCACTACGGAACTTTGATTGGCCCCCAGAACCGGGAAACATGCCTTCCCTCTGGGCTTGGAGTTCAACTGTCATGTTTTCAGAAACTCCAGCAATGTGGGCACGTCTTCATCAGCCCAAGTGATGGCAAAGTCTGGAGAGGCACCTCAACGCTAAGGCCACGGGCAGGACCACGGACAAGGCCACTGCAAGTTCAGTTCCTGGGCCTGACTCACTCCAAGGTCAAGGAGTCATTGCCCTCGTTCTTCGAAACGGTCTGGGTCTGGCTGACCCGGGGGCTCTGCACACATGAACAAGCTCCGAGAGAAAAGCCCCTACCTCACCTTTGCCGAAAGAGTTTTCACAGGACCTGCCACCCCCAAGTCACGGCCACCTCTGGGCAAGTCCCCATCCCAGCCTTCTTCCCATGGACAACAAAGGCGGAGGAGAGAGGATAAACATGTGCCACAGCAGCCCCCGTGTGGCCCGGGCCTCGTGGCCACAGGTCCACGTCTCGGCAGAAATGCCAGTTCTGACTGGAGCCCCAACACTCCGACTCACTTAATCCTTCACAGACTGCCTCTCCCTCCTCCACTCTCTTGCCTGGGTGACTGTGACTGACGTCTGTCCTCAAGTCCCCTCCGAAGCCTGAGAGGGTGTCCTCCCCACGGCCCAGGAGCCGCTGCTACCCCCGGACTGGGCCCCCACATGCCGCCTCTGCCTCCTCTCAAAGTCGGACCCCACCTCCTCGTCTGCCTCCAGGAGGGACCTCACTTCCACTCTCCTGCCCCCGCTTCCCTCATCAGACTCCTTCTTTCTCCATTTGAACACCATCAAGTGACCTTCACAGCTGCCGGGGGGAGGACAGAGGGACGACTCTCCGGCCTGCCTTCCATTAGCCATGAGACTGCTCTCGAGCCTGACCTGTAGTCAACACTGTGCTGAGTATCATGGGAAACTAATGCTCCTGACACGGTCCCAGCCTCCATCGGGAGTGAGGGACCAAAGTCGGGACCACAAGTGAGTGATGACGTGTGGATACTGGGCAGTTCAAGACGCAGTCGGAGGACAGGAAACCGAGACCCCAGGAGGGGTCCGAACCTCCGTGCAGGACGGGGCTCGGGTCGGATATCAAACCCCAGACGGTGGACGGTCAGGAGCCAAGTCACAGAGTAACGCTGATGTGACAGGACGCGGGAACTGAGGCACGGTGGCGTGAACACGGGGTTTTAGGAGGATGACAGCAGCAGCAGAACCCAAGGTGGGGGAAGGGGGAGGACAGAGATCACACCTGGGCTAGCGCGCCAAGGAGAACAGGGCAGAAGGTGACGGCCCATGAGACCCAGGGGGCAACAGAGCCAAACTAGTCTCTGAGCACCAACCACAGGTCAGGCACTGAGGTGGGCCTTTCACATAAATTCTGTCACATGATCTTCAAAACCCCTTGGAGACGGCCAACAGCACCTTTATGTTATAATGGAAATTTAAAATGTTTCTTGACTCCAGAAAGCTGCGTGCTGGTGGGTGCTGGTCACAGGCTCAAAACTTCTACAGTTCACGATCGCGCTGGGGCTGCTGAGCCAGAGCCCCTGGCCACAGAGCCTCTGTGAGCGAGGGCCACGTGAGCTCAGGGCAGCGTGTCCAGAGGCGGGAGCAGGTCCCACGGAGGCCGTGGGGGGCTGGAAATGAGGGGTCAGGCTGCCAGATCTACAGTGGTTCTTCTCCAGAAAGGAAGAGCTTTGGGGAAGTCCTCGCCATCTCTGGCGCTGAGAGCTCCAGGAAGTCGCTGCGAGGCGTTTCACACTCTCGTACTCCGCAGATCCCAGACTCCACGGCCCGAATAAGCTCACGAAGGCAGCAGAGGCAGAACAGGAAATAGGACAGGATGTTTGGGGACAGCCCAGACTTGGAGTGGATGGAGTAAAAAGAACCCCAAATAAGCGTGATCAGAAATGTACAAAAATAACTCAGACTGCACTGTGTCTCCAAAGCCAAAGAGAGGAACTTCACAGAGCGGGGCGAGGTTAGTGGAGTTTGAGGATCTAAAGGAGAAGGGTGGAGAAGAGCACTCAGGTTCGGAGGAGGAGGTTCCTGGTCACCCCACTACAGCGGCTTTAACAGGAAAGGGAAGCTACATAAGGATTTCAAAGAGAGGTGGGGGGCTGGGGGGCCATGGGTAGAAACCACACCTGGAGCAGGAGGCAGCTGAATGAGGCACCAAAGGAATTTGAAGACGGGAGACATCAGCACACTCCCAGGTCCACCGGAAGGGACAAGGGAGAGGCGGGCCGAGGAGGCGCGGACCAAGCCAGGCTCCTGTCCCGGGATCCAGGACACACGAGGGACTGCCACTCTGGGAGGGCGGAAAGAAGTCTCCTCACCAGGGGCTGAAGGACATGAGGGTGGATGTGGCCAGTGCGCCCTGTGAAGGTGAAGATGAGGTCAAACGAGACAAGTGGGCTCGAATCCACCCCGTGAGGGAGAAAGAACAGTGAGCTGTAAAGCACTTTACTGACAGACCTTCAGAGATTTCCACATACTCTGATTACTCTATATTGCTGCACCCCCAAAAGTCATATGTGGAAACCCTAACTGCCAATGGGGGCAGTGTCACTTAGAGGTGATTAAGTCATGAGGGTAGGACCCCCATGAATGGGATCAGCGCCCTTCCGTGTTGAAACACAAAATGGTGATTTCTCCCAGCCCTGTGCGGGCACACCAAGGCTGCCACCCGCAAACCAGGAGGAGGCCGTCGTCCCACGCGGGCCCTGCCGGCACCTGGATCTGAGACCCCGCCTCCGCCCCCCCCCCCCCCCCCGCCGCCCCGCACCCCCGCCACCACCCAATTTTCAGAAGGGTGAGAAATGCACGTTTGCCGTTAGAGCCCGCCAGGCGGGGGCGCTCTGATACAGCGCAGCACCCGGTCCTTGCAGCGCGTGGAGCCTTGGCTTCCCAATCGGCAAAATGACGGGGAGGGCACCAGGGCTGGGCTGGGGGCCTGTTCCGAGGTCTCCTCCTGCCCTGACATCCTCGCGTTTCCACGTGTGCTTCCCCCTCACCGCTCACTGCTCCGTGCCAGCTTCTGAACCCTTCCTTCGCAGTCACGACGACAGCGGCCGCCCCTCCCGATGGGATGCCGCTGTGACACCGCTTCGGGCCATGCCGCCCGAAGGGGTCCCGCCAGTGCTCTTCGAATCATTCGGTAATGGAGCCCGCGCGGGGCCGGAGGCCCGCAAGGCGGCCGCCCTGCCTCCTGCGGCCCCCAGCTGCCTGCACAGGCCCCGCGGCCCAGCAGTCGCCCTTGCTTTCCGGGCACCACGGCCCTGGTGAAAACACTTAGATGCAGCCAAAGGACGAGGACGAGGGAATGCCGAGTAAATCGGTGTCCACGTGTTTTTTTAGATCCTGCCTTTCCAGCCACTATGAACACGCCAATTTCCAGGTTAAAAAAAAAAAAAGGTCTGATGACATAAGTGTAGGTGGGCTTCCCATCAGTCCCTTGAAAAAATGCCACAGGGCCTACCTATCTCGAGCTCCTTGCGCTCCATTGTCAAGGGAGCGAAGGGCACATTCCCACTGCTCACGCAGAGCTGTCGCTTGTCCTCTGTGACATTCCCACATCCTGTTTGCTGAAAACCTGAAACATGCCAGAGCCGCTGATAACACAGCCGCTCCCCACCCCCCGGGGAAGGACACTGGTCAGGGATCTGAGCTGCCGTCTCGGTTCTGCACCGCTGAGCACTGACCCTGTACGATGAGCCATCCTGTGCCTTCACCACCGGGGATGAGTGCTCCGGCCCCATCTATCCAGGCCTGTGCTTCGGCCTCTGCACTTTTGACTGCTGCTATTAATTGCTGAACACTTTCTAAGATGCTTCCTATCACCATCGAGCAAGATGCATAAGCACTGAGAAGAATGTGCTGTCAGACAGCTAATCCTGCAGAGGAAAGCTAAACAGCATTCCCTCGGGAGCAGGATGGACTCTGCAGCCAAGACTGTTTTACATCTCAATCTGCACATAAATACCAACTACAGATCGGCAAGCCCAGAGAGTGACTCAACTGCGCCTACACAAGCGAAGGAAAGGCCCCGCACTCGGGAAAACCAGCCCTCGACCAAGGTCACTTTACATCATGCTTTTCTTAAAGTCAAGGAATTCCTTCTATACACTTCATTAAGGTTGCTTGGGGGAAAAGGAGGCGTGTAACTAAAAATATCCATGTTTTTAAACAGCACATCACAGTCCATTGCTACATTGCTTCCAAATCATGGGTGTGTTTGGATGTGACAGTAAACAAACCCATTATGAGCTGAGGGCATATTTCACGATGGCATTCTTCTAAGTGTCCCGGCACATCCAGAGTGTAGCGAGCTTGCTCTCCATTTCCCTCAAAGATAAACACAGCAGAGTGCGCGCCGCCCGCTAAGGGGGCCGTGGACTCCAAGATGAGCATTCTTCTGCATAACCACGTCAGAGTATCAGCCAACTCAGACCACATACTGGAAAAGAGATGGCGCACGGGCTAAACACAGACAAAACTCCCCTTCACAAAGAAACAATTCACAGCAATGCACGGAACTCATGCGCACAGCCATTAACAATGCTCATGGGACGCTGGCGTCCCCAGAGTCTGCGGCAGGCGGCAGTGCCGGCCCCAGCGCTAATGGCGGTTGGGGGTGGGGCGTGGACTCCTGTGGCACCCATCCGGCATCATCACAGGCCTCAGGTCCGACACTGCGCGGCTGGCCGAGCACCTGCTGAAGCCACTGCCCACGGACAAGCTGATGGAGGCCTGGCCCTTCCTCACGGTGGCGTCCCACCTGCTGCCCTTCTTCCACTGCCTGGGGGCCCCAGTGTTTGCGCCCATCAAGGCGGACATACCTGGCAACCTTACAACAATCAAAGCTGAGTCTGACGCCGACCCCGCCCAGTTCTAGGCCCTGCGGAACACCCTGGAGGCGGAGGATGAACCGTACGGAGCAGAGTCGCCCAAAATAGGGGCCATATCGGCGCTGATGTGGCTGAAAAGAGGCTTGCGTTTCATCTAGTCTTTCTCCAGAGCATCTGTGTGGGAAGTGGGGCAAGAATCGCCCAGCCTCATCTGTGTCAAGACCACCAAGGCCTCGGAGCTGGCTGGGGAGAGGCCCCAGGGCCGGGCCTGCAGATCCTCCAGGCGGCGCTGTGCGCGGCACCCTGGGAGCCCGACCTCCTGGACGTGTGCCCCACGGGCCAGGACCTGAGGAGGGGGAGTGCCTGGTGAGGTCTGCCTGTGCTGGTCACCGCATGGCCACCGCTGACGTCACCTACGAGCTGTACACCAAGACGAACGCCAGCCCAAGCGCACGGCGTAGGGCGCCCAGCGGCGGGCACCCCGGCCGCCCACCGCCTGCGCGCAAGCAGCCGCTCGCAACAGCAGACAAACCCGAATCACCGGGAACGAGCCGGCGGCCGCCCGGGCCCGCGCTCCCCACAGCGGCCCAGAGTCTGGCCGGGTCTGCGGGGGCCAGCCCTGGTTTTCTAAAAGTCGTTTTTGGGATCTATCCTAATGGAGCAATAAATAGCAATCCTACTTCAGAATCACTTTTGAGCTTCACAACAGCACAGACCTACTGTACCTTCCTGTCAGTGTGGTGAAAGTCAATTAATGTTGCTAATAAATCAGGGCCTAGGGTTCTTTGACTTGTTCCCCTACGCAGAGTGTAACTCTGGGGGAGCCCTGTCATGCACCTCACTGTGAAAGTGTGTGTCCTAAGAGCCTGGACCAATGATGTCCCAGGCATTTTAAGGACCACAAGGAGTTTGATTTGAAATTACACAGGACCCCACTGTGGGATAAACAGAAAACAAAACAAACGCAAACTGGTGAGCGCTGGCCTGTGGCTGCACAGCCGGACCTGGAAACGCGGGCCCCTGCATCTCCTCGCGCCTCCCCCTCCCCACCCCCCGCAGCTTTCACAGCTGAAAGGAACCAGCAGGCCTTTGGTGGCCCTGACCAAGGGGGCTTTATTTCAAGGCTGTCAGGCACAAATAACTGATCAGAGATGACTGAATTTGCCTTCTTCTGCATAATTATTTTCTTCAGGGGGAGCTTGTCCAACCTAAGAAACCACCTACCATGTGCATTCCCTCCCAGGGAGACCCGGGAACCGGCCTCACTGCCTTCACCATCTTCCTGGCACTAAAATGAGCTGTGTTTTTTAAAGTGTTGGGGTGAATGGAGTGACCCCCAAAGAACTGATGTGTGTTAAAAACCTAGTGAGAAACAACGGGTGATATTTCTGCATAAACTAAATAAATCGTAATAAATAAATCTCTATTTTGGAATTTTAAAAAATAACAATGATCATGGGCCAAAATGCCCCCGTGAGCTGCAGTGCCCGAGTAAAATCCAAGATCACACTGAAGACACTCTAATCAGAACACAGGAAATGTCTGTCCACAGTTACTGTCCCTCAATGATTAACTGTTGGATTTTCTTTTTTTAAGTGCCATAGCTTCATCCATAATCTATAGCTATTTTATCTAATGTACACATTGTTGATACTCCCTGGACAATCTGCTTAAAAATAAAAGAAAGGAAAGAACTCATACAGACCAGACTGCATGCAACAGAGGAACAAATGCCCCAGAAAAAAGAGAGAATTTCCTGTAGGAACTACCTTCTCTCCCTCACTAGTCCGTGCACATTTCTGAACCACTAACACTCTCCGATGGAGGGAATGCGGCTAGAGGGAGCAGGGCAGGGCAGAGAGCCTGGAAGAGGGTTTGAGAATTTCCATATTAAAAGCGTAAAATGTAGAGGAAAGGCCTGTTTTCCTTTTAGATGTGGATGCTACACCCAAAAAAATCCCCTCCTCCCCTGCGCTGCCTTGCTCAAGGTCATTTATCATCAGCACAACCACCTACCGCGCTTTATTAAAAGAACAGCCCCAGCCCGGGGCTGCCAGATCTCCACCGGCACCCACTTATCGGAGGTGTCGGTGTGGCTGACAGGCAGCTGTCTGGGCGCACAGACTCGGCATTGCTTTATATGTGCAGACCCCTTCAGCAGCGCGTGACCTCGGTGCCCATTAAGTATTCTGATAACACCACCTCCCCGAGCTTGGCTGAACATTGAAGGCTGCAGGAAGCCCTTGAGTGCGTGGGGCCTCCCAAATATTCTAGCTAACTTTGACCCTATGGAGCTTGGGGGAAATGATTTTAAAAATTATACAGTAACTAAATATTTTGCCATTTGAACAAAAGACTTCATAGTTTTAAGAAACATCTTTTCACGTGTCTTTTAATATTTCATAAAAACCTTACAGTTTTCCACTAAATAAAATGTATTACTAGTAGGCTTAAAATCCTCCCCCCGACAACATTTTAGCGAACAGGGTCTTTCCAGCTAAGTCTTGGGCCAGCACTGCTTCCAAACGCATATGTAACAGTGTGTAACACACAGCCATGAGGTCAAATCGTTGGCCTTCTGATGTGTACTCTGGATTCCAAAACCTTTCCAAAGGCTTTTCCCCGCTTAATGCAAAAATGAGTGCCAAATAAAAAAGAAGAAGAAGAGGAAAACACAGTTGCTTACAATGTTCTTGGACAAATGTGCTGTTTTCAGTTGCTTAGCACCCAAATCCATCAAGACTATTTTCACACCTAAAAGTTACCTTACAGCTAATGTTTCAAAAATCTAAATATCTCTATGACTTCCTGCGATTGTGAAGGTGACTGGAACTGGGAGTTGACATCTTTTTCTCCGTGAAGGAAAGAAGTGGCAGCAAAAGATGCGGTCCTGGAAGGGCTTGGGAGAGCCCTGTCGGGGAAAAAACCTTCAGAGAGGAGGACGGAGCGGAGGGAAAGGCTGAGCAAATGCTAACTAGGTTATTCTCTGCACCGAGGGAGAGGCTGTGGGTCCCCGCTGAGGCGAGCAGCGCCTCCGCCTGCCAGGGGAGACTCTGCAGCGAGCCGGAGCGGCGAGGACGGAGCGGTGCCAAGAGGCACTTACTGAGGAAACACGGTCCTAGCGCTGAGCCCACCTTTCCCGGCTGCTACCGATGTGAAAATTCCGGGCAGCCCCCTGCCCTTGTGCGCGCGCGCGCGCGCGCGCACAGACACACACACACACACGCGCACACACACGCGCGCACACACTGCTGCGCTCGGCATCGGAAAGCAGTATTTAGGAAACGACACGTCCGCGAGGCCCCCGCCTCCGCAGACACAGGCTTCCCGGCCCCTGCACGTTCCGCAAGCAGTTAAGAGCACAGCGGTCACAGCACCACGGTCCAGCTTGGGACCGCGGTGACCGCGCAGGCGACCCTGTCCCCTTGCAGCTCCTGTACTGGGGGAAACCTCGGGCAACGTCCTGCACCCTTCCCGGCGGTCGCGGCGCTCGCTGCGCCAAGAGGGCGAATCCCGACTGTGCGAGAGCGCGGGGCCAGCCCGACAGCCCAAGACCTCTGGCCCCGCGCCCACGGCCGCACGGCTCGCCAGTCCCCCGGCTGCGCGTAAGGTCCCAGTTCGCCGACCGGTCCACCCAGACCAGATCCCTCCGGCTCCCCGGCGTGGCTGCTCCGCGACGCCGTCCTCGGTGCCCGAGACCGAGCCCGTGCGCCCCCGCCCGCCGCGCTCGGTGCCTCGCTGTCCACACGCGCGGACACGCAGGCTGCCTCTCTCGCTCAGCACGCACACCTGCACCGACGGGAAGGCCTCTCCCCCGCCTGCGCCCCCAACGTAGGCCCCCATCCAGTCCCCCCTGGGGCTGCCCGTCGTTCTTCCCGGGAGATACGCGCGGTGCGCTTACAGTCCGCAAGAACTGGATCTCGTCCTCGCCCTCGCCCGCATCGGCCATGGCTCCCGCCTGCTGGCCCGGCGCCCCTCGCACTGCCCCGGCTGATGCTCCTGCTGCCGCTGCGGCCGCCGCTGCCCACAGCCGGGTGGAGGGACCGGGCGCCGGGTGCGGAGCGCGGGCGGCCCCGCTGCACCACGGAGGCGGAGGCGGCGGCGGCAGCGGCGGCGGCGGCGGCGGGCGGGGCCTCCCTTCGCTGCACGGAGGGGGACGCGGGGATCCGCACCCGGCGCTCCCGCAGCGGCGAATGCTCGGCTGCCTCCCCAGTCGGAGAGTGCGCTGGGCCGGAGGCGGGTTGGCGCGCGGGGGCGGAGCGGGGGCGGCGGGAGAGCCGGCCCCTTGGTGGCAGGTGATCCGCAGCCGCTCCCCGTCGCCCGAGCCCCAGCGCCGCGTACTGGCAGCTCCGGGTATCGGGCCGGGACGCACTGGCGCGCGCAGCTCTACCTGCGCCTGTGGAGCCCAGGCCATGCACCTGCCCCTGGGCCCTCAGACCCCGCCCGAGCTCGGTGTCTGTCTTCCTGAAGGGGTTGCGACAGGAACTGTCACAACAGGGCGGGGTCCACGCGACAGTCTTTCATCTGGTGCACGGAGCGGCTAATCTCCAAGTTAAGGTTACCTAACACAGATTTTTACACTTGCATTGCCTCTACTCCCTGTCCACGTAATAATGCTTCAGCATCTAGGTTCTTGGGGGGCATGTTTTCAGAGATTAACCGCACAGCGAGCATGGTGCACGGACCGCCAACAAATCACTCAGCACACACCTCGGGAGGGCCCGTGCCCGGCACTGCGGGGCGCGGCCGACTCGAGCGGAGGTGCAGACCGCAGTTCAACAAGCAATTGCAATGAAGGATGGGATAATACCTGTACCTGTGACTCGCTGGCCAGCTCTCAACTCGAACTCTGGAACCCATTGTCCCCACTCTAAAGCCAGTTCTTCCTGAAGAAATTCGAGCCTTCCACCACAGATTTCAACGCGGAGCTCTCTCAATCCTGCCTGCCACGGCCTCCAAATTACCGTTGAACGAACAGCCTTGACTAGGACGAGGCAGGTCCGAGATAACTGACAAGAAAACACTCATCTCTTCTTTCTAGAACACAGCTGTTTCATTAAAATACAGAAAAATAAGTATACACAAAGTGAAGGTTCCACTGTCGGTCCTCCCAAGATGCAGAAACTGGAAAATGAAGGAGTTTACCTACTTAAGCATTTTGCAGCATCTAATTAGTTATTGAAATCTACCAGTAAGTTCTATGCAGTTTTCATTTCATTTTCACCTTTCATTAACTTTACACTGACTGAGCTCGTTTGCGTATTTCCTGTAGCATAAACACCGGGAAGCAGGAGTTTGTGAATACCCTCCCTTCTGGTAAGACTCAGGCCTCCTCTGTGCCCTCTCACACTGGTCATGTGACCTGAGTCCTTGAACCACAGTCCTGTACCCACGTTCCTTGAGCCTATGACTAACCTGCTCTTAAACCACTGTAACTTGACTCGTTACCCCAGGCACCTCTGAAGGGCACTCACAGGAGACCCACTGCTCCACAGATGGTGACTGTTTTCTGAAACTGGCTCATAACTTATGTTAAATAATTTGATCTTTCAAACTTGGGGCATATCAAATTGACCTTTTCAAGTATTTTTTGCAGAGCTATTCATAGTTTCTTATTTAAAACAAACACAAATTCTATGTGGGAGTTATTCCCTTCTACCCGTATGGTAGGTAAAATATTATAAAAATCTAAGTCACCCGTTTTTCATTTTGGCATTTTTAACTAGGCTGTAAATTTTTCTAATGAGTTATATTTATTATTTCTTTAATTCTCTCAGTGTAAGTGATACACTGCTAAATGGCCTAGGTATTCAATGACTATTATTCCCCATATACAGTCTGACAGCAAATAGACTTAGAGCAAAGGAAGTTTATAAAATATACCATTATGTGTTCCTTAAAACACAAAAATAATACACTATGAGGTTTATAGATCTCTAATCTGTACTAAAAGTATAAAAATATTTGAGAAGGATATGTAATACTTGTTTTTATTATTTCTGTCGCTGTTGACCTCTTTAGAGGAAGGAAGGGACAGAAAGAAACATCAGTTTGTAGTTCCCCTCATCTACGCATCAGCTGGTTGATTTTTGTATGTGCCCTGACCCACGATCAAATCTGCAGCCACCACCTCAGTGCATCAGGAGGACGCTCTGCACAACTGAGCTAATGCGCCAGGCCCGTAAACATTTGTTTGTAGAAGTGTTACCAAACCCAAGGAGCTCACTCAAGGGTTCACTGCTCAGGGTGCTCTGTGCCCCAACACGTGTTTGTCACAAGGTAGTTTTATTTACTTGCAGCAGGCAAAGAAGACGGGATTAGCACCCAAAGCTCTGTCTCTGGAAGGGAGCATAACCATTGCTTATATACACTGTTTGGTGAATTGTATGAGGTGGGGTGGGGGGGGTGGAAACCTAGAATTTATTTATAAAAAATTGTGCACTTACTCTTACATGTTTAAACTTCAGTCGCCTTCAAAGTCCTCTCCATTTGATGCAATATACCTCTCGAGACCTTTTTTTCCACCGCTCAAAACGGCTTTTGAACTTGTCAATTCTGATGACTTTCAGAGCTTCTACCATTTTTTGTTTCACCTCTTCCACATAGACAAAACATTTCCCTTTGCAAACTTTTTTTCATGCTGGGAAACAAACAAAAAAAAGTTGTTAGGGGTGAGTTTGGGGGTCATGCCATTTTTTATCAGAAACTGGTGAAGACTCAGTGAGGTGCAGGCAGGTACACTTGTAAATCACCCATTGTGAAATGGGCAAATGCACAGCAAGAGGCTTCAAAAAAAGGTCTCTGAGGTGGAACGCAGCCTCTCACAACAGCGCCAGCTGGTACACTGATGCAGATGGGTTCCTAGAACACTTACCTAGCAGGAGAAGCCTGTGCTAACTACAAGGGACCCGCCCTCCACAAGGTAATTCTGGTTTTGGGGGTTCCCCTTTGTATGTATCCTGTTTACAACTGCACAGGCAAAATACTTTGCTACATTTTAACATCTAGCAAGAATAGCACTGAGTAAGAACCACCCAGACGATGTGAACCTTGTCCTATCTGACAAGAGAAAACTGGAGCAAACGTAGCCACTGGTTTAATTTGTGGTGAGTATATGGATGTAATATTATTTTTGGTACTCTGATATTTTTGACATAGTTTATAAAAGTTGAGATAATTTTTATAAGAAAACTACTAAAGCTACTACAAGCTATGGAAATGTTTTACTTGCACATTTTTTAAATTTAGCTGTTTGGGGTATTTTAGTTTATGTATGATTTTCTGGTTTTTTCTGGTGAACAACTGTAGTAGGGAAAATTGTTTTGACTGGAAAGAACATAGAATGATAGGATGAGAACTAACTCAGTTTTAAATATAATTTAATTGAGAAAAATATAATTTAGGTACAGTTTAAAGTTTATGTTCAATGTCTAATTCCTATTGTAGGCATAAGCTATAAAGGATTAGCAAGTATGCGTTTTCGCAGCCACAAAACTATAGTTCATAAAATAGAAAATATATTTTATTTACTTAGAAGTTTCATCAGTATCCAATACTTGATATCTGTTGGGTTTGCAATGTTTATTAAAATGTTTCTTTTTGTTAAAATACATATTACATATAATAGTTTGCTTTTTGCTACTGAAATTTGTCATCTTAATATTGCTTTATTGGAATAGTTATATTCAATAAACATTTGTTTCGCATAACACTCTATTTTAAGATGTTATTAATCATAATATAAAATAGTTTAGTGGATGATAGTTCCATATTTTTAGTCCAAATTTGGGAAGTGTTTTTTCTTTATCACCAATTTCATATCCTGCAAGGGAGGGAAAGAATCATTTTTTTCCTTGTATTGAATTTATTAAGGTGACACTTGTTAACAAAATTATACAGTTTCAGGCGCACAGTCCCACAGGACATACCTGCCCACTGGGCTGTGTGTTCACCCCTGGTCGGGTCTCCTTCCCTCACTGGGACCGTTTTTTTCATTAGAATGTCCCTACTGTCATCTAACCCCGAATGGGCCCGCACGGCCCACTGCTCACTCAGCAGGGCTCTCGAAATCCTTACACAAGAGAAAATTAAGACCAGTTTAAGACTTTTCACGCTGAGCCACAATGCACTAGACCGGCCGGCGGCGCCTGTGAGCCCCCGAAGATGCTTCCTGGGGGCCGCGCAGGGACTCGGCTGGGACCCTCATTGCCCCTGGTGCAGACAAGGCCTGCGGAGCTGCCACTGGGTCCTCACAAAGTCGGGGCTCAAGAGGCCCTAACGGCTCAAGATTTAACTCGTTCCTCGCCAACTCAGTTTTCAGCTTCACTACCTCTAGGGGAGGTTTAATAGCTTTTCTTCTTACTCCATTTCAGAATCTAACAAACCAAAATTTTAGAAAATCCTCGTTTTATTTACATCTTTATTACATATATTCTAAAATACTGCTGCCCTGATGTGCTCCCAAACTAGAAATAAACGCCAGGAGCCCCTGGGCACCGACCCCGCGCTGGCCCTGCCGCTGGGACCTGCATCTGAGCTGGGGCCTGGAAACGCGGCCAGACCCGGGGCGGGGCGGGGGGTGGGGGGGGCGGGGGGCGGTGGCACCGAGGCCGCCGGCAAAGGCTTCCTCCCCGAGCGTCGATTGTGCTCCGGGCACTGGGTTCTGCTTCTATTCGTCCCCACCCACGGCCAGGTCAGAGGAAAGGAAGCCGGGCTCAGGGAAGGGAAGGGATTTGCCCGAGGTTACGGCCGAGCCTGGTGGTGCGGGAGCTGAGCCGGAGCCGTCGCTGTCTCCTGTGCCGCCCCTCCCCCAGGCCAGCGCGGGGCGCGAGAAGAATCTAGACTAGCGGGAACTAAAAACGGCTCTGGCGGCCCCAGGAGCTTTGCTCCTGGTGTCAAGCCAGCCCGCGGGGTCCTGCCAGGTCTGGGAACGCCAGTGAGCTCCCGAGAAGGAGGCAGGGCTCGCTCTGCGCCGGGAGCTGCGGTCCACGTCCTCCTCTGGTTTGGCTTCTTAGGGGAACGCAGATTGTCAAGACCTGAAAGTTACTCACCAGTATCCTATGAGTTCCCTAAAGTGATCCAAAAGTAATGAAGCCCCAACTCTAATTAGCATCCTGGTGTCCAGGGTGAGGACCGCGCCACACGTGAATGATGAAGGCGAACGCGATCCGGCTCTTGGGATCAGCAGGGCCCTTGACACCGGGAAAGGGTGAGCCCCGTAGCCGGGAAGGTGGCCGCCGACCCCCTTCTCCACCGCAAGAGGTGTTCCCGGGCAGGCACGCGCGCCCAGAGCCGTCCGAGCCCGGCCCGGCGGCCTCGGTGACCTCACTGTGTGGTCAGGCAGCCCTAGGGCAGAGCTTTCTCCTGGTCTGTTTCTGTTGTACCACGTGCCAGGCCCAGACCTGATCAGTCACCCTCTCTGATCCCTCCCTATCATGGACTGAATGTTTGTGTCACAGGCCCCCAAATGCACGCAGTGAGGCCCTAACCCCGGTGGGATGGGACGCGGAGGAGGGGCCTGTGGGCGGTAGTCAGGGTCGGACGTCAGGGAGGCATCAGCGCCCCGTAGGAAGAGGAAGGGAAATGGCCACCGGAGCGCGCGGCCCGCCGGCGGCTGCCTGCGAGACCGGAGAGGAGGCCCCAGGGTGACGCCTAGGGGCGCACTGTTGTCCTGGGCCGCCCGCCGCCGGGACTGCGAGAAGCAACCGTCTGGCGTGTAAGTCGCTCAGTTCACGGGATTTCCTTACCGCGGCCAGAGCTGACCAAGACACCCACCGTCACCCCCCAGCCTCAGGGTCTCTCCTGGGTAGAAAGCAGTCTGCCTGACTCTTGTCCTATGTTGCTAACTTTGTAACTGATTTTACCACCGAATTATATCCCTGACTTTGTAACTAATATTTCTGGATTCTGTCCTTTCCCACAGTGAGTTACGTTTCAGATGCCCTCCAGAATAACCTCCTAAAACGACATTTCCATCTTGTTACTTTCCTACCCGGTAACCACAGGCGCCACTGAAGAATGGCTCCCAGACACCTGCCAGCACTTTTTCAGTATTTATTGCAAGTGTTCCCCAAACAAAGCTCCTCAGATACAATGTGGGCATTAATCAACCGTCCCTTTTCTTTTGCTATTTCTTCTGCCATCTAGGGCCACAAAATCCCGTTAAAATCTGTTCCCGTTTCCAGGTCCGGGGCTTTGAAGCCCCCACCCCCAGAGGGTCGAGGCCTCCCGCGGACCCCAGCCCTCCGTCCTCCACGCCGCCCTCCGGCGGGCGCCGCGGCCCCGTCCCCCTGCACCCCGCCCCTCCCGGCTGTAATTCAGGGCCTCCGCTCTCCGTGGGTGTCCACCGCTGGGCCCTGCCGCCGCTTTGCACACGACTTCCCACTTCCGTGTCCTTTTTAAGAAAATTTAACTTTGAAACACCATCCTTTTTCCTGTCACTCCTCCCACATGGCAGTCATTCCTTAATCGCAAGGCACGAACCACCTCAATGTGCTTGCAACACGTAAGTAACCCTGAAACCTTTGTGAACTTCGGGTCTGTCCCAAAAAGAACCGATCTCTCTAATGTTGTCCAGGTTTTCATATAACATAGGACATCGAAATCCCTTTAACTCACTCTTCTTTCATCCATTGATCCAGCAAATATTTATTGAGCACGTACTAGGAGCCAGGTATCATCCTAGTGAAGACGGCACAGGCCTGTGCTTGTGGGGCTTATTCTAGGGGAAGAGCAGACTTACACAAATATATGTGCCAGGCGCATCCAGTGCTGTGAAGAAGCACAAGGCAGGACGAGGGGTTAAGTCCAACAGAAGGGACCGTTTTGCAGGTTAGCTGGACAGGGACAGGGACAGCGTCTCTGATGAAGTCCCACAGCAGCAGTGACCTGAATCGGGGAGGGGGGGATGAGCCTGCCGCCGTCCGCGTGCACAGGGACTGGTGCGTGCAGACGCACAGAGGCGAGCCACATGGTCCATGGACAGCACGACAGGCGGTGTGGTGAGGGAGCAGAGGGGCGGGAGGCGGGCACAGCCCGAGGGGGCACACCATCGCGTTGCTCAGGAAGAGGGTCTCGTGTGCTCAGTCTGGTTAAACCAGGCCGGCTGGCCATCCAGTTTCACGTCTAACCCGACTCTCCACACTCAAAGTCCTGGGTATTAGGAATCTTCCCCCGAGTAAAAGTTCTCTCTATCCGTCGGAGTTTGCTAGGCGGTCCAGCCTGGTAGGGTATAGTTACAGGTGCTCTGCCCAGGAGCCCTGCCTTCCACCGGCCTTGCTGTTGACTTGGCAAATGGCTAAAGCACAGAGACTCCCACTCTCTGTCGTGTCCCGGAAACAGGCAGGGAGCGGTCAGAGTGTGGGCTTTGAAGTCACACAATCTCAGTCCCAGTGCCTTCTCACCACTTACTGGGAGCTTACTTAATTGTCCACACTGTTTCCCCACGTGCAAGACGAGGATGATAATAATAATACCTCACAACCCTGCCGTGAATGTCAAATGAGATAGTGAATATGCCTTGCAGAGTGTGGTGCCTGGAATATGAGCATGTGCGTAGGTGAGTGGAATAACAAAGTGATGTTTCTCTCTCTCTCTCTCTCTCTCTCTCTCTCTCTCTCTCGTTCTCTCTAAAATCAATAAAACAAAACAAAAACTACAAATATAACAGAAGATGGTAAGACAGCCCTCCTGTGTTTTGGCCTCAGCTCATGCACCAGAGCCAGAGTCAGCAGAGTGAGCGACAGAGACCTGATCATTCCAGGGAGACATTCTAGAATACCTGTGGAGGGATTGCAAGATGGAGCTGGAAGCTGATTTTGAAGCCCTTCGTCCTTGAGGGTATAAAAGGACAGAGGTGGAAGTGGTTGAGAGAGATGGTTTCTTTGGGGAGAGTTGGAGCACTGTCCCCTTCCTGGACCGTCCCTCCCAGCCCGGGGGAGGGGAGGAGTGTTGCCCCCTCACCTGAAGCCCTCAGAACCTGCAGGGAGACTACTCTGAAGCCCAGTGGAGACGCGTATCTGACTCTCGCCCAAGAAAGGCAAACCTGAGGGGCTGGCCCTGGGGACATGGCCACACGGAGCGGCTGCGTCCACAGACCATGGACAGAGGTGTCCGCGGGGCTTCCTGCCAGGGTGGGACAGCCCCACACACAGGCTGTAGTCTGGAGGATCGAAGCTGGGGTAAGGAGGCATCCCTGCAACTAGGGAGCTGAAGGAGGTGCTCTGCAAACCCCAGAAACCACGCTGAGAGAAAGGCTCTCCTCCAAGGATCTGCCAGAGGCAAGTAACTTAACTCCATGCTTCCTTCCGTGACCCCTCCAACCCTGCAGGGCGAAGCCGCAGGCCGCTGTGTGCAAAGGGAGGCGGAAAGAGCAAAGCCAGAGGGGAGCTCCCCCAGGGCCCCAGTGGGCGGCTCAGCCAGATGGTCCTACCTCCAGCACAGGGGAGACCTTTCGTGTGGAGCTAAAATCATGGCTGTGAAACTGGGCCCAACATTCCAGTATTGAACCAAGACTATTCTTGTGACTAAAAGTGACAAGACGTAAATTATGGGCCTGAGATTTCGTTCTTCGAACAAGGCAAAACACAGGCCCAAGGTGGTTTTAAAGGGACAGCAACAGACAAGAACAAAGCTATTTTTTGCATCTTCTTATTCAACTGTGGCCTTTCAGTGAAACAGTTGCACAAAGATGCTCAACACACAGGCTTTGGGAAGCACAGAGTGCGACAGGGAAAAGGGGTGTAAAGTAATGACAACGCAAAGCGCTAAAATTGGAGCTACGACTGTGGGACGTGGCATGGAGGAAGGACAAGGTAAGCGGAAGGCGTCAGACCTTTGCAGATGTCGAGGTAGTGTTGCCCAGAAAGCCCAGGATGTCCAATTAAACTTGAATTTCAGACACACGGCGAACGGATGTCTCGGTGTTGGTGTGTCCCGGGAATATCTTCATCTGCTAGTTCTGGTAAGCTGTGTTCCTGGGCCGGCCCAGGGAATCTTACCGAGGGAATCTGCCCTCCTCATTGCTCTTGCTTTCCCTGGACTTCTTCGTGGTTTTGCAGACACACCTGGTCACACCTGAACTGCCACATACCTGCCACTCACCTGGTGTTACTTGTAACTCCCTCACAGAGAAACTGGGAGGACTCCAGTGCGGCCGTCTCAGTAGCAGGTCTGTGCTGTGACTTCTGAGTGTTTCTCTCCAATACCAGCTGCCACACCTAAGCTCTGGGTTTATATCCAACCAAGTGCCCTGCCCCTCCTTGGCCATGGGCAGCAGGCAGTCAAACCTGAAGTCTTCCGAGCGGAACTGACAGCTCCCAAGTTCTTCTCCAAACCCCTCCCTCTTTTATTTTTTATCTTCACATGAGGACATGCTTATTGATTTTAGAGGGAGGGGAAGAGGGGGAGAGAGAGACAGAGAAACATCGATGTGAAAGAGAAACATCAATTGGTTGCCTCTCAAAAGCACCCTGACTGGGGATTGAACCTTCAACCTCGGCATGTGCTCTGCCTGGAATTGAACCCAAGACCTTTCAGGTTGCAGGACAATGCTCCAACGAAGCCACACCGGCCAGGCAACCCTCTTTTCCTTGAGTCTTCCCCCTGCTCAGGGATTGGTGCTCAGTCAATTAGGCCGAAGATCTAGGCTGCTTCCGTGGTCCGTCTGTCTTTCCTCACTTCCCACATCAGATCCATTGGCAAATCCCTCCTCTAAGTATCTTCCAGCTGAGGCAGCCCTAACTCTGCCCCCACTGACACCCTGGTCCACGCCTGCAGCCTCTGTCCACGCCTGCAGCCTCTGTCCATGCCTGCAGCCTCTGTCCACGCCAGCATCCTGGTCCACGCCTGCAGCCTCTGTCCACACCTCCAGCCTCTGTCCACACCAGCATCCTGGTCCACGCCTGCAGCCTCTGTCCACGCCTGCAACCTCTGTCCACACCTCCAGCCTCTGTCCACGCCAGCATCCCGGTCCACGCCTGCAGCCTCTGTCCACGCCAGCATCCCGGTCCACGCCTGCAGCCTCTGTCCACACCAGCATCCCGGTCCACGCCTCCGGCCTCCGTCCACACCAGCATCCCGGCCCACGCCTGCGGCCTCCGTCCACACCAGCATCCCGGCCCACGCCTGCGGCCTCCGTCCGCACCAGCATCCCGGCCCACGCCTGCGGCCTCCGTCCGCGCCAGCATCCCGGCCCACGCCTGCGGCCTCCGTCCACACCAGCATCCCGGCCCACGCCTCCAGCCTCTGTCCACGCCAGCATCCCGGCCCACGCCTGCAGCCTCTGTCCACGCCAGCATCCCGGCCCACGCCTCCAGCCTCTGTCCACACCAGCATCCCGGCCCACGCCTCCAGCCTCTGTCCACGCCAGCATCCTGGTCCACGCCTGCAGCCTCTGTCCACGCCAGCATCCTGGTCCACGCCTGCAGCCTCTGTCCACACCAGCATCCTGGTCCACGCCTGCAGCCTCTGTCCACACCTCCAGCCTCTGTCCACGCCAGCATCCCGGCCCACGCCTGCAGCCTCTGTCCACACCAGCATCCCGGCCCACACCTCCAGCCTCTGTCCACACCAGCATCCTGGTCCACGCCTGCAGCCTCCGTCCACGCCTGCAACCTCTGTCCACACCTCCAGCCTCTGTCCACGCCAGCATCCCGGTCCACGCCTGCAGCCTCTGTCCACGCCAGCATCCTGGCCCACGCCTGCAGCCTCTGTCCACGCCAGCATCCTGGTCCACGCCTGCAGCCTCTGTCCACGCCAGCATCCTGGTCCACGCCTGCAGCCTCTGTCCACACCAGCATCCTGGTCCACGCCTGCAGCCTCTGTCCACACCTCCAGCCTCTGTCCACGCCAGCATCCTGGTCCACGCCTGCAGCCTCTGTCCACGCCAGCATCCCGGTCCACGCCTGCGGCCTCCGTCCGCGCCAGCATCCCGGTCCACGCCTGCAGCCTCCGTCCACGCCAGCATCCCGGTCCACGCCTGCGGCCTCTGTCCGCACCAGCATCCTGGTCCACGCCTCCGGCCTCTGTCCACTTCAGCAGCCTCTCCCAACTCCCGTGTTGCCCACTCCAGTCCACCCTGCAGCGGGGGCGGGGGGGGTGCACAAACGCCCCTTGTCCCGCATTCGCCATCCCTGTCCCCGTCACCCACACCCCCTCTGCTGGCTGCGCGGCCTCCTCTCGCCCTCAGCTAGGCCACGTCGCCCAGGTCGCACCCTTATTGTCCTCAAGCCACTGTCCTGATTGGGGGGGGGGGGGGGGGGGGGGGGGGTCATGTTTATCAGCCCGAAGACACCTTATTATTCTTTTCATAAATACGTGACTGGTCATTTTCCGTAGCATCCACACTGAAACCTGTAAATAACCAAAACTTGTGGATACATATGACTCGGATTCTTTTTCCTTACTTAGATCTGGTTTATTCCTCCCAAGTAAAACCACACAGAGCTGTTCAACGGAGATGCATGGGGTGAAGGACAGATAAGCAGAGAGGGTTTTAAATGTCTCCATCCTGCAGGGCTCATTTAAAATCAGATTACTGTGTCTACCTAGAAAGTAGACACAGTTTCCTTAATATATTTCATTAAAGACATTTCATCCATTTCAATTTTCCTTTATGAACTTTGCTTTAGTTTTCTCATTTTTCTTACTTTCAGCATTTCTTCATATGTCTCCTAGAAACTGTCCCACTTTCATTCCTATAAGACTCTCATTTATATTTCATGTTCTAGAAAGTATTTTGCTTAGTCAATTACTTTTCATGTTACATTGTTCTTTTTCCACATACAGAAAGGACTGTTTTGTTTTTAATGAAGTATACATAAAAATGTCCAGTTTTCTTGCTCTGGCTCCATTTTTATTTATTTTTCAGTTTCTACTATTTGGTTTGTGTGTCCTTAAAATGCACTTTAATTATTTACTCACCAATCTTAACCTGTTTAATATAAGCCTGTTATTTAGGGACCAGGGACCCCACCCTCAGCGGGCGTCACTTAACCCCAGACACATGCTGGGCCCCCTTCCACCTCCCCCAAACCAGCCTGAGCCTTGGGCGCTTGGGCCGCGGGCACCGGGGCGCTGCAGGCCGGGCGGCTGAGCCAACAGACAGGTGTTTCTCTGTTTCTCACGGCTCTGGGGGCTGGGAGTGCGGATCAAAGCCCCGGCAGATTCGGCATCCTCACTGCGCCTGTCCCTCCCGGGGAACAAGGAATGAGGGGTTCTCTGCGGTCTCCTCTTACAAGGGCGCTAATCCCTCGTGTGCCTGGGACGGCCCACATCCACGAGGGCTCTACCCTCGAGCCCCGCCCCAACGCCGCCCACTGACAGCGTTTCCTCGTAGGCGGTCTGAAGGGAACAGCGTTCGGTCGGTGCAGAGCCTGCGACCGACGCCCTCAGCAGCCCCGGCCTCCCAGTCCAGAGCGAGTCGCCAGTCACCGAGGTTCCGGGCCTTGCTGCCCCTTTGACCCCGCTCTTCAGTCCCGCCCTGAGCCCTCGTCTCTTTCCACCCTGAGCTTGTGACCTACCCTCGCAGGCTCCCCGCGGCCCGGGAGCTGGGCTCCAGCCTCCAGCTGGCAGGCAGAATGTGGCAGGCTGTCCCCTCCCTCTGCTTCCAGCGGCCGCCGGCCCGGCTCACTGCCCCGCGTCCCCTGTTAGGCCCCGCGGTGTCTTGCTGTCCGAGCTACGCCTCCCCAGCCTCTGCTCAGCCCTGGCCCTGACCCGTGACGTGCCACCTCTGGCCAGACTCCCGTGACCTTGCAGAGCAGAGCTGCCACCAGCCGGGACCACGCACCCCTGGCCTGCCCATTTGAGATTTTAAAAAACCTTCTTTCTTCAGGCAACTGTAGTTTGGGGGCCTCTGTGTCACAGAAACTTGAGCTGGACCCTAACTTGCACTCTACATGGGTCCGAAATCAGAATAAAACCCAGGGGTGTGCAGAGCCATTTCTGTGGAGAGAGAAACCAGGACAAAGAGAAAGGGCCTCAAGACTCAAGAGCAGGAAATAGAGGCGTCCGGTAAATTTAAAAAATGACAGGGCGGCAACAGTGAGGACAGCACAGACGCAACTAGACGTTGTGCCCAGAAAACAAGAACCGGGGCCTATGCAAAACGAATCATGAGAAAACAAGAGTTCTCAAAAATTCAAAGTGTCGGCTGAAATGAAAGCTTCAACAGAAGTGTTTAAGGGGCGACGGAGGGGCTTTCCTGGAAGTGGAACGAAAGACAGAGATGGAGGAGAGCCCTGGGGCCTCAGTCTAGGAGCCGTCGCGTCCGGCTCCTGGGCGTTTCTTTGTAACAGAGAAAAGAAAGGGGCAAATTATCAAACAGCACGGAACTGAAGCCTCTAAGGAGAGCTGGCGATGGCCGGGGTGCTTGCTCACGCTGCTGGGGCGCGACCTGGGCTTCTGGGAGAAGCGGGTGCAGAAGCGCAGGCCTGGGGACAGAGGGTGCCAGGAAAACCAGGGGCCAGCAGGCGCCAAGCAGGGCCCCCGGCAGACTGCCATGGCATCCTTACTGGGCAGCATCGTCAGCGTGGGGCGAGGACAGGGCCTGGCCCCAGGGTCCTCATCTAGTTTCCACAGTTGGAACAGGCAGAGGCAAGTCAGCGGGTCCACCAGGACCCCCAAAGGCCAGCACGTTGCTGGGAGCCACCTACTTCGCCGCACTCAGAGCCCCGCAGGCCCCAGGGGCTGGCACGAGGTAGGGCGCTGATTGAAAGGGGGAACGAACGAGCCTCTGAGCAAACCAGTGCCTCTCCTGGAATGGGGTCAGGGAGCCGTGGGGGCCGCTGGAGGGTCAAGGACGGTTGTGCTCTCCTGTTCAGCAGGCAAGTGGGAAGGACAGATGGGGGATGGGGGGCAAGCACAGGGGACAAAGTGGCACCTCGAGGGTAACCACACCCAGCAGTGCAGCTCAGAGGCGCAGCGGCGGGGCCAGCAGCCCTGGCTCATTAGGTCAGGGAGTAATCATGGTGAACTTGCATGGCCCACCCGGACCGGCAGAAAGTCCCACCGGGAGCCGGTGCAGACCAGGCGCTGGAGAGAGCCTGTCGCCAGGCGCCCGCGGGGAGGGAAACGGCCCGGACTGTCCGCCAGCCTGGTAAGAACACGGGTGCTGAGCGCTGTGTGACAGCAATCAGGGCTCTGCAGACAGAGCCAGGCGGCCTCCACCGGAGAACCTGACAATGAGGACAACAGCCTTTTAGAAAAGAGCTAGTACCCTGCAGAAAATCTCTGCATTTTCAAAACACATTATTAAAAACACAAGACATGTAAGAGGTACATCAAAAACCGAAAGGTCGTGTTCTCCGACAAACATCCTCCATGCTCCGGAGGCACAATGTTTTTCCTGAAAGACCAAAGCAGGGGGAGGAGGAGGAGGAAGAAAAGTGGGGAGGAAGGGTGGGAGGGTTTATTGCTAGGCACTCATTTAGGTTAATTGACTCTTCTTTCAGCATGTAAATTTCACTGAGATAAAAATTAACTTAGTAATGAAACCAGCCACCATTTCTTGAGAATTTTTCACAAAATAAGCATGAATGCTGGAAACATATTCTCTCTCAAATTAGCTTAAAGGTGTGGAACATGCTGAGTTTGGATTATACTCAAAATCCAACAGGAAACTATTGGAAAGTTTTTTGGTTTTTTTAATATTGTATGTATGTATGTATTTTTAGAGGGAGGGGAAGAGAGGGAGAAAGAGAGAGAGAGAAACATTGATGTGTGGTTGCATCTCATGCACCCCTACTGGGGACCTGGCCTGCAACCCAAGTGTGTGCCCTGACTGGGAATCGAACCTGCAACCCTTTGGTTTGCAGGCCTGCACTCAATCCACTGAGCCACATTAGCCAGGGACTGTTGGAAAGTTTTAAGCAAGGCTATCACGTGATTTGATTTTTTTGTGTAATGAACATATTTTTCTTATTTTTTATTTTTAAATTTCTTTAAATGATGGTTGACTATTTAAAGCAAAACTAGTAACAATACATTGAGGAGTTTATAACATGTTATAATATTTTGTAAAATGTTTGACAATAACACAATGAATGGGAGGGGAAATGGAAGTATACAGTTATAAGATTCTGTCCCTATGCATGAAAGTAGTATGATATTCTTTCAAGGTTGAACTGTGGTAAGTTAGAGATATTTTTTTCAATCCTAGAGCAACTACAATAAATTAATTAATAAATATAGCTAATAAGCGAAAAAGGAAAACAATAATACATAAAATATATAAAATAAAAATAATGAATCAAAAACAGGCAAAAAAAGAAAAAAACAGAAACAAAGAAAAATGGGACAAACAAAACAAATTGCAAAATGCTGATTTAAACCCAAACTTATCTCTAATTATGTTAAATGTAAACGGTCTGAACTTTTCAACTAAGGGCAAGATTGTCAGACTGGATTAAAAAATCCCCTCTTCTCTACTCGCTTCTCTCCCTCTCCCACCCTTCCTCTCCCCCCTTCTCCCCCCTCTGTCGCCCTGTCTCTCTCCCTCCTCCCCCCTCCTTTGCCCACACTCTTCTTCCTGCTCCTTCGACATCTTCATATGTCACCTTCTCTCTGTTTTTCCAAGATCCCCTCTTTTTATTTCTTTGAAGCCAACTAAGAAAACTCCACATTCTTCTCACTTTCTCAAAATAAGCAATTTAATTCTTCTTAAAAAACCTTTATTATCCCGATGGGGCTCCTGAGCCCTCCCCCCCATGACCCAAGGTGGCTCCCTAATAAGAACCCCATTGCCGTCGCTGGACCGTCCCAACGTCCAGCTGTTTTTCTTCCTACTACATCTGCATCACTGAGCATCTGTAAATGTAGGGAAAAAATTGTGCCAAAGAGTAAAACTCCTTCTAATAAGCTGAAAATGTATTATCTTTCTTGACCATCATCATTATAAGTTCACTTTCCACACACCTTGGGAGTTCATGACATGCCCTTTGACTACCAAGTAAATAAGGAAGCATCAATATTAACCTTAAATATCGCACTGTATTAATTTCTAAGGGCTACCATACCAAATTACTCAAAACTAAGTGTCTCAAACAACAGAAGTGCGTTGTCTCACACTTCAGGAGGCTGGAAGTCAGGAGTCAAGGTGTCGGCATGGCCATGCTCTCTCTAAAGGCTCTAGGGAGGACCCATCCTGCTTTTTCCAGGTCCTGGTGGCTCCTGGGGGCTCCTGGTGGTTCCTGGTGGCTCCTGGTATCCCTTGGCTTGTGATAGCATAGCTCCAGTCCCTGCCTCTCTTCACGCGGTCTTCACACGGCCCTCCCCTCTGAGTGTGTCTCTATCTCCTCTTCCCACAAAGACACCAGTCATGGGATAGGGGACCCACCCTGAACCCAGAGTGGCTCCATTCTGAGATCGCTAACTCCTTACCTCTGCAAAGATGTATTTCCTAATAAGGTCACATTCTGAGGTTCTGGGTGGACATGAATTTTGGGGGGATGCTACACAACCCACTAAACCCCCATCCTGAAACTTATAGTCAGATTCAGCAACTTTACACGAGTTATCCTTTAAAATTCCTAAAATTTTCAGCAGTTTATGTCACATTTCTCATTTGCTCATTCATTCAACAAGCGTTGATTGCACAGTTTACCAATTTGCTGGACACAGTGGATTAAGGTCTTTTACTACGCTCAGGTATCATTGTTATCCTGAGTTCTTCATCCCGATTTTGTCTCTCTCCCTTCCAGATGGAGTTGTCTGCCAGGAAGGGAATTTCTTCCAGGCTGAAGTTATTCTCACACTTTCATCCTTCAATTAAAACAATAGTAAAGTGCACTGACATTTTGTTCCTAGAGGCTGTGGAATAATATTTTTATGGTTGCTCAGGCAACTACAGACGCAGGAGGACAGGAGCAGAAGGGCCACGGTCAGGAGCGGGAGGTGGGTCACCTTGCTGTGGCGTGCTGGCATGGGTCCTCAGGGGACCGGGACAGGCGTCCAGCTACCGCCCTGAAAATGGCCCGCATCCCTGGTCTGAGTCACCGTCCTGTGACTGGAGAACGTGGACAGATTATTTTCTTAAGAAACTAGTGATAAACTAAAGGACGTAGGAATTAAGAACTAGTTCTAAAAAAGAAATGTTTACAGAGGGTAAGACGTCAGCATGTGAAGGGCTATTGTGGGTTGAACACCATTTGCAGACAGCGGGCCCTGCACTGCCAAGTTCATGGTCACGGGTGTGCTGTCCAGGACTTGTTTTGCCAATGGTACCAGATCCTGGGACAAAACTATGTTTATGAAACATAACTCTACCAATAATTTCTCAGTTTCTACTGTGGACCCACTATGTGCACAGCATGGAGCCAGGTGCTTTGAAAATACTAATAATAAATAAATAGACAAAGACCTGCCCTACTGCAAAGGTATAATGCAAATGAGACAAAGGAACTCACATCCACGTGACCCACACCTTTTACCCCTCAGTATCAGAAAAAGGTAGTTGTGGGAAGGAAGGAAAATCCCAAATCCTGTTGAAGTTCAGCACGTCTTAACGGCGGAGGCTGTGGGCTGGGCTTCCTGTGAACCTGGATTTGAACTCCAACTTTCACTCACTCATCATGTATCCCTGCAGGTCACCTGGACTGACTGACCCTGTTTCTTCAACAACAAACATGGAGGGAAATTCTTACCTCATGAGGCTGTTGCAAGAATTAAAAGAGAGGATGTACAATAAGCACCGCTAGCATGTCTGGTATATCACTGGTACTCAGTAGGTGGCAATTGTCACTATGGTACTGCCATCACTGATAGACTCTGTCTCACCTTTATCATAACCTGGGCCATAAGCACAGGTGCAGTGCGGTGCCAGGAACACCGAGAGGCCACGGACGCTAGCTTTGAAAGCCCAGGCCTCCTGGCAGGCCACAGGGCCCAAGGGACACTGGAGCCTTGGTGACAGAGCAGGCACAACAGCCTGGCCATCACGGCCAGGAACAGCCTGGACACCCAGTCATCAGCTGGGACCTATCCGATGGGGTGCCTGGCTCCCAGGACTTACTAGGTTCCTGTGACTGTGCCAAACACCCAGCCAGAGGGCGGAGGCCCTGGCCGACGTGGGGTCAGCCAGAACCTTCTCCGCAGAGCTTTCCATACTGGGAGAGAAAGTGGTGAGCCCAGGACGGGGTGGTCCTTGGAAGCCGCGGGCTCCCTGGGGCCGGGTGTCACTGGGACCCCACACAGTTTGGGACCTCACTCTGAGTCCCGTCGGAGGAGGACAGAGCGGTTCATGCCTCCCTAGTCCCGGGTGGGTGGGTTGGGGGGCAGAAGCTGTGTCGGACCTCAGAGCGATGGTGCAAGGCCCAGGGTGACCAGGGTCCAGGGGTGACCGACAACACTGTGCGGGGAGCTCGCCCTGCTGTCCTCGGCCACTGTCCCTGTGACACAGAAAAACCAACCTGGGGGAAGGAGAAGTGGTTTCACCCTCTTTGGGTTAGTCACTCAGTTATAATTACTTTTAAGATAGTGTTCTATTTATATACCGAAGAGCTGAATATGGAGCTGGGAGACTCTACGCACATTCAAAAATATTCCACGTGCACTAAAATAAAATGAAAATTATAAAATAAAGCCAGACCAGGCCACTTTAGCTTCCAGATTATCATATCTAGAAAGCAGACAATGGTAACATTTAAATGTCCTTATGTCACCATCAGAAACAGAGAAAAATGTTTCCTTTTGTCAGTCTCTTTAAAAAAACACACATACCAACTGAAATCTAAGTATATGAAGTGATTTTTGAACATAAATAACTACTTTTTGCAAGTGTGGTCCAACTGGTGATAAAGACAACTAAAACCAAACTAGTTTTGTTCAGTTTCCAGTGAGAAGAAGCAACTACTGTCCAGCAACAGGAAACTCAAAATTCAAAGGGCTCAGAAATGAGCAGGTGCCCACCTGGGTGAGCTGCGGCGGTCGGCACCAAAATAAGACCGTGGTCAGGTGACCTAGGCAGGGCCTCTAGCCGATCCAATGGTCAGATGAGGGTGTGAATAATTTTCTCTCCTACTTTACAGGATGGTTGTGATATTCCGTGAGAAATCTTTTTGAAAATAATTTTAAATGCTATCTGACAGAGTCAGAAAATGCGTTCCTTAGTATGCTGTGAGTGCGTCACCATCCTTTTGTAGTCATTTCATATCTCCATTGCACAGTTCAGACAGGCACAGTTGTTTTCTGACTCTAGATGACACCATTTTAAGAAATATTAACAACAAATGCCATCACTTGAGCCACAATGTAGGGCACATGGAGGGGGTCTGGCTCCCTCACCCAGATGTGTGGGTAACCGGAGGGAGCAGCTCCTCACAACCTTGGAGGAGTCTGATAAAGCAGTGTCCCCACAGCCTTGAGCCCGGGTCTCACGGCCTTGAACCTGGAAGCAATAAACTGCCCTGTAGCCTTGAGTAGGCTCGCATGGGCAGCTCGTGATAGTTACTTCACTTTCGGGCCTGTTGTCTGCTTTGTTTGGGGCTAGTATTTAAGGGATAGGAGCTTTGGACAGGGTCAAGCGGGCACTGACTTGGACACAGGCTTGTGGCCTGTGTGACTCCCTCCACAAGGGGTTGTGGACTGTGCGATTTCCCCGGACTGGGCTCGTGCCTGTGTGACTCTCCAGAATAAAGCCATGTCAGGCATCCCGAAGGCTCCACGCATCTTCTGTCTACCCGAGCCCCGGGCGGACCTGTCCAGCCTAGACAGCCTGCAGCACACGCGGCCCCGCTGCTTGCGCGCTGAGAAGATTCCCAGGCTGTGGCCTCGCTGCTGTGTGTGAAGCACTTTCCATCTGTGCCTTTAGCTCTTTGCCTGTTGGGTTCCTCATCTCTGCAAGTGTTGGCTGGGCCAGGCTGTTCTGTCCAGCCCTGCTGCCTGCACACAGGACAAGTGAGGGAGGTGGGTATAATCGCAGCCCTGGGGCGTTTCCACCTCCCTGGTTACAGTCCCCAGAGGGTCAGACTGAGCTCCCGTGTATCTTGCTTACCTACTCTGCACAGACAACTTGGCTTTGGGTAACTGGATTTTAATGCCGTGTCAAAGGGCCTCTGCGGCTGCGCCTGCAAAGGCTGCTGGTGCAGGAAGTGAAATGGACGGCAAAGGGGGCGGGGAGCGGGGAAGGCACTGGCCGCTGGAGCAAGAACAGGCCACCCCTCCGCCTCGACGACTGGGTGCGGCCCCTTCGCCCCCTGCTGCCCACACGGAGCCTGCAGACAGGAGGCGATGGAGAGAGGAAGAAGACGAGAAGGGGACACGCCGTGAGGTCCTCCAACACTTGCTCTGGTTCCATGTCATTTCCTGTGAAGCTGTATTTTTCGCTCCATTGCTTAAGCCTGTGGCGATGTGGAGGTCAAGCAGGAATTCAAGGGGGCACTCCAGTGCGCCTTGTCCCTCCTCCTCCCGGCACCCAGGAAGAGCCAGCCCTCTTCAAAGAGCAAGCCCCGCCGCGGAGGGGCCAGTGTCTAGGTCAGCCCTGTCCCCAAAGAGAAGCTAAAATCATAGAAAGATGCTGCAGAGGCGCGCGACAAAATGGACTGTCAGAAGAAATTCAAGTATTTCCAGAGCAATTCATATTTGCACCATAATCTACCATTTTCCTGAATGTTTAGTCCTTCTGTCTTATATCAAACCGCTTACTGAGACAGTTGTTGCCTTCACACTACTGTGTTTGGCTCTTAAGAAAGTTATGAAGATTAACAATACCTGGCCACATAGATTCTTTATAGCAATGACCTAAAGTGAGCACAATTAATTACATAATGCTTCCCAAGTACAGGCGCTGCATACAAACTTGTTTCATTAGCACCAGTAATTATTGCGTTCTATGTCTTAAATACATCCAAAACCCACGTAACTCTTCGTATTCTGCTTCAATCATAAGTTAAATTGCCATGAGGATTCCAAGCATTAAGAACTATTTAAAGAAAATTTCAGTGCTTTTTTTCCTTTATATACTCAAAGCATAGTTTTTAATACACTTAAAATTCACCATTCCACCTGTTCATAATATTGAGAGCATGCAGAGAATATGGAAAGGAAGAATTAACTTGGACTATAAAACAGCTTAAAAATGAGATGACCTTCCAAAGAGTGAGTGGAAAGGCCATTTACACAGCAAACAATTATGGTTTGGCAAGAAGGATAGCCTATCAAAGCCAGATAGCTGAACACCTAGCAGACTTGAGTTTCTCTATGTGGTTGTATGTGTGTATGTGTGTGCATGGGTGCATAAAATTTACTCATCCATTCACTGGATCAATGTTGATTGAGCACCTTGTTCATATCAGACCCTGGGTAATCGAATAATAAACCAGGCAAACCCCTGTCTTCGTAAACTTACATGCAGAAAATAAAAATGAGCAAATGCACAAATCCACTACTTATTTGTATACAGACTCAAAGGCATCTGTGTCCACATACACATGTATTCTATTAAAATATTTACTTCCCATCTGCAGCGCTATCTTAGGAGTGCAATAATTGCAGTGTACAACCCCCCATTGTTTCCTGCCCACGGCCTCTCCCCACAGGCGTGGGGGGCGGGGAGGGGGGCCTGGCGAATGCCGAACCTTAAATCAAAACCCAGAAGAACAGCTCCACTGTGCGGGCCCGAGGTAAACCAACGCAACAATCAGAAGTGAACGCCTCGCTTCAGAGTCAAAAGGTGAGCAAATGAGACCCGCTGGACCACTGCTCTTGCCTCCCCAGGCCCAGCCACTAGAGGGCAGAAGAGACACAAATGGAACACACCCAAAATAGTACAGCAAATGGGAAAAGTTAGCTATCGGTTAAGCAGAATTTTTGACAAATTCTGGAATATGGAAAATGTGTTGAATACTTTAACAGAAAAAAAGAGACTGGAGGAGCTACACCGCGAGAAAGAAACCCGACCGAGGCTCCAACTCCAGTTGATGGGGGCGAAGTGACGTCACCCACGTGGCCCGGCCGCTGTGCCTCCTCAAAGGTGAACAATGAGACAGCTGTGCACAAGCAGGAGTGGCTGTGAGGGCGCTCTGACACCCCCTGAAGAAGCTCGAGCAGCCCCGTGGGACAAAACCCTGCAAACGACCGCGCACGAGAAGAGGAGGAGCGCTCCCTGGGCCCGCCCCAGGCCAGGCCGGCACTGCCCCGTGCGCGGGGGAGCTCCCTCACCTGGAGGGGGGCCGAGGGACCAGCCTCCGGGCCTTCAGCGCACAGCACGGAGGGCCCACTTGGCGCTCACCCTGCCCAGGCCAGCAAAGCCGAGGTGGACGCAGAATGCGCAGGCACAGAGTAAAGGCAGAGGCAGCCGCACAGTGGAGCGACAGGTTCCCGGGCCCTGCTCTGGGGATGACCCCAGCAGCTTTTGCCACTGAACCAGGGAAAGGCCAGCACGGCCGCTGCAGACGCCCTGCAGATTTCACCAGCATGGGGTCACGGCTATTCACCGTCACTGCTGCCTGCTGCCTGAGGGCCGTGGCGCCTCCTCCCTCCCAGCTCCCCCCCACCCAGTGTAGGACACCCGCGCGGACCCTGCAGCGGACCCCACCGCTGTGGGGCCTCAGGCTGCCCCTCCAGCGGGGCACTTACTTGCTGACACCAGCCTCCATTGCAATGTGCGTAGGCACAGGCCCCTTCGAGATGCCACCTCTGTCACCGGCTGCCAGTGCCCTGTGCACACCCCGGGGAGACCATGCAGCCACGGGAGGGCGCGTCAGCGGCCAGGACCCCTGCCGCTGCCGTGAGCCCAGATCTGCCCTCTCCTCTGTCACTGGCCTGAACCGCTGGGCTTGCGGGCAGCCAGCCCCTCCAGCTGCCCACTAGCGTGTCCCCAGCCCAACCCCAGCCTCCACTGCTGCGCACCCACAGTGAGAACCTTCAGACACGGTTGTTCATGGTGACGTCCAGAGCCCTTGAAGCTGTCGGGGCACCCACAGCTGGCCCCAGCCCGAGGTGCTGGCCCTGCCCCCCACTGCCATGTGACCCGCCCAAGCTCCCCGCAGGCCCACGCAGCTGGCCCCCACGGCCCAGTGCACCCGCATCCCTGGCTCCCGCCGCGACGGCTGCTGCCCTGGTCCTGGCTGCTGGAGGGCCCCTCAGCCCCTCAGCCCCTGCAGATGCCGCACAGGCGCGCACTCGTGCGCCTGAGCCTGCGCCGCGGGAACCGGGGTCCAGCACCTTCCAGCGTGACCCCACTGGCATGTGAAGGTCTTTTTATTTTTTTTCTGAAGTCAGTCAGTAAAGTCTGGAAAGGTGGCTGATTCTTGAAATGGACAACTCCTGCACAAGGCTACAGGGATCACAAAGAATCAGAACCCAGAAAGTGACCCAAAAGAACTGGAGATCCAGAAATTGGCAACAAAAATTCAAAATAATAGTTCTAATAATGCTCAGATAAACAATTTAATGAAATCACAAAACAGTACAAGAAGAAAATGAGAAACTCAACAAAGAAAGAGGAAACATTTAAAAAAAGAATTAACCAAATTTTGGAGCTGCTTTCACATATTCCCAGCGAGGGCTCTCGTGGGCAGGCGGCATCTGCGCAACAGGACCAGGAACAGTGAGCAAACTCTTCTCGTCCTTTAACACATCGGAAATATTTCTCCCAATTCCCTTTGTGACCAAAGAAATGCATTTAAGAGCCATCTGGCGGAGGTGAGGGAGTGTAATCTGTGGCTCCAGCCTCAGAGTCATTAATTGTTCAAGAGGTACTTGCTGGATGTGTTCTGCATGCTGCTCACTGTGGTGAGTGCTTGGGACACACCTGTGAACAAACAGACCAAACTTGCAGCCTCAACCTGCTAAGGGGAGACAGTTACAAACAAGCATGATCATTAAGAGACTTAGCAAATGTTATACATCAGCACACTGTGTACACTCATTTGTTCATTCATTAATCACCTTGCAGCTATCCACTGAGCAGGCCATGGAGTCGAGTTCTGGGTGGACAACATGCCACCTGCCCCTCAGAGCCAGACTGACCGGCAATCTCTGCAGGGAACGCTGTGTCTGTGGCTCATATTCTAGCACTAGCATTTATAATAAAAAAAAAAGGCAAGAAATAAGGATTTGGACTAATGAAAAGACTAAGAATTAGGTAGGTTCAGTTACTGGAACCTCAACTGTAAGATAAATGAGAATCTCTATAAATCTTATTAATAACATTAAAAATAGGATGAAAAAATCACAGGGTGTTACTTGAAGCATCTTATATAATTTCAGATCTACTTTTCAGATATGTATCAATTAGAAAACAACAACAAGTTAGAACTCCCAAAAGTTTGACAAAAATCACTAGATTCTAAAAGTGTTATGAATATTTAGCACTTCAAAGGCAACAACTTTTTTATGCTTTTTATTTTAGAATATTACTGATATACAGACAGAAGGCATAGCCACAAAATTACATGTAAGAGTTCACGTATATCAAAATAGTGGGAAATAATCTTTTGCATACAGATTTAATTCAATGTTTCTGAAAAAGAATGGAAGGTAGTTTCTGAGCTGCAGAGAGAGAGACGTGAAGAAACTACTGAGAGGCTAAAAGAGGGGCCTGCATTCTGAAGCCAGCCACTTAGACGCTCTCCTGAATACCACTCAGAACCCTTGGTTTTCAATGTCTAGTCTTTGAATTCTACCCAATTTCTATTCTTAAAAGAATTAAATAAACAGGGAGTCAGGATAACATGGAAACAGCAGTAGGGACTGGGAAGCGGACTCCTCCATGCGGCTAGTGGGGACAGGAAGGAGCGGGGTGTGATTTGTCAATCCATCTGCTCTGTGCTGTTGCGTTTGGCACACGAGGGAGTTGTGCAGATGATCTCTGAGGAGAGGACTGTGAAACACAGCGTGCACTTTCCCAGCCGCACCGGGAAGTGGAGCACAGGGCGTTGAATGCAGTGGGAGGCTGTCACCCGGCTGCCCCTTCTGTGGTCCGACAGAACAAACTTGTATAAACTTAACAACGGGGTCTAGATGCCAGAGGCTGGCCCCTGGGACGATACACACAAGGTTCATATTTGTTCCCCTTGACTCCCCACCCGCTGGACAGCCGTGTGCTGGGTACCTCCCGCGTGCCAGGCCCTGGCTGAGGGCCTGGGAAGCAGACGAAGAAGGTGGACTCCTCTTCAAGCAGCACAGTCCCGTGGAGGAATTCCAACAGTGGGACATGGGCGGCAGGTGTGGCCCCGGCCCCCAGACCTCCGTAGCTCTGCAAACAGGACCCACAGGACTCTGTCCTAAGAGAAGAATCTCCTGCCGGCAAATGGTGACGCACACCTCTCTCTGCAGTCATGATCTGGAAAGGTCAACACTTGCCTGCAGAGCAGAAGGCAGCTCTACATCCACGAAAGAAGCAAAAAAGAATTGAAGGTGCAAAGGCACCATTCGTTACCTGGAGGAAGCCATCGGGCCCCCCTGGGCTCTAGTGATTCTCTACTGGGACATAGTCTCCCCACTCTGGGTCCAGGGAGGGTGGGTGCCGTTTCGTCTGCGGAGGACAATTACAAGGCCCTTATTCAAGCCGTTCTCTCTCTACCTCCCTCGGTCTCTGTATTTCTCTGTCTCCCTGTCTCTGTCTCTCTGACGCTCTCTCTCCTTCTGTCTGTCTCTTTCTGTCCTTGTCTCTCTCTGTGTCTCTCTGTGTCTGTCTGTCTCTCTGTCTCTGTCTCTGTCTCTGCCTCTGCTTCTCTATCTCTCCATCTCTCTGTCTGTCTCAGTCTCCCTCCCTCCCACCTCAGCCACACCATCTCTGAGAAGACGGAAGGGAAACCTGTGTCTGCTCCCCAGACACCCACTGGGACCCAGTGACCAGTGGATAGGGGAGCTCTGCTGACATCTGATGCCAAAGAGCAGCAGAGCGGCCACGGCTCAGCGTCTCCCGGCTGCGGGAGAACATGAAACATTAATGAGGAGAGCAGGCTGCCTGCACTTCCTCTGACCTCAGCCCAACAAAAGGCTCAGCGCCTGCCAAAAAAAAAAAAGGGCAAAAAAGGAGGGTGCGAGGCCCAGGCGATGCAGAAAGCCATCAGAACTACGGGACACTAGGCACAAACAGCCTGAAAGTTCCTGCAGTGGCAGACAGGGAGGTGGTGGCCAAGTGTCAGTGACGAGTAGCTAACATGGTGACTCGGGGGCAGTCTTGATTCAGACTGTCTCTCTGATGGGGTGTGACCACAGGACCAGGATGAGGGACCCCTGGCTCACAAAGTAATGAGGACTGGCCAAGGGTGACACATGGCAGAGAAACCCAGCTACATTTCTCTGAAAGAAACACGTGGGAGTGGGGAGAGGAAGAAGCCAACCAGAGCCACCGCGGCCTGGACCCACTGGAGCCAGACACCTGGTCTCCTCGACACCCCTGGAGAAACTGCAGATGCAGCGAGGCTGGCGCCCTGCGCCGTGGCCACCTGGCAGCCGGGCAGGCTGTGAAGACCATGGCCACATGCCTGGCCTGGCTGAATCAACAGTTCTGAGGCATCTGGGCCCAAGGCACAGCACCCACACCAGCTAAGGGGCTCACAAGTGGCATAGTGAGGACAAAGCTCTTCTTGATTTCAGTCAAGAGGGCAGAGCAGATAAATGCTGAGTCCACCCACTCACATCAAAGAACCACATCAAAGTTACTACCAAACTATAGAACAGCCATCCTTCAGAACCTGCTGAAATCTAGCTGAATAGAAGTCCTGTAACTAAGGATATATAGAAGCCACACCGAGACCAGTAGGAGGGGTAGACTCGGGATGGGTTGATCCCACACTCTCATGTAGTGGATAAAAACTGGAAAGGATATTTCAGCTGTGGAGGTCCCCCCTGAGGAATGAGGGGTCCAGGCCCCACAATAGGGGCCCCAGCCCAGGGCTCCAGTGCCAGGAAGAGAAGTTCTCATAAGTTCTGGCTGTAAAAACCAGCAGGGACTGTGGCTGAGTGAGACAGAGGTTTCTAGAGTTCCAAGCATTTCTCTTAAAAGGTCTGTGCACAGGATCACTCAGACTCACTGCTGCTTGAAAGGTGCCAGGGACATATGGGAAGAAATTGAATTGTCCAGCAAGGGCCGGAGGCACAGTTTTCTCCCAGATGGAAGGCCCGGCAGAGGCTGTTGTCGCTTCAATGAGACCTCCCCTCAGAGAATGGGCAGGCAGGTGCCATATCTGAGTCTCCTTCAACCTGGCCAACATTGTTCACCCCACCTTGGGGATTCCCTGCGATCCACGCCACCCAAACTGAGGGTCTGCCCAAGCTGTTTCCAGTACTTTTCCATACAAATGGCCTGTCTTGGCTCATGCTGCTGACTCTCTTAAAAATCTCTCAGAGGCACAACCTCTGGCTCTGGTGTGCTCCATGACTCTCCCTAAGTGCCACCAGGGCTGGCATTAGTGGCAGCTGCCTTTGTTTCCCCGTTTGGACTCTCCTGGGCACCTCTAAAGCCAGCAAGTAGCAGCTATCTGCAGATTGCTTTGTAGCTCATGCCAGATGGCCTCAGGCAGAACACAGGCAGTGGCTGACCTTGGCCTGCACTTCCTGGGAGACCCTAGAACAAGAGCACCCAGTGGAGCTCTACAGGCCACATTGAAGCACCACCACCTCACCACCTCCAAGCAACACACTCAAGACACAAACTCAGTGGGCGCCAGAGCCCCACTGAAGGAAGTCTGGCTCTGTGGAGGGGGCAGCATAGCTGATCCTCCCCTATGGTCACAGCCAGTCATTGAAACTGATTGACCAGAGGATAAATCCCTCCCTTTAACATGCCAATAGCAATCAAGGCTCAACTACAAGAAGAAAGTATACACAGCCCACACAGGAGACACACCTAGTGTCCAGATTGCATAATCAGGGGGGCTGTGCCACTGGACCCCACAGGACTCCTACTGCATTAGGCCACTCTACCAAGCCTGGGAATGTAGCAGCCCTACCTAATACACAGAAATAAACACCTGGAGGCTGCCAAAGTGAGGAGACAAAGAAACATGTCCAAAATGAAAGAACAGAGCAGAATTCCAAAAAATGATCTAAACAGAATGGAAACAAGCAATCTACTAGATGCAGAGCTCAAAATACTGGTTATAAAGACCCTCAAAGAATTTTGGGGAAGAGTAATGAGCTTAGTGAGAACTTCAACAAAGAGATAAGAAACATAAAAATGGAGACAGAAAATGAAAAAGAACCAGTCAGAATTCAATTTCACATTAATTGAAATGAAGAATACATTATAGGGAGTCAACAGTAGAGTAGGTGAGGCTGAGAATCAAATGAGAGATTTGGAATATGAAGAAGCAGAAGACACCCAATCAGAATAGCAAGAAGAAAAAAGAATCCAAAAAAATGAGGGTAGCGTAAGGAGCTTCTGAGATAACCTCAAGCGTACCAACATTAACATCATAGAAGGACTGGAAGGAGAAAAGAGAGAGCAAGAAATCGAAAACCTGTTTGAAAAATAATGACAGAAAACATCCCTAACTTGGTGAAGGAAAAGGTATACAAGTCCAAGAAGCACAGAGTGTCCCAAACAAGATGAACCAAAAGAGCCCCACACAAAGACACCTAATTAAAATGCAAAAGATTAAAGACAAAAAGAAAATCTTAAAAACAGAAAGAAAAAAGCAGTTAGTTACCTACAAGAGAGCTCCCATAAGACTGTCAGCTGATTTCTCAAAAGAAACTTTGCAGGCCAGAAGAGATTGGCAAGAAATATTCAAAGTCATGAAAAGCAGGGACCTACAACCAAGATTACTCTACCCATCAACACTATCATTTAGAATCAAAGGACATATAAAAAGCTTCCCAGACAAGAAAAAGCTAAAGATGTTCATCACTGCCAAACCAGTATTCTATGAAATTTTAAAGAATTTTCTTTTAAAAAAAGAAATAAAAAGATTAAAAATATGAAAAATAAAATGGCAATAAATATATACATATGTAAATAACTGAATCTAAAAAACAAAACAAACAAGCAAGCAAAATAGAAATAAACTCATAGATACAGAAAACATTTTGACAATTGCCAAATAGGAGGGGAGTTAGGGGAATGGGTGAAAAAGGTGAAGGGATCAATAAGTACAAATTGTCCATTACAGAATAATCAGGGGGATGTAAAGTACAGCATAAGGAATATAGTCAATAATATGCTAATAGGTATGTATGGTGTCAGATGGGATGAGATTTATTAGGACGATCACATACTGTTATGTAATGTATAATCAATGACGTGTACACCTGAAACTAATATAGTAAGATATTGCAACCATAATTGAAAAATAAAAAATGATTCAAACTTTAAAAAAGGAAACTAAGAAAACAATAACATTCACAATTGCTTCAAGAAGAATAAAATATCTAGGATTAAATTTAACCATACATGTGTAACACACTGAGGAAAGAATTTAAAGAAGATACAAATAAGTGGAAGCATATACTGTGTTTATGATTAAAAAGATTTAACACCATTAAAATGTCCATGATACCCAAAGCAATTTATAGATTCAATGCAATTCCTATCAAGATACCAATGGTATTTTTCACAAACTAGAACAAATAGTCCAAAATTTTATATGGAACCACAAAAGACCCTGAAGAGCAGCAACAATTTTAAGAAAGAAGAACAATGTTGCAGGAATCATGTTACGTGATATCAAACTATACCACAAAACCATAGTAATCAAAACAGCATGGTACTGGTATTTAAAAAAGACACATAGATCAATGGAACAGAATGGAGAGCCCAGAAATAAACCCACACCTTTATAGTCAATTAATATTTGACAAAGGAGGCTAAAAACATACAATGAGGTAAAGAAAGTTTAGTCAATAAATCGGGTTGGGAATATTGGACAGATATGTGCAAAAAAATGAAGCTAGACCACCCTTTTACACCACACACAAGAATAAATGCAAAATTTATTAAAGACTTAAATGTTAGACTCGAAACCATAAAAATCCTAGAATAATGCATAGGCTGTAAAATCTCAGACAATTACCTTAGGAATATTTTTGCCAATATATATCCTCAGGCAAGGAAAACAAATGAAAAAAATTAAACAAATGAGACTATGTTGAACTAAATTTTTTGCACAGCAAAGGAAAAATCCACAAAACAAAAAGGCAACACACAGAATGGGAGAACATATTCACTGATACATCTGATAAGGTGTTAATAACCAAAATTTATAAAGAACTTATAAAACTCAACACCAAAACCCCCCCAGCAATCCAATTAAAAAATGGGCAAATGACCTGAATCGACACTTCTCCAAAGAGGACATACAGATGAACAATAGACAACTGAAAAAATCCTCTACATCATTAATCATCAGAGAAATGCAAATTAAAACCACAATGAGATACCACCTCACATCTGTCAGAATGGCTACCATCAATAAGTCAACAAAAAAGTCCCGGCAAGGATGTGGAGGAAAGGGAACCCTCATGCGCTGTTGGTGGGATGGCAGACTGGTGCAGCCCCTGTGGAGAGCAGTGTGGAGTTACCTCAAAAAACTAAAAGTGGGTCTGCCTTATGACCCAGTGATTCGACTTCTGGGAATTTATCTGAAGAAACACTAATTTGAAAGAATATATGCACCACTACGTTCATTGCAGTTATTCACGATTTCCAAGATTTGGAAACAACCCGTGTCCATGAGCATACGAGTGGATGAAACAACTATGGGATATTTACACAATGGAATACTACTCAGCCATAAAAAGAAACTAAATTTTACCCTTTGCGACAGCACGGATGGACGTGGAGAACATTATGCTAAGTGACATACGCCAGTCAGAAAAAGACAAACGCCATATTTCTCACTTATATATAGAGTCTAATAAACAAGATGAACTCACAAGCAAAATAGAGACAGACTCATAGAGAGAGAGAGATGACAGCTGTCTAGGGGGTGGGAGGAGGGATTGAGCAACAAAAAAGAGAGAGAGGGGAAAAGTTCATGGACACAGCTAACAGCCTGGTGATTGCCAGGGTGGGAGTGAGGGGGGAGGGGAGGAGGGTGTGAGGGAGCGTAAATGCTGGCGGACAGGGGCGTGGCTTTGGGTGGAGAGCACACAGTGCAGTGTGCAGGCGATGTGCTGTGATGTTGCGCACCGGAAACCTGTCTAATTTTGTTAACCAGTGTCACCTCAATAAATTCAATAAAAAGAAAAAAAGAAGCTCACTTCAGATCAAAAGGCACACACAGGCTGAAAGTAAAGAGAAGGAAAAAGGTATTTCATGAAAACGGAAAGAAACAAAAAAGCAAGGGTAGCAATATTTATATCAGAAAATATAGACTTTAAAACAAAGGTTATAACAGGAAACAAGAAAGGATCCAGCAATTCCACTTCTGGGTATTTATTCGAAGAAACCTAAAACACTTTAAAAAGATTACATCCATATGTTCACTGCAGCATTATTTACAATAGCCAAAATACAGAAGCAACCCAAGTGTCCACAAACAGGTGAATAGATAAAGAAGCAGTGCATGTTTACAGTGCGAAATGACTTCATCATAAAAAAACAGCGAACCTTGCTGTCTGCAACAACATGGGTGAGCCTCCCGGCATTATGCTGAGTTAAATACGTCAGAAAGAGAAAGACAAATATTGCATGATTTCACTTATATGCAGAATCTAAAAATAATAATAATAATAAATGAACAAGCAGAATAGCAACAGAGGCATAGAATCAGAGAACAGATTGAGGGCTGCCTGGTGGGAGGTGGGGTTTGGGGAGCTGAGTGTGAAAGGTAAAGGGGTTTAGAAGTAGAAATTGGTAGTTACAGAAGTCACAGAGATGTAAAATACAGCATAGAGAATATAATCAATAATATTGTACTAACTATGTTTGGTGCCAGGTGGGTACTAGACTTTATCAGGGTGATCTCTCCCTGAGTTATATCATGTGTAACCAGAGGTCGCACACCTGAGACAAATGAGGGGCTGGCAAAAGTAGGCTTACAGTTGTTCGTATGGAAAATAATACAATAATTAATAATTAATAACACAAGAATAAACTGTGTTTCATTTATTCACAGACCTATTTTTGCTCACCCTTGTATAATATTGTGTGTCAATGGTAATTGGGGAGAAAAAATATTTAAAAAACAAAAGCTCTTTTCCACCAGTCAAGTTTTGTAGGCATGGACTGGGTGATGTGGCCTTGTGTGGTCTGTACTTTACACCTGTTTTTAAAATCCTGCTTTGGGAATTTAGTGCTGAATTTACAGTGCTCTTTTCAAAGATTGTTTTTAGAAAAGCTTTACATTCTCAGCAAAACTGAGGGAAGACACAGAGATCCCCGTAGACTCCCAACCTCCCGTCCAGCCTGCCCTGCGTTCAGCGTCCCCACAGAAGGGATGCCTGTGGCGATCAGGGAACCCACCCCGCCAGGGCGCCCTGCGCGTGGTTTGCGTGAGGGCTTGCTCCGGGCAGTGCGTTTATGGCGCTTTTCGAGGCTGTTAATTTCAGGGGTGCTGTTTCCTTCCTCTTCCCTGGCTGTGAGTTTGGGGAACACTGGACCATTCTAGCAAGTTCTGTGGGCGAAAGGCGACCCCAAGGTCAGGGAACACAGCGCACCCGGCCCTATCCCCTTCTCGTGGCCCGGCGTCCTGAGTGACCCGCACATCATCACCTCAGGCTCCCGGGGAAGTGAGGACACACTGTCAGGAAGGCCACAGCCCGGGAAGGACCACTGCAGAGGTGCTGCCTCAGGGCCTGGTGACAGGAGCTGTTCCCTCATTGTCGGCTTTGCCAAAGCTCGTGAGCGCGGCCCTGTCAGCAGGAGGGGGTGACAAACAACACAGAGCAGGGTGACACCCCGAGATAGGCCGGGCGCCTTCGGTCTCCATTCCAGGCAGCCGGCCACAGGGTCACCTAACTGGCGTGACCGGCCTGGCCAGAGACAGCCATGAGGAAGCAAGGACACAGGGTCACAGATGCTGTCTGACTGCTGGACTCAGAGTAGCTTGCACTGCAAACCGCGTCCTGGCAGACTTTATCATCCATCATGATGAACGATGGGTGCCTCACCCACTGCACCCCAAACACACGCACCACAGCCCCTCGAGGCGGGTGCAGCCCCACCAGCCTCCTCCTGGGCTGGCCTGATCACCCCAGAGCCTGTGGCTCCCTGCTCCTACAAGACAGAACTGTGGCCAGGGACCCTGGCTCGGCCACATGCACCAGACTCGTTCCCGGCTGTCAGGGCAAGGCCATGTGGCCCCTGAGGTCTGCTCACCTGATCATCCAGTTCTGCCTCGCCCCCGCAAGCCCATCCCTGTCACACCCCCTACTGCGTGCTGCTCCCCACTCCTCCCAGCCCCCAACCCCATCGGCTGGGGAAGCCATAGACTGGTCCAAAACTCCTCCTTACCTCCACACTCCTCTCTGAAGGGTCCTTTGGCCTCAACTCCTATAAGCGCCCTGATTACTTGCATTCTCTCGAATGGAGGCTGAATTAACAATCTCAAAAGACGTCTGAGACCCGTGACAAAAGGGGCCTGTCACCCCAGCCCCGGGGCTCTCTGTTCTGTTTTGTTTTCACCATGGCACTTACAATTGTGGGAAAGGATGTTGTGTGTGTGCTTCACCCAGGGATGAAAGCTCCCCGAAGGCTTGTACCTCACTCATGGCCCGGCCCCAGGGCTGGGGGCCGTGGTAGGTGCTCACTGACTGTATACTGGGCTGCACGGATGCAGCAGCTGGCGGCAGAGCCACCGGGCGTCACAGAAGCACATGGAGGGGCGGGGCACTACAGAACCCAGGACCAGACGGCAAGCGTGGTGGGAAGGAGGCTCAGGGAAGGACCAGGGAAGCCAGACGGCGGCAACTTCGGTGTGAAGGTGGCCTTTTAAACCTACACATGTCACTTCGCACTCAAGTGTTTCAGCCTGGAAGCCAGAGTCAGGTCAAAAGGAGTGTCACCGTTCAACAGGGCAGCACCTCTCCCAGTCCAACCCTCTCAATTTATAGATGAGGAAAATCCAGATTTTCCACATTTGGTTAAATTGATTTTCCTACGAATCTGTAGCCTTTTGGTGGCAGAGCCAATTCTATAGCTAAGGAAAAATCTGCCTCCATTACTGTCATTGCTTCTCCCAAGAAAATGACACTTGTGAAATAACCTCCGAAGTCCTGAGGAAGTGAGGGAAGCAGAGGGGCATACGGTGCCGGGGAAGCCCTCGGCCTGGCCACCAGCACCAACCGCCCTGGGCAGGAGTCCGCTCAGCCTGCTCTGGAGAGGCCTCCCCACCGCGAAAGCAGACACTCGATCGTCTGCACTGATTCAGTGAATCTGCTGGAAGAGGCCCTGAGAGCGATGCTTGTTACAGTGCGTCCACTGCGGCGCCAGCGCCTGAGCGCGCACCTGGCAGTCGGGTCGCCCTTGCGCATGCAGCTCCACCTGCAGGGGGAGGCTCCCTGCCCTCGGCCGCTCATGGCGCTGAAGGTCAGAGCTTTGCCTCGATGTTCAACAGAAGGCCTAGTTTTTACTTCTACAGTCTCTGTACCTAAATAGTCCTGCCTTTATTTTAAAACCAGTTTTATTGATATAGTATTCACATATCTTAAAATTCACCCATTTAAAGTGCATAATTCAGCCCTGGCCAGGTGGCTCAGTTGGTGGGAACATCGTCCCATACACCAAAAGGCTGAGGGCTCGACCCCCAGTCAGGGCACCTGCCTAGGTTGCAGGTTTGGTCCCTGGTTGAGGTGCATAAGGAAGGCAAACGATTGATGTTTCTCTCTCTCATCTCTCCCCACCCCCTCTCTGAAATCAATAAAAATATCCTCAGGTGAGGATTAAAACAATTTTTAAATGTACCGTTCAATGGCTTTTAGTCTATTGGCAGACTTGTTCGATATTAGAACACCCCCACACCTAGGGATGGAGCGCTGTGCCCACTAGTCGTCATTGTCTCCCCTCCTCCACCCCCACAGCCTCCAGCAGCCGCTGATCTGCTTCCTGTCTCCACAGATTTCCAGATTCTAGACTCTCACAGGCACAGAATCATGTGGCACCTGGACTCTGACCAGCTTCTGCCACGGAGCATGATGTTGTCACGGACCATCATGCTGAGCATGTAGCAGGACTTCATTCCTTTTTGGCCAAATAATATTCCGCTGTGTGGGTTTATTTATTCTGTTTGTCCTTCTGTCTGCTGATGGACGTTCCACATTTTAGTTACCATGAATAACACTGCTGTGAACGTTTGTGTACAAGTTTTTCTATAGACATTTTGAAATTTCCCTTGTGCCTATGCCTCGGAGTGAAATTGTGTTTAATCATTTGAAGAACTGCCAGATTGTTTTCCAAAGCAGCTGAAGAACCTATTTTTCAAGATATGTTTTTTGGATTTTTTTTCATAAACATTGTTATGACAACTGACTATCCATTTGTAGAAAAGAAAAAAATAAAGCTCCAAGGTGAAATAATAATAAAAATAAATAAATAAAATCTCCAAACTGAAAACCCTACAAGGGATCGAGTAGGTTCTAAAATTAAACTACTGAAGAAAAATGCAGACGAATATTTTTATCATCTCCAAGTAGAAAAGTAATCTTGGTGCAAAAAGCAGAAAGGCGGGGGTGGGGGAGAGTACAACTGACAACAGCCCTGAATGGCAAAACCAGATGAAATTTAAAAAAAATTAAGAGACAACCAGCAAACTAGGACAATGTCACTATTGTATGTGGTAACCTGAAGGTTTACATCCATAATTAGAAAGTTCTTTCCGGCTTATCCAATGCCGCGCCTGACTCCCACAGCCCCGTGCTCTAACAGGGCCCCAGAAGGTGCTTCAGGTCTTTGAACACCAACGTTGTCATCCTCCGCGTGGCCACCGTAACAAGGTGACAAAAGTAAGACTTGGGCTTACACAGCAGAAATGTGTTTTCTCAGCTCTGGAGGCTGAAGACCCGGCTCAGGGCGCCAGCAGGGCTGGGTCCCGGCGAGGCCCCCGTCTGAGCCCTCCCACCGGGGGTCCGAGCTTCACCATGTGAATCTTGGGGAGACGCCAAGGTTTGGTCCCTAACAAGCGTTGAGCTGGACTCTGTGCCGCAGTCGTTTACTGAAATGGTTGCTGTCCTTCCTTGGTCCTTCCCTGGGCAATGGGTGTGCCACGTGTGTGGGTCACGCTGTTGTAGGTCCCTCATCCATAGGACAGAGCTCTCCTTTCAATGAGGAGGTTTCGGGTTCGAGATGCGGTCAGGTCCGGGCACTGGCGGGGACAGGGACTTTTCCCTGGGATGACTTCTTCGGATGGTACAAGCGAGGGCGTCCTTGTCTCTTGCCCGTCTCCTTTCTCCCAGGACAGTGTGTCTGGGAACCGCCTCCTTCACTCTCTTAGTCCCCCTAAGTCAACAAACTCTCCCCTATCCAGCCCTATGTGCAGGTCTCCTTGTCACAGACTCTGAGAACACAGGGACATGGGCACTGGGACATTTTAGCGAATCATGAAGTTTCCCGGGGCACGGTCTCTTCCTGCGTCGATCGAAGCTGCACAGCCCCTGCTTTCCCCGCTGTGACCCTCACTGGATGGGGGCCACCCGCACAGGGAGGGCGTGACAGCGCGGAGGCTGTCTGTCCCCACCCTCCCGGCGGCACAGCCCAGACCCCTCCTCCAGGGCGGTGCGTGTCTGCTCCACCGCAGGGCTTCGTGGGAAGGAGACCCGGAATATTTTGATGCAGAAACTCCCCGCTTTTACTGACCCGCCTCCCTGTGGACAAGGACGATATTCACTCCCAGGCCTCTTTAGACAGGCTCGCCCGTCTCCCCGCCCTTCGAGAAGGCGTGCACGTTACGCCGTCCCTCCCTGACCATAGCACGCCCTGCCCGCTGCCCAGTCCAGACCAGAGACCCAGCAAATGCCTCCGCTGCCGAGAGCTGGTGGGTGGGGCGGGGCGCTGGAGACCGGGACGGGGAGCGGGGGCAGGGGCTGGAGCCTCGCCGCAGGGCAGGAGAGCCAGCCAGCCCTTACCCTCAGCCACCGCGACGGCAACGCCACCGAGTATCGCTTGGTGAGTGATAAAGCTGCAGCCCCATCAACAGCAAACACGCCATCGTCACTTTCCTTGCTGCCCAGAATCACAAAAAATAATCACATGCCCACACATGTGTATTTTTAGCTTCGTATCTCAAAGCACTTGGCAAGCTGAAAATTCAGGCACCAGCCACCTGCAAGGGCCATCTTGTCACCCCCAGATGGCAGCCCCTCGGAGACGGCAGAGGGTCAGCAGCACAGGGCCAGGCACGGCGGAGCCGGGCCGCACCTGGAGACAAGTGGCAGGGCAGGGAGGCGGCAGGTGGGTTCCAGGCTGCCAGGCAGAAGGAGCTGAAGGTCGAAACGGGGCGGCAAAGCGGGCTCCGTGGTCCCATCTCTCTCTCCTGAAGGGCTCTGGATTCTTTCTTGACCCCAAGTGCCCGAAACCTGCAACAGAAGACTGCCAGATCCAGGAAACAGGAAATACGATATTTTAAAGAAACACACATCCCAGTCGTCCTGTGCAGAGTCATCTGTGCCCAGGTGGTCAGGGGGCTGGGGCTTAGACAACAGGACCCATGGAAACACACAGTTTCCATGTCCAGAGTCCAATGTGCAATTTAAAGATTGTGACCAAATGTGGCAGCAGGTGGTCATCATATGCTTACCAGTATTACAGTTGTTTGGAGAAACTGCCTTCGCTGGATTTCAATAGGATGCTATGGCTGTGACAATCTAGAAGTTCAGATTTACTCAGACAAATCAGAATTTAAGTCAGAATGACATTTTAGATCTTTCACTTCAATCTCACGGGCTTGGGGCCTAGAGACAGTATGAGCGAAAGGTAGAGTCAGACACTATATCACCATCAACTTACACCACACACAAGAATAAATTCAAAATGGATTAAAGGCTTAAATGTAAGTCAACAAACCATAAATATCCTAGAAGAAGATGTAGGCAGTAAAATTTCAGACATATCTCACAGCAATATTTTTGCTGATATATCTCCTCTGGCAGGGGAAACAAAAAAATAAACAATGGGACTACATCAAACTAAAAAGCTTTTGCACAGCAAAAGAAACCATCGCAAAATGAAAACTCAACTCATTGAATGGAAGAACATATTTGTAAATGGTATATCTGATAATGGGTTAATATCCAAAACTTAGAAAGAAGTAATACAACTCAATACCAAAAAAAACAAACAACCCAATTAAAAAATGGGCAAAAGACCTGAATAGACACTTCTCCAAAGAGGACATGCAGGTCACCAATAGACATATTGAACATCACTAGTCATCAGAAAAATGCAAATTAAAACCACAATGAAATATCACCTCATACCTGTCAGAATGACTATTCCCAATAAATCAACAAACAAGTGTTGATGAGAATGTGGAGAAAAGGGAACCCTTGTGCACTGTTAGTGGGAATGCAGACTGGTGCAGCTACTGTGGAAACCAGTATGGAGTTCTCTCAAAAAATTAAAAATGGAACTGCCTTCTAATCCAGCAATCCCACTTCTAGGAATATAACCAAAGAAACCTAAAATACTAATTCAAAAGACTATGTGCGCCCCTATGGTGACTGCAACATTATTTACAATAGCCAAGACCTGGAAACAGCCCAAAGTGTCCATAAGTAGATGAGTGGATAAAAATAATCTATGGTACATTTACACAATGAAATACTATTCTGCTGTTAAAAAAGAAGGAAATCTTACCTTTTGCAACAGCACAGATGGACCTGGAAGTTATGATAAGTGAAATAAGCCAGTCAGAGAAAGACAAATACCATACAATCTCACTTATATGTGGATCTAATGAACAAAATAAACTGATGAGCAAGATAGAAACAGAGTTGTGGACACATGGAACAGACTGACAGCTGTCAGAGAGGAGACAGTTGGGGGTCCGGGTGGAAGGAGATGAAGGGATTAAGCAAAAGAACATATAGCTGTATATTTTATACATATATGTAATAGGTATATTATATATAACAGTGTGGTGACAGCCAAATCGAAGGAGGGGCCGGGGGTAGGTGGAGGTGGGCGAAGGGGGATCCATGGGGATGGAAAGAGACTTTGCTTTGGCGTTGGGCACACAACGCAGTGTGCAGATGGTGTTTTGTTAAGTGGTACATTTGATACCTGTGTGGTTTTGTGAATCAATATTGCCCAATAAATTCAATTTTAAAATAAATAAAATACAGGACAGTACAAAATAATCCAGGAACAAACACAAATGCTACGTCTGAGGTCTGCCCAGAAGGTATCCAGCCATGTAATATGAAAAATAGGACATTTATTGAAGGAGATACAAGATACAAGAAACATTGTACATAGGACAACAACGCCTTAGTCCCCTTCAAAGTAGGCACCTTGGGACCTCACACAGTTCTCCCAATCACCATCAGCTGCCCATCGTATTTTCCAGAATCTCATCAATGATATGAAATCTCTTCCCTTTCAAAGGTGGGTTTGATTTTAAGAAAAGTCAGAAGTCGCAGGATGCTGAATCTGAGCTGAGGTGGGGCTGAGTCACCTGGGTGATTTGATGTTTCGCTAAAAAACTCTGCACAACACAAGATGCATGTGTGGGCACATTGTGATGAAGCTGCCAATCACCAGTTGCCCATGGCTGCAGCCTTGTGAATCATCTAAATAGTTCCTGCAGAGCAATGTTCAAGCTTAATGCAAAAATTTTTTGAACATGACGGCCACACAGGACACATGCTAAAAATCGTCTACCACCCCCACTGACTAGTACAGTGAAGTAGTCATTGTTCATACATGCTCATTCCAGTCCACTCTCCTTGGCTGCCAGGCTACATGAATGTTGTGCAAACCACTCTCATTATAGTAACAATGGTTGGACTTTTTCCAGACGGACCTTTTCTTATACTTTGCCCCTGTCTTCCCTCCTTCCCTCCCTTTTTCTCTCTTTCCTCCTTCAGACATATTATTATATTTCTTCTTTGACTTTTACAAAGTTGGGTAAATATACCCCTCTTGAAACAGGATGGATACTAAAATTATCAAATTATTTTCATCACCATTTTGATTTTTATTAAATATTACACTAAAAACACTAGAACAACAGTAAAGAAAAGAAAGTGTTCATAATCAGCTGTCTTTTTCCTCGTTTCTTTCCAATTCTTGTTCATAAAAGTGAATTTATGGCATGGAAAATGTTCTGTTATACCTACAATTTTTCTCTTCTGATTTTTTGCTTAATTTTGAATTGCAAGCCTTTTAAATTGAATTTATTGGGGTAACATTGGTTAATAAAACCATACAGGTCTCAAGTGCACAGTTCAATAAAACATCATCTGCAGACGGCATCATACACACATCACCCAAAGCAATGTCTATTTTTGGCTCCATTTATCCCTGCTTTGCTCACCTCTAACTCCTCCAACCCCCTTTTCCTCTGGCTAACACCACACTGTTGTCTGTGTCTGTTTCACATATATTTATATATTTTTTCTTAATTCCTTCACGTTTTTCATCCAGTCCCTCAAACCCCCTCCCCTCTGACAGCTGTCAGTTTATGTATCTATGTTTCTGTTTCTACTGTGTTTGTTAAATTATTTTGTTGATTATAGTCCCCATGTAAGTGAAATCATATGGTACTTGTTATTCTCACACTGGCTTATTTCACTTAGCATAATAATCTCCAGGTCCATTCATGCTGTTGCAATAGGTAAGATTCCCTTCTTTTTATGGCTGAGTAGTATTTCCTTGTGTAAATGTACCACAGCTCTCTTATCCACTCATCTCCTGATGGACACTTGGGTTGCTTCCAAATCTAGGCTGTGGTAAATAACATTGCAGTGAACACAGGGGTGCACATATTCTTTCAAATTAGTGTTTTGGGTTTCTTCAGATGTATTCCAGAAGGGGGATCACTGGTTCCATTTTTAATTTTTTGAGGGAACTCCATACTGCTTTCCACAGTGGTTTCACCAGTCTGCATTCCCATCAACAGTGCAAAAGGGTTCCCCTTTTCTCCACATCCTCGCCAGTACTTACTGTTTGTTGACTTACTGATGATGGCCATTCTGACAGGTGTGAGGTGATAGCTCATTGTGGTTTTAATTTGCATTTCTCTGATGAGTAGTGATTTTGAGTATTTTTTCATATGTCTATTGGCCACCTACATGTCCTTTTTGGAGAAGTGTCCTTTGCCCATTTTTTAATTGGACTGTTTGTCTTCGTGGTGTTGAGTTATATAAGTTCTTTTTATATATTGGAAAATCAGCCCCTTATCAGATGTGTCATTGGTGCATATGTTCTCCCATTCAGTGGTTCTCTCATTCATTTTGTTGATGCTTTCCTTTGCAGTACACAAGCTTTTTAGCTTTTTTAAATTTATTGATTTTAGAGAGAGAGGGGAAGGGTAATAAAGGGGGAGATAGACATCAATTTGTTGTTCCATTTACATGTAGTCATTGGTTGATTCTAGTGTGTGCTTTAACTGGGGATTGAACCCACAACCTTGGCATATTGGGACAATTGGGACAGCACTCCAACCAAATGAGCTATCCTGGCAGGGCCAAAGCTTTTTAGTTTGATGTAGTCCCGTTGCCTTATTTTTTACTTTGCTTCACTTGCCCAAGGAGATATATTGGCAAAAATATTGCTATGAGCGATGTCTTAAGATTTTACTACCTGTTTTTTTCTAGGATTTTCATGCTTTCGCTACTTACACTTAAGTATTTTATCCATTTGAGTTAATTCTTTTGTATGGTGTAAGAAGGTGGTCTAGTTTCATTTTTTTGCATGTACCTGTCCAGTTTTCTCAACACCACTTATTGAAGAGACTGTTTTTACTCCATTATATGTTCTTGCCTCCTTTGTCAGATATTAATTGACCATAAAGGTTTGGGATTGTCTCTGAGCCTTCTGTTTTTTTCCCCATTGATCTATATGCCTGTTCTTATGCAAGTACCAGACTGCTCTGATTACAGTGGCCTTGTTGTATAGTTTGATATCAAGTAGCATGATTCCTCCAACTTTTTTCTTCTTTCTCAAGGTTGCTGAGGCTATTCAGAGTTTTTTATGGTTCCAAATAAATTTTTGAAATATTTGTTTTAGATCTTGAGATATGCCATTGGTTTTTTTAATAGGAATTATGGTGAATCTAGAGGTAGCTTTGGGTAGTATGGACATTTTAATGATGCTAATTCCTCCAATCCATGAACATGGTATATGCTTCCACTTATTTGTGTCTTCCTCAATTTCTTTCTCCAGTATCCTATAATTTTCTGAGAACAGGCCTTTTACCCCTTGGTTAAATCCATTCCTAGGTCCTTTTTTGCTGCAATAGTAAAACGATTGTTTTCTTAATTGCTATTGCTGATAGTTCATTAATGATGTATAAACATGCCACCAGTTTCTGAATATTAATTTTGTATCCTCCTACTTTACTGAATTCATTTGTCAGTTCTAGTAGTTTTTTGGTGGAATCTTTAGGGTTTTATCTATGTACAGTATCATGTCATCTGCAAATAAAGACAGTTTTACTTCTTCTCTTCCAATTTGAATGCCTTTTATTTCTTCTGCTTGTCTGATTGCCATGGCAAGGACTTCAATACTATGTTGAATAAGAGTGGTGAAAGTGGACATCACTGTCTTGTTCTTGATCTTGGGGGAATCACTTATAGTTTTTGCCCAGTGAGAATGATGTTGGCTGTGGGTTTGTCATAAAAGACCTTTATTATGTTGAGGGATGATCCCTCTATTTCCACTTAGCTGAGAGTTTTTATCATAAATGGGTGCTGAGTTTTATCAAATGCTTTTTCTGCATCTATTGATATAATCATGTGATTTTTATTCTTCATTTTATTTATATGATATGTCACATTTATTAATTTGCAAATATTGTACCTACCTTGGATTCCCGAAATAAATCCCACTTGATCATGGTGTATCATTCTTTTTAATGTATTGCTGGATCCTGTTTGCTAATATTTTGTTGAGGATTTTAACATTTTTGCTTGTCAGGAATATTGGCCTATAATTTCCTTTCTTTGTAATATGTTTATGTGGTTTGGAATTAGAATAATGCTGGTCTTGAAAAAAGGTTGGAAGACTTCCATCCTCTAGAATTTTCTGGAATAACTTGAGAAGGGTAAGTGTTAAATCTTTGAATGATTGGTAAAATTCACCTGTGAAGCCGTTCAGTCCAGGGCTTTTGTTTTCTGGGAGTTTTGTCATTACTACTTTGATTTCACTAGTTGTGATTGGTCTATTCATTTTTTCTGATTCTTCCCTACTCAGTTTTGGAAGATTGTATATTTCTATGAATTTATACATTTTGCCCAGGTTGTCCAATTTGTTGGCATATAGTAGTTCATAGTATTGTCTTGCAATTCTTTGTATTTCTTTGGTGTCAAATGTTAGTTCTCCTCTTTCTGATTTTATGCATTTGGGTCCTCTCTCTTAGTTTTTCTTGGTGAATCTGGTTAAAGATTTGTTCATGTTATTTATCTTTTCAAAGAATCACTTCTTGGTCACATTGATATTTTGTATTGTTTTCTTAGCCTCTATGTCATTTATTTTCACTCTTATTTTTATTATTTCCTTCCTTTTACTTACTTAGGGGTTTATTTGTTGTTCTTTTTCTAGTTCTTTTAGGTATAGGGTTAGATTGTTTGAGATTTCTCTTGCTTCTTGAGATAGGCCTGTAATGCTATGAATTCCTTCTGAGGACTCTTTCACTGTCCCATAGATTTTGGGTTATTGTGTGTTCATTTTAATTTCCTTCTTGTTCCCATTAACCCATTTATTGTTTAATAGCACATTATTTAGTCTTCATGTTTGTGTGTGTGTGTGTGTTAGTTTTTTTCTTGTAATTGATCTCTAGTTTCATACCATTATGGTCAGAAAAGATTTTTGATATGATTTCAATCTTTTTAAATGTGTTGAGACTTGTTTTGGGCCCTAACATGTGGTCTATCCTAGAAACTGTTCCATGTGCACTTGAAAAGAATGTATATTCTGCTGCTCTGAAGATATCAATTAAATCCATCTGATCTAGTGTGTCAAGGAGGCTGCTGCGTCCTTGTTTCCTGTCTGGAAGATCTATCCATTGATATCAATGTGATGTTAACATGCCCAACTATTGTATTACTGTTAATCTCTCCCTTTACATCCGTCGGCATTTGCTTTATGTATTTAGGTGCTCATATGTTGGGTGCTTAAAAGTTTCCAAGGGCTATATCCTTTTGTTGGATTGTCCTTCTTTGTCTCTTGCTATAGCCTTTATTTTGAAGTCTGTTTTGTCTGATGTAAGTATTGCTACCACAGCTTTTTTTTTTTTCATTCCCATTTGCTTGGAATATTCCTTTATTTCTTCACTTTCAGTCTGTGGGCATCTATCGCTCTGAGCTGGGCCCCTTGCAGACAGCATATATGTGGGTCATGTTTTCCTATCCTTTCAGCTACCCTATACCTTTTTATTGGAGCTTTAATCCATTTACATTTAAAGTTATTATTGATAGGTATATATTGCCATTTTATTATTTTTTTAATTTTTTTAAAGAGAGGGAGGGAGAGAGCGAAACAAACAGGGACAGTGGCAACCGTCCCTGTGTCACTCTTGGTTGTGGTGAGAAGGATCTGCAAACCGTGAAGATCTTAGACACAAAGCGCCACTGTCATCTCTACGGCGCCAACGCCGACGTGCACAGGCGCCACTGTCTGCCTCCCCAGAAGCCACCCCTGCCCCTGGCGCCCAGCCCCACGGCGTTCAGGTGGCAGCGGGCTCTGTGTCTGCGTCAGGACTGCAACCCAGCCGGTCTGCAGCTCTGGTGGGATCATCCCTTCCTCAGCGCCGTAAGCACTGGTCCGACTCAGCCGGGAGAGCCCTGCCCAGGACAGAGAAGGCGCTGCGCTCTGCTCGGCCCAGCCTCCGGCGCCCTCTGACCCCCGACGGGACCCGGCGCCCGCGCCCTCTGGCTGCCTACGGGGAAGCCAGGAGCTGCAGGGCGCTGAGCCCGTCCACGTGGCGGAACCGGGCTTAGACCGCCGCTGGGATGGTCCCCTGCCCAACAATTTGCCTCTAGGAAATCAAATAGTCTTCCGCCTCCACACATGAAGGTGAGAAACGGCACTGAAGCGCTGGAAACCGAGTTATGCCTGGCAAGGCTGTCCGCTGCCTTTGCTGCCACCCACTATGCCTTGTCGTGGTTCACTCTTTTTTAAATTTAGATTAATTGACATTTAACATTTCAGGTGTACAACATAATCACTCCATTTTTGCATATATTGGGAAATGATCGCCACAGTAAGGCTGGTTAACATCTGTCACCACACAGAAGATGTTTTCCTATGATGAGAAAAAAAAATTTTTTTTCTGCAAAGAGCTTCACTGTTTCCACTTGGCCGCAGACCCGGGAGAGGCTCCGGGTGGGTCCAAGGCCGCCCGTGGCTGTGGAGAGAGGCTTGGGCAGAAGGCAGGCCCCAGGGGCGCAGAGCGGCCGCTCAAAGTTCTCGGGGCTCCGCAGGCTCCCAGTCGTGCCCGAGAAAGAGCCTTCCGAAGAGACACTGGCCCGGCCCAGCCTGCGGGCTGCCAGCCTCGCAGGGAGTCGCGTGTCGCCCACCCTCATGCCGCGTTTCACCTGCTCGTCCAGGAAGCCGCCCTGCCCGAAGTCAGCGCTGAGGGCGCGCGCAGGCGGGACCCAGGGCCCGCGGATCCCCAGGGCCTGGCTCAGGGTCTCCTTCGGGACCGCGGCGGCCTCCACGCACCGGGAGCGTCACCGGCTCGTCGCGGGACAGCCCCTGCACGGCCCGGAACACAGGCGCGGCCTCCTCTCTGGCCTGGCGCTGGATGCTGGCCCCCTCGCGCCCTCCTCGGCCGACGCGCAGGAGTGGCGCCCGCCCTCCAGGCCACAGCGTCGTGGTAGAAACAGAGGCCCAGGAGAGGTGGGCGTGGGGGGCCCGCGGACACAGGCACCCCCAGCGGACAGGCCTGCCCCCTGGGGAATAACCTGGGGGCTCGTGGTTGCCCAGCAACAAGGACTTAGAGTCAAAAAAAGGCATTGGCAGGTCTCAGAGGCCAAGAATGGCTGAGACGGTTCTGCAGGTGGGGGCTGGCCGAGAGGCTGGAGGTGGTCGGAGCCTGGGAGAAGGGGCGCCCCTGGGTCTGTTTTGTCCACACACCGCTCGCGGTCGAGGGACACCCGGGGGCCCGGCCAGGGCACTGCCTGACGGGAACCTTAAAGTTTTCCGTTTTAGCGACTTTCAAGCCTGCAGGACGGTAGTGGTCGCTGCAGTTGCCACGCTGTACATTGCCTCCCAGGACGCCCTTTGCAGCTGGAACGTCATACTTTTTTATTCACACATTTGGCCCACTCTCCACTCCCACCCCTGGCAACCACCATCTGTTCTCCGTATGCTGAGCTCGGCTTTTTGTTGGTTTTGTTGTTTACTTGTTTGAGGGGAGTGTTTTGTTCTGAGATTTCACATATGAGATCATACAGTATTTGTCTCTATCTGACTAATTTCACTAAACATAACGCCCTCTAGATCCATTCATGTTGTCACAAATAGCAAGGTTTTTTTCTTTTTTATAGCCAACTAATATTTCATTGTATATGTGCACCACATCTTCTTTATCCATTCATCTATCAAGAGACACCTGGGTTGCTCCATATCTTGGCTATTATAGGCAGTGCTGCAATGAACATGGGAAAGCAGGTATCTTTTCAGTGAATGGTTTCATTTTCTTTAGATAAAGACCCAGAAGTGGACTTGGTAGATAATATCTATTTTTAATTTTTTAATCCTTGCCCAAGGACATGCTTATTGATTTTAGAGAGAGAGGAAGGGAGGGAAAGAGAGAGGGAGAGAAACATCAATCAGTTGCCTCCCCTACCCGCCCCTGACAGGGAAGGAAACCCGCAGCCTAGGCACGTGCACTGCTTGAGAATCAAGCCTGTGACCTTTCCATTTACTGGTCAGCGCTCCAGCCAACTAAACTACACCAATCAGGGCTGTATTTTTAATTTTTTCAGGAGCTTCCATACAGTTTTGCATAGTGGCTGCACCAGTGTACATTCCCACCATGTGGTTCATTCTTAAAATTACAATACTTAATAAAGCTCTCAGATAAAAGCAACATCCTAATGAATGTAGAAGTGGCCACAGGAAAATAAAATTAAAATAAGAGAAAGATGAGGTGAGGTGTAACGCCGGTAGGAAGGACAGGCCTTGGGCCAGGAGCCCCACCTCGCGGGCACTGGGATGCGCCAACAGGGAAGGGTGCTGGGCTCGGGGCTGCGGGCCGCGTTGGGTGGGGAGTAAGGGCCTGGGGCTGAAGGAGGAACTCGGAGGGGTGTTTGTTACTGCCTCCCTGTGTCTGGGCGACGCCCGTGCTTCCCCCAAAAGCAGCTCTTATTCCCGTGACGAGGCTAGACATTTTGTCTTTGTTGTCATGAAAGTTATCAATTTAGCCTTTTGTTTAATTTTGCGCCTCAAGTGCGTGCAAGTGAGCCAAGGACAATCCTTGGCCCAGATACGTGACCGTCGTCGGTCCTTACATAACCCCTTCTGTGTTCATTAGTCCTTTTATTGCACAGCGAGCACCGCTACGCCTCATCCAGGAGTCAGAAGTTGACCGACCGTGCACAGCGGCCAGCGCGCTCCTCTGCTACCATTCCCTGCTTGCCTCCTATAGGAAGTGAGCGCTTTGAATGATCATTCTTATCCTTTTTCTTTTTTGTTTTATCATATGTATTCATGTCTAACCAACATACCATTTAATTTTGCTCATTACTGAGCCTTGCATAGCTAAGATTCACCCAAATTGTCACATGTGGCTGGAGATAAAACTATTTTCACTGTGATGTGACCTTTCACTGCGTGGTTATTACACAATTATTTATTCTCTTGTTTAAGGATTGGGCTGCTTTCATTTTTTTATTACATTGAACAGGAGTTCAAGGAACAGTCTAAAATTTGTGTCCTGATACACAACCGCTAAAGATTCTGTTGGGTGTTTACCCAGAAATGAAGTTGCAAACTTATAAAGGTTCAAATGGACAGGATAATGCTAAACTATTTTCCTGAGCGGCCGTGGAACTTTAATTCCCACATACATGAGATCCCAATGCCATTTTATCTCCAATACCTGGCTTTGTCAAACTGCTTAGTGTTTATAACCACATGCACATAATGGTGCCTAACTGTGCACATGCTATACGAATCTCTAGGCTTAACATCTTCTATGCATTTATTGCTACTCGTGATTCATTTTAGGTGAAATACAGTTTTGGTTTTTGCTCATTTTTCAATATTAGGATTTTCCCTATTGATATGTAGTAATTATTCCTCTTGAGTAGGCTTATTGGTTATAATTGTGGTGCAAATACTCTCTTCTTTGCACTTCTTGTAAGACTATATTATTTTCAGAAACAAATATATTCTCCGTACACATTAAGAAAGACTTCAGCATTTGGTATTGTCAGTTTTTGGATTTTGGCCATTTTAATAAATGTGTAGTAGTATCTCATCATTGTTTTATTTTGTAATTTCCTAATGACTAATAGGCTTCAGCATCACTTCATATGCTTATTGGCCATCTCTCTATCTTCTTTGGTGAGGTGTCTGTTCAGATATTTTGCTCATTTTTTAAGTTTGGTTGGTTGTTTTCTCATTGTGGAGATTTAAGTTTTCTTTGTATATTTTGGATATGAGTCATCTGTCAGATATGTGTTTTGCAAATATTTTCTCCCAGTCTGTGGCTTGTCTTTTCATTCCCTTAACTGTGTCTTTTACAGTACAGAAGTTTTAAATGTTAATAAAGTCTAACATCGATATTTTTTCTTCTGTGGATCATGCTCTTGGTGTTCCTAAACACTCATTGCCAAACACAAGGTCACTATATTTTTCCTATGCTTTCTTCTTGAACTTTTTTAGTTTTGCTTTTTGCATTTTGGTCCAACACGTGTTCTGAGTTAATCTATGGAAAGCTGTGCTGTCTGTCTGGGTTCTTTTTCTGTGTGTGTAGATAGATACACCTCTGTTCCAGCAACACATGTTGAGAAGAATATCCTTTCTCCATTGTGGTGTGTTTGTTCCTTTGTTACAGGTCGGTTGACTCTATTTGTGTGGGTCTGTTTCTGGGCTCTGTTCTGTTCTATTGATCTAGTTGTCTCTTCTGCCCCCAGTTCTACACTGTCCTAATTATTGCAGTTCTATAGCAAGTCATGAAGTCGGGTGGGGTTAGCCTTCCCATTTTGTTTTTTTAGGGGGGACTGTGTTGGTTATTCTGGGTCTTTTGCCTTTTCATATAAACTTTAGAATCAATTCATCAATATCTGCAAAATAACTTGCTGAGATTTTGGTTATGATTGCATGTCATCTATAGATCAATTTGGGAAAAAACCTGACATCTTAATATCAAGTCTCCTCATCCATGAATATGAAAAAAATCTCTCCAGTTAATTGTTTTAAATTTTAATTTATTGATTTGAAAGAGAGAGCGAGAGAGAGAGGAAGGGGGGAGGGATGAAGGGAGAGAGAGAAACATCGACTTACTGTTGACCTTATTTATGCATTCATTGGTTGATTCTTGTATGTGCCCTGACTGGAGGTTGAATCCTCAACCTTGACATATTAGGATGATGCTCCAACTGAGCTTCCTGGTCAGGACTTTTTTAATTTTTAGTTTTTGCCTTGAACAAAAGGAATAGAGCATAAAGTGGTAAGAAATAGCTGCTGAGGAGGTGACTCAGGAGGATGGAACCCAAATCCCTTCTTTTCATATACAGTTGAGGAAAATACCCTCCAAAAAGGGAAGAGGCCTAGGTGACAGTAAGTAAACAGAGACAAGGACCTTTTTTGATACTTATAAAGCATTTACTATGTAAGTAGGATTACTTAAGCCTTAAAACAAAAGCTCTCTGCTTACAGAGCTGGGTTCACTTAAACAGTTGTCTTTTTGAAGTACATGAACTACGAATATAAATCTAAGGTCTCCTTTTAAAAAGAGATAAAATAAAAGTATCACTTACTTATCATTAGCTAGGCCAGCGATACATGACTGCATTTGGCTAAAATCTAATTTATCTTAGCAAATGAGGGCGTCGTTGTCACTGCCAAAATGAGCTAGGAAATGAGGCAGTTTTTTGCTATATTTGGGTCAAAATAAAGTTTGATCTCAATTTTCTAGGTCATTTAGGTAAAAGTTGGCCCTGGGTATACAAAACTCAGTAACCACTTCACTTCCCGTTGTCTGTGGTAGAGGATAGTCCCACCCTGGCGTTTCTCTGAAGGACACAGAAGCACAGCCGGCCCCGCGTTAGCACTGATGGTGAATGCTGGGTTTTAACCGTTCCCTCATTCATTCGCTCCGTCGTCAGGGCTGGAGAGCGCACCGTGTCCAGGTGCTGCTCCAGGCACAGAGAGATGTGTTGTGAAGAAAAATGGGGCAAAGAAGGGAGGCAGAGGCTGCAAGTCTGTTTTACATGGTGCCCAGGTGACGGGAATGCATGTGCCTAAAGGATAAGGGGGAGCCAGGTGTTTCCAGGTAGAGAGAGCCAAGCGCCTCCCTGGGTTTCTGGCCACAGGGACGCCAGCTGCAAAGGCTGTAGGAGGGGGCGCGGAGGAGACTGAGTTGGGGTGGGCGCTGGGAGCAGCAGACCACGGAGCGAGGCCTTGCCGGGCCCACCTGGCGACCTCGTTTCCATTTCCCAGGCCCCTTGGCTGCCTTCACCCGTGCACCCAATGAAACGAGGGGCCGCAGGTCAGTTAGGAGGCTGTCATGTGGTCCAGGGAGGGACGCCTGTTACTGGAGGTGGAGACGTGAGAAGAGTTGGAGTCGGGGGTATTTTGAGAGTGGAGACGACAGGGTTTGCAGGTGGTGTGCGTGCGATGAGGACATCCAGGCCCGCAGGAGGGTCTTCGAGATGAGGCGGGAGAGTGAGAGGATTTTTCTGGTCTAGCAGAGACCTGAGAGGACAGGAGACTAAGGACGAAGGCCTCCCAAGGGCCCCCTCCCACAGTCTCTGGACCCCAGCTTGGAAAAGGACCACATGCTCTGGGACGGTGCTGCATCCAAGTCCCTGTGGTGGACTGAGAAATGGCTCCGCAAACCATTCGTGGCAAACCCTGGAACCTGTCCTGGAGCCTTGCCTGGAAACAGCACCTCTGCAGATGAGGTTAAGGACCTTGAGGAGTTAGCCCTAGTTTATCTCGGTGGCCCACAAATGCCACAGGTATCCTTCCAACGAGAGAGAGAAGATCAGACAGAAGAGAGGAGACACAGAGGAGCAGGTGACACGGCAGAGGGAGAGGGCGAGCGCTGCTGCCTCAAAGCCAAGGAATGTCAGGGAGGCCAGGAGCCGCCAGCCGAGGAAGCGGCAGGGAGGACCCTCCCCCAGAGCCTCCAGAGGAAGTGGAGCCCTGGCTGCAAGAGCTCTGAGAGAGTCACTGCCTTGTCTGAAGACAGCAGGTGTGTGTTCACACATCACAGCAGCCAGAGGAAACTAATGCAGGTTTTCTGGGGAGGATATGTCACAACGCCCAAGAGCTCTCGAATGATCTTCAAAGTGGTGGCCCTTCGTCACATCCCACCTTGTGCCCCCAAAATGCATGACTGAGATTGAATTACTCAAAATACCGATTAGTGGGACTTGGAACTAAATCCAAATCTAATTTTTAAAAAGAAGGCTAAGTGCCTTTTCCTGCACCTCATTAGGGAACAACCCCATCGCTGCAGCATCCAGAGGTGCCACAAACAGGCTGCAGTCACCAGCATGCTCCTGCCAGCCTGTCCTCGTCCTGCCCTCGTCCTGCCACCTGGTCATTCACGCTGTCTGCACGGCTGCTGCGGTCCCAGACAGAAACCCCAGGTCCGGGGAAGTCGGAGGGCAGGGCTTGTTTGTGGAGCTCCTGCGGGCACACACGTCCAGCGTGTCCCTCTCGTCTTGGGCCCGCTGGCTCTTCCCTCTCCAGTCCTAGGGCGTTGGGAGGGGTTCTGGGAGTTGGGTGCTCGTGCTGTGATGCAAAGTCTGTGCGAAACCTTCCTCGTTCCTGAGTCACCACTCTCCCATCCCCACCCCTCCCCCACGATTTTTAAGTATTAATACATTCTCACAGAACTTGCAATTAGATTAGTTCTTTTGGTTTCCTCCTCTGCTGTGCCTTGCTGTCCAGGGACCAACGGCACCCTGATCTTTTGGAGTCTGATCTGGCAGGCAGTGGGGCCCACTGAATCTAGAACCGCCCACACCTACCCCACGGCCCTTCTCTTTCAGGTATTTTCCTTAGAACGTCGATCTGCCTGGACCTAAAGCCGACCACTGCCACAGCCGCATCAACTGCAGGTCAAAATCTCTTTCCCATATTAAATCCTTTGAGCCAAGTGATCCCTCACCGCCCCCTCCACACACACTTCTATCTATCTGGCTTTTTCCTGATATAAAATAATCATGAACTCTAACCCCCTTTCCCTCTCTGGAGCTCTTTCTAGATCCTGTTATGAGATAGAAAACATACTCATGTATATTCATTGAGAGAAATTTTGCTCCATCCCTACCAAGTGATATAAAGAAGTAATGGCCACTTGAACTGATGTGCTTTTCCTTCTCTAAGTGCAAAGCTCCCAAGTAATATGGGAAATCAACGTGGGCTGAGAGAATGGGGCGTGACAGCCCGTGAGCTGCAGCCCCGTGCCCTCGACCCTGGGGCCACGAAGGGCGCAGGGGCAGCCCCACAGCTGAAGCAGAGAGCAGAGCACCCTTCACCCTGATTTGCAACAAACACTGTTTGCATCGTCACCCAGTGGGTTTGGCTGGGGTTCGGGGGCGAGGGCAGGGGTGTGCATTGTAATCTGGTTTCACTGAAAATTCTGAGCAGAATATTAGGCACCCCTGTTCACCAGAGCTCCGCCCACCCTTAGGGACCTCATCCTCCCAGGCCAGTGATCTGACCTCCATCGCCTCCTCAAACACTGCCACGAATGCTCTTGTTGCGCTTGAAGATGTTCAAGTATCTCTCTCTTTGCACCGACTCCTGGCTTTCAGTGCCCCCCCCTTCCACCAGAATGACGGAGACTTTAAAGGGTCTTATTTTTAGTGTGGGCCTGACAAAATCCAGGAAAGCAAAGAACTCCATTGGGCGAAGCTGGGAGACATGGAATGACACTGGGAAAAGAAATCGCTCCTGTGGTCACTGCGAGCTCCTCCCCGTCAGGGAGCAGCTGGACAGGCAGCAAGGCCTCCCGCCTTGTCACCCATGGGGCAGCTGGCAGGGCCCATGGTGCCCCTGAGCCCGAGGGAGGGAGTGGGAAGAATGGAAGGAGAACGTGAGTGGGGAGGAAGTCCTGAGTCCCCAGGAGGCGTTGCACACAGGACAGATGAACCATGGTAGAGTAATATGCTTCATAACGTGCCAGAGGGTTCCTGATGAGGAATTTCTCCCCTTCTGAAACTTGGACCCCTGGGGCTGCAGGAAGGGTCCCAGCAGCAAAGTCCTGAGCAGAGCAGGACTGTCCTGTGTCCTAATCACACAGCGACACCGGTACCCCTCTGCCGCCCCCATGTGAGAGGAACATGGGCTGCAAACAGCAGAGAGTAAAGGAACTCTCCCTGCAACCCTCACGGCTCCTCTGTGAACCTAGTGTTATTGCAAATTAGTCAACTTAGTTAAAAAGGCAGAAGTGTCCTTCCACTGCTTAGACCCCAGCCCCTGGGTCCTCAAGAGGCCTGGTGGTGGCCTCCGTGGTCCTGTGTGGCCCCCTTCCCCTCCTGTGCCTCTCCCCTCCTCTCCCACCCTCGGACTCACCCCCGTCTGCGCAGACCTGCCTCCTCACTGCTCCTGCCATCGCAGGGCCTCGTCGCGCAGGTCCCCCACCTGCAGACCCGCACTTCGCGTGGCTGGCCCCGTGCTCCCTCTGGGCCTCTGCCCAAGTGCCACCCACACATACACCTGCACCCCCATCGCTAGCCCTCTGAGTCCCTAGACTCTGCTTTGTCTGTCATACATTACGTTACATTTTTACATTTTAAAATTTGTTCAGTGTCTGTCTTCTCCACGTGAATGAGAGCCCCATTAAAGAAGAAAGTCTGTTCTCCTTCTTTGCCGCGTCCAGAGCCTACAGGCTGCCTGAGGAGAGGTGCTCCACAGATATGTGGACTAGTAAGTGAGAAAATGGAAACGTATGGAAAAATAAAGTGCCAGGGATGGCCTTAATTCTGAAGAAGAGGAAGTTTGGGCTGGAGGTGGCAATCTTGCCCTATACGCTATCAATACATTAGCAAACTGCAGTGATTAAAACATAATGTTATAACCTCCCATTCAGCATCTGTCAGGAAGATCCCCCTGAAAGACATTTCAACCAAAGCAAGGCAGTAAACCAAGCAAAACAAATGCAGAGGAAGACATGGTCATGACTCAAGACAGAGGCGGAGAAAGCCATGCATGGGACACAGGACACAGGAGACTCAGAGGAAGAGGCGGTGGTCCCAGAGTCGCGGTATCTGGAGGTCGCAGGAGGAGAGCGGGCGGCCCCCACATGGGCAGCATCTTCTGGAGGGATTCTCTCAGGAGATCCAATGACAGAATGACTATTGTGGGCAAATGCCTTAAGAGGAGATTTACACAATTGTTTGTGAAATGTGAGCCTGGATTCCTGAAGAACAAAAAGCTCTTAAACAATGGTTAACTGCAAGGAAAAATTTTATAGGAAAAACAAGCAGACATGTTTCCTACATGGCTCAACTCTAAGCAGCAACGTGGTCATAACATAGCAACACTGAACGCTGACCTAACCAAATTATTATGAGAGAGCAGGAGACGTGCAGGTGTAGACATCTGATGACCCACATCCAGCCCTGCTAGGACCACATATCCGATGTCCTTCACAAGGCATCTTCAAAGATTTATCTGTTACTACTCCCTCATTTCAGTTCTGTTTTTATACAAAGTGCTGGTGATTCTCATGAGTGGTCGAGAGTTGACTAGTTTTGCCCACACATTTAGCCAAAGTCCTCGTTGACCATTCTTGTCACACTGCACTTCTAATTCCGGGCTTACTTGGCTTCTCACTGCAGCAGATTCATTAGCATTTCTTCCAGGACAGGTCTGTGGGTGATGAACTCTTCACCAGTGTGTGTCTGAAAGTGTCCCCCATTCCTGAGTGAGATTTGTCATTAGATTCCTAGAGAGCAGTTATTTCACCTCAGCACTGCTTTCTGGCCCCATCGGTTGCTCACAAACATCGGTTTCCAGTACCTCATCCTTTCCCCCCGTAGCCTCTGAAATTGTTCTTTTTCCTCAGTGCTTTGCAGTCCCACTACGATGTGTCTAGGGATGGGTTTATTTGTATTTCTCTCTTTAGAGGCCTGGTATACATTTTCAATATGAGGATCTGAGGGTTTGAGGATTCACATCTTTTTGCAACTCAGGGAATTCCTCTCTAATATTGATTCTGCTACTCTCTACTTCTCCGACTCCCCCGGGCATTACTGGAGATTCTCTAGCTGCATAGTGTCAATGTCTCTGTATCTGTAAGTTGTTCTCTAGGTCACTTTCTTTTTTTTAAAGATTTTTATTTTTAGAGAGAGGAGAAGAGAGGAAGAAAGAGAAAAATCGATGTGAGGGGAAAACATTGATTGGTTGCCTCTCACATGCGCCCTCACCAGGGACCAAACCCACAACCCAGGCATGTGTCCTGACCAGGACTTAAACTAGTGACCTTTTGCTTTGCAAGACTACACCCAACCGACTGAACCACACCTGTCAGGGCTGGGTCACTTCCTTGATACTATCTTCCAACTCATAAATTTTCTCCTATTGTATTGTTACCAGTAGTCTGGAGCACCAGGAAGTCTCCCTGATTGACCAAGATGGCAGTGGAGGAGATTATTAGACTGAGCATGCAATGAGCTAGAAATATTAATTGGATAGAGAAAAAGCCCTCTTCTCCCCTTCAAGTACCAGATTGGTATGGGACCAGGGGAAGGCAGGCATATCTGCCATAGAAGTCAAAACTGTGACGGGGGAGATGCCAAAGGGGCCTGGCAATCTAGCCTGGGGACAGAGGGACTGGTTGGGAGGTTGACCACCCAATGTGTACAAAAGTTTGGGAAGCTGACTGGTCATTTTGAGAAAGCACCCGGTCCATGCCACACCCAAGTTAATATAATCCCAGGGGAACAAAGAAGAAACTCTCTTTTGCTCGTGGCTCACTTGCTTGTGATCTGCATTCACGCAGTGCATTCGCCTAAGGCCACGTGGCCCGTGGCCTCCAAGAGACAGCTTCTCTCCCCCCTACCTGGTGATGCACTGGCAAGTGCATTCACACACTCTCTTGCCTGGGAGGGTGTGACTATGTGACCCCAGCAGCCGCGTGGCCCACGGCTGTGCAGGCTCTGCACGAAGGCTCCAGGAGGGAGCCTGAAATGAACAGCAGCTGGGAACAAGCTATGCTACCTAGATGGGGACTGTGACCAATTAGCAGCCACCTATGGGTTCCAAAGGACTGCACTTTAAATTGGAGCAGGAACTCTGGATGCTGACTTTTGTCTTGGTCTCGCTGAGGATGGCTGGACTCTCTTCATGGCAGAAGCAGGAGATGGACTTTGACACAAGAGGCCACCCTTCTCCCACATCGTGCAGCCCCTGAATAAACCTCTTCCCTTTTTCACCAGCATCTGCCTCACGAGTCTGGCTTTTGTGGTGACAGGCAGCCAAACCTCTTTTATTGTTCAATTACAGTATCCAGTCTAGCATTTACCCTGTTTATGTTTTATTTCAATAATCTATTTTTCCATAATTTATAGTTAGTGATTTATTATTATGTTTTATCATCTGCAGTTCATTTTTTGCTACTCTCACCTTTGCTCACCACACTCTGGGGTGCCTGATAGTGTGAAAATTTCTAGAATATGCCAAGCCGCTCCCCCCATTTCTTCACTCCCACACTCCGCCTGTGCTTGGCTGGCTCCAGCTCTTCCTTCAGTCTTGGGGCCCGGAGGCTCCTTCCTCAGAGACACCTCCCTTCCTGTCTTTGAAATTCCAGAGCACCTCCCCTGGTTTAGGTCCTTCATAGCGTTGATCACAGTGTTGTGTGTTTTCTTCCTCGTCTGTCTCTTCCTCTAGAATGAAAGTTCCAGGGCCGCAGGGATCACGCCAGCTTGTGCACAGCTGCACTCTCAGTTCCGAGCACCAGAGATGCCCCTCCCCCCACACAAAAATTGCTGAATGAGTCAATTACTCCATGTTTGGCCTCTTGGCCCCTGGTGCCGCTGACAGCAGGCCTCCCTGTCCTGAATGTGGAGATAGGAAGTTAGGTCTTCAGAAAACTCGGGACACTGATTCGTAAAATGATCTCTCTGCTCGTCCACTTCTTTCTCATGAGGTGCCCTGTCTGCATCTCTCCCCGATGGGTGATGGGTCCCATGCCGAGGCGGCAGGGCAGGCCGGAAGCAGGGCCCGGCCCTCCTGGACGCAGGGGATCTGCCTGCAGGCGCTTCCTGTGTCCAACTTACTCATCCTGGAATCGGAGTTAAGAATTCTCCAGGGGGGCCTGCGTTCGGCAGCCACCGGAGATCCTAACTGCCGGAGTTGGACCCACAGGGAAAAAAATGACGCCACTTCTGGAGCCCAGAGCTGCTTGTCCTTGAGCATTTCTGCCACTGAATTCCCTCGTCAGAGCTCAGCGCGGAGCCACCTTCCAGGTCAGTCTGGAGTGACACGGCCAGGACACTGCGCAGCTAACCAAACACGTCAGAAGAAGCAGCTCTGGGTGAGGAGGAGTCAGGCCATTGAGCCAGGACGGCGGATCGCACACGTGGCCACGTGACGGCGCGCCGCTGGCACGTGACACGAAGCCTCCGCGCGGCGGCTGGCCGCTCCCGCAGGGGAACAGGCGGCGTTTCCCACCGCAGACCGCCCACAAGCCTGAAGACCCGCGCTGCGGGCGGGGTGCGCTCGGAGGGCGCTGCCTCAGGGAAGGCCCGTGAGGAATGCTAACGCTACGAAAGTTGCTGCCCTGCTCTTTCTCTTTTTCCTGCCTGCTATTTGGTGGCGTACTCCTGCAGTTGTTTGTTCTGGAACTCAGACCGATCTCCAGGACTGCGTGAAATCCGGACCCCGGCCTGGGGGCCTCCGCCTGCTGAGCGTGGCTAGACTGGTTCCCAGGGGCCTTGGACGCAGGGCCGGGGCGCAGCTCAGCGCCGACGTTTTGCCTGCGGGGGTCGGGTCGGGGTCGGGGAGGGTGGTTCTGCCGCTCTGACTGCGGCAGCTTCCGAGGGGGGGAGGCTGCCTGGCTTCCGGTGAACTCAGTGTCCGGAATCATGGCTGAGTCCTCCGTCTACAAGTAGGGCTTTTGGGTCACTGATTACACGTTCGGGGACGTGGGCGCCACGCTGACCCCTTGTAGCCACGGCGGCTGCTTCCCCGTGTGGGCAGTGTCAGCCCCTCCGTTCCCACACCGAGGCCTCTCCCGGAAACAGCGACCCTTGACTCCAGAGGGTCAGGAGGCGGTGGGCCCCTCCCAAGCGGTGAGGGAGGGACGGGGGAGACGTGTGGGGTTTTGTGCTGAGAACGGGCATTAGGGTCCCTGGATGTTTCCTTGAGAAACGGAAAATGGCTGGAAACTGCTCCAGATCAGCCCCCACATGCCGCCTGGGATAACAGCTGCCTGTGGGCGAGCAGCCTCTCTCCGAGGGCCGAGCAGAGTGGACCTTCCGAGTCCCGTGGCGTAGGTGCGTGGTCACACATTTGTTCAATAGCCACGTAACCCCTTCCCAGGTACATGTCACACGCGAAGGGGCAGGAGGCCTGGCTTGGCTTCCCAAAGGCCTTCCTGTGTGGGGACTTGGGGTGACGTGCCACATGGCATGGAAGCAACCGGCAACGGAGAGGAAGGAGGAGGAAGCAGCAAGGAGGGTGGGACAGCTGCTAGTCAGCCGCCCCGAGTCTTGCAGCGGCTGCGAATTCCCATCCGTTAGGTGGCAGCTCTTCAGGCACCACCGGGGGCCCCACTCTCTCTCTCTTCCATGTTCAACGATGTTAGGACTTTGCTCATGGCCCCATGAGTATGTGGATTCTTACCGCGATGCAACAGAGCATGAAAGGCGGAGCGCCCTCGGGGTTTTAGAAGTGGGGATTACTCTCCCACCCCACCGCAGCCCCAGCCATCTGCAGGTCTCCCTGCCGAAGCCCACCAGCTCCTCATGAGTGGGATCCTGGTCAGCAGCGCCGCCCGCCCCGCACCCCACACCATGCCTCCTTCCCCTCCTGCCCTGTCTGTGGTGTCTGCTCTCATTAGCGCTAGCCACCAAAACTCTCCGTTCTTCTAAGTGTGGTACGTTGCATTCCCTCACCCCCTGGAAGTTAGGGGTGAGCAAGCGTCTTGTCTTGGCAATGACTTGGGACAGTCACATGTGACCATTTTGTATGGAAGCTTTATGACCCTGTGCTCAGTATAACTTTAATGAGGATTCTTGTCTCCTTGTTTCAATGTCAACACGGAGCGTCACTGGCCCAGTTCCCAGGTGATCGCCCAAGAAAGACCCATTTGCAGCTGATACCCCAGGGCTGTCACCACGGTATTACAGCCTACCCTGACGCATGTCCCTTTACATGCATCTCAGCCCCTTCTCACTGCTTACTTCCTATCTCAATCCAGGCACCAGGAGACCTTCACTTTTCATTCATTTGGGCAACAGACTCTTACTTTCCCCTAAGGATTTTTCTATTTCTGTTCTTTCCTGTTCCTCTTTCCTGTGAGTGGCGATCCTCTCTATTGCCAAGAATGCACCTTTTCCTTCTGCTTCCTGTGCTAGAGGCAGTGGCGGCTTCTTAGCAGAATCCGCCTCCCTCCCCACTGGTGTTGGGTACCCACCTGCCTGGGGACTGCCCGTCCTACTGGCACAGTTCTGATGCCACTGCAGGCAAGTGGGGAGCTCCCACGCCGCCTCCTGGCAAGGACGGCAGCTCCCGGTGGATTCTGGGCCATCACCAGCAGGCTGCAGGCTGCTCAGAGGTGAACGGCAAACACCAGGCTTTGCACAACAGCTCAGAGCTGCACGAACACCGGTAAGAAAGCAGCCCTTACTATCACAGCTGGATGTCAGCTGAGCATCATTTTCTGTGAGCAAGCAGAGAGGTTGGAGCAAAAGAATCCATCTGGTTTTTTAAATCTGCACGTATGTGTGTGGACATGAAAGAGCATCCCTCCCAGACTAGCTAAAGGATAGGAAATCCCTGATTAGGGAGATAGAATTATTTTGCATCTGTCAAGCACTGTGTTTCTAAAGTTCTAAATCCATATGCTCACAGTTGTTAAATATGTGTGGACACTCACAAACCCATCTCCTCTGAGCAAGGGCGTGATGACAGGTTTCCGTCTTTCCCAGGCACAGCAGGCTGAGGCAGGGGACACCCTTCCTGGGCTCAGCTGTTCCAAGGACATACTCTGTGCTAGCACTGGCTGAACCACCCTGTTCCTTTTATAGAAAGCTGAAGATCCCTGTTCTCTTTCTTCCCCACAAAAACACAGCAAGTAATTTTTCTCTACCGCTTGCCACAGCTGGAGCTTCAAGACTGCCCTGCGCTGGCTGACACTTTGAAGTTCATTCCTCGGAGCCACAGAATGCCTCTCCCTGAGGCACTCCACAGGTGGCAATGCCAGCAGCTAAATTTCCCAGGCAGAACAGATACAGCTGCCATTTGAGAATAAAAAAATAAATAAATAAATAAAAACACTGGTGTTCCTTAGAGGCAAGAAGTGACGCTGTCTTACTGCTTTGGAATCCAGGAAGAAAATGAAATGCAGGCCTGTCTGCCTCATGCCAGCTGTGTAGTGGCCGAGCAGGTGGCTGGGCACGTATTGGGCTGTGAAGGGTGCCAAGACACCCTCCTCTCTGTCCCTCCCCCACAGTCAAACTGCTCATGATGCTGCAACAGTAGGCAAACAGCTAGCGGGGTCCTACCACTTGCCACCCACAGGCATTAACTCCAGAGACAGAGTCTGCTAGAAAGGAAAAAGGAATTTATCTATTTACCTAAACATATACACAGCAGATTCTTGATGACCGCCCCCCACCCCTGAGAGGAGCACACAGGTGGCTGGCCAGTGCTGCGGATTCACATGCAGGGGATGGGCGTGGGGCTTGTCGCCTGGCCACTGCCTCCCAGGACCTGCCTCCTGGGACCTCCTTCCCCATCTGCTGCCCCTTTCTTACCAGCCTAGCGCTCTGCACCGCAGTGCTCCCAGTCAGGCCCCAAGGACTCAGGGAGGGATGCAGGGCCTGTCCCCACGCCCCAAGCCACGCTCGGGCTGTACCAAACAACCCAGCACTGGCATAAGCTGCGGGTGGGCAGCAGCCGCCACGGCTCCCCACCTGGGGAAGGGGCGTGGGCCTTGGTGGCCCAAGCCTCCCTGAGCCCACCACGAAGCCACTCCCACTCCCCTCCTACCCAAAACCTGCGCTCCCTGAGAGGCAGGTCCTGGAGCGCTCGGGCAGGGGCCCTGGAGATCCCCCCGGCTGAGCCCCTCACGCAGGAACCTCAGCCCACAGCCAAGGACCCACAGCCAGGGGGTGGGGGAGCAAAGCGCACGCTTTCGCACACACTCCGTATTTAAAGAGCCCTCCCATAATTCCTTGCGTCGAGGAAGTAGATGGGGGTATGTCCCTCCCATCCAATCACCTTTCTAGTTTTTAGCACCAGCCCTATGCGCCACTTTTTTGGTTGCATCACGCAGGCGCGGTCCCTGTCGCCGGAGCAAAGCACGCATGTGGCATCCTCAGCACCTCACCCCGCGTGTTTCTAGGGGGGTTTCCCCCCATGGTACAAGATGAGCAGAATAACCAGAGTTCCAGCACTTTGCTTTCTGTTTTTTTAGTTCACTGATGCAGTTTCTCATTAGGAATCAGTATGGTTCCAACACATCATATACCCAGAGCACCCAATTCATTAAAATGAAATAATATCCAAATTAGCTAAATGGGAGAAAAGTGGTTAATACCAATACACTCACAGAGGGCTGACTTCTATTTCTGGCAGCATGGCAGATTAGATTAACTGAGAACACTCCCACCTGGAACGAAGTATAATCAACATCCTTTCAAATGTATAACTGAACATGCAAAAAAGGAAAATCCCAGGGACAAAGCCTGAAATGAAACCAAACAGCGTAAGTTTGGACTGTCCTAATGGATTTTGCTGGACTTGACAGCCGACACACTAGCATTCGAACAGCCGTGTGAGGCCAGGAAATAAAGCTCTGACCCGAGGTAGAAAGGTGGGTTTCTCAGTTAGAGTCAGGGCCTTAAAGGCTGACAGCCTCAGCATATGTGGATTAAGAATAACATCCACCCTCTCCTGGCTCAGTGGGTTGGGTGTCATCCCACAAAGCAAAAGGTCGCCGGTTCAATTCATCAGAGCATGTTCCTGGGTTGTGGGCCTGGTCTGGGCACCAGCGAGAGGGAACTGATAGAGAGGTTTCTCTTTCACACTGATGTTTCCCTCCCTCTGTTTCCCCCTCCCTTCCCCTCTCTATAAATTAAAATAATAATGCCCACCCACCTTTGCTGGTACAGCTCAGTTGGCTGGAGTGCCATCCCTACTGAAAGGTCACAAATTGGATGCCCAGTCCGGGAACGGATGGGAGGCAATCAATCAATGTTTCTCTCCCACATCGATGTTTCTCTCTCTCCCCCCTTACTCTCTCACTAAAAACAATGAAAAAAAAAAATAACATACATCCATCAGCAAAGACATGTGACAAGACAGCTCTCTGGTCTCCTGTGCTCTGAGTCTTTAAAATCATTCTTATCCTGAGAGCTCCAGCCGGGTTCCGTTTCCCCCAACGTTTGCGGTTCGGATCTGTGCTGTCCTGTGGCCTAAGGATGCCTTTGTGGAGTCACATAAAAAGCCACCCCAGCTGATAGCACCCTGGTGTGCTGGAAAGAAACCTCTCGAGGGGCCGACCACAGGTCTCCCACAGAAAGAACTCAACTAGGCAGGTTCTCGGAATCCATAACGGCGTGATGCATGGGAAAACTCCAGGACCAGACCCGCATGCACATAGCCAGATCACTTGAACCTCCGAGATTTCAAATGACTGGCCAAGGTCATATGCTTTGTAGTGGTTGACCAGACCAGAGCGCAGGTCTTGTGAGTTGCTTGCAATTTTTTTCCTTCCAGTCATCTGCCTTTTTCTCATATGAAGTTGGGTGTCTCTTGAAGACCTAAGGGAAACCCAGGCCTGTCTTTAAAATCAACACCCCAACATTGAAAATTAGCCCTTTGACTCCCAAATAAGCAAGTGGATTCTGCTCCTATGGTTCCTCAAGTTCACAGGTATTCTCACCTCTATTCTAGACAGACCTGATAAAATAGGTTTAAAAATGTACAACTTAGCTCTCAAATAGTCTGCTGATTAGAACATCCTTTTGGAAAGCAATTTGATTAAACATGCCAGTGGTTTTCAGTGTAAGGCTCCTGTGAGTAATCCACACTTTGCACATTCTCAGGGGCATGAAGAAAGGGTTAGGGTGCAATTATGCTCATACTTTTGTAACCTACAATGGTGAAAAATTAGGAGTCTCATGTTCCACAAGGAGGAATGGGTATATATATGACAGAGTTAGAATAGATTGATATATATAGACTTTCAAAAAATCTTTAGACACTTTGATATAAAACTGAGTGGGGAAAAAAGACAAAAATATAATGTATAAACCACAATGGGATATCACTTCACATCCATTAGGATAGCTATTATTTAAAAACCCTGAAAGTAACAAAATGTTGGTGAGGATGTGGAGAAACTCAAACCCTTAAGCAGTGGTAGGAATATAAAATGGTGCAGCCACTCTGGAAAATGGTGTGGTGGTTCCTCAAAAAATTAAATTTAGAATTCTCCTATGATTCAGCAATTCCACTTCTGGGCAGAGACCCAAAAGAGATGAGAACAGGAACACCAACAGATATCTGCACGCCCACATTCAGAGCAGCATTGTGCACAAAAGCCCAAAGGTGGAAACAGCCCAAAACGAACGAATAAACAAAATATGGTCTAATCCATGCCGAGGATTATCCCACCATAAAAAGGAAGAAAATTTTTGGCGCACACTACAACATGAACTTGAGGACATTATGCTAAGTAAAGTGAACCAGTCGCAAATACTATATGACTCCAGTGATACGACATGCCTAGGAGTTAAATTCATAGAGACAGGAAGTACAGTGGTGGCCGCCAGAGGCGGAGGGGGCGGGGAGTCAGTGTGAAAGGCACAGAGCATCAGGGGTGGGAGACGAGGCGCGGCGTGAAGACAGGTGGCAGAGCAGGCTGTGCAGGGCCAGAGCCCTTGGTACCACAGAGCTGTGCACTTAAAAATGACTCGAACGGCAAATGGTTGTATTTTACCATGATAAAAAATGAACGCTATATACATGGATATATACATACATGTTTTATTTTTTTATACTATATATTTTATTTACTACACTTGCCCATATACATATACATGTATATATGTATATATGTATAGTAATGTATGCCATATATAAAAGATATGTGGTAAGCAGGTTGGTAGGTGTAAAAACCAAGAATCAGGCTGGTTTTTTTTCCCATCACTGCTATAACAAATTACCTCAGCCACTTAAAACCACACACATTTATTCTCTCACACTTCTGGGGGTCGGAAATCAGAATCATGGCATCGAAACAAGGTGTCAGCAGGGCTGCGCTCTCCCCGGCTGCTCCAGAGAAGACGCCCCTTCCTTGCTTTCTGTGGCTCCGTGCCTGGTGGCCTTCTGTCTGCCGGGCTGCACCCCTTGCTTCTGTGGCACCTCACCTTCCTCTTCTAAGCACACCTGTGACTACATTTAGTCCCCATGGGACGGCCCAGAATAATCTCCTCAGCCCAGGGTTATCTACATCATCAGATCTCTGGCCACATACGGTGATATCCACAGGTCTGGGACTCAGAGCCGGGGCCAAAAGTCCTCGGTGCCACTGCTCAGTTTACACATAGGTGGTGCACAGAAGGAAAGGAGAGGGAAAGGCACTGGAAGGAGCTGTAATGAAATAGTCATAGCAGCTTAATGTGGGTTTAGAATCAAGAATTGTTTTCTTTTGTATATTTTCAAATAGTTTACAAGCTTTTCACAATGAACAAGGTTTATAACAAAAAATGCCATTTATTTTTAAGTGGGCTTTTTCAATGCAAACACAGCTTAAAGTATAGGAGCCCCGTGGGACAGGCTTCACAAAGCCACCCATCATGTCTGGGAGGATTCTCCTGGTGACCAGGGTAATCCATTTGTAAGATCCAATCCTGCAAGAGGAATGATCATAACTGAAGAACCAAAATATGTTGATCACTCACTACTTTAAGGAATGAACACAGAGAAAATCAAGACAACATTCATGCAGAGAAAGGTTACTATACAAAAATGTGATGCTGCGGTCACGATAGGCCACTGACAAGACCAGAGTCACCCCCCTCCTCAGGCAGGCCCTGCTCTGCACCCCGCCCGCCCCTGCAGGGATGCAGCTCCTCTGCCGAACTTCAGGCTCGCCAGCTGGGCCCCCCGTCCTTGCACACCCCTGTGCCACTGGCACTCACTGGGCTCACACACACCATCCACAAGTGAGGCACATTTGATGTAGTGTCACATTCGTTTTCTGGTAAAACATGGAGAAGAGCTGAGAAAGTTAAACATCTCCCCAGGGTCCTCAGTTTGGGAAGATTCTGTTGGGAAGCCAGGCGCAGTGCTGAGTGTCTTCTGCAACAGATTCAAGTTCCCGCAGCATCTGCGAGGTGAGGCCGCTTTCCAGGTGGACAGACTGCAGCTTGGAGGTCATGTTGGTGGCCCCACATCTCTGGGCTGGTGATTGCTGGAGGCGTGGGAGGGGAAGGAGGTGGTCTTGAAGCAAGACAGAAAGCACCCTGCCTGAGCGCACCGGCCCCCAGGGGGAGGAGGCCTGCCACCCGTGGTGCACAGGCGTGCACCCCCGGGCTGACTCTGGATCCACACACCCCAACATAGCTGCTCTCTTCAAACACTTTGAAGTTTCAAAGCTCACAAAGAAAGGGGAAGACGTGCCAATGTCCTATGATCTCATTCAGGAGATTACACCTATCGCCTGAGATGTGATGGCTCCAAAGCAGCATGTGTCCCCAAAATGAGTTACGTGAGTTCGGAGGAAGGGCCAGCACACAAACCACAGGACGACGCGCAAGTTCATCACAGACAGGACCTGGCGGTTACGGGCGCCTGAGGGCTCCCTGCCTTAACGAGGCAAGCCAGGGTCCTTCTCCAGGCAGTACTCAGCCTAAATACCCTCCAACGACCAAACAAATAAATGGTTTCAAGGGATGTGGATGCTTTTAAATATCTGATACTGTGAAATTAATGTACCAACACTCAGAAAACAAATTTATAGGAAAGAAAGAGAACAAAGAAGGGAGTCATGACACAGAGCAATGGCAGGGAGACAAGTTGCATCCTCCAGCCTCTACGGAGCAGCCTGTGCAAGGACTGGCTTCTCTTTGGGAGGCGGGTGTTTCCCGTCAATGCTCCTGGGAAGCGCAGCCTGGGGACATGCAGGGGCGGTGCTGGGTACTCCTGTTCCCCAAAGGCCACGGGAGGCAAGGGGGAGGGAAGCTTGACAGCTGCTCTTGCGCGTGTTCATGAAGCAACGCTGAAGTGCATTTATGCTCATGGCTGGTCACAGACTGCCCTCTAACATCCAGGACAGGGCTTGCACGCACATGCGTGCGCGCACACCCCCCCCCCCCCGCCCCCCATTGCACCGGTTCTGGCAGAGTTCTGAGTGATGTTCAGAAACAGCTCTGTCGCTAGGGCATCGTTCCAGGGTCTTCAGAAGCGGCACACAGCATACTTGTTCCAACCCAGGTTAAAGAGGAGAAATGGAGCCACACTCGCTTGATGGCGTGTAAAACCGGAGGTGGTGGGGGCAAAGCAGCAGGTCGCAGCTCCCGCGTCCCCGCTGGGCGGCACTCAGCAGCGGCGGTGAGGCCTGGGGAGAGGGGCCTGTGAAAACGTGGGTGGTAGCTTTCCTCAAAATCACACAGGGAGACCAGGCGCAGCTGCCTCTGCTTGCAAACCCACAGTGGAGGATGTCCAGGACTTGAATGACACCGGGTAACATGACGAAGCTCAAGCTACTCTCCACAAGACCCCGGAACCTGCTCCGTGTTATCACGTTAACAATGCCCTAGAATGGGATGGGGCCCAAGGCATGTTTGACGAGTGAGAGTATAAATGGATGAACCAAGTTAACACACCAATGCCTGTCATAGCACACATTTCTCCTCTTGGGGACCGCAGCCATCATGAGGCAGAGGTGACCGGCTCAGCCAGCATTTCCTCTCCCACATACCATGGGCACTGTTTGAACTCGGCAAGAGAAGCTAAAAGGGTGGTTGTAAATGCTCTTCCCCCATCACCGCAAGTCTTAGTAGGGTCTGATAGCAAGGTAGGGCTCTAGCTTGCTAGGGCCCGATACCAAATCACAAAATCCTAGATTTCCAGACTTCCACCTGAGAGAAGTAATAAAAATGGCCCGCATGCACAAGGTGGAAGCGATGGGCAAGGCCGCCCCCACCACCGGAAGAGGCGCTCACAGCGTTTTCCCTGCAGAAGGCAGGCTTTATGGAGCTGGTAGGAAGACATCCGTGTGAAGCCCTCCCCACCCCCACTGCAGGGCGGTCACGGCTCCAGGACTCTGCCCCTGCGCCCGCCCCCGAGCACACCCATGAATGCCTGCTGCTCACCTCGCCAAACCCCTTGTAAAGCCTGTTCCCACTCCTCACCACGCACAGCCTTCTCCGGCCCCTCCAACCCTACACGCTGGGTAAAAATTTAAACGTGGTACTCAAAACCAAGCCTCTCTTTTCACTTAGTAAAACCCCACAACTGCTCGGCTTTCCTAGGTCAGGTGCTCCTGCTCTGCTGCCGTGGAGCCGGGCCTCCCTCCAGGCCGCTGCACGGAAGGGCTCAGCCACACCCAGCCACTCGGGGGCCAGGGACTCAGCTGGCAGCCCGGATGACGTCCGTTTGGTGACCACACTGCCCCAGCATCTCCTCACCCACCCTGTGAACCGTCTTTCCCACAGCACCGTCTCCAAGATCACCGTGTCAGGTGCTGCTCGCCTGGCCCGTAGAACGGCAGAAGATGCTCTCATCTGGCTTCACAGGGGAGAAATAACGTAACTGTACTCTGGTTAAAGGAGGGGGATCTCTCTCATCCTACTTGGGTGCCCAACCTTCAAATCCAGGCAGTGGCGCGGCAGATGTGCTTCACACAGAGGACGTGCTGACTTTTAATGGGTCCCAGAAGATTCGGGGCTGCGGGAACCCTGCAAGGGCCTTGCCTCACCAGCTGCTTCCCGGCAGGTCCGGAGGCCGCTCACTGAGCAGGGGACATGCTGCGGGGGCTCAGGGGCGTCCCAGCTTCTGGCAGGGGCGGCTCAGCTCTGACTGTGCCTGAAGAGGCTCGGCAGCCCTGGCTGGTTTGTATTTGGGGGGGTTGTTTTCACTTTTTTACTGATATGATTGGCACATAACATTGTGAGAGTTTACGGTGTTGCTGTGATACATTTCTATATTGCAGAATGATTACAGTAGCGTTAGCTAACATCTTCGCCTCAGTTATTTATTGTAGCTCTTTTGTGTTAACAGTTAAGATTTAGTCTCTTAGCAACTTTGAAGCTCACAATATAGAATTACTGACTTTAATTAAATACTTTGTTGTGCATTAGATCTCCAGAACTTATCTATCTTCTAGTTGTACGTTTGTGCCCTGAAACCACATCTCGACTCCCCGGCCGCGGCCCCTGGGAACCATTATCCCACTGTTTCTACAAGCTCAGCGCCACATGATCTTACAGGGCCGCCATCGCAGGCGCAGTCCGTCGTTGACCGAAACATCGTTATGCAGCACATGACTGGATTTGAAGGTTGTCCTTTCTCACGGAAGAATGTTCCAAAGCCCAGAATAACATACCTGCTGGGGAGCAGAAGGCAAGTCCTCCGGGTAAGTGTCCCGGGAGACTGAGTCCCATTCTCAGTGTGGCATGAGTTCAATGCACCAAAAGAACAGTTTCTTCACTTGAAGGATAAGCAGTGCCTGAGAAGGCGTCAGCCTGCAAGCAGACATGACTGTACCCCAGAGGCACAGGGCCGTCCTTTCCTGTTTGTCCCCCTTTCCCCTCCAATGTGCCTGCATGCACACTCGATGTCGCTGCTCAGGCAGACATGCTGGCTTCGTCATGACAGGGGCATGTGACACAGGGGGCAGCTTCTCCTTCCCAGTCCCAACGTCAAACAGGGCAGTGACCGCACAGGGCACCTGTCATATGCACTGCAGTCATTGCCACATGCATTTCCCCATGTCTTTTCACCTCCACTAAGCTCTCATTCCCTTCCCATGAGGACCTACTGTGCGCAAAGCAGTACAGAAGCTGTGGCTCACTCAGCACTTTCTGTGTGCCTGATCCAAGCTACCCGCCGTACGTGCATCGCCTCGCCCACGTGATGGGACCTGGCACCACTGCCCTGTCTTACAGGTGAGAAAACAACGTGGGAGGCTTCACCGATTCACCTCCATCACACAGGGAGTAGGTGGCAAAGCTGAAATCTGAATCCCAGTGTATCTGACTCCAAAGCCTGTGTTCTTATCCACTTCCCCGGCAGTGACAGAGAACAAGTCAGTGTGCTATTCCTGAAACATACCAGTCCAGCCCTGGCTGGTGGGGCTCAGTGGATTGAGTGCTGGCCTGGGAACCAAACGGTCACTGGTTCAATTCCTAGTCAGGGCACATGGTTGGGTTGCAGGCCAGGTCCCCAGTTTGGGGGGTGTGAGAGGCAACCACACATTGATGTTTCTCCCTCTCTTTCTCACTCCCTTCTCTAAAATAAATAAAATCTTTAAGAAAAAGAACCCCACAAAACGAGCCTGGAGTTAGGACAGTGCTGAAAAGCAACCACTGAGGGGGGCTGAGCTGCTCCCCTGTCCAACTCTGCCCAGGACACCACACGCGGCACACACCACGCTAGCAGAGAGCCTGTCAATCCCAGAGAAAAATGGGAAGAGCTTACCCGCCCTTAACAGCCACTCTCTCCCCCACCTCCTCCTTCCCCTCAGGGCTAAGAAATACGGAACTACGAGAAGACAAAGTGCTTAGAGAACTGGCTGTATTTGACCACACTCGCACAAACGGCTGGAGCCCGACAAGCCAGCGGCTGCAGCCTGCTGCTTGCCAAAGGGGCCCTGCCGCCCTCTGAACGAGCCTTTAGAAGACGAGGTCTCCCCGAAGCAGAGCCGTTATCCTTTCTTCCCTGTCAGAGTCTACTGTGGTGACCGCTGGATTCAACCGCACTGTTTCTCCTCACAGTGTCCTTTTGCCACTGCGTCACAAGCTCTTTTCAACTGAACTTCAGCCTTTTTTCTAAGAGCGAGAGTAAAAAAAGTGTCCTTCTAGGCCCAACGTAAAAATGAAAGCAGCATGGCGAATGCTTTGAAATGCACAAGACCTCCATCTCCAGCGTGTCCCTGGGATCCAGCCACCGGCCATGGCCGGATCTCCGCCCGCTGCCCGCCATGGGCCTGACAAACCGCGGCTGGTCTGCCAGGGGCCAAGGAGGGCCCCGCCCTCAGGGTTCACCGGGCAGTTTTACAAAGCACAAAGCAGCACAGGCCCTGCCCAGCTGCAGACAGGCTTGCGTGCTGCTGTTTTTTTAAGGCACTCTGGACTACATTTCCCTGAGGATCAAGTACAGCAGCGGCCCCCAACCTTTTTGGGGGGGCCGCCCTGATGTATAGAAAAGGTAAAAACCAAGGAGTTAGTCTGTATCATATCCCAAAATGGGTCCAAGCCACTTCTCGACCTTGGCCACAGACATGTTCTTCCTCAGAGCGTAATCCTCAACCTGGAAAAGATGAAAAGCAACTTATTAAACCAAAATGATACAGCTCTTTGAACTGAAGTTTCCACAGGAGTTGCCTGGAAACATTAAGTACCTTCCATTTCTTGTCTTATTAGCAACCTACTGAGTTAAATAGAGGTGGACACTTGTCTATTCACCAGGTTGTCTGTTCTCTGAGCAGGAAAGCAACATGTGGTAAATACCTGAATCTTGGAAGCCAGCTGAGGTGTGAGCCTGTGCATGTGCATGGCCAGGCATGTATGCGTGTGCGAGTGTGTAGGTGTGTGTGGTCTGCGTGTAAACGAGAGGGCCCGAATCAGGGCCATGGGTTGAAACTGAATGAAGGCCTTTGCTGAGATAAATTTGTTCACACTCTCCCTCATGTCTGATTCTCATTCACATGTGAGATACAATAGGTTCCGCAGTTCCATTTAAAACAAGACAGGAAGCCAGATAAGTGAAATGGAGAAGTTACCTGATCCTTGGAAATCTTCCCCACAGCAAAATACTTGGAGTTCACGTTGGAGAAGTAGAGGCCGCACACGGCGGAAGCCGGTGCCATCGCCAGCGACTCCGTTAACCGAATACCTGGAGAGCCACACAGAGCACCGCGAGTGGGCACAGGGCCTCGCAGCCGGCAGGCACCCAGTCCGCCTGATTAGGCAAAGGGGGCGCCCCCGCTGGTACCTGTGTTCCGCTCAATGTCCGCGAGCCTCCACATGGTGAGTTTCTCGGTGTGGTCGGGCTGGCTGGGGTAGCCGGGCGCCGGGCGGATGCCCCTGAAGCGCAGCCTCCGCAGGTCGGTGACGTCCAGCTGTTCCTCGACGCTGTAGGCCCACAGTTCTCGGCGGACCCTCTCGTGCAGCTCCTCTGCAAAGGCCTGGGGCCCGGGACGGGGGGTCAGGCAGAGGCCAGACCCTGGCATCAGCGCTGCCTGCACCCCTCGATCAGACCCCACCAGGCAGCACCCTTTGCCGGAACTGGGTGGGGGACGTCCGGCAGGAGGGCACGGGCGGACTCCTGACTCCTGTGTTGTACTGTTAGCGGCTCTGCCGGCTAAGTTTTGGCCTCACCCTGGGCTCTGAAGTATATCGAATGACCCAAGGATTCTAAGCCTTTTAACATCTACATTTCCTTGAAGATCTCCCTGTGGCCAGAGATGGAAGCCAGCACCGTTCCAGCTGCTTGTTCCTCCACTGTTGGCCTCGGGAAAGGGGAGAGGGCCCCCCACCCCCGCCCGGCCCTCCCCACTCCCTGCAAATGAAGAGGAGGCACCTACAAAGGACACCTCCATTAGAAAATGAGCTCTGAAACACCTGGTTTTAATTTTTCAGGCTCCTCAGGAAAACAACACAATGAAGCCAAGGTTCTAAGGGTGACTTCCAACTGCAGCACCACTAAAGGTGATGTGGGAGAACAATCTGAGAACACACAACTAGAACTAGATTAAAGCCAGCCTCATCTGAGCCTCGCAGCTGCCCAGCGCTCTGGCACCGTCCTGGGCTCCACGGGGCCCTGTCCTCAGAGCCCTGCGGCATCACCTCTGCCAGCCGGTCCCCCAGCGCCTTGGCCATGATGCTGCTGTAGTCGTCACACTGCTCCTCGTAGGCCCGGCTCAGCTCCTCCACCCCGAAGCAGGCGACAGCAAACAGGCCCAGGTAGTCCCGGAGGCCCGAGTGCAGCGGGGCAACGAAGTCCGAGAGGCAGAGGTGCGGCTCTGGGCCGGCGGAGTCCTTCTCGGCCTGCAAGTCCAAGGGGATGGGGGAGGGGCCGTGAGCACGGGTGGGGCGGCACCTACAGCGGACGGCAGCAGACTCTCCCCAGAGGAACACAGGCTTCACGCGGGGATGTCCGTCTGTCCTGCGCACCCTGCTACCCCACCACTTAGCACGGTGCAGAGTGTTCCTCAAAGATTTGTTGAATGAACAAATGAAATGAGATTTTAAAATATGACATGACACATGTAGTCAAGAAACCAGTGAATGTGCCCCTTCACCACGGACCAAACGTTTATTGAAGGCCACACGCACCGCACTAGGAGCTGGAGGCCTGAACATTTATGTAAAAAATATTCAAAATCAACATTATATCCTACACTTATGCTCAGAAGGTGTCCACCAAATATGAGCCTCTGCTTTGCACGAAGGAGTTCAGCACGCTGCCCGGTCAGCCGCGCAGGGGCCGGGACTGCTGCGGAGGGCGTGGGCGGGGCGGGGGGGGGGGCAGCAGCGTTCAGGAGACCCTGGGCCAGCCTGACTCCAAACAAGGAGCTCAGCAGGATTAGCTTCCTCCTTTGACTTGAATCAAAATGCGACTCTCCCACCAGGCCGGGTGCCTCTGCCCTTTTTCATTTTCAGCTGATGACTGACTCTTCCCTGCCACTGAACTGACAAATAAGTCCTTAATATTTCACGATCAGTAATTTTACTGGGTATATACACAGCTAATAACTAGTATTTGTTGAGTGTGCTTACTACATGCCAGGCACACAACACCATCGGCTCCACATTGCAGATGAGAAATCTGCGGCAGCCAGAGCTTGATTAACCAGCTCAGGCCAGAGGGTGGCAGGCCCGGGGTCTGATACCACCTCCAACGCTCCTGACCGCTACACAGCACTGCTTAGCGCTGATCAGTTAACAAACAAGGGGCCGACCCAGAAGCTTAGAAACAGTGTGCTCGCAGGGGCTGTGAACAAGCGGAGAGCCAACACTGGGCAGAGATGGCACAGGTACGGCATTTGACGACATGTGGAGACGTCACGGAGCCCAGACCAGCCACGCGGGCAGGGGCCGCCCCAGATGTGCTCTGCCATCGGTCAGTGGCTCTGTGCCAAAGAGGGAGACACAAAACTTCCAGGCACAGGGACGGCCAAGCCAGACTGCACGACCACACTCCAGAGGGGCTGGGTCTGAGCTACTCAGCACAGACTCCCAGGGCAGGAAGTCGCTGCAGCCAGAACTGTCCAGAAATACCTATCTGAGTAGGTAACAGATGCATGTTGACGAGTCATACATAAAATGTCCTAACACAGTCCACCATAGACTGCCTGGATACAAATGGTTCTGGACATAAAAAGAGCTCAGAGGACACGGGACCTGAAGGATGAAAAACTGGACCAGGACAGGCCTCTGACCCGTGTTCCACTTGAAAAAGAAGAGCCAACAGCTCCCTAGAGGGGAGGGGCTGGGGCCAAATGGGAGACCGACCCCGCCTGTGTTCGCAGTGTCTGAGGCCGAGGGCAGACTGACGATGTGGCCACCCTTGCTCACCATGCTTGGTGCTGTTCGATGTCCTCAACTTAAGAATCTCTTCAGATGTTGTTAAGAGTAAAAATATTTGTCATTATGAATGATATTGTGGTTATGATTAAAAGCAACACTATCACTTCTAAAGGACTAAAATGGTAGTGAAACTGCAAGAATTTACTGCAACCCTTAGTAATAACTCTGGTGAATTCTGGTTCCAATTCTTGATTAAGACAATTTTTTTTTTTATAGCAGCTAGAGGGACGTGCCTACAGTATCCGCACTTTGGAAGGTGGGGGCACATGAGAGGAGGCCGCGTGGAGATGAGCCTGTTCTCCCGATGCCACAGGAGCCGGTGCTGTGGCAGAACAGCCACGGGAGTGAGGACGGGCGGGGCTCTCCCCTCCAGGCCGTGGACTCAGCACACTCTCCACCACCTTCGTTTTCTCCTCTGCAGAACAGGCACGTACGCTGCCCGAGAACAAGGCTGTGTGGGAATTAAACAAGATGGTCCATCCAGGGCCCTGCAGGACCCGGCACCTGGTGCACATTCAGCGAAGCTTTGCTCCCGCCTGTCTCCCCTTGAAGAGAAAGTCACCAGCCCGTCTCAACGACATGTGTACAAGCTGCTGCGCGTGACCACAGAGGCGGCAGCAGGCTTCGCACCCACGGCCTGACTCATCGGCGGACCCTGCACTCCAGCCTTCTCTCCATGTCCTCACGGAGGCCTCGGGCTCAGGCCTGGGGTTGGTCATTTGGGGTGAGGTGGGGCAGAGCTGTCGTTCATACAAAACTCAGATGTACTTAATTCTCATTTACGTTCTTTCAGTGCTTACACCGACAGCAGAAGCCCCTTGCGCGCGGCCCGGCCCTGCATACCTGTTGCCTCAGCCCATAAAAGGTGGCTACGGGCTGCGTAGCCCGGGGGTCGGAGCCCGCTGCGTACAGGTGGATGTCGTCCTGGACGCTCTGCGCCGGCCAGAACCCAACCACGCCCCTGGCCTGCAGCTTCTTCTCTCTAATCAGGGCTCTCAGCATGTTCTGGGCATCCTCATAGACTTTTCTGGCCTCTTCGCCTATTAGGAAAATACTGTAAGAATTCACTTAAAGATGTCAGTAACGAGCGAACGCTTCCTTAAATCCACCACCCTCCAGTCATTTTCTCACCCCTCTTTCCCCCCGAGAGGCTTTCTCAGCGCTTGTGTCACACAACCCAGGGTGGAGCAGTGGGCGGTGCCCAGTCTGTCTCCCCAGCACACGCTGCTTCGCCCCCCCTTTAGTGAGGGCAGAGCGCCAAACCTGTGGCTCCCAAAGCAGTCTGCCACCGGGGCGGGGGGGAGGCGCAGAGCAGGCCGAGCCCTTGCACACCACTGCCCCTCGCACACACACGGCCCCCAACCTCACAGGGATCCCTGTGGACGAGCAGCAGGTTGGGGAGCCTTCAGAGGCCTTGGCGATGCACTTGGAAGGCAGCCTGGCCCCTAGGGCCCCCTCCCCCAGGTTTCCAGCTCTGCATGTGACCCTGAGCTGCCCCCCCCTCGGTAAGGGCCCGGCGGAGTCTTTAGTCCTCTGTGAAGGGTGTGGTCTGCCCGGCGTTTTCTTGGCCACTCCAGTGCTCGCCTGTGGTCACTCAGGAGCAGGTCAGGAGGAGAACCTCCCTCCGCCTGCTGCAGCCCTGGCTCTCAGAGCCGCTGGGCCACATGGCAGGGCCCCTCCGGGAAGCGGGCAGGGCTGGTTCCTCAGGCCCCTCTTAGCCCTCGACCTGCCCTCCTCTCTCCCAGGCCCCTCCATCCGGCTCTGCTCTGTTACCAAATCCTCTGAAGGCCTCAGCGTTTGAGCCCTTGTTCCTGGGGGTGGGCTGGACTCACCCACTTCGCCAGCTTATCTCCCCAAATGCCCCTTCCCCACCAAGGCACCGGGCGCAAAGGACGACTTGCAGTCTGTACGTCAGCACGTCTGTGCCCTCATACCGTCTCCCCTGCCGTAATGTCCTTTCCGTCAACACCGCCTCCCGGCCCCAGTCCCAGCCTCAGTAGCCCTCACTTAATCTTCAAAAATCAGCCCAAACACCATCTCCTCCAAGAAGCCTCCCCTGTCCTCCCAGGCCGAAGTCGACCTCATTTTCTTGTGTCCACAGAAACCTCGGTGCCCCTTCACTGTGGCTGCACCAACCAGCCAGGTGCCGGGGGCAGGAATGACACTGTCTTCTCCGTTGTAGCCCCAGTGCCCGGCGCAGAGCCCGGCATGAAACTGATGTCAAACATTTACTAAAGAATGGGTACACAAACTGTCAAATTTAGTGGATAAATAAGAACCGTTAAAGAGCTGAGAAGATAAAACAGTATCTTATGTTATATGATAATAAACTGTATCCTGCATAATCCAAACCACTGCACACTATCTATTCTCATCTTTGAAGTCCCAGAACTGTGTGTCCCTATCAGAGAAGGAAGGAGGAAGCCCCGAACTAACCTACGGTCTTGTCGTTAAATATCTTGGGAAAGCCTCGGTTCGGGTACTTGCCCCGGAGCTGCCACACATCAAAGAAAGGCTTCCAGTCAATGTAGTCCACCAGCTTCTGCAGGTCATAGTCTTCAAAGACCCGAGTCCCGAGAAACATGGGCGCCACTGCAGGAGAGAGGTACCGATGCCGACACCGGGCGGGCCTGGGCCGAGCGCCCGTGCGCGGCCTGCCTGCCCCGCGCCTCCCGGCCGGCCCTCTCCCGCGCGGCCGGCACCCATGCTGCGCCTCCGTGCTGCCACCCGTAGGAGTGGTTTCACAAAGAGGAGAACTTTAAATTGTCATGGAGAATGAGTCATTCCACAGTCAAACTTAAATAAAACCGTTCTCCCATGTAGCCATAGACTACATCGCCTTGGAAACCTCCCTCAACCCCTCCACCCCCACCCTGCCCAAGAAAAAAGAGAGACTTGGGATAATCTTCACATGCACAAATGAGAACAACACTGCAATAAAGAGCACTGTAGAGAGACATGAATATAAAGTTTAAAGATGTCAAACAATAGTTTATACCACCTACTGCTCCGTATGCACATAGCCTCCCTGGACACCAAGAGCAGCGATACTGTCCCCCACCCTCAGGCCTGTGGGGGGGTCAGGCCAAGGTCCAAAGTGCCAGCTCCACTGCCACTTCCCAGCCCTCCTATCCTCAGTTTCCTGCCCGGTAAACAGGGGTCAGAAGGAGTGTGTTTCCCCTTCTAGGGGAACAGGAGTCTCAGGAGTGTGTTCCTCTCACTGGACAGTGAAAGTAAGAGGTGAAAGTACAGGGCAAGCACGGGGAGCTTCTTAACTCTCGCTGGAATCTACCTTTCCATACATGTTCACAGTAACTCTTTCCCGTTTACTTCTGGTCATCTTTTTCCTATTTAAGATGAGCCTTCTTTGTCTGGTAACTAAAAGGAAACTACAGACAGTCTCCCAGGAAAGTTTCCTTTTGCCTGGAAAGGCAGGGGGGCTGTCCGGCCACACATCGGTCTTGCGTAAGCTTGTCTTCCAGAGTTTCTACTCTGTTGGAGGTTTAACCACCACATAACTTGAGAAGAGGCCCCCCTCCCCCCTTTCACTGACTCCCTGCAGCGACCCTACGACCGTGCTGCCCTCGCAAACGTGTCTGAAGACGGGACCTCCAGGCCAGTGGCCTCGGGCATGAGAGGTGAACAGAAAACAGTAGTTTGAACCAGATGGTGATTTCTGGTTTTCAAAGATTTACGCATATTATTTCATCCTCACATTTCCACACGGTAACTCCTTTTTTTACCCATCAGAAGATGCTCAAGATCACACAATGACACAGAGCCAGGAGCCACTTTGGGACCAAAACCAGGATTCCAACTCCCCCTAAACCTCTCTCAGCTCAGCACTTCCAATTTCATTCTCTCAGCTCTGCTGAGCATGGGCAATGGAAGCTGATTTGAGGTGGTACCTTGAAAATATGGATTTAATTAACATAACCCCTGTTCATCTGTCTCGGTTTTGCATTTATATCTCATGACTCTCTATGTCAAAGCACCTTACACACTTTATTCCCTCGTGAACACCCACTTAACGCAAGAAAGGTGGCTAGGAATACAAAAGGAAGGAAACCAAATAAAGGAAATTAAGAGAGAATGAGAAAGAGTGGACAAGAAACAGGAGAGCCTGCTTTGCTGAAGTGTTTAAAGGTCTGCTCAACGCGAGGGCGTTTCCCATTCCAGAGCATCCCGCCGGCGCCTGGGCCTGCCTGGGACGCACGCCAGTGCCGCGACGGGGCCACCAGGCAGGCCTGCAGAGCCTGCTTCGCTCGCGCGCAGCACGGAGGACGGGGCCCAGGGCTCAGAAGGCGGATCAGAGGCAGAGTCCTGCCACCTTCCAAGCTCTTACCCCACACGGCAGCGGGGGTCACAGCACACTCGTTAGAGTTGTGTCCAGGGCTTGGAGCCGCTCCGGGTCCCCTCTGAACAGCGTTTGGGGCTCCACACAGGGGACCCGTGCGCTTGTATTTCCCGTCATCACTATCACTCATCATCATACTGGACACAATTAAGGGTCTCTAACTGCCTGTTCGATTCTGTACCCAAGTGAACGCAGATGGCCCTTCAGCCCCCAGCTGCCACCTGCAGCCTTTCCCTACGCAGCCGCCAACAGACCTGGGGGAGGCTCGGACAGCCAGTCAATATGGAAACTGTTTTTTCTAGCTTGACTCAAGGTTAAGTATCTTCTCTCCTATGAAAAAAAAAAGTTATTTAGTCAGAGACTCTTAGGTTTTCAGCTGCTACTACAAAAATGTGTCCAAGAAAGCCAGTATATAAGTTTTGCAAGAAAACTCTTTTATTAACGAGAATTCATATCCTGAAATACTCTTCCTTTTCCATCGAATATGGCTTCACATTAGTACTAGAACATTAGAGAGTAAAGATTCAATAAACACCTACTAAATATTGATACATAAATAGGAGGTGGGCCTGCAGTGTCTACAGCCTGTACTTTGTAACAGCCAGGGGGCGGGCAGCTAATGGGCCTGCTGTCCACAGCCCAGAGGACCAGAAGGCAGAACTGAGAACTACGACACCATAGACTGCGGGCTCCCCCAAGGGGAGGGGAAGCCGACCAGTGTCTGGGGGGAGCCAACAGCTCCGAAACACCCGTTTTCTTCATGGTGCTTGTTATCCCACTTTGACCTGCCTCGCCAATCCCCCAAATGCACCCCCATACAACACTCAGTAGGAAGATAACCAGAAAGAAATACAAGCCCAATGACTTCTAAGGAGTAGTTATGCCTACTCCCCACGGGTCCTTGAAGGCCCCCGGGAGAAGGACAGGACACACTGCCGTGCACGGTCAGTGCTGGGCAGTCAGGGAGAGAGGCTCACAATAGTTCTAACGTCTTCGTTCTCTTCCACTGTCTCCTCAAGAACAGACAAGGATCTGCGGTGTCCTCTCTGCACTGTTTCAGTTCCTATCTCCCTGCTGGCTATGAGCTCATGTTTTATTCATTCCCATAACTCAGGCATCTAGCACGGCACCTAACACCTACTGCGTACTACCCAATTCATGTTTGGAGGAATAAAAAAATTAATTTTAATATAACCAAGAATTATTGGAAACTCAGACACTGAAGAACTCTGACTTGAACTAGAAAATAGGACTTCTCTAAAATGTTTCGGAACCTTTGTCCTTCTCAAAACAGTGAAGTCACATTAAAAACCGTAGGGTCGTTTTATTACCCAAACAAGCGGTGACTGTTTTTGTTTCTTTACCTTGAGAGACTCATAGTGGTCCTGTCTAATATCTTCATACTCTTCTGTGATCTCCTCGAAGTACTCGTCTTTTTGATTCTCATCTAATAATTGAGAACACTGAAAACACAAGATAGAAGTCAGTAATAGCTACAGTGCAGCAAAGGAGGTGAAATGTGCAACACTGGTTGGTTCTAGTGACACCTTCTTCAGGAAGCTTTCCTGTGTTTCCTCTCCCTTCACCTGCCTGGCGGTGCAATAAAGGGTTAACTCGCTAGGAGGTTCGGATCTTACACATTCCAAAACAAACAAACAAACAACAACAAAAACGGGCCCCTGCAACACCCTGTCTGATAAGAGTGCCTGCAACCCAACCCTGAGCCTTGGTCCACACCAGACACATTACGCTAACATGTGATGTGCGTGCGGGGGCACCTGGCTCATGCTGCACCTGCCTGGCCCGGGACGGGGTGCCCAGGTGACTGATGCCAGTAAAAGCCTGAACGCCAGGGTTCAGGGGAGCCTCCCTGGTTGTCACTGCCTGTACCTGCTGTTGTGTACCACTAGGGACAGAGTTAAGGTCCTTATGACCCCATGGGGAGAGGACATGGGGAAACTCGTGCCTGGTCTTTCCTGGATTCTACTCTAGGCATCTTTTGCCCTTGCTAACTTTAATCTGTATCCTCTCACAGTAATAAACCAGGACTGTGGGTATAACAGTGTTTTAAGTTCAGTGAGTCCTTCTAGCAAGTTAAGAAAAGTGAGGGTGGTCTTGGGGACTCACAACACGCTAACTGGGCAGCTGGTTAGTGTTTCGAAGATGCTCTGTTCATCTCTCCATCCCTGCGCTTATCACAGGCTTGGCATCTGCCGTGTTTGTACCTCCCCTCCTAGAGGACAAACCCTCTGAGGTGGACTGTGGCCCTGTTCACAGCTCAGTGCCTGGCATGTGCAAGGTGCATCCTCCTAAGTGTTTGCTGAAGGAAGGAGGCTGATCTTCACAGTCAGCCCTGAGCTTCTGCTAAAATAAGAATGGAAACCAGTCATCTGAGAAATGCGAGGCTACTCAGTAAATTGTGAAACTGGGATCAGCTGAATACTCTTCATGGCGATGATTACCAAGTTGGTAGAAGGGCTACCACAAAAACTCCAAGTAAATTTATTTAAAAAGGGAGAAATTACTGCTACTGATCACATCAGTTCAAAAACCACAACACTCCCATCTCTGGATCTTCCAGCGGAATTTCCTAACAGTCAAAACAGCAAGAAATTCGACAGCATCACCTGAAGTGGAGGAAGTGAGGCTGGATGATGGCTAGAGGGACCCCAGCTTTAATGCCCAGAATTCTCCATGATCTTGCTAAGTATCTCTACCAACAATCTGACTGCCTCTGAGTTAGTATAAAACTGTATTGCTTTATCAAGGAACATCCCATAATCAGATGAGGCCTTGGTGGCAAGCCTAAAAATGGGCTCTCAAACGGTATGCACCGCCCCGAGTACTTGCCCGCCTCGCATGAGCCCCCCTCGGTGAAGTCCTCATGCCCCAGCAGAGCTAAAAGACAGTAGGAACGGCGCTTCTGCTCCCAAGCCGCCCCCACGTACGCATGTGTTCTGCCCGATTTTAAACTCTGAGAAAGCAAAACCCTAACCTCTGAAGAACCTGACGGTGCCGGACATGGGTCCTGGGTGGAAGCACCCACGGCTAGCAGTCGGTGGGCACCGCCACACCCCTGCAGAGCCCCTGTTCCCAGAGCACAGTGACAAGCTCCACCCTGTCCAGTCTGGTTTGTCCATGGAAACAAGTTCATGGCCAATTACATGGGAAAGAAAGGGGCATCCTCAGGTCTAAACATCCAACTGTTACGTGTGCCACGTTTTGGAATCTTTCAAGTGCACGAGACAGTGACTCAGAGTGTGGGCCTGTGCCACACTCACTGCACTTGGATCAAGAAACTGAACTGACAGTCACCCTGAACAGCTACACCACTGATCCTGACACATGTCACTAGCCATTACTGATTCCTCATCAGACTTATGTTTGAGTAATTTCAAAAGGTGGACGCACTGCCCTGGCCGGTGTTGCTCAGGTGGTTGGAGTGTTGTCCCATGAACCGAAGGGTCCCCGATCGGGGCACATGCCTGGGTTGCGGGTTTCATCCCAGATCAGGGCATGAGCAAGAGGGGGGATTGATGTTTCTCTCTCTCTCCCCCCTACTCTCCTTCTTCTCTCTCTAAAAGCAACAAAAAGGTGCCCTTGGGTGAGGCGGGAAAAAGGGGGCCGCTTCTTGTAGCCCAGGGGAAGGGCTGAGCACCGTGGGCGTCTTGCTGGCCCAAAGAGCGAGGAGCACAGGCGCCCACGCGCTGGCCCCTGCGGCTCTCAGGCCGGCCACCCACTTTAGCTCTTCAAGGTGGTGAAGGAGTCTGTCCTCCACACGGAAACAAGGGGCCGACTCCTTCCCGCTGAAGGCCCTCCCCTAATGTAGGGGTGGTGGTGTCACTGCACTCAAGACAGGTCCAGAGCGTGGCCTGCAAATGGAAAATGGTTGGCCTAGAGCAAGACCAACTGCATCAAACCCCAGACCTGCCTCCTGACGGATGTGCAGCCTCAAGGAGTTACTAACTTCTTCATCCCTGTTTCCTTATCTCTAAAAAATAGACAGTGAAGGTATCTACTTCATGAGGGTCCAAGTAGGAACCCATGCAAAACGTTTAGCACAGTGCCTGGCACACTGCAAGTTTTTAGTAATCTTAGCAAGTCTAACTTTGCTTTCATATCAGTCAATTCACAGATCTGAAAGAACTCCTTTGGAAAATAGCTCAGTAAACGTGGCCGCCGAGTCCGACTGTGAGCTCACCCCGCACCTTGGCAACTCCCTTCGCCTGCGAGGCGTGGAGGCTGGACCAGACAAGCGGTGTGTGACTCGAGCTCCTGCGCTGAGAACTGGGGCAGGATGAAGGGTGGCGGGGCGGCTCTTGCCGGTGCCACACCGAGTTTCCGGGTGAGAACAAGGCTCCTGGGGCTAAAACAAACTTGGAGACTGTTGGACACACGGTCACGCAGCCACCTTCCTGCTCTCCGAGCCTGTCATTTAGTGAAAACAATAAAAGCTGCCACAAGAGAGGGTTTTAGGCTTCACGGATGGAGACAAGGAGGAAACAACACTGAGGTGAGTTGCTGATTGCATTCACTAAGAAAAGAACCTACTACTCTGGGTTCTGAACATCTAGTGAATGTCATTCTTTTTTTTTTTTTACATTAACAAAAAATTATTATTTGAGAGAGAAGAGAAGGGAGGGAGATAGAAAGAGATGGAAGTACCGATCAGAGACAGAAACATCAAGAGGCAGATGTTGCCGTCTGCCTCTGGCACACACCCTGGTGAGGCAGAGCACAGAGCCCACAGCCCCGGCGTGTGCCCTCCTCGGGAACCGAACCGGCGACCTTTGGGTGGCAGGACAACGCCTGACCAACTGAGCCAGGGCAGATGAATGTTTTTCCGTCTTAGGTAGGGTCATCTGGCTCATTCCAGGTTAAATGTTTTTTGATCTGGAAACAGGACATTTAAAAAATCCTACATTCCTCTAGCTCAGGCGGGGAGCTAGGGAAGCATCCGTCCCTGTCTATAAATGTCTCTCAGTGGCTGAGAGCGCTGTCTCTGGGTTGAAGTCCAAGCCAGCGGTGTCTTGGTCCCACCATTCCTGCTGCTCAGACCAGCGCTCTTGCTGCCATTCAGGTGGTGGACTCTGAAAGCCCAGTGCACACTCAGTGCCCCCCTTCCAGCGACTCACACGATGGCAGGGACACCATCAGAAGGCACAGGCCATTTTTTTCACATTTTTAATACAACTGGACAAAAATAAACGGACCTTAGGCGATACCCCGGACTCCCACGGCTCTCTGTCCTCCCCCCGATCATGCCGAGCAAGGTGAGGCCCCATACTCACCACCACCACGCTCTTGGACGCGTCCAGGACGTGGATCACGGGCGCACTGTACTTCGGGGCGATTTTAACTGCTGTGTGGGTTCTGAAAATGGAGGCCAGAAGAAAACACATCCATGAGTGCTGATGGCTCCCGCTCAACCCTCGCTCAGAGCTGTCAGAGGTACTGTGTTTCCACAGTGCTTTCCAGAGAAAGATTCAAGGTACTTACATATATTGGACTTCAAAATTCCCTTGTAAAACAAGGATGACTTTCTCCCACCCTGAGATGGGGGAGGACAGGGCGTTGGCCCGAAGTCTGTGGCAAAGACGAGAGACTCTGCCCTCGGCCCTCTGCAGCGGGCGGGGCACAAGCCTGCGGCCTCCTGAGCATGAGCTGCCTCGCTCAACCACCCAGTCCAGGCAATGACACTGCAGCGTCAGGAAGGGCACGTTGAGTATCCTCCTCCAAATAAGCTGGGGTACCAGCCAGGGCCCCTGGGGCACCGGGCACCAGGCAGGACGCCACTCCCTGCTGTTGCACCCTGTCCCTGGGAGTCGCCACCATGCCCTGGCCCAGCCCCACCTTGTACTTGTAGAAGGAACCTCAGGCCCCAAGGAAATTCAACAGCAAATACCATAGAGAGGCAAAAGCAACAAAAATATTTCATAGCAACACTGGCTCAGCCCAAACCCCTATCCCTGACCTTGAAAATGTTAGTGCTGGCAAAGATCCTTTAACCCTTTAAATTACCTAAGTGCAAAACAAACTGCCCTGATTAAGGATGTTTATAGCAACAACAGAAGCCACACATGTGCTATTTCACTTACTGCATAACACAGTAACATGAGAACTGACAAGGCATCACCCTCCCTACCAGGGTGAAACCAGGGCCCGAAGCCCCCCTTCGGTGCTGGCGGCCACGGCCCCCACCGGCACACAGCGCTTGCCACCGCCTCTCCTTCCTTCGGCCCTAAAGCAGCAGCCCTCTGCCCCCGTTTTGTGTTCTTCCCCTCAACTAAACACAGGCATGTTGTGTTCTTCCCCTCAACTAAAATATATTTGCATTTGCAACAATGTCCAGAATATGTGAGAAAAAAACAAAGAACAACCTGTTTGCCATAATTCTATTTTTTAAATAAACTGACATTAGCCCTGGGTGGTGTGACTGAGCGCCAGCTGGCAAACAGAAAGGTCGCTTGTTCGATCCCCCGTCAGGGCACAAGCCTGGATTGCTGCCAGGTCCCCAGTGGGGGACACGCAAGAGGCAACCACACATCGTTGTTTCTCTCCCTCTCTCTAAAAAGTAAATAAATATTTAAAAAACAAAAACAAAAACCAAATACTACCATACTCAATCAGCCCCACCCAACCACGCTCACGTGTGTTTCTGAAGAGTCAGCGAGGACCCCAGGAGGCACACGTGGCAGCGCCAGCACTGGCCGCGGGGAGGGGCGAGGTGGCGCCAAGGGGGCAGGGGGAGACCAGACTTTACTTTCACTCCCCTACACTGTTTGACATGTTCTGCTAAGTGTGGATCCTTCAGGTGATTTTTGAAAACCGAGAGGGAGTTAAAAGTGCAGTGCATGTGAGTGTTTTTCTTAGGCTTCTCAGAGAAGACTCTAAAAATTCCTTCTAAACAAGGCAGAGAAAGCTACTCCCTGACCCCTTGGTATGCACATCTCCGTACATACACAGGAAGCGAAGGACTGAAGTCCCAGCCACAAGAACTGGGCTACCCTGGCAGGTTCCAGCCTGAGGAGGTGACTGCAGGGGGCGGGGCTGGGGACGGAGCCGCAGGCCCCAGGCCAAGGTCCTGGAGCAGCCAAAGAACCCCCTGCCTTCTGAGGACGTTTGGTGCCCACTGTGCGCTCGGGGACCCAAGGCTCTTGTGTATCCCACGAAGGGGAAGGTGTTCAAACAGCAGGGAAAGTTATGAGAAAGAAACTGCTTCCAGTTTCAAAATAGAGGACAAGTCAGACTCCACTTGCTTCCCCTTCTTCAGAAGGTCAGCTCCTGAACATACAAATAGACGTCGGCAGAAATTCTGCAGGAAGTTCCTCCAGAAACATTGTCTTAAGCCTGATGTACTTAGATGATATTTCTCTTAACGAGAACCAGTATGACTTTAAAATTTAAAATCAACACAATTAATATTTATTACACATCCAAGGGTTCTCAGCGCAGCTCTGGCCATCCTCTCTGATGGTCCTCTGGGCAAGAGCACTGAGAGGCAACTGATGGGCCCCACTGTTTGAGTGAGAGTATAAATCAAAAGCAAAGTGCTGCTTTCCAACGTAAAACTGACGCAGCTAGATGAGCACAGGCACGAGATCCGAGCCTGCTCAGGCAGCGAGAGTGCTCTTGGTTTCCTGGTACAATAATAAGGCATCGATTCCACTTTCTCCTAGGCTCCCATTTGTGCAGGCCTGTCCAGCTGGACGAAGACACCTCTCTGAAGCCTGAAAAAACACCGAACGCTGGCCTCTCCCCGCTCCCGCCCCCGCCCCCGCCCCCCAGGAGCACAGGGCAATGCTGAGGCTGAGCGGCACCCGCCCCGCCCCTGCGCAGCCTCTCATGCACACGGGCCCCGCCCCTGCACCGCCTCTCATCCACACGTTAGACGGAGGTCTTCATCTCCTGTACTTGCCACGAGGGCACGACAGTGCTAACCTCGGAAAATCACCTTTAAACTCTGAAAAAGAACAGGTACTCCAAACATTTATTTCAGGTCATATCCTATCCCAAAGCTAAGTTAGTGTTTCGTATAAATGCAGCATGACCAAAACTTCAAATGCGATGAGAAAAATGAGAGAAAGGGAAAATAAAGATGGGAAATTAAGATGCAATCAGGGTAAAATTAGCATATAAAATTCATTCCATGAAACCCAGTGCACAGGCCTGAGCACTAAGCTGCCCTACAGTCAACTCAAAGGAAAATCACATCAGTTCTGAGTCAGCACCTTACTTCCTAACAATTTTTAAAAAATCAGAAAATTACCTCTAGCTTTGAGCAATGTGATGTCCTGTTGAATTATTATTCACAAAAAAATAGAATAAATGAAAAAGACATTTTACAACCGTTGGCTTTAAAATGGTTAAAAGCTGAGCGCTGACCGCCAGGCTCACACCCCTGAGAAGCTAACAGGGCCAGGTTTCCACCAAGTCCTTTCTACTTTGTGATACCAAAACCGCCGGCCACACACACAGAACATTCAGTTTTCTATTCTCTCACAGCTACAGATTAAACGGGGACATTCCAAGTGTATTTCCACCGCAAGTCTGTATAACCTCTTGACCTCTCCAAGGGCCTGTCCAATAGACAGCCTTAAGCCTCCTTCCAAGTGTCTCAGGTAGACGACTCTAATTCTGTGATGCTACCACGGGCCACCGAGGGTGGAAAAGCCACGGTGGCCCAGTGGTGTCACGGCCCCTCAGGGGTCTGCCCTCATGACAACCTGGATGTCCTGAGCTGCCATCTGCTCAAATGCAGCCAGCAGAGGAAAGCCCTGGAGCGCAGCCGAGTCTCAGCAGGCCTGCAGCGGGGGACACCCAGGCCCCAGAGGGCGTCTGAGGCATCCAGGCTCCGCAAAGCTCTCTGGCACAGCGGCCTCTGCTACTGGGTAGGTTTCTACACAGATGCAAGAACCTCTAACCATGAAGGAGGAGACTGATAAATCAGACTTCACAAACATTAAGAATTTTTGTTATCCAAAAATACCACTAAGACAGCAAAAGGCAAGCCATATCAGAAGAATCTATTTGTAAAATATATTTTGTATAAAGAGCTTGTACACAGTATTAATAAAGAATACATACGAATCAATAAAAAAGGCAGACTACCCAATTTAAAAAAAGACTTAAAAAGCATACTCAAATGGTTAAAAAAAGGTCAAAGACATGAAAAATCATCATCAGTCAGCAGAGAAATACAAATGAAAATCATGTCAAGATACATACACAGAAAAATGGGTAAAATGGAAAGCGATGGGGAATAGCTGAAAATCTCATGACTGCTGGTGGGAACTGCAGGTTGACAGAATCGCTTTGGGAAACCGCCTGGCAAGCTCTACCGCAGATGACCATATGTGTACCTCACGAGCCAGCAAGTTGGCTTCAGGACAGAGATACAGACATAGCAACATTCTGTGTAATAGGCCCAAACTGTAAAAACCAAGCAATGTCCGACAGTAGCACGGATAAGAAATGAGACGTAGTATATTATACAATGGACCATTAAACCACAGCAGGAGAGGATAACTATTGTAACAACAAGTTTGGGCCTCAGGCAGGCACAGAAGGGTGCATGCAGCGGGGGACAAGGCTGGGGTGCAGGCAAAACCAGCTGATGGTGACAGAGATAGAACAGTGGTTACTGCCATTGGAAAGGAACCCTGTGAAGTTCCTGATGCCATTAATGTCCTATTTCTTGATCTGGGCGTGTTACAGGGGTGGCTTCATTTTTGTACAAATCAATCAAGCTATGCACCTATGATGTACGTATGTCCTTTCTGCATGACTGTTAGACTTCAGTGAAAGTGCTCACTTAAATGCAAGGGCTTGATGAAGTGACACTTCAGGGCTGAGACACCCACTGTCACAACTTCTGAATGGAGTCAGGCCTGGGAATCTACAACGAAGCTCTCGAAGGCTGCGGCCGAGTCTGTTTTCCAAAGGCGAAGCGAGCCCCGCAGTGGAGAGAGGGGCGGTCCCTGGAAGCACTGAGGCCAGCTTTTGTTTCCCAGTAACGTTCCAGAAACTGCAACGGGCATGGGAGGAAACAGAACCAGAGAGGACAGAGCTCTTGGGCCAAAACACTACAGAGCTGGAAGAAACCTGGGGGTCCTGGGTCCCAGCTCTCTGTCCTTGGGTAGGGACACAGTCACTGGCCCCCAGATGATGAGAACAGGCCTTCACAACAGCATGAAGAGCTAGTGTGTGATTTCTGATCTGATATACCAGCTCAGAGCTGTTAAGAGGCATTTATGGCTAATTTTTGCCTATAATGTATCTTGAGAGGTTACTCGTTGCTTCTGAATGTTTTTTAAAAACCTCTTTAATCTGGTGACTCTCGCTTGGTAAGAGAGATGAAAGAATGGACTATTTGGAAATGTTCCAATTTGCACAAGTAATGTGGTTTGCTGACCTGAACTTCTGAGTGGGACCCTACCATACAAAATGTCCTTATGTTGGAAGAAATCAGCATCACATTTACATAATTCATAATGCATTTCATCACATTTGCTCACTTACTCTATTTTATAACCGTGGTTTTATAAGATAGTTCATTCTGACAGTAGTCTGCAGATTCTCTCACCACTCTCTTTACTAAGCTAGTAAGTATTCCCACCACCATCAACGGTTACCCAAGACCGTGCTTGCTGAAACCCCCACCGTCTGTGGTCGGTCACACCCCTGGGGAACAACGTCCCCGGCGTCCTAGTGAAGAAGTCCTTCGTGGAAAAGCAAACCCTGTTTTCTGCTGTGAGCAACAGCCACACTACTGAGTCCTCAAGTATGAAAGCAGTTACTGGATAAATGACATATAACACTCTGACTCTCATGAAAATGATCCCTTCAGATTATAAATGTTAATCTGGCAAGGCCATGGATCCCAGTTTTTGGTCAAACACCAATCTTGATGATTCTGTGAGGATATTTTTAGATGTGATTCACATTAACATCAGTAGGTTCTGGACAAAGCAGACCACCTTCCACAACGTGTGCCGGCTCTGTCCACTCCGTTAAGGACGGGACAAGAAAAAACTGAGGTGCCCCGAGGAAGGACGTCTGCCCCTCAGACAGCACCGCCTTGCCAGCTCCAGCCTGGTCCCCAGCTGCCCACCTGCCCCGAAGACTCCATGCTCAGCAGCTCCCATAAGCCCACGAGCCAATTCTAAAATTGGTCCCTCTCTGTGCTTGCGTCTCCGTCTCTGTCTCTGTCTCTGTCTCTCTCGTTTCTCTGGAGAACCCTGACTAATGCAATGGCTCGACATACATGCCTCTAGTGTGAAAGGAACTCTGCGGTATCTCCTGCCAAACCTTGACTGCATGCTTTGTGGGACTGTCAAGTTCAACGCTCCACTGGGCATTACTCCCTGACAAAGGGAACGTATGGAGCATAATGAAAATGGCATGAAAAGCCTAATACACGAAGATGGTCTGTTAAGGTACGTAACCCTCCGTCTTCTCAGATCGCCTGCCTGCCATCTGAATAAAGCGCCCATAAAGATTCAATCAAAAAAAAAAAAAAAAAAGCCTAATACACATAATAATCAATACATTTCTCATCAAATATTGTTATGATCATGACCCCAGGAAAAATCTGACAAACTGAGCAATGATCATGTGACCAAATCCGAACTATCTCCTAAATTGTCTAAGCCAAAGCTTCATCTTTTCAAAAACACCATCTCAAAGTGAGCGTTTGGTTCCTTCTCGCTTTCGGTCGCCACTATCACAAGGCTGGATTTTCATCAAGGGAACCTGTAATTATTCCATCAGATGCCGGCTTCAAGACAGAGAGTGGCTCAAGTTCATGTCATGTCTTTGTGCCAAAAACACAGCTTCTCCACTTAGTTTGATTTGGAGAGGACTAAGTATTCGTTATAAATCTCAGGAGCTGAATGGCCAGTGGGAGGGCTGAGGAAGGGGCTGTTTCAGCGGGGACCCCAAAGGCCTCCCAGAGTGCCCCAAGAGCGCTCCTCCTGCCCAGGGGAAGGCAGGGGAGTGCGCGTGCTTGTATGCGAGAGGCCAATGCACTGAGAAGTGTAAGGAACAACCCCTGGCCTGAGCACGGCCCTCAGACACCAGCACTCCCGCGACACAAAGTGAAGCACGAACTCGTGAGCATGACTCACCGCGAGGTAGTTGCCCCTCCAATCAGCAGCGGGACCTTTATACCTAATCTCTCCATTTCCTTGGCAACAAATATCATTTCATCCAGTGAAGGAGTGATGAGACCTGAGAGGCCAATGATATCTATTGTTTAAAAAAAGAAAAAAAGGACAAATTAGAAGGAGGATGACAGAAAAGGAAGAAAGTATGAAGAGTCATTTAAAAAACTTTTGTAATAAAGACCATAAGATATAATATGAATTCCCAATTTCTAATTCTAAGAAAGCTTTTCTGACTGGGGGTTTTAATTTATTATTTGCTTTTGTCAGTAAATATGATTTGTAACTTAAAGTTGCAATACTAGACTTGCCATGGTTTTGGTAAGTCATGCAATAGAATAAATGTTTAGTTAGGTCCCACACTTGAATGTGTCACAATGTGTCAAGAAACATAAACACGACACACAGAAAAAAGCCTAATACAACTTCATTCTCTCATAAGAAAGCCGTCTCCACTCCCATCTTCAGGGCGGGACAGCAGCTTCGCGCCCCATTCACCTCTGCAACCTCCACTACGAACGGCACTGAAAGCAGCCCCGCGCGGAGCTGGCCCTCCGCTGCCTGCCTGCCCCCACGCCTTCCCGCCTGTGCTGGGGCGCACCAGTCACCCACGGGCAGGCGCTGCGGAGATGCCCGCAGGCTCCCTTGCTCCGTACCTGCTTTGTGGTCAAGAGCCGCTTTCAGTATCTTATCGCAGGGAGTCATGACTCCTAAGTCAATAACTCTGAGGTACAGAAATGGGACATGAGAAAATTAAGGAGAACAGATTAGAGACAGGGCTGAAATGAACATTTTTATTTAGCCATCAAATACTGCTCTGATGTAAACTGGAATCGCACTGAAATGCTCACTAAATACTAAGTACAACTACCATTTACTGAGTACCTAACCATATGCCAGGCACTATGCTAAGCTTTTATAAGCAGCTTTATTGATATATAACTCACAAAGCAGATTAGTCATCCGTTTAAAGTATACAGTTCAATAGCTTTTCACATATTAAGAATATACAATATGTAATTTGTCCTTTTAACCATTTTTAAGTATACAATTCAGTGGCAAATCCTGACCCCGCTGGCCCTGGGAACTCTGGCTGAGGGACAGGACCTGAAGCCCGGGAGGAAAGCCTGGGTCCCGCCCGCCCGGCTGGGACGCCACGCCTCCCACTTCCTCTGTCATCTACCACAGCTGCCTGCCACCCTACATCTCCACGGCCCTGGGTGTCCCCTCTTTACTCTGAGCTATACCCCATGTCTGTTTCCTGTAGGCCTTTGCTTACAGTCTTCTATTTTGCAACCTGAGAGATTAAAGAGAATAAAAATATTACAGAAAAATGTTAATTTTATAATCATATTTCTAAAGTGCTTATTTATAATAGAGTTGTAAACACGAGCATTTAATTTGGGCTTCCAATTCAGAAAAGAAATGCAAGCCGCACTAAATGTGTGAGGGAAAACATCCTACTATTTAAGAATACATACAATTTAGAAAATAAATATTATAATAAAGTCCCTTTTACTCTGCAGAAGAAATGGTGGTTTCCAGGGGCTGGAGAGTGGGGAAAATGGCGAGATGATGTTCACGGGTTACAAACCTCCAATTAGATAAGTTCTGGAGATGAATACACAGCGTGTGAATACGGTTAACAATGCTACACTATGTACTTGAAAGTGTTAAGGCAGTAAATCTTCAGGGTCCTCACCACAAAAAGAAATAAGTTTGGTGACGTGATGGAGGTGTTAGCTAACGCTGTGGTGTTAATCACGTCGCAATAGGTAAGTGTATCAAATCAGCACCTTGTTCACCTTAACTTACGCAATGTACGTCAATTATATCTCAGAAACACTGGAGAACTATATGTTATATATTTTATACATACACATACCTACAGACACACGATATCAAGTTGAAAGCCTCTGAGTAGGAGAGGTTGAACCAGTGCACCCTTGACTTAGTCATTTTCCTCACTCAGCTGAACACTGGAACACGATGATATAGTTTAAAAGTATTTCATTCTTGGCTATATATTGCATAATTTTTTTTTAACCCATACTAGGCAGTTATATTAAGAACCACTGGTTAAAATATAAACATGGCTCATTATTTGTATCAGCAAATCCACAGTTTTTAAAGTACTAGATGTATGGTATCTAATTTTAAAATTTCTCTTACTATATTCTACTTTTTCTTACAGAATTAAATAGTGTGCATTATCTGTTAAATGGGAAAGCCCACATTTATCTTTACACAATTATTATTAAAGTGTATCTAAAATCTACTTTCAGGTAATCAAATATTTGATCAATAATATTTAAAAATATCCTAGCCCTGTCCACGTGGCTCAGTTGGTTGGAGCACTGTCCTGTGCACCAGAAGGCTGCAGGTTCAATCCCCAGTCAGGTCACATCCTAGGTTGCGGGTTTGATCCCTGGTTGGGGCAAGAATGGGAGGCAAACGATCGATGTTTCTTCCTTCCTTCCTCTCTCTCTAAAATCAATAAACATATCCTCGAGTGTGGATTAAAAAAATATTTAAAATTACTTCTTAAGAGGAATTGAACTAGAATATTAATATTAATATTAGACATTATGGTTAAAGTTGTTTAACTTTATAATGGGATAAACATTGGAAAGTAAATTGACATAGCAGAGTCTCGACTTTTTGAAATTAGAAGCCCTGAGGATGGCCTGCCACTTGCTAGCTGTGCGTGTGACCATGAAGAAATCACTGAACTTCACTGAGCCTTGTTTTTTTCATCTGTTAAATGAGAAATACAATAATTGAGGCAGGCAGAGCAGAATCAAAATCATTAAAATTTTTTTTTTAAAAAAGGATGAAAGAAAAGGAAAAGAAAAAGATCAGGAAAAGACAAAACTTAGTTCTATAAAAGCACTATAGTTCTGGTTGGTGTGGCTCAGTTGGGCATCATCCCATAGAGTGAAAGGCTGTGGGTTAGATTCCAGGTCAGGGCCCATGCACGGGTTACTGTTCAGTCCCTAGTTGGGGTGCGTACAAGGGGCAACCAATTGGTGTTTCTCTCTCACACAGATGTTTCTCTCCCTCTTTCTCCCTCTCCTCCCCCTCTCTCTAAATATAAATAAATAAATAAAAATCTTAAAAAAAAAAAAAAAAAAAAAAAGCCCTATAGAGCCCTGGCCAGTGTGGCTCAGTTGGTTGGAACACTGTCCCATAACCAGAGTTGTGGGTTCAATTCCAGGTCAGGGCACATGCCTAGGTTGCCAGTTCAATCTGTGGTCTAGGTACACGCAATCCCTGGTCTGGGCACATATGATACCCAGTCTAGGTGCACACAGGAGGTAACCAATTAATGCTTCTCTTCTGCATCAATGTTTCTCTCTCTTTCCCTTCCCCTCTCTCTAAAAACAATAAAAAAAAAAGTCTGTGGGTGAGGATTAAAGAAAGAAAAGCACTATATAAATTGTGAAGTGGTAAACAAATGTTAGTAGTAACAGATTATAGGTGGATACATTCTTATATATCTATTCAAATTCTGAAAATCTACTGAATTATAAACAATTGCATAAACAAGGTCGGAGATGCCAACACAAAAGAGCTGCTTCACACGACTTAGCCCTCAAAACTTTGGAAAATAAAAATAGCAAAATACCCTCTGGACTGGGCCTAAAAGCATCCTTGTTTCCAAACAAACTGCAAGTGTGTCAAAAAACAGGTATTATGACTACTGGACTGATGATTACTGGACTGAAAATTAAAACCTTGTTTAGAATAATATCACTATGTTACCTGCACCAATGGAAATGTCTTCCTTCTATTGATGTCATCATTCCCCTTTCCTTTCTCATAAGTACCCTTTGCCTTTGTCTCCTAATCGGAATATTATCTGGGCTTCTGCCTGAATCAGTGCCTCCTAAATAGCTACTTTTTTAATCTCAATAAATGCTTGTTGAATCTCACTTTGAAGCCCTTTATATTTTTAGGTTAACAGCATCATAGTCACTATTGTATCATCTCCATGAGAAATGTATTTTCTGTCTAGACAGCACTATCACTTTTAGTCCTCTTTATATTTTTCCACACACAAAGAAAAAAATTTTTGTATCATTTCATGAGATTCACTGCATCAGTGACAAAGAACCAGGAACAAGAAGAGTGCATTAGGACTTGGTACTGGATGGTTAACTAGCTCACTCACTAGCTGAGTGATTCACCCAGGCAGCCGAAGTGGATTTAACTACATCATGCGCGTCTCCAGAGCAAATGTCCACTAGTTGACGCTACAACATCAAACTCACCCAAGTCAGGAGTCCATTGTCACAACACGCAAGACCCAAAGGCGTGTCTGACCTGACAGAAAAGTTTGCACATACACTTGTGTCTTTGTACAAGGAACAATTAAAGTTTCATCTGCAGATGCTTCTCTAGTTAGACTCACTGGCAGAGACAAGCAGACCTTCGATGTGCAGGTCAGAGGAGCTGGCTGGGCGGGGAAAGCCCAGGCGAGTGAGCGGGCTTTCCCCGCTGCAGCCTCTCTGGAGGAACTGCTGCTCTCCTGGGCCTCTGAAAATATCTGCACTGGCGGAAAAATACTCCTACTATGATTCTCTCAGCTACTTATCCATTTTTTCAAGACAAAAATTGATAAACACAGGACAACAATATCTCAAGAATGCTTTATGAAGTTTACCTACAAGTCACCTTTTCAACAGTTCTTATCCCATTACCACAGTCAAATATGTACCTGGCTATTTAACCTGATAAATAGTAAGCTTCTTGAATGCACAATATCAGTACAATGGATGGCACAGAGCAGATAACCTACAAACGTTTTTAATTAGTCGAACTGAATTTTAACTAATTGTGATAAAAGCAAATCAAAGTCAACAACATCGAATTTAAAAAGAGACAAAGAAGAAATGTCTTATAGATTTTAGGGAGCAAACACTATATCCCAATACTTATTCTATAGGCAAAATCTTATTATAACAACCCCTACTAAATATATTGTCTCTCCAATATATTTATCTTTTTAAAAAAATAATAAATACATTCCAAGGAATAGTCCTTATTTCCAGGACCGGGAGAGAACGCTATGTCTTGACAGTTAGTAGGCAGGCGAACACATACACTTGTGAAGACAGAGGGAATAGGTGCCATCCAGAACTGGCTCCATAACCCCCAGTCTCCCAGAGAGCTTCTTAGTTGCACTTAATCACCCTTGAACGCAGAGTGCAGAGACACGTTGAGAGCAGACAGGGGGCTTTACGGGCAGTTTTCACCTGGCAGCGGGAGAGAAATCTAAGGGGCACAGCTGCAGTGGAAGTGAGTCTCTCTCCTCTACAGAAAACACAGCACATTGGAAAGCAGGCTATGGCTCAAAAAAACTGTTGGTTGGATGTCAACCAAAAAAGACATTAAGTAGTTCATTAGACTTTGGATTATAAAGAATATGTTGAAATTGGAGCAAAACATACACTTACTAAAAGGTCATCAACTCTCATAAGGAAATAACTTTGTGCTGAATATTTATTTGTTATAGTGAGATATGTCAGAAATGGATTATACTTGTACACATTCTAAAAATCTAGTTTCGTCATTGCCAAGAAGCATGCATGGTCCTGTTCTAAGCGGAGAAAAGAGAAAATTGTACAGTTAAAGCCTCCTTATCAAATTCTATGTAGACAGTGTCATTAAGATCTCCACTCTGAAGTACGGCAGCTCATTGAGAACAAGAAATTATGCTGCGTCCCTCTAGCCACGGGTAGGAGCCCAGTGTGCTGGCTACTAGAGACTCTGGCTTAGGGTCAATTCTCAGGAAGCCTCTTGGGAGACTTCAAGATGGTGGAGAGTGAATGGAAGTCACACTGAACTCCTCCCAGGGCCAATCTGGAATTACAACTAAATTGTGGAAAAATCACCTGGAACAAACAACTGAACAATAGTGAGAGAGGAGTCTTATATCTTCAGACAGAGAGAAGAATCAGCTTTAGCGCAACCTAACTGGTAAGGAGTGAGATAGAGACTGGAGAAGGTGGGTGGGGTGCCCATGGGCAGCAGCAGCAGAGGGATATTGAAATGGCCAGTTGGATCCCCCTGAGAAGAGCGGGGTCTAAACCGTAAGTGGGAGTCCCCAGCCTACAGCACCAGCCCAAAAAGTACACAGATAACAACCAGCTGTGGAAAGCGGCAGGATTGCTCTCTGCCTTAGATAGGTAGCTAGAGATGCAAAGAGCCTTTTAAAAGGCAAACACATAAATTTTTATTTGTAGCCACTTACCCTGGTCTCTGGCAAAGGCAGGGGCAGAGTGGGCTAGAGATGCCTGAGGAGAGACGGGGAAAGGAGGCTTAGGGGAGAGAACTGAAAAAGCAGCTGGTGGGATTCCAGTGCTGACTCATCCCCCATACAGCAGCTGCCATCTTGCTCAGGCAGACGACTCCCCTGAGCGACAGCAGCATGAGAGGACACAAAAGCCCCGCTCCCAGGAGGGACTCTGCCCTGGCCCAGTGGTGCTAAAGCCTGACTGCTGAGTACAGAGTGGCAGGCACAAGTAGTAGATCCCTGGCTAAAGGGGGCTCAGAGTGGACTAGGGGCACTTGAGGAGGGACTGGAGACAAAGGCCCTGGGGAGAGAATGGAGATGGTAGCTGGTGGGATCCCAGTGCTGACTCATCCCCCATACAGCAGCTGCCATCTTGCTCAGGCAGACCACTCCCCTGAGCTGCAGCACTATGAGAGGACCCAATAACCCTGCCCCCAGGAGGGACTCTGCCCTGCCCTGTGGTGCCTAAACCTGACTGCTGAGTGCAGAGTGACTAGATTAACAACTGAAGGAGATAGCCACAGACAGTAGATTCGCTGAAGTCTCGAACACACTGCCTAAGGTCAGAGAGGGTCAACGTCTGGCATCATCAGAGGCAGATCCAGAAAGAAAAAACAGCAGTCTCCTACCATAGAAGTTCACACCACAAAGTCAGGAAATCAAGACAGATCAACTTAAGAATCAGAAGCAAAAGAGAAGAGTCTCACAAATAATGGGAAGATAAAGAAACACCTCCCAGTCAAAGGGAAAGGAGGAATCCCTAGAAAGAGAACTAAATGAAATAGAGGCAAGTAAACTATCAGATACTGAGTTCAAAACAATGTTCTAAGGAAGCTCAATGAGCTCAGTGAGCTCATAGAGAATTACCAAAAACTACAGGGAAACTACGAGGAACTTACTGCAAACTAAATCAGCATGAAAAAGGACTTAGAAATTATCACTAAGAGACAAGAAGAAATGAAGAATACAATTTCTGAATTGAAGAACACAGTAGAAGGAATCAAAAGCAGGCTAGATGAACCAGAGGAACGAATCAGCGAGCTGGAGGATAAGGTAGGAAAAAAGCTCCCAGAAAGAGCAAAAAATGAAAAGACTCAAAAAGAATGAACAGGAATTTAGGGATATGCAGGACAACCTGAAACATAATAATATCCACATAAGAGGGATACCAGAAGGAGAAGAGGAGGAGGAAGGGATAGAGAACCTGTTTGAAACAGTAATGATGGAAAACTTCCCTCATTGGAGGACAGAAAAAATCACACACGTCCAGGAAGCACAGAGGGTCCCATTCAAGAGCAACCTAATGAGGCCCATTCCAAACACATCATCATTGAAATGGCAAATATCAAAGAGAAAGAGAGAATACTAAAGGCAGCAAGGGAAAAACAGGTAGTAACATAGACAGGAGCCTCGGTATAGCCAGCATCTGACTTCTCAACAGAAACACCACAAGCCTCAAGGGAATGGCAGGACACATTCCAAGTCATGAAAAGCAAAGGCCTTGCAACCAAGGCTGCTCTAACCCAGCAAGGCTCTCAATGAAAACGGGAAGTGAAATAAGGAGTTTCCCAGACAAAAGAAGGCTAAAAGAATTCACCTCCACCAAACCAGCATTGCAAGATGTGCTAAAGGGATAAGAAGATGAAGAAAAAGAGTCTATGAGTACACAGTTCCTTTCACAGTCACCAATACTTGATATTACCAATATTTTTAATACTTATTAATCTGATTGTGACAATGATGTGTTATTTCGTTACTTTATTATTTGTTGAAACTTACCTATTTCTGTATATTTCTTGCCTATCTCTATTATTTTTAAAAAGCTTTAAATGACTTTTTGGTATTCTTTATCCATTTTTTGATTGTTCATAGAATTTTTTCCCTAAAAAAACCTATTAACCCTTTTATAGATGTGTTGCAAATACTTTCATATTCTATTGTCCTTTAAGTTTTTTTATATGTATATTACTGTATAGTCTTAAATGTTTAATATAGTCATATTGTCAATATATTACTTTATAGCTTCTGGGTTTGAATATTTTATTTCAGGGTAAGAAATAGATTAGTTTGTATTTTCTCCTAAAACTCCTTAGATTTTACATACTGATTTTTAACTTACCTGAATTTTCTTATATAATGTGTGAAATAAGGCTCTATGTTTGTTTTATTTCAAGTAATAGTGGTCCATGCACTTTATTTGTTGAATAAGCCTTATTTTCCCCATTGATTTGAAATATCAGTTTAATCATGTATTACTACATTGTTAGATATATACGTTTGTTTCTACAATGATCATTTTATTTCATTGATTTACTTGATTATTTCTGTATTGGTGTCATGTTTTAATTTCTGAGACTTTATAACAGATTTAAATTTTTTAATATTTTATAATGGATTTTGACACTTAAAAAAAAGAGAAACTATTTGAAGAAATAATTACTGAAAACTACTCAGCTCTAACAAAGATGAAAATTTTATGCCTTGCCACAGTGTGGATACACCTGGAGAACATTAGGTAAGTGAAATAAGCCAGTCAGACAATCAGAGAAAGACAAATACCATATGATTCACTCATATATGGAATCTAATGAACCAACTGAACTAACAAGCAAAACAGAGAGAGAGTCATAGGTAGAGAGCAGGCTGACAGCCCTGAGGGGAAGGTTATCGGGTACAGGGGCTGAGCAAAAACGAAAAAGGGCACATGGACTTAAGCAAGGGTATCATGATTGCTGGGTGGGGAGCAGGAGGATAAGGGGGATACGTGGTAATGGAAAAAAATACAATAAAAATTTGATTAAGGAAAAAAACAAGAAGACTCTTGGTTGTTTTGACCCTGCTTGAATAGTTTCTTTTCTTTTTGTCCTTATTGAAATTACAACAAATTAAATAATTACTATCTTATTTCAGTTGAAAGGGTGTGTTCAATGTAAAAAATTTGAAAGCACAATAAGAAAAAACCTAAAAATAGCCTCTAATATCCACTGTCATCCCCTTCCACCCACTAAAGAATTATCCTGGTAATACTTTCAATTTTAAATAAGCGGTTGGAAGCAGCGAGACTTCACTTACCTGAAATTATTGCAGCTGAGAACTACTCCAACTATGTTCTTGCCTATGTCGTGCACGTCGCCCTTCACAGTGGCCAACACGATGGTGCCGTGGTAAGGGTCCTACAGGGGGAGAGGTGCCAACTGGACCCTGCTCCAAGTGCTCTAGAGCAGATCCCCTGGCTCTCTACGCCAGCCTGGCTGGCGTTGGCCCAGGAAGCAAGTTAGTGCAACCAAGACAACCTCCAGGACAGACCCAGAGCCCAGACCATGGGCTTCGCAGGTGGGAAGCTGTGCACCTGAGTAGCTCAAAGGTGGCTTACCTGTGTGTTGGCCTAGGGAGTTTCTGCCAAGATCATGGGTTCCACCACCTTAAAGCGCAGCTTAGGTTCAAATACAAAACAGTCCCATAGCCGACATCCTTAACCCCAAACACTGTGTGACAATTTTTAGAGTTGACAGTGAGGAGGGAGGACGAGCCGGCGAGTGGCACATGTCCCATCAGAATCTGAACCCCACAGCTGCCCGGTGTGCGGGGGGGCGGGGCATTTAATTATCTCCTTGCACCTTCAACAGTGTTGTTCCATGCACCACTGGCACCCCTCCCTCAAAAACAAAGGCACGCAAGGCAAGCAGGATTGTTATAAACACTAAGTTTGCCTGAGCCATTCACAAACTCACATCACTTTAAGAACTCAGATCTGAGGGGCAAAGTGGATGAGCTTCACCAAGAGCTAAGCTCAGTGTGTCCCAAGGTGGTGCAGCCACAGAATCAGGCCGAGTCCACCAGTAGTGCCAGGACGTGGCCCATATCCAGGGGATATTCAGTGAACAGGTTTCCAAAACCCAGCCTCACTCAGTCGCTCAAGGGCAGGTCTTTATAGCCACAGTGTCTACTGCAGTACCTGGCCCAGAGCAGGAGCTCTGTAAATGGTCAATAGACGAATGAATGAACAAATGAACTGATTTTGTCTTGAAATCACAGGCTTTGTTTGAAAAATTATGTTCTTATTAAAAGCTTCATAAAGCCACAGTCAAAGGAAAATCCCACGGTATTCTGACACTTGGTAAAAGAGCTCAGTTCCCTGTTTTACCTTCAACGACAAACACAGCCAGGCCCCACAGTCCCTATCCCTCCCCAGTAACAGGCATTAAAGCCAGTCCCTCACAGGAACCACAGGCCTGGACAAATGACTTGCCTCTTCCTCCAATGTGCCAGAGAGCACTTTAGCTTCTTCTCTTTCTTTTTCCATGAAGGGAATAAGGTGGCCAACAGCCTTTTTCATGACCCGCGCTGACTTTATAACCTGGGAAGACACAGAGTCAGGCATCTTTATCAGATCACCTGAATGGCTGCTGACACCCACTTGGGAAGTTTCAGCATGAATTCGGGATGCACGCTTCGACCTCCGTCAGTCAGCCTCGCTGGAGCCCACTTTCAACAGTGGGCAGGTAAAGACTGAGTTCCTGAGGGGAGAGCCAGTGACCATCACAGAAGGAAAACCAGCTAGCGATCAGCTGTGGCCATTTCTGTCCTCTGAACTTTGCACATTGTCTTTTTTCACCGGCAAGGCCCTCCATTGTTCTCCAAGCTTCAAGCTTCTCCACCAAGAGCCGCTTCTTGGCCTTCTCTCCTCATTCCCCATCGTATTCCCCAGCATTGTAACTCACTTTTGATTAAGGTTTATGCTGAGTGAGAACAGAGAACAGGGCCTTTTACAAAACCAATCAGTGTATGCTAACATTCATAGGTGGAAGTGTGGTAAGAAGCAGAGTATTTGCACAGGGTCAGAGTTTCTCCCTACAAGTAAATTTCCAGTGAAGAAACCCTGCAGATGCCATTAACCAAGTGATCCAAATTAATGTCACCAGTAATGGGACAGCAACATCATGGGCCTCCTGACACAACCCCTGGAGAAGGACACCGCACCACTCTGTTATTTTTGCCCAGGTGAGAAAACGTCAGGCACACTCAAATTGAGGGACTGTCTATATAACAACTATACTGGACTCTTCAAAAGTCACAGTCACAAGAGGAACTGACAGAGAAGGCAGCATGAAAGGAAAGCGGGATCCTGCAACCAAAAGGAAACAGCAATAGAAAAACTGGCGAGATTTCATTATGGTCTTTATTTGACAGAACTAACCGACATTAACTTCCTGGTTCTGATAACTGTACTATGGTCAAGTAAAAATGTTAACATTGGGGAAAAAGTTGGGTGAAGGATATAAAGGCACTTTTTAAATTACATTTGCAATTTGTCTGTGAGTCTAAAGTTAACACAAAAGTGAAAAGTTAAAAATAACTCAACATCATGAAAATCCAGGACCGAGGAACTTGCCCAGATTGGAGGAGACTATGCAGATGGGACAAGGAAAGGTCCTCATCCTGAGTGACTGCGGGAGCGTGACAGCGGTGAGGCACACGTATTAAATGACCAAACCGTGTCCTGTTCATGTGTGCAGGTTAGTGTGTGTTAATCATAAAACAATAAACCTGTTTAAAAAAAGGATTGAATGCTATGAAGGAAAATGGGCAATTCACAGTAAGGAACAAGTGATTTAAAAAAAAAAGAAAAAGGCATTTTAGCTCCTGTAGCCACCCCCCACGAGCCCCGCAATCCAGAAGGCTCAGCAAGCATTTGTGCTTAATGGCTGCTGTAAGCTGAAATGAGTTCTGGTTTTACTCAAAACATATTTAATGTGTATCACTATTTAAAATGGTAATATCTTTGTCAAAATACGCATCCTAAAAAATGAATTTGGTTGGTCAAATCCAATGTTACTAATATTAACTTTACATTAACCTTGGGTTTTATTTTAATGTGGAGGGAGAAGTGGTATACAAGGTAAGACATGGAGATTAGAAGTTTAGAATGTCCAGATGACCTCTAGCCTCCACATTTAGAGAAAAATTGAGCAGAACTCAATGCCCGTGAGCCCCTTTCAAAATTAAAACCTGAGAAATATATCCAAACACTATTTATTAAAAGGCAAAGGCTTTTCCTTTCCATTGTGAAAATCCACCTCCCTCCTCCATCTATTGCCAACCTGAGGTAGAAACATTTTTCCAGCTCCAAAAAGATCACCGACAACTTTCATGCCATTCATCAGAGGTCCTTCAATTATATTCAGAGGTCGGGGATATTTTTCCTGGTTTAACCTGGCTTCCTCAGTATCCTCAATAATATGTTTTTCAATGCCCTACAAAAAAAAGGGGAGGAAAAATCACATAAAACAGTGGCTTAAGTCTAGGCAGCCCATAAAGAATGGATCATGGAAACGCTTAAGAGTACAGATTTGGGATCAGACTGCATGGCTCAAATCCTGGTTTCTGTCACCAGTTCAGGGGACTCATTAAGCCTCAGTTTCCTCAATTACAATATCACACAGTACCTGACTTGTATGGTTTCACTGAGGATTAAACTAGACACCTTTGTGAAGTGCTTGGGGGCTTTACTGGTACAAAGTACACACTTAATAAAAGCTAGGAGAGAAAGGGGATTAATAAATTCAAATTTGTAATAAAATACGCTTTTTATCCTAGTGGTTGAAGAGATTTTACATTAATAAATATCTCCTATGAAATCAGCATTTCTCACTGCAGTGTTAGGGGCTGCGGAGGAAAGACAGCAGGCAGCACGCGTAGGTGACGCTCACACCCAGAGCCTCCACCAACTGGTCCAGCCTTCAGTGGTCAAGCCCCACCCTCCAGCGTCCCTAGCGCAAGGATCCTTGGCTGTGGCTGACTAGTTCCACAGCCTGAAATATGTGAATCTCAAGAAGTCAAAAGTTAAAATTCTAGAGCCAACCAACCCCCTCAAAAAAACCCTCTGAAATTATCCAGATTCACAAACGAGGAAACTAAAGCCCAGGAGATTATCTTGCCTAATATTACAGTTATCAGCAGAAGAGCCAGGACTTGCTTTTTGATTGAATCACAGCAACTAGGTCTAGGACAGCACTTTTCAGCCTTGGCAATACTGACATTTTGGGAGGAATGATTCTTTGCCATGCAGGCCGGCCCGGTGCACCGTAGGGCATTTAGCAGTACTCCTGGCCACTGGATCCAGTAACACTTCCCACCCCAGGTGTGACAACCTACAATGTCCCTGGACACTGTCAGATATGCCCAAGGTGGGGGACGAGTTAGGGAGGGGTGGCCTAGGGAGTCTCCTTTGCCGTCCGCACTTCCCCCGCAGCAGCCACATCAGAAAAGGGCAGGGCCCGAGCTCCCAGCTCCCAGGGGCACAGGGCCCACAGCTCACCTTCACAAGGGCATACTCCAGGCGCTCCTCCACGGGGCCGCGCCTCCACTCATCCGTCTGGAGGACCTTCTTCCCGCCTTTGCCGTGAGTCTTAAATAAAATTAGGACAGAGAGACGAACGTGACAGTTCCTTACTGGGCAGCAAAAACTATGCCTTATCCTTCTTTTATATTTCTAGCCCTAGTAAGTAGCTTATCCAGAATGAATTTAGATCTCCATATGTTTAAGGGAAGCAGAAATCTTTTAGGATTTGAACTTTCAGTAGAGGGACAGAACAAGGTTCCATTTATTTTCTTTCCTTCTTTCCTAAAAGGCAACTTAAGACAAAGGATTTCCAGGATGGTCCGAGACGTTCTACCCCCCATCTGATGAGCTTGCAGGGCTCCCAACGAGGAGCACCACTACCCCCAGGCGAGTGCAGAGGGGCTGTGACAACGCTGAGTCAACGGGCGCTGCCGGGGCCTCGCCGTGTCGCAGGGGAGGTGGAAAGGCCAGCTGCGAGGGAGAGCGCGTGCCGGGGCTGAAGGAGCAGGCGATACACTACACCAGGGACTCCGAGGAAGGAGTGACCATCACAGACTGGGGTGAAGAGAGACCATGAAGAAGCCGACAACTTCAGCAAAGGGACAAAAGCACAATGATCACAGCACATAGGCGAACGGGCAGTATTACCTAATTTGTTTTCTCCTCACTGGCGACCCCAGTTGCCCAAACCATAAACCTAAATATCTTTCTTGAATATCCATCCATCGCTCACGTTTAAGGCATCACCCAGTCCTCCTCAGCATTCTCTCCACCTGCTTCCACTTTCACAGTCCAAGCCACTAACTAGTTCCTGCAGTCCAGACGCTCCCTGGTTTCCACGCCGTCTGCATGGCAGCGAGAGGGACCTTCCAGAATGCAAATCTGGTCAGACTGCCCACCTGTGAAGAAACCCCCTGGAAGGCCCCCCTGGCTTTCTCCTGCAGCTTTATCGGCTGCCCCTCCCTGCAAGCTTAGCTACCCCGAACACGCCGGTTCCTTACACTCTCCATCATCTCTCCACCTCCAGGCCTACGCATCTGTGCATCTGACACACGTGATTCAGCACTCGCTGCATTACCAGGCCCCAGCTGGCTGCAGACACAAGCCCCCAGGCAGGAACCACCAGCACCGCCCCCCAACACCAGACTCAGCCTGGCCAGTCCCACTCAGCCGCAGGTCTCACCGACCTCCTCCACCTTCAGGGCTGTGTCTCTCCTACGTGTTTGCGCAGCGCCCGGTCCATTCTGTCAGGGCACGTACCACCTGCCCTACACCTGCCTCGCCACACTTCTTGCAAGGCTCACAAAACTGGGCTCTGCAGGGGCACATCCCTCTGACGACTGAAATCCTCCAAGTTCAGTAAAACGCATAGCACAAAACAAGAGTTCAGCCAGTATTCGCTGAATGATACAATGCTTAATAAAAATGTATGTTCCTGGAGCAATATTTGTATAGGATAGTAGAGGCCAAGTCACATAGTGCCAGAAATCCAAGCTACAAAATTTGGGTTTAACCTTCTAGGCAATTGTGGGGTCAGGGGTCGGGAGACAAGACAACTCAAAGTTCTAAAGCTGCAGAATTACTTTCAAAGAAGTATTTTCAGGAGAGCCCCAGAGGAGGAGAATGACTTAACAGTCCACGGCAAAGGCCTGGACTACAGCGCTGGTAACGGGAAGGGAAAACAGGACTAACACGAAGGCATTAAAGTTACAGACAATGCGCCAGGGAAGGAAGGCGGTGTCAAGAGCCCCAGAAGTCAGGGCTGGGGCAGTTAGCGGAAACAATGACGATACAAGGGCCTTCTCACATATCGAAAGACCAATGCCTCTCTTACATAACAAGACATCTAAAGAGGATGGTAATTAAAAAAATTATTTGCAACACTATTCACAATAACCAAGACATGCATGTGTCCATTGATAGACAAATGAATAACGAAATACAGTACATGGAATGTTACTCAGCCATAAGGAAAAACCCTGCCATTTGTAACAACATGGATGGACTCTGAGGGCATCACCCTAAATGAAATGAGGCCAATAAAGAAAGACAACTACTGCATGATCTCACTTACATGGGGAACCCAAAACAATGAATTCCTCAATATGGACTGTTGCTTGCCAGAGGCGGGGGGTGGGGAGGAGGAAATGACTGCCGGTCCAAAAGCACGGTCCCGATGACGCAAAGCAGAGCACGGTGACTAATCGATAAGGCTGTGCCGAATGTTTGGAAGTTAAGAGAGGAGATCTTCAAAGATCTCATCACATGAAAAACAAGTCTGTAAGTATGTACAGTGAAAACTGTTAACAAGACTCACGGTGATCATTTCACAATATATACAAATATCAAGTCATGTTATACACCTGAAAGTAATGTAATGTCATATGTCAATTACAGCTCAGTTTAAAAAAACTAAAAATATCACACAAAATTGCAAGATTCATAGGATATATATTCTGGCCTTTATTGAAAGGGAAAACTACAAAACTAGAGCTTTGTGGCATGGACTGAAGGAAGAAGAAGAAAAAGGGAAGACCCACCGCTCACGTTCATATCGCTCGACACGTGTAAGCCCCGTTTGTTCTGTCAACCACGCACCGCTGATTCCTGCCCGTGGGAAGAGTCTGAGAGGTGAAAACAGGGCAGAGTGTTCCAAACACTCTTGGAAACAGGACCTGGTGTATTCACAAAAAAATTCAGTCTGCAGCACACATGGGGCACAGAGGGGGCAAAACACGTGTTTATTAACGGGGCAAATGAGGACACGGTGAGAGGGCTGTGTGAAGATTCCACCAAAGTGCTAGCACTGCAGAGAATGAAAGGGACCCCACTTGATGGGCGTACTCTAGAAAACCAATACTTAAGGGGACAGAGTACCATTTAAAAGCACCTATTTCAAAAGGACATTTTCCAGAACTGGAATACAAGCCACTGCAAGTTTCACACACTGTTAGATCAGACAGCAGGTGCACTGGAAGTTCATCACATAGGAAGCTACCAAGCAAACCAACCAACCAGTGAGCATGGCCGTCTGGCTACTCCTTGTATCTGCCGCTACTGCTCTTGACTAGCTTCTGCCTCGCAGAGTCCCCATGATGACCTGTGTTTTGTTTCTGGTATCCAACCAGACCAGCATCCAGGGGAGGGAACTGCTCAAGAGGAAGCCAGAGAAGAACGAGAGCTTCGGAGGCAATGGGCGGATCTAGGTCGGATCAAAGAGAAGACCTTTTTTCCAGAAAAGTATCAAGAATATTCTCACAATCCAAGGTCACTTAAGAACCATCCCATTCAGAGCAAGAGATCTTTCCAGTCTTTGGCCAAAGGGGTCATGACCTCTACTAGGGTGCCACTTAATGAAGGAACTCCCTGTGAGTGATATATTACCATGACCTTTATACACCAAAACATATACTCACCACAGGTCAGTCTACATCAAATTAGGGGAATTATTTCTCAACACACTCATTTATTCTCCAAAAATGGCATTAGAGTTCAGGCCTCTTTCCACCATTTTCAATAATGTATCAGACAGGAACTGGTACAGATCTTATCATTTAATAACAAGAGGCAATCATTCTCTTATAATGAAAAAAAATTCTCCATCCCTTATTTTCCTCATAGTATTCCTGCTTTTCATGCTCCATCTGCACTCAGTGTATCTTGGGAGTTATTAAAGTATACCTGTTTTGATATTAATTCCCTTAATGGTAACAGAGATCACATTGAATAGCCTACTTGACAATGCCTTGTAATAAGTCCTTGTGGTTACATTATGAGGGAGGCAATTTCTTATTTGACGATTGTTAAGCTCTTGGAATTGCTATTAAGATTGCTCTCGATTGCACTGTGCCCCAGGGGCAGAACCTCTTGGCGGCCCAGCACCTTGTGCAGAAACAAAGACTTGTAAACAAATGCTAACCATGAACACAGACCACAAAGAATGACTGACATAGACTACAAAGCCAACAAAATCTTAATTGTGAAGAGTCTTACAAATGAGAAGCCCAATTTTCCTAAGTGGGAACACTATGTCATCTGGACCTCAGAGAGAGAGAAGAAAGTGCACGTCATTTTGTGGGTTAATTAAGATCGTTCTAGTACACCTTCACGACTGGAGAGGCTGTGATGCCCTTTTGGTCTTCGACATAACTCTTAGTGATTAATAAAGGGTCGCCCACCAGGTGGAAGACAGGCTAAGACAAAAACTGAATAGTGTTTCACAGTCATGTCTTGATGTTCGAATAGTAAAGGGTTAAGCACTTTATCTACACGAGCAAAAGCAGCCATGAAAATGGAAAAAGAAATGGAGCAACTGTTTCTCATGGAATAAGCTGAAGCCGAGCATGGTTATATTTGCAACGATCGAGACCAGAGACATTCCATCTTGGGTCCACATGAGAAATATTATTAAGGAGCTGAGCAGAGGTTCATGTATTCATGTGTTGGGAACCATCCTGCCTGGTTTCAGGAACTGTAGCTTCGCCAACAGGCGAGAGGGCCCCAAGGCTGGAAGTAAGAAAGGAGGCCTGGGGAAAATAGGCCACTGAAGAGACAAAACCAGTCCCCTTGGCAGGTGCACAGCCCCTGCCTCCCTCACATCACCCTGCTTGGCCCCAGAGGGTGTCTGGTTAGTCAATGATGGGTAAGACCCCTTGATGGCAGGAGCAACCTAAGACAGTCCTAGTGGCATAGGGGCCATCAGGGAAGGACTTGGGGGATAGAGAGGAGGGGCATGAGACCCTCACCCCTCGGCTTTGTCATGGCCAGAGTCCTCATTCTATCTGAAAGAAGTCTCCTTAGCTCTTGGCTGCTCTGCTCCGCCCACTTGGCTCAGACTTCAAACAATACTAGAGGCAGCCCTCGACTGGATTGGGTGGTTCCCAGCGGAAATCAGGGAAATCAGGCCTAGAAGTAAATTCCTTGAGGCAGGCTTTGTTTTTCCCTCAAAGCTATGATAACGAGCTTGCGCTGGGAAGGAAATTTACACTATTCACAGACCCTGACCTCAACCATTTGGCACTCCTATGTTTATTCGTCTTGGACCCATGCAAATGGGTGTGTTCCTGCTCTTTGTCTTCTTCAAACATCACCTATACTCTGTAAACATTAACATGCCGATGTAATGAGATTACCTGTACATTCCTACTACCTAGCCCCCATGGATAACCCTTTCAATAAAAGCCATTGGACACAGGGGTTCGGGGTATTCTCCACTAGAGGGAGTCGCCACCCCCTTTCCCTGGCAGACTGAGAAAGTGCCTGGAAGGGCTTATTTTTATTTCCCCATCTGTGACGACCGAGAGCAGCTCTGCGAGACAGAGTCTGCCTCCACCTCATTCACGCAGAGTCGTCTGAACTGCAATCAGGTTTGCTGAGCGGAAGGCTAACACAAGCAGTCTCAGAAATCTAAAGCGTGCTACCATCAGGCTGGCATATCAAGGACGGATTTCATCCTACATTGTCCTACCCTTCTTACAGAACAAATGAATGCTCTCCAGTGGAGGAGGAAAGACTTGATTTTAACATGGAAGACATTAACAAAGGTGGCAATATGCATAAAAGCATTTTACCACTTTCCCAGCCTGTAGGAGAAAAATGTCTTCCTTTGTCATCACTTTCTGAAGTAAATCTAAAAGTAAGTTTTTTTGAGGTAAAGATCTCATCTTTCCTTAAACTGAATTCTAGGAAGCAGCACCCATGATAGACATTTAATGTACCTCGGACTGTCCAACACATAATAAGTCAGAGACAAGAAACTGATTTTTAGAGTAACTACAATTATTCTCACATCTACTGAATAAATGTGTACACACCTCAAGCCCTGAACTACAGAACCCTAATACAGACAGAGGACATCCTAACATAAACAGGTGTACAAATGTAAACATGTGGGAACCAGGTAATTCCAGCCACATGAGAAAATCCAAAAGAGCCAATTTAAAGTGTGAGGTAGAAAAATATCCAATAAAATGGAAAGATGTTCCTAGTATGCCACTAAATAGGTTACTAAGCAAGCAACTAAAGTATAGTTCTATTTCTGTAAAAAATGTTAGAGAGTGTGTGTGTGTGTGTGTATGTGTGTGTATGTGCGTGTGCGTGTGTGCGCGCGCGCATGTGTGGACATACCTATGAGTACACATTTTGGAAAAAAAAAAAAGAACCATGACAACAAAGTTATAACAAATTCTCAACAATATCTGACTTTGGGTAGTAGGATTATGGTGCTTTTTATTTCCTTCTTTTGTTTATCTGTATTTTGTAAATTTTCTAGAATTGTGTTACTTTGATATGAAAAAATTAATTTTATACTTTAAAATAATTTGAAACATAAATCCAGACCACTGAGCAGCCTACACAGGGCCCACCTGTCCTCCCTGGCCCTCACTAGGACCCCTCCCCTGGAGCTCTCCGTACAAATCTCCACCTGTCAGAAGGGTGATCAGATCCCTGCTTCTAGTCTACAACGAAAGTCTAAAGACCACACACAAGCAACAAATTCAAAGACAGGAAAGTCACCCGTCGCAACACCTTCTCTCTACCTGGGCGTAATGCAAGAGCTTCTCGGTGGCCTCAGGGTCCTTGTTCCAGATGAGGTCTTCACAGAGCTGGAGGAGCTCCTTGTGGATGTCATCGTACACAGGGAGGTTTCCAGCGTTCACGATCCCCATGTCCATACCACACTAAGGGAGACACGAAGCACAGTGAGAATTCCCAGTCCCACGCCGAATCCGGGGTTGACAAACTCCCTCTGGAAAGGGCCAGACAAAAAATACTTTAGGCCACGGTCTCTGTTGCCATGACTCAGCCTTGCTGCCGTCGCATAAAAACGCCACCGACAATACACGAGTGGCTGTGGCTTTGCTCCAGTAAGATTTTATTCTCAGAAACTGGCAGCAGGCCAGAGTTGGTCTGCAGGTTTACAAGCCCTTGCCCTGGATAAAAACTGACTTCCAGGGAAACAGGTGTTCCACCCTACCTTGATTGCATGGTAAAGGAAAACCCCATGCATTGCTTCTCGAATGGCATCCATTCCTCGGAAGGAGAAGGACAAGTTGGAGAGACCGCCACTTATTTTGGCTCCAGGTAATGTTTCCTAGCAAAAAAAAAAATGTAAAAAGTGAAAAGATTCCCCTATTTTGCCAAAAGCAGCAATCATATCCCCTAAGCTTTACGTATAAAAGTAGAAAGTAAAAGGTTCAAGTTCAAGGTTCCCATCACACCTTATGTCAATGTCCAGCACCTATGTGGAACTGCTGGCTGAAGCACAGGCTCCCCCAGTGGGAGGCGGCTTCCGTTATCTGCTGGGACCCAACCACCCCGCTTCGGGCCACACGCTACAGAGGCACTTGTGCCTGTGTGCTCAGGCCGCACACACAGGGATGTTCACAGCAGCGCTGCTCACAATGTCCAAAAACTGGCACCAACCAAATGACTGTCAACAGCTCAACAGCTGACTGTGGAACAGTTACACAATGGAATGTTATACATTAATAAGGTACAGCTATACACTGATCCATCTTTAAAACGAAGCTGGACAAGGAAAAATCTTAGATTTAAGCTCAGAAACAGGAAAAACTGTAACTCTGTATACAGCTGATTCTCATTACTTGCGGCGATTACGTGCTCTCATGTCACCGCAAACACTGACTCAGGGAACGCTGAAAACCACTGCTCCTGAGGACACACAGGGCTAGATTCCTTTGCACCTCTGGTCCCAAAATGTTCAGGAACTGGTCAGTATATAACCTTGTTTTATGTGTGTTTCCATTTCAGGACATCTGTTTACTGTGTATCATCGATTCACCAGCTGTGAGCTCACTGGCAAGAGCATTACGCCTTGCGTCTAAACAAAGCTGCTCTACACCCACGTTTTCTCCACAAGGTACCTGCCAGCTCCCCGCTCTCAGGAGCAAAGACAACATTGCAGCCCTGCACCTGGGGCCACTGTCAGAGGGGAGCCTGTCCCCAAGAAGAAGCTCAAAAATTGACAAATATGAACAAAATCGCCCGTGCAAAGGATGCTTGTTTACAGAACAAGCGCTGAAACAAGAACCAGACTGTGTGTCCTGGTTGACGTCATCGGGAAAAGGTGGTTTGGGCCACTCTGCATAAGGAGATGTCTGGAAAGAACTGCAAAGGCCCCATGAGTACTGATTTGGGGTCACACATACAATTTAGTGTGTAAGTGAATGTGCAAATATAGAATCCATGGCTAATTCAGATTCACTATATAAATACAAATGATAAAAGTTACAAAGAAAAAGCAACAGAACTCAGGATAAAGGTGCAATCAGAAAGAGACAGAGGCCTTAGCCACGCTCTACTCAGGACCTAAGTGAGAGCTATTATGTGCTTTATAATAAATCCTTATACTCCATTTTTATATATTCTGCAGTGTGTGTTATATTTCACAGTTTAAATTAACATATAAGACAAGTAATAAAGGGCCTGAAATTTCAGAAAACCAACTTACTACCTAACAACAAGAATGTCAACATTCCCATCCAATAAATATTTGTATATATATGATAGTTTAAATTATGCACTGGAGCCATGTGGGCAATTTGACAGTGTCTTGAGTAGAAGAGAGAAAATACCCATACTTACTTTAATGACCTTTGTTGCATTGATAAAATTAACAGCATACAAGTTGTGTTCTTCCATCCCAGTACCAATGGTTAGGATGTTAGGGTCAAATATGATGTCATTTGGATTAAAGCCCAGTTTTTTCACAAGCAGATGGTAGGCCCGGGTGCACACTGTGATTTTCATGTCTGTTTCTGTCGCCTGGAAAAAGGAAGAGTTGATTGTAATATAAGTAGAAAAATAGTGTTATCTACAAAAACAGAGGCACATTGGTACTTCAGCACCAACACTTGGATTTTATAAAAATCCAAATGCCAAGCAGCTTCTCAACATTTATCAAATTATCTCAGAGGAGGAATTGGTTTAAAGTCCCTCTGTGTTTTCACCAGCACAACAGCTACACTGCTTCTGTAAAAATCAAATCTTACATGCACATATATGGCATATTGATAAATAGGTTTCTAAAAAATACACACGTGACACTCAAACACCACTGAAGGACAGATGAGAAAAAGCGCCCCTCCTCCCTCGGCCGGCCTGCGGGGCTCTGAGCCACCACCCGGCCACGCTGCCAGCGCTCTCGTACCTTCCTGCAGGAATACCCATGTGGCTTCAGGGATATGTATGTGTTCTCCACCTCCACAGCTGGTTATCAGCACGGATGGGCACTAGGTCATATGTATAAATCGCACTAGTATGGCTCTTCAAAATGGCGACCCCACGAAGAAGAGCTCTCACGGCAGCAAGGCTCAAACCCTCCCCCCGACCACCAACCCGGTCGCTTTCCGTCCTCCTTAGACTCAGGGCCTGGTAAATCTCCCATGTCATTTCCTGTTGTGTGACCCTCACTTTCTCCACTCTCCTCCGCTGCTCCTTAGATGTCCCTGGATGAATGACAGAGAAGGAAGGAGACAGAGATAGACAGATGAGGAGGCATGCTAACTGCACACTGCGCTGTGGCTCCGGCCAGACAACCGAACACAAGGCCTGGATCTGGGGACCAAGGGCAGCTCCTGTGCCTCAGATCCCTCCCACCTCTGAGCGAAACCCAGGCACGTCGTTTCCTACACACAAAGCAGTTACGACAAAGTCCCTCTGGTAGAGAGAGCCCAAGAACAGCACACTCAGCCATGCAACCTACAAAGGAGGCTCCTGAAATGCAAAAATACGTCAGATTTTCACAAAGTTCAGAGCGTCAGAGGAGGCAATGTGAGAATCAGCCCCCAGGTTCCGGTTAATTACTTTCAGCAAGGTAAAAATAAAGGGAAAACTGAGAACTATTGCCTTCAGTTCCCTAGAACCATTTATAACACTATGGTGCATACCATAGTGGAAAACACAACATATTCAACTGCAAAACAGTATCAATTTATCTAAATTCAAGGAAAAGGCTGGTTATAAAATAAAAATCTAAAAAAATCACTACTGAAGGAAAAATATATTTAAAAAAATACCAAGCCAGTCACAACAACAACACGACACAAATATCTAGGGATGATCTTGAGCTTTCCTATTTAAGTAAAAGTCTAAAACCTGATTAAATAGTAATTGGATTTGTCCAATTACTTAAATAGTATATTCCTGAATGACAAATCTCAATAGTGCAAAGATACCAATTCCTTATTCTTTTCTAGGTTACAATTAATTAAACTTTAATCAGTATCTCAATAAGGCTTTATTTTTCCATAAACTGAAAACTTATTTTCAAATAATTTTAACACAGGCAAATGTGTTGAATATAATGGATGAATTTATAGAATAATATTGATTATTCTTTTATATAATTTACACATGTGCAAACAAAAAATATATTCTATTATTATGTGATAAATATATCTCTAGGAAACCTTATCAAAAACTGTCATATGACAATAATCATTTCAGTTAGTAAAGGAAAATTACATCTAGAGTAGTTGTAAAGTTATTCTTTCCACAGAAACTTCAACAATAAAGGTGCTTTGTATTTTGTTATTTAGAGTTAAAAATAACAGTCAATCAAAATAACATCAACAAAAAACATAGAAATGACTCCTATTTGCCTTTAATCCAGAATTCTCAAGGCCAGCCCCTCTGTCATATCTGGCTTTGACCTTGCAGTTTGTTTGTAACATGGATCATAAATATAAACCAAAGACCACAACCAGATACTAAAACAGAGAGAATGTGACTGCTCTGCTTTGTTTAGTCATGACAGGGGTTTTCATTTCAAAGAGCTGCTTTCTCCTTATCACCAGTGGTATCACAGAAGCAAAGCAAATCACCAGGAGATCTCAATGGAGAGAAGACAGGCCTTTATACCAAAGTATCCACAGTTAGTTTCGGAACTTTGCAAGTATGTGAATTTTTTGCTTTGGTCAATACAATTTTCAGTATCGCAATTCTATATTGAGCATGTATGTCTACAAACATAGGGAAATTATTTTAATTAGAAAAAGGAGTCTTTAAAAATGCATCTTTAATTCCATCTTACTCTAACAATTGTCTTATTTACAGCAGTTTGCTCTGGTCTTTATCAAATGTAGTTAAATATAGTCATATATACAGTGTCTAATTTTTGGTTCTGTATTTTTAATTTAGATTTGTAAACACTGTCATGCTTGCTCCATAATCTGCGTAATTACTATGTTTACTTACTATTCCAAGAGAGTAATGTAACTTAAGTAACCAATTTCCCTTGAGTTGGACATTTAGGTGGTTGTATCTTCAATAAAGATGCTGAGAAAACTTTGCATAGGTAGCATTCTTATGCTGCTAAATCGTTTTATTGAAACAGTTTCCCAGAAACGAGATCATTAGTTTCCAGGACACAATGTGGTTCTCTCCTGGCAGGCGCTACAGAGCCGTGCACAGCAGTGCCCAGGGCAGACCCCGCCCCACAGGGAGACAGCTTCCTGTGGGCACTGCGGCGCCAGCACTGAGCCTGGGCACTTCGAAGTCTGCCATCACTGGCTGAGGAAGGATGAAACATTACTCTAATATCACTCTAATCTGCATTTCTTTCATAACTGGCAAGTTAAAAGATTTCCCCTACATTGTTACTGGTGGTCACATTCCAATCTAAATGGGGACAGCCTGTTCTCCGACAAGATCCAGCAGCAGCAGGGCCAACAGACAGAGCATGGGGACAACCCAGGTGGGGACACTTTGCACCAGTCTCCAGCTAGGCTACTTCTCCTCCTCCGGGACATCTGACCTTGGCTGACCGCGGACAGGGCAACAGCTACCCCAGGTGGTGGCTGTGAGGACTAAATGAGATGAACTGCTGATGGTTTTGACCAAAGTTTACATGAGAGTCACTTCCAAGGCTTTAAAATTACTGAGGCCACCTCTCACCCCAGACAAAAGGAGCTGAAAATCAGGTCCAGAGGATGTGCGTGTTTTTTAAAAACACAGGCAGGGCCCTCCTTTCCCTGGGGGAGAGTTTCTGCTTTACACTCAGCTCAAGCGGGCAGATCCCCAAGCACACACCAGCCCTCCCTTTCAGAGCTGACCTCGCACCCTGCTGCGCTGAGAAAACACCCATCAGACAGACCCCCACCAGCTCCCGGCCTGCCTGCCTGCCATCTGTGCTCTCGCCTGCTGCCCGCCAGCCTTCTCTCCAGCATCGTGGGCAAACCGCCTCCTTCCACTCGCACACGCCGACTGCTTGCCCCCTCAGCTCACAAGGGCAGGGACCTAGCAAATGCCCCTCTTCTCTGTCAGATCACCCCCAGCAGCTTACAGAAGTCTTGTCCCATCATCTGTCACACACACCCCCCCCCCTTCCTTTCTTAACCATCTCTGGTTTCTACCCTATTTCTCTCTTCTACTTTACAGTAAAACCCAAAAAAGTTGATTGCACCTGCTGGCTCCAATTCTCCTATCCTCTCTTGAACCCACTCCAATTAAGCTTTCATCTCCTTGGAAACAGGACAGCAAGAGCATTCACTACCCCATTTCTAAATCCAGTGGTAAATTCTTGGCTACATCTACCAGATCTACCCACAACTCTTTAAAATAACTCACTGAGCCCCTCTAGAAGCTTGTTCTTCACTCACAAGACAAGTGAATCCTCCCGTCTGGTCCCTCTCCTACGCCATGGGTTGCTCCTCTCAACCCCCAGGACAGAGCACAGGGGCTCACACACTTCCTCAGTCCAAGGGCCCCTTCTCTGGAGCCACTCGTTTGCTGAGCTGTCACCCTTCTTTAAGTACCACCCACATACAGATCATGCCAAAGGAAGGGAATTATATCTTCAGGCCAGACTGTGCCCATGAAAGCCAGAATCAGCTGCACAGCTGCACACCCCACATGCCATCATAAACAGGGTCCACCCTTACCACCCCCACCTGCTTCTCTCAGCCTTCCATCCTTTCCACTGCTCTGGCCAAAGACCCCTGAAATTATCCCTGACTCCTCTTGCACAACCCACAGCCGATGGTACAAACAAATCCCACTGGCTCTGCCTTAAAATATATCTAGAAACAGACAAGCAGAGCAAATGCCAGAATAGAAAAATAGAAGGGAAAAGAAAAGTGGGCAAAACATCTAATACTTGCATAATATGCATGCCAAAGGGGGGGTAAAACAATTCAAAGGAACTTCCTCCAACTGTGGCAGTAAGTTTCCTGACTGAAAGGGCTGACTGAGTGCCCAGCACCACGGATGGCTCATCATCGTAAGATTTTAGGACACTGTGGACATAGAACATCCAAGAAGCATCCAGAAAATGCAAAAATAAATAGGTTTCCCCAAAAGAGTCAAGGGTTACCATGGCACTAGACTTCTTACCAATACCGTTACTGTAGGTGACTAGATGCTAATGAAAGAGGGGAGCAAAGGAAATAAGACATAATTAAGCACAGTCAACTAGGAGGCTCACGCCTGCTCGCTTCCCTAGGAAGGTGCAGCTTCATGCCCTCCTCAGTGAACCACGAGCCCGCTCCCCACAGATCACGGGGGAGGGACGGACCAACCAAGGGGAGGGGGAGCACATGCACAGTAGGAGCGGAGACGGTGACCGCAGGGACCTGATAGTCTAGCCTGGGGAAAGGATCGAAGTGCATAAGAGACACAATGTTGAAAGATGTGGGGAACGGATTGGTTAGGGGGTGGATCCATCAGAAACCTGAGAAAACTTAGCAAGTTGATTGGTTAGTTTGAAAGGCTCCTTGTCCTTCCCAAGCCCAAGATAATCATCTTAACAAAGAGCTTGCCCCTTCTCTCCCCAACCCCTGCACCACACACTCACCCCACTCATTCCTGAGTTCTCTCTCCATAGTAACCATGTGGCCCCTGCAGCTGGCCACATGGACTTCAAGCTGGCTCCCAGTACAGCAGCACAGCAATGGATCGCAGCTGGGAACACCACGAAGCTACCTGAACGGGGACTGAGGTACTTGTGCAGGACCAATGGCAAGAATCTTTGGACACTGGCCTTTGTTTCGGTCTTGATGAAGACAAAGCTGGACTTTTTCCATGGCAGGATGGATGAAAATAGGACATCAGGTAACCAAGGGCAGCCCTCTATTTCCACCCAAATAAATCTTACCACCAGACCAGTGTCCCATGTGTGGGCCTCCCAAAATGCTTTTCTTGTAACCCCGTGAAAGAGCCTCACTTCCACCAGCAGCAATACTAGTGGAAACTAGAGGGAAATAAATCAATGCTTTCAAAACACAGGGAATGATTTCAAGCTTTATGCCTATACCCATACAATTGTCAATTAAGGATAAAAGCAGAATAAAGCCATTTTCAGACAGGTAAGGTTTCAAAAATATCTAATATCTACTGTCATCTTTTTTTTTTTTTGCAAGATGCTACCAGAGGATACACAAATGAGATTACACCAGGAAAGAGGAAATTATGAGACCTAGAAACCTAAGAGAGAGGCAAGAGAAATCGCCAGGGTGCTGACCGGCATCTTACGGTGACAGCCGTGCAGCCAGCCTACTGAGCAAACTTTCCAGATTGTGTCAGAAAACGAGGAAATTCTTCAAGAAATTAATATGACAGTCTACTGCATGTGTTTGGATACACTGGCTATTGGGAACTTACATAACCAGGGGACAGTTTAAAGATGAAGTATATAAGAAACAAAGCAAACAAAAAAGCATTAACTGAGTGGAAAACAAGTAGAGAGCAGGAAAGAGAATCGCAGTGTCTCAGCTTTTACACTGCTTAACAATATAAGCCCCTCAAATAGTTTTAAAAGTATTGGGAGGGTTGTGGTGTGGGATAAAAATAAAAATGTGTAGAGCGGAGGTAGAGAGTGGTGAAAAACCCAGACCCTTAACCATTATAGGAAAGCAACGAATAGTAACTTAAAATGGAATTTGAAGATAAGGAGGTAAATGCTATATGCGGCAGCTAGAAAAGCTGAAAGTGGTTGCCTCTGGGGAATCTGGTGGGCTGGGGTTTCTGTTTTTCATAAAAAGACTTATTGGACATTTGTCTTTCTAACTATCTGCATATACATTTTGGTAAAAATAAAACTATTTTTATAAAAAGAACTATTTTTATAGAAAGATAAAGAACTGCTGATCAACAGAGAAAGAAGCACTAGGAAAATCACTACCAGACTGCAACTCTTATCTGATTAACTTTTTTCCCCAAACCCCGTACCTACCCTTTCTTCTCCTCAAAGAAAGGTTGGCTTGAGATGAAATGTTAAGAAGGTTTGAGGGTACATGATCCACTGTCTTCTCAGATCACCAGCATCTAAATAAAGTGCCCATAAAATTTCAATCAAGTCTCTATTTACTGGTTATGGTGGTGACAGGCAGCATGATCACCGCCTTTTCCAGTTTCACCGCTCCATTAGGCAACTCTGCCAAGCCTAGGAGACGTAGCAACTCTACCTAATGCACAGAAACAAACACCAGGAGGCTGCCAAAAGGAGAAGACAAAGGAACATGGCTCAAATGAAAGAACAGAATAAAAATCCAGAAAAAGAAGTAAACAAAATGGAGACAAGCAATCTACTAGATGCAGAGTTCAAAACACGGGTTATAAGGATGCTCAATGAACTTAGTGAGAACATCAACAGCATAAAAAAGACCCAGTCAGAAACAGATACACTAATTAAAATAAAGAACAATTTACATAGAATCAACAGTAGAGAGGATGAAGCCAAGAACTGAATCAGCAACCTGGAGAATAAGGGAGCAAAAAACAACCAATCAGTACAGCAAGAAGAAGAAAAGAATCCAAAAAATTGAGGACAATCTAAGGAGACTTCAAGCATACCAACATTCACATCATGGGGGTGCTAGAAGGAAAAGAGAGAGAGCAAGAAACTGGAAACCTATTTGAAAAAAATGACAGAAAATTTCTCTAACCTGGTGAAGGAAATAGGCATACAAATCCAGGAAGCACAGAGTCCCAAACAAGATGAATCCAAAAGGCCCACATTATAACTAAAATGCCAAAGATTAAATACAAAGATAGAACCTTAAAAGCAGCAAGAGAAAAGCAGTTAGTTACCTGCAAGGGAGCTCCCATAAGACTATCAGCTGATTTCTCAAAAGAAACTGCAGGCTAGAAGGGATTGGCAAGAAATTCAAAGTGACGAAAAGCAAGGACCTACAACCAAGATTACTCTACCTGGCAAAGCTATCATTCAGAATCAAAGGACACGTAAAGAGTTTCTCAGACAATAAAAAGATGAAGGGGGTTGCCGCCACCAAATCAGTATTATATGAAATGTTAAAGGGTCTTCTTTAAGAAGAAAAATAACATAAAAAAATATGAATAATAAAGTGGCAATAAATACATATTTATCAAGAATTGACTCCAAAAAACAAAATAAACAAACAAGCAGAACAGAGACAGAATCATAGATACAGAAAACATTTTGATGGTTGCCAAATGGGAGGGAATCAGTGAGATGCACAAAAAAAGTGAAGGGATTGAGAAGTATCAATGCAAATAGGTAGTTACAGAATAGTCAAGGTGATGTAAAGTACAGGATAGGGAACAGAGTCACCAAAGAACACATATGCATGACCCATGGACATGGACAATGATGTGGGGACTGCCTGAGGGAGTCGGGGGAGGCTGAGTGGAGGGGGGCTAAGGGGGAAAAATTGGGCCAACTATAATATAGCATGAACAATAAAATATTTTAAAAATTAAAAATTAAGATTGTGATTTCATTCAATAATACAAAGTAAAACATGCATATGCTGGAATGTAAGACAACCATAATAGATAGAGTTACAATCTGTAGAGTAAATCCGTATTTGCTAAGGTAGATAGATGCCAATATTTTGAGTGGGAGGTAAGGATTATAGGATCACATAATCTCATTTATGCAAAATTTTCAACTTGCTAGAAACTCTTCTGCTCTTTTCCTAAATGCCACATGGCTTGCTTATTTTATTCAGGTTTTCAAATATTTCTTTCTCAGGGGGAAATATTTTCTTCTCAGAGGGAAATACTTTACAAGACCACCTTTTCTAAAATAGCCTACCCTTCCCCTGGAATCTTTCTCCAGCCATTCAGCACAGACCCTGCTGAGTGAGACCTCACTGCCTACGCTTGAATCACAGCACTTGTGTGACAACAGTGAGTCAGGCAACATCTCTGTGCTTTGGAATATAAAAATATTAAGTATACATACACAGCATTTTTATTTTGGGAAGAAAATTCTGATGTTACGTGTATAGTGTACCTACTTGGTCAAAGCGAAGATTCAAATATATGTTCTTTATCAACATTATCTCTTTCTTATAGTCTTCTTATTTGGACTTTTCTCAAGATTAAAATACACCTTTTGTTCAAAAACAGTAACATTTTTGGTTCAAAAACAATTTAATTTTTAAAATACAAAAAAAAATAGAAAAGAAAAAGGACATATAATCACACCACCTGTCAAAATAAGAAGTGAATATGTCCCCATCTGAGACCATCCCTACCCTCCAGTTAACAACTACAAATATTTTTCTCTACTTATACAGACACACACATATAAACCCTTTTTACTGAAAACCTAGATCATTTCACTTGTTTTCTCATTCAATATATTGTAGACATGTTTCATCACCTCATTCTTAACTGCTGCACAGTATTTATTCTATCGAAACATCTCCCTATTAATGGACATTTAGAGTACTCTCAATTTTTTGCTACCACGATGCTACAATGAATGTGAACACATACCCTTACATACTCTATCTATTTATTACAAGATTCCCAGGAGGGGCTGAATCATAGCACATGGATTTTAAATGTTGTTTTAAACTAAATATTGAACAGATACAAAAATATTTGTAAAAGTAATGTGAAGTATAAAACAATAATACAATAATCATGACACGCCAGCTGAACTGTCACTGGGTTTGAGGCTTCCCGCTGCCCCTTCCTGAGTCCATGGCAGAGACATGAGAGTTGCCATTAATCAATCTTTTGCTTTTTTAAAAATTTAATAAAAGTATCTAATTTGATATTGTTTCATTTGTACACAATGTCGTATCTACCCATAGGTTTACTGGTTATTTGTATTTTTTCTTCTATAAATTAGCGAATCAAAACAGAACCATGACTTTTGCCATACAAAAGTTTTACAATTTTCTTTTATCCTCACCCAAGGACATTTTCTCATTGCTTTTAGAGAGAGGGAGGAAGGGAGGGAGGGAAACATCAATGTGAGAGAGAAACATCGATTGGTGTCCTCCCATATGCGCCCAGAGTGGGGATTGAACCTACAACCTAGGTTATGTGCCCTGACTGAATCAGACAGACAAGCTCTGTTACAGGATGACACTGCAGCTAGCTACACCGGCCAGGGCCAAAGTTTTCCATTTTTATATAGAGAGCTTTATCAGTTTTCTTTCTGCCTTCCCAAGTTTAGAATATTTTCCCATACATTCTTTAAAACTTTGTTTTATACATTTAAATCTTTAATTGATACAGACTTTATTTTAGTATATGGCAGGAAACAGGGCTCTAACTTTATATTCTTCCAAACCCATAGTTAGTTGTTCTAATAGCATTTACTGAATAATTCCTCTCTCAACTGAAGTAAAGACTTTACTACGTATCAAATTTCATATACAGACACAAGTATGTGTGGATATATGGCATTATGGTACACACACACACAAGTGGCTGTTTTGGACTCAGCTCTTCTCTACCGGTTTGTTTAGCCTGGGAGCTTGGTCAAAATAAACTGCTCACCTGTCCTTCCTCATCAAAAGCCATGACGACCACGGCTGCACCAAACTTCTTGATCCTCCTGGCTTTCTCCAGGAAGTCCTCCTCCCCCTCTTTCAGACTGATGCTGTTGACGATGCACTTGCCCTGGCAGCACTTCAGGCCGGCTTCAATCACAGCGAAATTGGAAGAATCAATGCACAAGGGCACCTGTGATCACAAGGGCAGAAAAATCACAGAAAGATGACAAGTCACCACCAATTCCCATCCAAAGACCCTCAAACAGTGCCCATTTCTTTTATAGGGAAATAAACAAATGATAGTGTCACAGAGATAGGACTTTAATGTACTTGTCTTAAAGCCCAAAATACTTGATGTTATTCCAGTCTTACAAGACACCGCATGAAGGGCCTGAAATTTCTAACTCAAAGATCACGGCCAGACATCAGAATGGAATCCCAGAGGTCAGCTCCCTGGCTTCAGTATTTTTTCATACTCACAAGTGCCTCCACTGTGAGGCTAACCCCTCACTTGGATTCCCATATCCCTGATCTGACTCTGGATTAAGGTGTGGTCTCATGCCCTTGGGAATAGCCCTCCAGCCAAGTTATTCAAATTCAATCTTCCCTTTGGAAAATCAAGTTCCTAACTGGAAAAAAAAAAAAGTAGATGTACTATCCAAAACATGCATATCACTAAAATAAAGGAGAGAATCGGAATGCGCGGTGAGGACAGGTTCATTGCTCCCCATGCATTCACGCCCCTTATTCCAGGAAAGGCAAAAGAGCTTCAAAGAAGGACTAGGACAGCGGACCATTCAATAAACAGTTAAGTGACAACATGTTATCATTGGGACAATGGCTAGGCAAGCCAGTCCCTGGCTCCCCTGAACTTACAAAGTCAAATGATTAAACAAGGAATAACATAAAGTGTGAAAAATGCTAGAGCACAGGCCGCCATGAAAACATATGTATGACACAGGCGACAAGGGAAGAGAGATTCAGGAAAAGGGTCCCAGGGCAGAGGGCTCTTCCTTAAGGAGAATGAAACAGAACAAGGGACCCATGCATTCAGCTCTTTCCTGGCATGCTAGTAAGGACAGGTGTGCTAGGAAAAGGGTCAAATACAATGACAGTAACAGGCCAGTGTTTTAAAGCGCTGGCTGGCAGTCTGGTGCCCAGACCTTGCTGGTCATGTTCTCATAGCTACGCCATTGTTCACACTTTGGTCCCAAATAAATTTTAGTAGTAGGTCAAAATCAGAAAAGATTAAGAAAGTAAAATCACTGTAGCAATCAGACTCTAATCAACAATGCCTTAAGTTCCTTGGGATCCTTCCCAAGTTAACAAACTCACTTCACAACTGAGACAAAGCAAATGTGACGATTCCCATTTCAGAGGTGAGACAGTACGCTTAAGTCTGCAGATGAGAAATGGGCTCTGTGTAAAGTAGCTTCACGGGGTAGTCTGATCGTAAATTCCTACCTGAGCAGGTTGTGGTGGGTAATCACACCCCAAGCTTATAACTTCTTTAGTAAAAGCTTTATCTTGGCCTTAAGCAAACCCTGTGCATCTAAGTTAACACATCTTTGAAACAACCCCCTTTAAGAGCACATAACCCTGTTAACTATCCTGTAATCCAATCCCCAACCTGCTTTCTCCTGCCTCCATTTAATCATCTTCTATTCCCTCCTTATATTGAAATGCAGAAAAGAAACTGCAAACTGTTATTCTCTGGAGCATTTGAGACCTTGCTCCCCAGTGTAAGACTCAGTTTAGCTCAAGTAAAGTCATAAAAACTCTACAGTTTGGACACTCTTACATTGTTCCTACACAGACAGATCACTGGCTGCCTTGGCCTAGGACACAAGGCGAGTCTTCTGACTCTGGCACAGCCCTCTTCCTACTACTCAGCTCATAAACAACTGCTCTGACTTTGAACAAGTCATTTAATTTTTCTGCTCCCTATATTATCAAAATATTTAATCCCAAAGGAATGCTAAAGCTTCTTTTTTAATTAAGAGAAAGGGAGGAAGGGGGACATGGAGAGAGAAATCAATCTGCTGTTCCACTTACATATGCATTCATGCCCTGACCAGGGATGGAACCCACAACCTTGGCGAATCAGGACAACGCTCTAACCAACTGAGCTTTGTGGCCAGGGCCATTGCAAGGCTTCTAAATGAGGAATTTTAAGACAAAAATGAAGGCTAGGTTAATGTAATTAACTGCTTACTACAAAGACTTCCAACTTAAGCATTTGCTGAAACCTCATAAGAAAACTGACAGCCCTATTCTCTTAAGGCACCAGCGATGGGCGACTCAAATGCTGGGCAATTTTTCGTTTCAGGTAATATATAATAAGCTTAACAATCAGTGAATGCAAAAAGTATTGTTTCAGGAACTGAAGGTATGACCCACCTTGACTTCAGGAGACCATAAACAGTTCCACCTTGGTGCCTCGGAGGACTGCAGGCCATCAGGATGGAACCTGAGCCACCGTGCTCCAGCGTGGGATGCCCACAGCGCAGGACACAGATAAAGACTGCCACCCAGGGCACAGATGGAGGAATGCTGCAGCTTTTATCGATTAACTTTTCCCCTGAGTTCCAGTCCCCTTACCTATACTCTTCTCCATATAAAAAGGATCAGTTTAAAATGGAATGTAAGGTGGTCTGTTAGGGTACAAACTTGCCGTCTTCTCAGATCGCTGGCATCTGAATAGAGCGCCCATAAAGATTCAATCCCTGTCACTGCTTGTTGGATCTGGTAGGTGATGGGGAGCATGAATGTTGGCTTTTCTGGTTTCTCTAGAAAGTTTCTTTTAAAAAAGAACTTGAAAAATCATTCCTCATCTCAAATTCAATGGTAGAAAAATGAAGTGAGATTTTTAAAGTTTTTAGAACCCATCTAAAATTTTTTACAAGACTGCCCTGATAAGTGTGGCTCTGTTGGTTGGGCATTGTTCCACAAAACAAGAGGTCACCAGTTTGATTCCCAATCAGGGCACATGCCTTGGCTGCGAGTTTGGTGCCAGTCAGGGTGTATATGAGTGGCAACTGATCGAAGTTTCTCTCCCTCCCTTCCTCCCTCCCTTTGCCACTTTATAAAAATAAATAAATAAAATTTAATAAAAATAAAAAATTGTTTAAAGACACAAAAATTAATTTTCAACTGTTAAAGAACGAATGTAAAAGCTGACCTAATACCCTGATTTAATCTTGTTTTGTGACTTTGTTTTACTGTGACAAACCTAAAAAGGTCTCTGCTTCCTATGATAAGGAAGAATTAGCTGAGTTGCCTTATCTACTGTAGGAATGGAAGTAATGATTTTGTTGGAAGGGTAAGAATAGCCTTCAGAGACATGAAAAGTGGGTTCCTAGTCTATCCAGACATCAGAGAAAGCTCTAACAATTCTTGTGACCAATTCCAGAAGCCTTGGGGCGAGCCAAGCTGAAGTCACATCTCGCTGAGAAGTCTGGTTTTTATCATAAGGCTGACATAAATAAGAAAACTGACAATCAAAAACCACTGTGCTTTTGACATAGTTTAAACAGAAAACCAGTGTATGAGATGACAGATCAATGGGAAAAACGAAAAAGTTAAATGAATGACAGAATGAGAGACATAAATTCCTTTGATGAATAAAAATTCTGTACAACCTTGGCAATGTCCGGCTCAGAAGCAATGAGGTTGCAAAACCTGGTCATCGCAGTTGGGCCGTCTAGCATGCCGTCATCCATGTTGATATCCAGCACCTGGGCCCCCATTTCCACCTGCTCTTTGGCAACACCCAGTGCTTCCTGAGGAAAGAATGCAAGAGATAGCAACATGAGTGCACGGCGGGGCAAGACAGGCTAAGAAGTAATCCCTTGCCGTCCCCACAGTCCTTTCGAATAACACTCAGCCTCCCGGACTCTGAGCCTGCTCTCCTCCTGTCCATCACCGTAGGTTAACCGTAAACCTCTCTTCTCCCATCACATCACTTCACTACTCAGAATCCAGCAAGGCCACTTTCCTGCCTTAAAGAACATGCACTGCTCAGCCTGGAGTCCGGGCCCCCTGTGCCTTGGCCTAACTTCGTACCTCCCCCGGCCAAGTCTGCCTCCACCTCTGTGTCACAGGCCATGCCGTCCTCTCTGGGGGAAATACAAGCCCCTTCCCATCTACACTGTTTAAGACCTAGTTCAAGCCCCGTCTCTAAGAAAAGTCCTTGGAGAAACCATCCAAAACGTATATAGCTCCTCCATGTTTGCCAAAATGTGCAGAGCATTTGTTGCAGGCTGTTGATAGAAGTTACATGACATATGAGTTAAATGTCAGCCAGTTTTTATATTGGAAGGCTTTTCAAATCCTTTAACATAATATAATATACTGTAAATCTCCAAGAACAGAATGAACTTGCAGCATTTCCCATTACAATCATTTAAGGGATGACTTGTAGAATCAGCGTTCCAGAGAATACTCTTTGGGACACACTGCTTATTCCACAATGTTCTGCTGCCTCTAAACCTCTGTAACAATTATAACCATTATCACACAGTTTACTACATTACCATTTCCTTGTGATTTCATAAGTTATTAGCTTATTCCTCAAAGCAGACTTTAAGTATTCAGAAATTTAAAGGTCTTATGTGTTTCCCACTCTTTGAACAGTGTTGGGCAAAATAACACACTCAACAATGCTTTCTAACTGATTGATTCAACAGACAACTTAATTTTTTAAGTCTTCACTATATACTTCATAGTGTGATAATTTTTTTGTTGGCCAAAATAAACCAAACAGAAATGTTTAGCAATCGCTGTGATAGAATAGGCATGAGACCCTTTGGCATATGCCACACAGAAAAAGGCCATTCATAATGACCCAAGGTTACACAGAGCAAAAGGATCACAATAAAATCTAGCATATCGATTAATAAAACAAAGGATAAAAAAAAATGTGATCTTATCAATAGATGCAGAAAAACCACTTGCTAAGACAAAATGTCCATTTATGATTAAAACACTTAATAAAACAGGTATAGAAGGAAAGTCCCTCAACATAACAAAGGCCATACGTGACAAACCCTCAGCCAATATCATACTCAACGCTCAAACGCTGAAACCTTTTCCTCTAAAATCAGGAACGAGACGGGGATGCCCACTCTCACCACTCTTACTCAGCAGAGCTCTGGGAGTCCTAGCCAGGGGCAATCAGGCAAGAAAAAGAAATAAAAGGCATCCAAATTGAAAATGAAGAAGTAAAAGGAAAAGTAGCATTTTTGCAGATGACATGATCCTGTATATAGAAAACCATAAAGACGCCACCCAAAAAAAACTATTAGAAACAATAAACAAATATAGTAAAGTTATAGGATACAAAATCAACGTACAAAAATCCACTGCTTTCCTATGTACTAACAATAAAACTTCAGAAAAAGAAATGAAAAACCAATCCCTTTTGCAATTGCAATGAAAAAAATAAAATACCTAGGAATAAACTTAAAGGATGTGAATGACCTATATACTGAAAAATACAAAGCATTCTTAAAAGAGATTAAAAAAGACACAATGAAGTGGAAAGATAGCCCATGTTCATGGATTGGAAGAATCAAAATAGTTAAAATGGCCATATTACCCAAAGCAATATATATAGATTTAATCAAAATTCCTATGCTATTTTTAAAAAGAAATAGAACAAAAAAGTATCAGATTTGTATGGAACCACAAAAGACCCTGAATAGCCAAAGGAATCCTGAGGAAAAAGAACAAATCCAGATAACTCAAGCTACGTGATTTCAAATTATACTACAGAGCTACGATAATCAAAACAGCATGGTATTGGCAGAAAAGCAGACACACAGACCAATGGAACAGAACTGAGAACCAACAAGTAAAACCACATTTATATAGGCAAATAACTTTTGACAAAGGAGCCAAAACCACACAATGGAGAAAAGAAAGCCTCTTCAATAAATGGTGCTGGGAAAATTGAAAAGCCATACAAAAAAGAATGGAACTAGATTTCATTTTGTCCCCATGTACAAAAATCAATTCAAAATGGATCAAAATCCTAAATATAAGATCTGAAACAATACATCAAAGAAAACACAAGTACTAGACTTATGGACTTTGGTCTTAGAGAACACTTTATGAATTTGACCCCAAAGGCAAGGGAAGTAAAGGCAAAATTAAAAAAATTAAATTAATGGGACTGTATCAAATTAAAAAGCTTTTGCACAGCAAAAGAAATCAGCAACAAAACAAAAAGGCAACCAACCAAATGGGAGACATTTGCAAATAACATCCCCAACAAGGGGTTAATAGTCAAAATATATAAAGAACTCACACAACTTAACACCAAACAACCAAACAGTCCAATTAAAAAATAAGTAGAGCACCTAAACATACACCTCTCCCAAGAAGACATACAAATGGCCAACAAATATATGAAAAGATGTTCAACTTCACTAACTATTAGAAAAATGCAAATCAAAACTACAGTGAGATACCACCTCACGCCTGTTAGAATGGCTATCATCAACAAAATAGGTAATAACAAGTGTTGGAGCGGTTGTGGAGAGAAAGGAACCCTCATTCGCTGCTGGTGAAAATGTAGACTGGTACCGCCACTATGGAAAATGTATGGCGGTTCCTCGAAAACTAAAGAATAGAGTTACCGTATGACCCAGCAATCCTCCTTCTGGGTATCTACTTGAAAGTATTTATTTGCAAAGATACATGCACCACTATGTTCATTGCAGCATTATTCGTGGTGGCCAAGACATGGAGACAACAAAAGTGTCCTTTGAGAGAGGACTGGATGAAGAAGATATGGTGCATATATACTATGGAATACTACTCAGCCATAAGAAAAGAAGAAATACTGCCATTTGTGACAACATGAATGGACTCTGAGAATATTATGCTAAGCAAAATAAGCCAGAAAAAGCTAAGAACCATATGTTTCATTCATATGTGTGATATAAAACTGAAATTCATAGACACAGATAACAGTGTGGTTGCCAGAGGGAAGGGGGTGAAGGAGCAGTACAGGGTAAAGAGGGCCCAACATACGGTGACAGAACCCATTTGACTTGAGGTGGTGGGCACACAATGCAGTGTACAGATGATATACCACAGAAATGTACACTTGAGGCCTGTATGATCCTATTAATCAATGTCACCCCAATAAGTTTAATAATAAATAAATAAATAAAAAGCATATCGAAAAAATGTTTTGAGTATCAGCAACATATTAAATTCAGGAAAGAATAAAAAGATGTATGAGTCACAATCTCTGTTCTTGAAGGCCATACATCTTGTTCAGGGCACATGACACAGTCATACAGAAAGCTACTGGCACTGCCATAGCATGTGAATCACATGCCAAGACTGCCTGGACACCCAGCAGGGTGAGGTCTCGGTGGGCTGAGGTGGGGAAAGCTCCCTGAGGGAGAGTTGTCAGTTGGGACCTGGGAGATAGATTGGAGGATGCAGAGGGAAGATGCCAAGCAACCTGGTTAGACCAGAGGTCAAATGACCTGGAAAAAAGAGATGACAATACCCATCTTTTCTATTTCATTGGAGTCCAGCCTTCCCAAATTAGCTCAGAGAAAGCAATTTCTTAAAGATGGGCAAATTGAGCAAAAAGACAGGACTGGAAGTTTTCTCAGGCCAACGTTCTTTGATCCTCAATAGATCACCAATTCATAGGGAACTGCAAGGAAATGGGACCCACTCCCACCTCCCCCTCCTGTGTCATCCAGGCAGAGAGAGGAGAGTGGTTAAGGGTTAGGCTGGACAGACTTGGGGTCCATAATTACTTGCTGTGAAACAACAGTCTTCAATTGCGCATCTATGAAATGAGGATGGTAACAGTACTTACAAGTCAGTCAAGATTAAATGAGTAATGAGGCAAAGCACTTAGCACAGTGACTGGCATAGAGTCAGACCGTATTAAACAACAGATATTACTCCCATCTGTTTGCTTCTTCCTAAAATGCCCTCTGCTTTCTGTATCAAACCTATCAAGACTGAGAGCTAAAAGGGACACCACAGAATGGTCATAAAATCAAAATGTAAACAAACACTGTCAACTGAAGAACATTATACACTATGAAGGGTCACTAGGGTTCAGAAGGGAACAAATAAAACTCCCGGAACGTACAGGCGACTGATCAGGAGGGGAAAGAAGTTTGGTGCCTAAGTGGAGCGGACTGAATATCGGCCTCCAGAGTCTGGATTTTCCCCTAGATGCAAAAACGCTACCTGTGAAAGCTTCCAAACCAAACTGGGAAGGAGCGTGACAGCAGCACACGTGGCGGGGAGCAGCAGCGGGACGGGAGGGAGAGGACTGACCGGAACCGTCAGGGACCAGGCGCCCAGGCCCCACCTGTGTGCTCCAGAGGGAGGCCACCATGGAGTGATCAGTGGGCCCAGAAAGGGTTATAAACGGGCCCTTTCTGATTAAAACAAAGTCCACTTTGATAGTGGTTTCTGGAAGACCGATTTCCTAAAGGTTGCAAAACCTTCAAGTGAGAGAAGTTTGATGATAAAATAAATCATCATTAAAGACCAGACCAAACTCCTCCATTTTTAACTTCATATTTGCGGATGAAAAAAACTTTTTTCCAGAGGTTTAGGGTGGGTTCTATACAGATTATATTCTGCTCATCCACAGGAGGATGGAGCTTAGAAACACACTGGCTAAATGATCGCTGAACTTCCCATGGAAGGGCCTATTCTTTCTTTTGTGTTTGTGTATTTATTTCAGTCTACAGCTAACAGAATCAATACCACATTAGTCACTGCTTCATGTGGTCATCAGGACCTGGAATTTTCTTGGCTTTCCCCTTCCCCAGAAGGGTATGTGAGAAGCCAAAATGAAGAGCATTCTCAAATTTTAAACACTACTTCCCAATTAACAGAAATAGCTAGAACCCAGATCCCTCCCATCTCCTCCCCCTTCATAACCCAAATGCAGTACTTTTTGACAAACAATGACATGAGCAGCTTGAATTTTTCAAAGCTGCATTCTCCCACCAGCCCAGCCCGCTGCAAACATACACTACAGTTCTCACACTTGCCAGCAGCTCTACTAATGACTGATCAAAGGCTATCAGAAGAACTGTTTGGTTTACATGCTAACCAAAAAAAAAAAGAAAAAAAGGCAGATGCCTCAAGGGTTGTATTAAGATGCTCACTTCATAGTCTCCTGCCATGATGAGTTTAGCAAACTTCCGGGATCCTGCCACGTTACAGCGTTCTCCGATGTTAACAAAGTTGGTATAGGGTCCAATCCTGAAGGGCTCTAGACCTTAAAAGGAGAAGCACTTTGAAAAATTTCTGAAAATGCACATGGTGACATGACACAGATGGAATGCAAATGTTTTCCAAAGCAAGTGAAGAAATTTCTGTGCCACAGCCCATCTGATGAGACAGGAGATGTGATGTGGGAACAGGACCAGCACCTTCTTCCCTAAGGAAATTAAAACAACATGCAATATAAAGTATCACTACAGAAAAGGCCTTTAACTGCTTTGTTCTACACATCGTATTTAACGTGTCGGGAGAGGGAATCTCGCTGGGTGGTTACTGGCAGGCTCTGCAGATAGTGAGCCTCAGGCTCAAGCCCTTCCCAGCCATCTCAGTGAACAACTCAGGCGAATTCTCACAGCCTCTCAGCTGATAAAAGAGACAGTAATAGTATCTGTCCCATAATGTTACTGTAAAAATGAGACTAGATACGTTAACAAACATAAAATTAGTACCAGTAATCACAGATGTTACTACAAGAAAATGGCTTTTGAGTCCTTTGCCAAGGCACTGGTTGAGGAAGAGACAGAGACAAAGGAGGAAAATAATGAGTAATTGTTCACCAGCTGGGAAGACTATTTCTTCCCACTTTGGGCTTGTGATTTCACTTTCCAATGATAAGAACTGTGAACTAAAAAGGAGCCACAGGTTAACCCAACAAGTTCAGGGGAGGCCTGTGTGGTGGCCTTACAAACTCAGAGACCACAGGTGACCACAAAGGAGGGTCTGAAATGAAAACTTCTTAACCAAAAGCAGGTCATGGCAGTCGGTCAAGTCCTAGGCCGGGATCTTTCCTGATAAAGGTCAATCTTTACCTTCACTGAGCCTGTCTACTGTCTTTTTGTATCTACGGATAACATACCTCTGGAATCCCGTTTGTCCGACCCCTCAGGGCTCAATCTCTCACCAGGGGGCAAGGCCACGGAATCTGCCATTGTTATTCTGTCCCCCCAACGCCCCCCACCCTGCATCCCGTCCCTACGTGCTACAAATGTTAATTGTTAACTGTCCTATACCCGCCAATGTAAAGAAGTATCTGTCTCTTCATTTTACTCTTTATCCAGTCCCACACATTTCCCTGCTTTGCTTTCTCCTGTCTCCCTAGTCGATCACCAGTGGATTTGATGTAACCCTCCTTATGCCTCCTCCTTTGGTTGTAATGTATAAAATAAGGTATAAAACTGCCATTCTCTGAAGCATAATCTCAACCTATTGAGATGCTGCTTCCCAGCAACTGCTGTTGGTTTGGCTCAGATAAACCCACAAAAACGCTTACAGGCTTGGACGTTTCTCACGCTGACATGGCCCCTGCCAGCCCCGGGCAGGCCCTTGCGACCCACGGGGCAGGCACAAGTCTAAGTGTTGAAGAGGCCAGAAGCATTCCACACAAAGCACTTCTGATCGACTATGAAGGCAAAGTTGCTGATCTAAAAACCACATTTTTCACAAGTATGCAATGTATAAAAGAACAATTTAAAAGAGTATGTTTGTCATTCTTTTAAGATTTGATTAAAGGCCCAGACCAGTATGGCTCCGTTGGTTGGGCGTTGTCCTACAAAGCAAAGGGTCCCCGGTTCGATCCCCAAAAGGGACACATACGATAGGCAACCAATCAATGTTTCTCTCCCTCTCTTTCTCTCTCCCTTCCCTTCTAAAAATAAATCAATAAAATCTTTAAAAGATCTAATTAAAGATGATTTGTAAAGCAATTTAGAGATAGCATAAATTCAAATCAGAATAAAAGGGTTCTTTCATTCTTACACACATAAATTCTTTTTAAAAAATCGTATCTAAATGGTTCTCTTCTTGTTTCAACTTTGGTAAAGACTGACAACTTTAATTGTTACCACTTGGATGAAGTCAATTAATAGCTGTAAAATCTAAAGATGAAATAAACTATGCTACCACCCTCTCCCTGACAAAAGCCACTCTGGGGGGCACCACAGAACCGAGCCCCAGAGCGCTCCCGGGGCCTGCCTCTGGGCAGCATGTTCTGAGAAGGTGGGTGTTGCCATTGCTGCACTCGTCTTTCATTTCACTCTTCTTTGAAGAACATAAAGAATAAAACTATCTCCATTTAGAGAAATGTTAAATTCTACATTATCAGGGTATATAATTCCCCGTGTGTACAATCTGCAGGTTCGCTAGGAATCTATTTAAATATATATATATATACACACACATTTATTTATTTATTTTTTTTGCTTAAAGATACTATATAAGAATATGTCATTAAAGTATTGTGGAGAAAATTTAAAGTTGTTTTCTAACAGTTGGCATAATGAACTATTTTTACCAATGTTCCTTAGCTGAACATCAAAGCTCATTCTGAAAAAGGAGGCTGCCTACCTCATAGGATTGCTGAGGACAAACTGGAAAAATAAATAGCACAACTCTTTGAAAAGTCTTGAATACATGACAAATGTGAGACCATGACAATAGTTTAGAAACAAACAAGATCTTCTAGGAAGCGGCTGTGGTTACTACAAAATATTGAACCTTGGCAGTTTGAAATTTTCAGTAACTACCATATTTTCCTGTGTATACTGCTCATTTTTTGGCCAAATTTTTGAGGGGAAAATAAGGATGTGCATTATAGATAGTTGTAACAATTACATACCATGGAGATAATAATCCCAGGTATAACGCACATAAAAACGTGGGTGCGCATTTTACATGGGATCACATTATACATGGCAAAATATGGGATAATAGCAAATCTGGCAATGAGAATTGTTAGGCTGTGGACAAGGGTAAGTTTTCAAAGTGCTGCACATTTAGAAACGGGACCATGTGATTTCTAACCCTAAACAAGGGCACCTGGGAGAATCACCTGCCTTCATTCACACTTCCCTGTAAGTTAATGTCACCCCTAGAAAAACAAAGGATTCTTCACTAGAATTCACTCAAGTGCCAAGAAAAATATATACTCTTCTTTGATGTAATAAACAAGTGGTTGGCACAAACATCACTACCACTTAAGACAAATATACTAAATTAATCTACAAATGGTTTCTGAAATCCTACAAACCATGTATTGATGACTTACCCGACAACAACATATGCCTTTCATAAACAGTGGCAGGTGGAACGCGAGGCTTATAGTTTTTCACAGCTTTAGCAATTTCCCTGAGTTAAAAAAGAAAACAGTATATCCATTAATTCTGAATAAAATAAAATTAACCTAATTTCCCGCTATGAAATTCAGTCTAACACAATGATGCACATACTTATATACCTAGTTCCAAATGTGCAGCAACAATTACACCTTCTGGTTTTCTCAGCAATGCAGAAAATGAATGCCTAAACCTAGCTTTCCTGTCCCTGCCCATTCTGCTGTGTGCGACTGAGCCAGTTTCTGCGTTCACTCCGATGCGTGAACCCAGAGGTGGGAAATCATTTGCATAAATGCAAACAGCACATCTCCTCTTCCTGTTCCCAGACCCACAGATATCTTTTACTTCACCAAATCCACACATGAGGTACGTCCTTGCTGTTCATTCAAGTAGTTTCAAAGAAAAGTCTTCTTCATCGAGAAGGAGGTACAAACAAGGGAAAAGATCCCAGGAATGAAGGAAATTAAATCTTTTAGATCTGTTTTTTCCAAGCATAGCATGCACAGAGTAGGGAGGATGTACAGAAATACATCATTAAAACTCCAAAATAAGTACTCCTAAAAATGTGTTTAAATTATTCATACTCTCTTTAACCTTGTCAGCTTTAATGGATTATGTCTTTAATTAACCTGGAAAACTCTAGCTATTTATATAATATTATATAATATATATAGACATGCACACACATACACAGATTGATAGACAAGGAGACATATATATCTACGTATATATTTATATTAACACACACTTAATTTTAGAACTTTTTAAAAACAGAGAACCTTAAAAATAAAGAGATCCAAAGATAAGCTATATTCAACAATTGATATCTTTCAGAGATTATTTAAAAGATGTTTAAAAAATGACATAGACCCAATAGAATGTATCACAGAAGTCAACAAAAGTAGTGAAATAGTAGGTAATTCAACACAGGGAATATACTATACACAAGAAAACAGACTCAGAATAGACTCAGGCTCAGTGAGATAACTAGCTCAAAATATGACCACCTGTCACTGCAGGGAAAAAACCAAACACACAGTCTTAAATGTTTTATTCTACTGAATTCCAGTCCTCTCCCAAGCCACAAAATCCCAAGGGCTTACACAGCTTCACCAGGCTCAGGTTTCACACTCCCTTCCTCCTGCCCCATTTGGCGACCTGGATTAGCCAACTGTGCACTGCGCAGGCAGGGACACTTGTCCTGACCTCACGTGTGTGTGGTCTTACCACCTTTTCCTTCATGACAGGATCTAATGGAGGCACGCCCCTGCCCATAGGAAACATGAGCTGTCCCTTCAGGAGCCTTCATATGTCAGTCAGGTACTTAAGGGTGGAATGTTTCTATACCTGGAGTTTGCTTTACAATAGTCTAAGGCAGCTATTTTCAACCCATGTGCCACAGCAGGCACACTGGTGCACTGTTAAAAAATTCATTTTTAAAACGTGCAATACCTGGCTATTTAGTCAGGGGTGCTGACCTCTTTTCCCTTAGATTGTCAAATTAAAGATGACAACAGCCAACAGAACAATAGCCATCCAGTGTGAATGAATCAAAATTATACCTATTTTTTGTCAGATCAGCCAAAAATACATTTTTTGGTGTGCCGCAGAATTTCAGTAATTAGTTTACATGTGCCATGAGATGAAAAAGGCTGAAAATCACTAGTCTAAGGAGGAATAAGTTGGAGAGTAAGTTAAATAAGAATAGCAAATGTGGAAAATTATGAAAACTATGAGATAGGCACATGAGCATTCATTTTATTTTTGGGATTTTTATAATATAAAGGTATAGGTTGCTAGGGCTGCCATAACGAAATACCACAGATTGAATACAGTCGCTTAAATAGCAGAAATTTGTTTCTCCAAGTCCTGGAGGCTGCAAGTCTGAGATGAAGGTGTCAGCAGGGCTGGTTTCCTCTAAGGCCTCTCTCCGGGGCTTGTTTGCTCCCTGTGCCTTCACATGGTTCCCTCCTCTGTTTGTGTCTCTGTCTTGTCCACTCTTCTTACAAGGGTGCCGGTTGTACTGGATTAGCGGCTATTCACATGGCGTCATCTTACCTTATTACTTCTTTAAAGTCCCCATTTCAGATACAGTCCATTTGGAGGACTTGGAGTAAGCACTTGAAAATATGAATTTGGGGAGGACGCAATCCATCCCCGTAACAAAAGGTAAAACATTCGAAGTAATGATTACCTGATGTGATCTGGTGTCGTGCCGCAGCATCCACCAACGATGTTGACCAAACCATCCATAGCAAAGTCCTGCACTTAGGAAAAGAAAGTTCCAGTGAGTCCAACTGAATTCTAAACTCACCACTACCTGTTCAGCAGAAAAAAATCCTACATTTCCTGAATCAGTAATTTTATATTAAAAAGAGAGCTAAACACACTTTATATACAATTCTTTTAATGCCCCCACTATAACATTAGCACAGTTCAGGTACTATGAAATCCTTTACACCATTTAAAATGAAATAAGAGCCCAACCAGTGTGGCTCAGTGGGTTGGATGTCATCCTGCAAACCCAAAGTTCGCCAGTTCAATTTCTGGTGAGGTCACATGCCTGGGTTGCAGGCCAGGTCCCTGGCTGGGGGCGTGCCAGAGGCAACGGATTAATGTTTCTCTCACACACTGATATTTCTCTCCCTCTCTTTCTCCCTCCCTTCTCCTTTTTCTAAAAATAAATAAGTAAAATATTTTTAAAAATTAAAAACAATAAAATATACTATAATAAGATATTTGTTTGTTTATTTGATCATAGTCAAGACTTTAGCCCATATGCTGAGCTGAATAAATATGAACTGGATAGTGCATTTTTAAATAATGCAGTTTTTACATGTAAATCCATTAAAATTTTTAAAGAATTAAAAATTCAGTTCCTCAGTCACAATAACCACGTATCAACTGCTCCCATAACCAACCCCACGTGGGCCCAGAGTTCAACCCTAAGCTAGCTTGAAGGACAAGAAAGGAAGTCAAGCAACGGAGAAGTCTAAACACTGAAAAGGGCATCTATATATGGTATTAAAATTATAAGGAGTAAGTCAGAAATCGTTTAGGAGAGAAGGTCAGTGAGCCAGAGCCACACATTCAAGCAATGAGGATGACAGACTTGGGGACTAGCAATGAGCAGGGACAGTGGGCAGCACAGACAGCAGGTGGATGGGAGAGGAGGAGAACGGGGGAGGTGACAGTGAGGAACAAGGAGCTTGGGAGCCAGGGAGCGGGGCACCATGTGAGAGGGCTGCGGGACGGCCAGGTTCCAATTAATTTCAGCTGGACCTCACTGGGAGCTTTCCGACAGCCACCCGTACCGGCTGGGGAACAAGATACCAACAGCTAGCCTTTCCCTCTACCTCCGCCATCTTAAATCAGCCTAACTCAACTTTTATTCATTATATACACACTGGAATTCATTTAGGAAAAAATTTTGCTCCTAAATAGTCTAAATCTAAAATGTCATTTCTCTATCTCTTAAGAACCAAGTGACAGAGGGCTCCTGACCTTTAAGTGCATGGCCATCACATGTGGAGTTTCATCATAGTCACCGAAGGTATTGGGAAGACCTAAGAAAGTACATTGCAACCATCACTGGAAACGACTTTAACAAACAGACACAGTAGAGTGATACCTTGGTACTCGTCGGTTTGTTCCGGAACTCGTGACGAGTGCCAAACCAACAAGTACCAAGCAAGTGACACGTGATGAAGCATTTTCTCTTGTGGGGCAGTGCCGTGACGCATACAAGTTCCAGCATGGAACATGAGTCCCAAGCAAGCGCCGAGCACTGAGACTTTTTTTTTCTCGTCAAAATGCAACAAGTACAGGGTTTGACAAGTTCTGAATCTGACGAGTGCCAAGGTATGACTGCGTTTGTAATGGCTTTATGTTCAAAAGTTAGGAAATTATATATTTACCAACTAATGCTATATTATAATTACATACTTGCAAAAACAAATAATTGTTAATATTAAACACAGTATATAGAGACACCACACTAAAAGAGAAGGCATAGACGAACATCCACTATTTCTTTTCCATTTGAAAGAAAAGCGTCACTGCTATATGAGACAGAAGCTCTCATTCCTCTCTCCTGCCCATAAATAAAATTCATCATTGCCCGCTAGTTGGGGTGTGGTTGGGGGAATACTGTACCCCTCAAACTAGTAGTACCTGATACACAATTAAAAATACCAAACACAACGAATCGTCTCTCAAATAAATTTTCCCAAGTTAAGGCTTTAGTATCTAAATATCCAATTTCCTATTTTATTTCTTATCCCCTTCCAGTTATCTTGCTCCACGTGGGAAATAAAATTTATTGTGCGATAAAATGTATATACTTGGAGGAAAAAAGCAGGGAAATGATTTTTAGCCCTAAGTAGCTAAATAGTGCTCAAAAATATTCACCAGGAACTCTGGTTAACCCAGCATGAATTACCACTATTTACTTGGATAGTTTGAGAATTATCTACAACTCTCTTGGTAATTTTTATATATGGTAAACTAGAAGTCCTAACTTCTAGAAAGGAAAAAGGTAACAAGGCACAAGTCCCCTGCCTGCTCTTAGTGAAGAGAGTGAAGGAGAGGGCTCCCCCCACGTTCTCTGCACGCAGTTTGGCCACCGTCCACATGGTCGGTGAGCAGTGTCGCCAGAAGGCTCTGGGCAGTTGTGTGACTAGGCTTCTTTCCTCCAAGTTCTGTCCCATTCTGAAGCTTAGAAGCTGAGCCAAACTGTGCCTTCAAGTCTAAAGGGAAACAGTGTGTCTAGACCCAAATGTTCTCCATTTAGAGAATTCCTACTGAGTGTTAACTACACACCATGACCTATAAAACAAACCCTTTTATCAAGACCTGTTACCCTATCCATCCATGTCTTCCGTACTTGGATTTCCCCATGAGCAGCGCCCTCAAAATACACACCTGCATTGGGATAGCACAGGACAAAGGCTGTTGTACATTTCCCAACTGTTTCAATAAAAGGTCTCATTTCAGCTGCACCCAGGGCACAGTTTAATCCAATGCTGGAAAAACAGAAAGATTAGGAGCATCCTCTTTTATTCAAAATATTTACGCATATAAAGAGTTATAATAAAAGAATGTATCTAAAACCAAGCAGGTAATAAATCTCCTGACAAAGCACTTTTCTGCAGCTACAGTCAAAGCCTTGTCACTCAAGGACCCTGCAGCACCGAGTACCACTGCGGCCCACGTCTCCCATATCAGACGGTCTCGTGGCTAACGGTCCCTGCCCAGGGATGTGACTCCTGAAGTGAGTTCCCAGTCTGGTAACAGCATACTGTGAAACAGAGGCGCCTGCGAACCACCCCTGCCAACTAACATCTGATTTGAAAGCAACCCTTAGGAGGAGGAAAAAGAAAAAATCTTGGAGGTAGAAGGAACATCAATGGCATGTGGAAGCCACTCTGGGAGGCTAGACAACCGAGACTTGGTCCTTACTCCACAACTGACCTGCAAGGTGGCCCAGGACTCAAAATCTGTCCTCTTATAAGTGAAGCTGCCTTCTTTCCCTACAAAACCAAGGGGCTGTCTGTCTGGCAGATGAAACTGACTCATATAAAACAGATCAAGGCAGAGCTGCTGTGTCTGAAGAGTGGAGGCCTGAGACCCTCTAAAACCTGTCTCCACAGGGGCCCCCGAGGCCTGTGGGAAAGCAGGAATCAACCATGAAGCTGCTGGACTCTGTCATCTCTTTTTTTATACAGGGCAGAGCAAAAGTTGGTTTACAGTTGTTTGTATGGAAAATACTACAATAATTAATGAATAATAACAAGAATAAACTGTGTTTCACATACTTACAACTTATTATTTATTTATTGTAGTATTCTCCATACAAACAACTATAACCTACTCTTGTCCCACCCTATATATATTTTTTTCTTTTACTAAAATTCTTAAGTGCAATGTGGTAGGAAAGAGAAAAAAGAAAATGAAGGAGAAATGTTCAAAATGTTTGAGAGAAGACAAAAAAATTTAGAATAAGCTACATAAAGTGTGTCTTCAGAGAACCCTACCCATTCCTATCTTGAGTTTTTCTGTTAAATGTTTACTGGATCCCTACTATGTGCCAAGGACTCTATCAAGCACTAGAGAAATACATTTCACTAAGAGACTGTTCTAAAAAAGCTCATAAGCTGTTAAGGAGCCAATCACAACCCAGTTCAATGCAGTTATTTTCTTAATTATCAGGCCTGATCAGTAGAGTAATAATGCACCCTATATTACAGCAGTCTTCATAAAATCACATTACCACACTAACTCAACGGGAAGATCTTCCCTGAAATTATAAACATAAACATGTGAGGAAAAAACCGTCACATAACTGATGAAATGTGGTACAACAGAGTGGCTAAGAGCAAGCCCCTGTCCCTCGTCCCCTATTTACTGATATTGAGCAAGTCACAACCCCTGAGTCTCAGTTCCCTTGTCACTAAAATGGGGCAGTACCTTCCCTCAAGAGTTGTTGGCAGAATTAAAAGAAATAACTCTCAAAAAGCACTCAGAACCAAGGCTGGTATACAGCAAACTCTCGATATATGTCTATTACTGCTGTTTCTCTGGCAAGGACTATAATACTACTAAACAGTGCTCAGAGAGGAACATCAACTTGGGCTGGTGGGAGAAGGCAGGTTCCCTAAAGAGGACCCTTGAGATGAGTCTTAAAGGCTAACAGGGAGCTGAGGGGGTCGGGGGGAGAGGGAGAGGGTGTGTGCGAGAGAAAGGGGGAGAGAGAGAGAGGGACAGAAGAAAGAATACATAGCATGTTTATGGAGAAGGCAGAGGTGAAAAACAGCATATACTCTTAGAGCTTCCATTTCATTCACATTTTGGTAAGAAAACATGGGGAGATATGTTAAAATAGAATGAAAAAATCAGGTTAATTTTAACGATCAAAATACCAAGCTTTAAAATTCCCATCTTATTCCAAGCTGGACTGCTTCTGGCTATTCCATATATAGGGAATGAGAAAACTGTGTAAAGCATGGCAAAAAATCTAAGCACTGACAACAGGTTCCAAATCTTATCACCGCACCAACAAGCACAGTCTTAATCTCTAAGGGGGCCACTGAGAGACAAAAAGCCAGCCATCTGGCTGGCCCAGGACGGGTGAGAGCTGCCCCGCCCCTCAAACCGACCCACTTAGGCAGGGGTCTCCTACCCTCAGGGGTTTCCTGAGGGGAGAGTCCGAATGCACACCCAGGACAGCCAGCATCCCACGCAGGTGGGACGGTGCAAATATGCAGAGGCAACCCCTCCTCAAGTCACACTCCAAAGCCACCAGGGAAGATCCCCAAATAGGGACAGAGTCAAGGAAAGAATGATGACTCACCAGAGTGGGTCAGCGTGAGACACACTGATGACAAACGCCTCTCCTGTCTGTCCAGAAAGCGTCCGCCCACTTTTATCAACAATTGTCCCTGAAATCTGAATTAACAAAGTAAACTCAGTCAACAAGATAGACTCAAGTTAACAGTTCAGTCACAAAGACAAAATAAAGTGAGCAAGTTGGCTTTCTGTGTCCTCGTACAGGGACAGGAGCTGCGGGGCTCAAAGGCAGCGTTTCCTACAACAGTCAAACAGAAAACGCCAAGTGAGGAGGGGGCTGGTGAGCCACAGACGCCAGGAAAAGGGAAAGCCACAAAGGCCAAAGCCACGGCCAGAACAGCTTAGGGTTCCCACATCCAGTCTCACGAGAGACGGCTTCCCCACGCACCTCGGGCTAGCCTGGCCACCTGCTGTGACGCAGCCCCAGCATCGATTCTGTTCTCTCCTCACCAAACAACGTTAGGACTCTCAAGTGCGTCCGCCACTGAGTTCCTAAACTGGCAATTTTGCTGTCTTCAGCGCTGGATATTTACAGTCAGCACGCAAGGCCACCCCTCTTGGGCCCTCAGGAGAGTGAGCCCCAAGCCTCCAGCTTCAGGAACGCAATTCAACCAGGCCCCTTTGCTCCTACCAACCACTTCTAGATTCGTTTTCTTTGTCTAGAGGTGGTGGTAGGAGGGAGGTGAACAAAAAATATTAAAGTGGGTGGTTCCTGAAAGATACTCTCTATAGTTCTATGCAAGAAAAAAAAAAAACCTACCCTCAAAATGACAGTATTAATAAAAAACAAAAATCAACATTTTAGAACTTACAAATATAGGCCGGGGAGCATACGTCTCTTCAAAAAGGTCCTGGAGTGCAAACAAGGCTGCCTGTCAGGGAAAAAAAAGGACATCATGTTTATCTCAGAGACTGTGTCCAAGATCAGTCTAACTGGCTGATCTGAATCCTGGCTTTTCTAAGACCTCTCTCTTTTAAAAGAAAAAGATTTTATTTATTTATTTCTAGAGAAAGGAGAAGGGAGGGAGAAAGAGAGAGCAAGAAACATCGATGTAAGAGGGAAACATCGATCAGTTGCTTCTTGTACGCACCCTAACTGTGACCAAGCCCGCAACCCAGGCATGTGCTCTGGCCAGGGATCGAACTGGCGACCTTTTACTTTGTGGGACAACACCAAACCAGTCAGGGCCTAAGACTTGTTCAGGTAAGATCCACATTGTGTTCTCTGGGAAGAAGAAGAAATGTGTCCTATCTATGACGCACAACACAGCACCCGTCCCAAGATCATACTGTCACACTAAGAAAACAAATGCTGACTGAGAGTTCACCTAGGGATCAGGATTCCTCGGAGGAGGAGCCAATGAGAACTACTCAACCAAAACTGAAATTAGAACGTGTCTGCCTTCCACGCCCTCCTATATCCGTGGCAGGGAAGGAATCAGCAGTGTGTGTCATTTCAGAAAAGAGTGTGGGCTCGGAGTGGGACACAGAGACACAAATCCCATGTTACTGTGCCCTGAGCAAGCTTTGTTAAGTTCCAGGCAACACAGTCTCTTTCTTTTTATCATTATATTTCTTGACTCTAAGATGCGCATATTTTCATAATTAATTTTCTGAAATCAGAAGGTAACCTGTAATTGATGCGTGCCCCCTCCACTGGAAAAATATCTGAATTTCTCTTTTTAGAAGTAGACAAATTGATCCTGAAGATCTTACAGAAAATAAACATGAAAAGAGTAGCCAGGAAAGTTCTGGGGAAAAAAGAAGGGGAGTTTAATGAAAAACCTGCCAGCCTACCAGTTCCTCAAACACACTGTAATTATAATGCTATATATAACATGACATGATACTGTCCTGTAAACAGCAGGATGGCCGTGTGGCATCAGCAGACAGATTATTAGAACAGATTAGACCAGATGCAATCCTGAATTTAGATGATGTGGGTGAGAGTCCACATGATTCCTCTCATCAGAAAATAAAAGAATGTCTAATAGATGGTGTTAGGAAAATTAGGTAACCTTAGAGAAAAAGAGTAGTTAGATTTTTATCCTATTTCTTACTCCAAAATAAATTCCAGAAACACAGTGAGGGAAACCAGCCCCTCAATAATCAAAAGAATGTGATGTAACATATTCTAAAACCTAAAAACTACACTAACAAAATATCTCCATACTGCTTTACCTCATTATTATATACCACGCTTATTTCTAATCTAAACAATATTGTGACTCTTTTCAATATTATTTAGATTAGGATCTCATTTCTGGGTCTCATTTCAGGTATACTCTCTATTATATTTGTTAGCACTCTTATTTTCAAAATGTATTCTTGAGTTGCTTTTCAAATTATAAGATTTGTTTACTAGAGATTCACAAATAATTTCTAGACAGGTTTATAGGGAAAACCATATGAGTGAAATGTTAAGCATGAGATAGAATAGTCATCCAAGTTTCTGGCTGGTAGTCATTCCCCTAATTCTTTATCAATGCAAGTATTTTAGTGTAAAAATATGTCTAAAAGTTATGGGCGGTGGTTGACCTTGGCCTGTACCACCCAGGAGGTGCCAGAGCCAGCGCACCTACTGGACAGCTTCCAACCACGCCGAAGCACCACCCAACCACCACCACAGGTAACACACATGAGGGGTGGACCAGGTAGGCCCCTGAGCCCCGCTGAAGTCCTCCTCTGTGGGGCCAGCCCTGCACAGGTCCTCCACAGCCTGTCCTCACAGCCAGTCGGCCTGCGGGTAAATCCCTTCCACCAATGTGCCAACAGCAGTGAAACCTCAACGATAACGGGAGGGTACACACAGTCCCCATGGGAGTGCACCTGAAGCACCTAGCTCAGGTGACCAGGGAGGCTGTGCCCCTGGGCCCCACAGGACACCTACTATATAAGGCCACTCTACCAAGACTGGGAGACATAGCAGCTCTACCTAATACACAGAAACAAACACAGGAAGGCAGCCAGAGTGAGGAGACAAATACACATGTGCCAAATGACAGAACACAACAAAACTCCAAAGAAATAACTAAACAAAATGAAGACAAGCAATCCATTAGATCCAGAGTTCAATGAAGTTAGGGGAGGAGCACATGAACTCTGTGAGAACTTCAACAAAGAGAAATCAAAAAAGCCAAACCAAAACATAAAAAGAACCAGTCAGAAATGAAGAATATGTGAACTGAAATGAAGAATACATTACAGGGAATCAACAGCAGAATAGATGAAACTGAGGATCAAGTCAACAATTTGGAAGATGAGGAAGCAGAAAATACTCAAACAGAACACCAAAAAGAAAAAAGAATCCAAAAAAGTAAGGGTAACATAAAGATCCTCTGAGGTAATAGCAATTATACAAACATTTGCATCATTGGGGTACCAGAAAGAGAGAGACAGCAAAGGATTTAGAATCAATGTGAAAAAATAATGACGAAAACCTCCCCAGCTTGCCATGGAAACAGACACACAAGCCCAGGAAGCGCAGACAGTCCCAAACAAGATGGACCCAGAGGTCCACACCAGGACACATCATAACTCAAAAGCCCAAGAAAAGGACAAAGAGGGAATCTTAAAAGCCTCAAGAGAAAAGCAATTAGGTACCTACACGGAAGCGACTGTCAGCTGATTTCTCAACAGAAACTTTGCAGGCCAGAAGGGACTGGCAAGAAGTATTCAAAGTCATGAAAGGCAAGGACCTATGTCCAAGATTACTCTGCCCAGCAAAGTTACCATTTAGAATAAAAAAACAAATAAATATCTTCTCAGACGAGAAAAAGCTAAGTTTATCACCTCCAAACTAGTATTACAAGAAATGTTAAATGACTTCTTCAAGAAGGGGAAAAAATATTAAAAATATGAATAAAATGGCAATAATAATATATCTACCAATGATTTCTTTAAATGCAAATGGATTAAATGCTCCAATCAAAAGACACATGGAAGATAAATGAATAACAAAACAAGACCCTTACATATGCTATCTACAGGAAACACTTCTATTCAAAAGACACACACAGACTGAAAGTAAAGGAATAGCAAAAGATATTTCATGACAATGGAAATAAAAAAAATAACAAAAGCTCCAGTAGCAATACTTATACCAGACAAAATAGACTTTAAAACAAAGGCTGTAACAAGAGACAAAGAAGGATCCAGCAATTCCCCTTCTGGGTATTTTCTGAAGAAACCCGAAACACTAAATTGAAAACAACATGCATCCATATGTTCACTGTAGCACTACTGACAATAGCCAAGATATGGAAGCAACCTAACTGTCTATCAACTGATGGACAGATAAAGAACAAGTGGTGCAGCAATGGAATGTGACTCCTCCATAAAAAGAATGAAATCATGCCATCTGTAAAAACAGGACGAACCTAGAGGGTGAAATAAGTCAGAGAGAGAAGGGCAAATGTCCAATGATTTCACTTATATGTAGACTCTAAAAAACAGAATAGCCCTGGCTGCTGTGGCTCAGTGAACTGGGCGCCGGCCTGTGAACTGGAAAGTCACAGGTTCAATTCCCAGTCAGGGGACATGCCTGAGTTGTGGGCCAGGCCTCTAGTTGGGGACATGTGAGCGGCAGCCAATTGATCTTGCACATGTTTCTCTCCATCTTTCTCCTTCCCTTCCTCTATCTCTAAAAAAATAAAGAAAATCTTTATTTTCTTTATTTCTTTGAATAAGAACAAAATAAATAAACAAGCAGAATTAAGACAGACTCACAGACACAAAGAACATTTTGATGGTTGCCAGATTGGAGGGAGGTTGGGGGATGGGTGAAAAAGGTGAAGATTAAGAAGTACAAATTGGTAGTTACAGAATAGTCATTATAAAAAGAATTCTGAATCTGTGGTCTTATTTCATAACAAACATTTGATGAAAAGTGAAGTACTAAGAATAAAAAGAGACCATTTTTTATCCTTGGAACAGCAAGTGCCCTTGCAAATATAATTCCCTGCCACCAGAAAAGCCAGAATCCATAAACCAAACCATACAAAATTAAATTCTGTTGCACCATTTAAAAACTAAATCAAACAAAGAAAAAAACACCACAGCTGTGTCACCATCACCACCACACAGGAAGTCAAGTCAAACACCAAACTGGAGACTACATTTGCTAGTCATCACTGACAAGGATGATTTCCTTAGGGAAAGACTCAGAAAAAGACCGTAAGTCCAACAGAAATAAAGCATAAGACACAAATCACAGGAGAAAAAATACATATGGCTGTAAAGCTTTGAAAAGATCTTCTATTTGCCCTGGCCAGGTGGCTGTTTGTTGGAGTGTCGTCCCGTACACCAAAAAAAGGTTGCGGATTCGATCCCTGTTCCGGGCATGTACAGAAGGCAGCCAATCGATGTTTCTCTCACACAAATTGATGTTTCCTCCTCTCTCTCTCTATCTCTTCCCCCCCCCCGCCACTCCCCCCTAAAATCAATAAATATATCCTCAGGCGAGGATTTTAAAAAAAGATGCTCTATTTCATTTGTAGTCAGAAAAATACATATAAAAACTACAATAAGAAAGCACTTTTCGGGGGGTTGGCAGAGACAAATGTATTTGAAAAAATAAATTAAAATAAAATTAAAAAAAAAAAAGAGCACTTTTCACCTATCAAATTGGAAAAGACCAAAAAGTGCAACACTAGATGGTGTCAGCAAGGCGTGATGAGACCAGCGTGCTATGCACTGGCTGCTGACCGGGGTTTGAATGAGCACATCTTGAAGGAGGCTAATTTAACACTAAAGATCAGAATTAACAATGAATAAATCCTTTTACCTGGCAATTTTACTTGTGGAACTTTATTATTTAGATACATTGTGCAAAAAATCATATGTATAAATTGCAGGTCACCAGATGGAAAACAGTTGTGGGGATAGTGGAAAAGGCAAAGGGATTAAAGAAGTACAAACTGGCAGCTACAGAACAGTCACAGGGACGTAAAGTGCAGCACAGGGAACAGGGTCAACAACACTGAAATAACCACGTAAGGAGCCAGGGGGGTGTGAGATTTATTAAAGGGGTCCCTTTGTAAGTTACATAAGCGTCTAATCACTGTGTTGTGTTGTACCCCTGAAACTCATAATGTGTGTCAACTGTGACTGAAAATTAAACAAGCAAACAAATACAAAAGACCATAGAAGGGCATCTCCTTTGTACTCCACATACTTACTTGCCTTTGCACGCACACACACACACACACCCCCGCCCCCCTTGCTGACACCTACGCACACTCTCTCACACACTCATACACACCCGCCCCCCTTGCTGACACCTACGTACACTCTCTCACACACACACACACACCCCCCCCCCGACACTCTCTCACACACTCACACACACCCGCCCCCCTTGCTGACACCTACATACATACACACACACACACACACACACACACACACCCGCCCCCCTTGCTGACACCTGCCCTGGACCCCACATCAGAACTTCCACGTTGGTGACAGTTGTCCCCGGCAACAGGAGATGGAAGGATATTACTTTTCACTGCATACATTTATGTATAATTTAAATTTAGAACCATGAGTATACATTTATTACCTATGCATATACAAAAACACATGGTATCTATACATGAAGATATATACTTTCATAATTAAAAAAAAACTTTTGTAAAAGTTAAAAAGATAACCTTTCAAGTTTTTTTTTTCCATTCTACTGGCCTCAGTTAAGAGCCGAGAATACAATGCACTAGAGGAATTTCACTTAACTTCAGTAATGGCCAGTGTTGCCTTCTCACCACACAGGGGATCCATCACAGCTCCCCAACCCCAGGCCTGCGCCTCTCCTTCCCTTAACTCACCTTGGCATTGGCCGTATCAAAAATAGTTTCGATGAGCAAGATATCCACCCCGCCGTCGAGAAGCCCTCGGGCCTGCTCTTTGTACGCATCAACGAGCTCATCAAAAGCTGCAAAAAACAAATGCCATCCAGTACCTCAGTCATCAATACCGTCTGAATGGCCAGGATATGCTCAGTTCAGGCCTGGCACTTGTGGACTACACAAGCTTGTTATAATGCACAATTGAAGGGCAATGCCACCTTTCATTTTGAAACCAAATACAGAAATGTGGGAGTGATGGGAGTTAAACCAGTAAACTGAACACATCTGCCCCTAAACACATGCATGAAGCCGGCACTTCCCATGTGAGGGTGGGGGGCAGAGTGAGTGAAAGGGAAGCTCAGGGCTTCCCTAGCCCTGTACCGACTACAGAGATCGTTAGGACACACCACCCTTTCCAGGGACAGTTTTAATGAACTCCCAGGGACGGGTGTGAGGAGGAACGACAGACGCCTCAGGGCGAGCCACACCCCCTCGCTCCCCCTGGGAAAAGGCCGCAGCAGTTCCCTGGGTTTGGCTCCCGCCCTCTGACACCAACTCTGCCAGAGGAAAAAACCTGCCTGACAGGCAATTTCTGTCTGAAGAAAAGTGTTCAATCATTCCTGGGTGAAATTTTTGTAGAAACCTGCTGAGTTTTCTATTTCCATCTGAGGAGTCATCCCTCTCCCCATTTCACTTTTCAGACAAAAGAGAAAATGCTCAGGTACTCAGCAGAGAGGCCTGAAGAGCACATTACAGGAGCCTCCTCTTACACGGCGCAGGGACACGGAGGGTCAGGACCTCACGGTCATGCCTGGGCCACGGGAGCATCAGAATGAGCACGGAGTGTTCTAGGCCTGGGGACAAAGTGTGGGATCACTGCACGTTCTGTGACAAAAACCTACAAATCACAGCTTCCTGAACTTGTCATCTACACAAAATCCATTGCAATACATAGTGTTATTACTATTCAGCTCTGAAAGTTCAATCGTTTTTTATAGTTTAATGCTTAAGAAACTGACCTACATTTCTAGATTTTTTGTAAAATCTCAATGCAAGTGTGCTTATATATTAGTTTATAATATTTATAATACTAGTATGTTTATATAGTTTGGACTGCTTTATGATAAATAAAACGGAGCTCTAAGGTGTTATTCTCTAACAGACAAAGGCCTGGTGGCCACAGTTTCTCAACTTGTCAGTTTAAAACTTTATTTTGATTGGTTTTACTTCCACAGCTGATTTAAAAAAAAAAAAAGAAAAGAAAAGAAAAGAAAAAACACTAAGGCAACACCATGTATATTTGCAAGCAAGCTAAAAAGAAAAAGAACCAAAAAACCAGCTACCTTTTTTTAAGATGCATTCTATGTTCCAGGGACTGTTGTAAGCCCTTATGTGGACTATGTCACAATAACCCTGAGACAGAGCCCATTATTGGCCCCATTTTACAGACTCAGAGGTTACTGAAACACAGTAGGACTTGCTCACCATCATTGCTTATATGTGATGAATACTCACTGATGTTCCTGTAATCTGGTCTTTCCACAGACGGGGACACAGAGAGGGTCTTATTAGTTGGACCCAGAGCTCCTGCCACAAACCTCTTAATCCCTTTGGAAAAGAGAAGCAAGAGTGAAATCTCTGAATAGCTCAAGGATTTTGCTGTGAATCATTAAGTTCCCTAGGCTATAGGTCTACAATCCCTTGTCCAAAACTTTGAAATCCAAAGGTGTAAAAGTCCAAACATTTTTATTTCATTTGACCACAAAACTTGACCTCTCCTGAACAAGAGGCTTATTTATAGTCTTTCTCCCATTTAGAGGGACAGTTTACTATAAATATGTTTTTGATTATGGGGCTGTTCTGGATCCCACTGGAGAAATTATGAAATAGAGGGCATGCGCAAATATTATTGCCAAACCAATCCCAAAGCTCCGAATTCTCACATGCCTGGCTTCCAAGGGTTTCAGTAAGTAATCCTTTTCTATCACCATAGCTACATTTGGACAAATTCTCTCCATATTCTTGAAGGTCTTGAACTTAACACAGGTTCTGCAAAAGCTCCTTACAGTAGCATTCAACAGGTTGCAGGCCCAAAGAGTCCTTATCTTCTCCAAAGCTGAACAATAATGTGGGAATAAGAAAAATGTCTTTCTCTTTCCCCGCTTTTACTGGCTGAACATCCTCTGACCTGCAACTCTGCTGGGGAAATAGTCTACATGTTTCCATGGATTTAAACATTCTCTCTCAGAAACAGAGTTCCTTTCCGTTCAAGGCCAGCACTCAATCCACTGAGCCACACCAGCCAGGGCAGAAACAAAGTTCCTATAAATTGATCCATCTTCATTCATTAGTATGCTGTGTCTAACTTCCTAACCATTTTCTTTCATCTTTCCTGTTGGCAGTAATTTCACATTTTCAAATCTTAAAGAACTCTACATATTTCTTCTATTCCTTCCCTTCCTTCAAAGCCTCCTCACCAGCTGCTGCCCAAGTGTTCTTGCGGCAGCCAGCCAGGAGGGTAGTTATTTTGGGGAGCCACTTTTCATGTTCCTGCAAGTCTGAATCTACCAACACACTCTTTTGTGTGCTACACAGAGCCTTCAAGGACATTAGCAGTACGAAGTGGAAAACATTCCAAAGACAGTATATCTTGACCTAGACAAACCAACCACAGGGATTAGAAAAGCTTTAAAGTGTAAGGTCAAATACTTGAATAACCCAAGTGACCAAAACAGCCTGTTGTTGCCTTAATAACCTTATGGTGTGCTTCCAAAGGGAGGAAAGTCATTTTAGCTGTAATGTACAAGGAGCCATGGTCCCAGTAGGAAAGTAAACACAGAACAAACCCTGAGCCCAAGGCCCATGGGGACAGTCAATCCAGAAAGACAGTGAATGCTTGACTGTGAAATTGCAGAGAAGTAACCTACAAATAAGTTCAACACGGTGTCGGCAGGGTTGCTGGAAAGCCAACGATTATTAAAGGAAAAAGTGCAATAAGGACAGCATATTCAAACTGAAAATGTCCAAGAATCATATTTGTAAAAAAGGGAGAGCCCTGACCCATGTGGCTCAGTTGGTCACTGTCCTGCAAACTGAAAGGCCACTAGTTCAATTCCCAGTCAGGGCACATGCCAGGGTTACAGGCCAGATCCCCAGTTGGGATGCATGCGAGAACAACCCATTAATGTTTCTCTTCCTCTCTTTCTCCCTCCCTTCCCCTCTAAGTTAAAAAAAAAAAAAAAAAAAAAAAAAAACAATTGGGAGAAAGACATTCCTTACCTGTCTGGAGAGTTATCTCCTCAGCTGCTTTTCTGGCCACTCCCGCAGAGCACTTGTTCATCTGGTAGACCTAACACAGAGCTACAAATGTTAGCTCATCCTTCGTTTCCTCCACATGTTAAATAGGAACCCATGACCTTCTAAAACCCACTGTCATTCCATTAGGAATTGGAAAGCAAATTAATCTGAGGTCTGATTGAAATCTTGGCCCAGAAGGCCTACCAGCTGCCCCAGCCTAAACAGGGTTAGGAAAGGCAAAAGTCTTAGGAACTGCTTATAGGTTCTTCCCCAAAACCATAAGCAAGGTGACAGAAGAACAATCTCTGGACATCTGGCATGTCAGAGAATACGCTGATGGAGTTAAGTGTTCTGAGAGTTAGATAAAATAATAGTTATGGAAACAGCACAGGCTTTACAAGACCAGCTTTGTCACTGCCAGCCAGGCAGTTCCCATGGCAACTTCTTCAGGCCCTGACTTCCTTCACCAAACAATGGCTGTAATCAAAGATTCTGAACTTTCTATAGATTATTAACCTCTTGACATTTGGTAAAGGCCCACGCACCCACTCACTAGGAAATAAAAGCAAGTATGCACTCACACACAAAGTCCTGCCTACAATTTAAAGAGGTTCAAAGGCCTCCTGAAGGGCTTCCACAAGCAGAGCTAGGAAGTCCCAGACTTGTGATCTTCAAGATTCTACCTGATTAAAAGACTCTCTGCCTTGGATTCTCATATCTATATATTAAGAAACTATAATATCCTAAAATAGGTGTGTATCAAACTATGGCTCCCAGGGCAAATCTAGCCTGCTTTCAATTTTGTACATAAAGTTTTATTAGAACACAATCAAGCCCATCTTTTACACATCTTCTAAGACTGCTTTTGTGCTACAAAGACAGAGCTGAGTGGTTGCAACAGAGACTGTATGTAGTCACTAAAGCTCAAAATATTTACTATCTGGTCCTTTACAGAAAAAGTTTGCCAACTCCTACTCTAAAATAATACAAAAATAACTGCAGTACACAAAAGGCGCATGATCTCATGATTACACTTAGACAAGGAACTAGAACAGTCAAACTCAGAGACTGAGAGTAGGATGGTGGGTGCCAGGGCCTGGGACGGGGAATGGGGTGAGTGTTTAATGGGGACAGAGTTTCAGTTCTGCAAAATGAAAAGAGTTCTGTGGATGAATGTTGGTGATGGCGTCACCAACTGAATGTACTTAATGTGACTAAACTTACACTTAAAAATGGTTGGGATGGTAAATTTTATGTTACATGATTTAGCCAGAATTTTTTTTGTAAAAGGAAACCAAATCTGCTATGCAATACTAAAGAAGGCCTCACAAAACAGTACATACAGCAATCATTATGTCTTTATCAACAGTCACTGCATAATAAGCGTCATTTCTATTTGATGATTACTTGCCCATAAAAGCCAGATGGAAAATAAATGGGCTACTATATTAATAAGCAGAAAAGAGTCAAACCATTTTCCTGACTGAGCACAAACAAGAGATAACCAGGCATTCGCTTCAGGTGGTCTTCTCACTACCAGAAAGTACTGTGGTAAATGCTCGTGAATCTCTTAGTTAAGAGGGGGAATGCAAGTCTTACCACGTGTTCCAGGCCGTAGTCAGCTTGGGCGACGTTAGTGCTGCTGAAAGTGTTTGTTTCGATGATGTCTGCCCCAGCCAGCAAGTATTCCTGCCACAAGACAGCAACGTCAATGCTGAGTTTAGAACCCCTCTCCCCCAACAATCAATACGCCTTTTTATCATCATCACCACTAAACAGCCTCTGGCCGCTCACTAAGCATACAGCACTGCGCTGGAGGCTAGACATACAAACAGATTGAAGACTTTCATAGGAAGGCACAGGATGTAAATAAATAATAGCGCTTGACTTCAGACAAGTTGACACACTAAGTTCCGTGAATTGAGTCAAATTCCCTAAACGCAGTGTCCTCATCTGAAAGTATTAAAAGCCTACTTCACAGGATGGCTATATGATGACACATGATAAAAAGTGTCTGGCACAGGATGGGCAGACAACACACGTCAGGTCCCCCCCACCCCCGCCTTCCCACGGCGTCACTACAGTCAGATCCCCACAGAGAACGCCACTGTCTTTGGACCTCAGTGCTGACCACACTGGTCCGTCCACATCTTAGTCCCTCTGCAGCAGGCCCGCACCCTCATCAGAACCTCGAGGACCCAGTGCCCTCCTGTTTCCCCTATTTAAAACCTTTCTTCTCAGCTTCAACCTGAGGAGCACTCTGGAATCTCTCAGCCTCCTAGCTTTTCCCATAGTGAGTGAACCCAATCCCTCCTCGCTGATAAAACTGTTCACAGAAGAGCTGGGCAATGAAAACCAAGACTTACACATTTACAAGTCACAAACTTCCTTAACATCCATCTGTGAAAGAACAGCTAAATAAACTATAACATATCCATTTTATTACATGCCATGTGGTAGCTAAAAAACATTGTGTATTTCTACATATACTAACACAAAATGCTCTACGAAGTATTGCTGAATAGAAAAACAAGGTTGACTGATAAGTAAAGTATGACATCATCTGTATATATACACACATATATATAAAACGTACTGTGAATTTTCTAGATATGTATGTATACACATACACATACATATCTAGATACATACATACATAGGTGTATACACACATACACTTATATAAATGCGTAACAAAATCATCCAGAAAGATGTATGTCAACTAACATAAGTGGTTATCTTGGTAAAAAAAAATAGAACTCTGGAGTAGTTTTAAAGGGAGTTTATTCTTACCTATGGGTTTTGTTTTATGAGAACAAATTAATTAAAATTTAATTTTTCAAACAAGAGCAAGAAAAATTTCTTAATGCCTAGGAATAAGGAGATTAGTTAAGTAACTAATGATGTATACATAGAATAGATTAATATAAAATTATTAAAACCATTTTCCAGAATGTTTAATGCTCATGGTATATAAGTGAAACATGCAAATTTTAGAACAGGATGGAGTAATAGAACCCCAATTTAATTTTTAAAATCCAAGTATAGAAAACTAGATTGAAATATAAAATAAAATATGTGAATGGTAGTTTCTCTTGGTATTGACATTACAAGTGGTTTTTATTTTCTTTTATGCTTTTCTATATTATCTAGCTAGACCTGTTCTTTTAAACAGTGAACGCATACTGTCTTTATAATTAGAGAAAAAATACTTCTAAATTCCCACCTATGTGAAAATTTCCGTAACAGAGAGTTACAAGGCGCTGCCTCCCCTCCACCTTTCCTAGGTCACTGCTCCACTCATGGGCTCTGCATGGGACACCTCCACTCCAATCCTATTCTCGTGGATTTAATAAAGGTGTGATTTGGGACAAGCTACTTAATTCCTCTGCTCCTCAGTTTTCTCCTGAAGAAAGCTGTCAATATTAAAGGAGGACCTTCGAGAAGGCCCTTAGAGAGGCTAACATGTTTCCAATACGGTTTCATGTTGGTGTCAGTCTGTGTCGCCTCGGGAACGCCCGAGGCCCTCACCCGGGCCCCCTGTGGCTGTGGCAGCCAGTGCACCGCAGCACAGCCGCCAGGGGGCGCCTGTGCAAAGCCAGACTTACAGTTCACCAGTCCTGGGTGATGCGGGCACTGCTGGGGCGGCACAGCAAGGCGGGACGGGGTAGGAGTACGCGAGCAAGGGAGCCCACGTGAACCTGGAGTTCGGCCTTTACTGAGGTTTCCCAAGTTTGCTCTTTATTGGCAAATTTAAAACGTAAGAGTGGGAATTAGGGTGCAGAAAGGGCAAGGCGCTGTCACTCAGCCGTCCACTTTCTACGTCGCCCAGGGCTTTCTTAACGGGGAACTTCATGGGCGGAAGTGGCCTGGTTCCTTACCCAGTTGTTTACCTAGCAGCTGTGTCATACACCTGCCAAAGTGCTTCTGTGAGGTAAATGTCTTTGAAATAGATGTCTCTGCAATCAAAAGCTCAATGTCACGCACTTACACTACACATACAACTTAGAAATTCCATGAACTACAGTGTCAGAGGACCTAATCTACAGTCATTAATTCCACTAGAAATAACTAAGTGTGAAAATAACCCAGCCTTTTTCCATTCTTAACAAGACACGGTCTCTACATTCAAAGACTCCAGTCAGTGAATATTTTCCCAGGAATGAGATAGTTAGGTACATCTTCCTGTATTACGGCCATTTTTGCTTCATGTACCTATCTTGGGAATCGTGTTGCTCTATCTAGATACCTGTCTAATACACAGGACAAGATTCATTCCTTCAACAAATGCTTACTGAGTACTTACTACATGCAAGATACTGTTCTAGGCAGTAGCTATTCAGGGCTGAAAAACAGGGATAAATTGCTATCCTTAGGAACTTAGACTTTAGTGACAACCCACAAGGACAAAGCCACATGGCATGGTGTTCGTGTGCCTCACCAACTCTATTGGAAGAACTGAGTTTTGTAACCACCCCAAGCAGTTCATACCCATGATGACAGTCCCAGCCTCAACACACTGCGATTTTTATGAAATTTGACTACATACTCTCAAGGCCTAGCAGAAAAACTGAATTACCATTCTTTCTGCAGAACCAAACTTTTTCAAAGACCAATTTGAAATCTTCCAGTATCTACAATTCCTCTTACAACCAAAGGAAAGGTATTCTTTTATTTTCTTCAAAGGAAAACCATTCTGCATCTTACTTAGAACAAAGTTTTGACCACCCAGTAAAATGATCCCTCCAACTCAATGAATCATTTTACCACTCAGTGATTTGTTTAGGTAATTTTCTCCCCACCGGGAATAGTCTGAATCACTTATAATAACAAGAGGGCTCCAGAAAATAAAACTTTCTCACTTAAATGATAAATAAGCTTTGTCCTTCTAATTGCATCCAGGCCAGGGAAACAGATTAAATCACCTCACTATCTCTTCTAGTCATAATTCTATGAAACTTCTACGATCACCTATGAAACAACTTAAGTTCTATGTTTATTTCAAAACTTAAAAAGTACAGCAACACCCAGTTACTTACTTCTGATCTCCTTATGTTGGCTAACCATTTTTACTGGAGATAAAACAACAGAATGAAAGAACACAGGATTTTGGGTCAGAAAACCTCTGTCCCATCAGGCAAGTTATTTAACCTCTGTGATCCTCAGTTTCCAAATCTAAAAAATGAGAATAACAACTACCTTTTGTTGTATTTCATCAGGCTGTTTTGGTGACTTAAGTTATAGTATCTGTGAAAACCCTAATTTGCCCAGGATTTTGTGGGTTCTGTCACTGGAGCTGAAATACCTCCAGGGCAAGAAAGCCTACCCTCCTCACGTCCTTACCCTGAATGCTCGCCACAGCGCATGGCTTTTACTCCAAAGCCTGCATCCTGAGCAAACCCCCTCTTCCCTCTGTACCCTCCAGAGCACTCTGCAGTGTCCTGCCCTCAACACACGAAATGGCACGAAGAATGACAGACTGAAAATACGAGCAAGCACCTGGTGACACTTTACCTTATGGATTTGATAAATGACATCAGGTTGAGTTATACTTAGAATGTCATTGTTGCCTTTCAGTGGCCTGGTGTGATCCTTAAACTCCTGACCTCGGAAGCCTTCTTCACTCAGCTTGTGCCGCTGGATCATGGTTCCCATCCCTCCATCCAGCACCATGATCCTCTCCTGCAGAACGGCTTCGATCTCATCCTGCACGGTTTTCTTCATGCCTGCTTTAAAGAAAGTGAACAGCTGACTTTAAAAAATGAAAGGGGGAAATGATATGTGCAGAGGGAGTTTAGAGTAATTTATATCCATTCACAATAGGGAGTTAATAGGGCTCATAAAAGATATGCTCATGGCTCTGTGTTAGAAAAATGCTGCGCAAAAACGTTTTCACTAAGGCCGTGGCTGGTATGGCTCAGTGGTTTGAGTGCCAGACTACAAAGCAAAGAGTCACCAGTTCGATTCCCCATCAGGGCACATGCCTGGGTTGCCCTGATATTTCTCTCCCTCTTTCTCCCTCCCTTCCCCTCTCTGTAAAAATAAATAAAATATTTTTTAAAAAAGTTATTACAACGCCAAGATTTTACACCTCAGTCACCAGTGAAGCACTGCGCAGTGGGGAGGCGGGCTGCAGGTGCTGCGCCAGGGAGGAGGGACGGGCAGCCAGGCTGCGGAGCTGCCTTCAGGGCTGCCTCTGCCTGTTAATTCTGTGCACGTGCTCCCCTCATAGGGATATTTCACCTGGGTAATTGAAAATGATCGATCTATTTAACTGTTAACTTTGACAGACTTCTCCACCTACTGCCAGAACTAATAGCCTCACACCGGGCTTTACTCCCCTCTTCTCCGTCTATAAAATAGTAACTGGCCGACACCCTGGAACATCTCAAGTCTATGTCCTTAACTTCTCACTCCCAGCCCTGAGAAGCTCCCATGCCTCTCCTTCCAATCCTATTTCCAATTTCCAAGAACTACCGGAAAGCCACAGCGCTAAGCTGCTTGGAGTCATAGAAAATTCCTAATATGAAGCCTCTTATTACCTTTCCTTGGCAACCCTCCATACTTCCCACATCTGCTATTCCAAACCTCTGCTTTCTCTTAGCACCAAATCCTTCTCATCCTTTTCACTCAACAGGTGATTTTACCTAAGCCTGTACAAAGAAGTTTACTGTCCGGAGCTCCTTAGCCTCACCCTCTCCACCTCAAAATCCTCTTGAAGCTTGGTTCACTCTGTTTTCTTCTCTCTGTACCTAAGGAAGAAGAGCACTTGGTCCCCACCACCCCAATACCTCCCACTGCCCATCCCCCCTTGACACCTACACCTCAACACCCCCCAATTCTTGTCATCTTGATGTGGCTTCCTCCTCTACCACTCTACCGAAATTACTTTCTAAAATCACCAATGACCTTTGAAGTATCAAAACACTTGGCCCCAATCTTAGACCCAGATTTCAAACTGGCCACCTGATATTGCCACCTAGAATACACACCTGTCCCTCAATCTAATGACATCATTCTTCCCAGAAGCTTGACCTGAAAACCTCAGTATTCTGACTCCTTACCCTCCCTGACAACCAACAGCTACTTAGATCTTAAACCTACAGATTCCACACCGTCCACCCACTTACAACCCAGCCACCACCAATCCGCTAAGCTTCAGTTGACATCCATGAGAACTAGTAGTAATAATACCTCACAGAGTTGTTTTTCAGGTTAAGTGAGATCTCAGATGGGAACAATCAAGTGTCCCACAAAGAGGTAAGAGACTAGCACCTCACCACTGTGCCTGGTCACCCTTTCAGTCTATCTCATACACGACTGCCAGGTTAATCTTCCTAAATCAGTTACTTCTCTGCTCAAACACCCCCAACAATTGCCTACTGCCTGTCAAAGTTAATCCAGGGTACTCAAAACACATCACAATGACACCAGTCCGCCTTGTCAACATTTCATCTGTGCTCCCTGAAAGGGGGGCAAGGCTCGAGTCAAAGGGAGCTGGCTGTAAGCTGCCTGAGCTCCTTGGAGGAAAAGATTGTCTAGACCAACTCATCCCTGTCCCTAGCAACACCAAGGACAGTACCTGGCACCTAAGTGTTCAACGAGTATTTCCTGAATGGAGATGGCAAAAAACTGAGGGATGACGCGGAAGAAGAGGTCATTTAAAACCCAAACCAGAAATGTGTGAATATCTGCAAGCTCCCATTGGGTACAAAGGTACAACTCTGCCCTGCCTTACGGCCCAGTCTCATGCACACAAAACAGGAACAGAGGCTACATGGTGGCCACAGGGCTGTTCTAAATTACTCCAAGCCCGTTTCAGGAAGGTTGCTCCAGTAACACGCACAGCGAATCTGCAAGTACCTAGGTGCTTTCACAAAGGGCAGTACGTTCCTTTCACAGTTCACTGCTCTTTTCCAAACCACCTCACGGGCTCATTCTATCTATTGGGCTTAACAGGTGAGAGAAAATACTTCTGAAAAAGGTACAAGGACCCAATGATCTGACCAGTAGTACTTCAAGTACCAAAGGAAAAGCTCGCTTCTTAGGATATGTGAAGAAAAGGTAAGGTGTAATGAGCCATGTGGAACAGACAAACGGTGGGCATCAGGCAGCAGTCCCATCATTTCAGGCTAAAGTCAACAGAGCAAAATCAGGTGTGGCATTAATGTGGACACTCCACGATGTGACTGCCACAATGTGAGCGTGATATGACTAAGTTAATGGTGAGAGGGTAAGAGAAACCAAAAATCTGGGCTCGAATCCCGGCTCCCATAAGTAGCTCTGGGGTTTTAGATAAGACTTCATGTTTCTTCAAAACGAGGGAATCAATCCTGCCTTTGTCATAGGAACTGTGGTAATAAAATAAGACGATCTGCGTGACGGGGCACTTCAGATGTTAAGAGCTGCACCTTCCAATCACACAAGTCATGAAATGAGACAAATACACTTAACTGCTTCTGAGTATGTCATTACCATCACACAGCTACGAAGTAGAGCTAAGACTGAAACTCTAAAGATTGCGTTCTACAAACTATTAGGTTGGCCAAAAAGTCTGTTCCGTTGTTTTCCGTAAAATAAAAAACACGTTTTTCATTTTCACCAATAACTTTATTGATTTGGATATTTTGAGTATGTCAGCTATCTCCCACTTTGGCTTCCAGTGGGGAAGAGGCCAGGGCTGCTGCTAAACATATTCCAATGCATATGACAGCCCCACAGCAAAGAATTATTTGACCAAAATGTCAACAGTACCAAGAAACTTCTCAAACCACTTTTGTCGTGTTTGGTCACAGCACCTTCTCCATACACTGTACAAATCTTTTTTTGCATTTCAGTTGCATTTTTACCTTTCTTGAAATAATATAGTGTAATATGCCAAAAATGTTGCCTATCTTCTTCCATCTTCACTATTAAAATGGCTCCACAAAAATTCACCAATTTTGATTTTTTTAAATGTACACTGATATGACAGCTGTCACAATACAATCTAACAAAATTGTTTCAAGTGAATTTAAAGACAACTCATCTAGCTTACACCTAGAAGATTTCATGTAAATTGACCACTTTGAGCCGTACTTAGCCCAACTTAAATCAAACACAACTACCAATTTAAACTAGGATAAAACATAAGCACTTCTAGAGCCATCATAAGGAAAAAAACCAAACAAACTTTTTTGGCCAACCCAATACAAAGTCCAGTGGGCCATGAAAAAACATCACAAAAACCTGCAAGCTCTGGGTCCTATTCATATTAGAGCTGGGGCACGGGGCAGGAATGGCATGTCTCAAAATGTGGAAATGAACATCAGTCTGGCAGAAAGAAGGCAATACTCAGTGAAAACAATAAAATCCAGTTTCAAATGGGGAATTAAAAAAAAAGATTAAAAACTTTAACCTATATACCCAACTGAATTCTTCTTAAAAGAATATAGCCCTGGCTGGTGTGGCTCAGTGAACTCAATGCCAGCCTGAGAACCGAAAGCTCTCTCGCTCAATTCCCAGTCAGGGCACACGCCTGGGTTGCAGGCCTGGTTCCCAGTTGATAGTGCGCAAGAGGCAACTAATCAATGTTTCTCTCTCTCTCTCTTTCTCCCTCCTTTCCCCTCTCTAAAAATAAATAAATATTAAAAAAAAAAAAAAGATATAGCTGCAATCCGCCCTGAAATGAAGTGATTCATCAGACTGATCAGAGAAAAGGGTGTGAATTTGGAGTGAATAGGTCATATATTTGTAATTTAATTTAAAAAGTATCTAAACCTTCTAGGGAGAAACAATGCAATATTTTCCACAATGAAGTATGTCCTTTGGCATCAGCAAAGTGGCCAATCATATTAGTTACATTTCTTTGTCCTTTTACCTCCTGCACTGAGCAAGTGCACACGTTAGACAGGAAGGGGAAACTGGCATATGGAACGCCACGCCTTCCCCCATCCTAGTCTACCTCGCTGCTATTAGTTTGGCATTTTCTACTCACTGCAAATCTGACAGTGGAGTGTGACTCTGCTCCTCGTAATTTTTATAAAAAGTCTAAGCATTTTCTCTTGGGGCTCTCACTGTATTTAGTTTTCAATCAGAAATATAAACTGTTCTCAGACTTTAAGACAGTTCACTGTTTACCATTAAAAAAACAAAAAAATTTAAAAAAAACAAAAAAACCCTGTCCCCATACATACAAATTCTAATATCTTGTTAAGAGTCATCATATATGTAAGAGATCAAAGTTTTTTTTTAGACAAAACATCAGATTTTTAAGAGAAAGTTGACAAACTTATTCTCTCACTTATGTGGAAGACTAAAAGCCCATAAAGAGCTAAACTAACCTTGAAAAAATAGGAAGAGGTTACTTGACCCACCAAATACTATATGATGAACCCATATTATAAAATAAGGAATGTATAGATGTAGAAAACCTTTATTACTTAGAATAAAGACTTCTTAAGACTCAAGAAGCTCAACTTATAATGTTAAAAAAAAAAAGATGAATTTGATTACACACAAACTAAGACTTTCTATTAAATGAAATTCACCACAGTGGATAAAAAAGTTGTTGAACATAAAATACAATGGAATATGGCTCGGCCATAGAAAAGAATGAAACCATACCATTTTCAACAGTACAGATGAACCATGAGGATATTGTGCTAAGTGAAATAAGTCAATCAGAGAAAGTCAAATGCCAGATGATTTCACTTATATGTGGAATTTAAAAAACAAAATAAATGAACAAAACAGAAACAGACTCATATATACAGAAGTCAGATTGATGGTTTCCAGGTGGGAAGCGGGATTAGGGGACTGGATAAAAAGGCAAAGAGATTAAGAAGTACAAATTGGTAGTTATAAAATAGTCATGGGGATATAAAATAGAGCATAGGAGATTTAGTCAGTAATATTGTAATAACTAAGTATGGTGCCAGGTGGGTACTGGAAATATTGGGGGGACACTTTATAAAGAATATCAGGGGTCCCAACCTCCGGGCCTGATAGGAACCAGGCCACTCAGCAGGAGGTGAGCTTGAATGTAATGCGCTTGAATCATCCTGAAACCAACTGCTGCACCCCAGTTCGTGGAAAAATTGTCTTCCATGAAACCGGTTCCTGGTGCCAAACAGGTTGGAGACCACTGATAGTATATGAGTATCTAACCACTATGCTGTGCATCTGAAATTAATACAAAATAATACTGAGTGTAAACTGTAATTAAAAAATAAAATTAAAAAATTTTTCAAAAAGAAACCACGAACAAAAGTGATAGATTATGGATTAGAGAAACATTTTGCAATGTCTAAAACTGAAAAGGACTAATATTTATAATGTACAAGGAACTCCTGCAAATCAATAAGAAATCAAATAGAAAAGTGGGCAAGAGAGATGAACAGGCAAGTGAAGGGAGGGGAAAACAATTAACAACCAAGGAGTAAATGAAGTGATACTCAACTCGGATAAGAGAAATGTGAATTAAAGCAGCACAATAACAATTTACATCCAATTTCCAGATGGACAATAATTAGAAGACTGGATAATGCCAAAGAAAATCTGACCCCTCCAGTGTGCCCGCTGGAACACAGACAGAGCTGTTCTGGAGAGCAGCCTGGCAGGACTCGGCAGAAGGAAGCGTGCAGAAAACCCAGCAATCTCACCCTGGGTGTACTTCCCAAACTCTCACAGACCCACAGAGACTACGTAGGAGGGTAATTGTTGGGATGGCAAGTTGAAGACAACCTTGGTCGGGACATGGCAAAATGAACGGGATGGATGCTCCTGTGAAATAACACGCAGTGGTAACCAGAGAGACCCCTACGCTGCCATGTTATAAGGCTGGAATACTGAGTGAAAAAGTCAGAAATGGTTAACTACCATACTATTTACATAAATTAAAAATACATATATACACACACTAGAGTACAGAGAAACATACAAATACATGGACATATTTGAAACAGGCTACCTATGGAATAGAAAATAGAGATAAAAGGGAAACCGAACAAAACAAATATAAATGGAAATTGCATGGAGAGAATATAAAACTCCTCTGCACCTGAGGTCCTTAAAAGGCCCACTGCTTCTACGTTACCCCATATTCTTACTTATCCTTTAGCATAAGATGTGTTGGCTCAAATTAATGGTCTCTGCTCTCAGCCTCAGCCTCCGCGTTACCCTCCAGGGACTTCAAGCGCGCGACCCCACAGAACCCCGCACGAGTCAGCCAGGGCCGGCAGCCATCCAAACGATCCTCTTCCGGGAAGAACCACCCAAACCCAATTTATCAGTACTCCGTCCATTAAGTCCAGAACATTGTGAATGTCTTAGAGCAGACTCCTCTGACGTCTTTTCCGTTAAGACTACGTTGCTATTTAGTCTCGCAGTCACCCACTGAGCTCAGGCATTCCCACCAAAGCACCTGTTTCCTTTCTAATGAAACGGAGAAGGGAAAGCCGTAAGTCCCAAATAAGAGGCAGTATTCAACTGCTACATGGTACCCTACGAGAGGGACAGGCCTTACTTTGCAGCAGCAGGGGTTAAAGCGTTTCCCCGTCCCAGTCCTATTAGCGGCAGGACGGCACGGCCGTCCCGCCGATGAGGGCACTACTGCTCTGTCCCCCTGGCAGATCCTCGTTTCTGCGTTTCCCACCTGGCACCTACATTTCAGTGGGTGTATCTGTGCACAGCGTCGAACCAGGACGATCTCTGAGACCCGCAGCTGTACTTTCCTTGAAGCGGAAGTCACACTCAGTACTAACTCGTGTTTTTCTCAGTGCTGACCCCAAAGCCCACGAAGTCAGTCACTTGGGGTCCCTCGTCCCCATCCCCACCTGCTGAGCGCCCGCTAATCTGTTCTAACCAGCGATTCCGCGCAGCTGGAATCCGAAGAACGACTCAGACCCAGGAGTGCAAAATAAACACTCACTCTTGTTTAAACAGGCCTCTGGGTTTCCTTACCTGTCCTCAGCACCTGAACTCTCTTTGGCTGAGCACAGTAGGTGCTCAGTAACTACCTACTGAATGAGAACGGTCAAGTCAGGCAAAGCTGCCATCTGAAGTCGGCTGTCAAGCCGCCAAGTTCTTCCTCGGACGTTAGGAGTGTGTTCCCCCAGCAAGAAAAGAAGTGTGTGTTCAGGATATGGGGGTTGGTTTGCCCGGGGAGGAAGAGATGCCGGCGGGCAGGGACAGGCGTGCGGGCGGGCAGGGAGGGGGTGCCGGGGGCAAGGAAACGGTGCCAGCGGAGAGGGATGGGGTGGCTGCGAGGAAGGGAGCGGCGAGACACGTGGGCACTCCGACGGCTCCGGGAGCCCACAGGCGCCGCCCGTCTGCCCGCGAGAAGCTTGCGGGGCGTATCGGGGGTGGGAGCACCACCCGGCATCCGGGAGCCCACAGCACACGTCAGAAAGCACCGCGCCCGGGGCAGGCCCGAGTGTTACCCAAGGACATGCGCTCTTGCTGCGGTGGTGACATGCCGCCGGGTCTGCAGCTCCTCCTCAGGCGCGGGGCGCAGCGGGGAAGTCTCCACAGGGGACGGCAGAGAGCAGCGCTGGCCAGCGCTGGGCAGGCCGCAGAGTGGACAACAGGACCGCGCAGGAAACCACGTGGCTCAAGGCCGAGCCAGGTCCTCTGTCCAAGCGCGTAGGACACCTCAGTACACAGATAGATTCCGCCGCAACAGAGCCTCCGCGCGGAGCTCCCGCCCTGGGGCTGTGATTGGTCTCTGCGAGGTCTTCGCGGCCTTATTGGCTATCGGTCTCAACCAATCGCCCGAGGCTCGCCCCAGGGTTCTCTGGGAGATGTAGTCGACAGAGGGGTTGGCGGGGGGGGAAAAAAAGAGGTCCTGCCCTCGCGAGGCTTCGCTGATCTCCGCGCCCCGGCCCCGGAGGGGCGGCCACATGGCCGCAGCTCGTGTCAGCCATGGTGGAAGCCGACGCTGACCGAGGACGGCGTGTGCTGCAGAGCAGAAGGCCAGGCGGTAGTCGCGGCGCGGTATTTCCTGTGGCCGGGTGAGATGCGTGTTAACGGCCACAAACTGACAGGAAACGTTTATTGAGCTCTTGCTGTGTGTGGGCCTTGGAATGCAAAGACCCCCACCTCTGTCTACAAGGAATTCAGGACCTAGATGAGACTAATAATTGAGCAGAAAACTAGATAAAAGCCTGCATGCAGGGTGCCACGGCAGCTGCAGGACCCGAGGTGTAGGGGGAAGCCTCCGAGAAGAAGCTGGGTCTAAAGCAGCGATTTTCAACCCTTTTCATGTCATGGCACACATAAACTAATTCCTAAAATTCTGTGGCACACTCCAAAATACATATTTTTTCTGATCTGACAAAAACAGGTGTAATTTTTATTCGTTCACACTAGATAGCTATTGTCGTGTTGGTTGTTATCATTTTTTTTTATTTGAAAATCTAAGGGAAAAGAGGACAGCGTCCCCTGACTATTAAATAGTCAAGTATCGCATGTTGTAAAAATCCTCCTGGCCCACGAGAGGCCAAGCTGTGGTCTGAAAGGAGAGTGTGTGCCAAGCAAGGCCATTCCAGGTGGGAGAAGGGTACACGTGGCACTTGAGAGAGTTTGAAAATACAGGACAGCACGGAGGCTGAGCGTCGTAAATGGGAGGAAAAACAAACGAATCTGGAAAAAAATGAAATTGGGACCAAATTAAGTATAACTTTCCAAGCCATTCTTATTCTGCATGTAATTATATCTCAGTATCTTACTCTACAAAATTAGTAATAATACTGTGAATAGCATTCTTACCAAAAATGGTCATACCTGGGGGGTGGGGATTAAGGGAGCAGAGTAAGCAGGGGGAGAAAATAAACCAACGGTGAAGGAGGAATGGGGCGCCCCTTAATAACCCGAATATTTTTAAGGGCTGGTTTTTAAATTCTCACCTGTCTCACAAAGTTTTTTGATTTGTCTCTTGAAAAATAATCTTTCAGGCAGCTAGTAATTTACTATCCCCTATCCTGGCCGAAATTCTAGGAACTTTCAGCAAGTGAACAGAAGTTTACTTTCTTGGCTAAAAGTGACCAAATCCAGTATTTTCTTGATCATAAAAGAGTAACAAGATTAAAGGAACAAACGGGCAGTGGATTCCTACATACTACACAAATTCACAACTTAAATGAGTCCCCAAAATACTGTAACAGGTTGAATCGTGTCCCCTAAAAAGGTAAGTTGAAGTCCTAAATCCCAGTACTTCCAATGTAAACTTAATTGGAAATAAGGTTATTGCAGATAGAATTAGTTAAGATGAGGTCCTACAGGAGTAGAGTGGACCTTTAGTCCAATATGACTGGTATTCTTAAAAGAAAAGGAGAGAGAGGAAGAAAACAACCATGAGACAGGAAAGGCAGAGACTGGCGTGATGCACCTACAAACCAAGGAACTCACATTTTGCCAGCAAACATCAGAAGCTAGAAGAGACAAGGAAGGATTCTCCCCTGTGGGTTTCAGAGGGAACGTGGCCCTGCGGACCCCTTGGATTTGGACTTGGAGTTTCCAAAACTGTGAGACAATACGTTTTTGTTGTTTTAGGCCACCCATGTTGTGGTACCGTGTTGTAGTAGCCCTAGGAAATAATACAAATACATCCGTAGAGGGGGTGGGAACACTGAAACAAAGCTTCCTTTCTCTCTGTCCGTAGGAGAGTCTTCTGTCCTATTTTGCGAGCCCCTCCCACTCCCACCTTCATCCTCACCCTCATTCCGCTCATCCCACGCAAACCCATTGTGAAGAGATAAGACTTTATACAACTGCTTGGTGGTTTGCGGCTTCTCTTCCATTGGTTTTTGTCTTCACTGATCTATGAACCTCACTATCCAGCTCTCACTGTGGCCAGTAGTAAATTGGCATTCGAGCTTTACACGCTGTTCTGTGGGCTTGGTAATGGGTGTTAAACCCATTAGGGTTGCTTTTGTATCCTGCTAGTCGGGGTCCTAAGAATATTAACTGAGCCAGTTCTGGAACAAGGTATTGCTACTTCTGGGGCCTGTCAGGGCGACCACTGGCTTTGCCACAAAGGTGAGCCTACCACCTCCTTTTCTAAAACCCTTTCATAATCTCAAGATTTAGACCCACCCACCCAAAGTCACATTGTGATTACCCATGTGAGTTGAGTTTATTGAGTCTGTGAGATACAGACTCAACCCCAAGTACAAGGTGGTAAAATTGAATGTAAAGGAACTTTGCAGTTATTTTGTCACCAATAGCTCCCAGAGGCCTTGCTCGCCCTTCTGCACCAAGAGAATTACTCTCTCTCTCTGTAGGACATGACACCTGGAAGGGTCAGTTTGGCTCAAATTGTGCCACCTGCTCCACTGACTCCAAAAGCATTCCTGCTTTTTAAAATTCATTTGAGAGGGAGAGAGGGAGAAACATTGATTTGTTGTTCCACGTATTTATGCACTCATTGGTTGATTCTGGTATGTGTCCTGACTGGGGGCAGGGCGTCCAACCCATAACCTTGACGTCTGGAGAGACACTCTAACCGCCCGAGCACTGGCCAGGGCCCTGAAGCATTCTTGATTATCAAAAGATCATTCATCTTTTACCTGGTCGCCAGCACCTGAACATAGACATCACTTGACTGGAATGAAATGCAAAAATGGGTTTCCCTAATTACACAAGAGTACCAGGTATCACATATTGAACACTAAATGTCTTATTGCAATCTCTTATTTAACCTTCATTTTATAAAACAGGATTTGTGTATTTGTCCATATTTCAGAGGCAGAAATTAAGCAAGAAGAAAGTCATTCCAGGGCTCGCACGACCTGAGAGCAGCGGAGGGGGGACCCCGACAGCCCCTTCCCAGGGCCTAACACAGCAAGTTGTGGGTTAAACAAACGCTTAATTACAAATACTAAAAGTACCAGCATTCAGGAGACAATATTTGTGGATTTAATTGCAAAGATTATTTTTAAACTTTTTTAGAAAATCTGAAGTGTGGAGGATGTTGCTTTTGGTGTTTTTTTTTTAAATTTGTTTTTCAGTTTTTCCTAAGAATACAGTAAAATATTTCTGTTTAATAAAAAGGAATAAACAGGTACTTAATCAACTTCAGATGGTGAACTGAGGGCCAAACTTGCCAACTGCTAACTTATCTCACTTTAATAAATGAGGTGTAACAAGGGGAAAATGATCTGGCAAACAGTTTTTGAGGTCTTGTCTTTGAATTCTGCAAATTTATATCATGAACATGGAAGCAAATCAAATAATTTTTAAATTGAAAATTACTCACTGAGAACAAACTCTTTTCTACAAAAAGAAGTCAATGTTCAATGCTTATTTTTAATGCTTTCGTTCATCACTTGAAACTGTGGGGCGGGGGCGGTTTCAGAGCCTGTCACTCCAAGATGCGCTTCTGTGGTGCGCAGTTGTTTTCTTTCTGCTCCTCATATATGTCAGGACAAACTTCTATTTACCAAATGTCTGTTCTTCTCATCCTGAAATGACCCTTGGAAGCCCCCCAGGTAGCTCCTCTGGTCCCTGGCTCAGGCTGTCCTACACGCCCACGTTCCCTGTCTGCCTCTGAGCCTCTCATGCTGGTGGGGCCTCTGACGCTCTCCTGTATGGGCGTTTCCCGTGCCTGTGCATTAAATTGGATCATTTTCTCTTGCTGATCTGTCTCAGGCATGCTTGATTATTAGACCAGCCAGAAGAATCCTGAGGGCAAAAGAAAGTTTGCTCCTCCCCACAAAACTAAGTTAGTATTTTGCTTTTGTTTTCCTTTAAAGGGCACATTTTAAAATAAAGATGATTTAAAAGAATTAAGTGAAGTAGCCAATATTGTTTTCTGGCCCTGCTTGGAAGGGAATCTCCAATTAAATAATCAAGTTGAAGCCTGGAATTTCTGTAGTATTTGGAACACACTTTAAAGTCATTAAAAGATAAGAGTTTGTGGTATATTGGCAGTTGTTGAAATCCTATGACTTGCTGGAGTATTTATTTAACAAATACTTATCGATACTGTCATGTGCCTATCACTGGAGCTAAAATAACGAGACAGACAGAACCAGGTCCTGCAGCCTGGCGGGCAGAACAAACAAAAGAAAGGTCAGGGCCATGGAGGAGGAGGATCTCTGCAAGCTCATGCTGCTGTTACTTGAGTTTTACTGATGAAAAACGGAAAGGAAAAGTTGGCTGGCCACCTCAGTCAGGTGGCTCACTTGGTTGGAGCATCATCCCATACACAAAAAGCCGCGGGTTTGAGCCCCAGTCAAGGCACATTCCTTGGATGCGGGGTCAGTCCCCGGTGGCGGTGTGTACGGAAGGCAACCGATGGACCTTTCTCTCTCACATCAATGTTTCTCTCTCTCCGTCCCTTCCCTCTTTCCTCTCTCTCTCAAACCAATAAACATATGCTTGGGTGAGAATTAAAAAAAAATGTTGGCTGGTCAGAATGCAGTGGTTATTTACAGGTGATTGATCACAGCGAGTTAGAGATTTCTTTATTCCTACTCCACTCCCACTGCTTCACTTCACTGACCCGGAAGAAAAGCACACAAAAGAAGTTAAACAGCTTGCCCGAGGTCCCGCTTCCAACTGCTGGGTCTCAAACCTGGGAACGCTGGAGCTGGAGCGAACGTTCCCGCAGCGAGCACTCAGCGGCTCCCCCCTCGGAGCAGTTGATGAAAGAGCCTTTCCCCTGAGTAACTGAACACCTGACCCCTTGTAGTTCCACCCTCACTCAGGCTCCCTGCCTCCCTGAATGATGCAATGAGATGTGCAGCTTACTCCTTTAGTAAATGCGGGTGCATATGTGTACTAAACTCTGCTGTTTGGGAGCAATTAAATAAAAATCATGTATAAAAATGAGCAATTTTGTTAACTTTGTTAGACATACTAATCAAACTTTTTCAAAACATTCAATGAAAGAGTATTCTGAAAATTATTTAGCCATCATGTATAGATTTTATTTATTTATTTTTGCTTACATGAAGTAGAACATACTAAATATTTTATAAAATAAAATAGAATAACTTCAAGATTATAACTGGAATAGTTTGTTTGTTTGGACAGGTATGTTTTAAATACCTTCTTGTATAATAGGCACCAAATCTAAAAGAAATGTAAAAAATTAGCACATATTTTATCTAGAGAAACTTCAACGCAGCGGTTGCTTGCGTTGTTACTGCACAGCCACGTGGGGCTCTGCTATCTCCACCTCCCATGAACTCCAGAGCCAGAGGTTTGGTGGAAAAGGAAAAGGAGACTTTTATTTAAAGGCTATACAATTGTGGAAGAATAACAGACTTCTGCCTCAAAGCCCCTTCCTTTTAATGCCCCCAAAGACAAATAATTCCTTCACCTCTTGCCTGCTCAGTTCAAGGATGTGCCTGGAATCCCTTCTCCCTTTTAAAAACACCATCCTTTGGGAAATACAGGTGGCTTAGCTGGTTGCCAGTGGCAGTGCAGCTCCAGGCTCCTTTGGAGTCGGTGTGCGCCCGCGTCCCGGCGGCATGCTGCCAGATCCTCCGGCTGCTGCCCGCCCACCCGCCCCGACTTGCACCCCCGTCTCACCGGCCATGGGCTGGCCAGTGAGTCCGTGCACCTCGCCAGACAGGATAGTGCAGGGCAGTTGCCAGCACTGTTGCTGCTCTTCCTGCAGGGAGGGGCTCGTAGCCTGGCCACACGGTTTCCAGGACCTGTGGGTCCCCGACCCCCGACAAGGCTAGTGAGGGAGAGAAAAGAGAGCGAGCTCCTGCATGGGCTCCATTTTAAATCTTTTGCCCCCAAATCCTATGTACCATGGAGTGTCCACCTCGTTAGTCAATCAAGGCTAACATCTATCGCAGGCATCAGCCCACGCTCACAGCGGCTCTGCCGCCCCTCCCATCACCACGATCTGCAGGAAGGTAGGGGGCTCTCTAGACACGCAGGGCCGGGCACAGCATCTCTGCCCAGCCGGGCATCACATGCAGTTCATTTACCGTCACCTGGGGGTATGGCACACCAGTCTGTGGCTTCAATCCGCTGCCTTGGGGTTTCTTTCCTGAGACCCCTCCCCCTTCTCGGCGGAAGGCAGGCTCTTCACCATCTCGGGGTTCCCTCCCCCATTCCGGGGAGCACAGCCTCTCATCCCCATCCGGGTTTCCGACTCCCCAGCGACCTGGCCAGACCCCCGTTACAGTCCCACAAAGCACTGGCGTTCTGGCCGGGGCTGCTTTGGTTGGTCAGCGGTGCTCTTCCAATCCGCTTTGCACCAGAGAGTGGTTGAAAGGAACTGTGTAATACATGATGTAACGGGGCACAGCCAGGACCCCCCACAAGGGTATTTGTAACAGGGTTCAGAAAATGGGGTATCCAAGAAAAAATATATTCTCCCCACCCAGGGCAGGCCGCCATGAGGGAATAGGAGCCTTGAGCAGGGCCATTGAGAGTCATTTGGCAAGTCAGTAACAGGACAGCTTCATTCCTCTTATGCAAAGAGGGTTATTTTGCACATCACCAAGGCTAATCAAGAAGGTTTGAAAGACTTAATGCAGAATGTAACAGGGAAGAGGAGAGATGGGGGCCTGCAGGAGAGACAAAGGGGCCCAGACTCTGGGGAACAGTGTGAAGACCACGTGGGAGGAAAGAAGGAGAAAGGACTCTTGCTCGTGGGCCATGATAGGTGCCACATGGTTATGGATTAAGAGTGGGAGATAGAGGCGGCGCAGCGGAGGGTGCTGAGACCCGCGAGAGGCCTGCCGCGCCGAGCCCCGGACTCTGTTCTTTTCCTTCTGGACGGTCCCCCTGACAGGCCTGACTGGGCAAAGGGGGGAAGGCAGGACGGTGTGTGAGCTGGTGGTTGTTTTAAGGGGATTTTGAGGTTTAAGAGCGACATTTAGCCATTAATCAAACCTGTATAACTGTGGGGTATTGAATAAATAGTTCCTTTCCTTTTCACCAAACTGCCATTCAGAGCCATAATTCCAAGGGTGGCGGGCAAAGGACCTACAACCGAGGGATCCCGGGGAAGGGGGGGTCGTTTTTTGGGTAATAGCATCTGGGCCCCCTCTCTCCCCCACGGGTCCATTTGTTCAGTAACAATGTGATTTGTTTCAATACACGACAAGAAGCCATTCGGATGATTCGTATTGTTGATGCTCTGATTCCCCATCTCTGACCTCCTTCATGGGCAGTGCATTTTTTGGCAATAATCAAGGATGGAAAAAGGAGGTCAGAAAATGAGACCTGGCTTCACTGCCACCCCACTACTTTATAAGCTACATATCTGATTTCAGAATGTCCCAACAAGGGTCAACATGCCACAGGTCAACTTTAGCAGAACAATGAATAAGATGGGGAAAGATAGAAAGTTTAGGGTGGGAGTATGGTGCCTTCGTTAAGCATTCCCCCAAAGAAGTAACATTTCAGACTGCCTCTTTGTCTGGTGTCCTGGAGATTTTTACACCCCAGGTCAACGCACCTTTTTGTAAGATTTAGAATGGGTGGAGAGTGGGCTTTTCTTTTGAAAAGCGGAAGAAGGAATCCTATACAAGTGAAGTGACAAAGGAAACCCCATGATAACAGGAAGGAGCACATGGAAGTGGAAGATCTAGAAACGCATTAAAAGCATACATTTCTACGGAGCACCTGCACATCATTCCCGTGCGCAGGTGCTCTTGCTGGAAGGCCACTCCTCGAAGTCACGCATCAGCTTGAATCCCTTCCCTCCACTCTCCAGCCAGGCACTGGCCAGATGATTCCCACCTTTTCTCATTCCTGTGGGTGCTACTCAATAACACTCAAACTCACACAAACGTGCACCACTGTCCTTTCAGTGTTTACTACCTGCCACGTGTGCGTCCTGTGCTAAAGGACGCAGGGGTGAGACACATCCCCGCCCCAGGTGACCTGGGACACAGGAGAGGCTGAGCAGCAAAGCAGCAACCTTGGGCAGGGTGTGGGGTGCTCAAAGCAGGGGCAGGAACCAGCTGCACAGATAGAGGAGATTAAGCCTGTGAAGGGGGTGCTGGGAGGGAAGGCCTCACAAAGGAGGGGCAGACTCAGAGAAGGGTGACCACCCCAATATCTGAAACATGAGAAAGGCCAGGAAGAAAGGGTGACATTTTGGGAATAACACTGCTGCTTGAGTGTAAAATGCCGGTGGGAACCGTGGCCAGAGAGAAGGCAGGCTCCCCGCTGGCACTCCCTGACACAAAGGCCTTGATTTCCTCCCGTTTATTGGCGGCTCCCCTTAGTCACAGCAGAGAACAGGCCCGAGAGCAGGGAGGGTTTCAGTTGCCTGGAGCAGTGCTGCTCAGCCTGACCCCCACACCTTCTGCACCTTCGACTGCTTTGGGGGAGGACTGCTAACAGGTGGCAGTGCCCTCTCACCCCTGCAGCTACCAAAGACTGATCGGAGTGGTCAGAGTGGTTGGGGGTGGGTCATCAGGAATTTTTAAAATAGATTTTATTTCTTTCAAGGGGGGTGGGGGAAGCAAGGGAGGGGAAACACCAATGTGTGGTTGCCTCTCGCGCGCCCCCAACTGGGGAGCTGGCCTGCAACCCAGGCATGTGCCCTGATTGGGAATGAAACGGATGATCCTTTGGTTCGCAGGCCAGCACTCAATCCACTGAGCCACACCAGCCAGGGCTCACTGGGCATCCTTGGTGAAGCTGATGTGCCTCTCCGGTTGAGACACGGGCGTGGGACATGCTGGGGAAACCCAGTGTGGGAAGCAAATACTCCTGGCAATGCTGCAGGGAGAGGCCATGCGGATGCCAGGGCAGCGCAAAGGCTGTGAGGCTCACAGGGGCCCCCAGAAGGTACGCCGCCCACGGGGAAGGTGGTTCTGACGAGGGCGGCCATTCTTGGTTTTTGCCAGGGGCCACTCAGGCGGTCTCAAAATAATACCATCAAATGCAGACCGTAATACCATTTTATAGTTTATACCAAGTATTCAAAAGTTCTTTTTTCCCTCTACAACTACTACAGGAGTGGGCAAAAGTAGGTTTACAGTTGTGAATAGGGGAGTCTGTTCTTGTAATATTACCATGTTATTTATTTGTGTAAATAATGAAGGCCAACCATTTGAGCATTTATGAGATCGTACCTAAGGGAGCTGTGCACCGTTTCATTCTTTTGAGTTAACTGTTACTGTTATAATCATAACCTTTTTTCCATACAAGTAACTGTAACCTTCCTTTTGCCCACCACTCTATTTACATAGAGAGCTTTCTCCATCTCTGGTAGCTGACCTTGCAGAAACACGTTGCGTGTTCATCTGCACATCTGCCACTTTGGCTTCTTGGAAGCCCCAGCCATGCACAAGGACTGGCGGGTGCAGCGTGCAGCTCGCCCGAGCATTTCACGTGCCCTCCGGGAAGCCTGTCCCACTAAGGGGCCGACAGGGAAAGACTTCCAGGCTCTGGGGAGCCTTGGCGAGGCCTTCTGACAAGCCTCAACACCTCAGCTCCCACCTTCAGAGGAATGATGTCTGTCAGTTCAGTGTTGTTATTAATTAATGAATCCAAAAGGGAAGAAAAATCCTGCCTCCTCTGTGCCCCCACTTGAACTGCAAAAGCACCTCGGACGAGCAGTGCGGCCACAGCGCAGGCTGTGGGGCACGTGAGAAAGCTCGCGGACAGCTGGGCACACTCAACGCCTTCTTATCAGATAACCCAGGGAAACTGGGTGAATTTGTCAGCTTGGTAACAATTAGCAGCTTCTTAAAATACAAGTTTCTGATGTGATGTCATTTAGATTTGTTTCCTTTCACTTCAAGGCTGCAGAGAACTCAGGCCCAGCTTCTTATTTCACGAGCACACAGGAACTGGGGACATGGCAGGGAAGGCGACCAAGTCACTGCCAGGCATTTCTACGTGGCCTACTAGACGGCGCCAGCATTTGCCTGGCCATTCGTGTCCTGTAGCCTGTCCAGTGACAGCTTCTCTAATTCTTTCACACTTTTGATTACTAATGAGCCTTCCCTTTACTTCTAATCCAGTGGTTTTCAACTGAGGGTTACTAGAATTCTCCTTGGAGCTTTAAAATAATACAAGTATCCAGGTCTTAACTCAGACCTCCACAACGTAAAATTTGGATTAGGGCTGCGTACATACACATTTTTAAAATACCTGTTGGGGATCACGGAGTGGTCTCCTAGGTTAAAAAGTCCTTCCTAGGCCATTCTTTCCTGACCCATTCATTGCCCGCCTCTAGCTCACTCAGCCTTAACTCCTCGGCTGCAACTCACCCTCTACCCAATAAGCCAGTCTCTATCCAATGTTTTAAAGAAGGCAAATACTAACCCAAATGAGAGTTTTAAAATATGATGGATATTTTAGGCAAGGAAGTTTGTGGTTAACCAAAGACACTGGTTTTCCTTTGAAAAAATAGGCATGGATTCTTTTTCTTTTACAAATTGTTTAATTGATAATTCAGCTTCGGAAATAAAAATAACTTCTAAAATGAGAGTATAAACATGTTTATTAAGTGTTTTTCAGAGTTAATCTTTCTTCATTTATTAGCAGATAGTACTGGTCTATTCTTTTGCCTGAACATTGTAAAGAAATTAAAATTTTAGATAGAGGAGCTACTGTACCCATCCCAAAACACTGCAAGTCCCCCTAGTGGCCTCAAAGGCAGAACGACTTCCCAGTTTTTCCTTAATGTCTATGGCTGGAATATAGCACCTGCGTGAAGTAAAACAAGGAGTCAGGTTTCCTTTAAACATCACCCAAAGTGTTTGGCATTAAACATAAGGACTTGGGTATTTCAGGAATTTTCTAACTATCAAATACTTTATAAAAATGAAGCAAATTAAATGAAATTTATAAAGGCTGAAAGTTTTAAATGGGCCAATGTAGTATAAGTATAAAGTTACCAGTTATGAATGGAAAATATCACATTTCCAGCTGTTGGTGGAAATCCATAAAAATCTGAGAAAACAGACTGTGAGTAACAGGCACATTGCTGCTTTTCTAGTAACACTTGACTTGCTGTTTGCAACTGTTTTTGTTTGTTTATAATCCATTTCCTGATCATTAAGGACTCAGATATAAACAGAATTCCTGCTTTATTCTCTACAAGCTGTCAACAAGACAGAAAACAGAGAGAGGGGAGTCACAGCATATGGCAGCTCAAGCATTAGAACAAACGAACATTCAGGAGATCAGACGATGCTGGGAGCATGTGTGGCGTCCTCTGTAACGGGCTTCCGGTGTGGACGCAGCGCTCATAGGGTCGGCACCCAAACACCGCGGTGACCGCACACCGAGTGCTGGCAACAGCGTCTAGTCATTCCTACTGCACAAAATGAATTCGCCCAAAACGTGTAAAGGGTCTGCAATTCAAGAATTTATCTCTACTGCTGCAAAGAATAAGTCCTTCCGTACTAACTCCTTCTCCTGACCTGGTAAGAAAACCGAAGGCATAAAGTTCGGCCTGGTGAGTGACGAGGGTGCTGGTTTCTGACTCATCTCCTGTTATGAACTGTTACTACAGACACCTGTGTATTTCAAACAGCGCACTTGTCTGCAGTCATTCTTGAGAACCTATACTAACAAGCTCTAGGAAAAGCACAGAAACCTGAAATCACTGCTTCATTCTAAAATACTCGTTTCACCTTACGATCCCACCTTCCTCTCTGGCAATCAGACTGACTGCTGTGTTATCTGAGGTCTCTACTTTGGAGGATAAATAAGGCATTGAAATCTATCTGGACTGCATAGTTCTAAACAATGAAGAATTGACTATAATCTCTATGTAAAAATGTTTAAGTACTAAAGATATTTTGGGTAGTCTGGTTCTATTCCCTGGAAGTTCCATCTCACAATATGAAATTCAGCTAAAGAGACAATAGTACCATTTATACTTAAATATTGCTAATCTTTGGATAAGCAAGAAAATAAAACACTGATACTCCAAGCATATTTCCCTAGTGATAATCACATAAGCATATTAGATACAAGAATATTTTTAAAGGTATCATTTACCAATTTTTTTCCTGGTCTTAAATCTTGTATTTTGGAATTTCCCATCTTGTACTTTTTTTGTCCCTAGATCCTCCTAATTTTATACTACTCAAGTAATTTACTTTATCAAAGAAAAAAACCCGCTATTTCCTTGCATGTAGCTAACAATGCGGAAATGAAGAAACCTATTTATGAAGCACACTGAATCCTAAGCCGTAGAAACTGAATTTCAGCCTGTAACATTGCTGGCCGTAACTGAGCTGTAAAACCTTTCCCTTCACTTAACAAGGATTGATAGTTTTCCACTGCGTGGGGCGGGTCCGGGGGCGGGTCCGGGGGCGGGTCCGGGGGCGGGGCGGGGGCGGGTCCGGGGGCGGGGCGGGCGCGGGCGCGGGCGCGGGTCCGGGCGGGCAGCGTCGGCTCACAGGTCGCTCTCGCCGTAGAGCGCAGAGGAGAAGGCGGCGTAGTCCAGCGCGCCAGGCACGGCGCCCGGGCCCTTGTAGGCGGGCATGCGGCTCAGGCAGTACTGCGCCTGGTCCGGGGGCAGCTCGCGCCGCAGCTCCTCCGCCAGGATGTAGGGCTGCAAGAGACGGGGGGTGCCGGTCAGTCGCGGGAAGCCGGCAGCGGCGTGCGGCGGCGGCGTCAGGCGCGGAAAGCTCTGCGGGCCGCCAGCCCGACCGGCTTCCTCACCCCGAGCCGCCGCGGGGGGCGAACACTGGGACCCGGCCCCCGCGGCGCCTTGTCACCCTACGAGCCCTGTCGGCGTCTGACCTGTGTGACCTGTCGTCAGAAAAGGGAGGCGTTTCCTGCTCGGCTTACTAAAACGCGAGGAGCAGGCTGCAATGGAGAAAACCTCCCTCTAGAGTAAAACTGGCATTCAAAAATGGACTCTTTTTTAAATGTCACACGTCCAACAGGAAATAGGATAATTCTGGTAAAACAGACTGGCTGGTAAGTGTCACAATAAATGAATAGCAAACGTCATAGTGTAATTTATAGAAGGGTTTGGGGGGCTTCCATGAGCCATGGCTTGCCTCCTAGGCCAGGTGGACTCTCCTCCACCTCCTCCCCATGATAAAGGATTCATCCTAAAATAAACATGGCTGTTTTCATGACATTTTACCTTCTCTGATGGGGTACGGGAGTAGCATGGCCCTGCTAATGTGTTTTATCACCTCCCTTCCTTCTCTTCCCACCCAAAACACCAAAAGGTAACAGAATCACATACCCCCAACTAAATTTACAGCCACGGAGATGTTTTTCGTGTCTGGGATGATACAAGAATTCTGGACTTGCCATGAAAAGCTTGCCAATTTTTTTTTTTTAACCACTGGACAGCTCCAATGTGTGGACAAAAAGTTAGGGTCATTGATCCTTAAGAAAAGGTCCCAGGTCCCTACCATCTGAATTGTGCTGTTCCTTAGCAGCCTTATCTAAGAACTCAGAATGCAAAATGGGGTGGAACCAGTAAAACACACCAAAAAAACTAAAATACACACTCTTGGTTCCTCCCATAAACTCACTGAAGCCCAAGATCAAATTTCGGGAGAATGTGTTTTTCTGGTCTGGGCAAACCACTGCTCTTTCCCTGCTGCTTTCCGAGTTCAGTGCTGCTGCCGTACAACACGCCCTGGTGTCAATGGGTTTTCCTCGCAGTGCTGTTTCTGTGTGTACTGGAAGGATGCCGTGGGCGGGAGCAAACACAGAAGAAAACGTGTCTGTGCAGACCTTATCGGACGCCAGGATGCGGAAGGAGGCGATGACCTGCTCAGCCGTGTCCGTGTCGGCCGTCTCTCTGGTCATGAAGTCGATGAAGGACTGGAAGGTGACAGTGCCCTGTCCGTTGGGATCCACCAGGGTCATGATGCGGGCAAATTCGGCCTCGCCCTGCGGCAAGGTTGCAAAGGAACGTTTACTTCAACAGCACCCAGTGGTGGGCAGAGCCACTCTTCCCTACTGCCTGCAAGTGCCTTTCTGTGTGAAAACTTAAGTATTCCTGCATCCCCCTCAGTCTTTGGAACAATTCCCAGGGTGACCTAGGTTCTCTATCTGCCAATGACTGTAACAGCTGTGGCTTCAAGCCAGAAGCTCCTGAATATCAGACTTCCTTTCGCCCTGGGACCCACAGTCCTTCAGGCCTGAACATAAGAAGAGAAATTCAGGGAGAGTTGGGCCCTTTCTAGACAACTGAGAAGAGTAACATGCTAAATAGAGGACAGTTAAGAAGATGGTTCTCATGATGTATTTTCAAGGTCCGAGAGGCAGCTCATGTTAAAAATATACATTAGTGGATAACAGAGAAGAGAGGTGAGTGGCACCATCGCTGCCCACAGGGAAATGTAAGACTTTCTTAGTGATGTATTACTAAAACCCTCTAAAATATTAGAGGAAACACCACTTAAAAATATCAGGATACTATAAGCCACTGAGTGTATACTTTAAATGGGTGAATTGTATAGTATGTGAATTATATCTCAATAAAGCTGTTAAAAATCAGGAAAGGTTATGTTCTCTCCTTTCACTGAAAAATATCTGACTGCCCTGGCCAGGTAACTCAGAGCATTGTCCTGATACACCAAGTTACAGGTTCAGTCCCCAGTCAGGGCATATATAAGAATCAACCAATGAATGTATCAATAAGTGGAACAATGAATCAATGTTTCTCTTTCTCTCCCTCCCTGCCTCCCTTCTTCTCTCCTTCTAAAATCAATTTTAAAAATCTGATCAATTACTGAATAAAAATACATGTTCTAGTTCTGTGAAATTACTTTATAGTGTAGCAGTCAACTTTGAAAAATACTATCCTACTCAATGACAATAGATCAATCCCAAATGTGCTACTGTCCTTTATGGCAGTCACCTCCTATAATAAATCCAAGCTCAATAAAATATCAAACCTTTGTGAAATTTCCACTTCTGCCTTACCAAATCATAGCCCATGGAAATCAAGCAAGCTCTGAAATCCTCGTGATCCATCAGGCCATTCTTCCTCTGCCAACAAATATAAACAGAGAAACTGAGACTTAGAGGCAAATGAACAACTCTACTTCATCCACGGGAGAAAACCCAGTAAGAAAGGGGACACCTGGAGCTTTGCCCAGAGACTGTGAAAGTCACCACTGACTGTCAGGAAGACTGGAGCCAACACAGAGATGTTACCAAATGATTTCTCAAAAAGGGAGAAGGGAGGTAGACAACAGACTGAAAAGCAAAAAGACCACACATTCAAGAAAGTGAAAGAAGGAAGTGCCCAGTGTCGTGGAAAATGATCTAGTCAGGAGCTGACAACTGCCACCCACTTACCACAGAGCACACCCCCACCACTCTCAGGCCCTGGCCGGGACGGCGTGGACCTGTCCGTGAGGCAGACTGGGACTTAGCCCCGATCCTGTGAGGGTCTACACAGCACAGCTCACAGAGGGGCCAGGGGACAACCTTCCCAGTGGTGCGAAGGCCGGGCAGGACACATGGTGTCCCAGGCTCTAGTGACACAGGTGTCCACCCAAGCCCTAGGGGTGCTGTGGAACACAGGCTGCGTTGAAGGTGTCCTTGAGGGTTCTCAGAGGACAGCTAAGGTGCAAGCACCAATATAAAACTAAAGATAAGAAAACACTTTAATTGGCCAAGCCGGTAATAAGTAGAGGTCATTTTCTGGGATTTTCATGGTCCCAAAAGCTCACATTAGAGGTTCTTTTTTCTGTGAATGTTCTCGCACCTCTGTGATCGGCCCTCAGTCACCCCTGCCTCTCTCTGCAGCATCTCCAAAGCGGTGCCTCCCGCTGTGGACAGGCCTCCCTCCCTCTCACCACCGGCTCCCTCAGGATTCCTGCTCCAGCTCTCCTCCCTCCTCTCAGCGGGGTCGTTCCCTGCGATCTGGGCCTTCTCTCTCCTCGCTCTCTAGACCTTCCCTTGCCAGAGATGACCATGCGGTTTCAGCCTGAAGTCCAGAATGGGATGCCTCACTGTGCAGGGCACCTCCAATACAGAAGCACCCCTTTTCTTATGTTCTCAAGGCTCAGAATTTTCAGTTAATTTTTAATCTTTCCCTTAGCTTCCTGTCATTAAATTGTCAGATTTCTGTGATAACTGACCTGTCTGTTCTCTTCTCCTCATTCCCAACACTCTCTCCCTCAGCCCAGAAGTTCACATTCCTCCGCCCTCACATCTGACCCTCTGCCCCCTTTCTCTCCCCTCCCCGACCCCTGCAGCCCCACTCACCCACAGCTGCCAGGGGCATTTTTCCGAAGCCAGCTCCTTCATACCTACCATACCTCCTCTACAGCCCTAGCAGCATGGCTGCAGGCCCCAGCCATGGATCTGCTATTCCCGTCTCCCCTTTTTAATGAGAAGAGGAAACGAAGTGGATTGTGTCCTTGACACCGCTCCCCATGACTTCCAGCAAGCTGTTTCCCTCTAAGACACATACGGTTAACGTTTAATTCAAATGAATGTTCAAACTTGGAAGGTTCTGCACTGGCCTTTTTTGGACCTTTGTTGCAAAGGACAGTCTCCTTATCTTGGATTCAAGTAAAGATGTCTTTATCTGTGACGTGGCCCAAATGAGCGAGGCCTGTCCAACAAGCCCAGGTGGGTTTGTGCAGGAACAAGGGCCAACTATTTCCCTCCATGGAAACCTGAATGTCAATGAATGACGTCAGGGCAGCACTAGAGCATTTCCACACAAAGAAGCCGAAACCAGGCCAACTTCCGTCTCCAAATCCACATGTAATTCTTTACTTAGGCCTCAGCTCCCTGATCAGAAGTCTGCTGTCTGGGATCTTTAATGGGCCTGCATTTGGCTGGCCCAGCCCACAGGCATCTTAAGAACCATTTAGTGATATTTGTAAATCACTAACAGGGTCTGAAACAAAGTAATGACATATCCTTTTTTCAGATCTTTAACAAATTGAATGTGGCCTTCATGATAAGCAAACTGGGAATTTTCTTATAAATAATTGGTTTTACTCAATACTGAAATGAAAATACACAACTTTTCATAAATGATCACCATTTTGTTGGTGCATTTTCCTTAAAACATTTCAAGAGTCGATTTTGTTAATTAAATAGGAAAACTAAGTTTTATATGGCACAAGAACAGGTTGTATTTCTATCATGTACTTTACCTAAATAGTTACTTAGGAAAACTACCTCAGAGGTTTGGGTTAAGTGACCTAAATCCAACAACCACATTTTTTTAAGGGCAAATGTTCTCTTAGAACAAATCTAGCTTTGCTGCCAAGTACAAAGGGATTTACTGAGTCACCTGCACACAACCGTACACAATCCTAGACGTCTGTCGCCTGGGCAACAGCAGAGCTTAGCACACTTCCCTGCGGTGGTTATTTTCCTGTGGCGTTGATCATCCTCTGTCCCGCTAACCTTCCTAGGGCGTTATGGCTTAAATAACAGTATGAGTATTATCTTAAACATATGAGAATGTCCCCAGGACAGCCCTTCAAAGAACTCGAGGGGAGGTACCCGGTCAAAGTGGTTGAAGGAGGCTCTGAACTCGTTCATCTGCTCCTGGGTGATGCCCTTAGCGTCCCGCGTCAGGATCTGCGTCTCCACCTCGTTGATGGTTCTGGCGATGGTCGTCAGCAGCAGCTCCCATCCAACACGAATGTGCTGCCAGGGAAAGGAATGATCAGCAACAGGGGCTGCCAGCACGTCACTCTTGGCCAAAGGGAGGTAAGGAGGCCTACTACAGCCTTTCCTACATTGGTTTACTCCACTTTTTGCAAGACCCTGCAGTGGGAAATACTCAAAAGCAAGGCCAGGTTCTAACAGTGACAATTGACACCTTGTAAACAAAATACACAATGCTCAGTGTCTTTGTCACTAGAAATATCTTTTCATTTCCAAAGTAGCAGGAGGGGCCTTGATTATCCCCACTGGCTCCTCGGGAGAGCAAACTGGGTCAAACCGATAGACATGTAACTTCCGGTTGTCTCTCTGAAGCCATGCAATGAGTTCCCATTGTGATGATGTTGCAGATGATACAAATACATAGTGCTTCTTAAATAGCTCACAAGCCTTTTCACAAGTGGTGATGGAAAGATCCCTACCTTCCACACCTGCAGAACTTAACAGGGCCAAACGAGACAGGTGTGGGAGAAAACACCGTGAGTGAGATGGTCACAGTAAGGAACAGCAGCGCAAGGGTGTGTGGTGCCTGTACCTCCATGGTGTAGTTCGTGTGTCTGTTGTCGAAGACCAGGGCCTCCTGGATGAGCTGGTGGTCTCCCTCAAGCTTGTCGATATTGTTCTTGTAGTTGATGATGTTGTGCTCGTATTGCTTCAGCTGATTCATCTGGTCCTCCAGGGACGCTGTGATCTGGATGGAACTCCGGGCGATCTCCTGACGCAAAGCACAGGGCAGACACAGGTGAGCGGGAGTCAACAAGCCACTCTGCTGAGGATGCTATGCCAGCAGCAGCCAACAGGGCTTTGCTTTCTCAGATGAAGTGAGAAACAGGAAAGTGCCACAGAACAAAACTAGCTCTAGTTCTGGTCCATCTAGAAAACGAGAGAAATATCAACTAGGATCAAGAAAAACAAAGCAAGAGGGGTAATAAAAGGGTCGCTCCAGCCTTGGTGCAGAGGAGGAGGCTCCCGGCCACCGGGTCCCGGGATCAGCTGTACCAGCAACTGCCGCACAGGTCCGGACGGTGGCCCACGAGGGGAAAGAATTCCTTCCAGCGTCCAATGTTCTCCCCTCAGAAGAAAGTTAACACTTTATCACCAAAAGGGAGATTGGGAGAAACAGAAGGGGGCCACCCCATGTCCCCTGGCTGCTCCTGGTGAGAAAATGAACCCAGGAATCAGTGTTGCTCAAAGACCACTCTTCCTTCCTTAAAGTTCTGAAAGTGCAGTGTTTGTGACTCTTCACGTGTCCTTCCTCCTCAGGGCAGATGGTTTACAATCCAGGTCCTACAGACATTAAAACTGAGAAAAAGCCCCATCATCATTTTTAATGACAGAATGAACGGGTGGGCAGCAAGAACCACCTCGCCCCCTTAAGTGGGCCGCCCACTGCAGGGCCCATGGGCACAGCGGCTGCCGAAGCCGGGGGCCAACCAGAGCTACGGCACTAGAGGCACCACGGCCGTGTCAGCTCGGGTACTGACCTCCAAGTCAGGAAAACTCTCGGAGGGCACCAACCTACCTCCATCTTGTTCTGGATCCAGGGCCCGATGGCATTGGCCTGAGCGGCAAACTGGCGCCGCAGGCGCTCATTGGCGTGCTGGCGGGCCAGCTCCTCCTGCAGGGACTGATCCCGGATAGGCACGAGCTGCTTCACCTGTCAGGGCCCAAGGGCAAAGGGGTCAGAGGCCAGCTTTGGTCCAATGGGGAGACCAGGGGGTGAATAAATGGTCCAAAGGGTGGGAATGGCAGGTGAGGGGGAGGGGAAGGCGAGGAGGGGGTGGAGAAGGTAAGGAGAGGAAGGAGTGTGGGAGTCCCAACTCTAGGACTAAAGGGAGAGTCCATTCTAGCTCTGACTGCCCCTCAGGGCCACCCAGTATCTGCTTAAGGCTGGATAGGTGTGTGTTAGGGACAGCGGGCTGGGTGCATCTGCATCAGGGACACTGACATTCCTCTCAGTTGCAGCTCTCAGCCCACGGGACAGGCACAGGGTACAGAGGATTTGTGAACTTTAATGAGGGAAAACTGGCATCTTTAGTTTCACTGCCTCTAACTGAAAGTTAGCAGTTCCCTGGACATGAACATGGGCAGCAAGTCCACAGTTGGGTTTGGCAACACTGTGACTGCATCACAACAGAAACCCCAGGCAGTCTCGTGCAGCGTCAGCGATCGCCTGCCTCTCGAAACGCCGCGGCTTCCGCAGCCTTAGACCTGCCCTCAGACCTCGGTTTCAATGTGTTAGCAAGAAGCACATGCATGACTACATCCCAGCTTTAAAACATATTTTCATGACTATATTTTAATGTAATTTCTTTCTGTTGTAACCTTTAAGTATCTATTTTAATTTACAAATGTTATTATCAGGAGGGATCCACAGACTTCCCCAGGCTGCAAAAGGGTCCAGGACGCAAAAGCCAAGGACCCTGGCTCCGTCCTGTGGGATGCTGGCGCATGGGAAGGGACCGCGCCCACCTGCCCCTGCGTCTCCGTTCCACTTGTGCCCTGAGATGTGCACTTTAATGCTGTCCTCTGTTCTCTTTGAATTAACACACAAGAGCTACTTCAGAAGTTTTTTTTGTGTCTTCTGCAAAACAGCTGCTGAAGACATTATTCAACTTCCCTTTTACAGAAATCCTTGTGGCTAATTTGCTTTATAACAGGGAGTGAAGAAAAGTTCATCTCACTCAAAGTCATGGTATTTCCCTTTTTTCAAGGTATCTGCTTAGCTGAACGCGTCCCCCTTCACTTGGCCGTCAGAAGACCAGGGCTGAGTGTGGCGCTCCAGGATGCGGTGGCTCAGCACCGCCCCTGCCCAGGCCTGGCTCCCCCTTTGCGTTGTTTCTAGGCACACAGGCACTGCGTGCGCGTTTCCACAGCCGCTGGGGCTCACTCCTTCACGACTGGGTGAGCGCGTGAGGTGACTGTGCTGCAATCTTAACATGAAAATGAATCTTTCTTAAGGATGAAACAAAAGGCTCCAATGAGCTCATTTTCACTATCACTGAATTTTTTTTAATCCTCTCCTGAGGACATTTTTTCATTGCTTTTAGAGAGGAAGGGAGAGTAAAACATTGATGTGAGAGAGAAGTATCCACTGGTCACCTCCTGCACATGCACGGCCCAGGGCGATTGGCCCCTGGACTGAGAGTCACATGCACCTGAGCCTGGACTGGGGACTGAACCTGCAACCCAGGTATGTACACTGACTGGGAATCGAACCCACAACCTTTTGGATACGGGATGAGGTTCCAACCAACCGGGCCACACTGACCAGGGCTATCACTGAATTTGAGGGCCGTTTCCCACAATTTAAAAGGCAGCAAGTTAGGAAGAGTAATTTCATTCCCCAGACATAGTTTTCTAAGCAAGTCTTCTGAATTGAAAATGCACACACATTTGGGACATGTTTATACCATGTTCTAAAAATTCTTTAATGAAGCACTACAGGCAAGATGATGCTACCAAATTTTTAGCTGGGATTTAAAAATGGTTTCCCTTATGGTATCAGTATCATAACCTTTACAGATTTTGCCAACATTTAAAAGATTTTCCCAAAGAAAAATCATCTCTACTTTCCTCACAAACCACAGATATTGCTGAATGGAATCTAAGAATTTAACATATTTTGTCTGTGAAATTTAGGGTAAATGATGCAAACTCAGGCAGTCACCTCCCCCTCCTCCCCTGGGGGTTTTTACACTGCCCTCAGGCTTGGCTTCATGAAGGCCCCGCCCCCACGCCCCGGCCCCGCCCCCACGCCCAGGCCCTGCCACCCACCTTCTCCCACTTGGTCCGGAGCTCGTCCATGGTGACGGTGCTGTAGGGGTTGCTGGAGCTGATCCTGATGCTGTAGCTCTGGATCACCTTCTCCACCTCGTTCTGGATGGCCATGATGGACTGCCGCTCGCCGTCCGCCTCCGGCAGCGTGGCCTTGAACTGCTCGTGGGCGGTGATCAAGCTCTAACCAGGGACAGGAGGAGGGGAACCGATCTTACTTATGTGAACCTCACAGTCTCCCACGTTCCCCTTCCGCACATGTAGAAATGCCTTTGGAACTGCAAAAACCTCCGGAGGAAAACAAGTTCTGGATGTTTCAGAAAAGCTATTTTGTGCACAACAGTCAAGTTCCTTGAAATGGAACAAAAGATATCATGACTATTTAATTGATGGCTATAAATACAAAGTCTTCAAAAAACAATGTTGTCTTTAAAAAAAAAATCATATTTGCTTTCATTATTTTCAATCCCCAGCTATTGTTTGGGCCTTACTCTCCACTGAGGAAAACTTAACTTCGCTGCCCTTTCTAATGACAGTTTTACCTTGCAAGTCCAACAAAATAACCCAGCGTTTGCTGGCTTTAGACCACCTAAAGACCACCAGGAAGTATATCCCTTACTAAAACAAAACAAAACAAAACTCTGTGAAGACCAAATCTTCCTCTTAAGGTTTCATAAAACTTCCATCTAAAAACCGACCCCTTGGCGCTGACCTGTGAGACAGCAGCCCCCTCAGTTCAGCTGCCCGCAGACGGCACGTGGACCACCTTCCAGTGCAAAGTAACATTCGCTTCAGGCGCTGCCACAGCCCAGCTGCCAGCACTTTGCGTTAAACCAAGACACAGCTTCCGGCATTGAGTGTGGCTCCCCGGCATCTTAGAAGTCTCACTGACTCCAAACGTAAATGAGTTTAGGTTGCTAATCTCTAACAGAGTGACCGCCAGACACACCATCACAGCCTCTTCCACAAGGCAAATGCAATGTTCAATAAAGTAACTTCTTCCCCCTTCCACCCAGGTGCAAACCCTTCTAGAATGTCTCTTGGCAAGGAGAAGTGGGTTCAAATCCCAATCTTCAGTGTCTCCTTTATACTTGGATTGTTTTGATGACCTATCTATTTTACAGAAAAGAGAATTTTAAAGTATTTTATTTTTATATTCTATTACACATCAAAATCACCACACAATGGTCCTTAAACATATTGGGTCCTAGCTATTGGAGAGGGACTCTCCCTGCAGACACTGCCACTTGGCAGTCTGGTTTACAGCTTTAAATCCAGAAGAACGAAGAAGATTTGTATTGTGGGAGGCAGAAGATACTGATCTGTGGTTTGATTCTTTACAATCTGGCAAAACTCAGCAGATTTTAGTAAACAGTAATGTGCACAAACTCTGCGTCATAGTTAACTCACTAGCAAGGAAACTCATAACTTCCCATGAATAACATCAAGAGCATTCATGTCTATTTTACTCAATTATCCCACTTTTTTTGTTAAAGAACAGATCCTTTTAGATATAGTCACCACCATCTGATTGATGTTCATTTGGTTAGTTTGGCAGGAAAGAGTGGAATGCACATTTTAAAGTTAAAGCTCAAAGGGTGACGTGAGGGTGCTAACCACATTTTTCTCAGCAAAAAAAGAAACAAACTGCTAAAGGTTGGACCGGGAGGACTGGCCCACCTGGATCTCCTCGATGCTGTGCACGATGAACATGTCCTGCAGGTCCTCCATGGCGCCTTCCATCCAGTTGTTGAAAGGAGCAGCTCTCTTGGCAAACTCCAGGTGAAGCTGGTCAATGGTTTCTAGCAACTTCTCAGTTCTCTGAAGATTAAACAGAAGCAAACGTAATCATAGATCAAACAATAACAACTTCTCTGAATATGTAAATAGGCATCCCAGAGCCACACACTACCACCTGACATTTTGTCACTCGCGATGTTCTCTTCATCAACATGTTTATACACAAGATCAACCCCTGTTCCAACAGCCCTGCCGGAGTCTGAAGGGTCTTCTCACTCAAAGAAGGACCTGATACTATTGGAAGTAGCCTGGTTTTGAAAGGACTTACAGGGATCTGCTAGGTAGCAGCTAGGAATGGGTGGTCAGAGGGGAAATAAAGCAGGGCGCTCACCATTACAATCTAACCAAGAATTTAATACAAGAGGCTCGAAGCAAAAGGAACACCATGTCTCACCAGCTGACGCAACAGTGCTGAGCTCAGTTTGATAAGACTGTCGGGTGTCCTGAGCATGACAAGCAAAACAGCACAGAAGGCAGGGAGAGTCCCTGAGCCTGTGCTGAGAAAAGGGGCTTTTGTAATCATCTTACTGAGATTGCCCAGTGTCCTGAATGTCACAAGCCGGAATCCTACAGGAAGGGGAGGTAGACCTTGAGATTCTGGGCTGGGAAAGGGACCTTCTGTTACAATTTCACTAAGACAAAGAGCCTTTCCTAGCTGAGAGAGAAAGCCTTTGTAGCTGTACATTATTTCCACGGGGGAAGGAGGCGCTCCTAGAAGCCAGCTGACCTATATAACTCCTGACCCCAATAGTCGGCATCCTTAGATTAGCCAAGTACCCACCTGTAGCCTCAGCTCAAGTGTATAGAACAAGTTCACTATCTTACTAACAAACTAACTAACAACTTTCTTTCCTCTAAAGGAAAAGGGGCATTCAGACCAGCCGGGTGCCTGTTTACAGTGTTGTGTTTGTGTTTCATAAATAAACTTGTTATCTCATTTCCACTATACGTGTTGTCTCTCGCTTGAATTCATCTCTTGAGGCGAGACAAGAACCAAGGTGGGGAGCCCCCTGACTCGGGTCTCTCTCCCCATCCATAGCAGATCCACTACCTGTCACCTTTCTGAAAACTGAGAAGCCACAGAGGGTACATAGTAACCTGCTTTTTAAGTTAGAGGAGGTGACTCCCTAACCACGCCGGGTAACAGAAAAGTCAGGGCGGCTTCCTCGCTTTCGTCAGCACTGAGCAGAGAAGATGCCTTTTTGCAAAAGCCACTCACCTCATGAAGACAGGAGGAACTACAGGTTAATGTTCCCCAGTCCTCATTTGGCATTTAACACAGATTTCTTCTTTGCTTTTCAGGCAAATGAAAGTGCAAGCTTCCAGCAGAGCATAGCACCACTTGTTTCGTGTGGCGGAGAGGGTGGCGAGCAGACAAGGAAAGCACCGGTATCTACATGTCTTCCTAACTACATTCATTTTTTCCTCCTGTTCTAAAATATATGAACTGTGTCTGTTACATGCCTGGTCCTTCCTCTCTCTTGACATTTCCTTCTTCAGGTGGACATGTAACAGCCACCTGGCGTCTAGGAAGCATGATATCATGTCTTTTAAAATTTCCCCAGAGTCAGGGTGAAAAGACTCAGAAAAGTGGTAACTGTTGCTTTCCTTCACATCATCTGAGTCTTCACGGGAAAGATAATTAGACACAGTCACCCCTCCTTATCTGCGGTTTCACTATCTGTGGCTTCACCCATCCATGGTCAAACGCTGTCCAAAAACGCTCCATTTCCCAAACCTTGGACGCCCTCTGCTCCGACAGCCAAACACTGTCATCACCATGGCTCAATGACCCAGGATCAACGGAAGGCGGTGACCCTCCTTTGGAAGGGCATCTTTCCAGAAGGTCGGAGTAGCCTAACCTACGCCACTTAGTGCCCTTTATCCCCTCATACAGGTGCTGTGTCATCTCACACGAGCACAAGACAGTGAGGACAGGACAGTAAGATATTTTGAGAGAGAGAGACCACATTCACATAACTTTTATTACAGTATATTGTTAAAGTCCTGTTATTGTTGTTGTTAATCTATTACTGTGCCTAATTGATAAATTAAGCCTTATCATGGGTATGTATGGATAGGAAAAAACATACATAGAGGGCACAGTGCTGTCTGCAGTTCCATGCCTCCACCATGGTACCCGAGGACCAGAGAGGACTGCAGTTCAGCGAAACACGAGCCACTCCCTGCTGTTCACCCCCGTCTGAAACTTGAGTAAAGCCAATTCATCCCGACTCTTTTCATATCATTTCTTACATCAACATTTGTTGCCATTTCCCTTTGCACATCTCCAGTTAAGTTCTTCCCGAACTTGACTCAATCACAGCCCAGTTTACTCTTACACAAAGACCTCTGGAAATTCACTGTAACTACTACCAGATACAAAATTGGCTTGTATCGTAATCTCATTATCCCTGGATTTTTTAAATTCAAAAATACATGCCCTGGCTGGTGTGGCTCAGTTGACTGAGTGACAACCTGAGAACTAAAGGATCGCCAGTTCAATTCCCAGTCAGGGCACATGTCTGGGTTGCAGGCCAGGTCCCCAGTAGGGGGTGTACAAGAGGCAACCACACATTGATGTTTCTCTCCCTCTCTTTCTCCCCCTTCTCCCCTCTCTCTAAAAATAAATAAATAAAATCTTTTTTAAAAAGTACAGTGCACTGCTACATGGATAAATTATAGTACAAAGATTCCAACTTCCTATTTGCCTCTTTTTTCTACTTTTCATACTCTCTTTAAAGGCTCCTTTCACTGGATAATCTGTTTTATACATGAAATGCCACAGAAAAACAAAAAATTAATAACAGGCACTTAAGTAAAAAGCCTCTATTAAAAGGTTTCGCATCACCCTGGCCAGGTAGCTGAGTTGGTTAAAGCATCTTCCTGATACTCCAAGGTTGTGGGTTTGATCCTCGGTCAGGGCACGTACAAGAATCAACCAATGAATGCATGAATAAGTAGAACAACAAACCTATGTCTCTTTCTCTCTAAAACCAGTAAAATTTTTTTTAAGAAAAGGTTTCCTGTCATCGGGGGCTCTGCGACCTCACCTCCAGGGCCTCTCTCCTTTTCTGCGTCAGTGTGCCCAGCCTGTCCCACTGGTCACAGATCTTCTGGCAGCGATCGTTGACATTCACAGCGTCATGATAATCCAGCTCACTGTCAGAAGTGAAAATAAAGATTAGCTTTCCCAGATGATGTCAGGAAAGATGAACATGGGTCCAAATAAACGGGGGTGGGGTGGGGGGTTGTGTGTGTGTGTGTGTGTATCTTTTTTTAAAGATGTGATAGAACTGGCAGGTGTTTCAGCATTTTGTTAACCATCGCCACTGCAAACATGATCACTATTCTGATAGATTATGAGAAAAATTAGCAAAGCTTTGCTGGTCAAAAGGTTTGTACACAGCAATGCTGTCTTTCTGATGCTTCAGGCTGATTATTCTCCCTCTGATTTCGTGGCCAGGCCCCCAGAGAGCATTATTTTTAAGGGGCAGTGTCCCCAAAAGGGAAGCCACCTATCCAACCTAAGGCTAGCCCTGTGGCCGTGCTGAAGCTGCAGCGACTGGAATGCCAAAATGCGTCTAAGGGGGAGGTGTCAAGGGGGGGCCGATGTGTCCTTGGCGCCTCTGAAGAGCACTGGGCCTCACTTGTCACAACAAGAGGAGCATCCTGTCCTGAAGGGACAATGGGGACTCTAGCACTGGAGGGACGCCTAACGCCTGGCAGGACAGAGCCCTTCCTTTTGTGGACAAAGAGATTCCAACTTGTCTTAGGCCCCTCATGTGACAGCGAGAACAAGATTCCTCACTAAGTGATTCCTCTTCCTCACCAGCCCGTCCAAGCTTCCTAACAGGCGCTTTGGGGGGCGAAGTGATTTGAACCCACTACTCAGCAAATTCCCAACTAGAAGGTCAGTCTGGTATCCTCAGGGATAAAAAAGACCAAATGCTGTACAGAATTTAAACACCTTCTAGTTAAAATCACAGCGAGATGCACAGAGATTTAAAGACACCTTCAGGAGACTTTTCCTCCAAAGCAGACCGGACAGGAGCACCTTCTCCTACCACTTCCATTCCTGGAGTTCTTAACAAACCTTAATGGTGTTAATAAGACCTTAGATTCAGGCAACATCTGTTCCTTACTTGTTTTTTCTTCCCCCTCTTAAATCAGCTTAACCAGTCCTTACTGACTGTCACTGTTTCTATTACTGGATAAAGGAGGTACGAACGGCTGTGGTCCTCGAGTTCTTCCACTGGCTAAGAAGCTCCCGGTCGCCGAATTAAAGCTCGTTCGGTTCTTACGAGCAGCTTTCTACACACATGTACATGTCACTGACTGAGAGGAACTAAAATCCTTGTGCTTATTTTTATAATAACCAAAACATATCAGCACTTTGTACAGGCTTGAATGCAAAGTAAAAAGGCTACAAAATGCTGACATTAAAGAGAAGAAAGACTTCAAAGCAAAACCCAGGAACCCTACTGTTGTGTGATGGAGATGCCAATGCTTGGGGCGTACGGTTATTTTTGGGGGAACATTCGCCCTCTTACCTCCTACGTGTTAGTGCTACACAAAGCTGCTGTCAAGGAGTCAGGGCCTGCACAGTGGGGCACGCTATTTATATGCACCCTGGGAACTGCCCACACAGGTTGAGTTATTATTTTAGGGAAGTTAAAAGGGAGGGTCATTCATAACATTAAGAGGAGCCCGGGTTTAAATTCTGTATGTGGTTCCTCTCTTAAACTGTAAGAGACTGGCATTGGATATGCCTGGAATCATCACAGTAATTAAAAATTACTACTTAAATCTTATGGGCAGCACTTAAGACCATTTCGAATTACTCATGAGAGCTACTGTAGATCATTGACTGGCTTGAGTTTCTTTCACCCCCATGTCACTTGTGAGTGTCCAGGGGCAGCTGGACATCCAGCTGCAGGAGGCGGGAGAAGTCAGAGCGCAGCGCACGGGCAGATGTGGCAACCAGCGCACTCGCGAAGAGGTTGTTTGGGCTAAAAATAGGATACTCTTGAAATAGGCCGTATCTGTCAATGAAGGAGTCTGCTCTCCTCCAGGGTGAGGAGCATGGGAATTCTAAAATGTAACATTACATAAACATTTATGTTGACATTATGTGACAGGTTCTAAACATTTGCGAACTTATCAGTGATTATGAGGAAGGGAAAGGAGTAGGCACGAAAGTTTGCATTTATCAAAAGGGGACAAGGGTCTTTAGAGAAATTTGGAAACACTGTGGGGCAGCCTCTCCCGGGGGACAGCCACGGCCGCGGGCCGCACCCTGCACCGAGCGGCTCTCATAGACAGCGAAGTGGGGCTGCCCTGTCTCCTCCTTGAGAGCTGAGGCACCATTTCTGCTTCGGTTTCTGGACGTGCAGCGTGGTCGCCGCCTGCACCCAGGCCTGTGGGCCCCCCGGTCTGAGCTGCGCTCCGGGCCTCCCTGCAGTGCCCTGTGCTCCTGCAGGGGACTGTCTGTGCTGGGCCAGGGTGCTGCAGGACGGGGCACACGGGGCCCCCGCCCCCCCCACCAAAAATCCAAAGCTGATTGGTTCATCCATTTAAAAGAAGAGGACAAATCCCATCCCAGACTCCTCCAGGTTGGCCCTCCCAAAATTCCGCATGGGAAAGGAAGGCCAGGCCGGGGAGCCTTCCACTGTCCACGCCCGCAGGTGTCCACAGCTGCACGTACTTGAGCTCCTGCGCAATGGCCGCGATCTGCTCCACACGGTCCTGATGCGCCGCCAGGTCGCTCTCAAAGGCCTCGTGCTTCCGCAGCAGGGCCCGCACCTCGGTCAGCGACGCCGACTCGTAATCCTTCTGCAGCAATATCTGTTCTTTGCCTGCAAAGGTTGTCACAAGAGTAAGAACAGGCCGATGTCACATGGCAGCGTCTCTGTGCCTGCAGCATTCTCAGTGATCGTGAACACAGAGAACAGGGGCAGAGAGCCGGGCCGAACACGTGCGGCAGCGTCACACCCGGATTCAGGCGTCACTCCGTGAAGGATGAAAGCCCACGTCTCCAAATAAAGGGGAGGCCAGCCGGCCACACCCTAGTACCAAACATGTCTCGTTCGTGACCCTGGTAACAGAGATGTGATCTTCCAGGGCACCCACAGTGACATTAGTAATTATTAGCTCACAGTCACTGGGACCGTCAGGCAACCCACTCAGATGCTGTCTGCCTACCCACAGGCTCAACTCTCACCCTAATTCTTTCTGTTTGAAAGCTTTACTTTCTGCAGTAAATGTAGTCTGTGGGCTTTCTTCCTAATAAATTAGACAGTTTCTCTCTGAACTTCCACCTATTTCCCCACAAATATTTCTTAAATCGATCAATGGGGTTATAACTGGACCCACATTCTTTCCCTGGCTGATGCCCTTTAAGAACTTGATTCTTTAAAGCTAGAAACAGAAAGCAAATGATCCCACATTTAACAATGACAGCCGAGCACTATTGTGTGCCAGAGACTGACTTAAATGCTTCATAAATATGAACTCGTTACATCTTCCTCCAACCCTGTGGTGGGGGGGGGAGTGGGCGGGGGGTGCCTGTCATTCCCACTGTGAGGCGGACACTGAGGCACCGAGAGGCGAACACTCTCCCCGAAGGCACAGAGCTGACAGGTGGCACGGCTGGGGCTCCAGGTTGGGGCCTGTAAGCGTCTTGAGGGCAATCCCGACAGTCCCACTCTGAGGAGGCTCATGGGGGCCCCAGATGGGGGCACCTCCTGCTCTGCAGCGGGACAGGGTCTAGCTCAGCCAACGGCAGCCCGCAGGGGACGGCAGGACAGCAGTGTGCGGCTGCGGGAGCAGGGCTGGGCAGAGCTGAGAGCGGAGGCGAGCCGGGGTGCCGCGAGGATGCCGAGACCAGACCGCGGTGCCTGCCTTCTTCCTTTCCAGGCAGACTTTCTAAGTGGGAAATGATGCTGCTCTGGGGCATGTAATAAATACCCTATCGGCAGAAGCCAGGCTGTCTGACCCACAGTTAGGAAATGAATAGATACTTGTAGAAACAAGTAAAAAAACTGGGGCAGACAGGAGATCAGGCCCTAGGTAGGCAAGTGTGGGAAGAATGCATTTTGACAGATTCCTTATCTGCCTGATGAGAAGGTAAGAGGTTTAGTACAAGAGAGCAGAGTGGAGAGAGGCGAGGACCCCCACCTGCAGGGCCCCCACCATCAGGACAGTTGGTAATTGCACCCGTGGCTCTGTCCTGTTGCCCCCCCGCTCCCACCCTGCCAGCCAGGTCACTCACCGTAGGCCCAGGTCTCGTGCGTGGACGCCTTCTGCCGGAACTTCTCGGCCAGGTGCTCCACACGCTCCAGCCTCCGGATCTCATTCAGCAGCCACTCCTCGTAGCCCTTCTCCGCCTGCTCCAGCCTCTGCCAGGCCCCGGCGATGTCCTGGAGGCGGGGACAGGCCAGGCCTGGGGTCACTCACACCTGACCTCTCAGGCGTACCTGTGAACCGCTCCGATGCTCGGTGGGCAGCGTCATCCTGTGTTCTTTCCATTCCCTCACCTCCCCGGACATAACCATTCAAATGTTCTAGCTTTTAAATGTCCACTTATCATTGGGGCCTTTTAAAACTAATATAGCTGTTCTCAGGAGCGACCAAATGCCTGATACTCCTCCAGATGTGGACAGAGGCTAACAGCGCTTTACTTTTCTGGCCAGAAGACGAGGACACCTCAAAGTGACTCCATTCACCACTGTGACTCAGTGACTGGGCTCAGCCAGCCAGCCGGCCGTCAGTGGTTTCCTAGACGCCACACACGAGCTGGGTGTGAGCCAGACTTTATGAAAGATGGGTGACCTGTCTAGCCCCTGTGGCCCTGCAGCCTTCACACTGGCTGTGGAGGAAGACAATCAATAATTAAACACACTTGTTTCGGACAGCGAAGTGCAATGACAGGATCAGGTGGTGCCGAGAGCCCATGGGGCAGGGTCCCTCGGGCAGGTTACTTGGAGAAGACCCCTCCCATTTGGGGGGTGGCGTCTGAGCTGAGACGTCACAACAGGAAAGCCAGTTTTGTGCAGACGTGGGGCCCCAGGAACCAGCAGAAGGCCTGGGGGACAAGCTCATGTGGCAGGCAAGCGGCAGAGCGGCCAGGTGGGGAGGGGCCGAGCAGGTTGGGACTGGAGGCCAGGAGGCTGAGTCTGTGTCTTTTTCTAAACACTTTGGGAAGTCCTTGGACGGATCAGAGAAGGACGAGACACACTCCGACTCACACTTCAGGAAGATGGGGGTGGCTGCTGTTGAGAAGCAGGAATTTTAGGGGCAAAAGAAAAAGAAGAGGCTGTGAGAGGGTGAGCACGGGGTCCAAGGAGTGAGGCCCGTGGCCTGGCCTGAGGGGGAGGTGGGAAGTGCAGAGACAGGGGCAGATTTAAGACGGGATCTGGAAGCGGAGCCACCAGAACTGGCTGAGGGACTGGTTGCAAAGGAGTGACGGAAAGCAGGGGTCCGTAATGACACCAGGGCCTGGGGCTTCGGTTCCTTAGAGGTGCCACCCACTAAGGTTTGAGATGCTTTTGAGACATCCAAGCAGGTCCATGAACCTGGAACTTGGGAGCAGTCCAAGCTGAAGACTGAAATCTGGGTGCACAGGCATCTGGGTGGCCATCAGAGCCACGGGCCTGGGTGCAATCACCCGGGGGCGTAAGGACAGAGAAGGTGGCCAGCAGAAGCCAGGAACCTCTGTGCACAGACCAGACAGAGGAGACCAGGCTTGGAGCAGTGAAGGAAGGACCCCTTGGTGAGGCAGGAAGGAAACAGTAAGTTCAAGGGCAGGAGTTTCAGGAAGGAGGCGATGGCGAACAGGCTACCAGCTACAGAGGACAGGAAGTAAAGTGACTTGATCCGGTCATCAACCTGGATGCTGCTGGGGAGTCTCAGGGGAGGGGACAGAGGCCAGGTTACCACAGGGTGAAAGGCAGAAAGGGTAGAGGAGGGAGGGGCGGGCGGCTATTAAGGGCTCTTTCCGGATGTTCTGCTGGGAAGGGCAGCCGAGAAACAGGACGCTCCCCGGGGCTGGCGGAGGCCTGCCGTTTTGTTCGGCAGGTTCTAGAGGACTCGGTGCCAATGCCAGGGATCCGGTAGAGAGATGGACTGAAGATGGAAAGAAAGGTAAGTGGACTGGGGAGGGGACAGCAGGGAACAGAGGCCACTTGTCCTGGGTGCTGGTAGGCCCGGTAGGGACACTGGGCCCAGCACGCGGCAGGGGGAGTGGACGGGGTGTCATCAGGGTTTGTTAAAGGCTGTTGTCTGGTGGCAGGGGGTGAGGGGCAGCACGGACCACCCAGTGCAGAGGGCAGGCTGCACTGCACAACGGTCAGGGGGCGGGGAGGGGGAGACACCGAGAATGAAGTGGCTGCAGGGCCAGAGCTCTGCTCCTGGACCGAGACCCGTCGGCGGCCCCGGGAGGAGGCCCGGGCTACTCACCGACACCATCTTGCCCTCCGAGGGCATGAAGGCGGGCCGGTTGCTGATCCGCAGCTTGGTCTGCAGCGTGTTGAAGTTGATCTCCAGCTGGCACTTCTCCTGCACCTTCGGGGGCTTGTGCTTGCGGCGGTAGTCCCGGAAGTCCTCCAACTTCTTCTGCATGGCCTGCATGGTCTTCTCGGGCGTCCGGTTCTCCAGCCAGGGGATCGTGCGGCGGATCCATTCCAAAAGCTACGCCCAAAACACGTAAATGCTGCTAAACCCTGCAGACTGCCCCCCCACCCCCGCACCGTGAAAAAGACCTCACAAGCAGGGATGGACTAATTCAATGTTCCTACAACTGCAGAAGTACGATGCCCGCTGAAGGCTCCTCTGTGCGTGGATGGATGGGCCAGTGTCCCACCCACGGCCACAGCGATCCCCCAGCGACACCACACACCAGGCGAAAACTCAGGGTCAGCACGAGTCATGTCTTACAAATGTGGGACATTTACAGAAAACTCGGGGACCAGACATTAGCAGACAAATGCTGGATGGAGCTTTTAAATGAAATAAATAAATAAATAAACAACCGAAAATAAAAAATCACCTGACACAGCGAAATGTAGTATAATAAAATCAGAGAAGGAGTGGGTTTAACATAAGCTCCAATCTAATGAATTTATTTACTAGACAAATGTATTGTAAGTCTGGGACTGACTCAATGCCAAAGTATATTTTAGTTTGATATTTAGTGAAGTCCTGAGGACAAGGTACATTCTCCTGAATTACTACCAAAGTCTTAGAAAGGACCCCCTGAAAAGCCGTGAATAATTTACACTTAAGATCACTTTGAGAATGTCAGCAGACAACAAAGATTAGTTAAAGTGGCACTGTGCCCACAGCCTGCAGGCCTGTGGAGGAAACGGCGGGACATCGTCACTGAGGCTTGCCGTCCACGGGTCCCAGTCGGGCTTCAGCCCCGAGTGCATCATGGGCATCGGACAACAGGCCAGACTGACTCCACCGCCGCAGGGAGAACACAGGGACTCAGCAGCAGGTTGGAGTAACTGGAACACGCGTCCTGGTGCTTTTCCCAGAACAGCCTGCACATCGGCTACAAGCAGTCAGGGCAAAGGTCCCTTGGTGTGTGGCCTGCGTGATGGTGACCGAGTTCCATCTACAGGGGCTCTGGTGTGGGCCTCACCTCGGTCCAGACCCTAGGTGACAAGGCTGCTGAGTTACGACTGATGCTGACACAAGAATGAGAGAGCACGTGGCGAGCACTGTTCTAACGGAGCACCTGGCTGCCGCGCACCAGGAAGCTCCTGTGCAGACACTGGGACGAAGGGTTCTGACTCCCACGTGCTGCCCCCTAGGGATTTATACTCGAGGCTGAGCCGCGTCTAGCACAGCTGGGTGTGCTCCGCGGAGCTGGGTCTCCGTGGACCGGGCCTCTGAACAAGGAGCGCAGCCGCTGAGATGTCAGAACCAGGAAGAAGTCACATAGTGTGGTGGCGCCTCGGGGAACGCGGCCCTGGAGGTGCCCAGCAGACAGTGACGCCACACTCTGCTCTCAAACATGCAAACTGCCTCTGCGCTCGGGGCTGGCTGCAAAGCCCACCGGGGTTCCCTCGGGGCCAGTAATTATGTTGCTACAGGTGAACCATCTCCGAGTTCAACTGTATTTTCCTACTTTTATTCCTCCTGAGATGAAAAATGTAGAGTAAACAACACTGACAACCCATGTCCACCCTCTCGCCTCGCCCTCCGGGCGGGGACGGACAGGATGAGGGTCGCCGTTCGTTTCCTTTACCTCACTCGCTAGCCTCTCATATTCTTCCATCAGCCTCTCATTCTCTTGATTCACAGCAAGAACCTTACATATCCTGTTAGCCGCTGTCTCGGCCTGTAAAACACAAGAGGTAAACACGACAGCTCTGTCGACAGGACATGCACACACAAAACTGAGCGTGGTAGGCATGAGGGGGCCGCGGGGGGTGGCGGGCTGTACGTGGTGCAGATTCGGGTTAGGGTGGAAAAGACTGAGGGCATGAATCACTTCACACCTTTTGTACAGTTTTCACACAGACTTACACGGCAGGCTGAATATACTGTAGGGAACAATGGGGAGATAACATTAGTCTAAACACAAGCTTTGTAAAACATTAAGCAAGTTAGTAACAGAAATATATGGGCCGAGGGAACTAGAATCTCAGGCTCCTGAACGTGTGCCCACCTGAGCACACTACTGGCCTCAGGACTATGGGGTGAGAACTCTCTAAATAATCTTAAATAAATAGCCTTTGAGAATAAAAGCAAAAGTGACTGGGTCCTGAACATAGGTGGTTGCACGGAGTTCACAGACGGCCTCTCCTGAAACGAATGTGCAGAACTTGGGAGATGGAGTCCTTCCCCGGAGCTGAACTTGCTTTGAGACTTGGTTTAACCAACGCGAGACGCTGGTGAGATAAGAACTACCACCGTTCTGTGGAGGAAAACTTGGGCCCGAACGGGCAAAGCGCCTCGAGCCAGGGTCACGGAATGACTCAGGAAGGGCCGCGTGCCCGCCGGCCTTCCAGGCCTACAGCCTGTCCCAAAGCCTCGCCTCTGACGCCCTGTATGGGCTGACGTCCAGGTAGCCTCGCGTGCTGACGATGGTCTTAAAGAGAGCAGAGGAGTACCACAGCTTTTGTCCACCCCAGTCTACGAGGGTTCTCCAAGGAGAGATCCGTGAAGGGGCCAGAGGCAGAAACAGATAAATATGGGGGAAAAATACATTTACCCACCATATCCACCCCTCAGGCTGTTTGTCTTAAGGAATGTGAATTTTTTTGAGGTTCTAACACTGTAATCCTTTCCCCATTTTAGTTAAAAAGGGGTTAGATTAGTCTTTAAAGATGCTGGAACCAACCCTGGAGCACTGAAGGCAGCTTCCAGGGACCAGGGCACTGGGAAGCACTCGCTCTCGTTGGCGGATGTCCCTTTTACTGCACCTTTTGTTCCTAAAGTACAATGTTTCCCACAACTTACTAATAAAATAATATCATAGAAGGAAGGAGGGATGAAAACACTTCGGGAACTGTCTAAAGTTAAAGCTGTTAAAAAAAAAAAAAAGAGTATTCACAGTTTGGAACTTGCCATATTAGGTCACCACGAAACACTGAGAAAGATTCCAAGGTAAGATGTGAAGCGCACACGCACGCACACACACAACTGACGCCCATGCGGGGGGCAGCACAGCCCCGACGGACGCGTGGTGGGTACCTGCTCCGCGCCCGCGAAAGCATGGTAGAAACAGGACACGTACGTCATGATGGCCCTTTCGTCCGGTTTGGGGGTGTTCACAATGTCTGAGGGAGGGAAAAACAGCACAGAAAACACACACACACACGAAGAGCAGAAACCAGGGTGAACAAGGGAGGGACAAGTTGGTTTGCACCGATCGATTTTTGTGTCTCTTGGGCCCACAATCCCAAACCTCAGACAGGTGGTTCGTGAACAGAGTGATTTAAACCAGCGTTTCTCACATCATCACATAGAGGCCTCTTCTCCTCCCTCCCCGACGGGCTGTTGCAAGTGCCCTCCGGGCACTGCCACAGGAGCCGTGGGCGCGACTCCGGGTCAGGGCTCGGGGCCACTTCCCACTGGCTCCTGGAGCCCACGCCCCCCTGGCCGCACCAGGTCGCCCGCGCGTCCCTTTGCGAGATGCGGGGAACAGCAGCCGAGCGCTGAGCTCCATCTCTCCAGCCGCTGCCCCGCCGCACCCACAGCCGTCCGCGCTCTGCTCTGCGGCGGGCTGCTGGCACGGGGATGGCGGCCCCCGGAGGAGCACGGCTGGGGCGGCCTCTGCGCACACTTACCACGCCACTTACAGAGGCCGCCCGGAGCGGCCAGGCATCACGCGAGAAGGATGTGCACGGCTCGCGCACGCTACGACCCTTGCTACCATCTGCCTTGGCTGCCGAATTCACCAACAGGAAGAGAGAAACAGAACCGGGTGACACACATCCTTCCTCCTCCCACTCAGCAAAGCTGTTTTTGCTGAACCGCTTTTTCACTTTACACGGAGCTCAGTCACGGGACAGAATGAAATTAAAGAGAAGACACTTTGTAATTCCCTAAAGTGAAACCTAGTCTTTGGGTTTCCAGAGGATATTAATAGAAAGGACGTGGGGCTGTGCAACAGTGCGGAATCTTCTGGAAAACAAACATGAACGGTATACTGGTGCACAGACAGAAAGTAAGTTTCAAAGAAAACTAGACGAAAAAAACACCTAACTGCCTCCTCAGAACCTGATGGGTCTCCTTACTCAGGGGAGAGGAAGGAAGAGGAAAAACAAAGGAAAAGAAATGAAGGCACACAGAGGCTGAGCAGGGACGTGCATTTGACGCCCTCACCTCCGTGCACCAGTGAGAGCGTGGTGGTGACAGGGGACACGAGTCGCGACGGCTTGCCCGGCAGGTCCGGCCGGGCTCGCTGAGTCTGTGTGGAGAACGCAAGGCAACGGCTGCAATGTGTGGACACTGGCCGGCTCCCGCTGGCCACCTCGGAAGAGCCGGAGCGATGGACCCTCTCTGCCGCCCCACACGTTCATGCAGGGCGAGCTGTGGCTCAAACCCAAGAAGTCACCCTGCCAGCCCTTCCTCTGTGTGCTTCTGAGAACTGACAACAGAAACCAAGGGACTGCCAAAGAGAAGGGCACGCCAGCCGGGAGCCTACGTCCACGGCCAGACGTGGACCTGGCTCCACAGGACGCACACTGCAACGGTCCCAGAGACGTCTGTCGTTGGGCGTGTGGCGGCCCGGGGTCAGCGAAGGCCCTCTGCAAGCCCACGCAGGGCAGGCACACCTGCACCTCTCAGCCGTGCGCCCACCTCAAAAGAGGTCTCTGGAGGCGAACAGGACAACGAGCTTCACAAGCTTTTCAAACATGAGGACAGGATGAGGAGGCACTTCTCCAGTTTTTACCACATGTTACAGTTTCAATTAGCCACGAGAAAACTCCCACCTGGGGGCCACGTCAACAGCAGCAGGTGGGGCCAGTGACCCGAGAAGAGGAGCCAGGCACAGCATGACAATAAAAGGTGGCAGGAATAAGACACGTTACTGTGATGCTGTGCTGACATGATTCCGCACGTCAGCAGCAAAGACATGAAGGCTAAGGTGGGGGTGCCTGCTGGGTCTGTGGGTACGTCCCAGCATCCCCACACCCCGGTCAGTAAGAAGATTCTTATGAGAAAATACTCTACAAAGGAATTAGCAGAGTTTGTGAGACTTTCTCTAAGCCATTCAAGAGGAGAGATGAAGAAGAGCAGTGGAAGACTGGGCTGTGCCACGGGGCAGCGGGAGGCCCATCAAGAGCAAAGGATCCGCGGAGCAGACACGTGCCCTGACCAAGGCCCAGGGACCAGGGAAATCCGAAGCACCGGGCGCGACAGAGCTCCTGGCGCCCTGTCTGCAGGAGACCAGGGAGGCGAGGGTGAGCCACACGGCGAGTGCCCGTGGAGAACCAGGTTGGTCCTCGCTCTACTCTCTTAGCCATTAACTCAGAGTAAACTCTGGGCAGTTGTTTACCGTACGGCAAGGTCGAGGGAGAGACCACGCAATCACAAGCTTAGCGGGGACAGACGAAGAAAAAGGGACAGGAGCTTGTCTCGGCTGCTTGTTTATGGTTTTATCAACTTTCTCCCTCTAAAGAGTTGTGGAGAAACCATGCGTAGAATTCGGAAGGGTGTGTTCAAGCGTCAGTATCAATGATACAGGTGTTTGATGAATGGTTAAATTAATAAATAGGTAAAGTTAGAATCCTAATTGAAAGATCAATGTTATGTCCCCCAAAAGATATGATGAAGTCCTATCCCCAGTTCCTGTGAACGTGACCTTACCTGCTGGTGTGCAGGTTAAGACGAAGTCATGCTGGAGCAGGGAGGGCTCTAAACCCACTGTGGCAAGTGTCCTTACAAGAGGAGGGAAGGACACACAGCGGGAAGATGGCCACGTGAAGGCAGAGCCCAAGCGAAGCCACCACAAGCCAGGTGAGGCCTGGGGCTTCATGAAGCTGTAAGAAGCCAGGAGGGATCTTCTCCCTGAGGCTTTTGGGGGGACCGCGGTCCTGCCAACCCCTCAGTTTTGACTAGAGCTTACAGGACTATAAGAGAATAAATTTCTGTTGTTTTAAGCCACCCAGTTTGTGGTAATTTGGTACAGCTGCCATAACGCAATCACCAACAATGAGGAGGAACAAAAAATGGACTATTGACTATAATAAAATTCTTTGCTTTTCCCAACAATGCAATTAGTGAAAGCAATGGACCATTCGGGAATTACATTCACAACAAACAGTGATAGAAGTTCCCAGACGTTAGGACCCCACCTTACACATCTCATCACGCGCTGAGGCACCCAGGGTCCTGTTCACAGTGACTGCCCAGTCAGATCTGCTGAGTGTTGAGTGAGCCGTGAGTGAGTGGCATGAATGGATGATCTCCAGGTCAGTGCTTTAGATGGAGCACTATAGGAACAGCCCACCGATCCTTCCCATGCGAAGGGCACCAAAGGCATTTGAAACTATTCCCCGCAGGAGTGATGCTAAACTGCAAAGTATTTAGAAGTTCTTTCAGCTCTAACTAAATAAAATTTAACTTAGATCAATAAAAGGAAAATGTGAAAGTTTGAGAGGTACAATCTACATTTTGCTTCCATACCTTCTAGTTGGAAGGAAGGGCTTTTTCCTTGTAGAGTCTTAAGCACTTCACAAGGTTTATTTACGAAAGTTGTCTCAATGTGGTAAGGAAATTTAGGTTGTTAAAAAATTAAAACATGAACTTTTTCTTTGAAAATCACAACGTAAAGCATCCTGTTTCTTTGCCAAAGCTGAACCTTCTACCAAATCGTTCATCATAGTGTTGCTGGCTTGTGTGTGTGTGTGTATGTGTATGTGTGCAGGGTTTTTAGAAATAATTGATGAACAAGCTATACATGAAACCCTCCAATACCCCCGGAGGAATCCTAAGCACTTCCGACGCAGCCTGGCTGTAAAGCTTTGCCAAGCCTGTGTGTGGCCACTGCGTGGAGCCCACAGAGTTTCTAAGAGTCAGTAACACAGTTCACCTCACCTTCAGCATCCAACATTTTGGGAATATCCAGATGCTTCTCGGCAATTTCCATGGCCAGGTTAATATTTCCTATTGGGTCATCCTGCATGAAAAACAGCACTGTCAGTTTTTTAAAATGTATTTTTGAAACAGACATATGAATGTTTTCTATATACCTCACTTTGGGGAAGAAAGCTTCCCTTCCACACAAAACTGTAAGAGTATAAATTATTTTTCTTCTTAGCTCTTTCCAATCACTTCAAACATTTAGAAGAACATAAAAAATGATATAAAATCCACATGATCCATGCACCATGTAATTCATAGAATGGGAGCAAAGGTTCAAGAGAACAAAGGCTTTGCAGGTGTGAGGAATATAGCTGGGCAGGATCTGGAAGGTGATTGTGGACAGGATCTGGACCTGGATCTGGAAGGTGATTGTGGAGAATCAGCCAACACCTTTGTTTTAAATGTATGAGAGCAAAGGCATAAAGAGAAGGAGACACACTGCCAGGTGAAGGCCAGGCCACCGGTGAATGTCACTAGGTGGTTCAGCAAGCAAAGTCATGTTTCTGCATGTTAAAGGTGAGAATTACAAAAACTTGAAAATTAAAATGGTGAAGAAAGTTTTCTTAAGATTACATTTCTCTTACACTGTATAAATGAGTTAAATATACAGGGTCCGGCAGAAGTAAGGCCTGCTTGAGTGTGGTGCTAGGGTAACAATGTGGGTATAATAATTTAAAGTTTTGATTTGAACATTTCACCTAAAATGTCCTATTGTGTGCTTGAGTGTGATATTGTTATGTTACAGAATTACATGCTTCTGATTTTTGTAATAAAAGATTTTATAATAAAAAAGGGGTATTGTTTGTGCCAGACCTTGTATAAAATGCAACAAAATAAATTTAACTGAAGGTGTAGAAGTGAAATACTGAAAAGCTAAAAGACAATATTTCTTGTTTTGACCCATTAAAGAGATTGACTGCTATGAACTGGGGTCAGGGAAGGGGTTGTAGAAAAGAAAAAACAAAACGAAAAGCAGTGTTAGTGCAGGAATGGCTCTGATGAATTTTACCATCAGAGCCATTCAAACACATTAGACACTGCAATGCTTTGCGATGAGCACATTCATTTTAATGTGGTTAAACACTTCAAACGCGCGGGCTTCAAAAATAGTCACAACCTTCAAGGAAGAAGCCAAAGTAAGCTTCCTGCCTCGCGGAGCATCTCGTTATTTGAGGCAGAAAACGATTCAACTCGACATTGTTAGACAGAGCCCAAGAGCACTTCAGAGAGAGCAGCCACGCCGCCCACGGAGCCCCACCTGGACCCTGTGCACAAATGCCCACAAAGCCAGGGCGCTGAGTACAAGTTTCCTTATTTTTGTTTTTAATATATAACGAAAACTTCAGCACTAAAAGTGCAGAGGAGTGATTCTGAGCCTGTGTGAAAGTCATCTCCTTTAGCCTGTAACTCACAGAGATGAGGTGTGGCAATTAAGTGCTTTCTTGGCACAGCGCTGGCCATGTGACCGTGGGCAGATTACTGAGTTCCTCACTTTCATCATCTGCAAAACTGGGAGAATAACAGTGCCTAGCTCACAGGTGCAATGCATTATATTTTGCTGTGCATTAAAAAGATTGAATGAATATGTGTACTATACATATAATACTTATTAATATGCATTAATATTAACGTACATATATGTATAAACAATGTTATATACCACACACGTTAATACATGCACATATATATCATAAACGTTCATGTATTTATTTACAACAGTGTCTTTTCTAGAGCTATATAAGCATTAGCTGCTCTTAATAATCATTTTTTTACCTATCATAGATGGCCAATTAGCACATGTCTGTTCACCTTTTGTAATAAAAACTGACAATTATAAACTTCTAGTGAAACTAGGTCTATCTGTCTAGTATAGTCCTCTCATTTTGCAAATGAAATAAAGATTAATTGAAAAATTTATACATTGTCTGTATGAAACATTCCAAAAGCGCAGGGATAGAACACACACTTTGAAAAGCTGAGAAACTCCGGTGGCTGCATTCCCTTAGGCCACCTTCTTGCATGACAGAGCTGTGGCACCAGGCTCAGCAGGGGGTGGCGGGCAGGCAACAGCTAACATGCAGGGACGGCCAGGGCACTGCCAACGACCATGCACGCCACGCAGGTGAGGGCAGCATGCAGCGTGATGCGAGGGGCCAGCCAGGCACACCAGCGACCGAGGCCTGGGCGTGACAGCCATGTGGGGCACCGTGGGGGTGGGGGCGGGCCAGGCCCTCGGGCCTAGGTCCTCAGGTGGTGCTGTTACTTCCAGGGCAGCGAGACTGTCCGCTGCAGGCAGATGGGCGTGGATTTCTTTTTTCCAGCACAGACTACATTTTTACACTCCTTTCAAAGGAAGAGTTCAAAGGCTATTTGAATCTTAAGCATGCTAAAGTTTAAGCTTAAAGGGAGAATTAAAATTCCCTAAGTTGAGTTTTCTGAAGCAAGCAAAGCCTCCCCCTCCAAAAATCCTCAAACTTCTTTTCTGAGGCTAGGACTAACAGCGAGATAATTAAGAAATGTCCCTCGTGTGACAAGTTAATCAATTCTGAGTAGATTATTCTGCAACTCAGTCCTTCAAAAAAGGCAAAGGGACTTGAGCAAGGAGGCTGGGAGGGTTTGAATTGCTCCTCCCTCAAATATATGCTTCACTTCTCATATTTGCAGTCTAGGAATGTAGCATCTCTAACAAACACGCATAAAGCCTCACAGTAAAAGTCAAGCCCAAACAGCAGTCGCTCAATTTGGGCCAAGGCGTGACTGGCTTGGGGCTGTCTGCCCTCAGGGTGAGAGGAGAGCCTTCCTGCTGCCCTGCCCGAGTCTGGAGGGCCTGGCCCGGGCTGCCTGCAGGCCCAGGGCTCGGTGCTGATGTGCTCGTTCCGGGGCCACATGCTGGGGGCGGGCGACAGGACAGCGAGCCCGACGACCTTGTTCAGCTTTGAGTAGTCAATGAGGTCGGGCCGGTGCCGGTGGATGAGCGCGCAGAGTCCCAGGCCATCCTTCCAGCTGCGCCGCGTCGGGGGAGCGGGACAGAAGTTAACGCCGAGGAAGCCGCAGGTCTGCACTGCTCAGACGGCGGCCTCGCGGCGCCTAACTGCTTTTCGTCTGACTTCATGCACAAAAGGCCCCTGGACCTTCCGCCCTACCCGCCCGGCGGCCTTGTTCCCCCTCCTTGAACACCTGTCTTCTTCCGGGGTCACCAAGGACTGCTACCCCCTTGGTGTCCACTTCCCATCTTCAACTTCAGGCCCTCCCACGCCTGGGCCTCCTCCCAGTCACCCCACCGTCGAGTTCAGCGCTGGGAGCACTGGCAGGGCCCAGAGGGAAGACGTCTCTTGGCAGCTGTCCTGCTGTCCTCTGTCACTGCCCCTCCAGTCCCGCGAGCCCCCTCCCCCTCCAGTCTCCCTTCTGGACCCAGGGCCGGCCCACTCGCCGTGCACAAGGATGCCGACCCTGAGACGCCCAGCGAGTCGTTCCTCCGAGACTTCTCACACCCCCAAGGGCCCCGCTTAGCGCCCAGGTAGCCGCTGTCTTTCCTCATAGTGTAATTTATTTTTAAAAGGCAAAGACATGTAGGTTCGTAAGGGACTCAGCAGAGAGAATGTGGGTTCAGTCTGCTTCCCCCAGACACCCACAGCCACGGGAGGCCAGGGGTGACCAGCGCGTCACCTGACAGCTGGGGTAGGCGCCTGCTCCTCAAAGGAGGTGGTGGTGCCAGGAGCTGGGGACCACACTGCTGGTGCCTGGGCCAGCGCTCTCGGCCAGAGGAAGAGGAGCAAGGGGCGCGGGAGGCAGGCCGAGGGCTCTAACACTGGCCCTGGCCGCTCCTTCCACAGAGAGCGTCCGGCTCAGGGCCTGGCGCCTGGCAGCCTCTCTGATAGGATTTGTGGACCCGGAGGAACCCCCCCCTGTTTTCATGGGTCTCATGCCTGTTCTCCATCTCTCTCCATTTACTTTCCATTTACTTTCAGGCTGACCCGCCACAGAGAAGGTGAGAACTAAACCACTCACACGTAACCACCACAGACGATCTATCTGAGAAAGGAGACCAAAGCAAGGAGCAAAATTGTGGTCTCGGACTGTATCTAGATTTCCTCTGTTCAGTTTTCTAGAGTTTTTCGAACACAATTTTCCTGTTTCTCCTGAATTCCAGCCCACAAAGCTGATCTAAGGCAGAGGGAACAGGGTGGGCGAGACTCTGTCCTCGGACCTCAGGCTCTGTCTGCTGAGGTCTCTCCTCCCACCAAGGAGTGATCCCTGTTGCCATCTCCCAGTGCGAGGTGAGCGCCCGGGAAGGTGGCTTCCTACACCCTCATCTTCTGAAGACCCAGTCTGGCGCCACGTAAAACTCACTGTAAGCACGGAGCTATTTCACCAGGATCCCTCACTCTAACCACGTCTTCCCCAAGAAACCCTAAGCATCGGAACTCCGATAGCTGCCGTCCTGTTACAAACACAAAGTCCTCTCAGGCAGGAGGAGGAAAAACTAGTGTACGTGCACACTGTCCCGGCCCCTGGGAGCCCAGCAAGAGCAGAGGCTGGGCACTCACCTGGTGTGGAAGTTCTGAATGTTCACGTTTCTGTAGGGAGCCGTCTTCCTCTGGCACCACAGCAACAGGCCTTCTTTGGCAGAGGTTTCTGGAACGACAGCCAAGAGCAGGGTCCACAGGGACATGCTCACCACTTCCTTCGCCCAAGGTCGGCCACCCGACCATGCGGCCTGCGCCTCCGGCGCCTTCTCTTCTCCTAGTTTCTGCGGGAGGATGGCAGCTGGAGCCCTGCGCCCAGCGACTGACCAACTTCTGATGACACTTAGGGACTCAAAAAGGAGTCACTGCAGGTGCGACTACCGGTTATGACATAAAACACATGAAACTTACCTTTTATATGAAAATAATAAAATGTATATAGTTTATGACTTAACTAACCTGTCATTCACTTCATTTATAATTTATATTCTTAAGTAAAGGGAATCCACAGAGGCTGCTATGTCTAAAATGTATACCCTTACCCAGAGGTTTTATAATAAAGACTTTGATTGGTAAATGTGAGTTTCGATCAAGTCGGCGCCCTGCCCCAGCCCCAGCCCCGGGGCACCACGAAGCTGGGCTGCGGGCGCCGCGGCCTGAGGTAGAGCCGGCACTGTGGTCCCGGCCGCCACACCCCCCCAGAGGCCACACCTCTGCAGGTTGCTCCACCACAGACCAGTGAGGGCGGGTACCTTCCTGCGGCACGCGGGACTCCTCTGAGAGCAGCTCAGGCTTCAGGACCCCCCACTGGCCTGCGGACAGCCCTGCAGGATGGGGCTCTTCACCCCCAAGCCCTCCCGCCCCCTTCTCCAGTGCAGGCGGCAGGCAAGGGCTTCGGCCTGAAGGCTCTCTCTGCCGCCGCCTGCTCTCCCACTCTGTCCTCCGCAGACATGTCCCCCGGCAAACCCCAGGCACTTCTGTGTGGACTGCATGTTTGTGTCCCCTCAGTCCGTATTTGGGGCTCTAACCACGATGTGGTGGTTTTAGAGATGCGGCCTTCGGGAGGCAATAGGGTTAGATGAGGTCATGAAGGTGCGGCCCTCACGATGGGATAAGTGGCCTTCTAAGAAGTGAAATCAGAGTGCTCGCATGTGCATGAACACTGTCTGTCTGTCTGTCTGTCTGTCTGCCATGTGAGGTCACGGCACAAAGGCAGCCATCTACAGGCCTGCAGAAGGCCTTCAGCAGAACCTGACTGTGCTAGCACCTGTCTTCAGCACCTGCATTTTCGAGGTTGGAGGTCAGCCTCCAGAACCGTCAGGAAATAAATTTCTGCTGTGTAAGCCGCTCCGTCTAGCGCCACCTTAGCGTTTGCCTCTGGGGGCCCACAGTTACGTACACCAAACAGCCTCTCAAAGCCACTTCCAGGGCCCAGGATTCTACCTGTGGTTAGGGTCCAATAGTTTAGAAAGTTCCTGTAAACATGTAGACTCTCTGGTCTTTCATTTTATAGGGGCTTGAGGTTGATTTTTTCAAATCAAAATAAGTATTCCATAATTATTTATCTAAATTGTCCTTCTAGTTCAGACTTTTCTTTGACCCATAATCCAGATGAAATAAACACACTCCCAAAGTTTCATGTGTTATATGAATAATTTGAATGATTCCTGTTCATGTCTCTTGCCTAGCAAATCCTTGTTAAGGAAAAAGATGAAGACTTTATTAATATATGAACTGGTACAGGTGCTAGAATGCGAAACTCCATACCTAGCTGTTTTGATGTCTATAGCTGCCTGCCTTTGGGTTTTGCCTAATGCCATTAGTAAGAAAAAACACACCAGGAGAAAATAAAACTATTTTTATAGTTTAAATGGAAATTATGTTAGAAAGGGACACAGATGGAAAGCAGATCAAGAAAACCTTGTAACTGCTACTGAAGTTTAGACTCACATGTCAGTGAGCTCCACCCGATTTCTTTCTGTCTGACGGCTCTGAACACTCTCAGGTCCTGAATGTGGAAGAAAGTGCTCTCCCTGTCTAACTGGCAGCTCCATTCAAAGCTGACTCTCGCCCAAGTCCACTTCCAGGCTTTCAGCAAAGATCAGCAAACCTGTGCCAAGTGTGTCCCTGCCCGTGGGCCACCTCGCTCCCCACAGGTGCAGGCGAAACCTGAAACATGGCCGTGTGGTGCACACACGTCCACAAACAAAACCCCGACCGCGGGTGTGAACGCGTGCTATAAATAGGTAGTGTCATTTGTCACTCCATCGTGAGTATGACGCACCAGGAACCCCCTGTACCTACATCTGACTGACCCCGCCAACTGATATGTTAATCTCGCGTTTGTTTCTTGGAGGAGACCCACCATTCTGTTAAAGGAGACTGGCTCCTCAAAAACCTCAGCTGCAACAACATCTTTCTCTATATAACATACATCATTAAAACACGGTAAGATGATTGCATTGTAGGTGTACAGAAATTAATTGAGGTTGTTAAGAAATGACTTCATAAAGTAAAAAGAATAAAAGTATAAGTTAGGAAACTAACATCATCTACTGTGTTGGACACTGAAAGACATCTGGTTCAAGTGACTTAGGCACTTCGCTAACATTATCACTTTTGAATGTTTAATTTCAGGAGCTTCTGAAAGGCAGGTTAATATATCTGTTTATGGTAATCTTTCACAAAATACTGTAGTTTGATTAATTTTATTAGTAATAATTTGGGGGGAACCCTCTAACAAATAATACCATTCACAGCTACACCTGAAACAGAATTCAGTTTTAAAATCATATCACCACAATTTGAAATACATAACCAATCAGAAAAAACCTGAGATTAAGTCTACCTCTGTAAAAAAAGATTTGCCACTCTAGAAAATGCAATAGAATGAACAAGATAAAAAATAGCATTTGCTCTTTAAAGTTGGTTCAACTGTTTAAGTATTTAAATTTAGAAGTATATACAATTTATAAAACTATTATAAGTTACTCTTTTTTAATAAAGCAGGAACTTTTAATAAACATCTTATTATTTTCATTAGCATGCAAGGAGTGTATGTTAATAAAAGTACATTGTCTGAAGTTTTCCAATTCAAACTATTTATTAATTCAAGCTAGCTGAGCCTGAATTATCGAGGCTTTAATATCCTCGCATCTTTGATTTTTAGGGGACAGAAGTGGAGTTTCAGAAATGATCTAAATGCACCAGAAACTCCTTAAAGGCAAGTACTGTAGGCCTCCTGTAAACAGTAGGCAGCAAATTGCTGGTTTTTAATATTTGTTGGTGGTTAGTAACTAAAATCATTTAAAAAGACCAGAGTCAGAGTTGTACTCGGTTCTAGGCAGAATTACAAACGATGGCCCCCACCTGCCCCTTCCAGGCACCTGGTTACCTGCTGGGGACAAAGTCGGGGGAGGCCGACTGGACAACGCAAACCCCCTTTAAGTATGTTCGGATATACATTTTGTGACTTGAGAGCTTAATAGGCAATATTCTAATTTTAAGAAGGTCAAGTTCACCATTTTCGACAGTGCTTAAGGCATCAAAACATCTAGGGGTACAGTGGACGTAAGACTAAAGATTTTTACCTTCAGTTTTAACACCAAGAACTGGGACTCTTGGTGTTTCAAGGAAGAAAAGAAGGAGGAAGAGCAAATGAACAAACTTGGATTTCAATTAATCATTTTTTGCACCGGAAAAACAGTGTTTCACTGTAAATCTAAAGAATTGTTATACTTGTGAACATACTAGTATAATAAGAATAAGCTAAAAAAATTTCACTGAAAAAGCGACTTCTATACTGACCATGCGCTTGTCTCTTCCAAAGTGATTCCACCCATGACTGAGACAGCAGGGCCAGGGTCTTCCCCGCCCAAACATAAAGCTTGTGAGAAACCAGTTTACAGAGCTTTCATTCAATCATGTAAGCGAGCGTTCAATTTTATAAAGCCATGTTGTTCAAATTTTAAATTGTAAGCTCAGTTTACAAGTCACTCTGCATCTCGTAATACAGTCAGATTTTTAACCATGTCTCTTACCTTCAACTGAGATGTCCTGTATAGCGAAGCGGAGGATGATGGTCCAGATCATGCCCAGCGTCATCTTCACGTTGCCGTCGACAATCTCTTTAGGGAAGAAAACCAACAACAGATCAGTGTGAAGAAAACGTAGTCAGTACATAACATTTTCCTGTAAGTTATGTTTTCCATACATTTTAACTTCAGAGTTACTGGAAAAAATATATATAGAAAGACCAGTTTTATGTTTTCATAAGTGTCGCAGTGTGTCTAGTTATAAATACAATATTCATAACCAAATGTTTCCTGTTTAAATGAATTTCTGAGTTAATAACAAGCACAAATCTTACATATGCATAATCACTGAAAACAACACATGAGCTCCTCAAGTTTAAAGACTAAATGAGCTACGGTTCTAAATTTAGTCATGCCCCCTCGTCCTCGGGGGATACATTCCAAGACCCCCAGCGGACGCCTGAAGCTGAGGACGGTCCTCAGCCTTGTACACGCCGCGTTATTCCCACACCTATACACCCGTTCCCTAACGGAAGCACTTGCGGCTCCTCTTTGGCACGTCCGAATTGCCAACGTCGCTGCTCCCTGCTCTGGGGCCGTGATTAAGAAACGAACGGTGACTTGAACACAAGCACCGCGGTATCGCCACAGTGGATCTGATATCTGTGGGGCTACTAAGTGACTAACTGGCAAGGGGCACCAACAGCGTGGAGACAAGGGGCGAAGCGATGATTCACTTCCCAGGATGGAGAGGGACAGGCCAAGATTTGATCACACTACTCAGAACGGTAAACAACTTAAAAACTTACGCATTATTTCCAGAATTCTCCACTTCATATTTTTGGCTTATGGTTGACTATGGGTAACCGAAACCACGGGAAGCAAAATGGCTGAACTGGGGGGACCAAGTACGGAGAACACAGGCTCATCGTCACCCTGGCCCTCCCTCCCGCCCCCAGCTGGCAGGTCCACGGGCGGCGTGTGTAACGGCAGGCAGGGGCTCCCGATCTCCCACAGAGAAGGGAGACGCCCCCTTCCCTCCCAGGCACGAGTTCTCACTGGGAGTCGATGGGACGTATTCATTCTTCCTCACTCCCACCGCAGGTTTGGAGTGGATGGCATTCTATTTGGCTGTTCTTTTCAAATAGTCCTGGAGCCTGGCCTGCCTTGCACGGCACCGCCTGTTCTCATCTGTCTGTGCCCAGAGCCAGCGGACAGCCTGGCCCCCGGGGCACCCGGGCGGGCCCACAGCCACCGTGACCCCGTGCGGCGTCAGCCCCGCCCCCATCACAGCTCACCTTCGGCCCCGATGGACACCAGTTTCACGCCTTTGCTGGCTATGTAATCCAAGGCTTTGTTGACATTGGCAATTTTGTGGAATCGCATTTTTCCTCGGTCAGGTTTGGGCAGCCTTTCCCCTGTCAGGTGAAAACAGGTCAGTGTAGAAAGAGAAGGCAACCCCCACCCCACCCCGATGGGGAACTGAAGTGCCAAAGTTCAGAGTCCTGCTCTCCTCGTGTGGAAGTGGGTGTCTGTTTCTGGTGTGCCCCTGGTTTCTGAGTCACAGCACAGGGGGAACATTCACCAAAAGTGCCTGAGAGCAAACGGACCGGTGGGGAGCCACACTACTACAGCTGCTCGCTTCTCAGATCTGCTGAGTGTCCAGCTGGGCCTATGAGCCAACTGCAAAGGAGTGAAGAGGGAAGCCGTTGGTGTCCCGGAGCACCTGGGGCTGCTAACTCGCTGTCCGAGGAGGGCAGGGCAGCCTGGTTCAAGTCTCAGAGGCGGCAGCCAGGGCTCCACCCAGACACCTGATTGTGGATCAGGCAGACTTGCCATTACCCTTCCCAGTCACGCCTCCGCAGAGGCGATCCATTCTCCAGTCCAAAGCCTAAACCAGCCGACTGAATGACATTCAGGGCAAAGCACAGCCCCGAGTCCGGCCGACGCGCACCCGGGACTTCTGCTTGACAGGCAGGCTCTGGAATACACACAGGCTGGACTAGGAGTGCAGAGGGCGGCACGCTGGGTCGTCACGTAAGTGCCATTTTTGCTCTTATTTTGTTTCAAAGGGGGGTGAGATAGGAACACTACCTTAATATGCCAAATCTAAACAGAATACACTCCCTTTTTAAACAGAAAAATAACTCTCAGCAGACGGCTCTTTGAGAGGCTTTCTTTTCCAATAACACCACGTTCTTGCCCAGCGGGTTCAAGGGAACTTGGGAGCAGCATGTGTGCCTAGAGGTCAGTCTGCTGCTCACAGGCACGAGGGCAGGGCGGGTGTGGCCCCGAAGAGATGCTTCCCACCAACCTGAGATGACTTCCAACAGCAGCATGAGCTTCAGGCCGTTCCTGAAGTCCTCCTCGATGTTCTCGATCTGGGTGCCAGCTTTCCTGAGGTGGGAGTTACACCAGGCAGTGAACGTCTGCAAGAGAGAGCACCTGGCTCAGCAGGGCCTGCCGGGCGGACCCTCCACGGGGCCACACGCTGCGCCTCACACCTTCGGGGGCGTCTAAGGGGCTGGAGCTTCTTGGGCCATCAAACAGAATGCAATGGAAAGAAGGATGTGGGGCCCAAGGCTAAGATTTTAGCAAAATTTCCTCTTTAGAGACAAAAACCTTGTATTTTGTATATCAACCAGAGGACATTTTGCCTTCAGTTTGAAAAGGTACCACGTTCACACCTATGCCTTCACCTTCTGAAAACTCTTCCTGTGTGTGCAACAAAAATAAACTTGCCTGCAAAATGGATGAACAAATAATGTATAAAGACTATCTTACTTCAGAGCAGAGGGTGGGTGGTATTGTGTAGCAGACAGGGGAAGAGAGGAGGGGCCTATCACCACTAATTACCTAGGAGCTGTCCCGGAGAAACAACAGTCTTAAACTAGTTAACTAGTCAATTAAACAAATTCGCGGTATCATCAATCTTCAAAAAAACCCAAAAAACAGTAGCAGTGGTGATAATAACCTCCTCCCGGCTCAGACCCGGGTTTCAAAGACGGTCAGACACAGGGCCGCCCCGGAAGGGCTCACGGTCTGGTCACACGAGCGAGCTTCCAGGCAACCTTCAGAGGGAGACAGGCTGCACGTGAGGCGGCACCCAAAGGCATTCTGTTTATTTTTCAAGCTTCTTTGAACTTGGCTTCCACTTGTGCACTATTTCCTGCCAAAACCAGATTAGAAACACTCTTGGCAGCTGCTGGCTCTGAATGTGAACTGTCCCCATCTCTCAACAGCTGCCGGGCTCAAGAACAAAGTGCCCGCGTGTTACACCAGGCGGAGACACACGAGTAAGCTGCATTATACACGGGAAAGCGAGCCACTCAGAAATAGACCGTCCCAAGGAAGATTACCAACAGTTTCCATAAAGATGATTTTCCTGGGTAATAAAGAGGATTTTCAAATCTGACTGACAGTCACTTATTGCAAGAAATGTGACGGCATTAAATTCTAGGGCAAAAAGAAAATATAGGCATTTTCTTGGATTTGCAACAAATTTTCCCCTGACAACCTAAACTGATAACTACTTTTCCTAAAACATATGTAAATTTTAGTCAAGTCTAAACAGAAGAGGCACTCTAAGCCATATATTCCAGTTCTGTACCCAACCCAGGAGGAAGGCACTAGCCCCATGGAGCTATTTAAATGTAAGTTAAAATTAGAGGAAACTACAGTGTTAGCTCCTGGGCTGCACAAGCCACCTTCTGAGAGCTCAAAGCCACACGTGGCTCGTGGCTGCTGTGTTGGGCGGCGCAGATGCAAACCACCCCCAGCATCACGGGAAATTCTTTTCAACAGCACTACCCTTCGTAAACAAGTTCTGTTCTGTGAAGCTGTGATTATTACAGAAGTCTATAATTTATTTACACAAATATGAATTCTATGTGTCTGCTTTTCAAATAGGTAATGCATTTCCTTAGTTCAAAATTCTAGTGGCACGAAAGGCTCAGAGGGGCAGCCTCCCAGCACCCTTGCTCAGGGGACAGGTGTCAGCGCCCAGGAGCAACCCCCATCCCTTCAACACAGCCCTGGAGTGCACAGCATTCCACATCGGTGGAATCGTTTCTTCTTATGGCAGAAGAATATTCCACTGCGGGATGTATACCATGCTTTATGCAACTTCATGTAACTAGCTCCCTGCGGACAGATGCTGAGGGTGTTTGCAGATAATTAAGTTCTTTCACTAAAAAACTTTGCAAGCTCCAAACACCGCAAGGAAAACCCTTTAAAGGTGGTGTTTCCTAATGAATAATGCTGTGACTAATCACATACCTAGCTTTCCGGAAAGGCACAAGAGAACAGCAGGTTGAGTTTTTCAAGTGGCATTGGAAGAAAATATGATATAAAATATTTATACAATTGTTTTTATTTAGATTCTACTTAAAATGGGCAAATATTGCTGGTGTAAATTACCTTACCTTGTTACCATGTTAAGTCCCTTTGTGATAAAAGTATCAGAAGCGCTTCTGGACCACCACAAGCTGCTCATGAAATCAGTGCAAGCTTCCTGACCCTGCTCTGGAATCTTGTAAATTCTGTCTTATGCTACCTTTCTATAGGTCTACATACCATAAAGGTAAATTGCCAAAAGCAATTTCAGCTGTGCAATCCAGAAAACAGATTTAACCATAAAGTCAATTTTTGAGTTAAGTCTAATGAAGTATCCCTATCTTTTAACAATTTTTAATTTTTCTATTATATTTGATACAATATCTTTTTAGTTTCAGATGTATAACATAGTGATTAGACCTTTATAGACCTCACAAAGTGATCACCCCAATAAATCTAGTACCCATCTGACACCGTACAGTCATTACAATATTACTGACTATATTCCCTATGCTGTACTTTACATCCCGGTGACTATTTTTGTAATTACCAACTTGCACATCTTAATTCCTTCCCCTTTTCACCCTTCCCCCAGCCCCCTCCTGTCTGGCAGCCATCAGTTTGCTTTCTGCATCTGAGTTTGTTTCTGTTATTTGTTCATTTATTTTGTCTTTTAGATTCCACATATAAGTGAAATCATACAGCATTTATCTTTGTCTGACTTATCTCACTCAACACAATACCCTTTAGGTCCACCCATGTTGCTGCAGGTGGCAAGATTTTGTTTTTTTCTCCTTATCCTCCCCTGAGGACATGTTTTCACTGATTTCAGAGAGGTAGGGAGAGAGAGAGAGAGAGAAACACTGATATGAGAGGGAAACATCAATTGGCTGCCTCCTGTATGCACCTGAATCAGGACTTGAACCTACAACCTAGGCATGTGCCCTGACTAGGAATTGAACCGGTAACCGTTTGGGGCACAAAACGATGCTCTAACCATATGAGCCAAGTGGCCGGCCCAAAATTTTATTCTTTCTTATGTCTGAGTCTTATTCTATTGTATCTATGTATACCACTTCATCTTTATCATTAATCTGTTGGTGGGCACTTAAGCTGTTTCTGTATCTTGGTTCTTGTAAATAACACTCCAATGAACACAGGGTGTTTACATTCTCTCACATTAGTAATTTGGGTTCCTTTTCAGATAAACACTCAGAAGTGGAATCGCTGGGGCTTTGTCCCTTGTTACAGCCTTTGTTTTAAAGTCCGTTTTGTCTGGTGTAAGTATTGCTACCCCGGCATGTTTCTTGTTTCAGTTTTCATGAAATGTCTTTCTCCGTCCCTTTACTTTCACTGGGTGTGTTTTTCGATCTGAAGTGAGCCTTGTAGGCAGCATATGTGTGGGTCTTATTTTCATATTCATTCAGCCACCCTCTGTCTTTTGATGGGAGCATTTAATCCATTTACATTTAAAGTAATTGTTGATATGCTGTCACTGTCTTTCTATTATTTATATTTTTTAACTTTTTTCCTTCTTTTAAAGAAGTCCCCTTAACGTTTCTTATAATACGGCTTTGATGGTTATAAGCACCTGCAGCTGTTTCTTGTCTGGGATGCCTGGTGTGGGGCTGGGACGCTTGCCCCTTGGGCAGCTCCGCAGCTGAGAGATGCCTCCTGATTTCTAACCCTTGCACGTGGGCATGGGGCCGGCCCATTCCACGCCTCTGCCCCTCTGGCCAGTCTGGATGTTGTTTCTTCTGAAAATCCTTAGGTGTAGGGCCTCTGTTGAGCTAGACTTCAGGTGGTACGCAGTGATGGTTGTTCCGTAGGGTAGCGGTAACTCCGACGTGGCCGTGGGGGGATTCGAGAAGGGCGTGTACCTGGACTGCCATCGGGACTGGAAGCGAGTGTCCCTACCTTTGGTGACCACCCCTCAGAGCCAATCAGTGGCGCCTCAACAACTTAAAAGTGAAAAGGACCCCAACGGCTGGGTGATAACAGCTCACGAAGAGGTCAGTGCCGTCTCCGTATCATTTCATTCTATTTAGTTTCAAATCCCACAGCCTACGGTGACTGTTCCTACCATTTCCCATTGTCCTGGGTTTCCATGAAAAGCCTGAATATGTAGAGGACTTAAAAACAACACCACAGCACAGCAACCAAACCCCACCCGTTTTACTTGAAGGTTTCCGTGTGGATTTTCTTGCTCTCTGAGAGCAACAGGCCTCTCTAAGGTCTGTGGGAACCAACCCCTGGAACACTAAGATGGACAGACGTCCCGGCTCCTTGGTTCCAACGAGATTATAAGGGCTGTGCCTTCCTAAGAGAAATGGTGTCTATGAACTGGACACAGACCATCCAGGAAAGAGGCCAAGCCTCCCAGCCCACGGCTAACTCGGAAGCTGCCGTGTCACCTCTGCCCTCAGCCCTTCCTGCACCGCCCTCCCTCGGGCAGAGTGGCCTTCCCCCCGCAACTCCGCGCCTCGCCTCCTAGTGCAGGGAACTGCGAAGAGAGGCCACATAAGCACCTGCTTGTGGAAAGGAAACGCAGATGCTTCCAGGCCTCGTTCCCTTACAAAGAAGCTCCTGACAAGGCTAAGGGGCAGTGCCAAGTCACCACCGAGCGAAGGTGGACAGCAGTGGGAGTCCCGGCCTCCCTGCGCGTGCCCCGCGGACACGGGCGCAGACCTCGGCCTCTTCCCCACACGTGAGGGGTGACAACCCCGGAGTCACGGGCCGGGCCGGGCAGGCCTGCAGGCGTGGACTGGCCCCTTTCATGTTGATTGAAAGCTCTTTCAATCAAAATGAGTAATATCAGTGATTATTTATATCACTTACAAAGTACACTCACATAACGCAAGTCCACATCTTCACCTGGATGAGTTTATCGCCTGGGTACATAAATAAAGACAAAAAAAACCAACGTTGAGTCTGACACAACTGTGGATATGAGCACATTTCATGTGACTACTCATTATCACTGCTTTTAGATAAGTCTTGCAGGGCTGGCTTCTGAAAGTATAGATGTTCAACTTATTTTGTCACTTTTTCCAAACAAAAAATTTGGAAACACAACATTTGTAAACCTCCTTTATACTTTTTAAACCACCTTTTATTTTGATAATAATTAGAAAAATCCTAATTTCAGATCACACTTCCTGAAATGGAGACTCACCCCAGTCTTGGGGCTTTTTTGAATGAAACAGAACAGGGTCTGTCGAGGGCCGGGGCACTGGGCAGAGCCTGCCGCACGAAGCTGGCAGTGGCAGGCTGATGGTTCCGCTCCTAAACGTACTGATCATAAAATGGCATCGTCTGTCAGGCCCGAGGGTTTGGGGCGGCGCCACAGTGTTCTAGGATTTTGGGTTTTCATGTCATTTACTTTCCTCGGTGAGTAAAGGTGTCGCGAGGTGCGAGGTGCCAGTTCCAGGCCTCGCACCCTCTGGGGTGGGACAGCCAAGTCCCAGGAAACGGGCCGTGGTCCCTGAGAGGGCGCCTGGGAAACAGGCAAAGTCCGGTCCAGCGGCAGGTGTGGCTCAGAACTCAGGTTCTATTTCTGACTCTGACACCGTGCAATTATTTGCCCTTTGTGTCCTGCTGTGTCCTCAGCTATAAAAGAGGAGTAATAATTGTCACAATCCACTAACTGTATGACAGTTCAAAGGCTTATCGGGGGAGAAGAAATCTAAGTGCCACGGGTCCACACAGCCACTACTCCGTTCAGTTCATTTTCTAAGGGCGCGCCATTGTTTCCGTTCACAGTGGTCAAGCCAGTAGTGTTCCCTTTTCCACCTCACAAATTCCCGACTTGCAAAGTTTCCTTCTAATTGCTTTCTGGCTCTTTCTACGTATTTGAAAAGTAAGAGGCTCTAGAAAGCTTCACACTGGTGTAAAATCTCAGGGGGAGGTGGGGGAGGGGGGCCAGGGCTGCTTCTCTGAAGTAACTCTGATTTCAGCTCTGGCATTTAAGGGAGAGCAGGTGCCGGCAGGCGCTGGGTCACTACCAAGCGTCACGGCCGGAAACACCCGACCCGCCATCACAGGAGGACCTGCCCTGGGTCCCTGCAAATGCCACACGGACCCCCAGGAAGGACTTGCTCCAGAGGCACATCAGAAATCAGCAGCACAACCTAAATGTAAATATTCAGACTCAATCTTCCTTTAAAGACATGTAAAGTGTTTCTGCTTGTGTCACACTAAGATCAGGAAAGTTCCCTGGACCCAGGGCCACTCAGAGTGGTGGCCGACCCCCCAGCACAGCGACCACTGGATAATCCTGTGGATTTGAAAGATTCCAAAACTTCAAGGCTGACAAGTGTCCCTTCAACTACTCACACAGCGTTTAAGAAATGGACTCAGAGTGAGCTGTACGTAAGTAGGAGAGCGTTACTTCTAAGGATCCTGCACGCGTTACCATCAATTACCAGGTGTCCTGGAGTCCCCTGGGGCCCCTCTGTTCTCAGAACTTGCATAAGCAAGCATCTCACTGCACAGTGAGCAGCGCTTTTACTCTCCGCCCACAGACCTCTGCTTAGTCTCCCAGATCCTGTAGATACCGTGGCAGGCGACGTGCTCAGTTTGGCAATCCCTCACGATCAGCCGCCCTAAAACTCGAAGCCTGGCTCTGTGACCGGCTCAGTGACCGGCTCAGTGACCGGCTCTGTGACCAGCTCAGTCACTGCTGTGGGAAGTCAGCCCACCTCTCCCCCGTCTCATCTCTTCGCCTGAGGGCTGCACCATTAACCTAATTCAACTAGAAGTCTGACGAATTATAGGAGACTGGAAAATATTTCACAAATACAAATGCTTTAGAATCACAGGAGAGCAGCAGTCAGTGATGGCAATTCAGAGAAACTCAAGGTGCTTTGGGTTGAAACTGCAATGGAATTAGGTCGTTGCAGAGGAAAAACAGAAGCCAGCTAGTCGTGCCTGAAGTTCTCTGAGCACAGGAGATATTCCATCTCCAAGAAGCAAGCACACACAGCTCAGCACACTCGCAGACCGCGGCCATGCCCAGACAGAAAGGGATTCGAGCACCCAGAAGGATGTCAGGTCTGATTTAGCAAAGTGCTCAGTCTCTCTTCAAAGGACAAAGAACAGCATAAGCATATCTCAACTTCCTCAAGGGACAAGGTTACAGAATGTTAGTTTTTGCTGAGGGGGATAAAAATAATATTTGCCCCCCCAAAATGCATTATTTTTCCTAAGGGACAATTAATATAAAGGGTTACATTTGAATCAGGACTTGGAGAGCAGAGCAGGTACAAAGAGCCTTAAAATTAGCTCGTGTAAAAAGACAAACCCCATTGCAGTCCACGGCAAATGGAAGGCCCACACTGTTTTCCCAGGCTTTGTTTGCCTGCGAGCTTATGAGTCAGATATTAAAGAACCAATCAAACACAGCCTCCTCTAATCCTGCCTTCTCTACCCTGTGTCACCCAAAGAACTCAGCACCCAGCAGGTGCACTTCAATTCACATATGCAGAACGAGCGCCTATTCAACTTTTCAATGCTTCAATTTTAAACTGTGATAATTCCAATCATAAGTTAACTGAAACCTCAACAGTACCAAAATATTGCTTTTTACTTGGGTCCCAGGGAAACTCACAAATACTAAATGTAATTACTCAAAGACAAAGTAAGAAAGAGAGAGGCAGCCTTTTCCCATTGATTCACCCTAACAACTTCTGCTTATACAGGAGTTCAGATCTCTTTCTACCAGTGTTAGAATGCCGAACAATCTCAAATTAAGGATATGAAAGCCACAGACATGACCTGCCACCAGGGCAGTGACACACGGAGAGGCAGGGATTTTGTTTTCTTCTTCTGTTCTTGACGGTGCCTGGAACACGGCGGCACTCAGTGACTTTTCGTTAAATAGCATCTTGTTCATCAGACTTTCTGGGACAGATCAGAGAGAATGTCAATCAGATTTTTTAAATGGGAAAAAAAAAAAGACTGAGGAGCTAAAAATCTGCATCTGCTCATTATGCTGTCAAACTTAACTACAGAATCCTTAAATGTTAAAAAAGGACTCTCTGTAATCTTGCAAAAAAAAAAAAAAAAAAAAGGCACAACCTTGTAAAAAGTAAAAGGCAACCTCCCTGCTGGGGTATCTAAAAATAGCATCAGTCTAATGGATGAGACTTCAGGAGGGCAGGCTGGAGACAGCTCTCTCGGGACTTGAGGAGAGTGCCCTCCAGGTCTGGTTTTACTCAGAAATCCTAAGCCATGAATTTTAGGCTCTGCTCGTCAGGCTCACAGACCGACTTCATCTAGGCCCTGAGCTGCTTGGAAAACATAAAGAAAGGTGATAAAATTCCAAGGCTGCCTAATGGGGGGAAAAGGCTTTTCAGAGTTTTTAACAAAGCCAAACGTACCCCAGACTAATCTGGTTTAAGGAGTAACCTCTACTATGTAGCATCTCCCCCTTAACTTCCAGAAAGGATGGAACAGATCAACACCATGGAATTTGAAAGGGAAACCGGCTAATAAGGCTCCTTGATATCGGGGGAAATCTGAGGGTTCGTGGGAAACACACGCCTTGTCTCGAGCACCCTGCTGTGCTGCCCCACACCCACAAGCTATCGACCCGGCCGCACTGCAAAGCGGACTAGGCGTGTGCTCTGCCCAGTGCGGGGGACGGCCCGCCGCCTCCTGCAGAGGGGTCTGCCTCCACGGACGTCGCTCCCTGGTCCCACCAAGAGACGTACCTGTCGTCTGGATTTCTTTTCAGCTGCTATGACACCTCTCCAGGCTGTTGCTAATTAGTTAACATCTTTAACCCATGTTCATTTTTATATTTGTATGTCACGATTTTACCTTTCATAATTGTCTTTCAATGCACTGTTTTAGTCTTTTTTTCCAAAAAATAGGTCAAGAATCTAGTAAGCTAAAATACTCACTACTATTCTGATCTAATTTTGATTTTGAGGAAGACAAATAGTATCTAATACACAAGAATGGTACACTGAACTAAGTGAAGTCTCTCATTCGCTAACCTTAAATTACAGTACGCTCCCTTCATCCTGTGGAAATGACAGCTATCTTTGGTCTCTCCTTACTGCTTTCCTTTTCCATGTCAAATCCAACACATGTCCCCATGTTCCCTCTTATACCGATCGCCATAAATAATACTGCGTTTGGGTTGAATTATTTAGCACTTTTCTCTGTTTCATGAAGATCTTACATTTATCTAAAGCTAATGTATTTCCATCTGTTAATTTCCTCCCTGCTCAAGAAAATATCCTACAAACACATTATTACCACTTCCAGGAGTCCTTATTACTCATCCCCTTAACTCTTATTTTTCAGCAGCAATTACTCATCCCTAAATTTCCATCATCCTCAGGGTAGAGTTAGGGGGCACAGGAAGGACATGGGACATTTCTCTGAGCCACTGGTGTCCCGTGCTGGTTTGCAATCCTGGCTATCTCTGCGTTAATTCCAAAGGGTCTTTTAAAATTCTTGAAACAAAATTTTAATCAAAAAAAGATAATAGCATTCTCTCTTCTAAAGAACAATTAATGATCTTGATGAAACTCCCCATTTTAACTGTAAAATGGGAAAAAAAGAGTTAACATTAGAGAAGTGCAGATTCTTGCCAAACTACTTTAGGGTTGGAAGCATATGTTAAACTAGCCAATCAAGTATTTTAAGAATGAAAGTTGAAGTCAATTTTGCTCTGAAAGGTAAGGGGAAAAAGTGGTAAGCACAAGAACCACACAGAAGCTACTGGAGCCTGGTCATCGGGCCTCAAAGAAACCGTGCGGCCAGGCGCCCAACTGGGCCACCGGCTGCCATTCCGTGCGTCACGCCTGCCTCCCCGACGCAGGCAACGTGCGTGGGGCACTCCTGGGAGGACCTGCTGGTAAGCAAGCGTTTAAGGCTCCCAACAAACAGCCGTGTATACGACTGATCCTGAGCCGTGCTTCCCAAAATAACTTGTTCCCTTGGAGTCGGGGTAATTACGTGCACGACGTGGCTCTGTGACAGGCAGGCCCAACTGCTGCTCGGCTTTAGGCGACGGCAACATTTACTGGACTGCCATCATTCTCTTCTCGCGGCTGAGTTCACGCTCTCAGAAGAGCACACCGGTTCCCCCCGTCCATCCTGGCAAATGGGGAAGCAGCCTGTACGACTCAGATGGCGAAGTCAGCGTTCTTGAATTCAAGTTCACCATTCCGTTCCTATTCTCAGGGGCCTAAATAAATGGCTGCCTCCACAGAGGGATTAAGCATTCATTGACAACAAAGCAGCCCTCTGCGGCACACTACCTTTCTGCATCGGTGTTTTGGACCAGAGCACAATCCTTTGTCAGCTCCCAGGCAGGTGCATCACTACAAATGGGAGAGGCTCTGGGTAGCAGCGGGGTTTGTACAAACAGGGAAGTTGGGCCTTTCCAGAGTCCCCGCCTGCTCCGCACTGGAGGGAACCGAGGGCTCACGCTGAGTAGAGGGCGTTCATAAAAATATATAATAAAGTGTTCATGTCCTGAGCCATTTCAGACAACTATATATTAGAACATAAAACCCATAAATATTTGCGTCTATTGAATAGGTTACAGCATAAAGTGATCTGGTAGGCAACGTGGCAAAACATTAACATGAGTTTCCTCTAGGTTGTGACTTAACGTGTTCACATCTGTATTTTCTTTAGTGAACACTTATGTAATTATTTAAAAATGTATCTTTAAGTAGTAACTGGAACGTGTATACAGTCTGTGAGCCCAGGTTCTTTGCTCTTCCCTGGTCACCTGTAACTCTGTCACCTAGCTTCACTTCATTGATTTGCCTTATCTCTACTTGAAAAAGAAAAAGAACCCAAACTGGCTAGGACCCAGCAACCCTAGATTTGAGTTAATGACTATTTCAACATCACGTTTGAAAGCCCTGATGTCGAAGGCACACATGGGGCACCCTGTGGGCCGCAGAGCAGAGGTCCCCTGCGGTCCTGCACCCCCAGGCCCAGACCTGCCACCCACCAGGGTTTCCTTAAAGGACTCTAAGGGTGACAGCCCCACCTGTGTCTCATTATGGAAACAGGGGACATTTTTGCATCTGACATGACTTTATCTCACAGTAAATATATCTACCACCCCTTCACTCCCAGGGTTTCAAGAGTCTGAACATGGAAGTACTTTTGTTTTTTTTACAAAAGATTTACACTGTCAGATGAACAAACCTAGAGATCTGACTGTGGTTCAGATTCTTAAATAATGTTTAACTCTTAGTTTCTGAGATGTACGAAATAAGCACCCTAACGCCTAGCACACACTAATATCAAATTGCCTGATGTGTGAGCCTATTCACCATTTAGAAAACCGCACAGATAGCAGATGAAACGCCAGGAGCGTGACAGCAGCATGTGTCAGAGGGGAGCCTGGCCCACGGAGGCCCCGGCAGACCTGCGGCCCTGCTTCCCCCGGGACACACGGCTCCCCGCCACAGCAGGCTGCAAGGCTTGGTCCTCTCGCGGGGTGTCCAGCCTTTTGGTGTTTCTGAGCCACGCTGGGGGAAGAGTTGTCTTGGGCCACACATTGAATGCACTGTGACACATAAGCACAAGAAAAGCTCATAATGTTTTAAGTAAATTTACAGTTTTGTGTTGGGCCGCATTCACATCCATCCTGAGCCGCACGCGGCCCGCAGGCTGCAGGTGGGACATGCCTGTAAGTCTAAAGGATTCATGAACTGAAAGTCAGAAATTACCAGAATCTGGTATAAATTTTTCAAAGCATTAGAAGTTGTATTTTACAATGTTTGCATCTTTTAAGGTTCAGAAACAGGCCAGGAAGCGCATTACTGTCCTGTATATATTATCAGTTGCCGGGCCTCGTGTTACTTCGACCTTCTCTGAGGTTGCCTGGAGCATCTCCTCAGCACACAGTGGCCACAGAGCTTGTGGTCTCCACTGGCTCATTGCTGAGAGTCAGAGGGGGCCATTCCTAATGACCGCAGGACAACAGCCTCCAGTGGGGCTGCCCTGGCACACCTGGACGCAGGGCTCCTCTGGCCCGAAATCGGCCCCTCCCCAGCACCCCCCTCACGAGGCACAAAGGCCCGCAGCAGTGAGCAGCACGCTGAACACAAACATGCACCATGGCATCTCAATAAAGCCAGGGCATGACATCAAATTACATAAAAATAAAATTAAATTAGAATTTTAAAAAGTAAATTAATAAAACAAAATAAATGGAGTCTTTGTATGGAATGAGGTGCCCCCCTCACTTCCAAGGCTGCCCGAGAAATCCCCATCTAAGCGGACGAGGGCCTGATCTGTGTCTAAATAAATTCCCCGGAAGCCGTCTTGGCAAGACCACCCCTAAAAATACCCTTTCCTCAAGAACACTCTGAATGTCTGCCTTGCCTTCCTTCCAGCTGTGCTCTGGGGGTGGGGAGGAGATTGAGATGCTCAAGTACCAAATTCGGCATCCTCAGACATGGCTCCCGCCTCCGGCCTCCAGCTCCCCACTCACAGCAGTAAAAGCAACGGTCCCAGGAGTGAAGAGAGGGCCAGACCGACAGACCTGAGGGAGGCCACAGGGTCAGTTAATCAGACCAGTTTGCAGCAGGAGCAGAGAATACATCCCGTCGGCACTGACTTCACACGTGGGCACAGGCGGTGGTTAACCATCCACGTGTACAGGAGGTTAAAGGCTCCACTTCTGCTTTCTTAGACAGAAGTGCTTTCTTAGCAGAATTCTTCTTCTCTTGTGCCTGAAACCTGGGAATAATAGGGTTACTGTCTTAGAAAGGTCACCTTTAAAATATTGGTGAACCCTGGGAAGGTAGGTTTTGGAAATCTAGTTTTTAGGAGGACACAATTACAGTGTCAAAAACAGGCAAAATCATTTGGAGGATGTGGGGGTTAGGGCAGGTGTTCGGGTGAACGGGGAAGACTGGACAGCCAGAAGGAGTAAAGGGATGGGGGGTGTGGGGTGGAGAGAGGGGGGCTCCAAACAGGAAGGCAACAGTCAGCCAACTCTGCAGTTTTGCTTCATGATGATTTCTTTCAAGATTTCATTTAGAGAGTAAAGTATTTGTGGAATACAAAACCTCTCTTTTCCTTTTAGAATCAGATGTCCCTGGTAATCATTTCATTACACATACATATATCAAAACATGTTGTACGCTTTAATTATATGCAGTTTTTATTTGTCAATTACACCACACTAAAGCTGAAACCAAGGGGGACTGGACATCCCTTATTCATGAAACTGGGGATTTCTTTGGCCAGTGGGTTCGGAGGGATCTACCGTATTCTCCATCCTCTCTGTTTTCATGTATGTTTGAAGTTTTCCATAATAAGAAGTTGAATACATAAAAGAAAGGCAGGATTTCCGGATGCACGGGAGTCCTTGGTACTGTCATTTGACAGCTTGTTAGAGCAAATCTCCGCAGGGCGCAGTCTCAGAGAGCTTCCCTGTCCACTGAGACTCCGGGCCCAAGGAGGACAGCTCTGCTCTTCTAATCTCTACTGATCCCTTGCTTCTGGAAGTCTCATCTTCTAGTTCCAAAACGGAGTGTGACCCAAATACTTAGGCATCCTGAGCTCCAGCTTCTTTTGGAACTGAGTCTGGCAGACCAGCAGTTAATTCCAAAGATGGCCTGTCCTATACCCCACGGCTGGGGAGGGCTAGTTGGCTTCTGCTGTGGTCCCTTCCTCCTACTTTACTATTTCTGTTGGACAAAGCCACTGCTAGAGCCTGACATACAGCAAAACTGTGGCCGGAAGCACGTACCACCCCTCAGAATGCAGTCTCCTCTCTCATCAGACGTTCCCAGTTGTGCCAGTTGGAAATTAAAACTTCTCTCTCTCCCTCTCTCTCCCTCTCACATATGCACGCGCGCCCCCTCCCAAAGGCAGTGAAAAGTTAGGAATGCTGAATTCCAAGCTTGTGCTCTGGGTTGTTGGTTACAAATCTGAGCAGAAAGCAACAAAAACGGATAAGTTTGGTGGTTAAAAGCTCTGCCATTTGTAAACCAAACTATGCACTAGAGTAATTAGCATCTCTACATTTTATAAAATTTCAATTGTGAAACAGAACTGTATCTTCATAGTTTAGACAGAATTCTGTGTGTGCTTTTTAGCTACCACTTCCCTACCCTCAGCCACCTGTGGGCAAGTTATTTAACTTCCTAGGCAAAAAGTGAGCATAACAGTCCTCATCTCTCAGGGTTGTTTCGAAAATCTAATAAAATGGTAACTATGGTCAAAACAGTGCCCACAGAAGAGCTGGGACAGTAGGAACACTGTATCAAATCGCCTCCCCCTCTTTTTTTAACCTACTGGCAAAAATCCATATATTAACATAGCACTTTTACTGTATTATTGGTATTCTTTTTGTTTTGGGGTTACACTGAAAATATTTTAAAACATCCTTTTGTGCCAAAATTTAACATAAAAGTTCTAAGTATGCAAAAGAAATAATCAGCCACTTTCTATTTCATACAATCTCATACAATAGAAATTTTATAGTTTGCAAAATGTAAAATACATGATTTGCACTTTTCCGACTACTATGGTCCCCCACATCTCAGTTCACCCTGTCACCCCTAAAACTGCTTGTTTCAAAATAGAAAAATATTCCTTCTCTGGGATAATGCGTGCCTGTCCTCTACACTTTCCCGAATGATACTCTCCAACACCCAAAATACTGGTAACAGTTTGTTAAGCCTTAAAACACTTAAATAAAACAACAATTTATTTTCTTTAATTTTATAAATGATAAAATAGAAAAAGGAAACCTATCTTGGGGTTAAATTCTCCCTTTCTCATGTTAAGATGAAACAAATCCATCTTTTTTCAGTAATCCTTACCAATTTTCAAATAGTCTTGCTCAGTAAAGCTATCAACAACCATTCCCATTGCAGAGGGATTTACGTCATAGACTTGAGCACACCCTAAAAAATTTCTTGCAGCTTTTCACTTCCTGTGCATGCATAACTTATCTCACAAGCTAAAACACACCCCATTCCACAGTGCCAAGTCTCTGGGCTTCTGTCCCGGCAAGTAAACCAATTCAAATACCACATTCGCACCGACTGGTGAAGTTCCAACAAAATACCAAGGTAAGATTTCTCCAAGAAGAAAATCAAAGCCATCTCGCCAGCTCGATGGTGCCAAGTTGTGCGGCGCGTGCGTGTTTTCAGAGGAGCAACGCCGCTGCCCCCTCCAGGAGTCCTCAGCTGTGGCGCCGCTGCGCCTCCAGGTTTCCCCTCCCCACAGCTTCCTGTCGCTCCCATACCTGCATCTCCAGCCTCGACCTTTCTCCTTGATATTTCCACTGATTATCAAGCCTTCAATCTAAACCTAACTCACCCCCTCATGTTTTCCAATGAATAGGGAAGGCATTAAAGATAAGGCTATAAATGAGTAGAACTCAGTTTTATGGCTTGTTCTTGTATGGGACTGGTCAAGGACCTTGGATGTAGCTGCATCATAATGATAACAGCCTTTATCAGGTTGAACCTTAAAAAAAATACAATTTTTGGATAAAAAAAAATTGTATCAAGAATTTCATATGGTTCAATCTAATACATATAAAGTATCTCAAAATCCTAACACAGAGCAATGAAATTATCTACATTCTAGTAATTATTCATATCCTGTTTGAATATAATGACATGACTTAAAGACTCCTTAGGACTTTAGAAGACAGGATTTCTTAATTTGCAATAGCAATTATAATTGTCTGTATAAGACTCAAACATAGCTCATGTTAAACATTGTTTTCATTCCCCCCCCAAAAAAATCTCATAGTCACCTATGTTTTGTCCTCACAATCACTAAAAAATGAGTTTTTTCCAAGATAGCATGCCTTTTCATTAATGAAAAATTTCTATAGTAAGAATGTGTTTTCAATGTATAATAACTTCTAAGAACTATGACTAACACACTTACTCCCTAGCAAAAACAAACAAACAAAACAGGACAGCTCAAAGCGCCGCTCACTTGTAAGTCTTGGGTTTGACACCTATCAATACTCAGACCAGTTCTGCTCCAGGACACACATCTTCAGAATCACCTGCATCCCTTCCGCATTTCCCAGTTCCACTACTCGGAAGCATAACATCTCTTCCAAAATTTTTGTTTTATCATGCTTTATATACAAAAACACAAAATTTAAATTTTTAATTATCTGAATCAGAAGTGAATTTGTAGTTTTCTTTATTAAGTGGGTAAAGATTTTTAATCTGGAAAAGAAGTCATTTAAATCAAATTTAGGTTACCAAAACCTTGTTCATTAACATGGTCATACATTTTATTATAATTTAAATAACAATGCATATATAATTTTTTTGAATTCCCAAATCTCTAAGTTCTAAATTATTTTATTTTTAAATTAAACCTAAATATTTTAATTGCACTAAATTTTTTTCAGAAGTGCATTCCACAAATGCGAGTGCAGACTGAGCAGGCCCAGTATGGGCCCAGGGGCAACAGGACAGATGGCCTCCCAGAGGGGAACCTGAGGAGGAGGAGGGGCTGTGGAGGGAGAGGAGGAGCTGTGGATGGGGAGGAGGGACTGCAGGGGGGAGGAGGGACTGCAGGGGGGAGGAGCTGCAGAGGGGGAGGGGCTGCAGAGGGGGAGGGCTGGCTCAGAAAGCACGTGTAGAAGAGTGGATGTGCAGGCCTGGCCTTGCCTCCACTGTAAGAGGCCAGACCCGCCCCTGAAGCAATAGGAATCAGAGAGGGACTTGAGGCTGGAAGCACTGTGGCCAGGTTTGTGTTTTACAAAGATCACGCTCGCCAGCATCATGGACAAAAGCCTGCAGACGAGCATGGTCTGCGAAGTCCAGGCAGGACGTGCAAAGAGCCTGTGGCTCTAAAGCGCAGAGTAGAAGGGCAGAGTCCAGAGGACGTCCAGGGTTGTGCTCCTCAGGAGGTAGAGAAGGAGGCCTCAGGATGGCATTCAGGTTCCTGGCTGAGCGCCAGACAGGAAAACGTCTCCATTCACCTGGGCAGGGAGCCATCCCTGTCGGAGGGGCTGAGGAACCATCTCCCTTCTCAGCAGCCTGCTTCCGGGGGGCACCCCTCTGACCTCTAGCCCTTGAACTCACTGAAAGCTCCCTCCCTGTCCCTGGCGCCCAGCAGCCCCATAATATTTGCCTATCGGATGAATGAAAAAATGGACAGTCATGCTGTGCTCCTTTAGATTTTGCTCTTTAAAAGGTAAAATCACCTTTAGTTTCTGATCTAGAAAACTGTGGGGAGGGAAGGAGTGGGTGCGAGTAATGTACATTCCCCGGCTTCTTTACAAAGACCAATTTCTTGCCCTCAAGATTTTCCTTCCTTTGGAATGTGTTGCGCACAGTAGCTAGCTCACTTTACCCTCATCTCTGCTTTCTGCTCTTTCTGGAAGAACCAGTACTGTTCCCAGGGAAACGGTGGTACAGTCCAGACTGTCCTCCAACGTATTCCGTGTCAACTCCTCTGCTCATCACAGCAGCTCCCACCCACTCCAGATCCACGTTTCTGTAGGTGTCCCCAGCTGCACCACTGCAGCGCCTCCCGACAGCTTCTGAAGCTGCATTCATCTCGTTTCCAGCTAAAGGTTTTATTCCTCCCCCTACCCCACACCCAAGGAACGTTTTATTTGGCGTTGGCGTTTCCTCCCTGGTGAACATGGCTGAGGGGTAGGGCAGCCCCTTAAGAGAGAACAGAAAGACAAAGGGCAACTTTCTGTCTTAGAACTCCTGCACCTGCCTGCCCACAGCAGACCACCGGCCCTGTGGGGGCAGCGGTTTCTCAGGGCTCATCCTGGATTCTGCCTTTACCCACCTGCCCATTAACAACTTCCACTGGACATCGAAGGCTACCGGACCCCTGCCCTCTGTCACATGGTGGCCGTGTGGGCACGTGATACGCCCCTCAGCACTGCAGCTCCCTGCCCCGCACCTGACGTCACGTCCCGTACGTGCTTAGCTCTCCTTCCAAACACCATCCCCGGGTGCACATACAGGCACTGCTCACGAGCCATTCGCTACTTGTCAACACCACTGTCTTGAGCTTTAACTCCAGGGGCTGTAAGGGTGAGATCGTGTCTGCTGAACTGGATTTATACCACGGCCTGCCCTGGAATAACACGGGCTTGTTTAATGCTTTTATAATCCCTCCTGATCACTCTCAAATTGATGCCATCCTCACTGCTGCCTCCACAACCTCTAACCTGTTTGCTAGGGGCCCTCACCTACCCCAATCTCTTATGCAAGTAATACCCTGCGTGAACGTGGCTCTTCCTAGCTGAAATCTCTGATCGGCTTGGAGAGTGAAGCCCACACCCACCCCGGCATCCCAGGGCCCGATTCTGGCCCAGCTGCCTACCCAGTTTTTCGGCTAAACTTGAAGCTGCATCTTTAGCCTCAGGGGAGCCTGTCTTTGCACGGCCTCCATCCCTCCATCACACCTGGAGCAACAGATGCAGGGGATTCCTGCATCCCAGACGCAGGGGAATCCCTCATCTCTTTGGGTGGGTGAGGGGGTCCCGTGAAAAAATGGACGTGAGGGTGCTATGAGAAAGCTAAAGGGCTACTTAAACACACTATTGTTATGACATCACACTTATCACATACACACCCTCAGAAAACCCCACCAGAGGCTGTTCACGCTACCTCTGTAGCTAGGAATGCCCCGTTTCGCTTTCCTCCCCACCCAGCTAATACTGTTATTACTCAAATTAAGACCCGCTCCAGTTCTATTTCCTTATAAAGCTGTTATATCATTCTCACCCACAATGACTTTCCTTATTTGACCTTTATATAACAAGCATCTGCAACTTAATATAAAATAAGTTCTTATGTTCTTTCTAAGTGTCTGAATGTGTAAATACTATCCTCAAAAGCACGTCAAGGGGGAAGCGGTTTAACAGGCACCGAGTCTCCGTGTGCGGTGACGGAAGAGTCTGCGGGACGCCCGTGAGGGGCGCAGGATGATGTGAATGCGCGAAGGTCGCTGAGTTGTACACTAAAATGGTAAATTTTATGTTACGTATATTTGTCCACAATAAAAAAAAAGCACATCAAAGTCATGCAGGAACACATTGTATGCGTCATTGCCCTCACAAGCCCAGATACGGTCCCGAGTACTATCATACCGCCCGGTGAAATGAACTGTATTTGCTGCACAGGATAATAATAATATTTGAACCTTTACAAATCATTTTGCAGTGTATAAAGCTGCTTCATCATAAACTAGCTTAACCATTTGATCCTGCTAAACTGTCACAGGTACCACTTACCTTTATTTTCTAGAGGGACACACAGAAACTTGAAAGGTTTAGTGACGATTACGGCCAGAGAGCACCAGGCTGAGCTGAGCGTCATCTGGGTCTCACGAATCCAAGAAATTTTCACAAGCTTGTCATCCACTGTTCACCGTGTTAGAACCGTTCGTGCCTTTTCTCTCAGAAAAGTCATGCGTGGACATAATTCCTTGTGCAGGCAGGGGGAGGGCCCTTCACCTTGGCCTCCAAGCCGCAGCAGCTCTGGATGGGCTCTCCCAGGGTGACTCTGGGGCTCTCAGCTCTCTGTTTAATCGCAACCCCGTAGGCAGCTGCTCCCACATACGTGTCCTTCCATGTGCCTGACCCCATTTTACAACATTTTAGCCTGGATGACAGGACTGGAGGAGGTGCTCCCCAGTGAATGGTGAATTAGACTATCTGAACTGCGACTATGCAGAACTTCACTTTCTTCAGGAATGATTGAAGCCAATCGGACCTCAGTGTGGAACAAATGAAGGACTTTCATGCTTCCTACGACTGGCAGAGACGCTTATCCATCACCTAGCCATACACAGATTAAGAATGTCAGGCCTCTTTCTGCTTCGAAACATGAGCCACTTCCTTAAAAGGTCTGCGCAGGCCTCGCAGTGAGGCGGACAGTTCCCTGTGCTTGGGGAGATAGCACACATATTCAGCATTGCTGTCCTGACAAGTCACCTCCTGATTAGGCTTCAGTGGAATTAGGAGCTGAATGTGTTCCTTAGTTCCAGGGCAGGCCTGCTTCTAAACACTGAAGCTCTAGGAGTTTCTAAAGTCCCCTGAAAAGAGCCTAATTTACGTGAATACAAATATTCCTGCTCGTTTAGTAAACAGCCCTGAGAGAGAAGGGGAGCACTTGAAAACGCCTGTGCCTCTTCATGCCAAATACAACAACGTCTGAATTGCCCCCTTTTAGAAAAAGCACTAAACTTCCTCAAAAAATTGAAAATAAGTGCCACATGATCCAGAAATTACACCTCTGGGTTTGAAACCAAAACAATGAAAGCAAGGCCACAAAGAGACACTTGCGCAGCCATGCTCACCGCAGCACTATGCCCAGCAGCTGAAGCAGGGGAGCAACCCAATGCCATCGGCAGACGCACAGATAAACGGACCTGTGGAATATTAGTCAGCCCTAAAAAGGAAGGAAATTCTAACACGTGCTACCGCACAAATGAACTGTAAAAACATTACGCTCCGTAAAGGAAGACAGTCACAAAAGGCTAAATACTACATGATTCCACTTCTGAGGCAGCTAGAGGAGTTAAATTCACAGAAAGTACAATGGTGGTTGCCAGGGGCTGGGAGAGGGGAGAATGGGAAGCTGTTGTTTAATGGGTACAAGAGTTGAGTTGAGCAAGACAAAAAGTTCTGGAGACGGCAACGCAACAAAGTGAATGTCCTTAACACTACTGAACTTAGAAATGGTTAATACGGTAAATTTTGTTCTATGATTTTACCACAGCTTTTTAAAAAATCTCTCTTTTTTTAAAAAAAGCACTACATTTTTACTAAGTCCTTCTGTAGCAAGGATTGCCAGAGCATAGGAGACTCTGAACTGTGGCTATAATTAGGCACCATGTCCGCCACAACGCTGCAGACGTCACTGTGTGCTCCCTGCATCTGTTGACAGATCTCATACCCAGCATATCACTGAAATGGCAAGTGTGGAGAAGGTGGCCCACAATAGAAACAATGGCATTTTCTCCTCTCCCTGTTCCAACGGTGTGTCTCATAGGACGCAAATAGAGGCCACAGCTCTGGCCGCACTGACCTCACAGCTCAGGATTATTGCACGGACTTGAGTGGTTCCGCACCAAAAGTGGAAACGGTATCTTCAGAGTTATTCAGGTCTGTGTCCTAATGTAGCGTTTTGTTTTGTTTTCCCCAGTGTCTACACTCAACCTATCTAAGAACAAAAATAAATTCTCATTTTAAACTTTTTAGCATTATCTTGAACTAGGATCAGGAAGTATAATTGGTTTCTAATAATATACCTCACATGCTATATACAATTATAATATTCTCACTGGAAACAAAACCCTAAAAAAATTACAAAGACATTATACCCACAAATATTGTGAATATATTTAAAAATTAAATGTATTAGAAGACATATGTCCGTGTGGTCTGTGGAAGTCAACATTAGCTCTATTCTGCTATTGTACACAGTACTTTAAAAAATCAACAGAAGCCACTGTGATTAGACTGTTACTTCCAAAAATTATGAGATGACTATTTGTCCAATTCCTTAGCTATTTTACTGTTCTTTCTAATGAAAAAAAAAAGCAATCTTTGAAACAAAGATTTAGTTTTTTTATTCCATAAAAAATCTAATAATGAAAATTGTGAGAAAAATTTTTAAAAAGATATACTCAATGCTAAAAATTAGTTATTTTTTAACTTCTTGCTGATTGGTGACACATCAGCTAGTCCAGATGACACATAAGTAACCCTTCGGCCAGGCGTTTGCCTCACAGTAAGTCAATAAATGTGGTAGAAGATTTGAAATTTTATTTTCCTTTGTAGACTCAACTTCTACTTATCACTCCCATTCTCTTGTTTCCAAGAAGGTAGGGATGGTTGGAAGTCTTAGGAAACTAAGGTGGGAAGTGAAATGTAGCTAAATTGGAGCTTTAAAATAATATTTTTAAAAAAATGGTATTTTGAGAGAGGGTAGAAAACAAAAGAGAAACCCTGATATAAAAATAACCCTTGGATATTTGATAATTATCCCAACGTGGGCCCTCTCTTCTTCCAGTTAACATTTTGCTGGGAGGGAAGTATGGGATGCGCTTTCCAACCATATACTAACACACTATCGCAGGATCACCCACAATGGCGGCTACACACAGCACTTCCCGTGCGCACCAAAGGTTATCCTCTTAAAAGCAGGACCTAAGAAGGGAATCCACTTTGCCCCACCCCCCAATAGGGGAAGCACGGGCACCCTGCTTTACCACGGCGTGGTGTCCTGAGGCTGGGTGAGCAGGTCTGTGTTGGCAGGCCTGACCCAGCCAAGCTCCTGCCAGTCAATCAGGGGGTGGATTTATCCTCCTGGTGAGATCCCTGCTGGTTCCAGCCAAGGGGATCAGGAAGAAACCCCGAAGAGTGCAATGTTCCACTGGGCCCCAGAGAGTGCCAACCAGGATGGCATGGAGCTTTTAGGGCTGGCTCAGTCCCTCGTCCTGTGCACTTACCTCAGTGACCCATAAATAGAGTGTGGATAATCATTACTTTATCGTGAATGTCCAGTGTTCACACGACATTCCCTCTAAGGAGCCTGAGACAGTTAAGAAATGGGCTTCAATGACTCGGGCAGCGCCGCGCACACCACGCAGCCAGGAGAGTGCAACTCTGCGGCCAAGGTCACAGACTCGGGCGACTCAGGGTCTGGTCAGACGCGAGTCAAAGGAGAAACACTGAACACTGTTCGGCTTGTGCTCTCGCGGCAGGCGCGCCCGCGCGCACACGGGCCCTCGCTTCACGCCTGTCGCGGACCTGCTCCCCTCTCTAAGCGGCGCGGGGCTGCGAGGATCCGGGACAGCACGACACCTCCCGCTCGTCGCCGCGGCCGGCGACAGACACGGGGGGGACACGGGCATGCGGGGGGACAAGAACACGCGGGGACACGAACACGCACGCCCTCTGACCTTCCGCTGCTGCTTCTCCCAGGCGGGGTCCAGCAGCAGGTCGCGGTCCCACTCCTCCTCCTGGATCATGTACTCGTCATCGTCGTACACGTAGTTGTACTGCACGCCGGGCTCGACCTGGTTCATGATGCTGGGTGTCGGGGGCTGGACGGCGGACTCGGACTGACAAGAAGACAGCGGGAGAGGCGGAGACGCGGAGACGCGGCGGGCGCGGGCGCGGGCGGAGACGCGGCTCCTCTGGGCGGCGGGCCGGGCGCTGGGTCGCGGAGAAGCACCAGCTCGGGTGGCGAGCGACTCCGCTCCGCTTAATACCTGCGCTCCGTCACGTGGCCGCGCACCCCGCCCCCGCCACGCCCGTTCACGCCCTGGCCACGCCCACGCCGCTCGGAGCAGGAGCCGGTGGGCGAGGGTACAGGGGCTCCCGGCGACTGCGGGACCTCGGTCCCGCCGTTGCCCCGCCCCCTCGGAGGCGATCTGAGTCCCCACCCCGCCCGCCCGCTCCCTCCGGCTCCGACAGCTGGACTCGTGGGCGCCGGGGTGAGTACCCCATGCATCGGTGTACACGGGCCAGGAGGGACCCCCATAGCCTGGGTCCCTGACCAACCCCCAACGTGTCCATGTTTTTCGTGCATCGTTTGCACATTCACGGTTTCCATATAGTTGCACATATTTAGTGGCTATCACACAAAACACATACACCCCTAAAAAAGTAACGCTGAAGAGCTACAGAATCCTATTTCTTCTCCCCCTCACCTACATCCTCACCTGGGGAAATCAAGGCAAGGAACTCGGACCAACCATATTGAAAAATCAGGAACCAAAACCATGACAGGAAGTGTCAGCTCTCACCTGCCCGTCATAAATTTAAAAGAACTGACAATGAAGGACGAGCAGCTTCGTGTTATGTGTCCACCTCATCCTGATGTGTCGCACTTAAGCCTTTTCATCTCGATAGGGCTGGCTAGCGCTCCCCCATCAATTATGCCTCTGAAGGGACCGAGATAAGGTTCCCTGAGACGAGCAGTTTGACAATTTTTATCGTATTTATCACGCACCTACTGTAACCTAAACATTGCATCATTTGTTGACATGTTTCGAGCTGAAAGTGTGCCTGGATTTATCATTGTTCCTTAGAAATTTTATATCACTTAGTTTTATTTTTTTCAAGCTTTCTGCAAAAAGACTTTGGCAAATTAGCAAATACATTGCATTAACATTTTTAAAAAGCATACTCACTAGACTGTGAACTTCACAAGGAAAGGGATTTTGACTTGCTTACAGATGTAATGGCCAGCCATTAGAAGTGTGCCTGTTTCATACTGGGTGCTCAAATACTTGTTGAAGGAATAAGTATCCTTGGAAACGGTGACTGGGCTAATTTGCTTGGATTTAAAGTTAAAATTTGAAGTTTATATTTTGGATTGAAATCATACTCTCTGAACAAGTTTATCAGTCAATTTTGACTATTAGAAACTGGATCATCAATTATAAAATGTGTTCATCTTAGTCATGAAAATAAACTGTGGAAAATTCAGGTTTCAGATGAAATGTGGAAAAAAGCACCAGATGTACCATCCTACATAAAACAACTAAAATGTGGGGGAAAAAATAAATGAAACAAAGATTTTCAGGACATTGGTCAACCGGCAAAGAAGGATGATGATCGTTGAGAGGCAGATAATGAACCACTGCATTGGCCCCAGCTTATCCCCTGGAAAAGGTTTTCTGAGACGCAATACAATAAAGGACCACTGTGGCCAGAGTTTGCAAGACCAATTACAGAAGAGGAAAGAGCTGCAAAAAGTGAACCCTGGAGACTGGCAAGGGGACTCGCTATAGCCAGCGAATACAGATCAGTGAGTACAGGGGAGAGGGGTATCTGAGAGCACCCAAACTTCCAGGAAAAAAAGTTTTTTATTTTAATTTTTTCATTCAATTGTTTATTTATTTATATGTGGATACTTGTTTTTTTATAAAAGGTATATTTTGCATAAGATATTGCTTTCTAGAGTTACACTTTTAATGCATAAGCATAAATAAACTAATTAAAACATTTATATAGATACAGAATTAGTACTACTCATGTATAATGTGCATCCTTATTTTTCCCTCAAAAATGTGGGCTGAAAAGTGCACAGCAAAGTACAGTATTACTGTATCACATATTTCAAGATGTTAGAGGAAAGACTGAACATGCTAAGTAGGAACATGGAAGTTATTCTTTAAAAACCCAAATTGAATATCTAGAGCTGAAAAGTACATCCGAGATTAAAAACATACTGAATGGGCTTCACTACAGGAGAGACAGTGAGGAAGAAAAGATGGGTGAACTTAAAGATACCGCAATAGAAACAACCCAATATGAAACACACAGAGGGAAAAAAATGGCTTTAAAACTAAGCCGGGGTCAGTGAGCTGTGGGAAAACTTCAAGCAGCCTGTAATCTGTGTAATTGGAGTCCCTGAAGTGGTAGGATACAAAAAAACAGGAAAAAATATTTGCAGGAATAACAGCTAAATTCAAGAAATATTGATAGAAGTGAGGAGACTTCTACTTCTGGCCGAGATAGAGTAATGGAGACTGGGATCACCTTTCCTTCTGAAACGATACTCCCCCCTCCACCACCCGCCCCCCCCCCCCCCGCCAAAAAAAAAAAAAAGAGAGAAAGCATGCGAAACTGGTTTTCCATACACTGGGCATCAGGCTGCAAAGGACAGGAATCCTGAGAGAAGGAAACAAAGGAAGAGAATCCTATAGCTGCCTCCATTTACAGCCTTGAGAGCCGCCAAGGGCCAGGGCGTTGCCCTGGAGTCTGGAGGACACCCTGAGCTGAGGCGAGGAAGCTGAGTCTCTGAAGAAGGCGGCAGCTGGTATTCACAGGACAGAGTACCAAGAGAGGGCCACACAGAGAGAGCACTGGAGGTCTCCATTGTCCCCCGAGTGTTCAGCAGAGCACTACTGATCCGTCATGCCTGTGAGGAAACTACCCAGGTCCAACGGCAGAACCATCGAAAGGATTAGAGGGAGGACAGCCAGGTGTTTACACCAGGCGGTGGGTGCCGGCCCAGGTCACAGTCTGCAGCACTCACATCCCAGAGTGCTCGGCAGGGTGTGTAGGGACATCTAGCCGCAGCCCTGCGGCTCTCATCTTGTACAGTTTGGGATACCCACTACCCTTGGTACACCGCACAGTACTTAGTATAAGTGTAACTAACATTTATGGAACACTTAATTTGTTCCAGGCATGATGGAGAATATTTTGAATGTTACCTAATTTAATATCAAAAAACCTTACGTATGAAGGGAGTATAAGCCTCCCCATTCACACGTAAGGAGCCTGGCGTGGAGAGGTGAGGTAACTTGACCAAGGTCATGTGACTAATAGGTGGTAAGATCAGAACTTGGACCCAGGACTGTTGTTAACTGTAGCTGGGGAATTAGGGGCCTGGGTTGAGATCAACTCCTGAGTGACAGAGCCACGATTAGAGGCCATGTCTTCATTTCTGGGGGTTCCTCTTTAGGGCTTCTTCTAGGTCACCGGCCCAAACTCTCAGCCAGCTGCTTTCTCACCTCAAACTCGTGAAAAATGGCGTGACTCGAGATTCTCAGTCACTGTCCATTCTCCAAATATCCTTGTCGTGCACGAGACCCCATAGAACCGGCTGGGGACGCTCACACCCTGCTGGCTTCCTTCCTCCGCTGCGTTACTAGTCAGGCCTTCAGCCAGCTTTCCTTGGGTCCTCCAGTCCCCTTTCCAAGTTCCACTGCGCAATTCTTGTCCCACCAGAAACTTTAACTTTCAGAACTACTGGTTGTTTAAGGAACAATAACTAACATTGTGAACTGTTCTTTTTCTGAATATGTTTACTTTGGCCATTTTTATGTGCATTAACAATTTTTAGATTCATAGAAATTTAAGAGCTTTTAGATATTATCTAGTCCAACTCCCAACATTATATGAATTGCTGAAAAACACCATTAAAATTTTTTAAAAAAATTGCTTGCTCGCATTATTTCTAGACTGATGATATGGCTAGTATGACCCTGAAAATAATTTTCCAGTTCCAGAAGCCTCACTACTTCAAAAGTGACTCATCTGGAGGTAGATTTATTGGAAATATTAAGTTTCAGAGATCCTCACATGCATGACACTTTCAAAAACTGTACCAAATTTAGAATTCACGATTGTGCTTTCTGTTTTCTTAGATGAGGCCCAGAAATTGAGAAATGGGCAGGGCAGGTCCCTGAATGAACTCACCCTGTTTTTGGTAGATGTGGTGTAACTTCTATCCATAGCAGCCCCATCTCCTGGAGCTCCAGAGTAAACATCTAATCTGATTCCACACAGTTGACTTCCAGGTATTTTAAGACAATCAACAATACACAGAACATTCTCTTCCATCATCTTGAGACATTTGTTCTCCAGATTCTTTATCATAATCGCATCTATTAAAGGCTCCGTGTGTGATAAACACCGTGGCAATCACTTTACATAAATTATTTCCCTGAATCCGCACAGCCACCTAGGAGGGAGAAGGTATGGCTCCCGCTTTACAAACAAGGAAACTGAGATTTGAAGAGGTTATAGAACCCATCTAGGGTCACACAGCTCAAATATGCAGTGGGTTGTTACAAAACCCATATATTCAACAGGTATGTCACATTATCTTCTTAATTATTTTTTTGGACACACTTCTGGATGTTTCTATATAATCTTTCTAAATGTGTTTTCAATGCAGTCTTTTTGGAAAGGATATGATACTGCCTATCAAGAATTGTAAATTGACCTTTTGACCGAGAGATTCCGTTTCAATGAATCCACCCTACAGATATGGACAAGCGTGCACGCAGAGGAGGCTGATGAAGGAAGTTACAGAACATCTCTAAGCTTTCATGTTGGTTTAGAAATGAAAAGCAAGTTGCAAAAGTGATATCTTTTGTGGAAGAAAATTACATGGCTCTAAAATGTTTGTATTTAGACAAACAGCGATCCATAGGGAATGGAGGGATGGAAAGATGGGGGAACCTGAACTATTTATCTCACATGGTTTTGTGCTATTTGTTTTTTCCAGTCAGTGCATGTTACCTTTATGGTAAATAATAGCCTCTATCACCCCAGCGGTGTTCTCACCAGGTCGAGAACAATACATCATCAAGAACTGAAATCTCATCTATTAATCCAGTTTCACTTTGCATTCAATTTTCTGTCCGCCTACAGTACAGCTGGCTTCCATTGGACTTGACGTCGGTGAGAACACCTCGATTCACACAGAACTGGAAAGCAGCGTGGGTAAATAAGAGATAAAATTCAATCCCATTATTGTTACTAATTGTGAAGAACAGACTTAAAACAACATGAAATCCATGGCATTTTCAACATTCATTCATGCATCTGCCCACTGATCTCTTTCCTATTAAGGATGCTCACAGTTTTCCTGAGTTGTCCCCAGGCTCAGAGTCCCTTAAGAAAGGAACAAAGCACAGGTAGGTAGGTGGCCTGCCTATTGAACGGTGCTTGAGGGTATTTCAATTTGTTTGTTATAAGTGTGCATTTGAAAATGTCATACTTTTCTTTAACCCTGAAAACAATTAGTGTTGACAGATTCTTGTGAAAGCTTTCAGAATTTTTGTATACATATTCAAACATGCATAAGTATTATTTTATAGAGACAGAACTAAACTATATAAATTGGTGCGCCACTTCTTTTTTTAAATGTAACATTGTATATTGGATATCTTTCTATATCACTGCATGCAGACCATTCTTCCTAAAGGCAGCATTTTCTCATTAATGTTGATTTAACTTCCTGACCATCAATCCTTGTGTGTTTGTGGGTGGGGTAAGGGTGAAGGAGTGGGAGCAGGGGAGAGAAGGGAAGGGCATGCATCCTCCTGAATTGCAGAAGGCAAGGAATGTTGGGGGCCCATCTGCTCAAAAATCACGTCCCCCATATTCTACTGACTGGGGAGCTGCTCAGATTGATAGACAGCTCCTTTAGGGTGTCGACATTGGTTCTGTGAGTGACCATCACATCACATCCAGATGTTCTGCAACCCCCTGGATGGCAGCAGCCTGTCTGGCGTTCCTGATGGCACTCCCATCTGTTCAGCCCACCAGGTTCTACCCTCAAGTCCTGGCTGCTCCACACCCTGGTTTTTTCATCCATCTCTGGCATCTACCTCAGTGCTTTGCTCTTGTTCTGGGACTGCCTCTAGATAGTCTTCCTTCCATCTGACTCTACTTTCCCTAATGTTGGTTTTGCCAAATGTGACTCTCCAAGGAAGAGGCCCTCTTCCTGCCAGAATCGCCCTTCAGGTTCCACTCAAGCCAGGACAGCCCAGGAGAGCGTTCTCGAAACCTGTGGGGGTTGGGAGGTTGAGCTACATGTAGGATTACATTTGCCCCATCATAGTCTTTCATCCGGGCAATGTCTGGGATGGACTTGGTGAATTGGAGTTTGGGTAGTGAGGTTTAAGTTGTTCTTTTCGGAAACTTAAGGCTTGAGTGGGTGGCATGTAGGATGACAGATGCTAAAGGACAGAGCACAGTGCTAGACGCGAAGGAGGAGGTGAGAAAGTTGGGTGAGGGCTTCACACACTTCGCGATTTTGACTGAAACTTGGGTGGTGGCTGAAATCATTCCTTACAAACTTCTTCTTTTATAAAGTCGAGCTTTTTAAAAAATTGATTTTAGAGAGAGAGGAAGGAGGGAGGAGAGAGAGAAACATAGATTTGCTGTTCCATGTATTGATGCATTCGTTGGTTGATTGTTGCATGTGCCCTGACAGGAGACCGAGCCCACAACCTTGGCGTGTTGGGCCAATGCTCCAACCAGCTGAGCCTCCAGGCCAGGGCTCAAGTCTTATTTTTGAATGACCCACCTCCCTGTGCTCTGTCAATTTGGGAATATTTCATGTAACAGAAGAGGAATTTCTACAGTGTTCTCTGAATCAGCTGTGGCTTAGCCAAATAATGTGGACAAAACAGGTCAAAAAGTTCACTTCTTAATTCAGCAAATGACTGTTGAGCGTGTTCCCAGTACCAAGGACCATGGTAGGTGCTGGTGATAGAGGGAAATAAACAATTCTCACCTTTAAGGAGCTCCCCTACTGCAAGGGGGAGAAGGACACAAGTGAAGGCTCAGTACACAATGTAGTAGCTGTACTGGAGGTGTGTACAAATGTGTGGGTGTGCAGGAGGGCGGGGCTCAGGCCTAATTAGATGAGACAGGGCAGGCTTTTCAGAGGAGGTGGGGTTTGAGCTGAAATGTTAAAGATGAATTTTCCAGGTACATAAGCAGGGGTCTGTTTAGGGAGAAGGAGAAACACCTACCAAGGCAACAGGCCTGCTAGAGCCCTGAACCTGAGATTCTAATGCGAGGTGGCAGGATGGGCAGAGCAGGACATAAGGCTGAACACAGGGGCACACGGGCTGGGGCAAGCCCTGAGGAAGGGCCAGTGTACCACCGGGGGCAGTCCAGGTTTGCTCAGGAGGAGGAGCCGCTGGAGAACTCACTCAGGGATTCCTCATTGGGTTATGGTAGAAGACCATTCCAGCAGCAAAGGATAAGGTGGGAGCTAGGACAGTGACAATGAGGGTGGAGCGGCGGGCTGTAAGAGACATTTGGAAAGTAGAAGAAATATTTTAATTGATTGGACGGAAGCAGAAGGTAGATCAAACAATCTAGGTTTTCCTCCTCGTTCTTGACTTGGTGGTCAGTGAGTAGAATAGAGGAAAATCAGTAGGGAATATGGGGAAGGTGTGGGGAACATGGTGAATTCAGTCCGGGACATGTTTAGTAGTCACACCTATTTTGCGATCTGGAGCACAGGAGAGAGATCTGATTGGAAGGAGAGATTTGGGAAGATTGCTCATTGAAAACATGCTGCTCAGATACAAAATAAATATTCAGAAGTAGGTTGGATTTTTATGCACCAATAATGAAGTATCAGAAATTAAAACTAAGAAAACAATCCCATTTACATTTGTATAAAAAAGAAAACACAAAACCCACCTAGGAGTAAATTTAACCAAGGAGGTAAAAGACCTGTCCTTGGAAAAATGTAAGACACTGAAGAAAGAAATTAAAGAAGATACAAATAAATGGAAGCTTATGGGAAGAATTAACATTATTAAAATGTCCTTACTATCCAACAAAATCTATAGATTCAGCCCTATCCCTGTCAAAATAGCATGTGTTTTTCACAGAACCAGAACAAATAATCCAAAAATTTAAATGGAACCCAAAAGACCCTGAAGAGCCTCAGCAATCTTGAGAAAAAACAAACAAACAAACAAAACCAAAATTGGAAGTAACACACAAAATTGGAGGTATCACTCCACCTGACATCAAACTATACTACAAGGCCATAGGAATCAAAACAGCATGGGACTGGCATAAAAACAGACACACAGATCAATGGAACAGAATAGAGAGCCCAGGAAAAAAAACTCACACCTATATGATGAATTAATACATGACAAAGGAAGCAAGAACACACAATGGGGCGAAAACAGTTTATTCAACAACTAGTGCTCAGAAAGTTGGACAGATATATACAAAAAAAGACTGCTTTTATACACCATTTACAAAAATAACATGGATTCATTACTTAAATATAAGATTCAGAAACATAAAACTTCTAGAAAAAAAATAGGCGGTTAAACTTCGGACATTTCTCTTAGCAATATTTTTGCCAATATGCATCCTCAGACAAGGAAAACAAAAGAAAAAGTAAACAAATGGGAGTACCATATTTTGCCATGCATAATGCATACCCACATTTTTGACCCAAACTTTCAGGAAAAAAAATCTGTCATTTTAATTTTTTAATTCAATTTTTCATTTATTTATATTTAGATACTTGTTTTTTATATTATAAAGAAATTTTAGCATATATTTTTAACCTATTATGGTACAAGAAATTTTATGTAACAAATAATTTAAAACACAAGAACAGATACAAGGTATTTCAGGCACTGCCCATGTATAATGTGCATCCTTATTTTTTCCTCAAAAATTTGGCAAAAAAAGTATGCATTATACATGGCAAAATATGGTACATCAAACTAAAAAGATTTTGCACAGCAAATGAAGCCATCAACAAGACAAAAAGACAACCTACTTAATGGAAGAATATATTCATCAATGATATACCCAATATGGGTTAATATCCAAAATGTATAAAGAACTCATACAACTTAAGACCCTAAAAAACAAACAACCCCATTAAAAAATGAACAGAGAACCTGAATAGACGCTGCTCCAAAGAGGACACACAGATGTACAATAGACACATGAAAAGATGGTTGTCACTTATCATCAGGGAGATGCAAATTAAAATCACAATGAGATATCACCTGTCAGGATGGCTAACATCAGTATATCAACAAACAACAAGTGCTGGTGAGGATGTGGAGAAAAGGGAACCCTTGTGCATCGTTGATGGGAATGCAGACTGGTACAGCCACTGTGATACACAGTATGGAGGTTTCTCAAAAATTTAAAAATGGCACTGCCTCGTGACCCAGTAATTCCACTTCCGGGTATATATCTGAACACCAATTCAAAAGAATATATGCACCCCCATGTTCACTGCAGCATTATGTACAACAGCCAAGACGTGGAAGCAGCCCAAGTGTCCATCAGTGGATGAGTGGATAAAGAAGATGCGGTGCATATATGCAATGGAATATTACTTGGTCATATAAAATAATGAAATCTTATCATTTGTAACAACATGGGTGGACCTAGAGGTTATTATGCTAAGTGAAATAATCAGAGAAGGACAAATACTGCATGATTTCACTTAAATGTAGAATCTGAAGAACAAAATAAAATTGAAATAGACTCATAAATACAGAGAACAGACTGATGGTTGCCAGAGGGAAAAGGGTTGGGGGGAAGGATGAAAAGGCAAAGAGATTAAGGAGTACACATTGGTAGTTACAAAATAGTCACGGGGTTGTAAAGTACAGCATGGATGGACCATCACCAATACTGTATTTATTATGTGCGGTGTCAGGTAGGTACTGGAAATATCAGGGGGAACACTTTGTAGAGTATATAATTGTCTAACCACTATGCTGTACACTTGAAACTAATACAAAATAATACATAATGTAAATTGTAATTGAAAAATAAAAAAAAGAAAACACGTTGCTCAGGTGTGTTTATATGGATGAGGTTCTGTTGCCAACAGAGAGCCAAGGAGAACAAACTTTCCTTAGTGGAGGTTCAAATAGCTATTGTTAGTTTGAATTTAAACAGGATATACAAATTTATGGAACATACTAAAAGGCTCGTTGCTTCTCTGTGGCAGACAGTCTACAATTTCTCTGTTTCGGCCCCAGAAGCCGCACCATCTGTGAGTGCCTGGGGTGGGGGTGGGGGGGTAGGGGGACACAATACGGAAAACACTCTGTCCCAAACCTTGGGGCTGTGGGAAGGGGAAAACATTCTTCCCCAAGAATTTCTAAATATAAACTGGCTCTCCTGGGAGTTTGGCCTGACAGCCCCAAATCACACTTCTAAAAATTTCAGACCAACAGTTTAGTTTTAAATGGTCATCAGTAGGATTGGTGAACTTGAAGACTTAGAAAGAGAAATCATTAACATATAAAGAAGGAAAAAGAAAGAATTTAAAAAGGAAGAGCAGAATATCAGTGGGTCGTGGGACATCCAGCAACTAATCCCTCAAGAAGAGGGCTGAGGAGAGGGAACAGAAAAAACATTTGAAGAGATGATGGCCGAAAGTTTTCTGAATTTGACAAAATGTGTAAGATTATAGATCCAAGGTACTCAGTGAATCGGAAGCACAAGAAACATGAAGAAAACCACGTCAAATTGCTCAAAATCAATGATTAAGAGAAAATTTTAAAAGTAGGCATGGAAAGAAAACATGTTTTACACAGAGGAGAAAAACGGTTATAAACAGGTCAGGATTACAGCAGAATTCTCGCTGGAAGCAACGTGAGGCAAAGACAACAGGGAACATCTTAAAGTGTTAAAAGAACATTGTAAACTTAGAATTCTATACCCAGTGAAGCTATAGTTAAAAACAAAGGCAAGTACTTTTTTTCATAAAAGTTGGAGGACTTTATTACCAGCAAGAAAGTTTAAAAGAAATCCTTCAAGCAGAGGAAAAGGATAGCAGGTGGGCTTAGCCATTCAAAGAGGTATGCCGCGGTGTCTCACTGTTGTTTTAATGTGCAATTCCCTGCTGACCTGGCAGGTAGAACATCTTTGATGCTTATTTGCCACTCTTTATTTTGTTTCTTGAGGTGTCTGTTCAAATCTTGTGCCCATTTTAAAAATCAGATTGTTTATTCTCTTACTGTTTAATGTAAATATTGTGGATACCAGTCTTTTATCAGGTATTCCATCAAATATTTTCTCCCAGGCAGTGGCTTGTGTTTTCTTTCTCATAATAGTGTCTTTAACAGAAGTTTTTTTTAAAAAAAATTTAATGAAATGCAACGTCATTTTTTTCCATGGATTATGCTTTCACCAAGCCCAAGTTCACCTAGATTTTCTCTGTTTGTTTCTAGGAATTTTATAGTTTTTCATTTTACATTTAGGTCTATGACAGTGTTTTATCTTTTTATTAATACCCTCCGTAATTCCCCATATTAATGGTTGCATTGGTGGTTATTTTCCATTTTGCACTATAAATTACACTCTGAAAATTAGGTATTCCTGTATTGCACTTTGTTTTCATGTTTTATTTCTGTAGGTACTTCTTCAATAATGATTTCTTTGTGTGTGTGTTTTTTTTATCCTTACCCAAGAATTTTTTTTTTCATTGTTTTTTAGAGAGAGAGAGAATGGGAGAGGAAAAAAACATTGATGAGAGAGAGAAGCATTAATTGGTTGCCTCCTCTATGTGCCCAGACTGGGGATTGTACACGTCCTGACCAGGGACTAACCCTGCAACCTAGGTATGCGCCCTGACCGGAAATTACACCTGCACCCCTTCAGTTGTGAGGCTGCACTCCAACCAACTGAGCCACACTGGCCACAACTATAATGATCCTTTTATAACGTCTGTATTGCTTGGACTCATGCAGTAACTTCTTTAATCATGAGCATATTATGCAATTAGTAATAATCAAAGATTCCTTGTTTACAAATGAGGAATGCTTGTAATTCAGGCCCTAAAAAGAAATTAGCTCAATATGTATTTAACTCAACATGTATTACCCGCCCCAAGTGAAGCCGCACAGGTGAGGAGCCGTGAAGACTCTGAAGGGTCCCCATGACGGAACATTCCGAGAAAGCGTGGTGTCCTGAATGGGCTGGGGTATCTTGCTCCTCATGAAGCCACGCTCGCCCTTTGCGGCCTAACGCGTATGGCGACAGGTGGAGATGCTACAAATAGCCTTGGCCTCAGGATGGAAAAAATGATAAGCCAGGGCCAAGGCTTTCAAAGTGACTTAGTGACAGGAATGCAAGGGGCAAACCTGAGGGTACAGGGGTGTAGTGCAGGCTCGCAGGGGACCTGTGAGTGCCAGAGCCCCGGCGCCTCCCGCTCTCACGCCAGCCCTCAGACAGGGACAGTCAACCACAACCTCCGAGTCCGTGTGGGAAGACCCACCAGCTTGTCATCAACAACAAACCCCCTCAGTCCTTGTCAATTCGCCAAACTGAGCCACTACAAACTGCCTGTTCCCTGAGACAGTTGGGCCGCTGGCTCTTGTGTTTTGAAGCTGCTGGAGGGGGAGCGGCTGAGCTCACCTGTCAGCTGTGTCGTGTTACCTGGAGGGTGGGGAGAGGGCCACAGAGGGATTTAGGAGCTCTGGTTTTTAATCCCAGCTCCACCTGTCTACTCATTGAACACTTGGCATTTTGATTTCTTCATCTTTAAAATTGGGGTATGAGCTGGCTTTACTGGGAAGGTGACTGTGAGTAATTAACTGATGAAATAGGCCACTTGGTGCTCTGTAAATTGTTCTGTGGATGAGTAGAGTTACACATGAACTCCAGGCCTCCCTCTCTGAGACTATGGGCCCAGTGACCCCGAGATCACTTCCCTTCCAAAATCCGAAAGCCATGCACAGTCCTTGTAGGCCATCAGGTGGCGCTGCTCAGGCCTGAGCATGGTACACACCCCCGAGGGCTTGCGAAAACACAGATGGGACCCAAGACTGGGCCTTCCTAACAAGGTCCGGATGGTTGGACAGACGACGGTCTTGCTGCTCTCCAGGGGACCTTCTCCCTGAGAACAGCAGCAGTTGAGAAACTCTGGCCAAAGGAGAGCGGTGAGCAAAATCTAGGCACATAGTCCGGGCCACTTGCAGGGCACACAGCCTGCAGCCCCTCGGAGGGGCTCACACTCAGTTAAATGCGCTACTGTCACCAGCCACTCAAAATTCTTCATTTTTTAACAGGAGGGCCTGTGTTTTCATTTTGCTTTGGACCCCGTAAATTATGTACCCGTTCCTGGTCCTTGTCTAGGTTTTACAAATAAACTTTGGGTAATGAGCAAATGTCATTTTGGAAAGGCACCTTGCGAACTACTAAGAACATGTAAGCTGCTCTATACCCAAAGAAACAGGCTTATTTAAAATTATTCTTTTATTACAGGCGTTTTTCCATCCCGCTAATCCACCCAGAAGAGGCTGGTGTGCAAGCCCTCAGCCAAGACAGAGTGGCCTGAGGTCCCGTCTCATCCGTCCTTCTCTGCTCCCTCCCTCTTCTCCCCACCTCAAGGTTCTAGCAACGATGTCTGTGTTTCCAAGATGAATTCTTCCAGGAGAAAACAGTATTATTGTATAAATATACATATTTTTGTGGATGGAGGATTCTCCCTTTGAATGATAGCATTCAAGAACAGTCTGCCGGGCCTCTCTCCAACTGGGCTGCGTTATTATCTTAGCCCTAAAAGGAAAGATCCTTTAAGGGCTCAGCCTGAAAGTGTGGCTCAAGCGAGACTGACCACGTGGGCGAGCTGACTGTGAGCGGAGTCAAGGCCAGGGAAGCAAAATGAAGACACCCACTTCCTTTTTTAGGACGGGATTTCCTACACTGGCCTACCTCTTGACTTGTTTTCCTTTCAGTCAGAGCTAATAAAAGCACTTGAGTTTTATATAGTCCTGTAGTTGTGCGTGTCAACAGTGTAAGGAAGTATAAAGCCAAAACCCGCTTATTTTGCTACCCAGGGGTTAACTGGCATTAAATTGGTAGAAATAGAAAGTTTAAAGAAGTTTTTCCAGGAGGACAAAAAGAAAGGCGGGTGGGAGGAAAGAGCCATTGCCTAGCCCTGGCCAGGAGGCCCAGTTGGTTGGAGCGTCATCTCCTGCACCAAAAGGCTGCAGGTTTGATTCCTGGTCAGAGCGTGTATGGAAGGCAACTGATCAATGTTTCACTCTTCTCTCTCTCTCTTTCCCCCTTCCTTTCCCTCTGAAATCAATAAACATATTCTTGGATGAGGATTAAAAAAAGAAAGTTTTAAGAAAGAGCCATTGCCTAGATTAAGATTTTATCAGACTGACTGAGAAAGAGTCTTGCTCTCAAAGTGGTAGCCGGGGACACGAGGACGTGCTAAGAATGGAGCGATGTGACCAGTGTCTGAGTGTTTGTCTTAGTAAAGAGTGACGGGGATGATGAGATGTTAGCAGACCAAAGATGAAGGAACTAGTTCGCTTCCATCTAACTTGGAGAAGCTACTCTGAAAATATCAGGAAATATAACCCTCCTTTCCTCTGAAGGGTCAGGTACCCACAGCCCCACTGTTTGAGCACAGGGAGACTGTGCACTTAGAAGAAGGGTCTCACCCCCTCAGGGAACTCTGCAGCCATAACCCAGAAAATTGCCGTCCTCATCGTATAAATCTGATGCACATCGGGCGCCCTGAAGTGAATCGCACAACTCACACAGCCTTTCCACGGAGCCCCTCTCCAAGGAGCCAAGGCCACAGGGGCTTTGGCAGACCTATTAGCTACCCTTTCCTTGAGGGTAATGGCTACAGATCATTGTCGAGAATTTTTTTTTTTATTTTGTAAAGTATATTTTATTGATTGTACTATTACAGTTGTCCCACTTTTTTCTCCCCTTTATTCCCCTTCACCCTGCACCCCCCTCCCACTGGCATTCCCACCACCCATTCCTTCATGTGCATGGGTCGTATTTATAAGTTCTTTGGCTTCTCCATTTCCTATACTATTCTTGACCTCCCCCTGTCTATTTTGTACCTCCATTTATGCCTCTTATTCCCTGTACCTTTTCCCTCATTCTCCCCTCCCCCTCCCCATGGATAACCCTCCATGTGATCTCCATTTCTGTGATTCTATTCCTGTTCTAGTTGTTTGCCTAGTTTTGGGGGATTTTTTTTTTTTTAGGTTCATTGGTTGAATGTTCTGAATTTGTTGTCATTTTACCGTTCATAGTTTTGATATTTTTCTTAGATAAGTTCCTTTAACATTTCATATAATAAGGGCTTGGTGATAATGAACTCACTTAACTTGACCTTATCTGGGAAGCACTTTATCTGCCCTTCCATTCTAAATGATAGCTTTGCTGAGTAGAGTAATCTTGAATGGAGATCCTTACCTTTCACGACCTTGAATACTTCTCTCCAGCCCCTTCTTGACTGCAAGGTTTCTTTTGAGAAATCAGCTGATAGTCTTATGGGAACTCCTTTGTAGGTAACTGTCTCCTTTTCTCATGCTGCTTTTAAGATTCTCTCCTTATCTTTAATCTTGGGTAACGTAATGATGATGTGCCTTGGTGTGTGCTCCCTTGGGTCCAACTTCTTTGGGACTCTCTGAGCTTCCTAGATCTCCTGGAAGTATATCTCCTTCACCAGATCAGGGAAGTTCTCCTTCATTATTTTTTCAAATAAGTTTTCAATTTCTTGCTCTTCCTCTTCTCCTTCTGGCACCCCTATGATTCAGATGTTGGATCATTTAAAGTTGTCCCAAAGGTTCCTAAGCCTCTGCTCATTTTTTTGAATTCTAGTTTCTTCATTCTGTTCTGGTTGAATGTTTATTTCTTCTTTCTGCTCCAAATTGTTGATTTGAGTCCCAGTTTCCTTTCCTTCACTGTTGGTTCCCTGTGAATTTTTCTTTAGTTCACTTTGTATAGCCTTCATTTTTTTCCTCCATTTTGCAACCATACTCAACCATTTCTGTGAGAATCCTGATTACCAGTGTTTTCTGCCTCTGACTGATTGGCTATCTCTTCATTGCTTAGTTGTATTTTTTTTTCTGCAGTTTTGATCTGTTCTTTCATTTGGGCGATATTTCTTTGTCTCAGTACCCCTGTTACATTTAAGTGCAGAGCCTTAGCTGTTCTCTAGGGCAGGGCAACCCAGGTCGCTGTGCTGTGTTGCTGTCTGTGGGGGACAGGTTTGAGAGGGAACAGTGCCACTTGCTTGGCTCTTGGCTGACTTTCCATTGCTACCCACAAGCAAATTGGGCCCTTCTGGTGCTGATTCCCAGGTGGGTGGGTTTGTGTATATTCTAGGACCCCGTGGGTCTCTCCAACAAACTCCCCTGTGAGGCTGGGAGTTTCTCCCACCACCGCATCCCCCACAGGTTTTTACCTCCAGAGGTTTTGAGCTAGCTTTCCCCGCGCTGTAACCCTGGGATGCGCGGTCTGTCTCGCTCCCCAGCTGTTCCTCCCTGTTTATCCACATGCAAATGTGGGACTGCCCAGTCCACCAGCCACCGCCTCACCCACCCAGTTCTCCAGCAGCTGCCTTGCCACATGTCCTCTCTACCCTGGCTGCTCGTCTCCGCCCCTCCTACCAGTCTGGATGAATATTTCTTCTTTAACTCCTTGGTTGTCAGACTTCCATACAGTTCGATTTTCTGGCAGTGTTGGTTGTTTTTTGTTTTTAAATTTGTCGTTGTCCCTCTTTTGGTTGTGCAAGGAGGCCAAGTGTATCTACCTATGCCTCCATCTTGGCAGGAAGTCAAGAATTAACTTTTATTACATACTGACCTTGGCATGGCTGTGGAGTGAGGACTCAGAAGTACATGCAATTGCTATTAGTCATTGTTCTTCCCCAGATGATGGTGGCACCCTACCCACTGCCTGTGGAAGGAGCTAATCCATCCCATACAGACGGACCAGCCCAAAGAGCAGCGCCATCACATCACATCATGTCCCCAACTGACACCTTCCAGTAGTTTCCACTGCTCACCTAATCAACCCTCACCTCTTCCCCCTGGCCCGCAGGACTGCCCCCACAGAGGGGCTGCAGTTTGCTTTAACTCATAGCACCACGCAGAACCCAAGGCTCACTGGGTCTGCTCTCGTGCTTTCCCATGTTTTGCATTTGGCCCTGCAATTCATTCCACGTTCCTGCACTTCCAACATTTGATTTTTTCTTTCAGGGCCCAGATTCAGGATTGGTTCCAGTACTTCGGAACCACCGGGAAGCCTGGCCCGATCTTCTCCAGTCCAGCATAGTTCATCCTGCCATTGTACACATCTCTCCTGATGCTTACCTTTCTTGGTCTGATTGTACAGAGAGACGTGTTGTTGCCTTATTTTAATAATCATATTTTGCCAAAGATGATCCGTTCTCTAAAGGGTGGAAACCATTAAGTTCGTCCTTGTCTCTCCTGGGTGAGTGGCGGGGGGGCCTCTGTCAGTTGGCTATTTGCCAACTTCTTCAGAGGCAGGAGGCTCTTCTGCAGAATGCCAGGCTCTCTGGGAAGACCATGATGTGGTCGTGCACTAATCAGCGCTCCACAGACACTGACCAAGCGCCTGCACAGCACTGGCCACCATACCTACTGATACATTCAGTTCCCTTGTCAAAACCAAGACAACTTGACTAAAGGGAAGGATGGGCCTATTCCATAGATGCAGTACAAAACTCTAACAATCAATATGAACATAAAAAGGCAAACCAAAAATCTATCAAAGTATAGTTTCCTGCTAAATTTTTATTTACTTTGGCCAAGTTATTTTTTTCCTTTTTCTTTTTATTTATTGATTTTTAGAAAGAGAGGAAAAGGGAGAAAGAGTGAGAGAGAGAGAAACATCAATTTGTCGTTCCACTTATTTACGCACTCATGGGTTGATTCTTGCATGTGCCCTGACTGGGGATTCAAACCTGCAACTTTCACATATTGGGACAATGTCCTAACCAATTGAACTACCTGGCCAGGGCTCAAGTTCTTAACTTTAAAAAATATATGTGGACAAAATAATTAAAGTTTGAAACAGTCACACTTCTTTGAGTTTACCAGGCAGACACCTAAGCTAGCACGAGGAGCAAGCGAGTGCTTGCAGGAGCACAGGGCGCAGCACTTCCAAAGGTGGGTCCTGCATGATGCTTGTGGGGAACGTAACACACTCTCCAGAATAAGGGGCCCAAAACCAGAAGCCAGACCACAATGCCATCAAACCAAGTCAGGAGAGGATTAAAATCTGCATCAGTACGCCCATCCCTGGGATAAGATGTACCATCCAAAGCAAAGTGGTATTACCTTGGCTCCAGCAAGGAGCTGCCTTTGTTCTGCAGCCCAGGGATCACTGAGCACGCCTCTCAGCCCTGAAACGTTGTGCGTGCTGGACACTCACATGGCAGTGCTCGTGCCAGAGCTGCACGGACTGCGGGAGGGAAACCTGGCCACAAGCGTCGACTCTGAATCCGCCTGTGCCCCAGCAGCTTCGACCCTGCCCCGTCAGAACGGGGTATGGCTCTCCCCTCAAGGCCCTTAAGCTGAAGCAGGAGCTGGACTTAGAGGCAGGGCTCTGCACATGGCCACGCGGCGGCTGGGACAACCTGCCGCCCTGCCGCCCAGGGAACTCACAGCCGTGCTCCTGCCACAACACCGTGCCGCCTTCAGATCGACGCCACATCTGCACGTACCGAAGGGACTGAAACAAGAATCCTAACCCTAAAATCGCATTGGTTAGACGGATCACATCTTAATTGGCTACTTAGTGACTAAATAAAGTTCTAATTTATTAACCTCTTCGATACCAATGATAATTGATATCCAAAAACATGTCTTCCTTATGCAAGTCATTATAATGATGTTTTCAAATATCAGGAAACCAAATTGCTGTCCAATTGTGTCACCTGCTGATTTTATGCTGCTTTTCCACCCAGACCCAAAGGCTACTGGAGGAATGGCGACTCCCTCCCCGCCATCTATCCCTGTGCCAACCAGCTAAGCCAAAGGGAGAAGAGCAATATTTTGCACACAGCTTTTCAGATGATTATCTCATCCTAATGTGCTGCTGGACTTGAGATGAAAATTATAATGCTACATTTCCATGTGAAAGAACTGCTAATGAATAGTTTTGTTCTGTTTTCAGAAACAGACATCAAAATTCTGGCTGTAACATTGACGAAGGGAAGGAAAGCGAAAAAAGAAGCCCATAAAATGAAGCATGAAGGACGGTTCTCCACCAACATCACCATCCACAGTCCTTTATTCGTCAGCGGACCAGAAAGTGTATCATCCAAACTGGATGCATCTGCAAGTGGAAGAAGGGCGGCTGTTCATGGCTATGGTGGCGACAATACCTATGAACTGAGCACTGCTTATATGCAGGGACTATATTACATGTTGGGGATATAAAGAGGCTGAAAATGTAATTTTTTTTAAAAGCCTAAATTTTAGGTGGTGAGAGAAAATATTTACAACAAAGGAACATACCATGAGGCAGCTAAACCAGGTGCGTTGCCCCTGAGAAGGTGATTATTACAGGCCGGGAAAGGTTTCCCTGCAGATGTCTAACCGGGCCGCACTTCTAAGTCATCCAGATCCCTAAGCCTTACAGATCTGCGGACACGGCTCCGTTGCTCCTCCCAACTGCCAGGAGAGGCGGGCGAGGCAGATGCTGCCTTTTTGCCTCACAGGTGAAACAGCAGACAGGAGATGGACTTCCCGGCTAACCTCCCTGCTGCTGAAGGGTTGGGGGGAGAAGAGACGCCAGGTGCCCTGATGCAGGGTCGGGCCCTCCATTACAGAGGTCACTGTGGAGGAGGGCCACATGGTCCCCCCAGTTCCGAGGACAACAGTGAAGTGTTGTGAACAAACTGTAACTGGGTTTGTATAGAAGACAACTCTAATACATGTGGGAGATAATATTAAAACCCCAGTTTAGGTAAGGGTGAAATTATGAAGAGTCTTGAATGCCAGGCAAAAATTATTACCATATTTTGCCATGTAAAATGTGCAGTTGTTTCCCAAATTTTTAAGGGAAAAATAAGGATGTGCATTATACTTGGGTATAATACTGGGTATAATTATCCTGTGTGTAATGTGCACAAAACATGGCTGTCCATTATACATGCGAGCGCATTATACACGGCAAGACAGGGTAAATGTGGGCCAAGGACAAGATGTGTGTAAAGTCACAGCTGTAGATCAGGAAGACACTGGTAACAGGCCAGCTGTTGTACATCACTGTGGGGTGCTGTGCTGTAGGTGGGGTGAAGAAGGCAGGTCTTGAAGTGGGAAGGGCTGTGCGACCCACCAGAAGTGGAGGGAGGAGGGGGTGAGCCGTGTTATTGTAAGAGTGGAATACTTCTAACAAAAATAGGGAAGCTCAGGAGGAGGGCTTCTTAACAGCATGTCTCGGAAGCCTTTCCGCACCACAGCGTGCAGGCGTACCGCACTCTTTTGCATTATTGCATGGTATTCCATGGCATAGTTGTAACAAAGTCTCTTAATTCAGTCTTGATCTCACTCACCCTTTTGTCAACATTTACACTTTCAACTATAAATGAAAATCTTGTATTTGTGAGTCTTCACCTTACAAATAAATAACCAGAGGAAAACGTTAGTTTGGTAACTAGATTCTTCTGGGCCATCGCACATTTGGCATGAAAACAGCATATCAAAAGGCATCTGTAAACTCTGACTCAGTAAGTCAAATTTTCACTCAAAGAACATTCATTGAGCAATGGTGCTGTGGGCTTGACCTCAAGGACTTTAGTGTCAAAAAGAGGAAATACACATGCAACAAATGGAATGTAGAAAAAGAAGGAAAAACCACACTGGAGGCCCAAGCGAAATCCTAGGGGAACATTGAAGGTGGAGGCGTCGATTCGAAACGCAGGAGTTTCATTGTGAGTGACCTTGCGGATCAGGACTTGATTTGTTTTGTCCTCCATATCTGATCTGTACATGGTAGTTGAACCACTAAGAAAACGCATATTGATTATGTGATCTCAAGAATAGAACACGAAAGCTCATGTCTGCGAAGCACGTACCCAACACTGACGCAACGCGGGGTTGGACCAAATGAGGCAAAGCAGGTTGGAAAGAGACAATGTCGTTTGCTTGGTCACATATTTGTTTATATTCCAGTAGCACTCTAACAGGAAAGCTGTGAATAATGTTTACTAATTCCATAAATACAAGAAAGCTCTTATTAATTTTATATGTGTAATTATATACATGAGAATTATTTTCTAATTAACCATAAGTATCAAATAATCTAGTAAATTATGTTGGCAATTACATACTAATTGTGAATGTATGTTTATAGTGCACTATACATATTACTAATTATGTTAGAACATCACTTCACTGTAGAAGCGTCATTGCTGTGGCTGCTCTAGGCTCCTTTGACCCTTCTTCCTCTTTTTCTCCCCTGCCACCTGCCCCCCCATTCTCCATTGCTTTCTTCAACTAAAATATAATAAGTATTTGAGTTCCATGATCTCCATTACTTATGATAATTTTTACAGATAAAAGAATATATTCCCTTAGGTTTGGGAATTCGTTGTAGTCTGTCTCTTATTATTAATCTTAAAAAACAAAAAAAAAAAAAAGACAAAAACCTTTCATCTTCTTTCTTTGACTGGTGATTTTTTTTTTCTTTCCTCAGTCTTTCCTTTTTCCAGAACCAAATTGCAGGTGAAAGTCAGTTTTACCTGGTGTCTAGATATGGCTCCAGTTGGAATCCGGGAAGGGCTGCAGGAGAACTGGCAGCGGAGGGGTCCGGGGTCCGGTCTGACCACCAGTGTTGTTCCGTGGTCAGGCCATGGAGGTAAGAAGGCGGGCCGGGGCTCACACCGGAGCCAGGAACGGGTTGGACTCAGTAACTTACACGGACCGACCTTCTCCCCGTCCGCCTGCGGTATGGATGGGGGAGCCAAGAGCTGGAGCAGTGGCCCCTGGGCTGGAGGGGGCTCTAACCCCCCGGGCAGCTTTCTGCCCTGGAATTATAGACGTGTCTGAAAGGAAGAACCGGGGAGTTAGGGAGTGTTAGAATGGGGAACAGAGGGGGACCCGCTACAGTCCACGGGGGGTAAACACTCCTGGCTCCTATCCCTGGTCCCCTCCCCTGCAGTATTTTTGTCCTGGATCCTGAAGGTGGTCTCTGGCGGTTCAAGGCCCCACACCTGAAGGACAGGGGCCAGGGAAAGCCATGCTGTCTCCCACCCCACCTCACCCCACCCCACACAGGCAGCCGCCTGCTCCTCACACTTCCATGCACACATTTTTTACAGGTGAAACAAACTAAAAGCAAACATTAAGCCATCTTAAGGAAAAAATAAGGCACAAAAAGAAATGTGCAGCTGGAAAATGTGAGTGGAACATGAAAGGGGATGAGGCATGAGAACCAGCCACGAGTTGTACCCTGGACACCCTCCACAGCTCAGAACGTGGGACAAGAGTAACAACATCGAGTGATCAGCGGCCTCTGTTTTCAGATATTTTGACCCACAGCCTGTCTTCAGGACGATGGCTCAGTTCATCCACATGGCCCTGTCCCTCTTCTTTGCAGAGGACCAGCAGAGAGGTTCCAAGGGAGTCATAAGGTTCCCAGGGTCCAGAGACCAAGAGCAGGACATTTTCATCTAAATCGATGGGAGATGCTGTGGATGGAGGGGTGGGCAAAGGGAGGAGGAACCCTGAATTCCACATGCAGAGTTGAGTACCAGGATGGACACCAGACTAGAGGAGCGGGAATCGGGGACAGAGCTGAGCTGCTGGAACCAGTCACGTGTCCTGGGAAAGCAGCTGAGGCTCACACAGGAGGGAGGCCGATTCAAGAGTCTGCCCCAGCTGCAGGTCTCCGGTGCGTGGCACAGGCCAGTCAGTTGCCATATCTTGGTGCTCAGGGGGTGGCTAGTGAGGGGTGGGGGACATTCAGGGGGACCCGGACCTCAGGCCCTTCTTCCTGCTGTGCCCCATCATCTGTCTCTGGAGCTGCTGCCCTCCCCAGAGCTGGGAGGCAGCTCCCCCAGCTTCTGCCCAGCAGCAGAGTCACCAGCTCCCAAACAAAACACATACCCTCCCTCCATATTACATGTTTTCTTTTGTGTGTTGTTTTGTTGTTGTTTCTAGGCACAAAGTAATCTCTCAGTGTATGTAAGGTAAAAATGAGTGAAGCGTTTTTCTCAAGCCAACCCCACTCTGCGACATGCCTGCCACGCACTTCCTGAGCCTCTCAGGTAACTGTGTCGCTGGCGGTGCTTCTGGATGCTGAGAACAGCAAGTCACGACAGCTGGAGATGGGACAAAGAGCATGTGTTCCTCTGATATGACAAAAAGAATGTGAAGGCCGCACAATGATGACAGCTCTGCTATCCACCGGCCATGTCCTTGGCCCTCACGGTCGCAATATGGCTGCCTCTGCTCCAGGCATTGCAGGCAAGAGGGAGGGCAAGGGGTGACACCAGCATGTCTGTCCCTTCCATCTGCTCCTTTTGTAAGGAAGCAAATGCTTTCTCAGAAACAGCTCTCACCCCCTTCCCCTCAGGCCTCATTGGAGGTGCGTGGTCACTGCTGACTGCAAAGAAGACCAGGAGAGCAAATCTCTGTTTGCTTGCCTGTGTGTTTGTTTTCCCCAGTTTCTGCAGTAGGAGGCAGACCAGGGAAAGGGGCACTGGGAGTGGCTGTTGAGCCCAGGAGCTTCCCTGCAGCGTGCCAAGGCACAGGTCACTGTGCAGAAATAGTCTCTCGGGGCAGCTCGGGCTGGCTGCTTCTGGCCCCAGGCCCTCCCCCAGTTCACTTCGTGTGCCTCACTTCCTGGTCTCAGGAACCCTTTATACTCTCAAAAATAGACGAACCATAAAGAGTTTTTATTTATCTGGCTTCTATCTATCAATATTAACCATATGAGACATTAAAACTGAGAAACTTGACTACTCGTGTGTAAAAATAACAATGAGGAACCCATTACATGTGAATATAGATTTCAAAGAATATATTTTTATGAAACATAACCCCATTTTTCAAAGAAATCAGTGCATACAGCAGACTTGGAATTTTTCCAATCTCTTAATTACACACCTTGCTAGAAGAAAGCTGGGCTCACCTCTGCTCCTGCAATCTGCCGTTGTCCCGCAGGATGCCGCACTGGGGAAACCCAACTGTACAGTCATGACAGGATGAGAGTGGAAAAGAGAAGCAACGTCTTAGTTTTCTTATAAAATATAATTATTATAAAAATAGCTGCGAGCTTGCATACCCCTGGAAGGGCCTCGGGCCCACCTTGAGAACCGGCGCAGGACGGAGCTGATCACTGGCTGGGAAGCTCTGAGCGGCCACCAGAGTGTCTACCGTGGTCCGGTGTCCAACTTTGAGCTTTGCTTTTTATTTGCGTAACTAAGTGGCCAATTCACGTCTTAGTCCTGGAACTAGAAAATGGTCTTCCCCACAGTTATATACAAGTCTTCATGGTTTACTGAACTCAGAACTACCAGCACTTTGAAAACATGGACTCATTTGGGGTTTCCTTTTATGCATTTGGATGTCAAAGGTCATAGGTCTTTTCAGTCATGGCTCAAACAGATGGCACCCCTCCCCCCTCCTTCATAGGAGGCTCTGCCAGAAGGAAGCCTCCGTCCCCAGCTCCTGCACAGGGATAGAAGAGGCTGGTGGCTGGCTGGGTCTGAGCCACAGGCGGGTGGAGGAAGGGGCGTCCACTCCCACCGTTGGCCTCCCACTCCAGGCTGTGAGGCCGTTTGTCTTTGCACGGCCCTGTGTGCAGGGATTATGGAAGACACAGTTGATGACATCCAAAGTCACTCTCTAAATCTTAGGATCAAACCTAAGACTCTCCGTCAACTGTTGTCAACGTTTAATTATACCAACCTCACTCTCATTATATGATTCAAGCTCTTAACTCTTCTATCAGCACTGTGAGCAAGTTCACAGGGCAACACTGGGGAGGGGCCAGGACTCCGGGCATCTCCCACTGCCACCTTCCCTAACGGCTCTTGAGCTTAATTCTGAAGTGTCAGGACATTGTCGGCAAATTGCAGGAAAAGCTGGACAGCCCCCACTCAGCCTCCAAGGTCCTGGTCAGGCTTTCTGAAGAGGTGTTGGGGTTCGCCGGTAGGGTACAGAATCGCCCAGAACTCCCTCAAACTCTATGTGACGGTCCCTTCCCCCAACCCCTTGGAGGCAAAGTTCTCCTGGCCCCACCCGGGTTGCAAAGCACTGGTCTAGGTTGTTAGGAAAGAGCTTTATTAAATTTAAATTTAGCATGTGAAGCTGTGGATAACCCTATCTCTGTTTCTGAGAAACAGCTGTTTACTATTCTAACACTGCAGACGCCTGGCAACGACCGAAGCAGGACTGGCAGCCTGGGCTCAGGACGCTTCTGAGCAGCTGCTCTGCCAGGGACCCCCGTCTTGAGCCCCGCCTGCTCAGTTTGGTGCTCAAGTTAGGAGGGGTGCACGACCTCGAACTTCGCAGGACCACGAAGGGCAGTTGGAACCTATTTTTGATGATCCTGGGGGATTATTTAGAAAGGAAATTCCGTAAAGTCCACGTAGCTCTCAAAAAGTATTTTGTTCCACTGCTTGCTTTCTTTGTCACTCTGGTTCTATTTCTGCTTTTCCCTCTTGACGTTTATGGGTCTGGAACTGAAGAGCAATGAAAGGAAGCCATTGTCCGAGGGAGATGTTCCTGCCTGGGGAGCCGCGGAAACCCACTGGTGGCCGGCGTTTCAGGTGAAGCCACAGGACGGCCGGGTCAGCGGTGTTCCTGCTAATCCGAGGGGGCGTTCTTATTTTCCTGTCACTTCCTTTAGGGAAAGTGTGATGTGGCTCACAGCTGCCCAGGCATCGTGGCCGAATTTGTCGCTGAACACTGAGAAACTTTTGCCCACACTTCCTTTTTGAAATCTTTGCTGCAGGCAGAGCCCTCTGATTAGACCCTCTGCTTCTGAGTCACGTGGGCAGTACGTGACTCTCGGTGTCGGACTGGGGGCGCTGGACAGTGGGGCAAAGGGTCACGGTATCTCGGCAAGCGACATTATAGACATGCCATGCCGCGTGACCCACAGCTAAAATGAGCCTCCGGGGGCTGGAGGGAATGGAAAGTGATGACGCGAGGTGCCGGAGAGGCAGATACTGCGACCTCAGATGACACCCCCAGCCAGTACTATACACGCTGAATGGACCGGGCTGAATGCTATGACGGCACTGTGCACAGAGAAGGTAATGAAGTCCTATGCTGCTCCCTGCTTGAAGTGTCCTGTCTGATGAGCCTACTTGTTATGGAGAAAATAAAATAAAGCTCAGAGACTTCATCAATATTTGATGTTGGACATGTGCTCTGCAAGAGAATGCTGTTTATGCATCTAAAGAGTGATTATTTTTTTAGCAAAATTTGAACAAACCCATCTCTTCGGTGGTCGTCTTTGACATTTTTCTCCAGCAGGCTACACACCAGCCGACAAACACCAGTACAGTCCTTACCATGGCCAAGGCAGTTGGCTCAGATGAGACCAAGTAAACAAAGATGAAACAGACATGGAATCCGCTAGCTACCAGGGGAGGGTGTATATTAATACTTAAAGAGTTATTCCACATGTACACATTAGATACAATTTATACAGGTGAATGTCACAGAGAATGGCCACAGTATCTCCCATTGGGTAGGATATATGTAAATGAATGAATCGGATACATGTGAGAGGGTCGTTTTTATGGAAGATGCACAAGAATATGCTTCTAGAATCTTTACCCCTGGAATTTTGGAAACCAGGGAAAGATTCCAGAACCTTCCTTTTAATAAATAGCTTGTATAACAAAAGTAACAGTGAACAATTATGCTTAAAAAATTAATCAACACTATTTGTAAGTTTATGTATAGCTTCTATCACTGAAGGAATCATATCTTTATCAGATGACTTTGTAACATAAGCACACAGTCCCCTTTTTCCACAATAAATTTTACAGGATGGCGAAAAGGACGCGCAGCTCACTGTCTGGCCATCTGTAGCTCCATGGTTCATGGTCCACACTATCCCCCAGCCTCACCCTGAGGCTGAGGAAGGAGGGTAAAGTGCCAAATTCACTGAGAAAGGCCACGCAGAGGGATTCCCTTTGCTTTGAAAACAGGGCAGCGCATCACAATGGGAAGGTTCTCGAGTGTAAGGTCTCTCCGGCAGAACTTCGGAGTTTCAATTCTGTAAGAAATACTGGTGTTGTAGAACCAAATATTTTTTACATTTTGAACCTTTTAAAATACAGGTATTATTTAAAATCTAAATACTGTTCATTTATAAGCTTTTAATTAAACCGACTCCATTAAAATTAAATTTAAACAGCTATTTCTAATAATAATGGGATGAGGACTTGGTGGAGAAGGCAAGCATGAAATCCAAAACATTTTTTGTGTTTTTTTAGAAAAACAGTGCATCAAAGTGGAACTTCTCTAGGAGTTTGATGTAAAGACACAAAAGCAAATTTGAAATATATCCTCTAAGAGTCCTAATATTTTTTAAAAAAGACAAGCTTACCAGCAAATGACTAACATGCTTTCTCTAATTTACACCTTGGTGGTACCCTGAGGGAGACTGTCTCCCACTAAAGGCCAGCAGCACCCCTGGGAGAGCTCAGCATCGCTTGGGATTGGACCTCAGCATCACGGGGTGGAACCGCAACCCAGGCCACCTGCTGTCCTGCCTGCCTGCCTGAGAGTAGGCTTCTGCCAGGGGCTGCCTGCCCCCCACAGCAGTGCATTGACCTGTGAGGCTGCGCAGGCCCCTGCACTCACCCCCCACCCCAACCCACCCCCAGACTCACTGGGTGGTCCCAGAGATTCCACTTCCCTCCCTCTGTAACCCTGGAGGCACAGGCGTGTGCTTAACCTCTCCTCCTCCTGTGCCTCGGCCACTGCAGAATCCTTGCTGCGTGGGACTGAGTCTGCTGTCAACCAGTCCTGTCGCCTACCTGACAATCCCCAGCTGCCTGTCCTTGCTCTAGTGTGAGTGTCTGTTGGAAATCAGACCTTCAGGGGAGGAAAGGAAGAGAGGGAGAGGGGAGAGAGGGCGGGAAGGAGGGGGAGACAGGCACAGGGATGGGGGAGATGGAAATGGAGAGGGGACGAGTTTCCCTCTCATCTTCCTCTTCATTCCATCCCCTCTGCCCCTTCCACGCTGGCGCTGGTCCCTGGCGTTGAATGTGGAGAAAGGAGGAATAGGAAGACCCTCATCTTGTCACCTATGTCCTGCCACTGCATCTCCCTCTCTTCCCCGCCACCTCTTCCCCTTGGTGTGTCTCTGGTGAGAAGAAGGAGAAAATGGGAAAAGATCAACCCCAAGAGGGTTGGGTCCAGTGCTGTCCCACATGGCTCCTGAGCCGCTGGACCACACTATGACCCTTACCCCTCAAAGGGGCCCCCCTTCTCCCTGCCCTGTCTGCTCTCGTCCCCTCCACTCCCCCTCTCCTGCCACAGCCCTGTCCTCCAGGACTCCCGGTCCTTGTCCCAACTCCTTTGCAGCCTCCAAGGCTCAGTAACTTCTGTCCTACACTATGGGATCCTTGCTGGTGACATAGACTTGAGAGGTTTTTAAAATATTTTTATTTTTAAAAAAATCCTTACCTGAGGATATGTTTATTGATTTGAGAGAAAGAGGGAGGAAAAGAGAAAGAAAAACATTGAGCGGTTGCCTCCCGTATGTGCCCCAACCGGAGATCAAACCCGCAACCCTGTGCTGTATGGGATGATGCGCCACCCAGCTGAGCCACCTGGCCAGGGCTCCAGAGGTTCTTAATCCAGTTCCAGGACAGTAGCATTGGAGACAGTCTTGACAGCACAGTAGGGACTCTGTTCAAGTGGGGCTTGCTCTCCTGTCCATGATGCCTACAGGATGAGGTGCGGGTCTCGCTATGACCCATGGGTCTGTGAGAGCCCAGCCCCATTCTGCCCTCCGCTGTTTCGGTGCCGCTCCTCACACTCCAGCCGCCACACTGCCGCTATTTCCGCTCCCGCGCTTCCTCTCGGCTGGAATGATTTCCTTTTGCCTGCTACCTGTTTGTTCCTCATTCTTCCAGGAGCAGCTGAGTGTCCCCTCGGTGGCTCTCCGGGACTGCTCTTCCCTTTCCCTCCAGGCAGACTCTGTGTCTCCCTAACATGATTTCCACACTTGAGAAGTGTGCACATCTGTCACATCATATGAAAATTTCTGTTTATGCTATGCTCTCCTCCGTGCACAATATGTATCCAGGGGGAGTTTTTGGAAGGTCAAGGAGCATTTCTGACCCATCTTTAACTCCCAAAGAACTAGCATGTAGTAAACTTGTGTGTGTGATGAGCAGAGTTCAATGATAGCTTGTTTATTAGGTCTACAATGTAGGTGTACTGTGGAGTGAATAGAATTTTATATTTACCACCTGCTGGGAACTATTGTAGACACCAGATATAGAGCCATAAAAATGACAGACAGTCAAGGTACCTACAGTCATGGACACCACATGGTGGGGGACAGGCAAATAAGCAAGCAAACAAATAAATGAATACATTCACATCAGAGAGTCTTAGGTTCTGTGGATGAAATACTACAGGGCAATGTGACAGAGTGGCCAGGTAACATTTTTTTCTGGAGTGGTCAAGGAAGGCCATTCTGATGAATTATTAGTAACACTTGCTCTGAGATTTGCTCAGGAGGAAACAGTGAAGGCCTGAGAGGTAGAACGTTCTAGACAGGGAAGAGCAATTTCCCAGCCCGTCGCATGAATGAACATGTCAAGTTTGAGAAACTGAGAAGCTAGTGCTCCTGGAAAAACATGAGAGAGGCAGTAGGTGATAGGGACTGAATCGTGTCTCTAAAATTCTCATTGAATCCCTAAGTCCCAATGTGATGGTATCTGGAGGTAAGGCCGATGGGGGATGACTAGATTTAGAAGAGGTTATGCGAGTGGGGCCCGCATGCTGAGATTAGTGCCCTTGTAAGAAGTGACATCAGTGAACCTGTGTGTTTTGTCTCTCTGTCATGGCAGGAAAGTAGCCACCTGAGAGCCAGGGCTCACTCAGCCTTTATTTGGTGGCTAAGCTTTCCTGGAAGACCTGGGGCTTGGTGCTGCCCATCAGCTGTGACATCTTGGTTCACCTCTCTCTCAGTGTGGCATTTCACCCTCCAGGGCCTCTCCATGTGGTCCCTCTTTTTGGCAGAATAGTCTGGACTTCCTTACAGTATGGCTGCTGGGTCCCAACAAAACAAACTACCAGGCTCAGCATCATTGCCTTTTACTCCATCGGTCAAAGCAAGTCCCAGAGCCAACACTGATTCAAGGAGAGGAAAACAGACCCCACCTCCTGTTGCCAGGAACGTGCACCGATGGGAGAAGCTATTAGAGGGGAAACTCCCCTTTGGGTCCAACCCATCCTCTGCATCCCCCCTCTCCATCCCCTCCTCTTGGATCTTGCAGAATTATGAACATCTCTAGTCAGGACTCAGGAACTCACTTGAATCTCTTTTGATACAGGTTTTGTTCTGGCTTTGACCCATGTCATACTAAAGGGTCCCCACATTGTTCCTTATACCCAAAGCTTGAACTCTATTATGTGTGTGGTCACTAAATCTTTTTCGTGCTGCTGTTGAGTTAAAATGACTGTAGCTGTTAATGGCTTATATTTATTAAACCCATTCTCTGTACCAACCAAGTCTTGGTACAGAGGGTTACTCAGATGGTCAAAGGTAATATAATCCCTTTTGAGTTGACTTTGTATATGGTATAAGATAGTGATTCCATCTTGTTCTTTTGCAGGTTATCTGCCCAGTTTTCCTGGCATCACTCATTGAAGAGATGATCTTTTCCCCATTGTATAGTGTCAGTGCCTTTGTCATGACTTAATTGGCTGCCGGATTATTTCTGGCCTCCGTATCCTGTCCCACTGATATGTGTGTGTTTTTGACAATGCCATACTATTGCCAGTCTCTTTAGTGTTAGTCATCCTGTTGGACATGTAGAAAAATCTCATTATGGCTTTGACAGCTTATAATTGATGCTGAGAACATAGCCATATGTTGATTAGACATTCAGATACTGTCTTTTTGAAGTGACTGTTAAAAAGAGCCCATTTTTCTACTGGGATGTTTGTCTTTTTTTTTTTTTTTTCTTTCTTTTTGATTGAAAGCAACTCCTTAACTCTCCTGGATATGAGTCATTAGTTAAATAGACATGTTGCAATTATTTTCTCTAGTCCCTGGCTTGTCTTTGCACTGTCTTACAGGTGTTTTTTATCAACTTGTTTTTACCTATCCCTCCTCCCAGGTGGCCCAGCTGCTGATCTCCACTTTCCAGCGGGTTGCCCCGTTTCTCCTGGGCCCTCCCTCCTGCTGCCCGGTGCCTGCGCCCTTGCCTTCAGGACACTGTCGCTTGCTGGCTGCGCTGAATGCCATCAGAGTTCAGCGCACCTGTTCCTGTCCTTTCCGGGCCTGCGCCATCACAGTGGGCAGATCTGGTTCCAAGTTCTGGCACCTTCCACTCTTCTCAGACTCCCTGCAGTTAACTAGCTGTGCCCAATCATGTTCTGAAAATAAGTTCAGGATGTCCAAACAATTGACTTATAAGTGAACTTTTGAACCCATGACTTTGTACACTGGGAGCCCTAGTTTTATTTCTTTCTCTGTTAGTCACCAAGGATCAAAGTACCTCTTCTTGCCAAAGGGAACTGAAACATTAAGACCATGAGGTGGATCACCAAGACGCTGCTGCCATTCAGTACCAGCCCACCAATCCACGGGAGAAATTACATTATATGAAAAGTCTTAAGCCAAACTGAGAAATTCAACAAATAATTGTTAAATGTGTGATATGTGTCAGTCAGTATTCCAAACACTACAGAAGTAACACATAAAAAAAAAGTCATGCATACATGGCACATAGGTCCTAGATGGAGATACAGATAGCAAACCAGCTAAGTAAGACAGACATCTAGCATGTCAGATAGCAAGCTAGGAGAGGGGAGGCAGGAGTGTCAGGACAAGGGTAATGGATCGGCAGTTCTACACGTGATTTCCAGGTAGGGACTCACCAAAAAAGTGATATTTGAACAAAGACCTGAGAAGCAGATGGAGATACAGGAGGGAAGAGCATTTAAGACAAAGTAAACAGCAACTAAAAAGGCCCTGATGTGGAAGTGTGTCTCTTGTGTTAGAAAAATGGTGAGCAGAAAAGAGACAATGTGGCTGGAGTTGAGAGAGGAAGGCAAAGAGAAGAGATCAAAAAGGTACAAGGGGGTAAGGCCTTCTAGGTCATTGACCTACGTATAATATGTCCTAGGACTATACTAATTTGGGATAGTGATGCTGAGGCCAAGTTCACCTTTGTGTAGACAAGGCAGATGGTTGTAATTTGGTAGTTGTTAAGAGTATCTTGCTGCAGCCCTGAGGGGAAAAGAAAGAACAACCATGAGATAGGAAGGGCCAGAACCACACCTGGACCAGAAATTTGGCTGGTGGGGGAGGGGAGCACTGAGTCCACAGAGACAAGAAGATTTGGGAAAAGGCCAGGATGTGGGAGGCTCAGCAGAGCCTGGCTGGCTCTGTAGAGAATTAATAAATAGGAAAAGAGGCTGAGATCATATTAAGAGATCTCACTGGTACACAGTTCATTGTTCAAAGAACAACTTCTCTTCAGTGTCTGCCTGCTTTGGGTCATTTCTAATACAGTAAGTTATTGCTTTTTATATTTTGTGACGATTTTATGATTTTTATCTACAAGAAAATTAGTCCATCCTTGCTACTATACCAGGACTAGAAGTGAGACTTCTTTTATTATTATTATTTTTTTAATCCTTTCCCAAGGATATGAACATTGAATTTTAGAGAAAGAGTAAGGAAGAGAGAGAAAGAGATCCATGTCAGAGAGAAACAGCAATAGGGCCTCCTTCCATATGTGCCCCAACTGAAGGTGGAACCTGCAACCATTGGGTATACAGGACCACGCTCCAGCCAACAGAGCCACCCAGCTAGGGCTATTAAAATTTTTTATTTCAGGAGGTTGTCTATAGTCTTCAGCAACTCTCTCTTGCTTTATATGTGTTTTTAAAATTCTCTTCTTGGCTGGTAAATAGTTCTCTTTAGGTAAGATGCATTTTTCTTTGTTGGCTCATGGGGGCTCTGGCCTGGTGTGGGGTTGCCCAGGTGGGTAGCTACTCTTTATGTGAGGAAAGCCACTGCCCCTCCCATGGGCTGGCAATGTGGAGGCCAGCAGGGGAACAGCTGTGTTCATGATCAGAGACAATGTCTTTCTGTTCACACTGTCGTCTTACTTTCCTAGCCTCCGGAGTGGTGAAGCCTTGTTATGCTTTGCATTAGTAAGCATTGCTATGTAACGATATTACAGCAAACCTAGAGGTTCAAAACAACGCACGTTTATTATCTCACAGTTTCTGTGGGTCAGGCCCCCAGTCTTCTGCTTCAGCATCTCACAAACCTGCAATCAAATTGTCAGCTGGGGTGGCAGCATACCTGCATCTAGGCTCACATGGTTGTTGGCAGCATTCAGTTCTTCGTGGGCTGCTGGACTGAGGGTTGTCATTTGGAAGCAGTCCTTTGTTCCTTGTCCCGTGGGCCTTCCCAACAGCCTCTTGTTCCCCAAAGCCAGCAAGGAAAAGAGACTCCTAGTGAGACTGATGTTGCATCGTGTCACCTCTGCCATATTCTATTGGTTGGAAGTGAGTCACAGGTCCTGTGCCCACAAAAGGGAAGGTGCTGGATAAAGGCATGGACACAGTCCAGTGGCTGTGGGGACCACTCTACAGTCTATCTGCCACTAGCTTCTTCTTGGCATTGGGACCAGGAAGACTGGACACACTCAGGCATTTGAAGGCAACCAACCAGAGGAGAGGCATAGATTCCAGCAGGACATGCTTTACCAAGAAGCCTCCAGTCCACAGTCTTCACACAGAGCTTCCTGGTGCTCTTACCCCAATGCCTGTTCCTGGCCCCATAACTCTCTGGGGCCAGGGACAGGCAAACCTCACCCAGCGCCAAGGGCCTGCCTCCCTAGCTGCTGCTGTGACTGTTGGTCCAGGTAAGGCAGAGGCAGTCAAGCCACAAGGGAGCCTCATGAGCAGGGCACGTGCCCAGAATCTTCTGCTGTGCACCTTTTTAAATAGCAGCCTAAATGTTTGGAAAGGATTTAAATACAGGGGTGAGCAAAAGTAGGTTTACAGTTGTTTCTATGGGAAATAATACAATAATTAATAAATAACACAAGAATAAACTCTGTTTTGTATACTCACAACTATAGGCCTACTTTTGACAACCCCTGTAAATTATTATATGCACACACTATAGTACCCTCGAATTATGTAGCTATTAACAGAGAGCTTAGCATGGAAAAATATTCCGGAGGGAAACAGTTTTAAAAACAGTAGATATTTCAAACATGATTCTTTTAAAATATATGTGTATACATGTGTATAAATGTTAAAAGTGGTTATCTCTAGGTGGTAAAGATGAGTGATTTATATTTCTTCCTTTAACTTAGCTATATCAAAAGTATAATGAGACATATTACTTTGCTTTTAAAGGATCAAGCTTTAGAAGTTTTTGCTTATTTTTATTTTAGAGCATAATCTATTTGAGGCTGAGGCCTGTGATATTTCTGTATTTCTAGCCCCCAACATAACTCCCTTGGACAAATTAGGCTCTTAATAAATGCCTTTGAACAAACACATGAATTTCAGAAGATTTAAAACTAATATTAAGATATTATGTGGAAGTATTCAAATAATACAAATTTCTATGCATGGTTACACACAAAACAAAAACAGAATCTCCCAACCCTGCACTCTACTTCTTAGGAGAAGCTCCACACCGCCTTCCCCACTGTGGTCCGCAGTGTAGGAGGCAAGGGCCCAGTGAAGGGTAGCTTAAACAAATGACATTCACAGATAATCTGACATTGAATTTTAATCTGTAGTTTCAACTGTCTTACCTGATACGACTTTGCAAAAGAGTACTAATAGGTAGAAAAATTGATGGAGTCATCAATAATCTTCCGAATTTGGACCACCATTGTAGGAGTTGGTAATGAGCATTTAACTGATTTTGAGCTTTAGGATGGAGGGGAGTAAAACTCAGGGGCCAAATAAGTAACTCGTATAATGTCGGGAATTTACTATAAATAATTCCTTGCTATTTTCACTTCATCCAAAATAAACTGTTACTCACCAGGAGTGAGTGGGTAAGAGATTTTTTCCCCCCAAAATACTAAATGGTGATATGTCATGATGTTTATGTTGTTCTGTCAATGTTGCACTTCAAAGCTTTCTTCTTCTTTTTCTTCTTCTTTTTTTTTAAGGATAATGAGGCAAGTATGATTTGAATCCTATTTACGAAGGGGAATTTTGAGGCACAGAAAGAGGCCAAAGAAATTTTATAGATAATTTGGAAAGTGGCCCATCAAATAATAGGTATTAATGTTTTTGATGAATCTATCTGTGTTAAGTGGGACTGAGATCATTTTTACCTCTTCCTTACCAGTTTCCTGATCTTAAAAGAAAAAAAAACCCCAAGGAATAACTAATTAGATAATTGGTTTTTTTCTCTATTTTTTTCCGGAGAGTCTAATATTTTATGATGATTAGCTCAGATCTTCTTTTTTAGTCTACTCTTTGCTCAAAAAATGCGTTGGGATCCAAGAGAGCTCTTCTAATGACAGACTTTTCTGACGTCAGCTGAGTAACAAAGTTACCCGCCAACATCATACTGTGGTGCATGTCCTCATGTTGGGTTTTCCCCTACAAGTGCAGCTTAAGCCTCCATCCCAACTAGGTTCAGGTTGCTGCTGCACCTTCCCCCATTTATCATCCTACAGCAAACGCAGAGATTGACGTGTGCTGGACGCTGTGCTGAGTCCCGGCTGGAGGGTGGAGGGAGGAAAGGAAAACTGAGCAGAGACAGCCCAGCTGCCTGCTCCTCGTCTGTGCCCAGAAGGTTTCCATCTCTCTTTCATTCTGGAGCACACTCAGAGCTTTTGTTTTTGTTAAACTCTTCCAACAAGTCTCAGCTGGGAGCCCTACCCCGAGTCCCACCGCACCAGGCTTTGCATGGTCTGCCTCTGAAGTCAGAGCCCTAGAAGGTGAATCAGCAAGTGGCCTACTCACCTCCTCTCTCTCTTTTCTTGCCCTTTGATCTCCTTTTCTCTTTGTTGAAATTCATTTTGTCTTTGAAAAGATCAAAATTCACTTTGACTCTTCCACCAGTAAGAGTACACATAAACGAACACGAGGCTACGTCTCTGTATTCTAGGACTGAATACACACACACAGACAGAAGACATTCAGGAAGTATTGTTTGTAGATTGGTTTCCAGATATTCTTAAAAAATTCTCTTCTGATATCAAATGAAAACACTCTTGACAAAATAAGAAAACAGAAAACACAAGAAGTATAGAGAAGAAAACAGAAATTAGTCTTATTTTTCAGTTAATATTTGCATACATTTCTTTTAAGATCTTATTCTATGCATATATGGTTGCATAAAAATGTATATGTTTACTGAATAGGAATAATTTGAGATACACATTTTTGTATCTCTTTTTATTTGGCATAGTGTTGTGATACTTTCCAATAGAATTAAATATTCTTATATGTTATTTTTAAAGTCTGCCCTTGAATTACTTTCAGATGTTTCTCTTCATTTATTAATAATTGATATGATTTACTAATGATTAATATAATGTATAAATTAATAAACCAATAATTATATGGGCATTCCTAAAATCTGAAAATTCTAACCCTACACTTTGAATTTTTTAACTACTAAAATTAAATTAAAAAAATAAACATATGGAATAGCTAATATTGCTATAGATACTAAGGTAAACAAAAATGTCATATATTTTATTTTATTTGATGGAGAGCAGTGTTGCTATGCATCATGAATACCAAAATGCAGCTAAAAATAACAACTATAGTTGAGTAAGTCTGAAGAAGATGTTCTAAGAACAGATGAGGAAACATGATAGCAAATTCCTCTGCAGTTTGCAAATAGACTTGCGTGCTCTGTTGGAAAGTCTGGGTCTCCTGTTCAAGTATGGAATAACATCCAAGTTAATTTCAATCCTATCTTTGTGGATTAGCGGTTAGGGAAGTGGTCAGAATCAGTCATATAAGTATAGCAACTCTACATGCATATTTCTAAGATGATTACAGCAGTATATAAAGAAAAAAATTTTGGAGAAGAATTTATTGTTTATTAAGAGGCTCAGAAATTTATTTGTCTTAATAAAAGCAATAAATCATATATCTTACTTTCTTAAGAGATATGTACTCTGACCAGATCCACAGGAAGCTGAACATTCAGGAAAAGGTTTCTCAAGGACTTGCCTTTAGTAGAAAAAGTATCCAAAAAAGATTAAAGAACCATTTGAGTGATCTGAACAATTTACTACCATTTATCTGAGACTCAGATTTTTCTTCCTTAAAAAATGATAAAAGTAATACATGCTCATTACAAAAATAATAAACAATATTTAAGTCTATAAAGTAAAAATATACTGTGCCTCGCTTTCCAAGCCTCTTCCATGCTGTAACCACATGTTAAAAATTTGGTGTGTATTAAGAAGTACAAGTTGGCTGTTACAGAATAGTCATGGGGATGTAAAGTACAGCATAGAGAATCTAGTCAACGATGTTCTAATAACTATGTATGGTGTCAGATAGGTATGAGATTTATTGGGGTGATCCCTTAGTTATGTACTGTCTAATCACTGGGGTATACACCTGAAGCAAATATAATATTGGATGTCAACTGTAATTGAAAAATAAAAAATGATTAAAAATTTGGTGTGTATCCTTCTATATATTTTCCTATAAGCATTTTCTAATAAATTATTAATAAAATTTATATTTCTAATAAAAATAAGATCAAAGTTCATATATTGCTCTACAACTTGCTTTTTTACACTTATGAATATTCTTTCCAACTTCAGTATTATATTAATATTTCATGGTACGCGATACCTTCATTTATTTAACACTTCCTGTTACCAAAGGACATTTAGATTGACTCCAGTTTTTCACCATCTAAAATCTGCAACTAGCACATAGGTACATATATCCTCATGTGTATGTATTAGGTTTCTTTAGGATAGCTTTTTAAAAATGAAATTGCTGAGTAAAAGGGTATATGTATTTTAAATTTATGTAAGTAGCACCAAACTGCCCTCCGAAAACATGCCATGTGATGCTTCCCCAACCAGCACACCTGCAGCAGCCTTGGATATCATGTGTCTTTTTATATTCCAAGCTGAGCAGTGAAAATGGAATCTTACTGAAACTTCCTAATCTATAAAATGAAGAATTGGATTGTGTAGTCTCTCAAGGACACTGTGGAATTGTGTGGAACATAACTGCTTTACCTAAAGACATATATGTCTTTATTATATGGTATGATAACGAACTTTTCTGGGTCCTTCTTCACCCCGCTGGAAAACAGTCCTGAGTGTCTGCTGAGCATTCCAGAGGGGTTGGGATCAGTTAGAGATATGAGACCTGTCAATCTCATCTGAGGTGAAGAAAGACAAATGTTGCTATTTTCAGCAATTTTAAATAAAGGGGAGAAAGCATAGTACAAAAAAAAAAAAAACAACAAAAAACTGAAAAACAAACCCAAAAAGCTTAACATATGTTATCCTTCAATACTTCAGGGACAAAAGCTCAGTATTTAAAATCTAGCATTTGACAGGGACTCTGTAACTATTGATAATAATTATAGTGATGAAACTACCTCAGCAAATGTCTTCCTTCTGCTTAAATTTTGGGTATGTAGGTGTTATGCTAATGCTAAAAAAACTTTCAGTTAGCCTCAGGGGAAAAAAAGGTTATGACAGAGCGATGGAAAATCTATCAGGGAAGGTGCGTTTGATTGACATGCCCTTCTGGCCTCAGCACTCAGTTATTCTGTTATTGCCTTTTCGGTGCTGTCTGGAAGCACCTCCTAGGTTGAATGCTCTAGCGAGCTTCCCCTACGCTAACTCCTTAATTACATTTGTTTGATGCATTTCTTCCTGGTAGCTCTTTTTATTTCATAAACCCTGTGTGCAGCTTAAAAACCTCTAGCTTTTAAACTTTCATTCAAATATACTATGAGAACAGAAGATTTGATTTCTAAATGGCATTTGTAGGGAAATTTATTAAAATGTTAAACACAACCCCAGTGTCAACTTTTCCTGGTCTCTGCCACCAGCCTTGCTGCTTTGACCTGACCTCAACTCCAGCCAGAGGTGCCACCCTCAACTGCCCTCCCTGCTTTACAGAAGAGTGGCTCAGACCTGACCTTGATCTCCAGCTGCCACCTCCTTCCTGCCTGTTCCTCCTAGCACAGCCCATGTCCCAGTCACATCAGGCCTGCTGTTCCCGAACACTGCTCGTGTCGCCGCCGTGCCTTTTCACTGGCCAGCTACTGCCTGGAGCGACTTGTCTCCTAGTATGTCACCCCCCATTTGTTTCTATTCAATCTTTCAAGACATAGCGCAAATGTTCTCTGGGATGATGAACTCCCCAGGAGCTGACCCCTTGTGCCCTCTGGTACCTGCCTTGTTAACCGAACGGCAGAGGTGATTTTAAATGGCTGCCTTTTAACTGGACTGTGCTGAAACTTCTTTCTGGCTAGATAGAGGCCCTGGGGTCAGTCACATTGACATGGTTTATCAAAGTGCCAGGCATACTGTGGAGAAGTAGTTAATTCTCATTGAATAGGAACAGCAAACTTGATATTACTTGGAAACTCATTTTATTGGTGATATTGGCATAAGTTTCAACAAAGCATTGTCAAATAAATTACACTTAGAAAGTATGCAGACTACGAACAAGTAATGATTGGGGCACAGCGATCCCAAACTCCTTATTATTGGAAGAAGAGGGTATGAGAAAGATTTCATTCAGTGATATTTATAGTCTTGGGTATAGTTCTTGTATAATAGCCATGGCCCCTAAAAATTCTGAGATTTTTTGCGATGTTCGGAAGCACATTCAATGAAAATGTAAGACTAACAATGTATGTGAAGTACAATAGGACTCACATTGCTAGTGTCCACCCAGTTAATTTTTTAAAGTATACTATCATCCTTCTAACTTCAAAATGTTTACATAATTTGGACCTGACCAGTGTTGGAGTTTTTAATGGGATTGATTTCCCGTTTACCTTTCTGATAGTCTGAAATAGTAACTGCAGTTTATATATCACCCTTTCATCCAAAGCCTTAAATTTTTTTTAATGTCTGCAATTCTACTTGTAACTTAAAATGTTTACCAGCATAAGGACTTTGAAAGAAAGGTCCTCTGAGATTTACAATGAGAAGTTACACAATATCTCATAAGCGTATTAAACAAAGTGAATTCATTCCACCACTTCTTCTGTTGTAGAAACCTGACTCCCAGAACTGAATGTCTTCTTCAAAGGATGCTCTTTGTACCAGGCTAAACAAAAGCCTTTAAAATAGCATAACCCAAATGTGCATTGATATTTAAATTGTTACTGATATTTATTTTTAATAAGCTATATGGTTTTTCATGGAGAAAAATGTTAACTATATTAAAGTTTATATTTTAGTCTGATTTAAAATGAAAAAATGACATGTAAAATTGTTTGGTATGTAACGATAAATTAGAAAAAGATCTTTGATTATTATTGTGTAAAACTATCAAACTATAGTTTTTAAGTTTATATTTGAAAGTATGAATTTATATTAACTGTAGTTATATTAATTATATATAAGTGTACTTTGAAAATCCATCATTCCACATAATAAAATCATAACTCTGCTTATCACTGTGGAATGTTGGGTTGGTGGAGACTTCCAGAAATAGACTACTAAGTTAATGAGTATGAACATATTTTGAGTTCCTGATGCATATTTCCAAATTGCTTATGAAAGGGTGACACTTTATAGTATCATTAGTAATTCACGAAAATGTGAATTAAAATCTGCTTTTTTCTAGGACTAAATGATACTTTTTTTAGATTTGCTAGTTGAATAGGTATAAGGTACATTATTCTAATCTACATTTGTTTGGTTTCTAACAGAGTTGAACATTTTCCTATACATTTAACAGTTGTATTTTATATGTGTGAATCATTTGGTTATTTTTTTGGCTCTTTATCTATTGAAATGTTAAGTGTTTTTCTCATTATTATGAGACATGTATTATTTGCATGCATATATACATATATATCATTCTTTTGTCTTCTATATTTGTTGCTTTTCACTATTGTCTTTTAAGTTTGTTTATACATGATTTAAAAAGGCAGAAGATATTGTACTTGAATTTGTGGTTTATACATACTTAGAGCTGCTGATCTTTTCCTCAATAATTTTTTTTGAGACTTCTCCCCCAAATGGATAAATATGCAATTCAATTATTTCCTGTTTTTTTCCTACTATTTTAGTTCTTGTATACTATTTAGCATTTTGATTATGATGAAACTTGATGTCGACTCCTCTTGCTTCTTGTGTGGGTGTTTATTCAGTTTCCTGGACCTATCAATTCACTATTTTTCTTTCAATATTTTCTGTCTGCCCTTCTTTTGGGGACTCCAATTGCAAACATTAGTACACATGAAGTTGCCCCATGGCTTCATGATGCCTTGTTCATTTTTAAAAGTCCTCTTTTCTCTGGAAAGTTTGTTGCTGTGCCTTCCAGTTTACTGATCTTTTCCTCTGTGACAGCTACTTAGCCATCAAGCCATGCAGTTTATTTTTCATCTCATACACTGTAGTTTTCTCTTTAGTAGTTCAATGTGAGCCTTTTAAAAAAATTCTGTCTTTATTAACTTTTGAATATATAGTGTATAGAACAATTGTTTACTGCCCTTATCTGTTGATTCTAAAATCTGTATTAGTTCTGGTTCTGTTTCAACTGACATTTTTTCTTATGATATTTTGTATTTAATTCCATCTTTGCATGTCTTCTGACTTTTCATTGGATGCTGGGCATTGTGAAGTTCACCTTGTGGGTGTTGGATATTTCTGTATTCCTTCAGACACTGTTGAATTTTGCTCTGGAGTGTGGTTAGGTCACTTGGAGAGTTTTATCTTTCTTATCCTGCTGTTGAGATGTGGCAGGGACTGGACTGCGCTGGGTCAGGGCCAGTTAGTTCCCTTCTGACTCCAACCTTGTGTGAACGCAGGTGTTGTCCCCTCTAAACTCTGCAGCCAGTTCCTTCCTTAGCTTTAGGTAGTTTCCTCACAAGCACGCCTGCCTAGTCCTCCAGGGGGGACACTCTGCAGATCCTCAGAGCTGTCCTTCTTTTGTTCTCTGTCCTGCTACTCTGGCCACCCTGTTCTTCTGGGCTCTTAGCTCCGTTTCCTCAACTCAGAGTGGCTGCTGTGTTCCGCTGGGTTTCCTCTCCTTGGCCCAAGGTCAGGAGACTCTGACAGGTGCTAATGGACCTCGTGTCTCTCTGGGATCACTGGAAAACTTAGTTGCCTGATGAGGTGTCCTGAAAACCATTGTTTCATATATTTTGTCCATTTTTTTATTGTTTCCAGTAGCGGTGTAAACATGCTCTCTGCTACTCCATTCTAGTTAGAACTGTAATTTCTGTATTCTGGAATCCATTCTTGAGTATAGATTAAGGTGAATATCTATTTTGATTTTTTTAAAATTCCATTCCAATTACTTACCCCAATGTTGATTAGTAGATATTTTCTTCCCTGATTGTTTTCTATATTTACCTTGTACTATGTTAAATACTCATATATATTGGGGTCTGTTTCTGGATTAGCTCTTTGAGTTGGGTGCTATTTTTGCTCCAGAGCTATACTCTTTTACTTGTAGTTGCTTTGTCATTTATTTTTAATATCTGATGTTAATCTCCCCTATTATATATTTTCCATTGTGTCCAAGAATTTTTAAAATGTATTCTACTTGTTCTTTTATATCCATTTAAGAAACACTTTGTCAAATTAAACCATTCTGGGATTTTTTAAGGACTCGATTAAATAAATTAACCGGGGATATTTTATACATTTTTAATTCCATCCAGGAGTATATATATCTATCAATCTTCTCCACTCATTCAGATCTTTCATTTTAATTTTCCATAAGGTTTTACACTTTCTCCACAAAGAATTTATCAATTTAAGTTCTCTCTCAAGTCCTTTGTGTGTGTAGTGGAAATTGGACTTTATCTTGTGTTTTCCCCCAATTACAGATAAAATGTTATTGATGCCCATAAATGTATACGTGTCTGTGTGTGTATTTGCACCTCTCTAGTTTCCTGTAATTCACACTATATGCAATTGTTTTTTAGGACTGAATCCTTGGCTTTCCTAGGTATATGATCATGTGACTAGGAAATAATGGTATTTTTGTCTCTTTCATTTGTATACTTAAATAACCCACATAAAACTAGACTTGCCTACTGAGTCTTTAAGGTAGCTACAGCACATAGTTATACAAGAAGCATTAGTCTGGCTCCCAAATAGAACTTAAAATAAGTTGAATTCTTCATACAAGTCTTTTAAGAATACCAAAGGGAGAATCCAAATGTCACACAAAGCAAAAGCTTTTATTTTTTTCTATCTACTCTCTATTTGTCTAATATTGCACACAGCTTTCTCTGCCCTAAGTTCTTCTGCAAATCCTGCTCACACAGAGCCAAGTCCTGCGCCATCTCTCCCCTGCCCCCCCACCCCCACAAAGACTTTCCTGGATCTTCTGCTCATTCTTTGCCATTGTATTCCTATTAGTAGTGTCTTGCTGGCTTTCCCAGTTCTCTACTTCATCGTTACGCTAATCAACACAAAATCCTCCCCAGCAGCAAATATTCAACAGAAATTAACTTAGAATGAGGTGGATGGGGAAGGGATTCAGGCTACTCACACCTACAATTTAGTGTATTCATTAAACAAATGACTTTGAATGAGTCTCATTAGCTAAGAAAATCTGAACATTTTAGTCATTTGGTTCTCTAAATAACACTTAAAAACATTATTTGTATTGCATTTTATAATATATGGAAGACTTAATGATCCAATGTTTACATAGTTGTACACTGTTTTCAAATTTTAAAAGTCTGAAAACTACATTCCCATAAGGTCTCTGGGACACTGCTGGGGGCACTGGGGATCAGGAAATGCTTGGGTGTCACCTGCTGGCTCCCAAAGGCAATGCAGGCATTCGCTCAGGCAGATTTCCAAATTGCTCCCTACCAGTTATTTCAAAATAACCAGAAAGATAGTTGTAGTTTTGGGTGATAATCTTAGCATAGGTAGCTATATATGAATAAAGGAAGGGAGCAAAAAGAATCAGACATTATTAAGTTTAATCAAGGAGGGAGCATAAGCCTGCCTCACTAGAAAGTTATAGCTTCACAGTTCCCCCGGGGCAACCTCCACCCTTAGGACCTAATCCCCTTAAGCGGGCAGGAGGAGGATTACTGCAGGGTGTGGTAAGCACACTGCAACAGAAGCCAGGAGGTGCTCACACTTTGAGGCACTAGGAACTAAGTAGGAACTAAAATGGGGACCCTAACACGTGGAGTTAGCCTGGGAAAAGGATCAGATAAGGAACACAGAACCACCTGGTCTAGAAAATAGATTGGTTAGGGGGAGGATCCAACGCAAGCCTATGAGTGATTGGGAAGTTGATTGGTTTGAAAGGGTGCCTGGCCCTTCCCAAGCCCAAGATAATATAACCCAAGCTTGACAAAGCACTTGCTTTCACTCTCTTTCTCTAACACACATCTGCCCTGTTTGCTTGTCCCCTCTCTGTGTAGCAGCCATGCGGCCTTAGCAGCTCTCTGGAGCTCTCAGCTTGGGCCTGGGCACAGCCTGGGGAGACATGGACAGAACCCACGGTGCAGAATGTCCAGACACTGGCCCTGTTCCTGGGCCTGATGAAGACAAGGCGGAACTTTCCCCATGGTGGAGCAGTTGGGAGATGAGACATTGGGAACCTGGGGGCAGGCTTCTATTTATTTTGTCACCACCCAAATAAACCTTACCACACCTTATCCTCCTACATGTGGTCTCCAGGAATGCTCTCCTAGTGACTCTGTGAAAGAACTCCCTTTCTACCAGCAACAATAAGACCACAAATGACTTTGAGACACGATATGGAGAAACAGCTACTTGATTTCTCAATCACTGAACTCATCATGTAATTGTCAGCATTTGACTAAAACGTAGATTTCATATTGAAATTAGATCCCTAATTATATGCTCTCATCAATAGATATATTTTAAGTAGGTGGTATGCCATCAGTTGGCATACATGGTGCAAATAACCTATTGATAATACAATTTTGAAGTTTCTGAGTAATTTATTTTTATAATCATTAGAATAACTCAGTTATCCTGTAAGAATGCTACTTTCATTCATTTGCATTCTGATAAACATTTCTTGAACAGGAAAGATACAGTTCAGCCAATTAATACTGTTAGCCACACCCCGGGCACTCTACTTTGTAGTAGGCTTCAGCAGTGAGCATGAGAAGGCCCTGTCTTTAACACCACCCTTGGACAACGCTGTTTGAATGCTCTGAGGATTTGTGGGTGGTACTGCTCTGGGCCCTGCTGCCATGCACAGGGAGGATTTGAAGGCAGAAGTACCTCCAACTCAATGAACTTGTCACACTGCTTTCAGACTGCATGAACATAATAGGGTTTTGCTTAATGAAGTATTATTTCTAAGTAGTTTCAAACATGTCATTTCTTGTTTTCTTTTGTTTTCCAATTTATGATTCTGGATGTACTCATGAGTTAGTGTAGTATTCTCAACAATTGGATGTGGTTGCTGAGAGTCATTTAACAATTTATATGACTTATTTGTAAACAATTCATATGAGACTTATTTGTATAGAGGTAGATATAGTTGTAACATGAAAGGTAATACTGATTCTTTACGTGGGCAACTAGTTGGACACTGAATAGTAAACTTGTGAATAATTTCTTTTTATGAAAATATTTAAGAAGGTAATAATAGTTACAAAGTTTTTTAAACTTTAGCTTTATTTAATTTTATTTAAAATTTATGTGTATTTTGGCTTCTAGGAAAATAAGTCTTTTGAAAATAAGTGAAAATAAATATAATGTATTAAATTTTTACTTAATTTATATTTTATGAGAATATATTTAAATTTATATATTTTGAATATTTTATTTTTTAGTCTTTTTTGATAATTTTTCAATAGAATACTATTTGTGAAATCTGTATTAAACAACATAATTGGTATTTTTCCTAAAAGGAAGGCAAAAGCCACATATTTAGGAAATGTATTAGCTCTTTATGTCTTTATTACTTATCCAAAATCAGCAGCCAATGAATATTTTACCCAGATGGAAACAGTAGTAAAGTATTGTCATCTTTCACATTTGCTGTCTTTCATCCGTATGAAAACATTTTTATTTTGTCACCATAAATGTTTACGTGTCAAAGTTGGCGGTTATAACATTTCCTAGTGAATGGTGTATTAGGTTGATTTATAATTTTTAAATATTTAGACCGACAGTAGGTAAGTTTCCGTTTGTGCTCCTACTTGGGTCCGCGAATCTTGGGCAGGCTTCATGCAGACAGTCGTCTAGTGAGGGGACACAAGACAGAAACAGGTAAGCAGATCAGATCATTGCAGGTTGTGTTAAGTGCTGTGAAGAAAGTACAAGCGTGGAATTTGTGATGGGCAGAAAGGAGCCTGTGGTGGGTGGAGAAAAGTCCCGTCTGGGATGATCGTTTCCTTTAATGCTTCTCATTCAGGTCTCAGCCTGAATGTTCTCTCCTCAGAGTCCTTCTCCAACCACTCAAACAAGTGACGCCCTCCCTCCATCACCCCCAGACTACGGCTTTGTTACTATCACCACAGCACTTACCACACTGCCCGGTGGGATAAAAGTTCCACAGGAGTAGCACCCGCCACCACAGGCCTCGCGCGGCACAAAGCGCACATGGGATGGATCAGAGCATCTGTCCTCGGGATTAAAATGGGGTGGGGTGCGGGAGGGAGCCTAGCCTTTAAAAACAACTCAAACCGCTCCTACACATTTGCTTTTAGGCGTAGAGTCCTTGCCACGAACAGTGATCGACGTGAGGACTGGGATCCGCCCCTCCGCCCTCTGAGGTTCCCATCGGGGAGGAGCATGTGGTTAAAACGCCACCGGGGAAACAACGCCCATCCTTACGTCAAGAAATACGTACCAGTTATAGCTAAAATTATGGGTTCAAAAATGCAAAATAGCAAAATCTATGAAAAGGATTATTAGACAGGCTCACAGAGCCACACCTGCTCTGCAACTGATATTTTAAATTCGATTAACAACGAGAAAGTAAGTTTGCTCTGGTCCTAGATTGAATGGAGTCAAACAGGGAGACGGGTATGGAATCACAAAACAAGGAGGTGGTCATCAGAAAACAATCAAGAACACATCCAGAGAATTCTTTTAAAATGAAGAAAAAAATATAATTCAAGATCATGGTGTATTTTTTAAACCAAAACTTTAAAAAAGAATATTTTTGAATCTCTGGCTTGCTTTCTTCTGGCTTAGAAACTATATCGTTTCTTAGTTTACTTCTAAAGTAAAATTCCGTGTGGCACCAAATTCCATCGGAACTGAGGTAGAAAGGATTCAACCAAATGCCAGGAGGGCGTTTCTTTTTATTTTCACTTTGATAAAGCTTTTAAAAATACACTGAAGATATGTTTATCGCAAACAAGCAAATATGTCTCACGGATAAAACACGCCTACTACTACTTCTTACTACTTCCATTTCTCCCAAAACTAATTGCTTCCGTGCAGGTAACAGTCCCGTGACACATTAGAAGGACGACATAGATACCAGAACCTTAAAAATCCTGTTCTTTTCTGCAAGACGCAGACAAGGAGGTTTGGGGTTTGGGCTGTTGCGCGCACACAGCACCGCGCCGGGGGAGGCCGTGCGCCGCCAGGCGGGGCCTCCCGGCGCTTTAACCGGGTGACGCTGGGGCAGCGAAACTGGGGGGGCCACGGAAACTGCCTGTCCTGGCTGGGGCGACAGTACACCGACACAGTCTGTTGAAACTCACCGAACTGTCAGGCTGAAGTAGGTAAATTAATTCGTAAATTATATATCAACAGGGTACATTTACAAGAAAAGAAACCTCAGTGGTGCACAGCGGAGGCGTGACGGCAGGGCCAGAGCGGCGACACTTGCGCCTCACACGGGCGCCCCCAGAGACCGGAATCTTCGACGGCGACCGGCCGCCAACGGCCGCCCCGCCCGCGGAGGGCGGCACCGCGTCCAAGTCCGGCGCACAAAGGCGGGGCCTGGGCGCACGGAGGCGGAGCCATCGTTTCGCTTCGCCCACAAGCTTGTACTTTTTCTCTCGCCGTAGTGCCCGCACCGGAAGCTGCCCCGGGGCGTGCTCTAGGTTTCCGGGCGAGAGCCGGTCTGGGCTCCCATGTGGACCGGGCGTGAGGAGTTGGCGTTCTAAGTCCTGCCCAAGTCGCGCACCGGTGAGCAGGGGCTGTGGGTCGGTGGTGGACCGCGGCAGGGTACCGCGCCCGCCGGCTTTCAGGTCTGCGGAGCCGGGCTGAGGGAGCCGCGGGCACGGCCCGGGGGCTGTGGTAACGAGATGATCCTGTGGCTTTGGTGGGGGCACCTGCGGGGTCCGCGCGTCCGGCGCAGTCAGTTCGTGTCCGCCAGGGCTCTGGTGCGGCCCAAAGCTGCTTGTGCGTGAGGCATTTGCCGCTTGCTCGTAAGCGGGGGGTAGCCTGACCAGCAGTTTCTCCATGTGTTTTCTAGCCCGAGTTTCAGAAATCCGCCAGCGGAAAGATGACGTCCTTAGCCCAGCAGCTCCAGCGACTCGCCCTCCCTCAGACTGACCCCAGCCTCTTATCTAGAGATGAAGTTGCCTCTCTGTTGTTTGACCCCAAGGAAGCGGCCACCATCGACCGGGACACCGCCTTTGCCATCGGTGAGAGTCCCTTTATTTAGGAAGCTCTGTGAAGCGTTTTCTGGGTGGTGGTGTATTTTCTTGTTTTCTGCTATGACCTGCCCGCTCCCTTAGCAGTTTCTGACTTGCGGACTGACGCTGTTAGGGAGAGAATGACAGCCGAGCGCTGCATGCCTGGCGTGTGTAAGTGGCAGCATCTGCATTTCGCAGACGAGGCAGCGAGCCTGCGGAGGTCGTCAAATGATGAGACTGCGGTGCGCAGCGGGGAGGACCAGCCGCAGGCGCCCGGGAAGCGGGCGCTCTCTCCGGGGGGCTGACCTAGCTGTTGTAGGGGATACTCACAAACACCAAAAGTACGGCCCTGCCTGGGAGCACTTGTTCCTCCCAGTCCGTGTAATGCTATTCTCTAACTGAATGTTAGAACTCTGTTTTGGGGGCTGTGTTACAGATTATACATGCTAAAAGAGCTCAGATTTTTTTTTTAAGGGGGTGAGTAAAACTGTAAAAGAGGGGTGAGAAGAGTTTTCTTGCAAAGAGTTGTCAAATAAACTGGCCTTTTCCTAGGATGCACTGGCCTGGAAGAGCTGCTTGGCATTGATCCTTCCTTCGAGCAGTTTGAAGCCCCGCTGTTCAGCCAGCTGGCGAAAACCTTGGAGCGCAGCGTTCAGACCAAAGCGGTGAACAAGCAGCTGGATGAAAACATTTCATTATTCCTTATTCACTTGTCACCTTACTTCCTGCTGAAGCCAGCACAGAAGTGTCTGGAGTGGTTGATCCACAGGTAGCAAATGGACTTAGAGAAATAATTATGGGTTAACAACTTTGATCTTTAAAAAAAATTAAGTAATGATAGCATTTATCAATGTAAAGCTGAAAAATTAGGTAAGTAAGAGATTAACGTGACGTCTGGAGATGGGGAAAGGAGCACGATGACAGTGAGAAGGCTGTGCGCGTCTGCTGCTGAACTCGCGTTTGTTCAGAGTGAAGCACAGGACTGCTGGTGGCCTTGAGGTCCAGCCTCGTTAGTTCTAAGGCCTGCACGTCACTTTGCTGTTACCAGTTGTTACTGCATATTTGGGGCAGAGGGAGTTACTAAACTTTTTTGTTGCTAGAATAACAAAATCAGTGGTTTGGGAAGAGGGGACTAGTATCCTCTAAAATCCTGCCCTTGGTTAAAGGTGTATGCAGACTATTCCTCATTAAATGTAATCTTTTATTTTTATTATAAGGATATCATTACACCATTGTAATAGTGAAACATTGGAAAAGCATAAGGGAATATGTAAACTGTGGAACGTCACAATATATGGCTTTATATCATGAAGTTAAAATTCAAGTTCTGTTTGTAGTGATAAGAGATTTAGACATACTGTTTCATGAAAAAGGGAGATTATACAATAATAGGTGGAGAATGATACTACTTATGTTCCAAAACTGGGGAAGAAAAATGGGGTCAGAGATTGAGAGAAAAATAAGTATTGAACTGATAGGTAGAATGGAAGTGGAGTTTGGATAGTCGGGGTAATTTTTGTCTCTTTTTTTTTTTTTACCATGAAAATAATAGGTATGGTATTTAGGGAATTGAATACTTTTTAATAAAAGTACTTATGAAAAGACCTATATATTTTTTGAAGTTTCCAAAAGAGGAATCTGCCAGGGCCTGGAGTAGCTACACTGCAGCACACCCAGATAAACCCTCTGTAAACCCCTCGATCTGGCGCCGCTTTTCCGTCTCCTCTCCTTTACCGGGTGAGGCTGATCACGCTCTCTCTTCCTTCTTTCTTTCCATGAGAACTTACAAAACATATTCCCTACTCTCCTATTTGGCCCCTTTTCATTTCTCCAAAATTTAAAAGTAGATTCTTATTTCAGACATTCAGATAATACAAAAAACAAGTTTAGCCAAAAAGAAAAGGTGTATGCCAAGTTTGCAGCTTGTAGGGCTGCCTGAAGTACTTGAGGAAAGCTTAGTGGACAAAGGAACATCTTGCCTGGTATAAAGTCACATATAAGAAGTAAGAAAAGGCAGAATGGTGGGACGTGCTGGGAACAATACAGGTAAAAGGAGGGGAGAGTGTAGAGAGGAACGAGGGACCACTTGGCTGGGGGAATTAGGAAAGCACCTTTGAAGAGGCGGCGTTTGAGCTAGGTGTTGAAGGCTAGAAAGGACTTAATGTATGCGACAGAATTAATAAATCTGTCCATTTTTTATTAGGATGGAGGGACCAATGCAAAGTTTTGAAGTTCGTGGACAAATTATATAGGGTTGTAATTTGATAATTTCTTTTTTATTCAAACAAAGTAATGTGGTTATCTGTTTAATTAGTCTTTTGGTTTTAGAATTACGATAATTTAGGAAGCTTGGAAGGTGAACTTGGGAGCATGAGGAAGAGCTGAGCGGTGCTGCCTGTGGGCCAGGTGCTTCTTGGTGGCTTTGACTACAGTGATCCCACAGTTATGTCAATGTGATAACAGGTTCAGACAAAGGTGAAAGTCAGCGGGAAATAAATTTTGATATCAAATATTAAAAACATTACTGCATAAGAATTGGCAGTACCCTGTTGAGTATTTTAATACAGAATAGATGGATTAATGTTTAACTGCTCTATCCTATAGTTATGTGACTGTTCTTACTGATATTCTAAGTAGTTTTAGCTCATTTATAATATGATTTGGACATGTAAGGAAATACTGTTACTTTTTTTCCGTAAAATAAAAGACACATTTTTCCTTTCCACCAATAACGTCATTGATTTGGATATTTTGACTGTGTTGGCCATCTCCCATTATTGGCCAAAATAGTGGGTAGAGGCCAGGGGTGCTGCTAAATGTCTTCCAGTGCATAAGACAGCCCCACAGCAAAGAATTATTTGGCCAAAATATACAGAGAAACTTTGCAGACCACTTTTGACACATTTGATCAGTGACAGCACCTTGTCCATACACTGCACAAATCTTTTTTTGTGTTTCAGTTGCGTTTTTACCTTTCTTGAAATAAGAAAGCATAATATTCTAACAACTTTGCATATTTTCTTCTATCTTCAATATTGAAATGGCTGCACAAAAATTCACCAATTTTGATGTTTTTTAAGAAATGCGTGCTGATATGATAGCTGTCAGTACAGTCTAACAAAATTGTTCGGAATGAAGGTAAAGATAACTAAGCGCTACTAGAGCCATAGTACCAAAAAAAAGTAGCAGATTTTTCGTACAGCCCAGTGTATGCTTATAAATTTTGTGTCAGTTTGCATTGTTTGCTTTTTTTCCCCAGGTTCCACATCCATCTTTATAATCAAGATAGCCTTATTGCTTGTGTTCTACCATACCATGAGACAAGAATATTCGTGCGGGTTATACAGCTTCTGAAAATTAATAATTCAAAGCACAAATGGTTCTGGTTGTTGCCAGTTAAGGTATGATTGTTGAATGACACATATCTGTGATCATTACAGATCTTGATTAAGAGATGTAGTTTGGAAAAAATTAAGTCAGTGCTTCTGAGAGTAGTTCCGAGTGTTACCTCCATCACTTTTATTTCCTGACTTCCAGTTCACCTTGTTGTGGATAACAGCTGGCTTTTATTTTATACCCGGTAATCAAGCTAGGCAATTTACCTATATTATCTAGGGTTTTCATCACAGAACTCCATTTTTTCAGATGAGGACAGGATCAGAGAATTAAATTACTTGATAGAGTTTACATAATTGTAAACTTGGAGTTGGGGTTTGAATTCAAATCCGATTTTAAAGCTTACGTCTTTCCACTATTTTATACTGTGTGGTATTTTAAATTTTGGAATTAAAGAGCTTTAAAAATGGAGGTAAAGAAAAGCGGGAAATACTTAACAAAAATTAAAAGGATAAGGAAAACTTGAGGGGCTTTAAGAAATTATTAAAGCTGTAAAGAAGATACCAGGAATTAATTTACAGGTGAATTAAAAGATGACTGCATTTATAGATGGGTTTGACTAAGATCAGGTAGCATGATTTTGTAGTACAACTGACTTGCCATTATCACTTTGCAAGATACCACAGAGGAGAATAGATGTATGTTAGGAATTTTACTAAATTTTGGGTGTAGCTATTCCAGCTCGGAGGAAGGCAGATGCGGACAAAAGTAGGCTAACAGATGCAGATGTATTGACTGGGCAGAGTCAGCTGTGTGAGTTATGACAGTGAGGTCAGTGATCTGAATTATTAATAAGAAAAGGATGGGCATTTTTTAAGGAGGAGAATTTAAGAGTTTGAATGAAAAGCACTTGAACTGAAGAATGTCCAACAAGAAAAAGCCAACCTATGATGAAGCTTCTTACCAAGCTGTTCGACATTCACGCTGCTAACAGGAAGGTCATTTTCCCCCTAGCCTGCTCATGGGACCTGCTGCTCTCTAGTCATATTCGTTTCAGGTCTTCAGACCCCACTCACCTGTTAAAGTTTACTTCCCTTTCTCCTTAGCACTGATGCATACCAGGCACATTGTTAGGTGGTGGGAATAGCAGTGTAAGGCGGCCATGTCCTTAGAGGTACTTACTACGAGAGTAACTGTAAAGCAGTGATGAAACCATACCAACATTGGCTCAAAAACCAAAGCTGGCCAGTAGGGTTACTAAGAATTTAGGATTCAGATTTAGGTAGATCAAGATGCCACATGTGGTAGATAGATAGGCATTTTTTGCCGAGTGCCCCTACCTTCATTGCTGACATTGTCTTCTGAATTTCTAAGGTTTGCCCAGTTTTAGGTGTTCACCTTGTCTCTGCCACCAGTTGTCAGGAGAGACTGTATTTTGTATTTATGAATAGCAGCAACGTAGAGCTGTTGCTACAGTGGGTCCTTTAAAAGTAACGGCCTGTCGGTGACTGTGCTTTCTGTTTCTGACAGCAATCTGGAGTGCCCTTAGCTAGGGGGACCTTGATTACCCACTGCTACAAAGATCTGGGATTCATGGATTTCATTTGTAGCCTGGTAACAAAATCTGTGAAGGTGAGTGGTGCGTTGTTTTGTGAAGGTATAATTCTGTTAGAATGTGGCTTGCTCTGAATGGAGAAAATGCACAAGGCCTTCCCTGGTAATGGTGGCCCCGGGAGAGGTTGGTGGCGCTGGGGGAGGGTGGTACCTTTGGTCAAGTGAACGGTTCAGGAGCATGAGCGGTGGGATCAGTCTTTGATTTCCAAAGGAGTTTTTCTGTTGTACAAAAATGAGTCAGTGCTTACCAGATTCTTTCTGCAGTGATTGTTTAAACAGTTAAAAGAGACAGTCTAAGGATGTCCGAGGATTGTTCATTCAGTCTTGCTATATTTAATTTAACCATTGAATTTGTGTATTATTAATGTTGCAAATGGTAAAAATTAAAATGTCAGCCTGAGGTCATTGAAAAGAACTGTAAATATTTTTATACTTATATTAATTGGCCTTTCACTCTTAAATTTGTCTTGCTTGTGCTTTTCTTCCAGGTTTTTGCTGAGTATCCTGGGAGTTCAGCTCAGCTGAGGGTTCTCTTAACTTTCTATGCTTCTACCATTGTGTCTTCTTTGGTGGCTGCTGAGGATGTATCGGACAATGTGGTGGCTAAGCTATTTCCATATGTCCAAAAGGTTGGCTCTGCTCAAGTGTATGGTAGATGATTTTGTACTTGACGGAATGTCCTTGCTTTTAAAAATTTAACTTAGACAAATGTTCTACAATGGACAGTTTATTTCAGATGGTTGATTTAATTTTTAGGTAAAAAAAACAAACAAACAACTTTTTCCATCTTAAAAACGTACCAGAGTACGATCTTAATTAGAGTTTCTTAAAGAATAAATGGTGGTTGTTTGACCCTGCCATTGCCTCCCAGGTATATATATTTTGTTCTTTTTTGGGTCATAAAATGACAAAAATCTAGTCTCTCAGTTCTGGAGGCCAGAAGTCTGCAGTCAGGGTGCCGGCAGGGGTGGTCCTGTGGCCTCTGAGGGAGAATTCTGGGCCCCTCTCCCAGCTGCCCTTGGCGCTGCCTGCCTCATGGCAGCCAGCTCCGGTTTCTGCCTGTCCTCACGCACAGCCTCGCCCCCAGACCTCCTGGGAAGGCAGGTGGGCTAGAGGGTCTTTGTGGCATAGGCCCTTGTCACTATTTTTGTGCCGACATCTGCATTTCAGTGCTTCTCCCAGTTGTCTTGGTGCCTGCCACCGTCCCACATCCTGCTCTCGCATCTCACCAGTGTGCCAGGGTCATCGACATCACTGGGACACTGTTTCTGATTGAGGCCTCCCCCCGGGGGGGGGGTGGGCGTTTGCATATAAAAGATGAGCTTGTTGGCTTCTGTTAGGGTGTGTGGCAAGGGAGTGGGGGACCCCTGAAGTCCTGCCTCTCGTCCGAGAGACTTGTCTCTTCTCTGTGTCCACTCAGGAAAGGGGGTCAGCATCTCGGTTTTTACTTCTGAGGAGTGTTCATTAGGTAGTATTACTCTCTAATTGATGGTATTTCTAATTGTCAAGGTAAAATAACACTTTAAGTAGAGTAAAATATATTTTATTTTTTCGTATATTTAAAAAAATATTTAGGGATTGAAATCATCCTTACCCGATTACAGAGCTGCAACATATATGATAATATGTCAGATTTCTGTGAAAGTGACAATGGAAGATACTGTCGTCAACTCACTGGCTTCACAGATCATCAAAACATTGACTAAAACTCCCTCTCTGATCAAGGATGGATTGGGCTGCTTGATAGTGCTCCTGCAGAGACAGAAGCCAGAGAGTCTTGGAAAAAAGTACGTACAGTTGAATTGAGAAATGATAATTAAAGGTGAAGGAAATGATTTTGAATAATTTTTTGAAGATAAATTGCCATTCATTGTGTAACTTGTCAGCACCTTATGTACTTGTTTCTTCAAAGGCCCTTTCCTCACTTGTGTAATGTTCCTGACCTTATTACCATTCTTCATGGGATTTCTGAAACATACGACATCAGCCCTCTTCTGCGTTACATGCTTCCCCATCTGGTTGTCTCCCTCATTAATCATGTTACAGGTATGTGGTTTTATATTTTGTGTCCAAAAATTTGCTTTCTATCATTTGATTCTTTTAAAATAGGAACCACACTCATGTTTACATCTCAGATATATAAAGTTTTTTCTAGCCAGTTGTTTTTGTATAACTGTTTTATTTTTCTTCTGTGAGAAACCTTTAGGGGGAAGGGCAGGTCAGTTGGAGAGAATCCTTGATATGCTTAGAATTCAATTGTTTAAAAAATGTGTTTTTAATCTCTACAAGAAAGGCTAAGGAATTACTTTAAAACAATTGAAATATATTACTGAATAAAACTTACACTTCTCATTTGATTGATATATTAATCAATTAATTGATTTTTTAGAGAGAGAGACATTGATTTGTTGTTCCACTATGCATTCCTTGGTTGCTTTTATGGGCCCTGGCTAGGGATTGAACCTGCAAGCTTGGTGTATAGGGACAATGATCTACCCAACCGAACTACTTGACCAGGGCTCCCCTTTTTATTTAGATATTTAATGGATTTTAGTGATTTCATTTACAATAAATATTCATTTGCTAACAAAAGAGGTTTTCTCCCTTGAGTCACTGAAAATATAAGACCAAGAAAATCTCATGCATAAAAATCCAAAGTGTTTTTTAAACCCAAAATTAATTAGAGAGTATTGACTTGTATTACATATATTTTATCCTTCAATAAATACAGAAAGATAGGGGAGAACTACTTGGTCCTATTGCTGTTTGGACTAAAAAAGGCATCTCTAAATATATGTCAGTGTGTTAGAAAAAAAGGTTCGCTTAACCAAGTCTTCGTTTAAATGTATTTCAGAAACATGACTAGAGTAAATGGAAGTTCACTCCTCCTCCTCCGAGGCTGACAAGTAATGCTGTCCCTGGCTTGGAAGGCAGGGCCAGGTTCTGGGTCACAGTTACCAGGGAGTCCGAAGGAGAGGGTGGCAGCTCTCGGTTCAGGGAGGCAGTATTGGGATGAACGTCTAGCCGGTTCCCAGTGTTACAGCTGTCCCCCCTTTGGCTTTCCGCAGTTCAGTTATTTGTGGTCAACGGCAATCTGAAAATATTACCTGGAAAATTCCAGAAATAAATAATTTATAAGTTTTAAACTGTGAGTGGTTTTGAGTAGCTCAATGAGCTCGTGCTCTGTCCCTCTTCAGACCTGGTTCGTCCCTTTGCCCAGGGCCTGCGCGCTGTGAACGCTGACCCGCCTGTTCGTCCCTTAGGAACTCCTGGGTTATCAGGTCAGCTGTCTTGGCGGCACAGTGCTAGTGTCCAAGTTGCTGTCACCTCCTTCAGCAACGCTTGGAAGTATAGGAGCAGTGACGCCAGGGACTCAGACTTAATAGGGCCTGTTGTCATCTTACTTCATCACAGAAGGAAAATTGAGTACAGGACAAAGACATTTTGACAGAGACCGCGTTTACATAACTTATTACTGTCTATCATTATAATCGTTTTATTTTATTATTATTGATCTCTTTCTGTGCCTAACGTACAAGTTAGACTTATGGGTATGTATGCATTAGGAAAAAGCACAGAATACACAGCGTTCAGTACGATCCAAGGTTTCAGGAACCCACTGATTGCTCTTGGGATGCAATCCCCATGGATGGGGGGCAGTTGTAAGTTACAAAGATCTCAGTCCAGGTCCCAGCATCAGCCACTGTTAATGGGACCTGGGGAAACTTTCATTAGTGAGGTAGGCATGATCATACTGGTTTTTAAAAATACAGAGAATTTCAAGTAAAGGATAAATTAGGATAATATATGCAAAAATGCTTTGAAAAATGACTAGGTGAAATACACTTTTGAAAATACTGTTTTTGAAAAAAAGTAGGTTTTAGTGTATGTGTTTTAAAGTTACTCCTATAGGAAAGTTTTCTACTATAAGTAAATTTAATAACGTAAGCATGCAAAAACCATTTCCCCAGTCAGTTTTAATTTGTTGTATATACTCAGGAGAAGAAACTGAAGGGAACGAGGGTCAAATCTACAGGAAGCACTTGGAAGCTATCCTTACACATATATCACTGGAGAACAACTTGGACCATTTGTTGGCTAGGTAAGTGGTTACTTTTAACATGCTTTTGTTTTGTAATTTTGTGGCTTAATATACTATTTAGGGTTTTTCAGTGTCTTTTATAATGTCTTTCTTGCTTTGTCCATGTCAGTTCACTAATTAAAAGTACTTAGTTCAGTAATTGTGACAATAGGAAAAGTAATTCTCTTGCTTGTCTTTAGCACTTATACATGGTCATGGATAGTTCATAATTAAGCTGAATTGGGTTATAGCTACATGTAATTTGTGACTATTTAATTTCCTAACAATAAGTGGTCCAATGTGCCTGAAACAATACCTTACAGTTGGTGTTCAGTAAATACCAACTAGAAGCTTCGTCCTGAGGATTGGCATGAAATGAAGATTATTTATTCCTTTTTCTGTAAAAATAGTTCGTTCTCCCATTTTCTTTTCTTGCTTAAAAGGCAGCTTGATACGGTGCGGAGAAGGTAGGCACTGCCGTTAGGTGTGGACTCGAACCTGCCCCTGCCATTTCCCAGGGAGTGGAGCAGGACGTTCTGCAGCCTGGTGGCCTGGATCTGGGTTTGCCACCGTGTGGCATTGGGCGGGTGCCTGTATGCTGGCGTGTCACCTTTCGTGCCTCTTGCTCTGAGGCATGGCTTGTAAACAAAAAGGGCGTATACACTTGAAGTGGTTGAGAACGTGGGCTCTGGAATCAGCTGGGGCTAAAGTCCCTGCTCGTCTTGGTGTGGCACAGTAGGGCCCACTGGTGCGGCCGGGGTTTCTGGTCTCCTTTGACCTCGGGCAGTTATAAGACTTCTTTCTCCTTTATTTTTTTTAAGATTTTATGTATTTTTAGAGAGAAGGGAAAGGAGAAAGAGATAGAGACACACATACACACACAGACACACACACATTGATGTGCGAGAGAAACACCATTCAGGTTGCCTCTCCTACACCCCCAACCCGGGAGGAACCCGCAACCCAGGCATATGCCCTGACCAGGAATTGAATCAGTGACCTTTTGGTTGGCAGGACAACACCCAACACACTGAGCCACGCCAGTCAGGGTTAGATTATAAGACTTTTTAGCCCTAGTGTTGAATCTGTAAAATGAGTATTATTTTCTACCTTGGGGTTGGGGGGGTGGGGCGTTTAGAGAGAGATAATGTTCCTAAACCACCTAGAACATGATAACTCTCATGTCTGTTGATACTGGTTTTGTTTTGCAGCCTTCTTTTTGAAGAATACATTTCATACAATTCACAGGAAGAAATCGATTCTAATAAAGTATCTTTGCTTAATGAACAGTTTCTTCCACTTATCAGACTTTTAGAAAGCAAGTAAGTGTGTGTTTGTGCCTCTTGTTTTATAAATGTGTACCTCTTGTTTTAATTTAATATAGTAAATTAATTGTAAAGAGACTGTCCTTTTTTTTCCCCGCCTTCAGGAAAGGACAAGTATAAGATTTAAATGTATTTGAAATATAAGAGAACTTAAGGGTTGTGTGGGAACTGTGGAGAGTATAAGTTTTTTACAGATTTCTTGTTGTTGTTCTTGTTGTAATAGTCATAGTAACTTGATTGATATCACTTGATTTTACATATTACATTGGTTAAAATATTAGCCTAAATCTCAGTAATTTTAAAAATTTTTTCATGTCTTTCATGCATGTAGGATGTGTGTGGTTAATAACTTTGTATAATTTTCTGTATGAATTAATTTCATCCCAGGTATCCCAGAACGTTAGATGTTGTCTTAGAGGAACACCTAAAGCACATTACAGACCTAAAAAAACAAGAGCTTTTTCACCAATTTATCTCTCTCTCTACAAGTGGAGGAAAGTATCAGGTAAGTTTTCCTTCAGAAGATTTATGACAATTCGTAGTCTATTTGTGTGGTTACTTGAAGAACTCTAGAAGGCAGTTTTTGCTACATCACTCCTCTCTTTGGAGTGTGTGTTTTGTTTTTAATTTTTTAAAAATTGATTTTAGGGAAAGAAAGGAGTGAGGGCGAGAGGGAGAAAGAAACATCTATTTGTTGTTCCACTCATGTATGCACTCATTGGTTGATTTTTGTATGAGCCCTGATCTGAGAGAGAACCCACAGCGGTGGCACATTGGAATGATGTTCTAACCAGCTGCGCTACCGTGCCGGGGCTCTTTGGCAGGTTTTATGAAGAGATGAGATTTTACACAGTTTTGCCTAGTTATCTGAGGTGAGGCCATAAGGCAGGGATTGGATGCCTAGAGAAAGCTACAGGAACTTAAATAATTGTGAGTATGGTACTTATTCCAGAAAAACTGTCATTTGGAAATTCTTTCTGTAACGTTCATTAGCAGTCACCGAAAGATGGTCTCACTCAGGTTGGCAGTGTCCTCCTCTTTCTCCTCTGTCTTCACCTTCCAGTGTAGTGTCGCCAGTAATGGGTGGCTGTTTTAAGTCATTGATCAGGGAAAAAGGAGGTGGATTTTTATTTCAGGATCATGTTAGAACTTCAGAAATTTTCTGATGATTCACCTTTAGTCTTTATACTAGAAGTTAGACATCTAAGCAGTTCTTATAATTAGCCTTGAAAATAAATATAATGAAGAGAAATATGATTGTTGGTTTTTTTCTTTCATAGTGAGACTTTATTTTCAATGACATTCCGTTTCCAAATCTTATCCTGGTATATAGATTTCCTTAGTTTAGTTAGGTAAGTAAGTAGGTTGTTACTAATTTGAGTGTCACTATCATACCCTTTAGAGGAACTGCATTCTGTTTTTCTAAAAATTAAGTTTCAGTAAGGTGCTAATACAGTGATTTACCTCAAGTGCTTTTCACTTTGGAATCATGTCTATGAAGTATACAAAAATACTTTATCAAATTACTAAATTAAACCTACCTATAGACACAAGTGTATAGGAAATCGCAGTAGAAACAGTACAATTTTTTTCATCTACCTCATACCATGTCCTGGAGACAGAGATTTTGCTTTACTTTATGGTTTCTGAAACTTGACAGTTGTTACTGAATGTGTTTGGCTGTTTGAGGTGTTTTTCTGTGGTTTTTATTCTTGATCATATGCTGCTCAAATTTAGTGGTGAAATCATTTGGTAATTGTGATGAATCCTATAGTTTTTAGCAGATTCCGATACCTCTTTGATGCTCAGTCTGAATCACCCACTTGCACCTGTGAGACTTCTGGCCGTTAATCATCTGAAAAATGTCATGACAACATCAAAGGTTTGTGTCAGATAGTTTTCATTTGTGATGTTTTTATCCTTATGAGGAACAGGATAACCCCAGAGCGAGGACCTGGAATTAGCCCCTGGAACCGATACGGTGTCATTACGGAGACCAGCTGAGTAAGGCAGATGAGCACCCGGGACAGGGACCCGCAGCGGCTGTGCTCCGGCCACCGCTGGGCACCGTGCGTGCCCTCCTAACCGCTGCATTTGTATTCCCACACTGCAGGCCAGTAGTCCAGCGCCAGCTCGGTATTTCTCAAATTGGAATTTGTAGATCAATTTACAGAGGTTCTCAAATTATCTGAGTGTTTTTCAGTTTTGAAATCTGCTTTTGATTGTCTTAGGTTTACCATGACCGTGTTTGGGGGCATCAGAACGCCAGCTTTTGGAGTGCTTTCCACGTCAGCCCTGCAATTGTATTTGTGTCTAAAGTTCCAGTGGTTCCAAAAAGCGAGCGTGGAGGCCCCTGTGATCTGCACATGCTGCCTTTATACCAAGAGAATATTTTACAAAGACTTCGCAGTCTCAGATAGCATGTTATTTACCTAACTTTAGTTATTCAAACGGTATCTTCACAATTTTTTCTCTTTTGGCTTACCAATGATGTTATTTCCTTAAAATTTTTTTTTAACTTCTTTTAAATGGACTAATTGTTTTTACATAGTCTTCAAATCATGAGTTTGAAGTGCTAATTGTATATACATTTTACTGTAGTTACTACGATTAAAATAGAATGTTCATCTATTATATAATATTTAAAACTGTCTTTTATATTTCTGCACATTTGAAAAATTTCTGGAGTAGAGAAAAGTGGTGGTAGTTATACTTTCCCATAGTGCATGGTAGTATAAACATGCTGAATTCTAGAACTGATGTCATGCACTTAGAACTAAGTCATATTACAAGTTGAATTTAATTTCAGCTAATCATCGTGACTACATTAAAATCATTTGAGTTTTACTAATTTTGTAGTTTTTAAAAATATGTGAATTATAAATTTTTAATGTTTTGGTATTCTATATGTATAAAGAGTTATACTTAATTTTAAAATTGCTATCTAAATAATAACGTAGATCTGTGAAAATATTTCCTTAAAAATGGTTGATCTATGTATGATTTCTTTCACAAACTGCTCATCAGTTTATCTTACTGATTTGTTGGCTAATTACACTCACTGAATACCGGTCTTTGTTGTAGTGGGAAGGTTTCTGGAATCCCCTGATAGTCCTGCAGCTGTGCTCATCCTTCCTCCCTGTGCACCCTCCCCCTCCAGCCTTGGCGTTCAGTTAGTTTCTCAGCGAAGGGCACTGTGCACGTCCAGTGCACAGGCTATAATGCTGTAGGTTCTCTTCTAGGGTTTCTGATTGGGATATTTGGGTACTTAGTAGCTACTTTCTTGAGAAAATTTTGGTGGCATTTGATACATAGAACTTTGACTTCAGTTTTGTGAATTTTAGGGATTTTTAGTTTTATCTCCCAACAGAATGACCTGTTGTTTTTCTTTAGCACCTGCAGGTAGGGATATTTTCAGGTTGATTAGAAGTCTTACCGTTCTGTTACTGTGAGAGATTATATGCTTTATTTTCTTTTTTATTATTAGCTGTATTTTATAGATGAGAGTAGTGAGACCATGAAAGGTTCAGTAACCTCCCTAAGGACACATCACTACTAAGCGGTAGAGCTGGGGTTGAAACCTGTGCACTCTCACTATCTGGGTGCTCTCATTTTAATGTGATCAACTCCTTAATAGAAAAATAACATTTAGACTGTACATACTGTATTTTCAGTGGAAACTGTAAGAGGTTTGTGCTGGACAATGACTCATCTAAAGGAAAAAGGCCCTTCAGAGAATATCTAGATCAGTGCAGGTGTGCAGAGAGGGTTTGGGCTTCCATTCAGGGCAGAGCCTGGGTTCCTTGGCTGGTGTTCTGAGTGCTGTTCACAAAACCAAACTTCCTTTTTAGTGTGAAGTCATACAGTGTTTTAGCAACAACTAAATATTTTTTTCTCTTGCTCAGGAGAGTATTGACGAGTCTTTCATAAAAGAAGCTATCTTAACCCGATTAGGCGATGATAGTATAGATGTTGTTTTGTCGGCCGTAAGTGCTTTTGAGGTGAGTGAATATGCTGTTCATTGACATGCACGTTTTATGGTAAATATTTTCTTGCCCTTCTCATGTGATTCTCTGCTCTAGGCAGGAATATTTTTGAAAATTATTCTTCCATTGGAAATTTGATCTCTTGGGAGCACAGACATCTGTAAGCTTGGTTGAAAAAGCTCATGAGAGTAATTAGATTGCGCAGTGGAACACACATGGAAATTCTTCAGAAAGGAAAAGGATTTTGTGAATTTTACCTTGGAGTCATGGAAAATTGGCTCATGAATGCCACTTTTAAGAAATTGCTCTCTTGAAACTTTTAAATCATACTAGGATTCCTGGAAGATAAATTCTTTATAATTCATTATTTTTTTCAAGTTCCTTTAAGAAGTACTGTATGTATTTAAGCAAGTAAAAATTCACTCAGGACATTTCTTTCCTCTCTAGATTTTCAAGAGACATTTTACATCAGAAGTGACCATTTTAAATCTTCTGAATCTCTTTCAAAGAGCAGAACTTTCAAAAAATAGGGCATGGTATGTATTCATTTCTCCTCATACTATTTTGAGTTGGATGTGTTTGTTGATTTTAGAGGTTTGGGGGAGGATATCAATGTGAAAGAGAAACATCAATCAGTTACCTACCATATGCATCCTGACTAGGGATTGAACCTGCAGCCCTTTGGTTAATGGGGTGATGCTCCAAGCTCCAACCAACTGAGCCACCTGGCCAGGGCTGATTATTTTACTTTGGGCACCTAAGCTTTTTGCATGGAAAAATGACTAACAGGTTTTTGTGTCTATCATATCTAATTCTTAGCGCAAAGCATGTGTTCAGATATTTTTTGAACTTAATGAGTGAATTTTTTATTTCTAGTGGAGTTAAGATACATGGTGCGATACGTTTTTATGTTATAGTTAACCTAATGTAATTTCTAAAAAAAGCATTTAGCTGAATTAGCAGTCCCAAATAATTCCTTTATTAGCATGGATTTTAAGTGTCTGAAAAATGTGTTTGGTGAGGAGACTGGGATTAATGTCAATTGAGGTGGAACAATGTAGTGATGATTTCTTGCTGAATTGAAGTCCCTAACGTGTCCCCAAACCAAATGCGCTTCTTTATCTTTTAGGTACAAGGTACTTGAATTGGCAACAGACATAATAGTTACAGAAGAGGTGCTGAGTGGAAATGATGAGTTGGCCAATCAGGTAGTGGTGCACCTGCTTCCCTTCATGGTCATTGACAGCGATGACCTGGAGTCTCCCGAGATGAAAATTGCTCTTTATTTATCCAAATCAGGACTTTGTTCTCTGCATCCTGTGCTAAGAGGCTGGAAAGAAGGTAAGAAATTCAGTTGCATTTTAGGAAAAATGAACAGGTAACATTTCAAAAAAAAAGTACCGTTAAAAATTGTCCATACTTGCTGTTTGAAAGCATGTGTTTGTTATACATGCCAAAATTTAAACATTTTTCATTGGCATATAATAATGAGAAAAATATATGAGAAATAAACTGACCCATAGACAAATTCAGAATTAGATGAAAGGAAAAATATACAATCAGAAACTAACCCACAAATTCAGATATACAATGAGATAAATATACAATGAGAAAGAAATACAGATAAAATATACAGTGATGAAGAAACTGACAAATTCAGAATTAGATAAAAAGAAAAATAAAAATCAGGTCTTCATGGGAAACTTGTAAAATTTTTGCTTAAATTCCTTACTGTATGTGATTCTTTAGGTAAGTGTTGGTGACATAGGGCCCTGTGTTTAATCTTTTTCTTTTTCTTCTTTTTTTTTTTTTTTTTTACAGCTCTTGAAAATGTCATTAAAAGTACAAAGTCAGGGAAACTAATTGGTGTAGCAAATCAGAAGATGATTGAGTTGTTGGCTGACAATATAAAATCAGGGGACCCTTCTTCAATGTTAAAGATGGTAGGGATGCTGTTAACGCTCAGCCCCAGATTCCTTACATTAACATTCTCGGCATCTGCTTTAGTAGAATCGTCATCGTCGTCTTCTTTTTCTTTTAATTTTTTAATTAATAACTTGCATTCTTGAGAATTTTCTTTTGCTTTAAACATGAATAGTGTTGTACTATATGTTCTACAGATTGTTCAGATCCTTAACATTTTATATAATTTATTTCATTGTGGTTTCATTGGACCAGTAAGAATAATATGTACTTTTTTACCTTTTCCCCCATCTCACTGAAAATATTAAAGTTATATTTTTGTTAAAATAGCAAAATGTCCAAAGGAGGAGAAAATTATTTTTTGCTGTAGTAAATATACCTTTATAACGGTATTAGGTTTCTGATTGAAAAACATTTATCCAATTGGCAGATACAGTTATGTTCATTATAATTTTTGAAATTACTGATACATCAGTGCTTACCTATCTTTTTAAAGCTTTATTTTTGTCATATCACTTTAAATGTAAAACACATAATATCTCCTGAGGCCTGAAGTGTAGGGAAAACTGGCGCCAGCCAAGACTTACCAGTAACGGACAGTGCTTGTTTTCCCAGGTGGAAGATTTGGTCAGCGTCATGGAGAAGGAGCCCTTCAGCCTGAAGCAGAAGGTGACTTCCCACGTGGTCATGGCCGTGCTGGTCTCATGCTGCTCATCCTTGAAAGAAACTCACTTTCCATTTGCAATGAGAGTCTTCAGTTCGTTGCAGAAAAAAATAAAGAAGCTCGAAAGTGTCATTACTGCGGTGGTAAGGAGCATGCCGTCCCTGGAAAGGCGGTGATGTGCAAAGCGGCGGCCTGGTCGGGGGTCCGGGCAGAGTGGGCCGTCGGAGGCCGCAGGGCGGGAGTCAATCTGGGGTGACTGTGAAGATCCTTTTGCAGAATTTCCTTTTGCAGAAAATAATCAAATTACAGAATTTCAGGGTGGCGGTGCTTTGTGTCTGTATCATCTTCCTTGGGATTAGTCATCCCAGGTGTGCCTAACTGCTTTTCACGGTGAAGAATTCACCAGGTGCTTGAACAAAATATTCCTTCATGCTCTTAATTACTAAAAATAGATCTGTATTCTTTTAAAATTACGTTGGAATTGGGTCTCATCAGCCTACTGCTGTCTCTGACAGAGTTACCAAGTTATTAGTATCCCATTTTGAGGTAATACGATTATTCCTTTTAATATCTGTCATATATAATAGTGTTTTGTTTTGATTTGTCCTCCAAACATCAGAGGGCTCCTCATAGGATGCGTTATACGAATCACATCCTTTTCATGTTTACATATACCCTCAAGATTTTATAAGTTTTGGTCGTGGCCATAGATAACTAAAGTTATGTAAACTTTAAAGGAATACTTCTTTGTATTTTAAAAAGTAGCCCAGAGAGGCCCTTTTTAACTTTTTTTAACTTTTTTAACTTCTTTTGTAAAAGTGTGAAACCTGAGCTGTATTCGCTCCCAGTGTTAAAAGTGTGGACAAGTGGAGTGTGTTCTGTATACACAGATACAGATGGCTCTGTAGTGCTTATATTTAAGCCCCTCTCTGAGAGCCACGAGCACCTTCCTGGCTCTGGCAGCACACGGAGCCCAGAGCTCCCTCACTGAGGACAGTGTCTGGCGCGTCTGGCTTTGGCCTGGCTTTCTTCCCAGTTATGACTCTGCACGTGCCTGTACGCAGTTCTCTTTGTCATTGTCCTGCACCTTTTCTCATACTTCCTTTTGGCATTTGCAGTATAATTTCTAAATACCTTAACATTCTGCTACTTGTTTAATCATCTGTGAGTTTGGGGATTATAATATACCTTCTTCAGATTAGCAGTAAAATTGTGAAATGAGAAAAGTCTTGTTAAGGATCTCTTAGAAACCCAACTCCTTCTGTTTAGAAAGGTACCATTTGGTACACACAATTTATATGAATAATGTTTGTTTTTAGGGGTGGCGTTTTAAGAAAGCATAAAAATGAAGCCTTGGTTACACCTTTCTTGTGAGTGGTGTTAGATCTCTTTAAAACTCTGATTAAAGTTACTAATTCTCTCACCTAAATGCGCATACAGACAGAGTTTTGCTTATTACCCCGTCATACGCATCGTTGCAGTCCACCTGTGTAACCCGTTCTGACAACTGCTTTGAGCCTGTGCCTTCTTGTTTCCGTGCTGTTTCAGGAGCTGCCCCCGGAGTGGCTTTCTGAGCTGATGGTGGACCGGGGGTTACCAGCGCAGCTGTGGGCGCATTACATACAGCAGGTCAGCGCCGCCCAGCGGATAGCCGTGGAGGACTCGGTGTTACTCATATTTTCGCTGAAAAACTTTATTTATGCAGTAAAGGCTCCTAAATCTTTTCCTAAAGGTAGGACAAGGTGTGAATGTTTTGAATGGGATATCCTGAAAACTGAGCTTTTGGCTCCACGACTATTTTTTTGTTGAGTAAAAAGTCCCAGCAGAGTGTTCACAGGAGTCATGCTTGTCTCTCTGGTCACGTCCGCGCAGATGGGGTGTGGTGGGACCCTGACCAGCTGGCCTCAGACGGCAGAGACTACCTGCGCCTGCTCATCGGGCTCTTCGAGATCGTCCTCTGTGGGGCTGACACCGCTCACTTCCGGGTGCTGATGAAGCTGTTCCTCAAGGTGTGGGCCCTCTTTTGCAGGCATGCTCTTCCCCTCAAGGTGTCATAGGCTATTTTAGTCATGACAGTCTTGAATGAGAATGAAAGTAGGCTTTTAAACAGTAAGGAGCATATGATGATCAACATAGGCCCTGTAAAGCAGCGCAGTGATCCTGACTCCTATCACTAGGGGTGACAGGAGACTAGCATTGCCACGTGCCTCCTTATGCATTAGGCCTGTTCACATGTTGGCTCGTAACAGCCCAGTCTACTTGGGTGCTTAATAGCATTACCAGTGAGAAACGGATGTTCAGAGAGGTGATTTAGCCTATGCAGAGTCACTCAGCTAAGAAACTTCATCACAGTACCAGCGACATCCATGCTACCAGGTCAGTTCTTCGTTCTTGTCTGACCTGCCTTCTCAGCAGCTGTGACACAGTTGACATTGTTCACTCTATCTTTGAGGGGCTTCCTTAACGAGGCATCCCTAGCATCACTCTTGTCTCGGTGTTATGCTTAGTGTCTTCATTTTGTTTGTTAAAGGTGTTCACGTGCAAAGTTAGAGCAAGTCCTCTGGATATTAGTCCTCTGAATTCATTTACATTCTTGCCAGTTTGCTAAAATACCAAGTGTAGAAAATGTGTAAGTGACAGGCAAAGCAAAATATTTAATCAGATATTTGTTTTCTATAATCATACACTATTATATTTAGTAAATGTTAAATGTCACTGTTTTTGTTTTTTTTAAATTTAGGTACATCTAGAAGATGTTTTTCAGTTATTCAGGTTCTTTTCTGTGTTATGGACCTACGGTTCTAGTCTTTCAAATCCGCTGAACTGCAGTGTCAAGTCAGTGCTCCAGACTCAGGCCTTGTATGTGGGCTGCGCGGTGCTGTCCTCCCAGAGGCCGCAGTGGAGAGCCAGCCTGGCCTCCACGTCTTCTCCAGGTACTGCGCCGGGCGTTGCACGTGCTGTCGGACCAGCTCGTACGGCTTTCTGTGTGTGGTTCATGTGGGTTGTAGCCTGGAAAATTTCTTTTTTGTAGTTTTTGAAATAGAGCATGTGCATGCTCGCCCCCATATACGTTATACCTGTTTACTTCTAAGTATTGCTTTTAAGTTATATATGTCAGTTGCAAAATCTCACTCCAAACCAGAATAATATAATTCTTACTACTTATACTGTGGGTCTCCACTCAGACAGCCCTCCTGGATTTATTTCTTTTATCATGTGTAAGTCATTTTCAGGTTAGGCACTTACTATGAAACCCCCCAAAATAAAATTTATATTTTTGATAAAGGGAAATTTCAAGTTTTGTGAAAGAAGCAGAATTTCATCAAGTTGATGAGTATGTTATTGAAAGGGGGCGTACCTACTTCCAAAGCTCTTGACAACTGGGAGGGCCTGGCCAAGGTAGACCCTTAGCGACTGAGGGTGAGAGAGTTGATGAGGATGATGGATGTCATCAGTACTTGAGACTGGGGTGATTTTAATCAGAGGAATGAGTGGCTCTTGGGAAATTTGGAGATGTTCTTGATTATTTTTTAATTCCAAAATTGCTATTTAAAAATGTTTTGTGAAAGCAGAGTGAATGATCATAAACTTTTCACAGAATAATTTCTCTATGTCTTATTAGCTCCTTGGCAGAGCACATAATTATAGTTGTATCCAAAATTTTATCAGCTATAAGGTAAAGTAGATATATAAATTCAAGTTTTACTTACAAAATAAAATCCTAAGAATGTATTTATTTCTCCACTACTTACTATAAAATTGCAGCCCCTGTTTTAGGTAGATTTACTTTTAAGAAAGTTAAAAAAAGTTTTTAATGAGAACTTCCTGTATATTTTTTAACTTTAATTTTTCACTTAATATGTTATAAACATTGGTCTATATTAATAAATAGCCCTGGCCAGTGTGGCTGAGTTGGTTGGAATGTTGTCCCATAAACCAAAAGATCACAGGTTTGATTTCTGGTCAGGGCACATAACCTAAGTTGCAGGTTCGATCCCTGGTCAGAGCGCGTATGAGAGGCAGCTGATCAGTGTTTCTCTTCCTCTCTCTCTCCCTCCCGTCCTCTCTCTAAAATCAACGGGCATGTCCTCAGGTGAAGATTTTTAAAAAATAATCATAATGTTAAAATTCTTTCAACATCCTGTTTTAAAAAAATAAATATAGAAATATAGAAACATCTTTTTAAAAATGTCTGCATGGTGTTTCATCTTATGGAAATAGCATAATTTATTGAAATGTTTGTTTCCTGTTAGAGGTGTGAGTTTTCAAAAAGGTGAATGTATTTTATTTTGAGGTCAAAACTCTTTTGATTTTCTGTCAGGTCTGCAATGTCTGTTGCCTTTTGGCATCAAAGGGAGCAGCCCCTGAGGGATGTGTTTCTTTGTCCATCGGTAGCCAGGCCGATGGACTACGGTTTGCCTGTGGCGCTGCTGCAGGCCAGGCTCCTGCCTGTCCCTCCTGCCTTGTCCTCTGTCACTTCCCCCTCCCTAAAGTGCCCCTGCACTTCTGCTGCCTGGACATGTCACAGGACTCCATTGAAAACAGGAAAGGTGCACCTTGTTCTGTCTGGAAGCTCAGGGACCATACCCCAGAATCCCTGCGGGCCTCGGGGAGAAGGGCTCTTAGTCACTGAACCTGTCCACAGTGCGCTTCTAGCCCAGCCTCGGCCATGAGGGGCCTGGGAGGTGTTGGCTGGCGTTTGTCCCAGTTTAACATGTTATGCTGTTCAAAAGAAAGATGTTGCTGATTATAATAACAGAATATCATATGTATGAAGTAAGTTTTTTGGCAGTGGCTTGGGAATCTAACTACAATTATTACTTTGTGTGTAGATATGTATTCTGGCTCAGTCTTGCATAAATGATTAGATCTTAACATCCTTTGTCAGATGGAGGCTGCCTTTGATTTTTATGCCTGATTAATATAGTAAATTTATTTGCATGTTTAAAAGCAAAAACGTATTTTTAAATTTTATGTAAAATATGCTATTTTAAATCTAAATAATATTAGAATGAGGTCACACAGATTTTAAAAATGAAAGATGTTCCTAAAAGCTGATTACTTAATATAGCTTTGACTTATCTTAAGTTCCAGTACCTTATTGGAATATGGTAGCCATAGTACTTATACAGTTAACCTTTGAAGAACACAGGGCTAAGTTAGGGGCACCAACCCCCATGCAGTCAGGAAAACCTTCTGTTGACCAGCAGCCTTGCCAATAACAATTAGTGCATATTTTGTATGTTTTATATATTATGTACTGTATCCTTATAATAAAGTAAGCTAGAGAAAAGAATATATTAAGAAAATCATAAGGAAGGGAAAATCTATAGTATTTACTGAAAAAAGTCCATATTATATACTTAAAGTGGACCCATGCAGTTCAGAGCAGCGTTCAAGCAGGAGCCTATAAGTAAGGGATGAGGTTCGAGTACTTAAAATTTGTTTTTGCATTTGGATGTTTCAGGAAGCTCTACTCTGCTGCACAGGGAGGTTCCCTCCGCCAAAACTTTCCAGGTGTTTGTTTCTGACTTTATTTTATAATTTAATGTTTCAGAGACCAGGAATAATTTCCAGCTTTCATATTGGCCTCAGAAAAGTTTAAAGCTGTCAAGCTGTTTTTTAGCATTTTAGAGTGGAAAATGTAGAACAGATCACTTCAAAAAAAATAAAAACCCACGTAATGTGTTTCAGTACAAAGTGTGAAATAACTAGATAGCATACAAGGAAATAGATACTTCTTATCCCAGAGACAGCTTTTCGAGAACACCCCAATCCAGCTGATCTCACAGATGCATTCTACTAGATCTTCAGTGCTCTCGAGTTGAGCAGACCATAGAATGAAGGGAAGCTTCCAGATTCTTTGTCTAAAAACCAGCATAATGTTGAAAATTGACACTGACAGAGAAAACAAAACAATAACCCAGGGTTTAATAATGCAAAAAATCCTAAGTATTTGCAAATTGAATTCAGCAGTCTGTTGTTTTAAAAATCGAGCATTTGCCCAAATAGAGTTCACTTCAACAATACAGAATTGGTTCAAAATAACATAATAGGGCGTATCAATATTGAAGGAGAAAACTCGTCATGGTCCAAAGATCTGAAACGGCATTAGATAAAAATCGGTAATTATTTCTAGTTAAGTGATGGCAAAGTCTGAGTAAATGATGAAAATACTTGTCAAATCAAAAGCCGACATTTTCACTGCATAGCTAGGAAAGCAAAAACAAAAGTAACAGTGTTAAGTTGTTCACTGTTACTTAACCTAGCTCTGGAAGTACTAATTGGCAGAAAAGTTTCAGTTAAAGCTGACACCACAGATCTGTGGGCTTCTTGGGTGGATTATTCAGTAGGATATCTGGCCAGCTGTTTGGAAACATTTGAAAAGTTTGGCTCAAGCCTCATCCCTGCAAAGAAAATTTCACAGAAAAAAAATTTAGCTCTGTTTTAGCAAAGATCATGGAGTACCTGTCATCTCTAAATATACAAATTGATACCTTTAAACTAATTTAGAGTGGGGAGTGCCTTTCCAAGCAACATACAAAAGTAGGAGAGAAGATGGACTAAAATTTCTGCCTTGAAGCAAAGTCACAATAAACATCAATGCAGGACAAAATCTTTGCACGCACGATGTACAAGTGGTTAACTTCCTCCCTATGCACGTGCAAGGGTGTATGTGCCAGGGCGTTTGCAGTTTTAATGGCAAAAGTCTATAAACCACCTACACTTCCTCCAGTTGGGTACTAGTTTTAAAAATACAGAAAATCAGTGGAGACCCGTACAACTTGAAAAGAATGCTTTAATTTAGTTTTGTGTGGCATACACTGCCAGCATATTTTGAGACATGACAGGAGTTTCTGCAGAAGGGTGTATCTATACTGTCCTCTTATTTGTGCTTTTCCAAAAGGATTTACCAGCGTATATCTGGCGCTTTTCTAGAGAGTAAACAAATAGACAGTGAGTGGTCTTTGGAGAGGGAGTTCAAGTTGGGAGTAAAACTTGTCATCAAGTTTTGGGTACTGTTTAAATTTTGTACTGTTTCCATTTTTTAAATTGATACTTAAATATTTTTCCTTTGGTTTCAGTGGTGGCGTCTCTACTGCTTAACCTGGGAAGCCCCATAAAGGAGGTCCGGAGGGCGGCTGTTCACTGTCTGCAGGCCCTCAGCGGAGTGGCATCCCCGTTCCACATGGTGATAGAGCACGTGGTGCCCAAAACAGAGGAAGTCACCTCAGACGCCACCTACATCCTTCAGGTACCTCCCAGCGTGGAGGGTCGTGTGTATACACAGGAGTGGTTTCCTCCTTTCTTGACTTGTGCTTTTCAGGGATTGTGATTGCATTCATCCTCTGAATTTAGAAACTGATAGGTCAATATCTGCACATCTTCGTCCCCAATTTTAAAAGGCAGCTGCTGGTAGACCAGTGTTCGGTTTTAGAGAGGAAGCCAACTGAGGGGGACCAATGTCCATGCCTATTAAAGTTTCAAGGGGAAATAAAGAGTGACCCTCCATAATTAGTACATATAACCTTTAGGGTTGCTTAACTCTTTTTTTATCTTTTTTTATCTTTTTTATTTTCTTTTTTGGTACGCTAGGATTTGGCTACTTTATTTGAGGAACTGCAGAGAGAAAAGAAACTGAAATCTTATCAGAAGTTGTCTGAAACTTTGAAGAACCTGCTTTATTGTGTATCTAGTTGCCCGTCTTATGTTGCCAAAGATCTGATGAAAGTGCTCCAGGGAGTTGACAGTGAGGTGAGTGCAGTGTTGGGGGGCCGCGCTCCGTGGGGTGTCACTGCGGGCCATCGAAACCGCTGCTGTACGGGCAGGGCACAGGCAAAGGCGCATAGGTGCACTCAGTGAAACTTTCCTTACTAATTTGGGAGAGGAAGCGTTGCGGTGGAGGAGGAGAGATAGGAAACAAAAGGCAAATATTGGTGAGTTTCTTTCCATTTTAAAGTTGTGTGTTATCTTTGTCTAATCACTGACCTGATTTTAAATGGCCTTTAAAATCACATGGGGAAAAACATGAAAGCTGTGCCTCGGAAAAACTGCAGGGCTGCATCGGTTCTGGTGAAAATCCTCCACGAGGCAATTGGACATACGATGGGGAACCTAAAAAAACCCTGTAATTATCTTCTGGAGGGTGGGCCCTTGTGGTAGAGGCTTCTCCCACTAGGTGAGTGTTCTAGGAACCTATCTGGATCGGTGTACAAGCAGGCATCATTGTGAGAGGCTGATTCAGCTTCAGTGAAATTTTTTTAGAGACTCAGTGCATTTGCCCATTTCACGATGGGTAATTTACAAGCACACCTGCCCACACTGTGCTGAGTGTTCAGCAGTTTTTGAACAAAAACACCATAACCCCCATGCCCCACTGTCTCTATTGACCTGATCTTGCCCTGAGTGACTTTGTTTTGTTTCCCCACTTTGGGGGAAATGGTTTGCCAATGTGGAAGAGGTGAAACAAAAAATGGCAGAGGCACTATGAAGGCATCAAAATTGATGAGTTCAAAAACTGTTCAGAGCAGTGGAAAAAAGGTCTTGATAGGTGTATTGCATCAAATGAAGAGTGCTTTAAAGATGATCGAAGTTGAAACATGTAAGAGTAAATACCCAATTTCTTATAAGTAAATTTCATTTTGGGGGGGATGTCCCCCCTCAAAGACTCTGCACATTTCAAAACCATTTGCTCACTTTTTAAATGTATGTGGTTGCATACTTTTTGGGAAGAGATCCATAGCTTTCATTGCATTGTCAGGGAAACCTGTGGTACAGAGAGAGGTTATGAGAGTCTAGTTCATGTGACAGCTGTGCTGGGGACAGGGGACGACTTGCTGGTCCTGGTGTCCACCTGCCTGTGTGCCTCACCAGCCTCAGTCTGACTATACCGTGGAGATTTACTGACATGGGTACAATGGGGTGGAAACCATTTGGTTGAATTCTCCTGGTGGGAGCAAACAGATGGCATTTCTTAGCTCTGTGTCATTCCTGCTCTAGTTTAAGAATCGACCATCTTGGCCCTGACCGGGGTGGCTCATGGATGGAGTGCTGGTCTGCGAACCTAGGGGTCGCAAGGTTGATTCCCAGTCAGGGCACATGCCTAGTTTGCAGGCCAGGCTCCCAGTAGGGGGCGCTCGAGAGGCAATCACACCACGATGTTTCACTCCTTTCTTTGTCCTCCTTCCCCTCTCTCTAAAAATAAATAAGTACAATATTTTTAAAAAAAGAAGAAAAAAAAAAAAGGAATTGACCATCCTGTTCCGTGAAGGACCAAGTAGTAAATAATTTAGGCTCTTCAGGCCATACAATCTGTGGCGGCTGCTCAGCTCTGCCTTGCAAGGTGGTAGCAGCAGAGACAGCAGGTAACAAACAGGCCTGGCTGTGTGTCAGGAAGCAAGCTGTACAAAGCAGACGTCCTCTGGCTCTGGCCCACGAGCCACATTTTGCTGGCACCTGATTTAGTTATTAAAGGCTGCATACATACACTAATTATATCAAGTTGGAAACATTGTTTGGGAAAGTATGCAATGTTTTAGAAAAAGCTAAAATTTATAGCTTTTCAAAAGCTAAAATTTTTGTAGTCCATACCTTCAGTTTAGTTTGTATTTCCTGTTTTCAAAAGGTCTTGGGACACTTGACAGATTTCTCCATTCATCTCTGAAGGGTTTAGAGCTTTTGACCATTACAGATAAAACTGTCAGAAGGTACCTGAGTGCTCAGTTGGATTAATAGTCATCTGACGTCCAAGAGCTCTTCATTGTTGGGGTTTTTTTTTTCCTCCAGGTTAAGCTCCCAGTCTTCTAACATAATTTCTTTGGAGGTCTTTGTTAAAGCAAGTAAAAGCATGTCGGTGTAATAACTATTTACTAATAACTTCTCTACGCTTCAGATGGTGCTTTCTCAGCTATTGCCTGTGGTTGAACAACTGTTGGAAAAGATCGAGAAGCAGCCCACAGCTGTCTCGAAAGATGAAGCCACTGTTTTGCATCTCGCTCTGGGGAAATACAATGAATATTCAGCTTCTCTTTTGCATAAGGACCCAAAGAGTTTGGATATATTTATAAAAGCCATGCATACAACAAAGGAACTTTTTTCAGGAATGCCCACCGTTCAGATTACAGCCTTAGAAAAGGTCAGTGATTTCTTTCAGAAACCTAAAGCATATGCAAGCTTGAAAAAATGTGTAATGTTTTACTTGGAGAAGATGAAGTGGACTGGACATGTGTTAGAGGAATTTGATTTATTTGACCCATTTTGCAAGACTGAATGATGTACGTGGGTCATTAAGAAGTATTGCATTTTAACTGATAAAATTGGGAACAGTTTTACATTGTGAGAGAATGATAAAAGATTGTTTTTGGAAATCAGGTTTGTTCATTGAGCTCAATGGCCTTTTTTCTACTCCCTCTAGATTACAAAGCCATTTTTTGCAGCTATATCAGATGAAAAAGTTCAGCAGAAGCTTTTGCGCATGTTGTTTGACTTATTAGTGAACTGTAAAAATACACATTGTGCTCAGACTATTAGCAGTGTTTTTAAAGGGGTAAGTTGCAACGGTTTGTAATTTATTAATGTTTGTTTTCTTCAAAGTAACACCATGTTTAACTATCCTCCATTGTACAATATTTTTAGAAAGGCAAATGTAACCATTAACAAAATCACAGAAAATGTGGTTGTAGAGAAGTGCTAAATCAAAATGAGAAGTCTTCATCTATATTTTTAGTGCATGAACTATTCCTGGTTTTAATCAGTTAGGGGGTGTGTGTGAGTTTGGAATTTCCTTGGGTTAGGGGATCTGCCTGTTTGGGGCAGGGGTGGGAATGCACAGGGCTGGTGTCAGCTGGTCCCAGCTTGCTGTGCCTGCCTCCGGGGGTTGTCTAATGGTGCATGCACAATGGCTCTGAGCGCCTGCTTGTTGGTCTGAATGTACCCCGAAACCTAGCTGCACATTAGAATAGCCACCTAGTTCTGTTCTGTTGTGTTTTCAAGGGAAACATTACAAAAAGGTAAAAATATTGTTCAGCAGGGTTTTAACATTATTTATTTAGATTTCTTAGATAAATTAAGTGAAACAAATGAAGGCACAGAGCAGTGCGTATCATATGCTCCTGTGTTTTTGTTTTTTAAATCTTTATCCATCTGTCCACAAAGGTAAAATTTCCAAATGAACACATAAGAAGTTTTCAGTGGTGCTTGCCTTTGGGGATCGGCCTGGGCTCTGGAGTTGTAGGGAGGCATAAGAACGAACGTAGATGTTTCAGTGCATCTCTTCTCATCAGTGTTCACTGCTCTAATTTTATCCCGTGAGTTACATCATTACCATTTTTTCTTTTTATTTTAGATTTCTGTTAATGCAGAACAAGTTAGAATAGAACTGGAGCCACCGGAGAAGACTAAGTCCCTGGGCACGATTCAGCAAACGAGGAGGCAGAAAATGCAGCAGAAGTAAGGCTGCGACTGCAGGGGGGCTTGCGGCCCGGGCCAGGCGTGTTGAGAAACCGCTGATTCTTCCATACCCATCAATTTGGCCTAGCCAGTTGCATCTCTTTCTTAGCACTGATGGTAACTGTTTTTCCAACTTGTTGTTATATCTGTTTCCCAGAAAATCACAAGACCTAGAATCTGTTCAGGAAGTTGGAGGTTCTTACTGGCAAAGAGTGACCCTCATCCTAGAATTGCTGCAGCACAAAAAGAAGCTCAAAAACCCTCAGGTCCTGATACCGACGCTCTTCAGCCTGCTGTCAAGGTAGTGACCCCGCCTGTGGTCGAGGAGAAAGGGCCTTCTAAGTCCTCCTTATCTCATTTCATTTAACGTTCCTTTTCTTGCTTCACTGGTCTATAAAATTAAGAGCTGTCGTTGAAGATTAAAAGAATGGTTTTAGGTGCCCATTGCCAGTGCCCCAAACTGACTTGTCCTGTGCTGTGTGGTAAATAACCACTCACTCACCTTATGGCCTCCTTCCCTTCTTAACTTTATTTATTTATGTATTTTTAGTTTTTATTTTATTAAGTTTTTAGGAGTGACAGTGGCTAGTAAGATCATACAGGCGATACATGATCTGTATATTCAGTTGTGTGCCCACCACCCAAAGTTAAATCCTCGTATGTCACCATGTATTTGGCCCTTGTTACTGCTTCACCACCCCCCTTCTCTCTGGTTACCACCATGCCGTTGTCTGTGTGTATGATTTTCAGTTTAAAATCTCACATAAGAGTGAAATTATATGACTCTTCACTTTTTCTGACTTATTTTTATTAGCATAATATTCTCAGGGTCCCTCTGTTGTTGCAAATGGCAGTTTTCATCTTTTTATGGCTTCTTAACTTTCAACACCAGGTCCCTGGAGCAGCTTTGCTTACATTTGAAGATACAGAGTGACATCCACTGTGGTTTTTTAGGTGTAAATTATTGGATAGATTAGCCATAATGTGTGCCATTGAATTGTGGATGTGTTCTTTCATCTGAAAAGCAAAGTGATTCTGAGTCCAAATAGTTGATGGAAAGTGCAGTCGAGAGAAGAGGTAATCTGATATGAGCACCTGCCTGTATGAGAAAGAAGTTAGAGTTAGAAACCTTCCCTCTTGTGTATAGACTTGATGGTTAATGTTGATATTTTAGTCATCCCTTAATATATGTTCTAGACAGGGGTCATTGGTATGTCACTGACATCGTACAACTTTCACATCCCCTCGTTTCTCTTCTGGGGTCCTGCAGGTGTTTAGAGCCTCTGCCACCAGAGCAGGGAAACATGGAATACACCAAACAGTTAATTCTCAGTTGTTTGCTCAACATCTGCCAAAAACTCTCTCCAGATGGCGGGAGAATACCAAAAGGTGCGTGTGGGCTTGGGTGCTTTGTTGGAGGGGAAGGGTGGGAGAGCTGTCCACGTTGGGTAGAACTGTGCCTGCCACTTAGAGGTTGTTCACTTCTCCCCACTGTAGACATTCTAGATGAGGAGAAGTTCAATGTGGAATTGATCGTTCAGTGCATCCGCGTTTCAGAGATGCCTCAGACCCATCACCACGCCCTTTTACTTCTGGGGACTGTGGCCGGAATATTTCCCGTAAGTACAAGTGGCGAAGGGTGTCAGCAGATACGTCTGCCTCCTGTGGACGTGCAGGGGTGGTCCCTGGTTTGAGTGCAGTGGACTCGGGGATCTTAGAGTGCTGGTGGGCTCTCAGCCCTGCTCTCACCAGCTGGGGTGGATTTTGCTAGGCTTCAGTTCCTCTGCGTGAAGTGGGAATAACAGTAACCTTCCTCACAGGGTGACCGTGAGGACACGACTGGACGGTGTAGTCAGCACCGAGCGCAGTCCAGCCCCTGACACTGATCAGTGGTGGGGTCAGTGTTGGAAACAACAACTGTCCCCACCAGTCCCCGGAAAGCTCTCAACCAATGACTTAAAATTAATTTGCTTATGACCTATGTCAGTTAAAGAAATCATGTCCCTTATAGAAGCACATGATTTAAAGGATTTTGGAGAGACTGAAATTTCACAGGGGAGATTTATGTCAGGCTCTTAACCTGGGGCTCCCTGTGAGTGTGAGGGGGTCTTTTGATCTGCTGAAATCATGGGCAAGGTTTTTGTGCATGGGATTTTTTTTCCCCAGGAAAGAAAGTCAGTAGCTCTCAAGAGGACTTGATAATCCAGAAATGGTTAAGAATCATGGATATTTTTTATTGCAGTATAGTTTGTGCCATAAAATTCACCCATTTAAAGTGTACACTTCAGTGGTTTTACTCTCTTCACAAAGTTGTATCACCATCATAATCATCTGGTTCCAAAACAGTTGCGTGCCCCGTTAGCACGCACTCCCTGTTCTCTCGCCATCACCGTTGTCTGTGAATGGAATCATAGAACATGTAGCCATCTTTGTGTCTGACTTCTTTCACGTAGGTAGCGTGGTGTTTTCAAGAGTCAGTGGTGTTGAAGCTTGAATCAGTGTTCCTCTTGATGGCTAAATATTTCATTTGTGTGTATATGAAGGGTATTGAAGCTGTTTCCACTTTTTGGCTGTTATGGTAAAATTATGCTGCCGAGGACCTTTATAAATGAGATTTGTGTGAACATGTTTTCCATTCTTTTTGGAGTGGAATTTGCTAATTTTAACTTTCTGAGAAACTTCCAGCCTATTTTCCAAAGCAGCCGTACCGTTCTGCGCCCAGCAGCAGTGTGTGAGGGTTCTCGTTTCCCACACCCTCACTGTTCCATGTTGTTGTCCCTCTGTCTCGTTACAGCCATCCCCGTGTGTGTGCAGGGGAGCCTGTGGGTCTTGCATTTCCCTGATGACTAATGTGTTGAGCATCTTTTCTTGGGCTTATTGACTACTGTTTGCTTATCTTAGGGAAAATCTTTGCAAATCCTTTGCCCATTTTAAAACTGTGTTGTTTCTCATTGCTGAGTTATAATGAATCATTGATATTTGATGTGTTTAAAATAGAAAATGTTGACAGATGTATTTTCTTTCAGGATAAAGTTCTGCACAATATTATGTCCATTTTTACATTCATGGGAGCCAACGTCATGCGTCTAGATGATACTTATAGTTTTCAAGTTATTAATAAGACAGTGAAAATGGTTATTCCAGCACTTATTCAGGTAAGCTGTCTTTATTCCGTCATTAGTATTACTTTTAAAATTTTACATAGTATGAAATTCAAGCAGCAGTAAATGAATGACATTTAAAAGCCTTCCTGAAATGCTTAGATATTTGTGCCTCTTAAATTTTAGGTAGTGAAGTTAAGAAGTAATCTTGGATATAATGTTTTTTCCAAGAATATAAATAAACATGCATTCTACAAGGGTGTAGCTACGAAAGTGTCTTGACATTATTCTGACAAAGTGAATTTACATTTACTGTGTATTTCAGGACATTGCATCATTTTGATAATACCCTTGTGTAGGTCGATGAAGATAGGAAGTTTTAGAGCTACAATGGCAAAGTTGTTAATATGCAATTCAACAGACATTAACCCAGCACTCTCTGAGAGCTAAGCACTCAAAGAGATGAGTGAGACGTAGTCTCTGCCAGTAAGGAGTGGACAATTTGAAACTAAAAAGTGGCCTCGGAGATGAAAGAGGTTGGTCATCTACTTGAGTTTTTTGTTTATCTCCATTGTTGTTGGTCTTTTGTTACTGATTGACCATTCCAGGGATGACCATATTCGGCACTGTCTCCTTTTGATCTTGGTATTAGATTGGTATCCGCCATGTCTTAACATGTTAGCGAGTTAGGACACATTTATATAAAAAAAGAAAAATAACTGCCTTGATGTCATATATGCTGGTAGAATAGATGAGTGCTGAAGAGTGCAGACTAGCGGCCAGGCTGACCCCAGAGCTATGGAAGAAACAAAGTGTGAAGTGGGGGTGGATGCAGGAAGGGTCAGGTTTGCACGGTGACGGCAGAGCCGTCAGTGGCGCAAGCAGAGGCACAGTCCTGGAACGTGCCCAGGGTATGGAGCGTGGAACATAGCTGACTTGGTGGAGAGCAGCGAACCAAGACGGGGAAGGGGCCCTGGCTTACACACCCGTCTTTGTAGTCACTGAACAGCTCTGTTTTGAACACCAATACCAGAGTAGAATGGATTGAACTTTATTCTGAAAGAAGCAGGGAGCTGTGGGCCTTTCTGTGCTCTCTTTTCTCAGTTGTCCCCATTCTCCTTGAGTACAACACAAATCTGGCTTCATTTTTGCAGCTTCTCAGACGTCCAGAGAGCAGACTTGCTCTCAGTGCCTGGTATTAGGTGTTTGCCATTTAGTGCTTCCTGTTAGCTCTTTACATCGTGTCTTATTTCTGATGAGCCTCCTTTGGGGAAGGGCTCACATCCTACACTTTGTGTTCCCCTCAGGGCCAAATCCTGCCTGGGACAAAATTTATAGTCTGACTGTTTACCGATCGGTCTTTGATTATGCAAATTCTTTTGATAACTTTGGGCACACATGAAGGCCTGTCCTATCCACTTAAAGCCTGTTTTGTGGGAGGGTTACTTGTTTCTGCTCACTGACCCTGCTTGCCACTCCGCAGTCTGATGGTGGAGACTCTGTAGAAGTTACAAGAAACGTGGAAGACATCGTGGTGAAAATCATGAATGTGTTTGTGGACGCGCTGCCCCACGTCCCAGAGCACAGGCGCCTTCCCGTCCTTGTTCAGCTCGTTGACACACTTGGTGCAGAAAGGTTCCTCTGGGTCCTCCTCGTCTTACTGTTTGAGCAGTATGTCACTAAAACAGTGCTGGCGGCTGCCTGTGGAGAAAAGGTCAGAATGTAGGGTTGGGGGTAAGAAAGAAATGATGATGTTTCACACAAACCTTATGGTATTTTCCAGCTTAAATAGGTCTGGCAGTGGTTAATGTGCATTATTTCACAGTGCTTGCTCAGAACCACTTTTAAAGATGCCTTTGTCATTCTTTAAAATTGTTTACAGAGCCCATGACTCTGAATTCCACAGTAGCAGCAGACATCTCCTGAGAGTGGTTTCACTTTTCTAGAAGCAGGTCTGGTATCCTGCTGGGTGGTTCTGCTTTAAGCCTGACAGAGTGCAGCTGTAAAGTGATTAAACTTGAAACTTGAAAGTGACTTTGAAGGCATTTCATGAGGAAAGGGAGGCGTGTCAGATTGCTGAAAAGACACCGTGGTTGCTTTGAGGAGCCCTGTCGGGATAGACGAGGATAGAGCTTAGGGGTCAGGCCTGTTTTTAGGTGACGTCACAGGTCTAGACCTGCTCTTAATAAAGCAGTATGTGCACTTGCTGCTATCCTGGCATTATGCCCATGTAATTCTCATAAATTGGCTTTTTTGTAAGGAGCGCAGTAGCTCATTCCTCTGGTGATACTTGTGACTGTAGGCAGTGACTTCGTGTGCTAAGAAATATTTTTAAGACATTTCCCTCATCCGTACTTACTAGTGGACAAATTTGATAGGTTCAGTGTTATTACCTATGTCTCTTCTTTACACAGGACGCTATTTTAGAAGCAGACACTGAATTTTGGATTTTAGTCTGTTGTGAATTCAGTGTCCAGCATCAGATACAGAGCTTGATGAATGTCCTCCAGTACTTGACAAAGCTGCCAGAGGAAAAAGAAGGTGAGCCTAAATGCACAGCAGTTACCTTGGGGCCTGAAAGCTTGGGGGTGCAGACTCCGAGACCCCGCAGGTGATACTTAGAACCCAGACAGCGCCTCGAGGAGGGATTTTTTAAAGTGCGTTAGTGACTTTCATTTGGGCATATGATTGTGTACCTTCTCAAATCTTTACAGAAAGAAAGGGTATTGTATTTAGTAGGATTTCTGCCGACCATTCTTCTCCAGCTCTGTGCCTCTGCACTGATGTGTTGGCTGAGGAGTGTTACCAGTGTCTAGGATGAATTAGGGTAAAATGACAGCAGATTACCAGGGCCTTATTAGCTGTACCTTAGCTTCCCATTAAAATATCTCTGAAGACATTTACAAGAAGAAAAGCAAATAGTTACAATAGCAGTGGTAACTAAATATTAAACTTTTACTGTGTATAGGTATCTCAAAGAAAATTTGCAGCACCAATGACATTGGCTTGATGCGTTGCATGCTAGTTCTCTGTTCTTCAGAGCAGAGCAGTGAGGTACATTCCAAAAAAGGGTCTAAGGACTCTGTGAGGACTGTTTTCTGTGTGGCCAGCCCTTGGCCCTGTCTTCCCTGCTTGGCCAGCAGTGACTTGCCTCATCTCAGTCAGCTCAGGGACGTTGGAAGGCGGCTAGAGAACTATGTGTGGTGGTGATGTGCGAAGGAAGGAGTCTTCAGATTGAGTCTCCCCAGAACAGTGGTTTTTAAGTAGCCCACCCTGGACTCTAACCATTGCACCCTAGCCGTTTTTTTAATCCTCACCTGAGGATGTGTTTATTGGATTTAGAGAGAGAGGAAGTCAGGGAGAGACAGACACTGAGTGGTTCCCTCCCATAGGTGCCCCAACTGGAGATCGAACCTGCAACTCCAGCGTACAGGGTAGTGCTCTAACCAGTTGAGTCACCCAGCCAGGGCCCAACCATTTTATATAAAACCCGTTTGAACATGGGATCCTACAAAGCATTAGGACATCTTCAGCCTTTTAGAGTTAAATGTTAAAGATTTCAGTCTGTTGTGGGCAACGAAGTAAATGCCCCAAGGCTTCAGAAATTGAGTGTGGAGTCAACAGTTAAAGACTCCTTTTATAATACTTCTGTCTTCCATTTGCTTGCCTCAGTTGTCCTCACTTTTTGTTTATTTCTTTTGGTATTTATATTCATGTCTTTCAGTAATTTAGAAGAGAGAAAACTGAGTGTAATAGATTAATAAGTATCTTTCTGGAAATTACGTCCCATTCATCTGTATCTGTACTAACGATTCAGATCAAAGATGAGTGTGGTCACTTGTTTTGTTGCTCTTTTTCAGAAACCACTCCCAAAGCCATGTCTAATAAGAGCGCATCAGAAGAGGAAATGCTTCCAGTTTTTAACGTGGACACTCACACCAGCAAGCAGCTGCGGCATTTTAAATTCTTGTCAGTGTCCTTTATGTCCCAGCTTATGGCCTCCAGTCATTTTATCAGAAAGGTGATGTGTTTTTTAGATATGTTTGTGATACAATGCTTTGGCTTTTTCTAAGGGAATAGTGCTTTAAACTAGTAAAAAGAGCTTGGCAATTAACATGAGGAATGCCTTTTAAGATAATAGAAAAAATAGTACAGTTCACCATGAAAAAATGTTTGGCATGATCCGCTAAGGTTGTGTTTACAGAAGCTTGATAACTCAGTACTTCTGTCCTTGAGTGGTGGACACCCCATAGAAATGCAGGACCTTGCACCAGGAGACGTCACGGAATGTTCTTGGGAGTCCAGAACTGGCACATCCGAGTGTCCCTCAATAACAGACTGATGAAATGTTGCCATAAAGGGACACATATAGGTGAACCTGAGTGAGATGCCACCTGATGACCCTTATAAACACAATATTGAGGGGGAAAAAGGCAGACACAAAACAATGCATCCTGTGATTCTAGTTCAAAAACAGCGAAACAACTCGGGTTTTAGAGGTAATGATCATGTTTGTGTGGGGAGGAAGGGGTTCTGCGATGCTGTGACATGCTGCTCCTCACCTGAAACAGTGAACTCTGTATGTAGGACTCGTGTGCCTTCCTGTTTGTGTGTTAAACTTCAAACAACGAGTGAAAGAAGGAGACGCAGAAACAAAACGAAGGAACAAAGAAACAGCGAGAGGAAGAAGGATCATGGCCCGGAGCACAGAGCAGTTTCACGGAGATGTCCACATTGTGTATCTGCTGTCACCGCTGGAGCAGAGCCAGAGAGGAAACTGAGCACTGAGATGGTCACGGGAAACGGTTCCAGGCAGCCAATGCCTGCTCGTGATTTAACAGCGTTGCAAGGTGGATGGAACTCCTTGGCCAGAGAGAGCCATCGGCCCCTGTCGTTGCGTTGAGCCTCACGATCGGCGTCAGCGGGGTGACTGGTCCAGTATGGGGCAGGGATGCCCTCTGTCATTGTTGCTTTTTGGCAAAAGAAGAAGTGTAAGAATCAGAAAAAAATTAAAATACTTACGGAACTGATAGTTCGGCAAGCTTGCTGGATGGGCTGTAGACGCTGCTCCGTACGGCAGGCTTGCCAAGGACGGGGTCGGGTGGGTCAGTGGGCCTGAACATGGCCTGGGCACACCGGTGTGCATGCAAGAAATGTTATGTGCATCACAAAGCAGTGGGGAGAGAGACCCAGCCAACAACCACAGCTGGCACGATTTACTATCCACATGGGAAAAAAGGATCTCACACTGTAAATAAAGGACAGTTTTATGCAAATTAAAAACTTCAGTGTGAAGATGAATATTTAGAACTTTGAGAAGAAAATCGGGGAATATCATTGTGACCAGAGAGTGGAGAAGAATTTCTTAAAAACCGACTCAACAGAAAGCCACCATAAACGAAATGAAAGCTACGGACTAAGGGAAGATTGCTATGTATAAATCCTGAAGCATCAGTTTCCTTTAGAACAACTACAAAGACTGCATTCACTCTGGAGGAATCACATATGGCCAGTAAATTGCATGAAAAAACCATCTCCCTGGTAGGAAGGACAGTGTAGGTTAAACAAGATGCGACTGTGACATCCTCTTCATAGCAGGAGGCGGTGAGGCTGTGGGGACACAGGTGTTTCTGTGCACAGGGCTGGGTGCTGAGTTGTGAAAATGTGGCTGGGTCCTGCCGTGTGGAAGGCGCCTAGTTCCCTTTCTCAGGTGTATGCTCTGCAAAACCTCGTCTGAACGCTCAAGGAGACAAAAACACTCCTGTGCAGCATTGTTACTAAAAGAAAAAAAATGGACATAAACTAAATGTCTGCCAACAGCTGAATGAATAAGTAAGTTGTGTATACAGAGGATACTGCATGCAATTAAAACGAGTGAACAAGAGCAGCCTAAGTCATGTATATAGGTCTCAGAAATCCAGTGTTGCCAGAAGGGCGTATCACTGACAGCAGATTCAGGTTGGAGGGGAGAGTAGGGTTAGGGAGCAGTACATAGGGAACCACACCTGTGTCCATAATAGGTCATCCTAAAGTTGGGTAAGAGCTCAAGAAAGATTGGCATTTTGTAATTAGTAGGTATCAATAAGTGATTATTGTTGATTCCTGTATTTTTCTGAATCTTGGTAGTGCTTTACAGATATTACAAACATCTATAGGATATAATTAATGGGATGTAATTAAAATAAAGGGAGATAGAGTTATTTCACATGATGGCGAGATCTGAACCTGATTGAATTGTAATGTCAGAAAACAGTTGCTGTGGGAAGTGTGAATTGAATAGTCTTAGAGGTTTCGTTGTGCCCACTCAAATGATTTTCTGTTACCAGCTTCCATACTGTCATAATGATGCTTTCTTTAAAAATTAGGTAGTTGAAAGTGGTGGCCCTCAAGTTTTAAAAGGCCTTGAGCAGAGGTATGTTACTTTTCCTATTTCAATTTTTATTTGGAAATAATTTCAAACTTTTGTCAAAAAGCTAGAAGAATAGCTCCACAGACTCAGGAGCCTCCTGTGTTTCAGGTTGCTGGAAGCAGTCCTCAGCTACATCAACTCTGTTGCACAGTCTGCGGAGAAGAACACAGACCAGCTCACTGGGAAGTTCTGGCGAGCACTCCTTAGCAAAGCTTACGACATGCTAGACAAGGTGGGTCTTGCTTCTCCACATCTTCTGTGCTTTGTTGCTGTTTTTATTGTCTGTGAAATGATTTAACATAGTTTTAAGAATAAACTTAGAAATGGCTTCTCTTGATATAATGCAGCTCAGATTTTTCTTGCAAAAGAATCTCTTGATGACCAGAAATAAATTTGTTGGAAGGACAGTTGTTTCCCTGTCGAGCATGTGAGCACGTGCCTCATACAGACATGCTTTGAGTGTTCAGTCATGTAATACAATGTAATGCTCCACTTCGTGCAAGTAGAATAAGAGAGAAGGGCCTGCTAGGGAGAGTCTGGTGTCTGGGAAGTGTCGCTGGCCTCAGCACAAGGGCCACGACTCAGAGTCAGCCTGAATACTTGGCCACATGGCATTGAGCAGTTCACTTAGTCTGAGCATCAGTTCTTTTTGTTGTCTGTTTGTTTCAATAAACATGATTAGTAATGCCTGCCTGAAAGGTTAGTGTAAGAATTAAAGAAGAAAATGTGTTTGAAAATGCCTGACACCAAGAAGGTATGCAGTGAACAGAAGTCTATCTTAATTTAATTGAGGCGATCTTCCCTTTTTCCTAATTTCTGTCATTGTTAAATGTGACACTGCTCTCTAGGTCAACGCCTTGCTGCCCACAGAAACATTCATTCCTGTGATTAGAGGGCTGCTGGACAACCCGCTGCCGTCTGTCCGCCGGAAAGCAATGGATCTGTTGAACAACAAGCTACAGCAGAAAGTGTCCTGGAAGAAGAAAACTGTAAGTGAAGGCTGAGCGTCAGACCCATTCGCCATTCTGCGCTCTGTCAGAGAGCTGCATGAACCCCCCTCTTAAGCTTCTCCATGGTACAATCTAAATAAATAGATTGTTCCTTGAATATAGTGCTGTAATACGAATGTTTTCAAATGGGATAGAATTTCTAATAGGAGTGTGTGTATATGTGTTATAAGAGCTCTTAGAGTGGAATTCCAGCCCTAATGGAGTTTTTGCTTAATATAGGCATACTGTGCCTTAGTTGGCTCTAGAATAGCTCTCATGCACCCTTCCTCCAAACCAGTGGGCATTTTATAGGAATCAGAAACTGGCTGAGAACATATGCATTGGCTTAGTGGTCAGCCCGTCAGGTGGAGAAGGGTCCTGATTTGTAACCCAGTGGCCCAGGGCCTCTCGGCCTGACCTCCACTTAGGCGGCATCCAGCAGTAGCAGTGGAAAGTGGACTAACAGTGTTTTTGTAGCTTTAATTATTTGGGCTTTTTGCTGTCCTCTCCAGGTTTACCATTTCCTACAACTGGTTCCAGTCCTTTTGGCCATTGTGCAGCGTAGAAAAAAGGGGGCAGAAGAGCAAGCAGTAAACAGACAGACAGCTTTGTTTACCCTAAAGCTTTTGTGCAAGAATTTTGGTGCAGAAAACCCAGAGCCTTTCGTCCCAGTGCTGAACACTGCGGTGAAACTGATCGCCCCAGAAAAGAAGGACGAGAAGAACGTCTTGGGCAGTGCCCTGCTGTGCGTGGCAGAGGTGGCCTCCACCCTGGGGGCCCTGGCCATTCCCCAGCTCCCCAGGTATGTGGGGCCCTCACACAGGGGTTCTGGTACCAACTGGAAGAGAACCCCTGAGTGACTTTTTTGCCCCTAAGTAAAGTTGTGTAAAATGAGATTAGCTAAAGGATGGATCTTCAGACTGAAAATCAGTGTTACCGTTTCTTGTCCCCCAGCTTTTGCTCGCCTTTGACCAGCTATAATTCGGGAGCAGTAGGTGACGCTCTTCTGGGGGGCCATCGAGTCGGACACAAGCCCCTGCCTCTCTCTGGGGCCCTGGCAGTGTCTGGCCGTGCAGCCTTGCAGGTCACTTAGCTCTGCTCTCTGTGAATCCGAGGCAGTCCTGCCTTGTGGGATAACGCGGGGCAGAGCTCGGAAGGCTCTTTGCACAGCGCCTGACACAGAGCAAGGGCTGGGTCAGTACTGCTGGCGCTGGGAGAAGGTGGACGACGCTTTGTCGGCTCTGACAACACACAGTGATGTCACGGGTCACTAGGGTTGGATTATTTTAGTAACAACTTGTACTCCATTCTCCATTCTGTTCCTGCTCAAAGTTGCTCTAAAACTTGTTTTTTGTTTCTAGCCTGATGCCTTCGTTGCTGACAACAATGAAAAACACCAGTGAACTGGTCTCCGGTGAGGTCTATCTGCTCAGTGCTCTAGCAGCCCTGCAGAAGGTGGTGGAGACTCTCCCCCACTTCATCAGCCCCTACCTGGAAGGTGTTCTGTCACAGGTGAGCCACCATGACCATAGTGTGCTCTTTGGGATAACAGGGGAAAGGGGAAAATTATAAACTTAATGGTTTTATTTGTTCTTTAAGTTTTTAGTTTCTGTTCATCATGAAGACTCTTTATTTCTGAAAAGAAGTGCTTGTTATTCCTAAATGTGTGCTTTTTTTTCTCTTCCACTTCATCATTCCTCCTGCTTAATCCTGACATTGATTTGACATCACTTTGTGAGGAGGCCTGTCTCTTTTGTGATTTTGCAGAATGTATTTTACAATTTTTCTCCTGTGAGATCTTTGGGGATAAGCAGGCAGAGCTGCCTATGTTACTTCTTGTAGAAACTGGTGAAACTGGCCACGTGTGTTTCCAGTGCTGGAAGGTGTCTGCTTCAGCACAGGAGCTACTTGCAGATACAACAGACAAGTGTCGTTTTCAGGAGAAAGTGCCTGAGCATGGCCCCTCACGCTGTTCTGTTGATCACTTGCCATTCATGAGGTTGGGAGCCTTCACTGCCTGTTGCGAACGGCTTAACTAATCCGCAGGTGCTGCCGCCAGTGCTTGGAATTTACAGAAAGGAACTCTACCTGTGGGGAGCTTTCTAGATCTGTTAGCAGGGAAGAACTTGACTCTGCACGTAATCTCTGGATCCCTGTCTTCTGAGAACATCAGGGCCTAGGTGCTCCTTGTCCTTGCACCATTTATACCTCCCTCCACCCCTGACTCCAGCTGGGAAAGTAGCATCTATCCGTCTTCACCTACAGACGTTTAGGGTTGGCTTGGAAAGGAACCCTCTGTGAGCTTACGCGCACTGAGCTCTTCCTGGTCACTAGCGTTTGGGTTGACTTCTGGTCACCACTGTGACCAGAGTTCTGTGAGTGTGTCCGACGGTCTCCCCAAGCACCCATAGAGGCCTTGATCGCTATTTTCATATTTGCACAGGTGATTCATTTGGAGAAAGTCACGAGTGAAATGGGTGCAGCCTCCCAGGCTAATGTCCGTCTCACGTCTCTTAAAAAGACACTGGCCACCACTTTGTCACCGCGCGTCCTGCTACCAGCCATCAACAAAACATACAAGCAAATCCTGAAGCACTGGCAGGTTAGAGTCCATTGGGTATTAGGCTTTGGGAAAGGAGGATCTGGTACTGAAATCTGCACTTTCACTCAGTGAACTCCGGGATCACTAAACTGGTGGACCTCTCTGCTATGTTACTGCAGAACTACGTGGGCCCATTTATGAGCATCTTGCAGGAGCACATTGGGGTCATGAAGAAGGAAGAGCTTGCCTCCCACCAGTCTCAGCTCACCGCGTTTTTCTTGGAGGCCTTAGACTTCCGGGCACAGCACCCTGAGGTCAGCTTATTTCCTCTCCTCCAAATCCTAAACTTATCTGCTAAGAGCCAGAGGAGAATTAGCTATGTGACCAACATTACTCAGAACTCTGCCTAATAAATCAGCTCTTTTTTTTTTTTTTCTTTTCCCAGAATGATCTGGAAGAAGTTGGAAAAATAGAAAGTTACATCATTGACTGTCTGGTAGCTATGGTTGTGAAACTTTCTGAAGTCACATTCAGGCCCCTGTTCTTCAAAGTAAGCTCCCTTCCTCCACATGTCCTTTGCACTCACATGAGTAACAAGATAAGCAGAATAAAATCCTGTTGCTTTATCTTCTTAGCTGTTTGATTGGGCTAAGACAGAGGATGGCCCAAAGGACAGACTGTTGACATTTTACAACTTGGCGGATTGCATTGCTGACAAACTGAAAGGGCTCTTTACTCTGTTTGCTGGCCACTTAGTGAAGCCTTTCGCTGACACCTTGAACCAGGTGAACATCTCCAAAACAGGTTGGTAGCTGACTCCCATGCAGTTGACACCTTGCTCTGTGGGTCTGACACAAGGCCCAGGAAGTACAGTGAGTGTAAGGGGGGTGCAGGTTCCATTTTGTAGTTGGCTGTCAGGCCCTCAGTGGCGATGGGCCCTGAAGTCACTGACTTGCTGAGAGAAAGCAGAAAGCGGGCATTACTCTGGGTTATCTCCGGTGCCTTCAGAACATTAGACTAAGATGGCTTCATCGATGCTAGTAAGCCACTTCCTTGACACCAGTCGTTTAAATTGCCAGACTAAGTGATTAACAGCCGAGCCTGAGGCTGAGCTCTAAAGAAGGGGTCGCTCCTCTGAGGGACTGTCCACTCTCTGTTCTGCTTTCATCCTCAGCCTGCCCCCTGGTTCAGTTGAAACACTGGAGGTTGAGTTGTGAAATTCTTACACTCCTTTTTTTTTTTATTTTTACTGTCTCCCATCTTACAGATGAAGCGTTTTTTGACTCTGAAAATGACCCTGAAAAGTGCTGCTTGTTATTACAGTTTATTTTGAACTGTTTATATAAAATCTTCCTTTTTGACACCCAGCATTTCTTAAGTAAAGAGAGAGCAGAAGCCTTGATGATGCCCCTGGTGGATCAGGTAACCAAATAATCTGCGGGGTTATTCCCCACTTGCCTCTTCATCCCCCCACCCCCCGCCACCAGGTTTTTGTTTCTTATTTTACAAAAAATTTATTTCAAAATTGATTTCTCATTTTCTGTGGATTTACTCTTGAATTTTTTTAAATGAAAGGCGGAACATAAGGTATAACAGTTAAGTTTTTAATTTTTTAAAAACTGGTTTCATCGAGAATGCTGGGGGGCGAAGAACAGCCCCCAGACTTTCCACTGATGGGAGGGGCTGCTGAGGGCTCTGCGGGTCCCTGTGAGCTGCGCTTCCTGGAGAGATAGCACTTGGTTTTTGAGTCTATTAGTGTCATGAAGGATAGTGGAATGTCATTGATACTTTGGGTGTCTTTCAAACAGAAGTGAGCCCTGCTGCTCAGAGTCCCTTTCTCACCCTTAACAGCTGGGAAACAGGCTGGGAGGAGAAGAGAAGTTCCAGGAACGGGTGGCAAAGCACCTGGTTCCGTGCATTGCCCAATTCTCAGTGGCCATGGCCGACGACTCTCTTTGGAAACCACTGAACTACCAGATTCTGCTGAAGACGAGAGACTCCTCACCCAAGGTCAGCAGCTGTGGGTGACCAGCACCGGTGCCCAAATAGCCATGACACTGTCACAGGTGCATGGCCGTGGTAACTAGTGGGACAAATTCAGCTACTTGTCTTCTAGGACCAGAGGTCAGGCTGTGGTTGACAGAAGTTTGCACTTGAGATTTTGGATTTTACTTCCAGGTTATCTGTAAACAACAGCAGCCCTCCCCTGTCTCCCTCCACCCCTCGCCCCCACCCCCGGCCGGTGTCTGTGACATCAGCACTCAGAGACTTTCTGAGTGTGGGCTTTGAAACCTCGAAAAGACTTAAGGTGATTCCTTGTGCTTTTTAAGCACCTCTGGAGTGTTGCCGTGCTCCCCGAGATGAGTGCTTGGAGCTCGTTCCCTGACACCCCTCTGAGTGAGAGCAGTGCCTTGTCTCTGCTGTGCCTCAGCTCAGGGTCCTGCGCAGCAACCGGCGGGGGGCGGTGGTGCTGACACCCACTGACGTGGGGAGACCAGTGGAGGTTTGGAGGATCAGCATTCCACACTGAAGAGCCATTTCTTAAACTAGTTGTCTTACTGGAACCTCAGTGGAGAAGTCAGACCAAAGCAGAATTTAATATTTATTTATTAGGAAATAATGAGAACAATGAGGCTATTTTGGTGAACCCCCGAATTTTATAAGTTTTTACAAAGTTGCATTAAATATATTTTGTTTTGATTACACAATATCAAGAAAATTCTGATTGAACATAAGTAGTTACAGGTGTTTTTTAAATGACCCACTTTACTGTATCCAAATATTCTTTAAATTATCCAAAGTCAGAGGACTAGCCCAACTTTTGTTACTATGTGGCTCACTAACACAACCGAATAGCTGTTTGTGCTCCTTGTCACCGTCAAGTCCTGAGAAACTCCCAGACTTTATGTGACACAAGGCGTGTATTTTTCATTAGTGCTGAGGTAAGGGCATGGCCTGAGCTGCTGACAGGGCCCCTCACACAACCACAGGGGACCACAGTCAGGGCTCTGGGGTGGGCCCTCCTGATGTGGCTGGGGATACTGTCCTGCTGGCTTGGTGTCAGGCGTCAGCCAGGCCAGCTGGTGCACTTGAGGGCAGTTGACTTGGATGACATGTTTGAGTTTGTATGTGGCATTTTCTTTTTTTTTTTTTTTTTTTTTAAGAAAAATGTTATCAAAAGCTTTCATGTTAAAGGCTTGCATGCGGGAACATATAGTTCACGTTGCCTGTATTGCAGTCAGCTCCAAACTGTTAAGTAAACTGCTATCCTAAGATGAATGTTGGGTGGACATAAACTGAAATAAATGCTTGTGAAATTACAGTTAGTTTAAAAAGAGCTTGTCTCAAGTTCTATATTAAGGTAATAAATAAAGCAAGCCGCTTACGTCAACCTTCACCTTGCTGTCTCCTTCAGGTCCGATTTGCTGCCCTAATCGCTGTGCTAGCACTGGCTGAAGCACTGAAGGAGAATTACATTGTCTTGCTACCAGAATCCATTCCTTTCTTAGCTGAACTGATGGAAGGTAATTCCCAAATTGTTCAGAAATAATTACAGTGGAATTCTGTGAAAGTGTGCCCAGTGATAATGCAAATGGGGGTGAGCATGTTTAGTCCTTGGCTCGGAGCCTCTGCCAGCTCCCCAGCCCCCACTGCAGACATGGGGGCAGAGTTCCTGTTGTGAGTAGTGTTGGGGGAACGTATTAGGTATGACCTTCTTTACTTTTTCTTCCCCTCGTATGTGAACGTTTTGGTCTGTAGGTGTAGGGTTCTTATATCAAAATGTCTCGGGTCGTTAAGGCTGCATAGAACAACTTTGTGGTAACAACGAGCGGCGCTCGCTCGGTGCTCTGCGCAGATACTTCCACTGTCCTCAGCACGGGTCTATGCCAGTACCCGTTTTATAAAGAAAAGAACTAGCAGCTTTAAGGGGATTAAGTAATTTGACAAACTAAAAGTGAGTGTGACAGTTGGAACTGGGTGGCGGTCCGGGCATGTGTGGCATGAACGTGGGCACAGAAGGCGCCGAGCGACAGTGCAGCCCGAGAAGTGGCAGTAGGTCCGACGGAATGAAGCAGGGCGATGGAGGCACTTAGGCCACTGCGTTCATACTCGTGATTCACTGCTTGTCTGAACAAAGTACGTTCACCTTTGTTTCTTAAACCTGGAGTGCGTCATTGCCAGTACTTGGGAACTTTTATTCTGGTACCTCTGTTTTCAGTCTCTTACTCAGCTTCCAGGTCTAAGACAGGAGGAACATGGAAGCTTCACGGTGCCTTCTGTTTCTTGATGTGCTTCCCTTCTGTCTTCTGACTGAGTGCCTCAGGTGGAAGACGTGTGGAACTAGGCTCTTGATAATGAGGCAGGAGGACTGACTCATTTTAACTCTGATTTTTCAGATGAATGTGAAGAAGTGGAACGTCAATGCCAAAAGACCGTTCAGCAGCTGGAAGCTGTCCTGGGAGAGCCGCTCCAGAGTTACTTCTGAAACTTTGGTTTCTTGGTGTTTCATACTCTGTTCAGAGTTTGGATTTATATTTTATAAAATATTTTTATTTTAGGGTGTTGGGTATCATGTTACTTTTGGTGCCTTAACATCTATGCAAACTTCACAAAATTTCTGCTTGGTTTGTGCTTCCATTCAGCCCCTCCCAACATCTGTATGGAATTGCAGAGAGAGTAAATGACACATGGTGGTTTCATATAGACGGCTCGTGACTGGTGGTATCATTACAGGCATGTTTGAGCTCAGCACCCAAAGCTATCAGTACCTCCCTTAGACTATGAAGTCTTAACTCTTCTGTGAAGCAATGGCTTGTGCATGTGGTATCCACGTCAGAGATTTCACTCAAAGTATTGAATTTCCTTTACTTCAAGAAAGTGAACTACTGAGCATTCAACAAGGATGCTTGTGAAAGTAAAGCCGTTCGGATTTTTACTTTCCGTTCTGGGGAGATAGCACTTCAGCCTTGCCTTTTCTGTGGGCCCGTGGAGGACAGTAGCTCTGAGATGTTTTGTCGACTCAGGACCAGGCTCCTTTATCCTTCAGTCTGTGCTGGTGCCTGAGACTGGGCTGCCTAGGGAGCTTTGCCTTGGGCAAGGATGCAAAAGATAGGACTCTAAAAATGACTTGAGCAGCAGCACTCTCAGCCTGCCACTAGGCAGAGGTGAGTGGAAAAGTGTTTCGAGTGCCTTCTGTCACCCCGCACCCACCTCTGCCTCCAGCCTCCCTTCCAGCCCTGCAGTAGGTAGTGCCCCACCCAGCTGGCCAGCTGTGCAGGTGAAGACTCGACACCGGGACAGTGGGAGGACCAGCGGCTTCTGAGCATCCTCCCGTCAGAGTGGCCCTGAGGTCAGCAGGGCTGCCAGCCCTGTGTCACAGCTAAAGAAACTGAAGCTCCTCAAGGAGGAATGTGCCAGAGGTGCCCAACCTGGGTGTGTCATTCTCCGTGCCCAGGAGCGAGAGTGCCACAGAGAGGAGGCCCCAGGCCTCTGGTGCAGTGATGGCGGGAAGGAGCCCCTTGTCCCAGATCCCAACACTGTTGTGGTCCCCGTGGTGGCTCCCCACCAGCCCCCTGCCTGGACTTGTCCCCACCCAAACATGACTCTTCTCCCTCCTCCATCAGGACCGTATTGTCTCGCTAGGGACCATCAGGGCTGAGGCAGTGGGGACGTGACAAATTCATTCCTTCGTGCCACGCTCTCAGGAACAACCACGGAGGACCTGGGACTGGGAGGGCCAGCACTGTTCCAGGGCACCAGACAGGCAAGACACCAAGTGCACACGGTGACAACAATTTTAGGAAACGGTGGAAGGAGGGATGGTTCGATTGTGTTTCTGTCATAGGATTTAGACAAAAGAGATTTCCTCCTGCCTCTTCCACTACCATCTAAAGACCCCTGCTGGGCTACATCATGTACATTTATTGAAACCCTTTAGCTGTAAAATGGGCCGATGCCCACCCACCCACATTGTTATGTTGTCTGTTCTCAGTAAAGAAGTGGTTCATATGCGAGGGAGGTTGCACAGAATATACCTAGGGCTTATGACATTGACAACCTGATGTACGGATGTGGTGGGACAGGAACTAGCAGGGAGGAAATGAAAAGTTGCTCCTGGTGTTGAGAGAACCAGAAATATGAAAGTGCTTGATTCATGCTGCAGATGGTATTGGAGGAGATTACAGTATTTCCCTGGAGATAGGACTTTGCTGCAGTAAGTACCGGCTTTGGACGTGAAATCAATGCCATCAGCCTGGGAGAGGACATGAGGGCCCAATCCCTGGGCTGCTGTCCAGGAAGAGATTTATTTGAAACCAAGGTTGACGCAGCAATGGTACCAGCGTCTGAAAGTGGCCCTGGGCGCTGCTCTGGTCTGAGCTCACTGAAACTCAGTGACATAGGGACAGCTGACGGCATGTGGCCTCAGCTCAGCCAGGTCCAGTGACATAAAACAAGCACCCCAGGCAGGGCAGACAGGGCACACCCCCTGCCACTCCCCCGTCAGCCCTGGGCTAACAGCTCTCTGGCCCCAGAGTCACAGTCACTCCAAAGGCTTTTCTGCCAGTCAGGAGAGTAGGCCCTACAAACACCACAGGGGCCCCGACAGCAGCTGTTCTTTGTGGGGCTTTGCAGCAGCGCCAGAACCATCAGCAAGCAAAGGGACACTGGGGCCTGATAGTCCACTGTTTTGGTCATTCCTGCTTCCTGTGCATGCTCACACGGCACAGAGCTCATGAAACAGATACTCCGCAGAGTGGTTTTCTTTGGGTTTTCTCAACAAAGCGCACACTCCTTCTTAGTTTTCATAATTTCATCTTTGAAAGGAGAACCTGCCCCTCCTCAGAACTGCATTTTGATATGCTGGTTTTCCTGACAGGAGGCATTTCCCAGGAAGAAGCAGTGCTTCTCTGTGGGCAGCCATATCTGCCTCTCATCATTCCAAAGCATCTGCTTTCTCGGTCCTAGGGAGACTGGCCAGAAACCGAACATCACTTTGTCTCTGATGTTACTGAAACAGTGGGGGGCATCCTACTATTCACTGCTTACCGGGCAAAACTCCAGAGACAGAGTTCAGTTGAAAAGGAATCTTTTATTTAACAAAGCCCTGGTTGGTGTGGCTCTATGGGTTGAGTGCCAGACTGCGAACCAAAAGGCCGCCAATTTGATTCCCAGTCAGAGCATGACATGCCTGGGTTGTGGGCCAGGTTCCCAGCTGGGATCATGTGAGAAGCAACGGATCAACATCTCTTGCACTGATGTTTCTCTTTCTCACTCCCCTGCTCTCTAAAAATAATAAAGTCTTTTAAAAAAAAAAACAAACCCCAAAAGCCAAAACAGCCATGTAATTTGAAATAATGTCAAGTTTCTGCCTAAAATATCTGGGTAACAAAAATAAAGGGCAAGAAAAAGAGAATGTCATCAAAAAACAGCTACTTAAAATGTGTGTCAGTACAAGTACTACATAGCTTCAAGAACAAAATAAAAATCTGTTTACAGTGCTGACTGCTATTATCACCAACGTCTTTGGGGATAATGGCAACTTTCAACCTGAAAGCCTCGCTCCTGGAAGACACCCCAAGAAAAACCACCCTGTAACCCTCTGCCAGCTCAGTTCAGACCTGCACCAGGGACTGTTTCCCACTCAAAAATACTATAAATGTAGGTGGTGACCAGTTGCTGTCCACCTTCAGGCATCCTGTGGGGAGTCTGCCGCCAGGCCACTGCTCACAGGCTGCACTGGCCACCATTGGCAGGCCCCCTGATGGAGAGGACTAAACCAAATGACTTTGCTTTCCAGCATGTTCGTTTCAAAAGTCCTCTCCCAGAATCTGATGTGTGCCTAAAGCCAGAGGGACTGTCTGGCTTTCCCACCAATGAGAGCCAGAGACGGCCTCGTTTGCCTTTGCCTCTCTTCCAGCCACTCTGTTTTAGCGAGGAGGCACAGTCTCCAGTCAGGCATGCCCAGTTTAAACCCCGCCCCCATTTCAGCAGGGGTATACCTTCCTCACTCCCACCTGCCCACAATCCTGGCCTTGACACTGTCCCTGGGGACCTAGTGGGAACCTGGAGTAAAAATGAACTCCAGGGGGCTGGTCTGGCAGCAGGGCAGGAAGTCAGCAGATTCACGAGGGCTGCACATACCACCGCCTTCCCCCCATCCCAGGCCGGTTGCCCCCAGCCCACAGCATCTGAGCTGCCCCTACATGATGGACTCAATTCCTGGTCCCCAAGTAAATGAGCAAGAACTCATGGAGCCAAGATCATCAGGGCTGTTCCAGCCCCAGGACGGGAATACCCCGGCCCCGCTGGAGGCAACACCAGGCAGGTGCACGGGAGCTGAGGTGTCTACAGCCCCGTGGATCGGCGGGCCCCCACAGCTCAAGGGCTGGCCTGGGGAGGACGGGGCAGGACCTGCGCCCCCGAGAGGCAACTCACAGGGCAGCACCTGCATCTCTGAACCAAAACCTGACCCGCAAGTTTTGAGCGAAAATATTGGTTTCACTCATGAAATTATGTATTTGCAATGTCCTAAAGACGCTGAAGAAATCATATGTATTTACAGGTTAATGAAACAGTTCTATTCTGAAATCAGAGAAGAGTCCCTTGTCCTGAACTCATTCACCACCTGTGTACAGCCTGCTCCTCTGTGGCCCTCAAGGTGCCTGGGTCTTGGGGGCGGGGCTGCAAAGCCCATCATCGCGGTGCTGCACAGGGCTGGGATATAGGGGAAGATGACAGCACTGTGTTTTGGAAGATACTAAGAGCCATGAAGGAACCAGACTTTGGTGATGAGACTTGGGAGTGATAGGGGCAACACTTGTTTCATACTGTGGCCCACACCAGAGGGTGCGCTCGCAGGTGCTGGGGGTCAGAGAGCTGAGGGGGTGCATCGGGCCGTGCTCCACCCCACAGGCTCTGGGAGGCCCTATGCCCTGCTCCTGGGGTGCTGGCTGAATCCGCTCCTTAGCAGACAACTCCCTCCTGTGTCCCTGCCAAAGCCACCCCTGGCTTCCTGGGACCCCCAAACTCTTGGACGCTGGTCCCTGCATCCCGCTGCAACTAGTCACTTTAGCCCCCATCGCTGGCCTGGGGCAGTTGCCAGGACACCTCTATGACCTCTCGTACCACTGTGACCTGTCTCAGTTCTATGACCTGTGGCTACCTGGTACCAATCAGTGCAGGCTGGGACCTCCGCATGGACACCCCAGCAGGGTTAGGGAAGGGCTCCCCAAGATCTTGTCATATTGAAACTAGGACTTGGCTGTGGAGACAGAGCAGGCCCCATGGAGAACCGGGGAAGCCACCGCCACAGCAACAGCAAGTGCCCCAGGGCTGGCACAGCCAGGCCGGCCGGGTGTGGGGCAGGCTGCCAGGGAGACAGAGGGCCCTCGGGTGGGTCGAATGTGCTCTCACAACCAGGAAGGCTTGGGGGCGCGAGAACCGCCTCATCCATTTTCGACTTTGGAAGAGCCCACTCGATTTGGCATTGGAATCGTCGGTGAGATGTGTCTGGAGGACACAGGGAGGGTTTAGACAGATGAAGACGGTGAGTCCTGTGCTTCAGGCACAGAGACCTGGGCACGCGGCCCGGCGGCAGGAGACGTGAAGACCAGGGAGCGGGGCAAGGTCCCCCCAGAGGCCCGTGAGTGACGAGACAGGGCGGGGAGAGAGGAGACCCTCTGTGAAGACGGGAGGGCAGGGGAGAGACGACCCTCCATGGAGGGTGCTGGATGGGAGGTGGGGGACCCTCCATGGAGGGTGCTGGATGGGGGGTTTAGGACCTTCCATGGAGGGTGCTGGGGGGATGGGAACCCTCCATGAAGGGTGCTGGGTGCGGAGATAGAGGATCCTCCATGGAGGGTGCTGGGGGGGGGGTGGGGGACCCTCCATGGAGGGTGCTGGGTGGGGGGATAGGGGACCCTCCATGGAGGGTGCTGGGTGGGGGGATAGAGGACCCTCCATAGAGGGTGCTGGATGGGGAGATAGAGGACCCTCCATGGAGGGTGCTGGGTGGGGGGATAGAGGACCCTCCATGGAGGGTGGTGGGTGGGGGAATAGGGGACCCTCCATGGAGGGTGGAGGGCACGTGGATAGGGGACCCTCCATGGAGGGTGTTGAGTGGGGGGATAGAGGACCCTCCATGGAGGGTGCTGGGTGGGGGGATAGGGGACCCTCCATGGAGGGTGCTGGGGGGGATGGGAACCCTCCATGGAGGGTGCTGGGTGGGGGGATAGGGGACCCTCCATGGAGGGTGCTGGGCGGGGGGATAGGGGACCCTCCATGGAGGGTGCTGGGCGGGGGGATAGGGGACCCTCCATGGAGGGTGCTGGGCGGGGGGATAGGGGACCCTCCATGGAGGGTGCTGGGCGGGGGGATAGGGGACCCTCCATGGAGGGTGCTGGGCGGGGGGATAGGGGACCCTCCATGGAGGGTGCAGGGCGGGGGGATAGGGGACCCTCCATGGAGGGTGCAGGGCGGGGGCCTAGGGGACCCTCCATGGAGGGTGCAGGGCAGGGGGCCTAGGGGACCCTCCATGGAGGGTGCAGAGCAGGGGGCCTAGGGGACCCTCCATGGAGGGTGCAGGGCAGGGGGCCTAGGGGACCCTCCATGGAGGGTGCAGGGCAGGGGGCCTAGGGGACCCTCCATGGAGGGTTCAGGGCAGGGGGCATAGGGGATCCTCTGTTGAGGGGTCAGGGCAGGGGGCCTAGGGGACCCTCCATGGAGGGTGCAGGGCAGGGGGCATAGGGGACCCTCCATGGAGGGTTCAGGGCAGGGGGCATAGGGGACCCTCTGTTGAGGGGTCAGGGCAGGGGGCATAGGGGACCCTCTGTTGAGGGGTCAGGGCAGGGGGCATAGGGGACCCTCTGTTGAGGGGTCAGGGCAGGGGGCATAGGGGACCCTCCATGGAGGGTGCAGGGCAGGGGGCATAGGGGACCCTCCTTGTAGGAGGCAGGATCGGGATGGGAGGGGACCCTCCATGATCGGGTTGGCTAGGGATGACAGGGGATGAGGGACAGGTCACAGGGTAGGGTACCCTGCCATGGAGGTCCCCGGCCCTCTCTGTGCTGCCCCCTGCAGGGAGGTGCCCCTGTTTCATGCTCTGCCCTCCCCTTGTCCCCTGTGCCCACTGCTCTGACCCTGCCTTTGTCCCCTGTCCCCCTGCTCTGCTGCGTCCCGCTCTTCCGCGCCCCCTGTCCTGCTTCCTCTATGGAGGGCTCCTCTCCCCCTGCCCGCCCTTCTCCACAGACGGTCTCCTCTTCCCGTGCCTGTCCCCTCACTCCCAGGCCTCTGCCGGGCGGCCGCCCCGCTCTGCTGCCTTCATCTCTCCTGTCCCCTGGCTGCGCGTCCACTCTCTGTGCCTGAGCACACCTCACCCTCTTCATCGGCGCGGTTTCCTTCCGGCGCGCCACCTGGGCCTCGGAAACACGCACCGGCTGACTCTTCAGTCGGGGCACTGACCCTGTTCCCTTACGTTGTCCAGTGGAAAAATGACGCCCTGGGGTCTAGCAGGAGCCCAAACACATGTCTTTCTGGGTCGGCGGGCCATTTCAGAACTTACCAAATGTAGCGATCGATTCCTAAGAAATATCTAAGGAAAGAGGAGAGAGGGAGAAAAAGGAGACATGCGAGCAAAACAGAAAGGAAAAACAGGAAAGGGAACAATGAGGCCGCCCTGCAGAGAGACATGTGCCCCTGAGTCCATCGTCTGGCGGTGCGTGTTTCAAAAGTGCTCGCAGCGGCCGGCGTGGCGCGGCCCCCCGGTTGGAAACCGCGGTCTAAATCCTACTGACTCTCGAGGCACAACTCTCCTGTCATTTCGAATGTCAAATCACAGAGTGAGCTCCAGAGGGGAAGGGGGTGGGGAGGAGAGAAGAGGGAATAGGGTCAATGAATGAGGGAGGAGGAGGCCCGGGCGGTGAACACACACCGTACCAATGGGGCATCAGTCTGCCGAGCTCCGGAAAATTGCAAATATACTCTCTTATTAACTGGCGTCACCCGAAGAACCTCAGCTGGAAATAGAAACCGTGGGGGCCTTGGAGGGTGCTTAGATCATTAGGGTAAACCCTCACGAAGGGGATGCATACCCTTTTAAAAGATACCCCGTCCAAGACATAAGGGGGCATCGCTTTGTGAGTCATATAAAGGTCTAACCGTTGTGCTCTAGACCTGAAATGAATATCGAATGTCAACTCTAATTGAAAAAGTTAGAAAAATTATTAGAACATGAAAATAAATAAAATGAAAGGAACGAAATTTAAAATGTATATATAAAATATACCATCTTGGGCTGTGTATAATGTGCACCCGATTTGCTGTCCCATACTTTCTGCAAAAAAAATTCCTTTTTTTATTTCGTAATTGAATTTTTCAATCTTCTACTTAGACACTTGGTTTTTGTAATATAAAGGAATTTAGCATTTATTATTAAAGACTTTATGGTACGAGGAATTTCACATAACAAATCATTACACAACCCAAGATCGCATACAAGATGTTTCAGGTACGAAACACGTACAATGTGCGTCCATAGTTTTCCTCAAAAATCGTGTTCAAAATGTGTGCATTACACATGGAAAAACACAGGAAGGCAGAGGGATACTTAACAAAAATAGATCAGATCACGTCATGCTCGTGTCTGAAAGCCCTGCTGGCTCCGGCAGGACTCGGCTGTGCAGACGGACTCGCTGCTGGGGTGGACTCACTCTGCTCCGAGAGCGGTGGCCAGGTTCTCCCTCCGGCTGCCTGTGGCCCTGTGCTGCTGGCATCTGGCCGTGGTGCGGGTAGAACTGTCCTTCCCTGAGCATGTGCTAGCATTCAGTTTGGCTGGTCACTCCTAGTGTAGAAGTAGGTACACACATACAAAACGTTTTTGAAGTCTTAACGGTTCTCAAAGCATTTTCGACCCACCCAAGAAACCTTCCTGCGCCCCTGCCCCTCATCCTCCCAGCTCTGGGGGCGGAAGGCCGACACGGTGCTGCCCGAGCAGACGGTGGACATGCGTGTGGTCGGACGCCTGAACGGAACTGCAGCTCTCTCAGGGAGGAAACGGACAGAGGCATCTGCTGGGCTCAGACACACACGAGGGGACTCAACCCTTCATGACACGGGGACGAGATCACAGCAGCCCGACCACACCGTGCTTTCGATCCATCCCCACATCCCAGGGGACCCGTGAAGCACCTGTCACAGGAAGCAGCTCCCTGCCCTTGACAATCCATGCACCCCCCACGCAGCCTTGAGCTCGCCGACTCATCTCAGACTGCTGTTCCTGGACACCGTGAGTCCCCGCACGTGGCCGGCCTGCCTCAGCATTTCAATGCCGCTCCGACCAGGGAAGCCAGGCCTGGCTGCCCTGCACATCGCTCAAACATGATGACCACATCTGCGTCCTAGGGGTACCAGCAAAGTCAGGGAGAGCCATTTACCGAGAGCTTATGAAACGACGGAATGACTGAAAACTTCTCTGACCGGCGGTCAAAAAAGAGACGCACACATCCAGGAAGCCTAGAGAGTGACAATCAGGACGAACCCAAAAAGGCCCACACCACCACACATCGTCGTTAAAATGGAAATGTCAGAAGACAAAGATCCTTAAGAGGAGCTAAAGAAAGACACTAAGTTACACACAAGGGAGCCCTCAGGAGAACATAAGCTTTTTTGGCAACAAAAATATTTCGCACCAGAAGACATTGGAGGAAGATGTTCAAGGTGAAAGAAAGCAAGGACCTAGAAACCAAGACCGCTGTCCTAGGCAGGCCATCCGTTAGAACTGAAGGAAGTCTGACCGGATGGCTCCGTTGGTCGGGAGGTAGTCCCGGGGCACTGGGGTTGCGGGATGAAACCACTCGGGGAACATCCAACAGTCAACCAATGCTTGTGCAGGGGGATCGAATAACGAGTCCGAGTTTCTCTCTCCCTCTCTTTCTCCCTTTTCTCTCTCCAAAATCAATGCACTGACATTAAAAAAAAAAAAAATGGAAGACATAAAGAGCTTCCCAGATAAGAAAAAAGACAAAGGAGTGTGTTACCAAAAAATCACTATTACAAGAGCCTTTAAAAGGCCTTTTTCATGACAGAACAAAAGAAGGGAAAAAAAAACAAACAACAGAGGAACATAGTTGAACAATTAAATGACAATGAATACGTGCTTACCAATAATCAAGGTAAATGTCTTAGGAGCTCCAATCAAAAGACATGATGCCTGAATGGATAAGAAAACAAGAATCATTCCCTGGCTGGCGTAGCTCAGCATAGCGAGCCCCAGCCTGCGAACCAAAGGGTCACCCTTTCAATTCCTAGTGAGGGCAAGGGACTGGGTTGCTGCAGGCCAGTCCCCACTAGGAGGCGTGGGAGAGGCAACCACACATTGCTATTTCTCTCCCTCTCTTCCTTCCGCCCTCCCTTACCCTTTCTCTAGACAAAATTAAATAAAATCTTAAAAAAGAAGAAGTATGCAATCTAGAGTTTCAACACAATTCCTATCAAGGTACCAAAGGCTGATTTCACAGAACGACAACAACTATTCCAAAAGTTTTTATGGAGCCATTGAGGATCCACAATAGCCACAGCAATCCTGAGAAAGAAGGACAAAGTTGGAGGAATCATAGCACCTGAGATCAAACTATAGATCAAGGCCATAGGAATCCAAACAGCATAGTCCTGGCATCACAACGGACATATAGATCAATGGATCGGAATAGAGAGCTCAGAAATAAAACCCCGCGTTCATGGTCAATTAATATTTGACAAAGGAAACATGAGCATAATGAAGGAAAGACAGTCTTTTCAAGAAATGGCGTTGAAACCTGGTTTGACACGTGCAGAGAAATGAAACTCTACCACCTTCTTATACCATACGTGAGAAGACACTCAGCACAAATTAAAGACAAATATTACACTCAAGACCATAAGAAATGCAGAAGAAACCATAGGCAGGAAAATCTTGGACATTTCTCACAGCAATTATTTTTTTAAAGTGTGTGTCCTTGGGGAAAGGAAAGAAATAAACCAACGGGACTACATCAACCTGAAACCGTTTTGCAGAACAATGGAAACCATCAACAAAATGAAAACACAATCCACTGAACAGGAGAACGTATTCGCCAATGATACATCGGATAAGGGGTTAACATCCAAAATTAGAACTGAAAACATGACACCAAGATGAAAAGAAAAACAACATTAAATAATCACAAAGGACACGAATAGACATCTCTGACAAGAGGACACACACATGGCCAGTAGACATGTGAAAAGATGCTCAAAGTCATATCATCTCACATCTGTCGGAATGGCCATCATCTGGAACCAGCAGAGAACAAGTGCCGATGAGGATGTAGACAAAGGGGAACCCTCGACTCCCGTTGGTGGGAATGGAGACTGGCAAAGCCACTGTGGAAAGCAGTGTGGAGATACCTCACAAAATTAAACATGGATCGGCATTTGGACCCAACGGTTCCATTCCTGGGAACGTATCTGCAGAAACCAGAAACACTGTTGTGAATGAATATATGCGCCCCTTTGTTGAGGGCAGCCTTGTTGACAATAGCCTAGATGTGGAAGTCGCCCGAGCGCCCATCCCTCCATGACTGGATCACACAACTACGGGACATTCACACAGTGGAACACTGCCCTGCAGGAAGAAGGCAGAAAGTCTCACGCTTTGTGACGGCGTGGACGGAGCTGGTAAGCATTATGCTGAGTGAAATGAGCCAGTCAGAGGACAAGAGACAAGTACCGTATGATTCCACTTACACGTAGAATCTAACGAACAGACTACAGTAGCAAACAGAAGAGAAATAGACTGAGATAGTGAGACAGAATGACAGTTGTCCGAGGGGAGGGAGGTTGGGGGTGGGTGAAACAGGTGAAGGGATTCAGCAAAGAAAAACCTCAGAGACACAGACAACAGGATGGTGATTCCAGAGGGAAAGGGGTGGGGGAGAGGAGGGTAAAGGGGCTATAAATGGTGACGGCAGGAGACTGGACTTGGGGGCCGACACACAGCACAATAGATAGGAGAGGTCTGATAGAACGGTACACCCGGAACGTGTATCATTTTACGAACCAATGTCACCGCATAGACTCAATGGAAAAAGATGGGCGTTGTGACAGATGCTGCCCCCGGGACAGACCTTGAAGACGTTACACTCAGCACAACAGGCCAGTTACCACAAGACACATGTTGTGTGACTCCACCCGCAGGATGTCCCTGGAGCTGTGGACCTCGTAAGACAGAAGGTGAGAGGGCGGGTACCCGGTGGGCTGGGGACAGCGTTGGGAACGATGTGGTGACAGCAACAAAACGGTAGGAACGGTCTCAACACCACGCAACTGTGCATTGGAACACAGTCCATAGGGTGAATTTTATCGTGTGGATTTTACTGTGAGAAAACCAGCCAAAGGGGAACAGAAGGGTGGGTCTGGCAAGCAGAACTGCGGTGGCCATGCCGGGCTCCCTGCACCCCTGCTGTCACGAGGCCCCTGGACACAGGAGACGGGAGGAGCTGGCGCCACGGCCCGCTGAGCGGCCTCGGACGCGCCTGGCTCCCTGCCGCCCCCTCACAGGCCTGCTGAGAGGGGCGAAGGCGCCTTGTGTGAGGAGCCGGCCTCGTGCCCGCAGGTGGGGACAGGGTGCACCCAGGCCAGCCGCCGCCTCGCCCCTCAGAGGACAGCCAGCTGCCCAGCCCCGCCCGCAGCACAGCCCCCTGCAGTGCTGGACGGAACCCGGCGATGCAAGTCCACCCGCCACCAGCGCCCCGGTGCCGCCCCGGATGGAGCCTGAGGAGAAGTGCCACGCGCCTTCACGTGGTACCTGTTTTAAATGTGTGCCTTAGGAAACGTTTCATCCCCAGACAGTTAGTCCCCTGTCATCACAGTGGTGTCAAAAGACAATGGGAGGAGTTTCTTTCCAAAGTACGAACTCACAGGGCACTTTTTCTGGAGTGTCCACTGTGGGACACCCACCAGAAGTGGGGTGGTATCCTTGTTCCAGGCTGTCAGGGTCTCAGCATGACTTTGGCCAATTTCTGATGACGAGACCAAAGCTCTAAACTGAGGGCCTTGAGCTCAGAACTGAACAGCTCCCGTCCCGTGAGCGCACACAGGCACACACACGCCCGTTCAGGCACAACCACCGCAGCCATCCATACACACTGACGTTCACATTCTCACAGGGACACAGGCACACGCACCTTCACACATGCTTACACTCGGATGGGCACACACTCACAGTCACACGCTCATGCACACCCACACACGCCGAATCTGTTGTGAGGGAAGAGGGCGGACGCCCCGCACCACAGCACCGGGCCCGCCGGCACCTGGGGCTGCTCCCCGGGTGTCCGTCCCGCTCACCCCTCTGATCTGGGACAACATGAAGATGCCCTGCTTGAGGTGTCATCGGCAGAGTCCTTGGCTTCCTTGAATGCCCTCCTGGAGCAGCGTGTCCCCCTCAAGCACAGCATGGCCTATGTGCCACCAGCCACCCTCCAGACTGTCAGGCCACCCTGTCAGATAACGCACAACAGCTGAGTCACAAAGTAAAGGAAGGAGAAGGGAACAGAAAGCCAGGCGCAAAACCCCCTTGACATGGGGTCACTGAGAGCTCGTCGGAAAATGCTGAGCTCTGCAGAATCTTCAGGTCCCAACCCCTCTCTTCTTCACGGATAATTTTCTCCTTTCCCTTTCCAGCCATCATGTGAAAAGCATCTTTATGGGCGAAGAGAGGGCAGTGAGCTGAAGAGACCCCGCCACTGGCTCTCGGAGGGCAGCCAGGTGGCCCGATCCCCTCTGCGAGGACGTGCTCAAGCGTGTCCACGTGGCGCAAGCAGACTCCTTCCTTCTCCTATCACGTGAGTTTCCTCAGACAGGGCAGTGCCGGGACACTCAGGGGCAGGACCACGTTTCTGACACATCCCAGCCACGGCGGAGGAGGGAGATGAGAGGAGAGGCTGTTGGTACATGCTTACTGTAGCAAACGCAGACGGTCACGTCCATGCTTGTAGCAAGGAAGACAGAGTCGTTACAGACATCCACTATGTGTCCAGTGCCTAGTAAGGGCTTCCTGAGAATGGACTCAACTTCATGTAAACCCCCAAACAGCCTGGCGCCCAATGATCCTTGTCCCACTGTGCAGGCGCAGACAATGAGGATAAATATGCGCAAGGAGGTCACGCCGCATTCAAGGTCCAACGGGGAGGCTGGCACCTGACCGCCGCTGAGGTGCGGCTCCTGTGGGGGCTCAGGAAGGGCCTAGCGGAGGCTGGGACGTGGGGTGGATGCGCTGAATCACCCCAAGGGGGCAGCTGAGATCTTGGGAGAGAGACCATGAACGGAACGGGCGGTGACCCTCACTGCTGCCACTGTGCCTGTTTGCAGGACGCTCTGTCGGCCACCAGGAAGTTGGGATGCACCCAGCAACCGCGCTCACAGACGCCGCCTCCAGAGAGTCCGGCCCCGCCGTTCCCACACTGGCGCGCGCATGAGGCCTTTCCTCCAGTCTCCCCCCATGCAGGCCCGGAGCTGCTGCTGACCGGTGTCCCCGCACATGGCGTGGGGCCCCGCGCACAGCACCTCAGTCACTGGCTGAATGGATGGACAGACACAATGACTAACAGGAAGGGCGTCCCAATGCCAGGTACATGGGGCCGGCTTTAATAAACCGGTAAGAATGCTCTGCAAATTGGATAGGAATCAATAATTCAGACCCCTGCCAGTCATCAAAGAACCCCTTGTTGTCTTCAGTCACTTAATCTCTGAGGTCTCTAAATACTTTAAATGTTGATGAAACTAATAAATGCACACGGTTAGCATACACAATAGTACAGAGGACTCACTAGACAGGGAGAGAGAGATCAGGCAGGAGGGAGAGACAGAGGGACAGAGGGAGGGCGGGAGCCGGCCTCCGACGTGGGGACACGGGCGGGGAGGAGGAGAAAGAGGGAGAGGACAGAGGGCAGGACCCCAGCCCACCTCCCCACCTCCCGTCCTGCTCTCCAACACAACCACTGCAACTGGATGACAAGTCAGATCTTGCGGGTCCCCTCCTCCCAGAAACCCAGGGCCCCTTTCTGCTCAGCTTCAGGGCGTTTCCTGCTGACGACCGGGACGCGGCTCCCTGCCCGTCTCCCTGGCTCCCAGTGCGGTCACGTTCACGCCGGAGTCTAGGGCGTATTTGCCGATGTGTCTGTGCCCATCACTGTCTCACAGGGTTTCTCTCCCCTAAGAAGGGGGTGTCCCTGACGCCCCCCATGCACTGAAGGAGGCCCAATGGCCACCTTCCTGTCCCCCTCACTCTATGCTGTTGACAGCGTGGAACCTTAAGGGTGACAACAGTTCCCGTCTGGCTTTACTCACGATCATGTCTCCGGGGCTTTGGCTGTGCTCTGGGCGCCGGAAAACCAGTTCAGCTGAGTTAGTTCGTGCACTAACCTGAGTCAGTCACCGGAATCTGACAGCTGACTGATCGGTCAGTCACCACTGAACCGATGAGCCCCCGGATGCGCCGCGGCGGCCGCACGGCCGTTTGTGCCCTGCGTCCCTGCTCGGGAGGTTGACAGCTGTGAGAGCAGCCACCCCGACCCTGTGACGTCCACAGCTCTCCCCAGTTCACCCCCTTTGACCCGCAGCCTTGATGGAGCCCCGAGCAGGGACCACTCCTAGGGCGGCCTCTCCTGTTCATTCACCCACTGCTGGGAAGTCCCTGGCCTGCCACCCCCTTCAGCTTCTCACACCCACACCTGTGCACCAGGGACAGTGCACCTGTCCTGCCCCGGGGTCCACTTTTCCTCCACAGGACACATTACTGGGGCCAGACTCGGGAGAGTTTTTCTGCTACACTGGACAGCTCTCAGAGAGCCCTGTGTTTCACTGATGGGATGGGGCCGAATCAAGTGTTGCCCTGTGGTTCCTCACTGCCTGTCCCTGCTGAGGGGGAAGAAGCCCCCGCCCTGGGCACGGCCATGCTGTGCGTGGCAGATCCTGTGGAGGCCCCTTGCCCCCCGTGTCCTCTGCGGGGGACGCGTTCTCACACTGTCTCTCGTCGCACCAGCGGCCCCACATGCCCACCGGGACGTCTTCTCTTGCTTGGGAGTGGCCGGTGGTTCTTCCTTCAGTCTCTGCATCTTCTCACCCCCACGCCTCACCCTCTCCAGCTCACAAACAAGGCCATGGACCCCTCCTCCAGGAGTTTCGCTTCTCAGCCCACAAGCAGCGTGTTCCAGGGCAACGGCTGTGGTCGGGCCACCCCGATGTCCTCCGGGTCCACGGTAGTACATCCCTGTCACTGGGGCTTCACCGTTTTCTCCTGTGTACAAAGCGACTTGACAGTACTGTGTGATCGCCTTTGCGAGTTCCGTGTCCCAGAGGGTGTCTCCCGTAGACTCAACCCTAGGGTGCCTACATCCCGTCCCTGTGCCCTGAGAACGCTTCTGGACACTGTCCACGTGTTCACAGCTAGTCCGTGAGAGATGCAATTCAAACTGTAGGGGGACATCTGAAGATGACCATGACATTATCTGTTTACAGCGTCACGTCAGGGACAGGCACACCTGTACCTGGTTCACATTCTCGCGCTGACACACCCATGAGAGGACACCCGTGTTCTGCCTTCTGCAATGACGTCCCTTTCACAGCTTCTTCAGGAAGACTGACCGGGGAGAAGGAGAAAGAGGAAGTCATGCCAACCCACCTAGCACATCCAAGGACTGTGAGTGAAGACGACACTGTCCCCTTCTTTCTAGAGCAAGCCCGCCTGCTGCCCAGACTCACTGTCTTCCTCCTCTCCGTCTCCTTAAAGACAGAGAACACGTCGCTCTGGAGCCACCGAGGTAGAGCAGGGTCCAGGACACCCAGCCCTCCGCACCGCCGCGGATGGCAGCTCTGAGCTCGGGACAGGACCATGAAGCCGGTGTCCGCAGATCCTGGAAGGAAAGAGCGGCAGGAAGGCTGGGGAGGGAAGGCAGAACAGGACGAATGGCCAGCACGGCAGTGAGCCCATTGGGTGTCCCGCCTGGCTCCCAGCTCTGACCTGCAGGCGGTGAGTGTCAGCAGAGCTCCCCGCAGGACACGAGGGACACAGGGTGCACTGGGCAGGCACTGCAGGAGCCAGAGCGGGGGCCGAGGGACCCTTTCTGCTTCCCCGTCTCTGGGCCCACTCCTGCTCCGAGGCTGCAGCCAAGGCCCGGCAGAAACTCCTGAAATGCAGAGGAAAACCCTTCTCTGGGAGAAACCTGCGAATATGGGCCCTAAGCTCCGCCATCTGGGGGAATCCCCTACTTTTTCTTTCCATTCTCTTTCCAGTTTGCCCTGAAAACCACACAGTCATGAGAAGCTTCCACGCAGCACATGGGGGAGAGGAATCTCAGGTTCTGAGGGAAACCAGAGCCTCCAGCTGAAGGCCGGGGAAGGTGGCTGAGGCTGCAGGGGAAGACGCGGAGACGGTGAGCAGGGCCCACATGGACTTCGCCACCGAGGCCACCACGGGGTCTCTGCCACCTTGGCGCAGAGGTCACTCCCGCAGACGCCGAGACAGAAAGGCGTCAATGTCCTCGCTGGCTTAAAGCGGCAGCCTCCCAACCAGTGCTGCTGGGCAGTGGAAGGCAGACCATGAGGCCCATTCAGTGATGAGGAAGGGCAGCCGGTCCCCTGCTAGCTCTGCCTGAGGTTGTAGGGGGAGGAGATTGAATTTAAAGGGGCCCAGAGGTCACGAGGGCGGAGGCCTGAGCTCTGGAGCCCAGACTGCAAGCCCGCATCGCCCCACCCCATATTGTAATATACTTTCAAAAACAGGTTCATGTTTTGCAAATAAATCATTTTTCCTCCGCATCTTCAGTATTTTCTGATTTCTGTGTTGAAGACTCAGTTTCTCATCTGGAAGGTGAACATAAGCCGGTGAAGAGCAGCTCGCAGGCCTCTGCACAGCTGAGGGAGGGAGGTGCTAAGTCAGCACATTCTCCACCTGTCCTGCCTCAGCCCCCAGCCGCCCCACCCACCACTGGTGACAAACCCGACTTCCTGTGCATCTCGGGCAGTCAGCTGCAGTCACGGCTCACAGGGCCTTCTGGGATAGGACCCTGGGTGTTCTGGTGCGTGGTGTCTGGGATGTCTGGACCCAAACGGGGCCAAGACCCTTGTGCCTCAGTGGCCATACAGCCTGTGCCTGGCACTGACTTCCCTCGCCCCTCCAGGCACAGGACCTGCGCCCCCAGGCTCCCTGCCAACCAGCTCCAGCAGACCTGGGGCCCAGGCTGCGTTCTGGCCCCTGCACAGCCCGCCGGTACATATGACCTGCAGAACAGGAAAGAGGCGTCAGGCCTACAAAAGAAGAGGCTGGAACTTTAATTCTTGGGGACAGTGATGATTTGCTGACCGACATGTTCAGCTTTTTAATACTTTACTGCATGGTGAACATCCAGAAACACCGCCCTATAAAAAAGGACATTCAAAACAATTTAGACATATAAATGTACTTTCCCCGTAAGCACTGGAGAGAGGTGGGAAAAGCTTCACATCCACAGCCCAAGGAGGCAGAGCCGGGAACCCTGGGTGCTGTTCGGAGCCGTGGGAAATCCTCGGCCTCGGTCTCCTGGGGGGAAGGAGCTGGAACGACCTGCCTTTGGGATTTTGAGATGGAACAAGGTGGGAAGGGGTGCCCTGACCACAAAGCCACGCACTAGGGCAGCCCTGAGAGACACCAGCAGGTTGCGTGGGGCGGTGACTGACCACACGGGCACGTGTGTGAGCTGCGGAGTCCCCGGGCCGCAGATGTGCTCAGAGCTGCGAGGTCCGCGGGGGCCATGCGATTCACCCAGGCAGCGAGGGAGGCCGAGGTTCTGGTGCCTCGCGCACCACACTGCTGCGGGCGGGAAATGGAGGTCCTGTCAGCTGGAAAGTCTGCCCAGATGCTTGAAAAGGTGACTTGTGTATACATTCAAATTTGATGCCAACATTATAAGAAGATAACCACTGATCGCCGGTCAGCACACCGTCATCTGAAGGGGGATGTCCCAGTGGAGGGGACGAAGGGAGGTCATGGGAGTCTCTGGGCAACCCGAGAAGTGCTGTGCTCCTTCGGGCTCCACGCCGGATTCCGTCAGTGTCCATCACTTGAGTCGCCGGCCCAGCCCCCTGTGCTGCCTGCACAGCCTTGGCGTGGTGGTCAGGCCAGCCTCCCGCTGCTCACAGCACTGGGCCTGGCTCAGGGCCGCTCTGCACCAGGAGAGCCTTCTCCTCCGACACAGTGAGGGGTCAGGTCCGCCTTCTGTCTGGAGCACACACACCACCCGCTCGGCTCCAACAACATGAGCATCTCCTGTCTCCCTAAGCCTGGCACTTGGCAGAACATACCCGCATTGCGGTCCCTGTCTGTCTGGCTGCCTCGTGCATCCCCTTGTCTTCAACCTTGTCTCTGGCGGGAACTGCTCCCGCACAATGCGCCAACAGGGAGTCGTGGGCCAAGGGCCATGGTGCCAGCTCCTGGCAGGTATGAGCCTCGACCGCACGGAGGCCCTCGGGAGACCGGCGCTGCAGGCTCGGGGAAGCCCGCTGGTGTCCAACAGTGCTCTTGGGGCGGCGGGAACACAGGGCCACTTCCAGAAGCCTACTCTCCCATTTACAAGCTGGTCACTTTCTCTCACTGCCTCCCCGACGAACACAGCAGCCTCACCCACCCAAACAAATCTCCAGACTGGAAAGGGACTGAAACAGTCCTGCATAGGATACTCCCACAGGGATGCAAGGGAAATCTACCCACACGCTGGAAAACCCTTGGCACACAGCAAAGAAGCAGATGTCCCTCAACTCAGTCAGCTGTGCCCCGGCCAGGTGCCCTGGGACTCGTGGAGAAGCCCACTGGGGAGGCCTCCTCAGTCACATGGAAAACTTGCTTTACACGTAGAGGAAAAAAATTAACTGGTGGGAATTTCATCCTTGGTTACTTCTAGAGTGATCTCCTTTCAAGTCACTCATGAAGATGAGCTCCTCACACATGTGTGATCAATGGGAAATGGTAACCCACCAACCTTCTAAGACAGTAAAAGGCTTCCCTCCTCTTAATCAGGGACCCTGGGCTCTGTCAGGCTTCTAGTCCCTCCTCCCTGACTCAGTCCTTCTTTTCTTGTCTTGGTTATTCTTCTCCACAGACCCGTTCTCACACTGCTGGCCACTGTGAGGAAGCCGATCCAGGGGAGGCTGGTGAAGAGGTGAAATGCTCAGTGGGGAGCAGGGATAACAACCGACACGTCAATGAAGGGAAGGGCAGACCTTGTCAGAGAGGCCACTGTCAGGGGAGCTCAGTGCTGGTCCCCGGGCCGTGGAGGACTGACCTTCTCCTCAGATCACCTGCCTCAGCGCAGCGTCATGTGGGTGGGGATCAGGTGAGTATCAGTCTTCCCCACCCTCCTGTGAGCTTCAGGAAGGTCAGGTCGGCCTCTAGACGCCGGCCCCGTGCCTGACACATGGTAGACAGGGCATCGATACTATGGGAGGAGCGGCTGCAAACAGCCGCCTGCCAGGTACGGAGGTCAACAGGAAAAGAGCACCTGGGCCACGCAGGCATGGACATGAACTCACTGTGCCTGTTCCTTCCTCTCTAGAGCTGGATTACAACGAGTATAATGCCATAGTTCATGGTAAGTGTTGCGGCACCAGCTCACGAACACTCGGCCGGTGTGACCTGCTGGCCTCCTCAATGCTACTTTACATCCACTCCCCCGACCTGGGCCTTCTGTGCCCACTACAGGGTATATCCACCACACCTCAGCTGCCATCCACAAAGCCCACCTGCTGAGGAGGGGACCGGTCTAGGACATGGGCAGGCCGGCTGCTATCACGCTAGACAGCCCGGCTCAGCACGTGCAGCAAAGCGGGAAACCTCACAGTGCGCTGGCCCCTGCTCACCCGTGGTCCTCAGCACCCAGCAGGGAGGTCACCTCCCAGTTGCTACTGATGCTGCTAGACCTGGGCCACTGGATGCCAGGAACTCCTCCCCACCGGGAGTGACCTGCACCGCTCCATGACCGCTCCCCCAATGCTGGTGGCTGCGAGGTGCCCACACCGTCCACGGGGGGAGCCCCCACTGCCTCCTTACGCAAATAGTAAGTGCCTGTTTTTACATGCAAGTTGTTATAAAGTCTTATAGAATTACTCTAGACTGAATACTGCAGATGAAGTATCATAAAACCCCATCATTCGAAACTGCTTTGCAGAAACGGTTTCATGCTCCAAAATGAAGACTCGGTGAATTGTCTGACTTACACCCCGCACTGGGTAACTCGAACTCTGACATGAGTTACTGTATACTGTCCCCAAAGGCACCGCTAGGCCATCAACCCAATCGCCTGAAGGAGCCCCACAGCAGGGCAGGCGGCACTGAAGGGACAGAGAGAGGACGGTCCTAAACCTTCCGGAGTCCCCGCACTGCGCGGACCGCCCCAGGGGAGGGCCTGCCGGGGGCCTGGAGAGCTAGACGGACCTCAGCGGGGCGAACCACAGCACGGGGTCCATGGCTGCCCGGCAGTTCTGAGAGTCACCTGCCCACCCCCCTAGGACACTCACATCTCCAACCCTACCCGCCACCCCCAGCCGGACCCCGGCCACACACTAAGAGGTCCCGGCAGGGGCCTAGCTGTCCCCGCGGCGGTCGGGGACCACAGACTGCGGGCTGACTCTCCCGTCCTCTCTCGCTGCCCTCTGAGGGGACTCCCCGCCACCGTGACCCCATCTCCCCAGCAGGCCGACTCACCACGGCCCGCGTTTCCTTCCGTCCCACCGCCCTCCCCGTGGAGATTCGGGATCAGCTCCTCCGTGCCCGGCACGGGCACTTCCGGTAACGCCCTGCCTTCCGGGAGCTGAGAGAGCAGCGCCCGGTCGCCTTCTCAGCTGTTCTTCATCTGCCTCAGAAACACTCTCCCTCACTGGCCGCCTCATCCTGCCGACCGCACGGTCACGGGGCTCCGCGCTGCTCCTCCAGGCTTCACCGGAGCCTCTGCGCAGCCACTGGGCTCCCAGGGACCGATCGTAGATGCGATTACGTAGAACTTCTGAGGGGCCAGAAATGGAATTGGCTGAGCAGTTCAAGCTCTTTGGAAGCTGGTTTAAGGGAAGGGTGTTCTCGGCTCCAGAGAGATGGTGGGGCCTTGGACACCGCCCCGCACAGCCCGCGGTCCCGACCCAACCGGGGTTCCATGGGATCCTTCCCTGCTCCACATCAGGGCTTCTGTGCAGAACACATCCTGCTCCTTAACTTGTCCCACGGTCACTACTTTCTAGAGACCTCAGTGTTCTTAGAAGACCCTGCTTTGACAGTAACTACAGACAGATTCCCAGACGCAAAGAAAATGAGAGCAAAGAGAGGCCTGGAACTTCCGAAAGGAAATTAGAATCCACAATGGGCACACATCAGAGTAGAATGGACTGTCTTTCTCCTCACGAGTCCAAATCACAGTTGATGGCTGATGAAAACAATGGAACTCACTTACAGAGGGAAAACGTGAGGACACAGAGAGAAAGACAGATGCCCACAGGTCAGGGTAGAATCCCCAGGAGAAACAACGTGGACTCCAGCACTGTGGGAGCATCATCTCTAATGTTGAAGAAATCACACCCACACAGACACACACATATCACATATCTGTTGTTCAAATAGATAGAAAAAAAGTGAAGATTTTTTTCTATTTGAAAAGTAGGGAGGGCAAGGGGCCCTAAACAGAAGTAAGGTTCCTATACCTCTCTCACAGTACACGACAGAAGTTAGGTATGGACGTTGTGGCATGTAGAACTCATGCTAAGAAAAGGATACAAAGAGTATATTCGAAAACAGTATAAATAAATCCAAATGGAATTTTACAGGCTGTTGAGGGAATCCACAAGAAAGCCAGACAAGAGAAACGGTGCAATGAGAAACAAAGAGAACAAACAGAAACCAAGAATTAACATGGCGTACTTCGGCCCTTCATATCAAGAATTTAAATATAAATAGTCTAAACACATGGATTAAAAGGCAATGACTTGCAGAATGAATTTGGAAACATGCAACCTAACTACAAAATCCCCATCTCCAAACATTCAGAGCACCCTGGCTAATGGCTTCCACCGGGCTGCCGCCTGCCCGGGACAGAGACAGACCCCCATGGCCACACGTTTGTCCAGGGGGAAGAGAAAAGGTATGGACTTAGCCCTCCCTTCGTGCCTGTCATGATAAGAGGAGGGGAACCCTGATGCAGATGGCGGACGCGCACTAGTAGGGGCCGGGAAGGCGGGTAGAATCTTCAGCATGTCCACGTCCACATCCTTGGGAAAGTCTGCTTCCCTGAACTGGACTCTTAAGAGTATGGCTGCCGGTCCCGGCGACAGTGGCACCAGGAGGTTGGGAAACTCCCTGTGATTCTTCCAACTGAAAAATTCTGTCCTTGTCCCAGCATGCCTGGGACAAGGGAACCCAGCAACCACCCTACACAAGTCACAGTGTTCCCTGAGGTTAGCCGTCAGCCAGGGATCACGACGCTCTGCCCACACACGCACGACGCGTTATTTCAATACTACAGGCCCATTCTTAGCCCAGAAGCAAGGGGAGAGCGTAGCATTTTGGGGTCACTGAAGATTGATGACAGCAAATAGGTGTCTGTTCTGTTTTCTTCCCTAGAACTTGAACACCACAAGTGGTTTCTAAATGGTTAGGAGACTATACAAACCTCTCATTAATGGTATTGTTTGAAAATAAACACTGGTGTATCCTCAGAGGCTTTTTGCCGTTTTGGATATTTAAAAATAAATTAATCTGAACTCCATAGACCAGGCTTGTATAATGTCCCATAGAAAGCTCTCATACATACACAAATGCCTAAAAAATATTTTCATCTATTAAATTTTGGTACACTACTATATTTTTAAAGATTCTTCTCCCCTAACCCCAATGCAGCTGACTTTTTCAAATAAATCAGCCTAGTTTTCCCTACATTAGGGGCAATAGTTGCCAGAGAAAGGCAAGCAGATTTGTTTGGAAACTTGTTTCTGGTACTTGATCTACGAGACCCTGAGCAAACCCATTGTTCTGAACCTGTGTCTTTTTGCCTGCACAACAGGGTACATCAAGATGCCCATGCCCAGAAGATGACATGAAACACCACACCGAAGCAGCCCGAGGACGGCTCTGAAAACGGGGAAGCAGTAGGAGGACACCTCCGGGTCAGCATCTTGAGCAGGTTGAAGGGCCTCTAGCAACAGAAGTGTCTCTGACTTACACACATTCATGGCAGAGACACTAGTGAAGAACATGTGATTTTCTGCTTCTTGGTCTTCTACTGCATACTGTCTAACTAACCCGATTTTCATAAAAAACAACAGAGGATGTCCAAAATCACCCCGATGACTAATGCTATGGCCTTTCGTGTCTCTTCCCTACACACAGCTAACTAATTTTTGGGTGAATGTGCTGGCCTCTGTAATTCACACAGGTTCGGGAGTCTCTGTAGATATTGTCCTGGTGCCATTCCACCTAAGCTCAGGTCCTGTCTGGTGTCTCTCATAACTAAACATATAAAGCAAGATTCCTTATTGACTCTTCTTTGAACATCAAATGGAAAATGCACATAGAAACTCCAAATTCCCAAAGTCTTCACAGAACCATCCATTTGCCATGAAAGCAACTTGGCGTTGATAACCTAGGCGGTCACCGAAGGTGTGAGTACTGAATGGCCCACTCAACACACTTTCCACAGTTTGGGGATTAGAGAAATGATGTGTTTTCATGTTTTAAAAAGGATTTCCAGAAATTAATTATAAACAATGTGGTTTAGAGAGGAATGGTGGACTACAAACAAACCCCGTGGGGTTGGAGACTTGGCGTTGCTCAGGTAGCATTCTCTTTCTTCCACTCATTTCATTCGGCTTCAAAACCGGACAAGCGTCCCCCCACTTGTGCTCACCTCACCACCAGCAAAGTGTACAAGCAGGCACGATGGGGAATTTGCAGAAACACCGGGGCCGAGCAGGAAGAGAAGGACCACGGAGTCTGGCCACCGAACGTCACGAGAAACCCCTGCGGCACAGTACCTGTGGAACACCCCTGGGGAAGGACCAAGACCAGCTTCGCAGGGCTGTCCATGTCACCTCTCTTGTGCGATAGACGGTTGTGACTCTGAAGGCAGTCTGATGATCTCTCAAGTTCTCTGCGAGCCAGCCCCTCCCCAGCTCATCCAGCACCTTCCACAAAATGAACTGAGGCCACTTGGACCCCTCCATTCTGCTCTGTGGTAGTCGAGGAGGATGCCCCAGGTGTGCTCTGACCAGCGGGCAGATAAGGGGATCTCACACCTGCCATCCCAGCAACCGTGCCCTGAGCCACGGAGGGAAAGTGTACATCTTGCTCAGGTGACTGGGGCATAAAACACATTTTAGTGGAAAAGAAAACCATTCCTCAGGCCATGCTGCTAAGGAGATGAGGCGTATTTCTGCACCCAATCACAAACATTCTTCAGTTTCAGGTAATCCCTTCCAAAGTGTACTCCGTTGTTCCGACTCCAGTTGTCCAAGTCCATTTTCCCGCAGGATAACTCCTGACATTCAGTGCGTTTCTTTTACACCCCGCTAAACCTGAGGCTCCGTCCCCAGCTTACGGGTGAGAGGACCAGGAGATCGTGGGTTGGGGTAGCCAGAAGTTAACCCCGCCTGGACACCAAGGTGGGAAACTGGATAAGACTAGCATACCCTGAGGCCCACGCAGCCTCTTGTCAAAGGGGCAGGGCGCGCCACTTGAGAACCTGTCTCCCAACAGCAGAAATGCCCCAGGTACTTCTCAGGCCACAAGACAAGGCCCCTGGAAGAAGACCTTGGATTCGGAGCCCTCCACAAGCCCTGACAGAGGGCAGAGCGCACAGGGACACCCTGGAACTTTGCCCCTGACCCTCCTCGGACACTCACCAGACTCAGCCCTCACTTCTTCCTCGTTCTCTGGTTCCTGGTTGGTCCCACCTCCTTTACTGACAGTCTCCCTTTGAGGGCCAGATACACACCTGATCCATTTTCACATCCCTACCGGCCAGGACCATGTGGAAAGCATGAAGCCTTAAGAGACTGCTGGTCCAAGGAACAGAGTGCAAGGAAGGGCTTTTAGTGGAATGATGTAGAACAAAAGCACTTTAACCATCGGCTGCCTGATATAAACAACAAAGAACTTCCTATGATCTCTCAGCAATGTTATAATAAGTGTCATTCATTGCAGGACCTGCTGTACATAGGACTTTAAAATAATGTTGTTACTGTACGTGTATAATTGCTGAGAAGAAAGATAGCCTCATATTCTTAGGAGGAAATTTATAACTTAACTCATAACTGTTGATTGTTAAAGCTCACGGTACAAGTGTGCTTTTCTGGAAAAGATGGCCCAGGTGGGACATTTCGTTAGAATGTGATCTACCCATAATTCAGTGGATACAAACCAGCCTCTACACCCAACGATGCACTCGAAGTGCGGCTGTGCTGTGCCTGTCAGAATTCCGAGGCCCTTGGTGTACAATTCTCAGGCGAAGTGGTGGTCCCAATTCCGAATCCCAGGAGTAAAGTTTGAGAATCTCTCCCCAGATTTTTTTTTTTTTTGTATAAACGGCTTTGAGATATATTTGTCATACCATTCAATTCCCCTATTACATGTGCACAATCCAGTGGTTTCTTTCTGTGTTCAGATATGTGCCACCATATCCAGTTTTTAGGTCACTTTTATCCCCTCACAAAGAAGCTGCTTGTAAGTCAGTGTTTACCCTTCTGACAAGTTACCAGACTCCTCCCCACAGGGGGCGCACCGGTCCACACTCAGGGCTCCTGTGTCAAGGCTCTGGGTTCTGCGCATTCCCTATAGCACTTGTTGCCTGACTCTTTGCTGCTAGATGTCCTGAGGGCCCCACAGGGCTATTTCACGTGGTTTCCCTGACCACTAATGACCTCAAGCCTCTTTCCACATGCTCGTTGGTTTTCTTAAGAGACATGTCTTTTTAGATCCTGTGCCCATTTTTATATCGAGTTGTCTTTTTATTGAGTTGCAGGATGTCTTTACATATTTCAGATGTGAATCCTTGTCAGGGACATGATTTGCAAATATTGTCTCCTCTTCGGTGGGCTTTCTTTTAAATTTCTTGATGGCGTCCTTTGAAGCTCAAAATGGTTTAAATTTGATGAAGCCCAGTTTTCCTGTTTTTTATTGCTCCTGCTTGTTGTCTCATATCTAAGAATTCTCTCCTCCCAGGTGTCAGAGTCTTGCTCCTCAGTGTGGCAGAGGGACACTAGGCCCCTGGCCAGCCTGCCTTGCTGTGGTTATTAACAAAGGAGACATCACTGTGTGTACACCTGCGCCGTATAAATTAGTGTACCTTTCTTGGTAGAATACATGCTCCAGATTCAGGCGGCTGGGTTTGATTCCCACCATTTTCTAAGTGACAGATCTGGCAAATTTATTTAAACTTCCTTGGAGTTCCCCTCTCTTATCTGAAAAATGGGGTAAGACTCTCCCTGCCTCAAAGGTAATGGCAAAGCTGAAATATTACATGAAACACATTGGACACAGTGCCGACCCCAGGGAAAGTGGTCATAAACGTTGGTTTGTAGAGTTACTAACATCTTGGAGATGATGGTGATGGTGGTGGTGACAGTGACGATGGTTGTGACGGTGGCGGTGGTGGTTATGACGATGGGGATGACGATGACGATGTCATGTGGTTTTTCCCACACTCACCCCCTTCCCTCTTGCCTCACTTTTCTAAATTCTGTTTAACTCCAGCTCTTTTAAGATTGGCATGTGATTCCTAAACTAGAATATATATGTACACCTTTCTTTCCTAAACAGGAGTGAAATACCACTAGTTGAGGAGCAATGGATCAAAAGTGCTCATCTTTTCCACCCAATGAAACACATATTAAAAGTTAATGTGCTCTCTCAGTAGAGAAGTTCGCCCAGCAACCCGAGTTAAAGACACGGGGCTGGCAGGATAAGAAATGACAGGCTTTTTGACGTTGAACATGGCAAATTATTGTTAGTCATAAAAATATATTGATTCGAAGTGTCTAAAATGGAGAATATAAATGATATTTCCCGTGATCCCAAACAATAGGAGAACTTTGATCGGCGTTTTACACAGGGGTTTTCTGTGAACATAACAGACTGTTTTCCTGTCTCCGCCAACATGTCACACTTGAAAGAACTTGACATTCTGACAGCCTTCTCCTGTTTGTTTTTTCAGGGTGGCTATGGGCGGCAACTTGTGCTTTACTTTGTTACTTCCAAGTACTGCGGTTTACCCTGGAAACCTGGTTTCAGAGAGGAAACTTACACACTGTCATTTCGGCATCAGGCCCTTGACCCCCAGTCTGTTAAACTTGTTCTGGCCACGTACATTGCCGCTCTGCAGTAGCATCGAAATGTTTCGTTGCGCGGTTTGCCTGGTTCCGAGAAGTAAAGTGGTGTTGGTGCCTCCCGCCCCTGGGCATTCCCTCGACAGACATGCCCTGCGTGCATTCGGGAGCCCAGCCCTTCCACAGCTATCGGGAGGGCAGAGGGGACGATGCTCCACTCCGCCTGCCAGCGGCCCCCGACCTAGTGAGGAAGGCACGTGCAGTCGGTCCATGACGGTGGTGTGAGTCCAGTGGCCCGCGGCACGCAGGACAGCCCCTGGAAGCACGACCCACGGCGGACCATCGGCCCCTCACGGTTGAGATACTGCCGGACTTACACCACCAGCCAGCCTGGCATATTCTCAGCACAAAACACAGTATCCTCAGGACCACAGGCTTTTGGGGTTCAGACCCAGAAGGAAATGGTCACATTATCTGGCAAATGTGGCCACCCAATAGAGAACACTGTTTTTTCACTAAATCTATCTTCTCAAAGGAGTGAAAATGAGCATCTTGGGCGGGGGGCAGAGAAAAAAACAAGCACGACAATCCTGGAAATTTGTTAACACATAGCTCAGGATTTCAGCGTGTCCCAGAGGGGCAGTAACAGGAGATAATTAGAGACAGGAGTTATAAGGTGTGGGCGGGGTCGAAGGAAACTCAGTGGATGAGGAACACCCAGGAGGTTCTGCCAGGCTGCAGGCTGCCTGGGGAGAGCGGGGGCCCTCCGTGGCCGTCCGTGGCCGTCCGTGGCCGTCCGTGGCCCTCCGTGGCCCGGTCCAGCTGGGAAGGAGCTCAGAGGACATCTGCCTGCCCCTCAGTCCGCCTCCCCAGCTCCCCCTTCACTGGAGGGCCACGAAAGGGGTCAGATCAGTGCCGTCATCTGAGGCCACCCCCACACAGAGCCCATGGAAGAGGATACACAGCAGAGCTGAGGGGTAATGAAGACCCCTCCGCCCGTAAACAGATCACGCATTCTCAAAACATCAAGCCTCTCTCTGCTGAGTGTGCAGCGCTGGGCTCGGTCGTGGGGCCCGGGAAGTGGCAGCAGAGGGTTTCTCAGCCTCCAGGAGCCCCTTCCCTAGTGGCAGCCGCTCGCCTAAGAAGCCAGGCAGCATCTGAGTCTCTCCATGTCTGCGTGTCTGTCTCTGGTGGGGTGAGGGTGAGGCTGGAGCCAGGAGATGAATCCTGGGGTCGTCAGTCACTCGCCCCACATCATCAAACCGTCCCAGAGCTGCCATTCTCTTCCTGGCCTTGCATGGAAAGGGAGGTACGCGCAACCTGCGGATGTGTCCGTGTGCACACCTGTGCACGGGTGTGGACGGGCATGTGTGCATACACGTGCATGTGTGTGCATGTGTGCAGGAAGGCACAGTGTTGTGTGTGTGCACACACGCATGTGCAAGTGAGTGGAGGTGGTGCATGTGTGTGCAGGTGTGTCTCAGAGAGGGGAACACAACGACTATCGAGCTCATTATTTTCTACAAATAATCACAAGCGTCCTCTGACCAGGTAGCTTCATTGACTTGACATTGATTAGCTAACCTATTTGAATGGATCCGCAAGATAGACACGCGGTTGCGGGACACCGATCGGGACCCTGGCGATGATTTCCTCTTTCTCTGTGATCCCCTGTCCCTGACAAGATTCTCTTTTGTTTTCCTTTCTGGAAAGGAAGCCGTGCATTAACAATTGCCCTGGGGAAGGAGCGGTGTGGGGGGACAGGGACCACTCCCAGGACCCCTGGGGAGGACTGCCCAGATTTGGGGTTAACTCAACCTAAAGAAAGGTGAAAGCCATCTGCGAGGTGGCTCTTGTTTTCCTGCTGCAGGAGCCTGTGGATGGGACCTTCGCTTCAGATGGTGCCCGGTGCGCGTGGTCCCTGCCGCCGCCTCTGGTTCCATGGCTGCTCGCCTAGGCCAAGGGGCGGCGGTGTCACGGTCCCGAAAGAAGAGGATAAAGAAGTGAAAGGGGATCGTGGGCAAGGGAGATGCACTGTCCCATCCTGGGGAGGCCACCAATGGCGCACGAGAGAGAGAAGTGGTTTCGGGGAAAAAATATGTTTTCTTCAAGACTTCTTTTATATTAACCGAGACTCTTCCATTAGTCAGTGATAAGCAGAATGGATCCCATGACAGACAAGCCATTTGTCACTATGAGCAAATGTTTCTTGGGGACATTGAAAGCAATTTTAAAAAGTAATAAAGGATTTAAGGAGGAATGGTTACAGCCAAAACTAGACTTTTTCAAGAACATGGTGGATCCCTATGTCTTTACCTTAAAGAACTAAAGGAACATGCGTAGGATCGCTTGCTTGTCAACGCTCCTGTCTTAAAAGCCTCCGCTTCCATCCTCCAAGTCAGCAGCCTCAGCCCCTGTGGCGGGAAGGAGCTTTGGACACGGAACCCAGTCCTGCCTGGGAGACACCGCCAGGGCCCTGTGGGCAGCGGGAGCAGGCCGGCCTGCAGACGGCGGGTCAAGCACCCTACAGGACAGCCACCTCGGGGGACCCAGCCCCTGGGAAACACCACATGCTGCCCACTGCTGAGAGACGGCAGCGACTGAATGGGAACTGGCCACAGCAGAAGGAGGAGACGCGATGAAGGCAGGTGCCCTGAGCCCTGTTCTCACAGAGGCCAATCTCAGGGTCGCGTGTACGATCTTTGGCAAGTTAACTGACATTCTCTGGGTCTAGATCCCAAATGTACAAGACTGGACAGGCTTCTTGGGAGAGACGAGCGAAAAACAAACCAAAAACCAGACCTACTCTGCAAACTCTACAGCGCTGTACATTGTAAAATATTGTATATTCCTCACGCATTGAGATCAATTATTTTCCTCAGGGGGCAACAGGCCTACGAGATACACGGAGGTGGGAAAAGTAGGGCAACGGTTGGAAACAACCCAGAGCCAAGCCTCTCCCTGCCCGGCCACGGCCTCACTCCTAGTCAGCTCCTGTGCAGCAGAACCCACTGGACTCACACAAACTTAACGGCAGTAGTTGGGTCCTGAGTCCCCTCAAGTCAACGTCCTGCCAGAGGCCCCCGTGACAGGCAGGGAAAGCCCTGAGGACTTCCAGGGCCACGGGGTCAGGCCCAGCTGGAGCTGGTGGCTACAGAGCGCCCAGGAGCAGCTGAGAACGGGAGGAGGGCAGCCCGGGCACACGGGCGGTCCCGACACCTGGAAAGGCAACTCTGAGAAGGGCGGATCCCAGGGAGGGCGTGGGTCGGAAAGGACACACATCATGGACCGTCAGCAAGGTGTGAGGTGCTCACACTCACCTGCGATGCCACCTGACTCTCCTGTTCCTCAAAGTCAGCCTCAGCGCCCCCTTGGACAGATGGGGACACTGAGGCTGCAGTAAATGACCTCCCTGGGGCCACGAGCAGTCAGAACCATGAGAGCCAAGATTTGAATCCCTCCGGGATCCCCCCCCTTTCAGGTCCATTCCGGCTGAACGCCTAGCCAATGTGGCCAAGGCATGACTCCAACCCACTTCCCATGGTATGTGCCACCTCTGTGCCCCCAGCAACATCAACGGTCGGGGCCAGGCCTCTTCCACATCCACTCTCAGCCGTCCACGAAGGCGTAGGGTGCCAGCAGCGGAGGCCCCCCTGGGCAGGCCGGGCGCGCCTTGTCCTGGGGCACCCGCGCTGGACCTGGCTGTGGGGCCACTCCAACGGCCATGGCTTTGCAAAGGCCAAGGGAGTGGGACAGGCGCGAGGACCCTTCGGGCCCACGTGGGAGCCATTTCCTCTGCCCAGAACATTGCAGAGTCCCTGGGCTTTTGTGTCCCTTTAACTGAAGGTGACAGAGAAGCTCGGAGATGTCACCATCGCACGCACAGCAGCTCCGAGACAGAGAGACTTCAGTGTCATTGTCTGCTGGGGAATGGAAAGGCAGGTGGCCTTTCTGTGACAGGCCGTGGCTCATGTGAGCCCAGGATCAGGCCTCGAGGAGAGGCTGCCACCAAATCTGAGAGAGGGGTAAAGCCATCGCTTTGGACAAAGGCCACTCTGCAGAGCCAGGCGTCAAAGCCTGTTTCCCAGGCCCACAGAACAAACACACCAGTTCCTCCTGACGACAGTAGAGGCTTCACAGAGGCAGGCAGAGAGACCGGGGGTCCAGCCGCCCCTGCCACCTGGCCGCTCACCGGCCATCAGCCCTCCCATCAGCCGGCCTGCCTCCGCCCCTGCACAGGCCCCGCCTCAGCGGAGCAATCCCGCCACCAGGTTGAGCGGTCCCTGCCGCCCGCTTCCCCAGGGCCGTCCGGCCAGGGGACGGGGGGGTGGGGGGGGAATCTACCAGGACTGTCCCCTCAGGTCCCCCTTGCACCCCCGAGTCTGGGCTCACACCTTCCTGGGGCAAAATCCCCCCTGCTTAAGTTCTTTACCTTGTCCTCTTTCTGAAAGTACCCACATTAAAGGAGACATTAACTGCTTCTAGCCCTGAGAGGAAAGTGTTGGCTTTTCCAGGATTTTTTTCTCCAATGACTTCTCTTCACACAAATTTGCATCATTTATAAGTTTCCCCTGTTCACGTCATAATATACTTCTTAGGTAAATGTTAAACAATAATAGTAAAATGGTAATATAATGAATAATAATAAATAGAAATAATGAATGAGTTTATAAATTTATAACTATATGAATGATTTATATATGTATGTGTAGAGTTAAATGTACATATATAACATGTGGGTAAAACGTATAAAAATAATGCATAAATAATATATACAACATAAATAAAATTTACAATAAATAATAAATTTTAAAATAAAAATAAATAAATAATCTAATTCTTTAGCTTTTGTCCATGGAAATAAATAAATTATTAAAGCGGCCGAAGCTCTTATATTATACTTAGCCTAGGAGATCGAGAATGATGGTTGAAAAGCTGTTCGCAATCCTAGTAAGCTAACCACCATGAATACGAGTCAACCCACTGAGGCCTGCCCCAGTGCAGGTCCTGAAGGCCACCTGGCCTCCTTCCGTGCTCTGGCCATTAAAGAAGGAGTGAAGGAGATGAAGGATTGTGAAGGAGCAGGGTAAGAAGGAATAAAGGAAAGAGCTATGTGCCATATGCATGTGTGGCCTGGCAAGGAAGGACATTAGAAGTAGAAACGGAATAAATGGAAAGTAAGGGTCTGAGTCTTTGAAACTCCCTGAAATTCTTGACCTAGGAGCTACTAGGTCCTGAGAACACGAGGGTAATTGACTCCCTCATTTACACAGCAGGGCGCCTGCTTCTCCAACACTGGAGGGAAAGAAAGGGACACTGTTAAACTCAAGCTTTTTTCAGACAGGCCTGAGGCCTGGGTCTGTCACCTCAGCCTGCTGCCAAGACTGATAATGGCCCCGGTTACACGCGGCAAGGTCGACTCAGAAGTTTTACACCGATGGGAAATTGAGCGTGAGACAGGAATTCCTCATAATCCTACCGGCCAAGCCATTGTAGGGCACGCTCATCACACCTTTAAGTCTCTCCTCAACAAACAAAAAAGGGGAGTCAGGAGTTCTCCCCTAAACACTTCCTAACGATAGCTACGTATACCTATCCTTTCCTTACTTGTGATTACCCACTGAATCCTCCAACGGAGAAGCATTTCCACCCGAGTAAGCCCAGTGAGGGGCCCTGTGCCTTGGTATTCTATCAGGACCCCCTAGGAAACAGAAACTGGGAGGGACCTGGAGAGGTGCTACCCTGGGGGAGAGGGTATGTTTGTGTTTCAGTCCCAACACAACCCTTGTGTCTACCTGCGAAAAGAGTGAAGCTCCGTGGACCTCCCATGTCCCCCCGAGTGAGTAAACCTGGACGAGAGAATTTGAGACCTCGAGGATCCAGGCGCTCGACTGTCCCAGATGGCACTGACGGGGAGACTTCAGGGAGCCCGCAGTCGCTGGTGGAACCAACAGAAGCCGAACGGTGAGCCCCCGGGGGAAACGAAAGGGGTCCAGTGCAAGGATTTGAAGAATCTTTTCTTTTTATGTTCTTTCTTTTCTTTTCTTTTTCTTTAATTTTTACTTTTATGTGATGTTTATTCTATTACAGTTGTCTCGGTTTTCCCCCTTTGCCCTCCTCCATCCATCCCCCCTCCGCCCCACAGTCGACTCCCACTCTTTGGTCCACGTCGATGGGTCCTTCATACATGTTCTTTGTCTAGTCCCTTCCCCTTCTTTGACCCTTTGTCCTTTTCCCCCATCCCCTCTGGTCACTTTCAGCGTGCTCCATGTTTCCGTGCCTGTGGTGTATTTGGTTCGTTTGTTTAGTTGGTTGAATACATGCAACCTACAGGTGAGATCATATGGTATTTGTCCGTCCCCCACTAGCTTATTTCATTTAGCATAACATTCTCCAGATCCATCCATGTTGTTGCAAAAGGTAGGAGCTCCTGCTTTTTTTCTATCTTTTTTTTAAAATGCAGATTGATATTATTTATTTTTTACATATCAAAATCCACTATAAAATATTAAAAATTTTAAATCCATTATAAAGTCTCAGCAATTAAAACAATATGACACCAGTGCAGAAATAATCGAGTAGATCCATGAAATAAAATGAACATTCTAGAAACCAACATCTATATCTCACAATGCAACATAGGATTAAGTTGATATTTCCAATATATTGGGAAAATGAAGCTTATTCACCAAATAAGGTGCATGGACCACTATTACTTGAAATAAAAAACAAAGACAGCCCTATTTCACACATTGTACAAGAAACATTGAGGTGACATAAAAGTCACTCTGTACAATCTCAGGAGTTTTAGGAGACAATACAAAATAATATTATTCTTACCCTGAAGTAAAATAGTCAAACCCAGGAGCTATAAAGTAAAATATTGACACTACAATTAAATTAAACATTTAAGACTATATAGTAGTATACATATCAAAAAGTTAAAAAACACGTAATAGACTAGGAAAATATTTGCAACACATCTGAAAAGGGATAATTCTTTTTTTTAGGGAAACAATTCTACCAACACTTAGTCAAAAACATGGATAAAGAATACCGAACAGTCCTTTCAAGCTTTTTTTAACATAATAGAGATAGGCAAGAAATATACAAAAACAGGTTGAGTTTCAACAAATCCTAAAGTAACAATTAAAAGAACACATCACTTTCACATCAGAGTAATAAGAATTAAAAATATTGGTAATCTCAAGTAGTGACTGTGATAGGAAGTGGGTATCGATAGACTCCTTTTCTTCATCTGCTTAAAGCAGTCCCTTTAGCATATTTTGCAATGCTCCTTTGGTGGAGGCGTTGTCTTTTAGCATTCTTTTGTCCGGGAAACTCCTCATTTTGCCTTCCATTTTCATTGAGAGCCTTGCTGGGGAGAGCAGTCTTGGTTGCAGGCCTTTACTTTTCATGACTGGCAATAGTTCTTGCCATTCCCTGCAGGCATGTCCTGTTTCTGTTGAGAAGTCAGCTGCGAGCCGTACCGGGGTCCCTTGTATGTGACTACGGCGCTTCCCTTGCTGTCTATAGGAGTCTCTGCTTGCCTTTGGTATTTGCCATTTGAATGATGATGTGTCTTGGAGTGGGCATCCCTGGGTTCCTCTTGAGTGGGACCCTCTGTGCTTCCTGGACGTGTGACGTTTTCTGTCCTGCAAGGAGGGAAGTTTTCCATCACTGCTTTTTCAAACAGGTTCTCTGTCCCTTCCTCCTCTTCTTCTCCTTCTCGAATCCCTAGTAGACGAATATTATTACGTTTCAGGTTGTCCTGCATTTCCCTAAATGCCTCTTCCATATTTTTTAGTCTTTTGGCATTGTCTTACTCTTTCTGGGAGCTTTTTTCTACCTTATGCTCCAGCTCACTGACTTGTTCCTCTGCTTCATCTAGCCTGTTTTTGATTCCTTCTACTGTGCTCTTCAATTCAGAAATTGGAATCTTCATTCCCTCTTGTCTTTATTGATAGATTCTATGTCCTTTTCCAGCCGATATAGGTTGTAGTAAGTCCCTTGTAGTTTCCTGTAGATTTTTGTACTTCTCTCTGAGCTCACTGAGCTCATGGAGCTTCCTCAGAACCGTTGTTTTGAAGGTAATCTGTGATAGTATACCTGCCTCTATTTCATTTAGTTCTCTTTCGAGGATTCCTCCGTTCCCTACACAAGGGGGTGTTTCTTTGTCTTCCCATTAATTGTGAGACTCTGCTCTTTTACTTCTGCTTCTGAAATTGATCTGCCTTGATTTTCTGACTTTGTGGTGTGCACTTCTGTGGTAGGAGACCGCTGTTCTTTCTTTCCGGATCTGCTTCTGATGATGTCAGATGTTGACCCAGTCTGACCTTAGGCAGTGCGCTGGAGAGTTCCAGGAATCTCCTGTCTTGGCTGTCTCCTTCAGTTGTTGATCTTGAAAAATCTTGACAGTAAAGCAGAGAAAGTCATGCAGGACTCATTTCAGGGGTGCCAGACATCCCTGAAAATCGGTGTTCAGCACATCTCTGAAGTTTCTGCCAACTCTGTGAGGATACTAACTACAGGTATCATTCTGATAGGCCTGGGAGGCTCAGGGGTTGCAGCTGATGACCAGTTTACTCATTGGAGTCACATCTTAGACCCACCAGCGTTTAAGTTACACACCTGGTGGAATCCAGAACCTCTGTTGTTCTCTAATGACACCAAGTGGACGGGAGGTGTTTGGCTCCCCATGATAGGCCCCAGAGTGGGGCGAGTGGAAAACGGGGCTCCTGTGTATAGGAAGATCTTTAGGCCAATTAGATTACTGGAGGTACAGCAACGGAAAGGGATATTACGGTCTCAGGAAAACTAATGACCCCTGGGTAATGGTCTGTACTTCCCATCCTTGATGGTTTCCACCTGTCCCAGGAAAGCCTCAGTTGTCCTTTAACAAGGAGTCCTGGACATATGCTATGCAAGTTAGCGCCCGATCTATATGTGCCAGCTGCCTCACTCAACCTATGTGACCTCCCTTAGGTGACTTCCATTTTTGTGATACGGATGCAAACAGAAATCTGGCTACCTGTCCTTGTCCCCCAAGAAAGGCAAGACTCAGGAGCTCCAGCAGCCCTGAAGAGGGCCTTTACCCAAGTCAGGGTAAAATGCATTGTAGGCACGCTTGTTGCGTGCATTGTATCTGCCATTGTGCTACCTCAGCAGCAGTAGCTGGGACTGCCCTGACGGAATCTGTCCCAACTGCTCATGCTGTTGATGTTCTTCTTACTAGCACTACCCAAGAAATCATTCAACAGACTCAAATTGATCAGGGGAGCCTCACCAGGCTTTCGACTGTGGATTCCACCGTAATATGGCTAGGGGAACGCCAGGATGCCATTGTCACCTGCCAGCAGCTCACCTGAGTCCTGGCTTCTCCAAGCTGTGCGTTCCACGCAGAAATGGACTTCCAGTCAACGCTCTTGGGCGGAAGCACAGCACCGCCTTACAGGGGCATCCGATCCAATATGAAGGGCTAGGTCGACCAGCTCCAGCTTGAGCTGCATCAACAACCGCAGGACATTAAGAGACTTACTAAGCTGGAAGTTCTCCAAACCCTTCATGATAATTTGCGATGGCTCAATGATAAGACTTGGTTTGAGGGTTGAAACCTCTGTGTATGGGTCATGGGTGCGGCAGGATGCTTGCTGGTCATTATCGTCTTCTGTGCTTGGCGACGCGTTTGCAAGCCGTACCACAGGGATAAACTGAGGGAAACACAAGTCCCGCTTTCTTAGACTCACATCAATGTCTGCTCTAACAAATAAAAAAGGGGCAGATGCTGAGGGACTCTTCGAGTAGTATGAGGAACTGTAGTGCCATGCAAGCGGGGGCCTGGGACAGGATCCATACGTTCTTGATCAGAAAACCGGTAATGTGGTTGATAGGCAGGACCTGACAATACCACCACGGGCACCCGGGGAAATCAGGACAGGACGCACAGTGCACTCCCTGAAGGACGCTTTGTTTCTCTTTCAATCTGTGATAACTGCTCACACTGGGCAGAAAACTCACATTCGTCCTGGACCCTGACCCTAAACCACGTGGCGCTCTTATGATGACTCCTCTCGGACCCCTGCCAACCGGAGGGATCCTGCCATTTGTCTTCTTCAAACCTCCCCTACGCTCCTCAACCTTAAGGCACTGATGTGATTAGTGTGCCTGTACAGTGCTGGTCGTATCCCCCACGGGTAATACATGGAGTAGAAACCCACTGTGCCCAGGGGCTCGGGGCCCTGCCCTTCCAGGGAGTCGCCAGCCCCTTTCCTGGACAGGCAGCCAGGGTCTGGAACGGTTCTTTTATCCGACGTGAACCTGCGGACTCCGTGGTCCAAAGTCCTCTCCACTCAGGTCCAGGTGTCCGGGGCTGGCGGTGTCCTGCGCACGCCCTCGGCAGGATTCGATCCAATGCACATGAAGAAGAAACGTGCTCCCTGCAGCCGTTTCTGACGTGGAAGGAAACTGACGGACTGAGTGTCCTGCGACACTACGGGTGGGACCCTGGGGTCAGAGTGGACCGTCCTCAGGTATCCTAAGCAGGAAACAAGGCAAGGGAGGCACTGGGCTGCCAGCCATGCTCTCCTTTCCCCCTGGCCTGGCCAGGGCACCACCGGCACCAGAGCACGAGGGTCCTGGTGTAGCTTTGGGCCCTGGGGGCAAGGCTGTGGGCCCAGGTTCAGGCGCGGCGAGAGTTGAACCTTCATCCTGGCTCCGACGCTCCGAGGACCGCGGTCCCTCACAGGCGCGTCGCCGGCAGCCCCAGCACATGGGCCTGTGTTCGGGGCCCACACAGTGACCTGGGAGCTGGCCTCAGGCCTCAGACGACATGGACGGACCGGAGGTGCGGCATTGCTTCCCCTCTGCTCTCCACGTGCTGGCGCCTTCGACGCATTGCTGTCCCCTGGACCGGCCTGTCCCTTGGGAGAATGAGCTCACAACAGGCACAACCGTATGAACAGAGCCAGGTTCATTAAAAAAAATCCTCTGGCAAGAGCTCATCTCCTTCAAGGGCTCATTTTCTCATGCTTCCTGGTGAATCCTCATCGCTTTTTGCCCTGAGGAATCGAATTCACAGAGCAAACTGTACAACACGTTGGCAGTTACGAGGGGAGGACTTGGCCAGGCAGCTGTGGCAGGGAGTCTGCGCTCTGCTCATCGTGGTCTCCCCAGTCCTACTGGGGTTCCCCCCCAATCTGCACCTCACCCGACGATCCCAACAACCCCCTCTGAGGGCTGACCGTCCCCTGGCCACGGGACGCAGGCAGAGGAGAGGGCGGGCCAAGGCGACGGTGCTGATTCCCGTGGAAGGACACCTTCCCTGTGGCTGGGCACACATGCACACAATTTGCCCCCCGGAAGGGGCGGGGCCCACGAAACTAACAGGAACTGCAGGGCCTCTGCTCTAGGGCTCTCAGCGCAGGAGAGATTCTGCATGGGTACGTACATGTGTACGCGCGTGCACGTGTGTGTCTATGAGTGCACATGTATATGCGTGAGCACGTGTGTGCAAGTGAGCCTTGAGTGTCTCTGTGAGTGCACACATGTATGTGGGCATGTGTGCAAGCATGGGCTGCAAGTGCGTGCCGGTAGACCCAGCGTGGCCGCCAGCTCCCTAGCTGGATGCTGGGAACGGAGAGTGGGGGACGCTGCAGCTCATCCTCCTGGAGTCCTCAGGTGGCTACCGTGGGGCCGCTCCTCCCCGCGGCCTTCTTGTCATTGAGAAGTCAGCTGCCAGGGGCTGAGCCGTTCTACCATCTAGGGCCACCGCTCTCCGCGGTCCCTCCTTGCCCTTCGGTAGCTCCGGGGCTCTGGCCACTCCTCTCCGCGTGGACAGCACCTTGCTCAAACCCGCCTGACGATATCAGGGCTCCATTTGTCAAGAAGGGACCCTAAGGGAGGAAGGCTGGGAGGTGCTCACAGGACACTTCTTCAGCTTCACTTCTGGAAAGGCAATGTCAACGTTGATGACTCAGTTATGAGGACGTGGGGAAATTGTTTTCTGAGGGAACCAATAATCCAAAGGACAAGAGCTCCAGATTCAGTGAGCGGGTCCCCACCCAGCGTCTCGGGGAGAAGCCCCTCCCCCAGCTCCCCCCGGGCACGGGGCTCCCACCGGCTTCTCAGAGCCACTCACCAACGTGAGCGCGACAACCCAACGTCACCAGATGTCCGAGGGAGGCGTCTAGCGTGGTGACGAATGAACACAACCAGGTGAACCCAGAACAAGCACAGACAATAATTCAGAGAGACAACAGGAAAACAAAAGAAATTCTGAAAGAAGTTGTAGATAGTTTGCTCAGAAAGAAAGAGAAAATGAACCTGTATACGAGACCAGTATGCTATGAAAAAAGAGCATTCCCAGAAAAGGAAGCAGCTCCGGGAAGGTAAAAAGTAGAACAACCAAGATCAAGGTACAACTAGAAGTATGGGATCTAAAGCAGAACAAAAGGAAAAGGTGAGAAAGAGGAATGAAGATAGAGGAAAATAAGGGCAACAGCCCGGGAGATCCAACATCAGAAGAACAAGGAGAAGAAAGCAGCCGAGAAATTGTGCCAGAAACTGTCCGGGAGGCCCGCGGTCGTGAGCGACCGTGGTCCCTGGTAGCAGGCCCAAGGCCGGGCCCCGGACACCACGCCGAGGAGGAGGAGGCGCCCTGTGGTCAGGACGAGGGTGAGCGGTCCTTCAGCCTGGGCTGACTCCCAGCCCCTCCGCCTGCCACCTGCGTCCCACTCACATCGGGCACAGCCTCGTCCACGTGCCTGCCTCCCACAGGCACTGCAGGCTCCGGGAGGGTGAGGACCACTTTGCCCCGTCCGGCAGCGGATCACAATCCCTCAGGCAGGCGTGGCACAGAGCAGCGGCTCCGTCAACACCAGGGAAAGCATGACCATTGGGTGGCCGAGTGGGACAGTGCAGGGCAGGCGGCCACCGTGGACTGAGAACAAACAGAGCAGCCCAGTGGCCGCCCCGGATGAGCTGAGGGTCGCATGCGCCGAGTGCACCCGTTCACAGGATGCCCCTTCAGCACCAGCTGCGAGGCAGGCACAGGGCACCAAACAGGAGTGACACGCAGCCCCACCCGGACAGGGGCCTGCAGGTGTGGTGACCACGAGGGGCATGAAGTGCACCCACCGCTCACACTGCGACGCTCCCCCCCTGCCACGGAGACTGCCTGCCTGGGAACCTGGGCCTCCAAGTGTCCCACGGCGCAGCGACCCGGGCGCACTGCTGGCAAGGGCTCCACCCGGACCGCTCCACACACGGAGGGTTTTCGCAGGCTCTCACACGGACACTGCGCAGGGCAAAGCCTTCCCTGGGACCGGAGCACCTCCCGGCTGGAGCTCCGCATCCCCACGCCTTCCAGGGGCCCTTTCCCCACCATGTCCGAGAAGCTCTTTCGACTTTCTTCTTCCGGAAGCAGGCACAGTGTAATCCTGATAAATATAATTACTATCAACATAGAATGGATTCTGGATCACAATCAATTATATTTCTGAGACAATCAAGCCACCTACAATAAAAAGAATGAACCGGTAGTACACCCCTGTACTTGACAATTACACAAATGCATTATTTATGGAGTTAGACACACTTACAGTTCGTTATTCCATGTTTTCAGCCATTGTTACAAAACTACTAAAACTCTCCCACTTCGTTTTCAGTCCCTTTTGGCTAATACTAAGAGAGAATGCTTTGTGCACTCACACAGGCTCAGGGGAACGTCGGAAGCGACCTGGGGCAACACAGTGACGTGATTCATCAGGTGCCTGCACAGAACGTTAGAACAAAGCGAGTCATTCCCTGGTTGACCTCTGGTCTTTTCAGAGGAGGGAGCGAGGCCCCGATGAGCGGGGAGCCAGGACTGTGTTTCCAGGGAAACAGGACAGGGCTGTCATGGAAGCACAAACCTGCACCCTGCGGAGCGAGGGAGGCATGGTCCAGGGACCAGCGGCCGCTCCACGTGCGTGGCGACCCGTGCTGCCCAGGCCTAGCAGCTGCCCTTGGAGCGTTTCTGCCCCTCCCTGCTGAGCCCTCCCACGTGCCTCCCCAGATGGCACGTCCCTTCTCCGAGGGACCGTCTTCGCAGACACCCAAGTCCCTGCGACACCCTGTTCTCTGGACCCCTCTGGCTCTGGACCCACCGAGCTCTCCTTCCAAAATGGCGGGCCTGGCAGCGCTCGCCCGGTCGCTCCCAGAGAGTCCACTGCAGAGGAAGAAGAATCCACTGGGGTACCTGACACACCGACGATAGCATCCAGAGCCCGAAACGCAGCGTGCGGGGTGGCCTCCCAGATGACGTTGCCCGGCACCTAGAGTGGTGAAACAAAGGCGGTGACCCACCAGGGAGAGTCGGCCCAAACACGGGAGCCTTGATTCCCACGTTCCAAGTGCCTGTGAAGACTGAAGAGAAGGCTCCAAATCCCTGTCTTCCCGAGAGCGCCCTTCCCCAAGCAGGCCCGTCCAGAAGACCCGAGCAAAACCAGGCCGTGAGGACACCTCCAGGGGCACCGTCACTGTCCCCGGGACCCTCACAGTGAGCCAGGGCTGGACGCGATGTCCGTGGGTAGGCAGGGCAGCAGGTGGGCACGTGGGGAGCGCTTCAGGAGGGCCCCCCATCCCACCGCCCGGATACGCCCAGCACACAGCATCTAAGCTGCCCCCATGTTGATGGGCTCAGTTCCTGGTCCCCAAGTAAGCAGCGAGTGAGAACTCAAGAAGAAAAGATCACCAGGGCCGGCCCAGCCACGGGACGGGGGCCCCGGCCACGCGGTGGGGAACAGCAGGCAGGGGCACGGGAGCTGAGGTGAAGGAAGCCCCGCGGATCGGCGGCCCCCGCGGCTCCAGGGCTGGCCTGCGGACGACGAGGCCGGACCTTCTCACCGCAAGAGGCAGCTCACAGGGCGGCGCCTGCATCTCCGAACCAACAACCAGACACGCAACTTTTGACCAAAAGAAATGTGTTTCCCTCCTCAAGTTATTGATTTGGGATTTCCTAAAGAGGCTGAAGAAATCACATATATTTATAGGTTAATGAGTCAATTCCATCACACAAATAAAATTTTCTGAAATCAGAGAAGAGCCCTCCTCCTGAACTCATTCGCCAGCTGTGCGCCGCCCGCTCCTCTGTGGTCCTCCTGGTGCCTGGGTCTCGGGGGCGGGGCCTGCACAGCTCACCTTCCAGGGGCTGCACGGGGCTGGGAAACAGGCTGCAAGAACGGCCCTGTGTTTTGGGAGATACTAAGAGCCATGAGGACACCTAACATCTGCGATGTGACTTGGGAGTGATAGGGGCGACACGCGTCTCCTGCTGCGGACCTAACAAGTGGGCCCGGACAGAGCGCCCACACCAGAGGGTGCGCTCGCAGGTGCTGGGGGTCAGAGAGCTGAGGGGGTGCATCGGGCCGTGTTCCACCCCACAGGCTCTGGGAGGCCGTGTGGCCTGCTCCTGGGGTGCTGGCAGAATGTGCTTCTTAGGGGACAATTACCACCTGTGCCCCTGCCAAAGCCACCCCTGGCTTCCTGGGACCCCCAAACTCTTGGACGCTGGTCCCTGCATCCCGCTGCAACTGGTCACTTTGGCCCCCATGGCTGACCTGGGGGTGTTGCCAGGACACCTCTATGACCTCTCGTACCACTGTGACCTGTCTCAGTTCTATGACCTGGGGCTACCTGGTACCAAACAGTGCAGGCTGGGACCTCCGCATGGACACCCCAGCAGGGTCAGGGAAGGGCTCCCCAAGATCTTGTCATATTGAAACTAGGACTTGGCTGTGGAGACAGAGCAGGCCCCATGGAGAACCGGGGAAGCCACCGCCACAGCAACAGCAAGTGCCCCAGGGCTGGCACAGCCAGGCCGGCCGGGTGCGGGGCAGGCTGCCAGGGAGACAGAGGGCCCTCGGGTGGGTCGAATGTGCTCTCACAACCAGGAAGGCTTGGGGGCGCGAGAACCGCCTCATCCATTTTCGACTTTGGAAGAGCCCACTCGATTTGGCATTGGAATCGTCGGTGAGATGTGCCTGGAGGACACAGGGAGGGTTTAGACAGATGAAGACGGTGAGACCTGTGCTTCAGGCACAGAGACCTGGGCACGCGGCCCGGCGGCAGGAGACGTGAAGACCAGGGAGCGGGGCAAGGGCCCCCCAGAGGCCCGTGAGTGACGAGACAGGGCGGGGAGAGAGGAGACCCTCTGTGAAGACGGGAGGGCAGGGGAGAGACGACCCTCCATGGAGGGTGCTGGATGGGGGGTTTAGGACCTTCCATGGAGGGTGCTGGGGGGGATGGGAACCCTCCATGGAGGGTGCTGGGTGCGGAGATAGAGGACCCTCCATGGAGGGTGCTGGGGGGATGGGAACCCTCCATGGAGGGTGCTGGGTGGGGGGTGAGGACCCTCCATGGAGGGTGCTGGGGGGATGGGAACCCTCCATGGAGGGTGCTGGGGGGCGGTGGGGGACCCTCCATGGAGGGTGCTGGGGGGGATGGGAACCCTCCATGGAGGGTGCTGGGTGGGGGGATAGAGGACCCTCCATGGAGGGTGCTGGGGAGATGGGAACCCTCCATGGAGGGCGCTGGGTTGGAGGATATGGGACCCTCTATGAAGGATGCTGGGTGGGTGGTTGGGGACCCTCCATAGAGGGTGCTGGGTGGGGGGATATGGAGCCTCCATGGAGCGTTCAGGGCAGGTGGCGTAGGGGACCCTCCATGGAAGGCGCTGGGTGGGGGGATAGGAACCTCCATCGAGGGTGCTGGGTGGGGGGATAGGAACCTCCACGGAGGGTGCTGGGTGGGGCGATAGGCGACCCTCCATCAAGGGTGCTGGGTGGGGGGATAGAGGACCCTCCATGGAGGGTGCTGGGGGGGATGGGAACCCTCCATGGAGGGTGCTGGGTGGGGGGATAGAGGACCCTCCATGGAGGGTGCTGGGGGATGGGAACCCTCCATGGAGGGTGTTGGGTGGGGGGATAGAGGACCCTCCATGGAGGGTGCTGGGGGATGGGGACCCTCCTGTGAGGGTGCTGGGTGGGGGATAGAGGACCCTCCATGGAGGGTGGTGGGCGGGGGCATAGGGGACCCTCCATGGAGGGTTCAGGGCAGGGGGCATAGGGGACCCTCTGTTGAGGGGTCAGGGCAGGGGGCATAGGGGACCCTCCATGTTGAGGGTGGTCAGGGCAGGGGGCATAGGGGACCCTCCATGGAGGGTGCTGGGCAGGGGGCATAGGGGACCCTCCATGGAGGGTGCTGGGTGGGGGGATAGAGGACCCTCCATGGAGGGTGCTGGGGGGATGGGAACCCTCCATGGAGGGTGTTGGGTGTGGGATAGAGGACCCTCCATGGAGGGTGCTGGGGGGATGGGAACCCTCCATGGAGGGTGCTGGGTGGGGGGATAGAGGACCCTCCATGGAGGGTGGTGGGCGGGGGCATAGGGGACCCTCCATGGAGGGTTCAGGGCAGGGGGCATAGGGGACCCTCTGTTGAGGGGTCAGGGCAGGGGGCATAGGGGACCCTCTGTTGAGGGGTCAGGGCAGGGGGCATAGGGGACCCTCCATGGAGGGTGCAGGGCAGGGGGCATAGGGGACCCTCCATGGAGGGTTCAGGGCAGGGGGCATAGGGGACCCTCTGTTGAGGGGTCAGGGCAGGGGGCATAGGGGACCCTCCATGGAGGGTGCAGGGCAGGGGGCATAGGGGACCCTCCATGGAGGGTGCTGGGCAGGGGGCATAGGGGACCCTCCATGGAGGGTGCTGGGCAGGGGGCATAGGGGACCCTCCTTGTAGGAGGCAGGATCGGGATGGGAGGGGACCCTCCATGATCGGGTTGGCTAGGGATGACAGGGGATGAGGGACAGGTCACAGGGTAGGGTACCCTGTCATGGAGGTCCCCTGCCCTCTCTGTGCTGCCCCCTGCAGGGAGGTGCCCCTGTTTCATGCTCTGCCCTCCCCTTGTCCCCTGTGCCCACTGCTCTGACCCTGCCTTTGTCCCCTGTCCCCCTGCTCTGCTCCGTCCCGCTCTTGCGCGCCCCCTGTCCTGCTTCCTCTATGGAGGGCTCCTCTCCCCCTGCCCGCCCTTCTCCACAGACGGTCTCCTCTTCCCGTGCCTGTCCCCTCACTCCCAGGCCTCTGCCGGGCGGCCGCCCCGCTCTGCTGCCTTCATCTCTCCTGTCCCCTGGCTGCGCGTCCACTCTCTGTGCCTGAGCACACCTCACCCTCTTCATCGGCGCGGTTTCCTTCCGGCGCGCCACCTGGGCCTCGGAAACACGCACCGGCTGACTCTTCAGTCGGGGCACTGACCCTGTTCCCTTACGTTGTCCAGTGGAAAAATGACGCCCTGGGTTCTAGCAGGAGCCCAAACACATGTCTTTCTGGGTCGGCGGGCCATTTCAGAACTTACCAAATGTAGCGATCGATTCCTAAGAAATATCTAAGGAAAGAGGAGAGAGGGAGAAAAAGGAGACATGCGAGCAAAACAGAAAGGAAAAACAGGAAAGGGAACAATGAGGCCGCCCTGCAGAGAGACATGTGCCCCTGAGTCCATCGTCTGGCGGTGCGTGTTTCAAAAGTGCTCGCAGCGGCCGGCGTGGCGCGGCCCCCCGGTTGGAAACCGCGGTCTAAATCCTACTGACTCTCGAGGCACAACTCTCCTGTCATTTCGAATGTCAAATCACAGAGTGAGCTCCAGAGGGGAAGGGGGTGGGGAGGAGAGAAGAGGGAATAGGGTCAATGAATGAGGGAGGAGGAGGCCCGGGCGGTGAACACACACCGTACCAATGGGGCATCAGTCTGCCGAGCTCCGGAAAATTGCGAATATACTGTCTGATTAACTGGCGTCACCCCAATAACATCAACTGGAAATAGAAACCGTGGGGGCCTTGGAGGGTGCTTAGATCTTCAGGGTAAATCCTCACGAAGGGGATGCATACCCTTTTAAAAGATACCCCGTCCACGACTTAAGGGGGGCATCGCTTTGTGAGTCATATAAAGGTCTAACCGTTGTGCTCTACACCTGTAATGAATATCGAATGTCAACTCTAATTGAAAAAGTTAGAAAAATTATTAGAACATGAAAATAAATAAAATGAAAGGAACGAAATTTAAAATGTATATATAAAATATACCATCTTGGGCTGTGTATAATGTGCACCCGATTTGCTGTCCCATACTTTCTGCAAAAAAAAATTCCTTTTTTTATTTCGTAATTGAATTTTTCAATCTTCTACTTAGACACTTGGTTTTTGTAATATAAAGGAATTTAGCATTTATTATTAAAGACTTTATGGTACGAGGAATTTCACATAACAAATCATTACACAACCCAAGATCGCATACAAGATGTTTCAGGTACGAAACACGTACAATGTGCATCCATAGTTTTCCTCAAAAATCGTGTTCAAAATGTGTGCGTTACACATGGAAAAACACAGGAAGGCAGAGGGATACTTAACAAAAATAGATCAGATCACGTCATGCTCGTGTCTGAAAGCCCTGCTGGCTCCGGCAGGACTCGGCTGTGCAGACGGACTCGCTGCTGGGGTGGACTCACTCTGCTCCGAGAGCGGTGGCCAGGTTCTCCCTCCGGCTGCCTGTGGCCCTGTGCTGCTGGCATCTGGCCGTGGTGCGGGTAGAACTGTCCTTCCCTGAGCATGTGCTAGCATTCAGTTTGGCTGGTCACTCCTAGTGTAGAAGTAGGTACACACATACAAAACGTTTTTGAAGTCTTAATGGTTCTCAAAGCATTTTCGACCCACCCAAGAAACCTTCCTGCGCCCCTGCCCCTCATCCTCCCAGCTCTGGGGGCGGAAGGCCGACACGGTGCTGCCCGAGCAGACGGTGGACATGCGTGTGGTCGGACGCCTGAACGGAACTGCAGCTCTCTCAGGGAGGAAACGGACAGAGGCATCTGCTGGGCTCAGACACACACGAGGGGACTCAACCCTTCATGACGCGGGGACCAGATCACAGCAGCCCGACCACACCGTGCTTTCGATCCATCCCCACATCCCAGGGGACCCGTGAAGCACCTGTCACCGGAAGCAGCTCCCTGCCCTTGACAATCCATGCACCCCCCACGCAGCCTTGAGCTCGCCGACTCATCTCAGACTGCTGTTCCTGGACACCGTGAGTCCTGGCACGTGGCCGGCCTGCCTCAGCATTTCAATGCCGCTCCGACCAGGGAAGCCAGGCCTGGCTGCCCTGCACATCGCTCAAACATGATGACCACATCTGCCTCCTAGGGGTACCAGCAACGGCAGGGAGAGCCGTTTACCGGGAGCCTATGAAACGACAGAATGACTGAAAACTTCTCTGACCGGCGGTCAGAAAAGAGACGCACACATCCAGGAAGCCTAGAGAGTGACAATCAGGACGAACCCAAAAAGGCCCACACCACCACACATCGTCGTTAAAATGGAAATGTCAGAAGACAAAGATCCTTAAGAGGAGCTAAAGAAAGGCACTAAGTTACACACAAGGGAGCCCACAGGAGAACATAAACTGCTTTGGCAACAAAAATATTTCACACCAGAAGACATTGGAGGAAGATGTTCAAGGTGACAGAAAGCAAGGACCTAGAAACCAAGACCGCTATCCTAGGCAGGCCATCAGTTAGAGCTGAAGGAAGTCTGACCGGATGGCTCCGTTGGTCGGGAGGTAGTCCCGGGGCACTGGGGTTGCGGGAAGAAACCACTCGGGGAACATCCAACAGTCAACCAATGCTTGTGCAGGGGGATCGAATAACGAGTCCGAGTTTCTCTCTCCCTCTCTTTCTCCCTTTTCTCTCTCCAAAATCAATGCATTGACATTAAAAAAAAAAAAATTGGAAGTCATAAAGAGCTTCCCAGATAAGAAAAAAGACAAAAGAGTGTGTTACCAAAAAGCCATTATTACATGGGCCTTTAAAAGGCCTTTTTCATGACAGAAGAAAAGAAGGGGAAAAAACAAACAAACAGAGGAACATAGTTGAACAAATACAATGGCAATGAATACGTGCTTACCAATAATCAAGGTAAATGTCTTAGGAGCTCCAATCAAAAGACATGATGCCTGAATGAATCAGAAAACAAGAATCATTCCCTGGCTGGCGTGGCTCAGCATAGCGAGCCCCAGCCTGCGAACCAAAGGGTCACCCTTTCAATTCCTAGTGAGGGCAAGGGACTGGGTTGCTGCAGGCCAGTCCCCACGAGGGGGCGGGGGAGAGGCGACCACACATTGCTATTTCTCTCCCTCTCTTCCGCCCTCGTTTACCCTTTCTCTAGACAAAATTAAATAAAATCTTAAAAAAGAAAGACGTATACAATCTAGAGTTTCAACACAATTCCTATCAAGGTACCAAGAATGATTTCAAAGAACTACAACTACTATTCCAAAAATTTTTATGGAGCCATTGAGGATCCACAATAGCCACAGCAATCCTGAGAAAGAAGGACAAAGTTGGAGGAATCATAGCACCTGAGATCAAACTATAGATCAAGGCCATAGGAATCCAAACAGCATAGTCCTGGCATCACAATAGACATAGATCAATGGATCAGAATAGAGAGCTCAGAAATAAAACCCCGCGTTCATGGTTAATTAATATTTGACAAAGGAGACTTGAGCATAATGAAGGAAAGACAGTCTTTTCAAGAAATGGCGTTGAAACCTGGTTTGACACGTGCAGAGAAATGAAACTCTACCACCTTCTTATACCATACGTGAGAAGAAAGTCAGCACAAATTAAAGACAAATATTACACTACAGACCATAACATATGCAGAAGAAACCATAGGCAGGAAAATCTTGGACATTTCTCACAGCAATTATTTTTTTAAAGTGTGTGTCCTTGGGCAAAGGAAAGAAATAAACCAACACTACATCAACCCGAAAGGTTTTGCAGAACAATGGAAACCATCAACAGAATGAAAACACAATCCACTGAACAGGAGAACGTATTCGCCAATGATACATCGGATAAGGGGTTAACATCCAAAATTTATTAAGAACTGAAAACATGACACCAAGATGAAAAGAAAAACAACATTAAATAATCACATAGGACCCGAATAGACTTCTCTGACAAGAGGACACACACAAGGCCAGTAGACACGTGAAAAGATGCTCAAAGTCATATCATCTCACATCTGTCGGAATGGCCATCATCAGGAACCAGCAGAGAACAAGTGCCAATGAGGATGTAGACAAAGGGGAACGCTAGACTCCAGTTGGTGGGAATGGAGACTGGCAAAGCCACTGTGGAAAGCAGTGTGGAGATACCTCACAAAATTAAACATGGATCGGCATTTGGACCCAACGGTTCCACTCCGGGGAACGTATCTGAGGAAACCAGAAACACTGTTGTGAATGAATATATGCGCCCATTTGTTGAGGGCAGCCTTGTTGACAATAGCCTAGACGTGGAAGTCGCCCGAGCGCCCATCTCTCCATGAGTGGATCACACAACTACGGGACATTCACACAGTGGAACACTGCCCTGCAGGAAGAAGGCAGAAAGTCTCACGCTTTGTGACGGCGTGGACGGAGCTGGTAAGCATTATGCTGAGTGAAATGAGCCAGTCAGAGGACAAGAGACAAGTACCGTATGATTCCACTTACACGTAGAATCTAACGAACAGACTACAGTAGCAAACAGAAGAGAAATAGACTGAGATAGTGAGACAGAATGACAGTTGTCCGAGGGGAGGGAGGTTGGGGGTGGGTGAAACAGGTGAAGGGATTCAGCAAAGAAAAACCTCAGAGACACAGACAACAGGATGGTGATTCCAGAGGGAAAGGGGTGGGGGAGAGGAGGGTAAAGGGGCTATAAATGGTGACGGCAGGAGACTGCACTTGGGGGCCGACACACAGCACAATAGATAGGAGAGGTCTGATAGAACGGTACACCCGGAACGTGTATCATTTTACGAACCAATGTCACCGCATAGACTCAATGGAAAAAGACGGGCGTTGTGACAGATGCTGCCCCCGGGACAGACCTTGAAGACGTTACACTCAGCACAACAGGCCAGTTACCACAAGATACATGTTGTGTGACTCCACCCGCAGGATGTCCCTGGAGCTGTGGACCTCGTAAGACAGAAGGTGAGAGGGCGGGTACCCGGTGGGCTGGGGACAGCGTTGGGAACGATGTGGTGACAGCAACAAAACGGTAGGAACGGTCTCAACACCACGGAACTGTGCATTGGAACACAGTCCATAGGGTGAATTTTATCGTGTGGATTTTACTGTGAGAAAACCAGCCAAAAGGGAACAGATGGGTGGGTCTGGCAAGCAGAACTGCGGTGGCCATGCCGGGCTCCCTGCACCCCTGCTGTCACGAGGCCCCTGGACACAGGAGACGGGAGGAGCTGGCGCCACGGCCCGCTGAGCGGCCTCGGACGCGCCTGGCTCCCTGCCGCCCCCTCACAGGCCTGCTGAGAGGGGCGAAGGCGCCTTGTGTGAGGAGCCGGCCTCGTGCCCGCAGGTGGGGACAGGGTGCACCCAGGCCAGCCGCCGCCTCGCCCCTCAGAGGACAGCCAGCTGCCCAGCCCCGCCCGCAGCACAGCCCCCTGCAGTGCTGGACGGAACCCGGCGATGCAAGTCCACCCGCCACCAGCGCCCCGGTGCCGCCCCGGATGGAGCCTGAGGAGAAGTGCCACGCGCCTTCACGTGGTACCTGTTTTAAATGTGTGCCTTAGGAAACGTTTCATCCCCAGACAGTTAGTCCCCTGTCATCACAGTGGTGTCAAAAGACAATGGGAGGAGTTTCTTTCCAAAGTACGAACTCACAGGGCACTTTTTCTGGAGTGTCCACTGTGGGACACCCACCAGAAGTGGGGTGGTATCCTTGTTCCAGGCTGTCAGGGTCTCAGCATGACTTTGGCCAATTTCTGATGACGAGACCAAAGCTCTAAACTGAGGGCCTTGAGCTCAGAATTGAACAGCTCCCGGCCCGTGAGCGCACACAGGGACACACACGCCCGTTCATGCACAACCACCGCAGCCATCCATACACACTGACGTTCACATTCTCACAGGGACACAGGCACACGCACCTTCACACACGCTTACACTCGGATGGGCACACACTCACAGTCACACGCTCATGCACACCCACACACGCCCTAATCTGTTGTGAGGGAAGAGGGCGGACGCCCCGCACCACAGCACCGGGCCCGCCGGCACCTGGGGCTGCTCCCCGGGTGTCCGTCCCGCTCACCCCTCTGATCTGGGACAACATGAAGATGCCCTGCTTGAGGTGTCATCGGCAGAGTCCTTGGCTTCCTTGAACGCCCTCCTGGAGCAGCGTGTCCCCCTCAAGCCCAGCATGGCCTATGTGCCACCAGCCACCCCCCAGACTGTCAGGCCACCCTGTCAGATAACGAACAACAGCTGAGTCACAAAGTAAAGGAAGGAGAAGGGAACAGAAAGCCAGGCGCAAAACCCCCTTGACATGGGGTCACTGAGAGCTCGTAGGAAAACGCTGATCTCTGCAGAATCTTCAGGTCCCAACCCCTCTCTTCTTCACGGATAATTTTCTCCTTTCCCTTTCCAGCCATCATCTGAAAAGCATCTTTATGGGCGAAGAGAGGGCAGTGAGCTGAAGAGACCCCGCCACTGGCTCTCGGAGGGCAGCCAGGTGGCCCGATCCCCTCTGCGAGGACGTGCTCAAGCGTGTCCACGTGGCGCAAGCAGACTCCTTCCTTCTCCTATCACGTGAGTTTCCTCAGACAGGGTAGTGCCGGGACACTCAGGGGCAGGACCACGTTTCTGACACATCCCAGCCACGGCGGAGGAGGGAGATGAGAGGAGAGGCTGTTTGGTGCATGCTTACTGTAGCAAACGCAGACGGTCACATCCATGCTTGTAGCAAGGAAGACAGAGTCGTTACAGACATCCACTATGTGTCCAGTGCCTAGTAAGGGCTTCCTGAGAATGGACTCAACTTCATGTAAACCCCCAAACAGCCTGGCGCCCAATGATCCTTGTCCCACTGTGCAGGCGCAGACAATGAGGATAAATATGTTAAGGAGGTCACACCGCGTTCAAGGTCCAACGTGCAGGCTGGCGCCTGACCGCCGCTGAGGTGCGGCTCCTGTGGGGGCTCAGGAAGGGCCTAGCGGAGGCTGGGACGTGGGGTGGATGCGCTGAATCACCCCAAGGGGGCAGCTGAGATCCTGGGAGAGAGACCATGATCGGAACGGGCGGTGACCCTCACTGCTGCCACTGTGCCTGTTTGCAGGACGCTCTGTCGGCCACCAGGAAGTTGGGATGCACCCAGCAACCGCGCTCACAGACGCCGCCTCCAGAGAGTCCGGCCCCGCCGTTCCCACACTGGCGCGCGCATGAGGCCTTTCCTCCAGTCTCCCCCCATGCAGGCCCGGAGCTGCTGCTGACCGGTGTCCCCGCACATGGCGTGGGGCCCCGCGCACAGCACCTCAGTCACTGGCTGAATGGATGGACAGACACAATGACTAACAGGAAGGGCGTCCCAATGCCAGGAACATGGGGCCGGCTTTAATAAACCGGTAAGAATGCTCTGCCAATTGGATAGGAATCAATAATTCAGACCCCTGCCAGTCATCAAAGAACCCCTTGTTGTCTTCAGTCACTTAATTTCTGAGGTCTCCTTACATGGCAAACCTCTAAATACTCTAAATGTTGATGAAACTAATAAATGCACACGGTTAGCATATACAATAGTACAGAGGACTCACTAGACAGGGAGAGAGAGATCAGGCAGGAGGGAGAGACAGAGGGACAGAGGGAGGGCGGGAGCCAGCCTCCGACGTGGGGACACGGGAGGGGAGGAGGAGAAAGAGGGAAAGGACAGAGGGCAGGACCCCAGCCCACCTCCCCACCTCCCGTCCTGCTCTCCGACACAACCACTGCAACTGGATGACAAGTCAGATCTTGCGGGTCCCCTCCCCACAGAAACACACGGCCTCTTTCTGCTCTGCTTCAGGGCGTTTCCTGCTGACGACCGGGACCAGGCTCCCTGCCCGTCTCCCCGGCTCCCAGTGCGGTCACGTTCACGCCGGAGTCTAGGGCGTATTTGCCGATGTGTCTGTGCCCATCACTGTCTCACAGGGTTTCTCTCCCCTAAGAAGGGGGTGTCCCTGACGCCCCCCATGCACTGAAGGAGGCCAAATGGCCACCTTCCTGTCCCCCTCACTCTATGCTGTTGACAGCGTGGAACCTTAAGGGTGACAACAGTTCCCGTCTGACTTTACTCACGATCATGTCTCCGGGGCTTTGGCTGTGCTCTGGGCGCCGGAAAACCGGTTCAGCTGAGTTAGTTCGTGCACTAACCTGAGTCAGTCACCGGAATCTGATAGCTGACTGATCGGTCAGTCACCACTGAACCGATGAGCCCCCGGATGCGCCGCGGCGGCCGCACCGCTGTTTGTGCCCTGCGTCCCTGCTTGGGTGGTTGACACCTGTAAGAGCAGCCACCCCGGACCTCAGGGAGGACCTTCACCCACCCCAACCCTGTGATGTCCACAGCTCTCCCCAGTTCACCCACTTTGACCCACAGCCTTGATGGAGCCCCGAGCAGGGACCTCTTCTAGGGCGGCCGCCCCTGTTCATTCACCCCCTGCTGGGAAGTCCCTGGCCTTCCACCCCCTTCAGCTCTCACACCCACACCTGTGCACCAGGGACAGTGCACCTGTCCTGCCCCGGGGTCCACTTCTTCCTCCACAGGACACATTACTCGGGCCAGACTCGGGAGAGTTTTCCTCTCTTACACTGGACACAGCCCTCAGAGCAGGCCCGGGTTTCACTGATGGGATGGGCTGAATCAAGTATTGCCCTGTGGTTCCTCACTGCCTGCCCTTGCAGAAGGGGAAGGAGCCCCCACCCTGGGCACCGCCAGGCCCTCTGCTGCGGACTGTGCATAGGACCCCCGCTCCCCGTGTCCTCTGCGGGGGACGCGTTCTCACACTGTCTCTCATCGCACGAGCGGCCCCACATGCCCACCGGGACGTCTTCTCTTGCTTGGGAGTGGCCGGTGGGTCATCCTTCAATCTCCGCCTTTCTTGCCCCCACGCCTCACCCTCTCCAGCTCACAAACAAGGCCATGGACCCTTCCTCCAGGTGCGTCGCTTCTCAGCCCACAAGCAGCGTGTTCCAGGGCAACGGCTGTGGTCGGGCCACCCCGATGTCCTCCGGGTCCACGGCAGCACATCCTTGTCCACTGGGGCCTCACTGTTTTCTCCTGTGTACAAAGCGATTTGTGGGTAGTGTGTGATCGCCTTTGCGAGTTCATGTCCCAGAAGGTGTCTCCCGTAGACTCAACCCTAGGGTGCCTACTGCCTGTCCCTGTGCCCTGAGAACGCTTCTGGACACTGTCCACGTGTTCACAGCTAGTCCGTGAGAGATGCAATTCAAACTGTAGGGGGACATCTGAAGATGACCATGACATTATCTGTTTACAGCATCACATCAGGGACAGGCACACCTGTACCTGGTTCACATTCTCGCGCTGACACAACCATGAGAGGACACCCGTGTTCTGCCTTCTGCAATGACGTCCCTTTCACAGCTTCTTCAGGAAGACTGACCGGGGAGAAGGAGAAAGAGGAAGTCATGCCAACCCCCCTAGCACATCCAAGGACTGTGAGTGAAGACGACACTGTCCCCTTCTTTCTAGAGCAAGCCCGCCTGCTGCCCAGACTCACTGTCTTCCTCCTCTCCGTCTCCTTAAAGACAGAGAACACGTCGCTCTGGAGCCACCGAGGTAGAGCAGGGTCCAGGACACCCAGCCCTCCGCACCGCCGCGGATGGCAGCTCTGAGCTCGGGACAGGACCATGAAGCCGGTGTCCGCAGATCCTGGAAGGAAAGAGCGGCAGGAAGGCTGGGGAGGGAAGGCAGAACAGGACGAATGGCCAGCACGGCAGTGAGCCCATTGGGTGTCCCGCCTGGCTCCCAGCTCTGACCTGCAGGCGGTGAGTGTCAGCAGGGCTCCCCGCAGGACGCGAGGGACACAGGGCTAGGCAGGCACTGCAGGAGCCAGAGCGGGGGCCGAGGGACCCTTTCTGCTTCCCCGTCTCTGGGCCCACTCCTGCTCCGAGGCTGCAGCCAAGGCCCGGCAGAAACTCCTGAAATGCAGAGGAAAACCCTTCTCTGGGAGAAACCTGCGAATATGGGCCCTAAGCTCCGCCATCTGGGGGGAATCCCCTACTTTTTCTTTCCATTCTCTTTCCAGTTTGCCCTGAAAACCACACAGTCATGAGAAGCTTCCACGCAGCACATGGGGGAGAGGAATCTCAGGTTCTGAGGGAAACCAGAGCCTCCAGCTGAAGGCCGGGGAAGGTGGCTGAGGCTGCAGGGGAAGACGCGGAGACGGTGAGCAGGGCCCACATGGACTTCGCCACCGAGGCCACCACGGGGTCTCTGCCACCTTGGCGCAGAGGTCACTCCCGCAGACGCCGAGACAGAAAGGCGTCAATGTCCTCGCTGGCTTAAAGCGGCAGCCTCCCAACCAGTGCTGCTGGGCAGTGGAAGGCAGACCATGAGGCCCATTCAGTGATGAGGAAGGGCAGCCGGTCCCCTGCTAGCTCTGCCTGAGGTTGCAGGGGGAGGAGATTGAATTTAAAGGGGCCCAGAGGTCACGAGGGCGGAGGCCTGAGCTCTGGAGCCCAGACTGCAAGCCCGCATCGCCCCACCCCATATTGTAATATACTTTCAAAAACAGGTTCATGTTTTGCAAATAAATCATTTTTCCTCCGCATCTTCAGTATTTTCTGATTTCTGTGTTGAAGACTCAGTTTCTCATCTGGAAGGTGAACATAAGCCGGTGAAGAGCAGCTCGCAGGCCTCTGCACAGCTGAGGGAGGGAGGTGCTAAGTCAGCACATTCTCCACCTGTCCTGCCTCAGCCCCCAGCCGCCCCACCCACCGCTGGTGACAAACTAGACTTCCTATGCATCTCGGGCAGTCAGCTGAAGCCAGGGCTCACAGGGCCTTCTGGGATAGGACCCTGGGTGTTCTGGTGCGTGGTGTCTGGGAAGTCTGGACCCAAATGGGGCCAAGACCCTTGTGCCTCAGTGGCCATACAGCCTGGGCCTGGCACTGACTTCCCTCGCCCCTCCAGGCACAGGACCTGCGCCCCCAGGCTCCCTGCCACACCAGCTCCAGCAGACCTGGTGTCCAGGCTGCGTACTGGCCCCTGCACGGCCCGCTGGTACACATGACCTGAGAACAGGAAAGTAGGCGTCAGGCCCACAAAAGAAGAGGCTGGAACTGTAATTCTTGGGGACGGTGATGATTTGCTGACCGACATGTTCAGCTTTTTAGTACTTTAATGCATGCTGAACGTCCAGAAGCACCGCCCTATACAAAGAGCCCATCAACACAATTTAGACATAAAAATGCATACTTTCCCCGTAAGCACTGGAGAGAGGTGGGAAAAGCTTCACATCCACAGCCCAAGGAGGCAGAGCCGAGAACCCTGGGTGCTGTTCGGAGCCGTGGGAAATCCTCGGCCTCGGTCTCCTGGGGGGAAGGAGCTGGAACGACCTGCCTTTGGGATTTTGAGATGGAACAAGGTGGGAAGGGGTGCCCTGACCACAAAGCCACGCACTATGGCAGCCCTGAGAGACACCAGCAGGTTGCGTGGGGCGGTGACTGACCACACGGGCACGTGTGTGAGCTGCGGAGTCCCCGGGCCGCAGATGTGCTCAGAGCTGCGAGGTCCGCGGGGGCCATGCGATTCACCCAGGCAGCGAGGGAGGCCGAGGTTCTGGTGCGTCGCGCACCACACTGCTGCGGGCGGGAAATGGAGGTCCTGTCAGCTGGAAAGTCTGCCCAGATGCTTGAAAAGGTGACTTGTGTATACATTCAAATTTGATGCCAACATTATAAGAAGATAACCACTGATCGCCGGTCAGCACACCGTCATCTGAAGGGGGATGTCCCAGTGGAGGGGACGAAGGGAGTTCATGGGAGTCTCTGGGCAACCCGAGAAGTGCTGTGCTCCTTCGGGCTCCACGCCGGATTCCGTCAGTGTCCATCACTTGAGTCGCCGGCCCAGCCCCCTGTGCTGCCTGCACAGCCTTGGCGTGGTGGTCAGGCCAGCCTCCCGCTGCTCACAGCACTGGGCCTGGCTCAGGGCCGCTCTGCACCAGGAGAGCCTTCTCCTCCGACACAGTGAGGGGTCAGGTCCGCCTTCTGTCTGGAGCACACACACCACCCGCTCGGCTCCAACAACATGAGCATCTCCTGTCTCCCTAAGCCTGGCACTTGGCAGAACATACCCGCATTGCGGTCCCTGTCTGTCTGGCTGCCTCGTGCATCCCCTTGTCTTCAACCTTGTCTCTGGCGGGAACTGCTCCCGCACAATGAGCCAACAGGGAGTCGTGGGCCAAGGGCCATGGTGCCAGCTCCTGGCAGGTATGAGCCTCGACCGCACGGAGGCCCTCGGGAGACCGGCGCTGCAGGCTCGGGGAAGCCCGCTGGTGCCCAACAGTGCTCTTGGGGCGGCGGGAACACAGGGCCACTTCCAGAAGCCTACTCTCCCATTTACAAGCTGGTCACTTTCTCTCACTGCCTCCCCGATGGGCACAGCAGCCTCACCCACCCAAACAAGTCTCCAGACTGGAAAGGGACTGAAACAGTCCTGCATAGGATACTCCCACAGGGATGCAAGGGAAATCTACCCACACGCTGGAAAACCCTTGGCACACAGCAAAGAAGCAGATGTCCCTCAACTCAGTCAGCTGTGCCCCGGCCAGGTGCCCTGGGACTCGTGGAGAAGCCCACTGGGGAGGCCTCCTCAGTCACATGGAAAACTTGCTTTACACGTAGAGGAAAAAAATTAACTGGTGGGAATTTCATCCTTGGTTACTTCTAGAGTGATCTCCTTTCAAGTCACTCATGAAGATGAGCTCCTCACACATGTGTGATCAATGGGAAATGGTAACCCACCAACCTTCTAACACAGTAAAAGGCTTCCCTCCTCTTAATCAGGGACCCTGGGCTCTGTCAGGCTTCTAGTCCCTCCTCCCTGACTCAGTCCTTCTTTTCTTGTCTTGGTTATTCTTCTCCACAGACCCGTTCTCACACTGCTGGCCACTGTGAGGAAGCCGATCCAGGGGAGGCTGGTGAAGAGGTGAAATGCTCAGTGGGGAGCAGGGATAACAACCGACAAGTCAATGAATGGAAGGGCAGACCTTGTCAGAGAGGCCACTGTCAGGGGACCTCAGTGCTGGTGCCCGGGCCGTGGAGGACTGACCTTCTCCTCAGATCACCTGCCTCAGCGCAGCGTCATGTGGGTGGGGATCAGGTGAGTATCAGTCTTCCCCACCCTCCTGTGAGCTTCAGGAAGGTCAGGTCGGCCTCTAGACGCCGGCCCCGTGCCTGACACATGGTAGACAGGGCATCGATACTATGGGAGGAGCGGCTGCAAACAGCCGCCTGCCAGGTACGGAGGTCAACAGGAAAAGAGCACCTGGGCCACGCAGGCATGGACATGAACTCACTGTGCCTGTTTCTTCCTCTCTAGAGCTGGATTACAACGAGTTTAATGCCATAGTTCATGGTAAGTGTTGCGGCACCAGCTTACAAACACTCGGCCGGTGTGACCTGCTGGCCTCCTCAATGCTACTTTACATCCACTCCCCCGACCTGGGCCTTCTGTGCCCACTACAGGGTATATCCACCACACCTCAGCTGCCATCCACAAAGCCCACCTGCTGAGGAGGGGACCGGTCTAGGACATGGGCAGGCCGGCTGCTATCACGCTAGACAGCCCGGCTCAGCACGTGCAGCAAAGCGGGATCCTCACAGTGCGCTGGCCCCTGCTCACCCGTGGTCCTCAGCACCCAGCAGGGAGGCCACCTCCCAGTTGCTACTGCTGCTGCTAGACCTGGGCCACTGGATGCCAGGAACTCCTCCCCACCGGGAGTGACCTGCACCGCTCCATGACCGCTCCCCCAATGCTGGTGGCTGCGAGGTGCCCACACCGTCCACGGGGGGAGCCCCCACTGCCTCCTTACGCAAATAGTAAGTGCCTGTTTTTACATGCAAGTTGTTATAAAGTCTTATAGAATTACTCTAGACTGAATACTGCAGATGAAGTATCATAAAACCCCATCATTCGAAACTGCTTTGCAGAAACGGTTTCATGCTCCAAAATGAAGACTCGGTGAATTGTCTGACTTACACCCCGCACTGGGTAACTCGAACTCTGACATGAGTTACTGTATACTGTCCCCAAAGGCACCGCTAGGCCATCAACCCAATCGCCTGAAGGAGCCCCACAGCAGGGCAGGCGGCACTGAAGGGACAGAGAGAGGACGGTCCTAAACCTTCCGGAGTCCCCGCACTGCGCGGACCGCCCCAGGGGAGGGCCTGCCGGGGGCCTGGAGAGCTAGACGGACCTCAGCGGGGCGAACCACAGCACGGGGTCCATGGCTGCCCGGCAGTTCTGAGAGTCACCCGCCCACCCCCCTAGGACACTCACATCTCCAACCCTACCCGCCACCCCCAGCCGGACCCCGGCCACACACTAAGAGGTCCCGGCAGGGGCCTAGCTGTCCCCGCGGCGGTCGGGGACCACAGACTGCGGGCTGACTCTCCCGTCCTCTCTCGCTGCCCTCTGAGGGGACTCCCCGCCACCGTG